>NC_051325.1:16705854-17955854 GCF_015220235.1 Choloepus didactylus | reverse complement strand
TCTTGGTTATTTCACAAAACTGCTCATACAGTGATTTCTTCCAAGAAAGAGAAAGATGATATTCTGTAATAAGCTGCAGGCTAAACTTCCATTTCAGGAGACACCAAGCCAGACACTGGTATAATCCACAAAGGAGGCAGGGTAGAAACAAGCAAAACCCTCACAACTCACATGGAAAAGATCTGGGAAGATGAACTGAAAGTGTTACCTTATTTAGGGTTCCCTGTATATAGTTTTGTTCCACGTAACTGATGAGCAATATGGAAGCCAGATTTAATCCAGAGCAGGGTGCAAAGGCCTAACAAGGAAGGTGGGCCCTGGCAGCCTCTGGGGTCTCTTTCGTCATGGCCAGGGCTGCTGGTGTGTTCTGTGGCATCAGCTTTTGGTGGAGCTCATTTGTTTCAGGAGATCTTCACCATGTTCTCCCATGTGGAGCCCACCACCAAGATGGGCACCTGTGCTGCACAACTTTAAGAGATGGCATTTGTCTAGGCATTTTAGTTAAGTAACTGCTAAGAGATGGGCCTCTGCCTTTAGGATCCAAACATGTGCCTATGGATGTCAACAGGTCCACTAGAAATCTCTCCTGGTTTATGCTTTTCACGAAAGAACAGACTTTCTTTACCCAAGAGGTGATGGCCTACAGAGCTATAATCTCATCTGAAGTCAGAGCAGCTCTTGATCACAGTTCTGGTTTGCTTTTAAAAGGCATGGTTTGCTCACATCAGGTCTGAAATTAACTTGACAACTGGTCCCTTAACCCAGCAAACCATCGATTATGGCTGGGAAGGGGAGCAGCAGTAGCCATAGCCCGAGATGCCAGTTGAACAGAGGTAAGGAGGACGGGGGACCCAAGCACAGGTCAGAAGTTACCCGGAATAGCCTTCCCAGAGCCAGCATGGACAGTGGTCCCCATCGGGCCACACGCCAGCGTCCCACAGCTTCTCTGCGTTCCCACACCGCTCCCCTTTTCTTGTAGAACCTGGTATTTCTCACATACCTTAATTCCATCTGCCCTCTAAGGGCTTTAGAAATTATAAGTTATTTTTATTTATTCACTGGCATAAGGAAAAAAGTAATGGATCAAATTGAGCACTTATAGAATAAAACATGGTTATTCTTTCTAAATATTCTTGAAATTACTCAGTTTTTCCCTTCCCTCCATGAAAAAGTCACCCTCTTGTCTTCCTAGGAATTTTTTTTTGTCCTCTCTGAGTTTGTTGCCCCTTCTGGATGGCTTATTGGGCATACTAGAGTAATTGGCAAGTTACATTTCTGCATCTGTAATGTGTTTTAATATCCTCTATTTTTTTAAGCTGCTTATCAACCCAGCAGTGATATTTAAATGACTTCATGATGTTGGAAGATGGCCACTTCTCCTCTGTCATTCTACGGTTGAATATGGAAACATAAACCTCCTCTATTGCCATTAGACATAGCTTTCTGAAAAAGCAAGAAAAGGCTATTTCTAAATAATTTTTAAAAATGCCTTCCAAATACTGATAGTTTCTGTATTTTGTGTCACTGTTATAACTTAATCGAAAGTTGTCATTCCTGCAAAGTGCTTGACAAGGACAACCTGCTCTGAGCACATTTTCCCCATGACTTCCAAATGTTAGTGCCACTTGTGATTGGTAATGAGTTACAGTTGAAAACAACATGAGACAAGAGGGACAGGGATTTTTTTTAATGGACAAAGATGAGAGAGACCCAATGTCCCTGCTAGGAACAGTCGGCACTGGAATTATCTCAGTCCTGGTGTTCCTATCATTAGCGACAGTCATTTTATTCTCCCTTTTAGGTTTAGGAAGGGGTGGGAGTGGGATGAGAGTCTCCTGCCTGAAATCTGTAGAAAGAGAAAGCAAGCTTTCTATCCAAGATACCAAGAGAATAAGGAGTAAAGATTATCAGCCTCACTCCTGAATTTCTTTAAACTTCATTTTATGATTAGACTATGATTTTGATTTGTGTTGTTATGCCTTTTGGTTGCTATTTGGCTATACGATTTCAAACTTTAAGACAAATAATGAAGATAACTTCCATTCCCAGGGTAAACTAAACCTAGCTACTGGGCAGTTCAAAGACATCTTACTACAGGAAACCTGCTGCCATTGAACAAGCCGTACAATGGAATAAATTTGAATAGCTGTTTGATTCTCCCACACACACATTGTACACATCCATTTCCAACCACACTTCAGCCAGGCTATGTAGCAGGAGAGGTAATGAAAGGGAGAGAAGAAAATATCCCTATGTTAGTGGTGTTTGCACACAAGAGCAAAACAGACTTTCGACATCATAGTTCTAATTTAAAAGGTACTCACTGTAGGAGAGACAAAGGGGTATTTCCTGTAGCTAGTAACTATTCAGATGATGAACAAGTCTTCTTTCATAAAAGCTAACAAAGGCGGTTTCCAAAACACTGTCCGTGTTGCTGGGTCACATATTAATCACTGCCGCTAACTGTAAATCTTTCTGTGAAACACTGAAAAGCCTCTTTGTGAATTAATACAGTTCTGCTTGATGCACTTGATTTGAAAAGACATTTCTCCATATGTGGTGCATGTTGGCTTTGCTTTGAAAAAGAATTCAGTTGACAGAATACGTTCAATATATTTTCTTGGGGAATAGGTTTTTACTACATGATTCATTAAGGATTTGCCTTACCCTGGACATTTGTGATATAAAGGAAAACCAGAAAAAAAAGTAATTTTCTCGATCAAGATATGTTTTTACTTAATGCAAATAAATGTAGTCTGTTGCTTGCAAGGAAAAAATGTCTTCTGATATTTGCTAAATAGGATATTATGTGCCTCTTGTTAAACCACCATTTAAATGCTGGACTGCTTCTAAATCTGTTTCTTTTCATCTGTGCCGTACACTGAGAAACTTAAACAACTGTTGCCTTCATACTATATTTGTTAGAGCAGAACACAAATAAAATTTGTTTGAGAGGACAAGGTGGACATATCCGTGTTTTGTGAAATTTTTTAGCCATGATATTTACATTCTGTTGCAAGTATGTGAATTTTAAATCGCTCCTGAAAGTGAACTTTAACTTAGTGTTCTTATTCTCTTACCAAGACTGGCTAATAGTGTTGTTCTCCCCACTTTGGCCATGCTTTTCAAAAATTTAAACTGCAGAATTGAAAATGAGACACACAAATTACAAGGTCTAAGTTTTCTCTGAATAGATTTCCCCTGGCAACAGCCTCTCAGATTCAAGATATAAGTTGAGATAAAACCAATGGTTCCATGAACTTTGGTCCATCCTTCAGAACCCATCATCCACTACTGTATTTTTTTTTTTTTTTTAGCACTTTTGATAAGCCTGTCATGGTCCTGCACAAACATAGCACAGATCCTCCAACTTTTGTTCACAGAATTATGCTAGAATTACCTAATTGTTAAGAGTTTAGTAACAGACTACCGAAAGTCACTATGGGAGAAAGTCAATGTTCTTTTGAAAATGGAAATAGTTGCATACCATCAAATTTTATGTCCCCCATCTCCTATAGAAGAATTGTTGTCGGGTTTATTGTCCTAGAAGGGACAGTCATCCTCTTTACCAACCTAAGCCAGAGACTTAATAGTCAAAGGAGAATACGGGTTTTTGTTTGTTTTTTAACTGTTATACCCAAGGAGCATTTCTCCAGTAATAAACAAGGTTTGATGAGAAAACACTTCAGGCAGGACGGTCTAATGCTGCAATAGGCAACCTCAATGCCAATGCTGCAGAGCGGCAGTATAGAGATTTTGACATGATTCTAGCACTGACAGATGCAGTTTCCCTCTTCCTGTCTATCTTATGTTTCTCCTCCAACATTTCTACACCTTTGCCTTACTGCAACCCAAGGTGCAAGTAGGCATTGCTTAACTTTACAAGTGGGTCTCAGGACTAAAAGGGATAATGGTATCCATTTAAGTTCTTCTTGCGAAGATTCAGGCCCAGCTGAGAGCCTTTGAGAAATGAAGTGCCTCCACATCTTGGTCAGGCCCTTTCTCCAACTCAAGGCCCTTTACCAAAAGGATAAATGACCCTTACAGTTGAATAGTAAATTTGAAGTCTTATGCTACTGAAGTTCATTTAAATTTTGCCCCCAAATTAAAGGGCTATGAGGATCAGAGAAATTGTTTTACTATAATTTAAGAAGTGGGTGATCTGAGTTCTTAAAATACAGACACAAAATATTGATCCAGCATAAATCTTCAAGCCACCTTTTCTCTAATATTAATTAGTGAATCTATGAATACAGAAAAAGAAGGTATAACTCTATCTTCTTTATAGAATATTTATAAAGAGATAGCTACACTAACACATAGTTCTCCCCAGTGAAATTGGATTTGGCCATGTAACTTACTTTGACCAATGATATATGGGAAGAAATGGCATGTGTCACTTCGAGGTAGAAGCTTGAAGAGCTTAGATGCTCTCTTTTTTCTACAATGATACCAGCAACATCCCAGACAGAAGCTGCTCTGTCAGTCTATATCCTAGAGTGAAGACAGAGTTGAGTTTCAGGCAACTTACATTGCACAGGTGATATGAGTGAGATTTGGGGGGTCATTTGTTAGAATAGCACGACCGAGCCTATACTAAGTGATACATATGCCATCAAAGCATTTAAACTAAAAGTAGAAACCTTACCTTGTGTGACTCTCAACTTAGCTCAAAATGCTGCCAGCATGCTGACCCGTTCATTCCTAGAACATGTCAAGTACTTTCCAGCCAGTAGGCCTTTGAACTTGAAAGCTCTTTCTTCCCATTCTTGCTTGGCTGGTACCACATCATCCCTGAGATCTCAGCTGTAATGTTACTTCCTAAAGAAACCTTCCCTAACTCCCCTATTTCAAAATGGGTTCCCCTCCCCAATCCCATATTTGCTACTACAGAACACTCACAGTAAGTTGTAATTGTTTATTTACAGGGAATGGATAAAAATTAATGTCATCATTCAAATGGAGAGAATAATGTATCTCCCCTCCCCCTGCCCAAATAACTCAGTTAACCTGTTTCCAACCCTCTAACCAACTGATTAGAGAGGATTCTGGGGAAGACTTCAATCTGTCAATTAAAAGTATCTGTCTTTTTCAGTTTAAAATACTCATTTTGGGATAAAGATTAGTAAGATTTAAGGTTTAAACTCCCCACCAACTCTATTTCTTGCCATTTAAGTTTTTGTGCCCACCCCTCTGCCCTCATATTCACATCTTAGATAAAGGCTATGAATAGAGGGAAACACATAGTTTCATGACAAATAGAGGGGTGGGTGCTTTATACTTTAAGGCTCATTGTTATTATCCTCCAATGGATCTTCTTGTTGATGCTTCTTGGTTCTGAGGTTGGTGAATCTCATGGACTATCCTTTCTATGCAGCCACCTCACTGACCTGGTCCACCTTAGCTCTCACACACACTTCATTCTCTGAGTCTCAGGCAGACACACCACTGGTCCTTGGCTGAGGCTATCCAAGCTAGAGTATCTGTTATGGAATTGCCTTTTTTCCATGCTGTAGGGACCCCCTGGCATGCTTACTGGCTTTCAACTCTAGGCTGCTATGCTGGTTTGAATCTGTTATGTACCCCATAAAAGACTATATTCTTTTAATCCACTCTTGTGGAAGCAGACCCATGGTGGGTGGGATCTTTTGATTAGGTTGTTTCCACGGAGATGTGACCCACTCAGTTGTGGGTGGGACCTTTTGATTAGATTATTAAGACCCATTCAAGGCGGGTCTTAATTAGTTCACTGGAGTCCTTAAGAGACACATAGAGAGAAAACACCCAGAGACATTTTGGAAGCAGCCAATGAACCCAGAACCAGGAGAGAAGGTCAGAGATGAAATCCAGAGTTTTCCCTGGATAAGATAAAGAGAGGACCTCCAGATGCTTAGAGAGAAATGCCCTGGGAGAAACAAGTGAGAGTGCACAGGAGCTGAGAGAGAGAAGCTAAGCTAGAAGCCCAGAGACATTTTGGAGAAAGCAACAATCCAGAAGATAAACCTGGGAGAGGCCCAGCAGACTCCAGCCATGTGCCTTCCCAATCCCCAGATGCCATCACCCTTTCTTCAAAGAAGGTAACATCCTATTGATGCCTTAATTGGGACATTTCAATGGCCTCTGAACTGTAAATTTGTGAACTAATAAACCCCCATTGTAAAAGCCAACCCATTTCTGGTATTTTGCATTCTGGCAGCTTTAGCAAACTGGAACAGCTGTCCTCTAAGTTTTTACTCATGGAAGCACACAAGAACTTCCAGTCCCTACCCACACTGACCAAGGGAAAGCAGGCTCCAGTCTTGGTCCATTCTAGACACCTCTCTCAGCCATTTCTAACCTACCTCCTGGTGGATCATACTGCATGTTAGCTATGCTGAAAGTAGGGGCCTCTCTTGCAGTTTTCTTGGCGATGCCCTAAAAGATTAGTAAGCCCTATCCCACACCCTGTGAATTCCATGAATTCCCTAAATCTCTCCCCGGCTCTATCACTCCATAGCCAGGGTTTCATTCTGGAGGAGTCAGGACACCTCTTCCACTTTTTCTACCTCTGCCCAACTCCTCCCTCCTTCCTTCCCTCCCTCCTTCCCTCTGTGGGGAACCTTCATGTGACTCAAGCTGAGTTCTTTCTACCTATGGCTTATAATAAAGTGTATGATAATGTATGTTTCCCTTCTATTATAAAATGAGAGCATTTGAATTTTTTTTTACTTTTTTTCTGTGTGTGAAGCACTAATCATTCCGTCTCATTCCCTAGAGAGGGATGAGTATCTTGGTTCAGCCCTGATCACGGAAAGACTGTGATAGAAACAGTGTAGGGTATAAGGAAGATACAGCAGTTTAATCAGCCTAGGAAACAAGTATTATAGCTGCATCTTTTTTTTTTTTTTTCTGTCTCTCCCATGGGAACAGGTTGTTCCTCTACCATTGGAATCTAGCATGTAGTAATGCCTCAATAAATATTGATTTGCTGTGGCCAATGATCAATTAATAACAAGATATTTAGAGAGCAGGGTTGGCAAAACTTTTTCCAGAAAGGACCATCAATAGTAGATAATTTAGGCTTTACAGGCCATCTGGTTTCTGTCTTAACTACTCATCTCTATTGTTGTAGGGTGGAAGCGGCCATAGACAATATGTAAATGAATGAGCATGGCTGTGTTTCAATGGAACCTTTCAAAAATCAGATGGCAGATCAGAATGGGCTCATGGGCTATAGTTTGTCAACCCATGATAGAGCATTAACAAAGTGTCAGATCCTATTCAGATGACAAAGAGTGAAATACACGTCTTATGCTTGAAGGATTTTATGATCTGGATAGGGAAGATAAAACATACATATGCATCTTTGACAGCTACATGATAAATCATTCAAAAGTGACAACAAAATTTAAGAGAGGTCAAGAAAAGATGATATTAGAGGCTGAAATTTGGGAAGTCTTTATAGGAAAATCAAGATTTGTGCCTTTGGAAAAATGGAAATGTCTTAATGGGAGAAAAAAAAGAGTATTCCAGGTGGAAGAAAAAAGTAAGAGCATAACATAAAAAAAGTCAAGATATTTTCTGAAGATGATGATAAGACCACATTGTCATAATAGAAGATGCAGTCACGATCTCGTCAGGAAATAGAAATCATGTGAGGTATCTCAAACGTAGGAAAATTAATATGGGGGACTGTATACACAAGTGATGGAGGAGCTGTGAAGAGAATTAGAAGGTGGCAAAGCAACCCAGTGATTAGCACCAGCAGAAAGCTTCTACACACCCACCCCCACACCCCAGGCCTGGAAGGATATTGGAAGGAGGTGGTATTACCAGAACCAGAAGCTGGGACAGTCAGGAGCATGGGGCCAGGCATTGAGACAATGGAAGGAGGGAATTGGGACGACTACAACAACAAAAGGCAGCCAGAGCCAGAAGCACTGTTGAAGTAGAGATAAAGAACAAAGAATATCTTAGCTTTTCCCCTCCTGCCTACCACCAATCTCCTGCCAGTAGGCCAAGTCTACAGGGAAACCAGATGGCAAATGAAGTCCGGGAAACATCACTTGCAAGAGAAGTATGGAGAATGGATCTGAGAGCAGTGACCAGAACTTGCACTCCTTATCCAGGGACTATATATTCTCTGCTGTGCTACAGGAATTCAGAGCGAGCAAGCGAGCGATGGATGCGTGATGAAAATGGGACCCAGATCAGAGAGGCTCTGCATGTGAAGAAGTTCTGATTTCTGGTTCCTGTCCCACCACCCTTCACGATGATCCACCTCAAGTGACCTATATAAAACTCAGCACTTCTAATTCTTCTATATAAGAACAGTCACTGATTCCTCATGACTCTCAGGGTAAAGACTCAGCTCTTTAGAGTGGCTTACAAAGCTTAGTCATTAGAACTCTAAATTCAGACCATCTCCCTTTCTCTACCAAAAGTCATGCATGAACCTACTAATTTTTCTGTCTTGTTAATATTTGATCCTTTTAAAAACTGATCAGGCATCACTTCTGCTGCAGTGTGCCACGACTGAGCCCCTTTAGAGCTGTGCTTTCTCAAGTCCTATGTGTTACCTCACACCTCTCTGCACATTTCACCACATATATAGCCACCAAATGTCATTATTTCTCCCCAGCTAGACTGAAGGCTCCTCTAGGGCAAGGCCTTTGGCTCTTGCAGCATCCTGTCTCAAAAACTAGGAGATGCAGTGTTGGGCAGTGAGGGCAGAAGTCCCATATTCAAATTAAACCCTTTTCTTGCTAGACACTTGGATGTTTTCTAATTCTTCTCTACAACAACACCTTTATTTATTCCTCACCACAGATTTCTTGAGTAATGTGCGAAACAAAGTACACTTGACTGTTCATGCTTCTAGGTATATGCTGATTTTTTAAAAATGTATCTGTACCTTTTGCTAAGTAACCACGAAACACGTTAAGTGTACCAGATGCACTGCCTCCCCAATTTCTTAAGTTTATTTAAATTTGAGACATTTGAGGGACTAAATGTTAAAGTACCAAGGCAGCAACTCTGAAAAGGGTATAGAGAAATTTTGAGAATCCTTGAGGAAGTAAATCTGAAAATATAACTCAGGATTAAGAGACCAGAAAATTGCTGTATCAGCCAAGGGGGGGGGCTCACTGAATCAACCAATATGGGAATTGCTAAACTGCTGATTTTGAAAAATATGTCCATATTAAAACATATATTGTTTATGTATATCTAATATATAACTGTATATGAAGTATGTAAAGACAATTTTTAGTCACTGCAATAAAACTAGCATTAACAAATATTTTAAAAGTTACTAGAATATTTAAAAAAGCAATTTCCTAAATATTTTATCAAGAATATTAGGAATAAAATGGAGTATTTAAAAAATAAAAGAAAGAACACTAAAAATAAAAAAAAAAAAAGTGAGATTAGGCCAAAGCTGTACTTAGAGTAAAATTCAGTCCTAAATGATCTGTTTAAAATGAAAAAAAAATTTTTTTTTAAGCATTTGAAGATTTTAGAAAGACTCAAGGAAAATGAGGACTAAAATTTATACAACGAACTGAGAAATTGTTTTAAAAAGTAAAATATTAAAATAAAGCTATCATTAGTTCTTTGAAATATCCATTAAATACCTAGCCAATAACAAATCCAAGAAAAAGGGGATTTTTTCAAAATAAAAATTACCAAGATTGATACAAGAAAACAATACTCATTGCAGAAATTAGAACATATTTCAAAAAGCTTCCCAGGCTAACTACCTCTCCTTTCCTAAGTAATATGTGCAAACTGTTGAAACCTAGGAATAATCACAGTTAATATTCTCATTTTGTTTTCATTTCACATTATTTTCATCATTGAGATCATATAACATATCACTTCTTTGCAATGCTTTTTCACTTGGTTGTGTCACACTATCTTGTCAAAGATTTTCTTAAGTTACTGAATATTCCATCATATGACTCTAATATACATTACTGCTTCCCCATTTTGTGACACTTAGGTTACTTGCGGGTCTTCCCTATTTTAAATGAAAGTACAATGAACCCTTCTGGATGCAAGTTTTTGTCTACATCAGGGTATATTTCCAGAAGAGGAATACCAGGGTTAGATATTGTGAATATGTGATGCATATCACCAAGTTATTTTACAAAACGGTAGTCCTAGCAATTATAAAATGAGAACTTTATAATTCACTGGACTTAGTATTCTATCAACACTTTCAGAGTCCGTATGAGAAATGATTTGTTTTGCCTAACATTTCTTCATTTATCAATGAGGGTAGAAGATATTTGTCAGCTATTTTCATTTCCTGATTGGAGAATTATCTGTTGATGTTCTTTAGTCATTTATCAGTTGGGATTGCGATCATTTTGATATTTATGAATTATTTACATATTGTAAACATTATCTTGTCATATTTCCTGCATATGATTTTCTACTTGTGCTTTGTTTTATAATTTTCATATTTTTCTGATGCAGTCAAGTAGGACTACTTTTTGTGTTTCTGTGCAATCATCCTTCTGCTTTCATGCCGGCTTTCCTTACTTTTGTAGTTAGCATTTATTGGGGTTTTTTTGCCTGCTGCTCACCCATTCCTGCTACTTCTGGTGACTGAGAACTTCAACCTAGTGGAAAACACCTTTCCTGTGTTTGGCAGAGCAGACCCTCCACTCTCTGGTGAAAGAATATAGGCACGAGATCCAGGCTAGCCAATCCTAGGGCTTTATCTTTATCAGGTTTAGGGAGGTCATGGACCTGAACTGGGCCAGAGTCTTCCCCGAGACTTGATTTCCACAGATCAAGAAGTCACAGTGAACACGCAAGCCTGGGGATTTCAGCAGCCTTTAGTCTGGCTCAGTTACGTTTGAGCCAATAATTTCCCTGTTTAAGCAAATCTGAGTTAGTTTTCTGGCTCTTGCCACTGAATGGCTCCCCAATTCTCTGTGGGTAAAGAACAAAATTCCCACAATGTGGCGGGGTGCCTGCCTGAAGCGCACTGCCCTCCCTCCGTTACCTCTGCAGACTCATCTCCTCCTACTCTCCCCCGAGGGCTTCTCCGTGCCAGCCTCACTGGTCTCCTCAAACATGCCAGGCATGAACTGGCCCAAAGCCTTGCACTAGCTCATCTAGAATTTCCTTCTGCCAGATGTACACATGACACCTTTGCTCACTCCCTTCGAGGCTGCGCAAAGCTTCCTCTGGGAGGCTTACAACCACCCTACCTAATGCTGTAAACAGCCTCCACCGCTGCCCTCACCCATGGCTCTGTTTTTTCACCATTTAAACAATTTTTAATATACTTTATCATTTATTCATTATGAAAAAAAATTATTGGACAGTTATCCCTGATCAAAGGTAGGCTCCACCAGGGCAGGGATTCTTGACTCATTGACTGAAGTATCCCAAGCACCAGCGTGATTCCTGGGAACTTCTAGATGCTCACTGAATATCAGTTGAATAAATGAAGGAATTCTACTCAATACATCATTCTGGGAAACTCTTGACAAACTCCCTTTTATAAGACTGGGGGCTATTTGATTGTCCCCTCCCCTTCTCTTGGGGGAAAATAGAAGCAGGAAAGAAGAAATTAACAGAAGGCCCTGCATCTTACCCCAGAAGCCAAGTATCAGAACAATGGAGGAGCAAACAATGTTTGCAAAGTTATGGTGAGAACTTCTGGTTTAGAAAGTATGTCTACTCCCTACTTAATGCAAAGAAAATGGAGAGGCACCATTGACTCTGCCTCAAACAAAGCTAAGATTGTGTTTAGATGGTACCCTGGTCCACTTTTTTTGTCCAAGGGTAGGTGATGAAAGGGGCTTCATTAGGTAGGATTGGCTAGTCTTCACTGCTAAAACAATGACCTCTCAATGGCCACACACAGTGAAGGTTGACTCTTCACTTGCATCCTATCAGTCTGTGGTGCTGTCACCTTCAGCATGTGGCCTCCAAGGTGACCATGGAACAAGGAAAGAGATGGAGATCACAATCTCTTCTGTACTTGGCTTATGACAATCACCTCTGCCCATGTTTCACTGAATGCAACTCAGTCACCTGGCCTCACACTATCTCTAGAAAATGGAGGTTAGCCACATGTTGGGCAGGAAAATGAAATGTGCTTGATGACTACATAGTGTTGCTTCTGCTTTGGAAGTGGAACACCTCCTACCTTTAAAGCATAGCTGTGAGCTGTGGACAGGCATCTATTTCCACCACCACCTGCCCCCAAGACCAAATGAGCCACATTGGCTTAGAGAAGGACTATCATCTGGACAGTTCAGAACATCAAAGTGACTGCACTTTGGGTAGAGAGCTTAACAGTGCGGTGAGAAAAATATGAATATTACTTTGCATGGTCTTGGAAAGAAACTTAAGAATCTAGTAGAAAAAGCCTTTGACTGGCCTCTATCCCTGTTGTCCTGGAACTGACATTTCATTTGTTATTTTAAAAAGTCAAAAGTCAAGGTATGAGAGGCGGGGCAAGATGGCAGACTGGTGAGCTATATGTTTTAGTTACTCCTCCAGGAAAGTAGGTAGAAAGCCAGGAACTGCATGGACTGGACACCACAGAGCAATCTGACTTTGGGCATACTTCATACAACACTCATGAAAACGTGGAACTGCTGAGATCAGCGAAATCTGTAAGTTTTTGCGGCCAGGGGACCCGCGCCCCTCCCTGCCAGGCTCAGTCCCGTGGGAGGAGGGGCTGTCAGCTCCGGGAAGGAGAAGGGAGAACTGCAGTGGCAGCCCTTATCGGAAACTCATTCTGCTGATCCAAACTCCAACCATAGATAGACAGAGACCAGACACCAGAGAATCTGAGAGCAGCCAGCCCAGCAGAGAGGAGACAGGCATAGAAAAAAAAACAACACGAAAAACTCAAAAACAAAAGTGGAGGATTTTTGGAGTTCTGGTGAACATAGAAAGGGAAAGGGCAGAGCTCAGGCCCTGAGGCGCATATGCAAATCCCGAAGAAAAGCTGATCTCTCTGCCCTGTGGACCTTTCCTTAATGGCCCTGGTTGCTTTGTCTCTTAGCATTTCAATAACCCATTAGATCTCTGAGGAGGGCCCTTTTTTTTTTTTTTTTTTAATCCTTTTTTCTTTTTCTAAAACAATTACTTTAAGAAGCCCAATAAACAAAGCTTCAAAGACCTGTAATTTGGGCAGGTCAAGTCAAGAGCAGAACTAGGAGAGCTCTGAGACAAAACGCAATAATCCAGTGGCTGAGAAAATTCACTAAACACCACAACTTCCCAAGAAAAGGGGGATGTCCGCTCACAGCCATCATCCTGGTGGACAGGAAACACTCCTGCCCATCGCCAGCCCCATAGCCCAGAACTACCCCAGACAACCCAGTGTGACGGAAGTGCTTCAAATAACAGGCACACACCACAAAACTGGGCGTGGACATTAGCCTTCCCTGCAACCTCAGCTGATTGTCCCAGAGTTGGGAAGGTAGAGCAGTGTGAATTAACAAAGCCCCATTCAGCCATCATTTCAGCAGACTGGGAGCCTCCCTACACAGCCCAGCAGCCCAGAACTGCCCTGGGGGGACGGCACTCACCTGTGACATAGCACAGTCATCCCTCAACAGAGGACCAGGGGGTGCACGGCCTGGAAGAGGGGCCCACTTGCAAGTCTCAGGAGCCATACGCCAATACCAAGGACTTGTGGGTCAGTGGCAGAGACAAACTGTGGCAGGACTGAACTGAAGGATTAGACTATTGCAGCAGCCTTAAAACTCTAGGATCACCAGGGAGATTTGATTGTTAGAGCCACCCCCCCTCCCTGACTGCCCAGAAACATGCCCCATATACAGGGCAGGCAACACCAACTACACACGCAAGCTAGGTACACCAATTGGACCCCACAAGACTCACTCCCCCATTCACCAAAAAGGCTAAGCAGGGGAGAACTGGCGTGTGGAGAACAGGTGGCTCGTGGACACCACCTGCTGGTTAGTTAGAGAAAGTGTACTCCACGAAGCTGTAGATCTGATAAATTAGAGATAAGGACTTCAATTGGTCTACAAATCCTAAAAGAACCCTATCAAGTTCAGCAAATGCCAAGAGGCCAAAAACAACAGAAAATTATAAAGCATATGAAAAAAACAGACGATATGGATAACCCAAGCCCAAGCACCCAAATCAAAAGATCCGAAGAGACACAGCACCTAGAGCAGCTACTCAAAGAACTAAAGATGAACAATGAGACCATAGTATGGGATACAAAGGAAATCAAGAAGACCCTAGAAGAGCATAAAGAAGACATTGCAAGACTAAATAAAAAAATGGATGATCTTATGGAAATTAAAGAAACTGTTGACCAAATTAAAAAGATTCTGGACACTCATAGTACAAGACTAGAGGAAGCTGAACAACGAATCAGTGACCTCGAAGATGACAGAGTGGAAAATGAAAGCATAAAAGAAAGAATGGGGAAAAAAATTGAAAAAATCGAAATGGACCTCAGGGATATGATAGATAATATGAAACGTCCAAATGTAAGACTCATTGGTGTCCCAGAAGGGGAAGAAAAGGGTAAAGGTCTAGGAAGAGTATTCAAAGAAATTGTTGGGGAAAACTTCCCAAATCTTCTAAACAACATAAATACACAAATCATAAATGCTCATGAACCCCTAATAGAATAAATCCAAATAAACCCACTCCGAGACATATACTGATCACACTGTCAAACACAGAAGAGAAGGAGCAAGTTCTGAAAGCAGCAAGAGAAAAGCAATTTACCACATACAAAGGAAACAGCATAAGACTAAGTAGTGACTACTCAGCAGCCACCATGGAGGCAAGAAGTCAGTGGCACGATATATTTAAAATTCTGAGTGAGAAAAATTTCCAGCCAAGAATACTTTATCCAGCAAAGCTCTCCTTCAAATTTGAGGGAGAGCTTAAATTTTTCACAGACAAACAAATGCTGAGAGAATTTGCTAACAAGAGACTTGCCCTACCGGAGATACTAAACGGAGCCCTACAGACAGAGAATCAAAGAAAGGAAAGAAAGACTTGGAGAAAGGTTCAGTACTAAAGAGATTCGGTATGGGTACAATAAAGGATATTAATAGACAGAGGGGAAAAATATGACAAACATAAACCAAAGGATAAGATGGCTGATTCAAGAAATGCCTTCACGGTTATAACGTTGAATGTAAATGGATTAAACTCCCCAATTAAAAGATATAGATTCGCAGAATGGATCAAAAAAAATGAACCATCAATATGTTGCATACAAGAGACTCATCTTAGACACAGGGACACAAAGAAACTGAAAGTGAAAGGATTGAAAAAAATATTTCATGCAAGCTACAGCCAAAAGAAAGCAGGTGTAGCAATATTAATCTCAGAGAAAATAGACTTCAAATGCAGGGATGTTTTGAGAGACAAAGAAGGCCACTACATACTAATAAAAGGGGCAATTCAGCAAGAAGAAATAACAATCGTAAATGTCTATGCACCCAATCAAGGTGCCACAAAATACATGAGAGAAACACTGGCAAAACTGAAGGAAGCAATTGATGTTTCCACAATAATTGTGGGAGGCTTCAACACATCACTCTCTCCTATAGATAGATCAACCAGAAAGAAGACCAATAAGGAAACTGAAAACCTAAACAATCTGATAAATGAATTAGATTTAACAGACATATACAGGACATTACATCCCAAATCACCAGGATACACATACTTTTCTAGTGCTCATGGAACTTTCTCCAGAATAGATCATATGCTGGGACATAAAACAAGCCTCAATAAATTTAAAAAGATTGAAATTATTCAAAGCACATTCTCTGACCACAATGGAATACAATTAGAAGTCAATAACCATCAGAGACTTAGAAAATTCACAAATACCTGGAGGTTAAACAACACACTCCTAAACAATCAGTGGGTTAAAGAAGAAATAGAAAGAGAAATTGCTAAATATATAGAGACGAATGAAAATGAGAACAAAACATACCAAAACCTATGGGATGCAGCAAAAGCAGTGCTAAGGGGGAAATTTATAGCACTAAACACATATATTAAAAAGGAAGAAAGAGCCAAAATCAAAGAACTAATGGATCAACTGAAGAAGCTAGAAAATGAACAGCAAACCAATCCTAAACCAAGTAGAAGAAAAGAAATAAGAAGGATTAAAGCAGAAATAAATGACATAGAGAACAAATATAAGAGAGGATAAATATCATCAAAAGTTGGTTCTTTGAGAAGATCAACAAGATTGACAAGCCCCTAGCTAGACTGACAAAATCAAAAAGAGAGAAGACCCATATAAACAAAATAATGAATGAAAAAGGTGACATAACTGCACATCCTGAAGAAATTAAAAAAATTATAAGAGGATACTATGAACAACTGTATGGCAACAAACTGGATAATGTAGAGGAAATGCACAATTTCCTGGAAACATATGAACAACCTAGACTGACCAGAGAAGAAATAGAAGACCTCAACCAACCCATCACAAGCAAAGAGATCCAATCAGTCATCAAAAATCTTCCCACAAATAAATGCCCAGGGCCAGATGGCTTCACAGGGGAATTCTACCAAACTTTCCAGAAAGAACTGACACCAATCTTACTCAAACTCTTTCAAAACATTGAAGAAAATGGAACACTACCTAACTCATTTTATGAAGCTAACATCAATCTAATACCAAAACCAGGCAAAGATGCTACAAAGAAGGAAAACTACCGGCCAATCTCCCTAATGAATATAGATGCAAAAATCCTCAACAAAATACTTGCAAATCGAATCCAAAGACACATTAAAAAAATCATACACCATGACCAAGTGGGGTTTATTCCAGGCATGCAAGGATGGTTCAACATAGGAAAATCAATCAATGTATTACAACACATTAACAAGTCAAAAGGGAAAAATCAATTGATCATCTCAATAGATGCTGAAAAAGCATTTGACAAAATCCAACATCCCTTTTTGATAAAGACACTTCAAAAGGTAGGAATTGAAGGAAACTTCCTCAACATGATAAAGAGCATATATGAAAAACCCACAGCCAGCATAGTACTCAATGGTGAAAGACTGAAAGCCTTCCCTCTAAGATCAGGAACAAGACAAGGATGCCCGCTGTCACCACTGTTATTCAACATTGTGCTGGAAGTGCTACCCAGGGCAATCTGGCAAGACAAAGAAATAAAAGGCATCCAAATTGGAAAAGAAGAAGTAAAACTGTCATTGTTTGCAGATGATATGATCTTATATCTAGAAAACCCTGAGAAATCGACGATACAGCTACTAGAGCTAATAAACAAATTTAGCAAAGTTGCGGGATACAAGGTTAATGCACATAAGTCAGTAATGTTTCTATATGCTAGAAATGAACAAACTGAAGAGACACTCAAGAAAAAGATACCATTTTCAATAGCAACTAAAAAAATCAAGTACCTAGGAATAAACTTAACCAAAGATGTAAAAGACCTATACAAAGAAAACTACATAACTCTACTAAAAGAAATAGAAGGGGACCTTAAAAGATGGAAAAATATTCCATGTTCATGGATAGGAAGACTAAATGTCATTAAGATGTCAATTCTACCCAAACTCATCTACAGATTTAATGCAATCCCAATCAAAATTCCAACAACCTACTTTGCAGACTTGGAAAAGCTAGTTATCAAATTTATTTGGAAAGGGAAGATGCCTCGAATTGCTAAAGACACTCTAAAAAAGAAAAACCAAGTGGGAGGACTTACACTCCCTGACTTTGAAGCTTATTATAAAGCCACAGTTGCCAAAACAGCATGGTACTGGCACAAAGATAGACATATAGATCAATGGAATCGAATTGAGAATTCGGAGATAGACCCTCAGATCTATGGCCGACTGATCTTTGATAAGGCCCCCAAAGTCACTGAACTGAGTCATAATGGTCTTTTCAACAAATGGGTCTGGGAGAGTTGGATATCCATATCCAAAAGAATGAAAGAGGACCCCTACCTCACCCCCTACACAAAAATTAACTCAAAATGGACCAAAGATCTCAATATAAAAGAAAGTACCATAAAACTCCTAGAAGATAATGTAGGAAAACATCTTCAAGACCTTGTATTAGGCGGCCACTTCCTAGACTTTACACCCAAAGCACAAGCAACAAAAGAGAAAATAGATAAATGGGAACTCCTCAAGCTTAGAAGTTTCTGCACCTCAAAGGAATTTCTCAAAAAGGTAAAGAGGCAGCCAACTCAATGGGAAAAAAATTTTGGAAACCATGTATCTGACAAAAGACTGATATCTTGCATATATAAAGAAATCCTACAACTCAATGACAATAGTACAGTCGGCCCAATTATAAAATAGGCAAAAGATATGAAAAGACAGTTCTCTGAAGAGGAAATACAAATGGCCAAGAAACACATGAAAAAATGTTCAGCTTCACTAGCTATTAGAGAGATGCAAATTAAGACCACAATGAGATACCATCTAACACCGGTTAGAATGGCTGCCATTAAACAAATAGGAAACTACAAATGCTGGAGGGGATGTGGAGAAATTGGAACTCTTATTTATTGTTGGTGGGACTGTATAATGGTTCAGCCACTCTGGAAGTCAGTCTGGCAGTTCCTTAGAAAACCAGATATAGAGTTACCATTCGATCCAGCGATTGCACTTCTCGGTATATACCCGGAAGATCAGAAAGCAGTGACACGAACAGATATCTGCACGCCAATGTTCATAGCAGCATTATTCACTATTGCCAAGAGATGGAAACAACCCAAATGTCCTTCAACAGATGAGTGGATAAATAAAATGTGGTATATACACACGATGGAATACTACGCGGCAGTAAGAAGGAACGATCTCGTGAAACATATGACAACATGGATGAACCTTGAAAACATAATGCTGAGCGAAATAAGCCAGGCACAAAAAGAGAAATATTATATGCTACCACTAATGTGAACTCTGATATGTAAAACAAATGGTTTATAATGTAGAATGTAGGGGAACTAGCAATAGAGAGCAATTAAGGAAGGGGGAACAATAATCCAAGAAGAACAGATAAGCTATTTAACGTTCTGGGGATGCCCAGGAATGACTATGATCTGTTAATTTCTGATGGATACAGTAGGAGCAAGTTCACAGAAATGTTGCTATATTAGGTAACTTTCTTGGGGTAAAGTAGGAACATGTTGGAAGTTAAGCAGTTATCTTAGGTTAGTTGTCTTTTTCTTACTCCCTTGTTATGGTCTCTTTGAAATGTTCTTTTATTGTATGTTTGTTTTCTTTTTAACTTTTTTTTTCATACAGTTGATTTAAAAAAGAAGGGAAAGTTAAAAAAAAAAAAACAAGGAAAAATAAAAGATGTAGTGCCCCCTTGAGGAGCCTGTGGAGAATGCAGGGGTATTCGCCTACCCCACCTCCATGCTTGCTAACATGACCACAGACATAGGGGACTGGTGGTTTGATGGGCTGAGCCCTCTACCACAGGTTTTACCCTTGGGAAGATGGTTGCTGCAAAGGAGAGGCTAGGCCTCCCTATGGTTGTGCCTAAGAGCCTCCTCCCAAATGCCTCTTTGTTGCTCAGATGTGGCCCTGTCTCTCTAGCTAAGCCAACTTGAAAGGTGAAATCACTGCCCTCCCCCCTACGTGGGATCAGACACCCAGGGGAGTGAATCTCCCTGGCAACGTGGAATATGACTCCCGGGGAGGAATGTAGACCTGGCATCGTGGGACGGAGAACATCTTCTTGACCAAAAGGGGGATGTGAAAGGAAATGAAATAAGCTTCAGTGGCAGAGAGATTCCAAAAGGAGCCGAGAGGTCTCTCTGGTGGGCACTCTTATGCACACTTTAGACAACCCTTTTTAGGTTCTAAAGAATTGGGGTAGCTGGTGGTGGATACCTGAAACTATCAAATTACAACCCAGAACCCATGAATCTCGAAGACAGTTGTATAAAAATGTAGCTTATGAGGGGTGACAATGGGATTGGGAAAGCCATAAGGACCACACTCCACTTTGTCTAGTTTATGGATGGATGAGTAGAAAAATAGGGGAAGGAAACAAACAGACAAAGGTACCCAGTGTTCTTTTTTACTTCAATTGCTCTTTTTCACTCTAATTATTATTCTTGTTATTTTTGTGTGTGTGCTAATGAAGGTGTCAGGGATTGATTTGGGTGATGAATGTACCACTATGTAATGGTACTGTAAACAATCGAAAGTACGATTTGTTTTGTATGACTGCGTGGTATGTGAATATATCTCAATAAAATGAAGATTAAAAAAAAAAAATCAAGGTATGAGAACTTGATTTTTCTAGGTCCTAGAATTTACAACTTTCGAACCTCAAAAGTCTTTCCCTATCTAGAGAGAGGGAAATGCTCCAGATGTTTACCTATATTTTATTTTATTGTTATGGTTCCATTTTTAGAGCTACATCTTTAATGCACCTTGAATTAAGTTTGGTATTTAGTGGAAATTAATTTGATTGAGTGCTTTAAAAAGTCTCAACACTCATTATTAACCAATACACTCAGCTCCCATTGACCTTAGTTTGTTCCCTTAACATCCACTTATTTTACATCTTTGCAAGGATCTATTTTCTTGGTTACATTTTTTCTTTGGTTTCTCTCATGCACTCTGTTTTAATTACTGTAGTTTTATAACACGTGCTGATCTCTATGAAGGCAAATTCAATGTCTCTACTCTTCTTCCTCATTTTCAAATTGTCTTGGCCATTACTCATTATTTAGTGTTCCAGATAAAACTTAAAATAACCTTATCCTATTTCTACCCTGTAGCAAGCCCTCCCTTTTTAATTTTCCCCTCTAAATTTCCCCAGAAAAATGGATGAGCCAGTCAGTTTAGTTGGCCCAGACTCAGTTCAGACTATACAGGGAGAGGGCCTCTATTATAAATGCATCTTACGGAAACATTTCAGAGAAGAACATCTTTCTTGTTCATCCCTGTCCTCCTGACAAAGCTGATCCATGGTCTGAATAATAATTGGTTTTTGAATATTCTGCTCTGGAGCCTTTTTTCTGCCTGCCTTGGCCTTTGGTTCCTTCCATCTCGGCTGGGCCACTTGGTTCTGCAAAATGAGTCAGGAGCAAAAGCTAGGTAAATATCACTGCGTCTTGAGTCATCAACCTTTTTGAGTAATCATCACTTTGCAAACAAGGCTTCTCGTTCTCCCTGAAGGGCTCAACACAGCCGGTCCACAGGACTCTACCTGCTGAGCCCAAAGACACAGGACCACAACATTTGGTTACCAAATGCTTTCTGCTACCACTCAGTAAGTCCCAGTGATTCCTGCATCAAACTGAAATGCAATCCTCAGGCTTTGGGATCCATTTCACCTGGTATCAGATGGTGACATCATACAGCTCAGCCACGCCTGGCAAAGAGTACATCACCCCAATGATGCTGGGTCCTGTTTAAATGGTCCAAGCCAACCAGGAAAAAAAAAATCTTTTTTTGGTGAACAGAAAGCGTAATAAATATGAAAAAATAAAATGGAGAAAGAGTTAACATTGAGTAGCACCATGCAGGGTTCAAGTCACTTTAGATGTGTTGACGTATTTAATCTTAACAGTGAGACAGCTGCTATTACTGGCCCCACTTTATATGTGACGAAATTGAGGCAATGAGAATGAGAGTCATTTTACAAGGCCACACAGCTAGCAAGCAGCAGGACTATGATTTGAACATGAGAAGGCTGGAGCCGGAGATTTCTGTCTTCAACACTGCACTAGGGGTTCTCAGAGTTGGGCAGGCAGCAGAATCACCTGGATTAAATCAGATTCCTGGACCCCACCCCCAGAGTTTATCATTCATAGGGTCAAGGGTGGGAAGCTGAGAATGTGCCCTTCTAAAAACTCCCAGATGAGAAGGATGCTAGTGCTGCCCCAGAGACCCCACTTTGAGAACCACCTCACTATAGTACACTGAAATGACTAACAGATGTGTCCTAGGGAAGGTGAGAAATGATAAACAGACCTAGAGAATGGTTAAAGCCATGCAGCTCGTCCTGAGTTTCTAAAGCCAGAATATCTGTGCTTTTCCCATCTCTAAAGCAACCCAGAGCTGCCTCCCGTTCCCATTTGATTTACGGGCAGCTATCCAAACATTGGAGAGGATTAAGAACACTGGTTTGAGCAGGAAACTTGGCTTGAAATCTCAGTCTTGTCATTTACCAGCTGACAGCCTTTCTAAACCTCAGTTGCCAGATCTATAAAAACAGCAATAATTATTTACCACTTAGAATTTTAGCACCTGGCACATAAAAACAATGGTGATTATCTTCAAAAGGAAAGGGAATTTGGTTTCGTTCCTTCCTCTCAAACATCAGAGGAATTTAACTTTGAGAAGTCTCTACAGTGAGATTTGCCAGGATTCCGCTGGACATTCTTTCTTCACAACTCATGACTGCAACGAGGATAAAGGAGGTATGTGTATTTGGCAACCTGCTCCCCATCTCACCCTTGACGAAAGGAGAGGGATTCATTGGCCGACTCATCTCAAGAGCCAGCTCTTGTTGCACAGAAGAAAGGAACAGAAACTAGGGAAATAGAAAGGGCTAAAGCGTGAGATGCGGCCTACACAACCAGAGGCCCAGCGAGTAGCAGCAAGTAAAAGGGAACTTGAATTGCACTGTGTTGTAAATGGGATCTCCTCTCGGTCAATTAAACAACATTTAAATTCTCTTTATCTGTTATTTCATTCATTTATTTAACACATACATTTGAGCCCCTGCTAAGGTGCAGCCGCTCCTCTGGCACCTGGAATACAGAGGTGATACAAACAGATAAAGAGCTGCTTGTGAAGACACTGGAGGAGGGGAGGACAAGCATGGGAGAAAAGACGTGTGTAAGATATGAGGATGCCAGCCGTGTGGTCCCCAAGGGAGAGGCATCCTGGCAGAGGGAACAGAGAACACAGAGGTCTGAAGGCTGGTCCGTGTCCATCTTGCTCCCAGCACTGGCCTTGTGAGGAAGCAGAGCCAAGGGTGGGGCGGGATGGAGGAGGGGAGAGCAGAGACCGGCTCCTACCGCTGACGGTGTGGTAGAACTCTGGGGTTGCTCTAAAGGAGAAGAGCTGGCCCTTGTCAACTTTTAAGCAGAGGAGGGACATGACCTGACTTTGAAGTGATTAGTGACGACATGGCACAAGGGAATTGGGCTGATAAGAAATGGGGACCCAGATAAAAAAGAGGTAAGAGAGAAAGGAGATGAAAGATCAGGTCCAGGAGGAAAAACCTGGGTAGAGACTCAACCACAGATGGATCAAGATTCTGTCAGCCAGTCCCCACCCCAGTTCTCATGACCCCAAGGTGGGGTTTATTCATTACAGTGACCTTAACCCCAATGACCTTGGATTGGAGTCCTAAATCCTAGCTGCACATCGCGATAACCTAGAGAGCTCTTTAAACATGCCCTGCCCAAAACCAAATTAAGGGCACTCTACAAAATAACTAGCCAGTATGCTTCAAGGACGTCGAGGTCATAAAAGACAAAGAAAGACAAAGGAACTCTCTAGGGTTAAACACGACACTAAATGCCATGCAGGACTCCAGCAAGGGACATTAGTGAGACAATTTACAAAACTTGACTAAGGTCTGTAGGACAGAATCTTTATATCCATGCTTATTTCCTGCTTTTGATCAAACTACAGTTATGTCAGTTGTTACCTGGAAAACCTGGATGAAGCCAATATAGAAATGCTTTGCACTCTTTTTGCAACTTTTTTAAAAGTCTACATATTTCAAAATAAAAATTAGGGGGAAAAAGTACCATCGTACAGGCCACAGCCAAGATCTGTTAAATCACCATCTTGGGTACTGGGGCCTGGTTAGAGGCCGTTTTTAAAAGCCGCCCACGTGATTCCAGAAAGGAACCATGTTGAGGATCCCTACCTTGGATTTTAAGTGTCTTTGGGAGGCTTTGCCTTAAAGTTCTCTTTGCCCAGGGCAAGATGTGCGGGCAGCACAAACAGGCCCTTCCAGCTGCCTGTGGACACCATCTCACTTAGGAGGTTGTGTCAGCTCTTCCCACCGGCATCTGCTGCACTGAACCTCTGCAAGATTATCACTCAGGGTTCTCCAGAGAAACTGAACTGACAGGATATTATGTCAAGAGATTTGTTGTAAGGAGCTGGCTCCAGTGACACCGGATTGCTGACAAGTCCAAAATTCATATGTAGGGCAGGCAACAGACTGGAAATTTGACCAGGCATTGATATTGTATTCTTGAATCCAAAACCCAAAAGGCGAGGCTGCAGGCTGGAAACTCAGACAGGAGGGGCTGTTGTAGTCTTGAGGCAAAACTTGGTCTTCTTTTTAGAGCCCTCTGCTCTGTGCTCTAAAGGCCTCCAACTGATTGGATGAGGCCTGGGTCATCTCCTTTACTTAGTAAAGTCAACTGACTGTAGATGCTAATCTCATCTATGAAACACCACCACTGTTACATCTAGGCCAAGTATTTGACCAAACTGTTACCGGACCAAGGCGGTGGATTCTTTTGCCCGATGTGCTCAAGTGACCAATTCCTGAGACACTGGGTTTCAAAAAGGGTTTTATCGCTAGGCGCAAAGCCAGAGAACAGATGGCCTATAGGTCCAAAATCTGACCCCCCGAAATGCAGTAATTCTGATAGTTTTATAGTATCAAAAGATGGGCAGGTTTTAGGATAAAGAGTACAATGGCTCTAGATGATGTAATTAGAAGTGATCTAACTGAGCACGTGCAGATTGATTACATGCTTAGTCACAGAACATATGGAAGAAAAAGGTGGCCTTAATATGATGAAGGGTGTGATTTTTTAGTATTATAATGAGGTATAGGTGACTTGTAGGTTAAAGTCTAAGCTACCGCGCATTCAGGTGGGCCCATTTTGGTTAGATCCAGCTTCAGTGATCAAGGTAACTTTGGACTTGGGGTGGTTTAGTTCTGGACTGACCCAAGACCCTTCATTACTAAACATTAGGGCTGTCTTTAGTGATCATAAGACTTTAAAGTTGAAAAATTGAATAAATGGGTATAGGTGAAGGTCAGTCACAAAGTTTTTACAGTCACAAGGGCAGAAGACAAAGGCTATACAATCATTATCAGAGATCAAGACAGCTGAATTAAAGCTCAGGTTTCAGGTATTTCCCTCTGTCTACTCTAATATATCAGAGAGTAAAAAGGAATATCTATATAATGATTCAATAATCATTATCAGTTCTTAAATCCTAAACTTTTGGTTACAAAACCACTGGACTCCATAGTCTAGCCAAGCTGACACAGAATTAACATCACATCTGGGTAAGATCAGAAACAGGTCAAAACAAGGCAGAAAAAGATCACAGTCAAAAGAGAAGAATCTGTTGAAACTCTGAAGATGTTAGTCTGGAAGAATCTATTTTCCTCCTAAAGGAGATCAGCATTAAAGGCAGCCCTTATTCCCCAAACCCTCCCCTTGATTCTGGAGAAAGGGGAGGGGTCATTAAGATCACTGCCAGCTAAGACAAGTTTCTACTTCCGCTTTCAGCCACAGGGATATTCCTTTTCCAAACAATTTTTATCTCATTGCTACACAGCAGGATGCACCCTTCCCTATGGAAATTGGCAGACACTAAATCCCAACCTCTCCCTGCAGATACAGCTATAAGAAAACAAGGCGTAACCTGTCTTAATAAATAAAGAGGCAGCAAAAAGGCTGACCACAGGCTAGAGGATGCAAGAGGAAAACAAAGAAGACCAGTAGAAATGTGCCTGGGAATGCGAAGGGAAAAATAGTGGAAGGTCAGGCAACATAAAAAGACCTCTGGATTCTGATTTAATTTTAGTGGTTGCAAAAACAAAGCTCTTGGCTATTTGCATATAAATGTGCTGGGGGCGGGGGAGCCACAGCTCTCAGCTGTGTATTCTAACTTTCTCCTGGAAATCTGTTCCCAAAGCAGCTGCAGAAATCAGCTGCAAATTCCAGATCTAAAAATGAACATCACATGGCTAAATTGGACTGGAGGCAAGGAGAGGAGGGAGGCGAGGACTCCAAACGGTGCTCCATTTAACCCGCTGGGGTCTGCAACCACGGAAATGGCCTTTTAAAACCCCAGGACTCAGGCTGCTCCCTGGAGCAAGTAAAGCAGAATCTCAGCAGGGGGTTGCAGGTATAAGTGTTTTCCAGAGGGTGCCCCTGGTGATTTGGACAAGCTGCCCTGGTCATGTACTAGGGTCTACTCCAGAGCAGAGGCAGGTAAACCCTCCTGTAAAGGGCCAGAGAGTGAATGTTTTAGGTTTTGTGGACCCTGTGGTATCATCAGAACTATTCAATTTTGTTGCAATAGCCAGAACCTACCCACAGACAGTATGAAAATGGGCGGGCATGGCTATGTCCAGTAAAACCTTATTCACAAAAACAATTTGCACCCTCTTGTTGGCCCTAGACCCTTGTTATCCAAAGCGTGGTCCACAAACCAGCAGCATCAGCACCACAGGGGGCTTGTTAGAAATGCCAGATCTCTGGCCACATCCCAGAACCTTCCTGATTTTTTTTAAACAAGGTCCCCGGATGATCATAGCACATTTAAAGTCAGAAAAGCAGAGAGAAGGTGAACGGTGCCAAGAGGCAGCCAGGAGAGATGGGTCGAGTCTCAGAGCACACCAACTCCTTCATCCTTAAGGCTGCCCTGCTTAACATCGGGGGTTCAGCGTTCCAGGAGCATTTGCCTGCATAAGGACTTCAAAAGGCAGAAAGGCCTTAGGAGTGGGATCTGAAACCCCTGCTCACGAGAGAACTGGCCATTGGGCAGGTGCTGGCCTTCCATCCATCAGTCCTGCTGGCGCTGGGCAAGGCTGGCCGGCTCAGCTCTCACTGCCAAGGCCAAGTCTTTGCAGAGCCTGGGTGAGGGGAGGGAAGCAGTTACAGTTTAAAGAAAGAACTCGGGCCTGGAAGGGGCTGGCCAGGCTCAGTGCCACCAACCTCACTTCATAACCTAACACATGGCTTTCCGCTTTGATACTGCGCCCAACTGCACCAAGTCCCCAGAGACACAGCCTCAGAGCTATTTTAAAAAAAATCATTGATGGATAAGTAGACAGTGAGGGCAAGAGTCACTTTTGGTGTCTTCAGTCTTTGGGTCACAGGGGTTCATAATTGACTAGTGACCCGCATATTATTAGTATGGAAATAGCCATGGGAGTTTGTGTTTTCTTTTTCCTTGCTTGTAGCAAACCCTGAAAAGTGACAGCCGAACTTATTTTTTAATCTGTTGCCAAGAGCCAAGTATCCTGGCCCATTAGGGTTACGGGACTTCCGAAGGTGCTTCAAATGTGCCGTTGCCCAGGAAGGTAACGAACTGAACAGCTCTCCCAAGTGCTGTCTGCCAGTCAGCTGGGACGAGCCAGTTGTCAGAGATGTCTGCCCACATCCTAGGAAAATGCTCTCCCCAAAGCTCTGCCAGTGATTAGAGTGTGAGAGGAAGCGTGTCACACTTGCAGCTGCCTCTGGAACGTCCCCGTGGGATGTGGTTTTGATACATTGGGTGTAACGGACCTTGAGAGGCGGCACACTGGAGAAATCCACCCAGCCCTTGCGGACTGGGCAGCAGCAGCCAGAGAAGCCAGGGTGGCATAGAAGTATTTCTCAGATTTGTTGTGCAGACCCATCTTCTGGGAAGCTTAGAGTAGCTGAGGCTGGGCCCTGGGACCCTGCATTTCTAGCAGATTCCAGGTGACCCTCATACTGCTGCTCTGTGGCTCACACTCAGTAGCCCAAGCATAAAGGAAGCAAACCTCGACTTGGAGACAGGATACCTGGGCTCCTTCTTTCCCTCCGACTTCCCCTAGGATTATGGGTTATGGGAGATGTGTTTGCCAAAGGATGGCCATAGCAGTATCTCCCCTTTGCCTGCTCTTCCGGCAACATGGCCTTGTCACTGCTCCCATCGAGAGGTGGAGGCTGTCTTCCCTCCCCTGAAATCTGGCTGGGCTTGCCAAGGAAGCAAAGCTGTGTTTGTGTTTGTGTTTCCTTCTGGTTCTCCTGGGACACACTCACTCTTGGGACCCAGGCACGATACTGGGAGGAAGCCCAGGCATCTGTGAGAGACCCAGGTGAAGAGTTGAGGCCCCTGGCCTTCAGCCCCAGCTGCCTGCCAGCAGCAGCTCGCCAACTGCATAAGTGAACTTACATAAGAGCCCCTTGGATGTAGAGCCTCTCCCTGGAGTCAGGTGGCCCCATCTGAAGTTAAGTGAAATAGAGATGAGCTATCCCCAATGGGCCCTGCCCACACCACACATTTGTGAACAAAGTAAGTTGTCACTGTTCCTTTAAACCCCAAAGGTTGTGGTATTTTTTTAATGCAGCAATAAATAGTATTTGGAATGTGGTTTTAATTACTCCGGGTCTTTCCACCCTGTACCCTTGGAGCAATCTGATCACTCCCATTATTTTAAGCCACCATCTGTTTGGAGTTCCCTCTTGAGCTACGGAGTTGGATGTCCAGTGGCCTGCCACACATCCTCAATACATGCAAAGTAGTTTCTTGTGTCTTACAGTGACTACCTTGCTTAAGTTTATGCTTTCAATATTTAACTTCTGGAGCCCCCAAATGCACCCTGTTCTTTGATCTCTGTCTACTTTTGTGCATGTTCTCTATGGCTAATAGTTTCCTCACCCCTCTTTCCCATCCTCTTCCTCCTTCTATACCCAGCTCAGACGTCACCTCCAGGAAGGCCCCTCTGACCCAGGACCCTCTCCCATTATCACTGTACATGGTTGGTGTGTTGAAATTATGATACCTTGCTGCCAGTTACCTATTGACATGCCTGTCTTTACTTCTAAACCAGTGGTTCTCAACATGTGATTCCCCAGACCAGCAGCCTCACTATCTGGGAATTTAGAAATGAAAATTCTCAGGACTTCCCTCACATCTACTGAGTAGACACTCTGGGGGTGGGCATAGCAATCTGTGTCCAGTGCACATTAAACTCCGAGAATCTCTGTCCTACACCAGTTGGCCAAACATTAGAATCTCCCGGGAAGCTTTTAACAATTCCAGCCCAATTAAATCAGTCTCTGGGCATAAGACCCAGGTTGCAGTATGTTTGAAGCTCCCCAGAGGATTCTCCTGTACAGTTAAGGCCAGGATCCACTACCCTACATCCTTGCTTCTCAAAGTGCAGGTGCCAACCCACAGCATAAGCATCACCTGAGAATTTATGAATGTGGACTTGCAGGTCTAGCCTGGACCTACTGAATTGGTATCTGCAAATTCACACAATCCCCAGCTGATTTGAATGGACATGGAAGTTTGAGACACACTATCTTATTCATCTCTATTACGGGTTCCTGGCAAAAATCTTGGAACATACACTCTTGGTAAAATAAAAATTAACTCTTAAATTTTCCCTATAAATTTCAATGTAAACAGCCACATGAGCTAGGGGTGACCATATTGGACAGTGCAGGTGCAGAGAATGGATTGATTAGAGATAGGCAAAAGTAGATACTGGGATTTCAGTAGAGTGTTTCAAGAGAATCAATGTGATTCCCCACACCAACAGCGGCAGCAGCACTGGGAATTGTTAGAAATGCAAATTCTCAGGCCTTCCCTCTGATCTGAGGGGAAGATCATCTTCTACTTAGAAGTGGCGGCAGCAGGAAGTAAAGCAAAATACTATACCCAGCACAGAGAGTGATTGGGTATAAGGGTCAGAGCAAAGGAGTTACGGATAATTCCTAGGTGTCTGGTTTGAACAACTGCAAGGAGAGGATGCATGAGAGGATGCTGTGGGAGCATTTGGTTCAGAGGTGGTGGGAGGAGATGTTGAGCTCAAAGTATCTGTGAAGCATTCACGCAAAATGGCGAGTGCAAAGTCCCACACGCAGGTTGGGAACTCAGAAGAGAGGTAAGGAGGAAATCTAATGTCTATTTTACTCAAAACTGGCCTCCCCTGCCTCAAACCTGGTGGTTCAAATCGAGCCTGCCGTCTTCTTAGACCCCTTCCCTACCGCCACTCCTCGGGATGCGGAGTCAGATGACAAGCTGGGTACCACTCGAATTCCAAGGACTGGTCCAGGATGGGCATCCAGCTCAAGCATAAGGTCTCAGAGGTCTTGTTAGGGCTTTTTGAGTCCAGATAGATGATTCTCCATGACTCTCCATTTGGCAAAGCTGGCTTGGGGTGATGAAGACAGAGGCAGAGGCAAAAAGGAAGAGAAAGAGACAGACATGGAGGTGTTTGAGGCCCTGACAATGGGCAGCAGAAAGGCATAGACTTTTCCCTCAAAGAGCTCACTGCCTTAAGTTTCAGGAGACATAAGCTGAGAAAAGCATAACGGCAGTAGAATTGGAGGGTGCCACAATGGAGGGCAGAACTGAACACAGGGTGGTCTTTACATGACTATTTCATTCTCCACATGTGGTAAGTTGTCAAAAACTGTCAACTCCACAGCAAAATACCTGTCACAGCCATTCCCCTCTTAAGTCTGTAAATAGTTTTAACTGAACACTAGCACAGTGAAAAATAAACCCAAACCTTTCTAGGCACTCAAATTATCAAATAAGATTAATAGAAAGTGCCATTAGGTAAATAAACAAGCCCAGAACAAGGATCACTTGTAAATAGGTGTTTTCTACTTAGATTATTTTCTTTCAACTCGAGGACTTTAAGATTCACAATAATTAATCAAGTGTTTTGTTTGCATTAACTTTCCTGGAACTAAGCCCTCACCTTAAAACCCTCCAATGGCTCCTGTGACATTGAGAATAAATTCAAACTCTTTGTAATAGCCTCTCTCACCCTACAACCCTACACCATATACCCCTACCTCCCACAATATACAAAAACCAACTCAAAATGGGTCAAAGTCCTAAATGTTAGAGTGAAAACTATAAAACTCTCCAAAGAGAGCATAGGTTTAAATCTTAATATCTGTATATTAGGCCATATTTTCCATCGAAAGCACCAACAACAAACTAGATAAATTGGACATCAAAATTTAAAATGTTGGGGCTTCAAAGGACAAAAAAAGTGAAAATATCGTCCACAGAATGAAAGAAATACATGAGCCCATGCTTTGCGTCAGCTGACTGGCACCTGAAAGCCACCATCTGTGTTTCAACTTCTTGGTACTAAGAATCTTATTTTCCACTGTAAAGTACATTCCCAATATTTAGCATTGATAGAGAAAGCCTTTTTAGGATACACAGAAGTTAAAATTTATTCTAAATTCAAAGTAAACCAAAAAATGAGCAAGAAATATTTCCTTACCATATTTAATAAGGGCATAGAATCCAGAGTATATGAAGAATTTTATGACTTAGTACAAAGGTAAATGACCCAATTAAAAAGTGGGCAAAGGACTTGACATTTCTGCAAAGATGACAAACCAATGTGCAATAAGCACGTGAAAATTACTCATCACTACCCCTCAGGTACATGCAAATCAGAATAATGAGATATTGATTTATACCCACTAGTAAGGCTAATAAACTTTTTTTAAAAAAAAGGAAAATAAGTGTGAGGATGTAGAGAAATTGGAATCCTCATATATTGCTGGTGGGATTGTGAAACGGTGGGGCCACTTTTGGGAAACAGTCTGGTAGCTTTCTTGAAAGACTGAAGATAGTTACCATATGACCCAGCATCTCCCCCTCTAGATATATACCCAATGGAAACGCAAACATGTTTCACATGATCTGGTACACAAGTAGTCATGGCAGCATCATACGTAACGGCCAAAAGGGGGAACCACCAAAATACCCAACTGCTCAAGGCATAAACAAAATGCCACATATCCCTACAATAAAAACAAAGCACTCATACATTCTATAGCATGGAGGAACATTAAAAATGTTGTGCTAAGTGAAAGAATCCAGGCACAAAAGACCACATATTGTATTATTTCATTTACATAAAGTTTCCAGAACAGACAGATCCATGGAGATAGGAAGTAGATTAATGTTTGCATAGGGATGAGATGTGGATTGTTGGGGGGAAGTGAGGAATGATTTCTAATAGCTGCAGAGTTTATTTTTAAAGTGGTGACAATGCTCCAAAATTGATTGTAATGATATTTGCACAACATTTTGTGAATATGCTGAAAGCTATATACTTTAAATAGGATAATTGTACAGTATGTAAATATATATCAATAGAACTATTTAAAATAGACAAGCCTTTCTGTTTCCTGTATTTCATCAATATTTTGTTGACCAAAACAGGTTAAAAAGCCATATGGATAAAAATCGATGGTATGAAGCTGTCACCATGGTTTGGGTGTCAGGGACGCTTTATATCACAGCCTAAAGCCACCAGTTGAGGAAAGCTGATCCAGCAAAGTTTGCTGCAATTTAGCAGCAAGAATCGATTTGATCCTGTGTGTACAAATGTGAGCCTAGCAGAGGGGACTCATCTGTTTCAATTCTTATACCCAGTTGCTTGATTTTTTCATTCAGCCTAAAAACATCACCAGCTTTACTAGGACAGCCAGGTGAACTTGTGGCTACCTGCCTCAACCTCACCTCCTTCCACCAACACACACACTGAACCCTGCACATCTGGGTCCTCACTCTGCTCTCTTCCCTCATCTGCCGCCCCACTGCCCGGGCAGGCCTCGTGCCCTCCAACCTGCTACCTGCCTGCCTGGCCCACCTGGTGCTCGGGGGAAAGCCAGCCTTCCAATTTCTCTTTCTAATACCAGCAGGCACCTGTTTTGCTTCCCTCCTAGGCAATAATTATCCTGTATTCATTGCCTGATTTGACATTTCCATAGGAAAATGCAATTATAGCATCCTGAAAGGCAGAAATAACCGGCAAGTGATATTTGAAGGAAAAAAAAAATAATAAAGTTGCTTTGGAGATGTGCATCCTCAGCTAAATCTCTCAGACCAGTGTGACCAGATGCTATCAGATGCTGGAAACTCAATCATTTCCCGTCACCTAAATATACAACTTTGTCCATCAAGTTTTTAAGTTCTTAAAAAAAAAAAGAAAACAATAAGTAGAATTCACGCTGAGCAACCCAGAACACTCAGGAAAAGTGTTTCATGGGGGATGGAAGTTGAGAATAAACCTACGAAAGCCCTTATAAACTCACCTCATTCACTAACAATATTTGAGAATACTAAATGCTGATTGGAAAGATTACTTATATTTTCCACATCTTCACTTAGTAACAGCGGGTGTGGCAGTCTTCATTTCCATTTGCCATCACCTGCTGGGCCAAAACCTGTCAGATTCCCAATGACGATCTTTTACCAAGCCTGCCAACAACAGATTTTTGAGCAATAAATGTCAGCATTGTGCTAATTGGTAACACACATTATGAAGTGACCCAGACCTGGGCTCAAATTGTCATTTCCCAACCTGTTAGTTGCACGACCTTGATCTCCAAGCCCAAATTCTTCATTTCTCAACAGTAAAATGCTTTCTAAATCTAAGACATTCTATCTTCTCTTTGCTGTACCATGAGGAGCGCACATCTGCTTTGAGATGGAATCTGCCCTATACTTACAGGTGATTCCTAGACACTGGGACTTTGTGATAAAAGGTCCTAAGCGAACTGGAGGCTTCTGAGTCCTTGGGTGTCAGCCCGAGGCCCCAGAATCTTAACTGACCAGAGGCACCAATGCCATCAGCTCCAAAAGGCCTTCAAACCCTCCTCCTTCCTCGACAGGCCTTTTTGTTTGTTTGTTCTTCTCCAGCCGATCGTCATTTTGGATGCAGCTCACTTCAAGGGCAGCTTTAATTAATGAGCCAGCTTTCTGGCGTTGATAAGGATTGCTGGGTTAAAGGCGAGTGTGGAGGGCAATTTTCATTAAATACACCAAATGTGGTTGCAATTCAAAATGATACAGTCTCTCTCTTCCTGAGCTGCTTTTTTATTAAAGCAACAGAACCAATGGCCTTCAAATCCAAAGGCAACACTAAGTGGGCTATATGGAGAAACGTTTGTTTTCACCTCTGCTTGCCCATCTCGATAGGACAGAGTGGAGGTCCTGCAGGTGGTCTGCTTTAGGCCCCTCCAAACCTCTGTGTCTGTCACGCTCTTTCCAGGGCTCCTGACAACCAGACATCTGGAGTGATGCTCTGCAATCAAAAATCCTAAAATAGAATCACAACATTTTGTGTGTTCATTTACAATATTTCACAAGTTATTGGTATATACATACCTAAATATTTTTATTTAAAAAGACCAATGAGTGAAACCGTAGACACCAAATGAGTAATTTACCCAAGAGATCACTACATCTCTTCATGGAAGGACTACCAACTCATAAGCATGGGAACTAAGCCTCAACATTGGCACCAAATAATGGCACTCTCAAGTCAGTTGTAAGACAGCAATTTAAGAGCAAAAGAAAAAAAATAAAGCAGAATCATAACAAGACACCCTTTATTGCAGCAAGAGCACTCAGGGTTTATTATACCCTAAACTCATCACAACTTGAAAGCGTACTAACACAATACAAGAACATACCACCACAGCAGGCCCCCTAGCACGGAGAAGGGAAGGGCAGTTATGATAGGGGACCCTTGGCCAGGTGGTGTCAGTGGATGTTACAGGTTGAATTGCATCCCCCCCAAAATATATGTTAGCCCCTCAGAGTGTGACTTACAGAAATAGGGTCTTTAAAGATGTTATTAGTTAGGATGAGGCCAAACTGGGTTAGAATGGACCCTAATTTCACCGGTGTCCTTTTAAGAAGGGGAGAAGAGACAGACAGACACAGGAGAGAACACCAAGTGACAACCGAGGTAGAGACTGAAGCCCAAGGATTGCCAGCAAACCATCAGAAACTAGGAAGAAGAAAGGAAGATTCTCCCTACAGACGACTTCAGACTTGCAGCCTCCAGAACTGAGAGACAAATTCCTGTTGTTTTAAGCTGTCTGTCTGTGGTGCTATGTTACAGCAGCCCCCGCAAATGAGGGCAGAAGTGGAGGTCACCGAGCAGTCCTGCGTGCAAAGGGACACAGCTCATCCCTGCAACATCTGATTTCAGGGAGGTGACCCGTTGGCCCCTCCTGGTCCAGCCACAGGTTTCTGGCATTCCTTTTCCTTTTTGTTGTTCATTCGACGCAAATATTTTCAAAGTGACTGTGTTCAGCATTTATTCACCAGCTACAGGTTAGGTCTTCATCTTTCTAAACCTCCCTTCTTTGAATAACTTGCTCATGACTCCAAGCCCAGGAAGAAACGTCCAGTTGGCCTAGGTCATGCACCCTGCTTGGGCTGTTAAGTCAGAGCTAGCATCACCCTCATCTTTTTCCTGCTTAGTGCAATGTGGACTCTGCCTTTTGTCAATGGAGTAGTCCTCCAAGATTAGGAAATAGACCCAATGCTGGAAGACAAAAACGATCTATATCTACCAAAACTTTTCTTTTCCTTGAAAATGCCAGGGTTGTCACCTTTTTGGGATATTCGCTTTTGCAGTATCCTCTGCCAGGGGGTCTTCATGTTAACATGAACAGCTCCTTCCCATCCCTCAGGTCCCAGCTCCTCTGATCACGCCTAACGCCCTTTCACCATGGAGTCACTAAGCTCCTCTCCCTTTCTTTCCTCACTGTCATCGTTGTCTGATAATGGCCTTGCACATGGATGTGTTTCCTTGTGTATTGTGCATGCTGCTCACTCCGCCAGGATGTCATCTCCATGATAAGAGATGTTGGCTGTCCTACTGCTACAGTGCTTCCCCAGTAGAGTACCCAACATGACCACAGCTCAGTTAACATCTGGGAAGACTGAATGATCTGTTGCCCCAACATTCTCTTATCCCCATTTATTGCAGATGTGCTTACTTTCATTTCTCAAGCACCTACCTGTATTGTGGTTTTAATACCCCAACCTCACATCTGTCACCAGGCAATGTGCCATCTGTTTTCTTGGTCCTCTGCATTCATCATTCCTTAAGTGAGTGATCCCCCACTCCAACCACGAGCCCTGAGACACCATCCCCAAGCCTTACAGCACTTACGGAGACCAGGGGGGCAAGAGGGGCCTTTTAGAGATGGAGTGCAACTAGCTTTGAGAAAGGATTTTTGGGCAGGGCATTTTTCAGCGGCTTCATTAGGGTACAGAGACAAAGCACTGGGCATTTCAAGAGGGTTGGAGCAGAATCCTAGAAGAGGAGGAAAAGCAGGAGAGCTGAGAATGGGGATAAAGAGTCTAAAGATAATCCAGAGTTTGACCCTCGGCTGACTAGATGGAATTTGGAATTCACAATACAACTCAATATTTGTAAACTTCTGCTTACTTAAAACCAGCTGCTGTGATAGGCTCCACAGGGGACAGAATAAAAAGACAAAAGCTACACCTTCTAGAATCCCTTTGGGGCTCATGATCAAGACATTTCCTAAAGGACTCAGGGCAAGTAGCTCCGTTTTCTTCCACTGTACTCCCAAGTGTGCTCTGCACTGGGCCTAAGATTAATAACAGGAAAGAGCAGCACAACATGATGTGCCCTTTCTTGCCGGTAGCTGAAATAATAATAGCTCATACTCAAACCGTTAATGAGGGCCAAGCATTAAACTAAATACTTTTCACGTACCCTTTCATTGGATTTTCATAAAAACCATGTGAAGTCTTATTGTTATTATCAGCATTTACGGGTGAGGAAACTGAGACTATGGCACGTTCTAAAGGCCACACCGTGGCAAGGGTGAAGCAGATAGCCATCTTTGGGACTTCTATATCAGTCTCAGCCATAACTCATGCTGTTCTGTTGACCTAAACAGACTTTTCCCCAATTCCCATCTCAATAAGATGACCCTTATTCCTCAAGTCTCCCTTCATGAAGTCAAAATCTACCTTTTTACGCTATACCAACTCACCTGTACCTCTATTTATTTTATATCTAATGTTGCCTTTTATTACAATTAGTTAGTTCATTACATCATTACATGTAGGAACCCTACAGTAATGAGCTAAAATCCAGCTCCATCACTTACTGACCACACAGCTGTTACCTACAACCCACTCCGTGCCTCAGTTTCTCCACCTGAGAGACTGAAGATACAAATGGACAAGGGCCAGACCCTATATAAAAACAGAACTCTGACCTATCTGTGGCACCCATTCCAGGAAGCTAAACCACAATCCATGTAACAACCAACCCCAAATAGCCAGCACTTGACCAACAACTGCCAGCTTCCCTAATTTTGGCTCCCACTTCCAACTTGGGACCAGAGAAAGGCAAACATGAACCACCTGTGTTCCTACTACTGTGACTCTCAGAACCCTGGGGTCCCTCCAAGACTCTTTAAGCACACAGGATCAAAACTGTTTTCATATTCCTAAGAAGTTACTTGCCTTTTTCACTCTTACGAGTGTTATGATACAGTTTTCTAGAAGGTACATGACATGTGCTATCACAATAGATTTAATGCAGAAGCAGACATGAGCACCCAGCTATCTTGTATTAGGTCAGAGAGATTTGCAAAAGTGGAACACAATCTACTCTTCTCACTAAATTGTTGTTTGGAAAACAAGTTATTGTAATAAAATGTTACTTTAACATACAGTGAGTTTGTTATTTTTAAAGACTTCAAAGTTTCTCTATTTTAATTTCTAACATTTTAAGTATTAACAGATTCAGCCCACAACATAAAGTCTTTGGGATCTGCAATAATTTTTAAGAGCATAAAGGATCCTGAGACCAAAGCATTTGACAACACTGATGTACCGCATTTTGGAAGACTCTCCCCAAAGTGAAGAGAAGAGAGGTTCACGCACAAATGAAATAAAAACCTTGGTTCATTTCCAAGCAGGCTGACAAAGCCCAGCTCCTGCTCCTCTATTAGCTGCCTCTGGCCTCATCCTGGCCACCACTGGTGGGCTGCCTGCAATGCCCTGGAAAATACACAGATACGTGGCTCCAGAAGACACGCACCTCCCATCATGCCCAGATTTGTTCAATTCTCCATGCATTGGCTTAGTCGGAATGTCTCCAATCCAGCAAGCAAAGAGGAAAGCTGGGGGCACTGGAAAAACAGGGCCTACGTTGGCCTGTCCTGTCTTTGAAGTCTACCAATTCCACCAGTAAAGGTCAAAGTCATCCTCCACCTTGGTGAGCAGACACTTCATGCAAGATGCCTGAAAAGGCATTTTTAATCCAAACCCCTTTTTATATTTGGATTAGAAGAAAGCTTTGATTCCAAGACATAAAGCCAGTTTAAAAAAAATCAAGCCACAATTCTAACCAGCAGAAAAAGCAATTCAGCACTGAGAGAAACAGAATGAACAGAGATGAGAAAAGAATCAGACATTATGAAAGGGAGGCAATGCGCGTGTTTAGGAAAGATTGATTTGAGCAGCCCTTGTAAACAGTCCCCACTGTGGGGGAAAGGTCTTTCAAATTTATCTTCTCTCAAAACCAAGATAGAGTTTGCTTGTGTGTGTTTTTTTTCTATTAGTTCTGAAGCCTTAAAAAAAAAAAACAAAACAAACAAACAAAAAAAAAAACTGCACCCCATTCTTGCATTGCAACAACTTTCCTATTTTCTTTTCTGAAAGAGGAGGGTGGCGTTTCTGGCTAATTTTAAATGTATGCATTTTAAAAACTGTGCTTTAGTTCCACACCTGCCTCTCAGCTTTATTTTGTAAGTTCTTTTTTTTGGGGGGGGTGGGGGGGTGGGGGGCGGGCATTATGACAAGCTAAGCTGTGTTCTTGCCTTCACTCTTACAATTTTAGCCCAAAAGGTCAAGAGTTAGTACTGAAAGACATCATCCTACAGACTATTTTTGGTGTCTCCTCCATGATGATATATAGTTGCAGTCAACTCAACTTGGAGATGTTCACCTGGCACCCTTGATAAGGTGACAAATGTCACAAGAATTGAGAAGCCACGTCTTCCAAATCATTCCAAGACCTCGAGCAATTCTTTATATCAAGTAAGACTGATGAGAACCAGCATCTTCACACACAAATGAGAGCCTTCTCTTGCCAATCTGGCAAGATGAATGGACACGAAGGTGGGTATTCTCCCCGGACAAGGGCAAGACAAAGGGGAAAGAACTGCAGTTGCAGCCACAGAGATTTAGACTACATGTTGGGCAAAACTTCTGGGAGGGAAAGCCATGCCCCACCTGAGGAGTGAGTCTTAGCAAAGGCCAGCGAGGCGGCTTTTGGAGAATGGTGCCTTCCAAATTCAGTGTCAGTTGCCAAGGGCCTTTGCTTGGCAGCCAAAGTCAAGGACATCAGTGGCAAAAGGACCAAAGTAGAAAACTTGGGGGGGGGGCATCACAGTGGGGTGGGGGGCATGCGACAGCACCTTCTACAAAACCCCTTCCTTCCACTTTTATCTTCCCTTCACCCCATCACTTCCAGAAAAAGTCAGAGAGGGGGAAATTATTGAAGTTCCCAGCGGAAAATTTTACGAAGAACAGATCCAAAATACAAATAGTGTTGCTAAAGACAAAACCTGGAGACCAGAAATTTCCAGCCGAGATTATTTGCCTTGGAATATGCAACTGAAACCTCCTCCTCCATTCCTACATAAATTATTCAGTAAAATCCATCAGACCGCTGCTGCTTTCCAGAGAGATGTTGTAGGGAAATTCAAAGGTATAAGGAGACTTGCGTCCAGGTTGGCGCACAGAACACAGAAACGGCATTCGGGCACAGAGAACAGATGAAGGCACAGCTGACCTTTGGGTGCACACGACTAAGGCAATTGAGAGACTGTTAGTGTCATTAAAGGCAGTTCTCAGGGTTAGAATAGATCATCATCTGCCCGGCCTGGGTTCAGACAGCTGAGTGCCAAGACTTTAGTTTCTCTCTCACTCCCTCTCTCCCTTCCCTCCCTCCCTGTCTTCTCTCTCCCAATCCTTTCTGCTCTCAGGCTTGCAATACCCAAGCAGCAACAAAGTTTCATGACATCAGTGACACAGGTACATTGCCCATGGGGCAGCCATCCAAATCAGAAGGCTTGTGTTTCTAACTTGAAGTTATATCACCTCCCACATCTTAAGGTCAGGGTCGCTATAGAGACAGAGCATTGCTACAGCTGAGCCCGACATTGCTTCATCCTCAGAGCCCCAGAGAGAGAAGGGAGCTGGAGGAAGGCACGATGAGCTCACTGAGAGATGTAAAAAACACCAAGGGGGTGGGGCTGCCTTCTAAATCTTTGGATTAAATTAAGGGGGTGGGTGCTAAAAAGATGAAGGGTCTTTAATAGGCAAAGGCATTTCGCATAAGAACCACCTCTTCTGAATTTGGCTCCTAGAAAAACAAATCCCACCTGGGACTCAACTGCTGTATTAAAATTTCACATCTGTTATGGCACTTGATCCTCAGGAGATCTGCCCTTTTTCTCTGCCTTGCACTAAGTGATTCCCCTACATCAAGAAATTGCAGCAGATTAAAGGGGGAAAACAGCCTCAGTTATCAGTGGGGCTCCACAGTGAGGGAATTTATGAGTTGATGCCCAATTCCCTGCTACACCTTGCCTAAGAAATTCAGTCTATTTTTTTTTTTAAGAGTTTCAGGTCAATTTTCTTTTGTTATGGGCTTTGTCAGCCAGCAGTGACAGCCACAATGGATGCGATCCCTTGTTCAGATGATCTCATTTTGTTATTTGCAGTGATTCTCTACCTTGGCTCATGTTGGCATTATCTGGATGGTTAAAAAAAAAAATTACTGATGCCTGGGTTTTCTCCCCAGAAATTTTAATTGGCCTAGGGTATGTCTTGGACAGGGAGACATTTTGAACTCTCTCCAGGTGATTATAACCCACAGCCAAGGCTGAAATTCACTGACTTAACGCAATGGTTTAATTAGGCATGCTCCAGAACAATCTAGCAGACTTAAGCAGACTGCAGGGCCCCACCCATAGGGGTTTTGATTCAGTAGGTGCAGGGTAAAGCCCCAGCTCTAGGAAGTTCACAGGTCCTGATTCCTTTGGGAATCACTGACTTAAAGCTTTAGGGCAAACACATTTCCCTAAAGTGCTGATCTGGCTCCAAGGACGGTGCCTAAGAAGCTGACATTAAATAAAGTGAACATCCATTTCACATGACAAGTGGGGGAAAGAGGGCATCATACTGTCTTAGCTCCCACGGAGGCTCTTGGGTCCTGAGTCCTGTTTTATTCATGCAGTGAGAATGCATTAGATTTCAGTCTATAGCTTCTGGCCTTGTTTCGTGTATGCCACCTGCCAGCACACACCTGTGTGAGTGTACCTGTCCTCGTGGTTCACGGGGGAGGACTGGCTCTAGCTCAACCAGAGCCAAGGCTGAAAGCCCCTCCAGACTCTGCAACCATCTAATCTTGAGTACAAGCATGTGGGTTGGTGTCTGTGTGTCTTTGAAGGTGCAGTGTGGCAGTGTTAGGTTGTTACCTGAATCCTGTGATTCTGGAAAATGGCAAAGGTTAGGAATTACACACACACACACACACCCCCCACAAACCTTCATAATCCAGAACTGAGTTTACTGATGCCCCCAACCCCTGATTATCTATGACAACACTGATAATGACCCTCCAACGCCCATTCTTGGTCTCATCAATAATTAGCTGAACTGTTTGCCTCCACTGATCAGTCAGGACAAAGTGTTTGTTAACCAAATGTTGGTTGGTTAAACTTCTTCTCCTTCCTCCAGGTCCATAAATTCTAAGGAACTTCCCAGAAAATAAACTGCTTCGGCATCGGGTAGTCACAGATCTACTATCTGATCATGCCACTCTTTCATCCCACCTCCCTACACCCTTCCTTTCCTCTCCATAAATAAGAAGCCCTTTTGGTTTAATTCTTCAGAAGGCTGCAAACCCTGTGGTCAGAGAATCCTCCCTATTTCAACAGGCCCCTCCCTCAATTGCAGCAGTTTCTTTCTCCTCTTACAAGAACCCTTTCCAAAAAAGTCTCCCCTTGCCCAGCCCGGATTTCTTTTTTAATGGATAAGTGTTTTGGGGGCCCAAAAAGGGGGCAGTTGTGGAACCTGTCAAGACTGAGAAGAGGATCACCAAGCAGCCAAGCCGTGACCTCGGGGCCGCACAGTTCAACTGGAGCCGGAAAAAGGACAGAACAGCCTCGGCGAGCTCAGATCACCCTCCAGTTCTCGATCTGAGCAGTAGCTGGAAGCAGATCTGACAGTGTTAGACCCTGTAAATCCTAGGAGATCTCAGACAACCAGGGATGGGAGAGACCCCAGCAGGCATCCCTGTTTTCCTTGCCACTCCCAGCACGTGGGAGTTCAGAACACTTGTTTTAGGAAAACAGAGAGATAGGAATTTTTAACTTCAGTTTCTCCCAAGCTGAGAAAGTCAGTCATGCAGGTTGCAAGTCCATGAGGCAAGAACGAGGCTTTCGTTAATATTCTTCCTACTGAACAATGATCATAAAACATTACGAAACCATACCTATGAAATCTTGTTTGGCCCATTTATAACTGTAAGGTAGACGATCCAGTTGACACAAATGCTGCTGCCTCTTTGGGGGAAGGAAGCAGAAGCACAGAGAAGCCACACAATTAACTCAGTGCTAGAGTTAGGGCTCATTTTCCATGACGCCTCCTCCTTGTAAAGGGACATAGGTCAGGGCCAGGCTGGCAGACAAAGTCCCAACTCCACCCCACCTAAGAAATTGCCTTACATCTGTATATAACCCAACAGTTCTGCCTAAGATTTTACTTCAAAGATCTTGATGGAAAACACAAAACTGAAACCATGCAAACCACATCTCACTTCTCCAGAGCCCGTCTTCCAAAGACTTGGAACGCGAAAGACCTGCCTTTAAGACAGTTCTTGCAGGCCCTCTTTTATTTGAAAAAGCTGGTTAATCAAACTTCATTGCCCATTGGAATCTCCTGGAGGGCTTGTTAAAACAAAGATTGCTGGGTCTTGTCTCCAGAATTTTGGATTCAAAATGTCTGGGATGGGGGCTGAGTATTTGCATTTCTAACAGTTTCCCAGGTGGAGCCGATGTGGCTGCGAGAAGACAGTGGGTCTCCAACTTGGTTGTGAATTAGAATTACCTGGGGATCGGTACTGGGCTCACCCTCTCTGGAGGGTGAGGCCACGGCATTATCAATTTTAAAAAGGTCCCCAGGTGATTCTAAGTTTCATCCAAGTTTGAGAATCTCTGGTTCCAGCCTGGAGCCCTATGTAGCATCCTAAGCTCATCAAACCCTAGACTGGCCATTCTCAAAATGTGATCCCCGGACCAGAAGCCTCAACATCACATGGGAAATTGTTAGAAATGCAAATTCTTAGGCCTATCCCCAGATCTCCAGGGTCAGAAACTCTAGGGGTAGAGCCCAGCAATCTGATTTAACAAGTGTGAGCACTACACTCTAAGCTCTTGGCTTCCCTCCAATTGATTCCCTGCAAGGTGGACTCGTCTGCAGGTAGTCGCCGTGGCAGGGCCCCACAAAAAGTCCAGATGCACCAACATCACTGCTCAGTCAGTAGCAGGGCCATCTGAGCAACAAGGAAGAGGATCATTTATCAGGCTGTCAGTGAGGTGCTGTGACACGCTGCTAACAATATTTCCAGGACATCTGGCTTCTAAGCTCTGGGAGATAAGTTCTGCAAATGACTTTGTAATGGGTTTGGCCTCTGAACACTTAGATGCAAGTCCAGCTCCAGGCAAAACTGGGAGGTAGAGAAATCCAATCTTGGGTCTTTCTCCTTTGCCTCACCTAGTCCCCTTCTACCCATCTTCTATCCAATGCCACCAATTGTCCAACTAAGTTGCTATTGTGACCTTCATCAATATTATGTTATTCCTGCCCAGTAGACAGCACAAACAAGTGACTGATTACACTTGAATGCATTACCATCTCCCAAGGGTATATTCGTTCAAAAAGAGGACAGTTGGAACAGGCACTTCTTAACATGACTTGTCTTCAAAGATAGAATGTTGGGCACTTGACACATTGGTGGTGTCATGTCATTTAGATAATTGCCTGTTTCTTTAGCATTGAGCTCTCTGCCCTAGATTTCATATATCTCGATCCCCTTTTGCCCTGTATCCTAAATAGAAGCATTATGGTCGATTGCAAAACTACCTAAACATTCTTTTCCTCCCATAAAGAGATGGAGTCTATGCTACCACCTCTTGAATCTAGGTTGGCCTGATACTTGCTTTGGCTAATGGGACACTAGAAACCAGGATGTGAGCAGACACTCAAAAAGCACTTGAGCACCGGGGCTTGCTTTCTTGCTGAGATTGCCATGTAGATGAGCCCACGCTAGCTGCTAGAGAATGAGAGGTCAAATGGAGAACCAACATGTTCCAGCTGTGAGTGAGGCCATTCTACACTGTTTAATCAGCCAACTTGCCAAATGACCACAGATGCACAAGCCTAACAGAGATGAGCTAAGCTGGCCCAGACAGAAGATCCACCCGATAAGCCACGAAATTGTGAACTCAATAAATGGTTGTTGTTTGGAGACACTGTTTGTGTTGTTTGTTATGCAGTCAAGGCTAACCAATACACTCAGTTACACTAAAGATTACCTTGATTACATCAAAAGGTTACCCAGAAAGAGAATTCATCTTAGAAGTGTTACCTCCTCTGGGATATCTTTCCTGAACATTCCTCTCCTGTTTCCCCTCAGTTGCTATGTTGGACCCCTCATATGTTCTCCAACAGACTCAGCATTACCTCTGCCTAATACATGTCACTATTTAAAACTTCCAGTTACACTTTTCTGTCTGTCCCTCTCACCCTGACTATGAGATCTTTAAGGGCAGAAACTGTGTTTTAATTGTCATTGTATTTAAATCCCCTAACTCATTTCCTTGTTTGTTATGCTGAGCTGAACAACACGGAAAACTTGATTAAGAGGGACATGGGGTAGAGTGGGGTGGGATGGGGAGAGTGTGCAGAAATGTTTTGCATTATTCACAGGCTGGAACCTAAAACTTCCCCCACCCCAAAACCAATAACCCCACCAAGCTCACAAGGCCCAAAGGAGCTGTTGCATCAGTCCCAGGACCCACCAAACCGTGGAAGACTTTGTCTTGTGACCACAGACTGTGTACCTCCTTCACTCCAGTAGTTTGCAGGAAAAAAAAAAATTGTTTTATTCAAAAATTCCAAGGTTATCTACTTTGTATCATTTCCCTCACTTTACCACCCATTATGGGACTGGGAAGGGATCTGTTTGCCCATATGACCCACCTCAAATCCAGGATTACCTATCTGACTCCTTTGTCTAAACACTTGTTTCTTTCAATTGAGGGGAAGAGCTGGATGCGACTAATGATAAGTAGCAACTCACCCTAACCCAGCTGTTACTGAGACTCCAGCATCGTGCTCTGAGCCATAACTGCATCTCCTTGCCCAGTCTTTTCAACTCTCTGAGAAATCATGCTACCCATTTAACAGATGAGGGGCCCAGAGACTTGGAGATGAAAAGATCAATGCACAGTGGAAGAACCAGATCTGAGTCCATAGCTGATGCTATTAACCACCGTGATACTAAATAACAATCCCTGTACAGCTATCATTTTGATATCTCATTTCTCTCACCCACCCCATGGAGCTGATTCATTTTGCAAAGGAAATAGAAGAGGTGAAGGCTTTGCAGAAGGTTGCACAGCATGGGAAGTGGATGACCTCTGGCTCAGCAATCTTGTATCATGGTTTAGCCCATTACGAAGCTGGGTTGCCTGAAACGGCCTCTGCAAAGCTGCAATCTAAGAACATTGTTAGCACAAAGTGTCGATGGGCAGTGGCAGGCAGGCAGACAGGGACAGCAAAGACGAAGATTAAAATAATTACGGCTCTAATTGATCAGCTCTGCTTAAGAGAAGATTAAAAGGGAAAAGGCATATTGAAGAAGGCACTTGACATCCGCCCTGGGCCAGATTCCATCTGCCACCGTAGCCAGCTCTCCTGGCCTTCTGTCCAGCAGCCCCCATTGCGAAGCCTGGTGCCACAGCTTTGATGAAAGTCATTCTGTGTGGAAGGCACCAGACTGTGCTTCCATGAAGAAACGCTTTCACAAACAGCAGGAAGGAAGCAGCTCCAAGCAGCATCTCCAAGCAGCAAACAGTGGCCTCCCTTTGGCAGCCCCACGTCCCCGAGTGCCAGCAGCATGTGGCAAGTGGGGAAGGAGGAGCCAGGAGTAAGGCCAGCGCAGGGCAGGGCACTGGGGCAGTGAAGACGAGCCAGTGCCTTGTCGTCCGATAACCTCACCACCCAGCAGGGGCAGCCTGAGCTCCCACAGCCCCAGCCAAGGCTTGAGCTTAGCACACTTCCTGACTCAGCTGTTGGCTCCCTGTCATTTGGGAGCAAGTTCAGGGAGCAGGGACTGGAGCCAGGGAGAAAATGGGGAGGCAAATTAGGAGGTAGTTGCAGCTGCCCTTCCCACCCCCTCATTTGTGGAGCCATCTCTTTAAGGAGCGCCTGGGCAAAGCCAAGAGCAGGCAAAGGGGGCAGGGTACAGAAAGAAACCTCTAGGTGGCCTTTCCTACAAATGGTGATCACACTTAGTGGCAGGAAAACTGGGTTGGATATTCACCTCTATGTTTGGGTTCAGTTCTGATTTGTGGCATGACACAAAAGAGGACCAGAATAATGAGACCAGAAACCTCAAGGCTCATTTATATACCATACAGGTTGCAGTGGGAATCTGTGCAGGGTTCCAAAGAAGCAAATGGTTGGGTGAGAAAGTCCAAGCAGTGTGGTCAGACATCCATCCACCACGGGGGTCTGTGGGAGCTGAGGAAAGCCAATTCATTCATCCCCCCACCCCCCATGACAAGTTCTAAGCCAGTGTTACTATAACACTCAATCAGTCACCTGGGGATCCCTTTAAAATGTGGCTCGTGATTTGGAACATCTGGGGGATAAAACAAGTTACAGGAAAGTTAACTCGCCTCTGGGATGGCTGGAACCAGGATCTGGAGTCCTGGAAAGATTCCCATAGTCTCTTATCTTTTCTTTCCATATTCATTCTCTTCTACTAAATATAGCTTTCCCCAAATGGCAGGGAATATGGAAAGAGGTGATCTAGCCTTGCATCCTTCCACATTAGCACCTTGAGATAAAAGAGATCTTCTCTCTCCTACGTTCAGTTTGAAAAATACCAAGGATGGCTGTGGTGGATCCTGGTGGTTAAGGAGACCCACCATGCTCAATACCCTACCCCACCCCACCCCCAGGCTGATCATGGAACTCTGGGGAAGTTGACCCCAATGCCACCTTCCATGGTGGGCCCAATTCTCCAAGCCAATTCAAGTAATCCTTTTGCCCTTGGCAATGACTGGTTGAAGAATCCAAACTTAAGCTGGTCACCATAGGGCATCTTCTTGGCTGCTGTTATTGGACCAAAACTGGTTTCATCAGGCTAAAGAGAGGGATATTTTAGTCCCCATCTTTAGGAAAGACATTCTCACTCGCTCTGACTCCTCTCTACTCTCTTCCTCTCTAACCATTCACAGTGAAACACGAAGCCTGTGTTTCTGTGTAATCATCGTGTGATCATGAGAGAAGCCAGTATGAAAACAATGTCATTAGAGAGAAGGGCAGAGCTGAGAAAATGACAAAGAAAGAGCCAAAGACATTATTGGTCCATTGAGCCCTCCTTTCTCTGCACACTTCCTATTATATGATAAAAAGTAAATCTATTTATTGTTAATTGAGTCAGATTTCTGTTCCCTATAGCCTAAATCATCCCAACTGATGCACCCACCCAGGATCATGTGCCGATTGTTGAGCCAATCAGTGACCAGAGACACGGGGTACCCCGATTGATCGCTCGTGAGGTAATTACAGGGAGCCAGGAAGGCAGAGTTCCAGGACTGTCAAGAGATACACACAGGGGCAGGGCAGTTTCTCAAGAGAAGAGCAGGTTTGCTGCCAGAAGAAAAAAAATGGAAGAATGATGCTAAGTGGAAAAACACCAGCTGTCCTCCCCTGTGGAGCAGACATATAAATTGCTAAGTGCATAAAGTGTCAGAGGTGCCATTATAGAAGTCTGTAGAATAAGTGGCGATGGCCCAAAGAAGGGAGTAGTCAAGCCCATGTGGGGGAATCAGGCAAGACTTCATGGAGGATTTAATACCTGAGCTGAGTTTTATTAGTTGCCTATTGTTATATAAAAACTACACCAAAACTTAGAAGTTTAAAAATAACAAATAACATTTATTCTCTCTCACAGTTTCTGTGGATTAGATATTTGGGAGTGATTGAACTGTGTGGTTCTGACATAGGATCTCTTAGGAGTTTGCAGTTAAGATGTTGGCCAGTTCTGCAATCACTGAACTGCTGAAGGATCTACTTCCAGAAAGGCTTATTCTTATGACTGGCAAAATGAAGCTATCTGTTGGCAGAAGGTCTTTTTTCCTCACCCTGTGGATTTCTCCACAGGGTTATTTGAGTGGCCTCACCACATGGCAGCTGTCTTTACCCAGAGTGAGTGACCAAAGAGAGAGAAGGTGGGAGTCATGACATCTTTTGTGATCAAAGTCATACACTGTCATTTCCTCAATATTTCATTCCATATGGGAATTGACTACACAAGGATATCGATTCCAAGAGGTGAAAATCATTGAGGGCTGCCTTGGAGCATGGTTACCACGTGAGTCTTAGGAAAGGTGAAGGAAGGACAGAAATAAGAGATTTCTGCAAGCCTCTTATCCCTTTCTCCTTTTCCAGCATCCTCCTACCAAGTAAGATTGTCTATGCTTCTCCTCGGCTAGTAAGAGAGTAAGAATGAAGGATCCAAGGGGTCTTAGAGAAGGTGGGCCCTCTGGGACTAATATTCAAGAGACCTTGGTTGGCCAAAGGAGGTGACCAGAGTTTCAGAAAAAGGTACACAGAGGAAACACCTGTCTGTAACTTCTGATTTGCAGAGAGAAGCTAACCCTTCAAGGCTGGTCTTCTTGACTTGCTCCATTCCATCTATTCATTCCACCCACACTTACCTGACCATACATAAAGAGGTCAGAATTTTCCTGAAACAAGAGTTGGCAAATGGATGCTGAAGCTAAGAAGGGACGAGGTGACCCAGACGTGTGTTGCAGAGATCAGGCATGGAATACAAAACAACAAGTAATTTTTGGACAGTCAGTGAAGATTGAACTAAGAAGAATCAATGAGAAGATACAAAGAATTGGATATAGCAAAAGATAGGTTATCAGTCAGCACATCAATTATTCTTTAGGGGATATCCATTAACTTCAGGTTTTAGATGCCTGTTTTGACAGAATCACTCAAATTCAAGAGTGGCCCAAGCACAAAAGGCTTTCATTAAGTAACATGTGCAGCAAGTTCTTTCAGCCCATCTCTATTCCACTCCAGTCCTGAGACTTTTAAGAGGTGAAGCTCAGAAATGTAAAATCCAGGGGTGACTGGTGCTCAAAGTTGAAGTGAGAGATGGGTTGAAGCTCAGAGGCCGAAAGCAGACGGTACACATGAGCTGCTCACAGCTTAATTTTAATAGCTTATTTTCAGTCCTGTAAAAATGTCAAAATGTCATGTCCCATGCCTTAATCTGATAAAGAATATCTAATAACAAAGTAAAACAATAACCCAAAAGTCAGCTAACATCATCCCCGATGGTAAATGATGAATGCTTTCCCTTTGAAATGGGGCAAGAGACTAGGAATTTCTAAGAATAAAAATAATGAAATATGTCTGAGACCTCTACACACAAAACTGTAAAATTTTATTGAGAATAATTAAAGAATACCCCAAAAATGGGCTTGGAAGACTATATCGCAAAGACGTAAATTCTCACTAAATTGATCTACAGATTTAATGTGATACCAGTCAGTATCCCAACAATCAGTGTATGTGTCACAATTCACAAGCTGATTTTGAAATTATGTGCAAATACATAGGGCCAAGACAATCTTGCACAAGAACAAAGTTGGATGACTTACTCTTCCAGTTATCAAAAATTATGAGCCTACAGTAAATAATTAAGAAAGAATAGATAAATACAGTAATGAGGCAGAAAAGAGTTGGGAAACAGGCCAATATACCTATGGATACTTGATTTATGGCAAAATTTGCAGTCCAGAGTAGCGAAGAAAGGATGGTCTTTTTATTAAATGGGGCTAGATCAACTGAATATCCACACGGAAGATAATGAGGCTTTATAGACAATGAAGTATTCATTTCCATATGGAAGAAGTGAAAAATGATACACAGAAATCAATTAATCAATCCCAAGTGGATTGCAGATCTAATGAAAAAACTAAAGCAATAAACTCCTCAAAAATGCATAAATGAATGTTTTCATGACCTTGGAGTAGGCAAAGGTAATTTTAATACTATGCAAAAAGCACTAACTATAAAGGAAAAAATGATAAATCGATTGTATTAAAATTAGTAACTGTTATTCATCAAAAGACACCAGTGTGAGGGTGGAAAGGAAAGCCACAGGATCAGAGGAGATATTTGCAACACATACAACTGACAAGGGGCTTGTATTCAAACTATGCAAAGAGCTCCTACAAATCATTAAGAAAAAGACAGAGAACCCAATAGAAAAATGGACAAAATATTTGAGTAGGCATTTAATTAAAGAGGATAGCTAAACAGTCATAAACAACATGAAGGGTCATTCAACCTCATTAGTCAGCAGGAGATTGCAAATTAAAACTACAAAGAGATACCACTACCTACACTCTAGAATCCTAAAATTTAAAATACCAATAATGCCAAGAGTTGAAAAGGATATGGAGAAGCCAGACTTGATGAGGGTGTAAACTGGACCCAGAAACTCCACTGCAGGATACACGAACCAAAAACATTTCCAAGAATGCTTGCCATAGCATTATTGCAATGGGCTTAACCTGGTAGCAACCCAATGTCCATCAACAGTGAAATGGATAAATAAATCATGGGATCTTCAGGCAATGCAATGCATGTAGCATGGATACCAATTTCAATTAAATGAATGATCTATGTAATATGGATAAATCTCACAATCCATATTTTTTTTTTAAAAAAGCCAGTCACAAAAGTGTATATTCCCTATGATCGCATATGAAGTACAAAAACGGGTGAAACTAATGATGATGCTATAGTTCTGGATAATGGATACCTTCCTGGAGAAAGATGGAGCAGGCAGGGATGGGATGGAGCATGAGGGAGCTTGTGTGGTACTGATAACAATCAACATCTTGACCTGGGTGTTGGATATCCAAGTGTAACTGCTTTGTTAAAACGAATTGACCTGAACATTTTCTACAGGCATATTACACATCATTAAAATATTTATTGAGGAGTATTTTAAATTAATTTTTTAAGGTCACATTCCCTGCCAGAGTATAAGGGAGAATCAGTGAAGTACAAGACAGTCTCCAAGGCATTTTTGCTATACAAGGGAAGATGTCATCATGTCTGCAAAATAGTTGAGGAAAGAAACCTAGCCAAAAGGAGAAAATGTTCTCAAGCTGTTTGAAGATTATTATTTGGACACGTTTACAACTTTATTATCCACTGAAAGAAGGGGTATTGGGCCAAGGCATGTGGTTCATTATTTTCCAACAAAGAAAATTTAGGAAGGTAAGTGAGCCCCTGGCTATCTTTACATGGAATGGTTCACACGATGATCCCATCAGCCTTGACGAGAGTCAGATGGATGGGGCTAGGAATCTGGTTCCCCCAGAAGTCCCAGAATTAATCCCTAGCTCTCCTGTCTTCCAGTTTGATGTTTCTCAAAGGCAGGGCCTGAGTATGTTTTCCTTTTTGACCATGCATCATCCAGCACACAACTCTCAACGTTCATTTGTATCGAATAATTGAACGAGCACCATCTCTCACTCGCTAGGTTGTAGCCAAGCTGAGCTTCCTTTAGAGGAACTAAGCAGAGAAGAGCTAGGAGCCCTCTGTGCTTCTGCCGGTGTCAGCCTATCTATGATTATTGAGGAGCAATGCACATGAATCGTGTTCAGAGAAGCATAATAAACCTGGCAGAACCACTCATATCATTACCAGCAAGCTCCCTCTGCCCACAATCTTAATAAATGGAAGCCATGAATAGGAGCGTCTTGATACTGTTTGTGAGAATAATAATGCTTCAAATATTTGGAGCACCATTCCACTAAAGCACTCAAAATGCTTCCCACTTGGCGCTTTCATGAGCATTTATAGCACTTAGCTCTTCAGGTTTCTCAGGCACCAAAGAAGAAGCATTTCAAAGAAACCAACTTAGGGTGAAAATGATTGGTATTGTTAAATACACACAATACATACTCCTGGAACACTTGTCAAACATTGTCCCACAAGCAACAAAAATGAACTTTCAAACACTCAAGGAAACGAGACTTCGACAGCAGACTTCAGCTTAATTGTGCCAGTGAGAAGTCAACCAAAAGAATGCTCTAAAGAGGAAAGCTATTAACACTCCGTTTTCTCCGCCACTGCCTGTGTTAGTGGTTGTTTCTCCCCTGGAATGTTGCGGGGGTCTCCCAACTAGCCTCCACGATACCACTGTCCTATAGAACTTTCTGTGATGTTGGAAATGTTCCACATCTGCACTGTCCACTATGGAAGACATGAGCCACATAGAGCTAGAGGGCACTCAAACTATGCCTCATGTGACTGAGAAAAAATTGCATTTTTATTTTATTTGAATTTATTTTTAATTAAAATTTAAATAGCCATATGTGCTCTATGCTGCTGTGTGGGACAAGGCAGCAGTAGGTCTTCCCCTGCTCTCCTAGCTGATGTCCTTGCCTCCAGGGTCCATAGGGGTGAGGCAGGTGACAAAATGAACAAACGAGTAATTGTCGGAAACACTGGACAGGACCATAGAAACATGGGTCCAGCATTCACAGCTCTTCTTTGCTTCTTTCTGTTTTCTTTTTTTAAAGTAAAACTTGAAATCTGAATTTATTTTTGTAACATAAAATTTCTGTCGTGAAAAAGTTAATTAAAAAAAAAATTCCTTGGAGCCAAACCAACCCCCCTACTGGCCCCATCCAACCTGTGAGCCACCAGTTGGCAACCTCTCTTCTAGTTACTTTCCTAAGGGCAGACGTAACTTTGTTACAACTCTGCTCCAAAAAATATTCTTCATCACCTATGAATAAAGCCCAAGCTTTCAACCTGCCATTTAAAACTCTCTGGATGTGGCCTCAAGCTCTCGTCCCAGCTTCCCACCACCCAACCTTCCTCTTGCACTGGATAGATCATTGAGTTAGGTCCATGCTTCATCCTTCCAAAAGGGCTTCCCGTTTCCACCAACCCTTAAATAAAATGCACGTCTCCTCCTATGAACTCTCAGCCACTGGGCCTCTTTGTCACTGCTCACCATCTGCTTTGCCACCGAGCCAGGAGTTGACACTCGTGCCTCTTGGACTAGGTTGTAAGCCCCTGCGAGTCAACCTTGTGCTGCCTTAGTCCCAGCAAGCATGGCTCGTACCAGCTACTTCATGAACATTTGTCAGAGTCAGATGGTTGAATAGAGAGGCCTTATTTCACCATTTCAGGTAGCATTTTGCGAGCTCCCTGGAAAATTTGAACACTCGATGTTCACTGGGATGAAATGTCAACTCACACAGGGAAAAACAAGACAGAGCTTACTTAAGGAAGCACATCTTACTTGAGTTCTTGGTCACTTGGTAGCACAATCCTTGGATTTTCCATACCTCAGAGCAGTTAGGGGGCCAGGAGAAAGAAATCACATCCCAACCAACCAGAAAGAAGATAACAAAGCAGCTTAGCCAGTGTGTAACCACCCCAGAGCAGGTATAAAACAATGGTAGTTATACTTGCACATTAAAGGAATAAAGAATAATTCTGGAGGCAGTTTTATTCTTCCTGTTTTTTTAACATTTTAATAAAAAGGTTGTTTCCTGTTATAAAAGCAAGTATAGCTATTGGGGAAAAAAGAAAAAGAAAAGAAAAAGGTAGAAAAAGGAAAAAAATTAAAGCAATCACCCAAAATTCCATTATCCCCCAAGTTATAATAATGCACTCATTGAGCTTTTCAATATCTCTCCTTATATTTTTGCTTTCTGTCAGTATTTTATATTCCATTTAAAAATTGTCATTATAGTTGATTTTCTTATTATTATACATATAAACATAATTTTGCTTTTTATAATATTCCCCAAGGGAATATACCATTGACCATTCCTCTTTTGTTGGCCATTTAAATTATTTACAATTTTTCATTCCTATAAATAAAGATTGAGAAATATCTTCATGCATGTAACTTTTTCCATATTTATAATTAGTTACTTAGAAAGATTTTAAGAAGTAGAATTCCTGGAGCAAAGAGTCTGAATTTTTTAGTGGCTTATATACAGTGTTAAATTCACCACTATTAGGTTGATACCTCAGATATAAAAAACAAATTTAGAAAAAGAAAGGGAAACTAAGTTGTCAATCAGCACAGAATTCTCATGTTTCTTTGTGATCTGCCAGATTTTATGATGACCTTGCGTACTGTGGGAGATTACCAACAGAGCTATACATTCTTTACATCCCTGTGTGCACACGTCTGCAGTGCAACTTCCATCAGGATGTGGAGACTTTCCCTCTATGCTTTGAATCTGGGCTTGGCCACGTGACTTGGCTTGGTCAATAGGACATTAGCACACACGATGTGAACAGAGGCTTGAAAAGTGCTTGCTCCTGGAGGCTTGCTCTCTGGCTGCCTTTAGAACTGAACCACCATGTGAAGATGCCTGGAGAGAACATAAGGAGCAGAGACGAGGCACTCCATCTGAATTCTCCCCGAACCGACCAGCCTGCTCATTGCCAGATACATAAGTGAGGCCATCCTAGACCATCCAGCTGCCAGTTGACCATGAACGTGCGAAAGAGCCCAGAAGATATCAGTGAAGCTACGTAGCCAACCCAAAGAATCATGTTCTAAATAAAATTATTGGTTTTAGGCCACTAAGTTTAGGGGTCATTTTTTATGTAGCAAGTGCAAATTGATACACATGTAGATTCCAAACAGAATGAAATAATAATCAACAGACCTGTACCTTCAAGTTCCCAGGAAATGCTTTCTCCATTTAGATGCTTCAAGGTTGCAAACTCAGAACCAGTAGCACCCAGCTCCTCGCCGTATGACAGCATATCCTTGCTGGGTTTCAAATACCGATAAATTCATTTTAATGTAGGACTTAAGCAAGTCTGATAACTACTTCTCTCCTGCAAACAGAATTTTTCATTCCCAAGTATGATCATTCATTTTGTAAATTTCCATTTCAGCTGTAACAAAGGCCTCTATTTTCCTCTCACCTTGCCTTGGAGTCTCACTACTTTTGAAAAGACAGAGACAAAGGTATGTGTAGAATCATATCCTGAACCCATCCAAGGCAACTTTGGCTCACTACCCTTGAGTACAGATAACACCCCATTTCCACCCCTTCTCCCAACCACTGGGCACTGGGAGCTAAAGGAAGCTCTTACACCATAAAGGGGAGGGGAGACGTGTGGTTTGAGAATGAGACACATCTACGCAACATGCAACATAGTAGGACTCAACTTGCAGGATGTATTCATTTTTCAGAACGGCATCAGAGAGAATGTTACACTTGCTGGTTCCTCATGAGTTCCCGGAAAGCAGGCTCTTACAGCTGGGTGGAAATAGCCTTTCAATGGGTCCCTCTGTAGTGGACAGGGGCCATGGTGCTTGCTTGTCAACACCAGCTTGGAAGGAGAGAGGCTCCTGTCCCTTCATCTATGTCTTTCACAGGTGAGCATCAGGAGACCCAGGGATTTGCCTGAGAGTTTCCGCTCCTATGACCCAAAAAATGGCCAGGGTTCTTCTCCCAGGACCTGGTCCACTGCAGCACTCCTGGAGAATAGCTGGGGTCCAAGTACCAGTTTTCATTCAAAGGCTTCACTGAGTCTCAACCTCTTTAATGCCCAGCTCGCTGATTTCCCCAGGGAGCTGAGAGACAATTTTCAAATGCAGAGTACTTAGCCAATTTTTCACTAATCTAGACAATTGGCAAGGGGTAGTAATAAATGGATTCCATGTTGAAAAGTAAAATCTCTGCTTCCGTCAGACTGTAAGACCATCCAGATTCTTTGCTATAAAAAGTTGTTGTACAGGACATTGCAAGATATAATTGGCCAATTTTGGTTCAAGTTATGTTGAGGTTTTGCTTTAATGGGCTCTTGTCCTGCAACAGTTAGTTGGCCCATTTAATGTGGTATGTGGCTTCTGAGAAGACTTAACAGACTTTTCAGACATGTATACTTGTGAATCCATTTTAATCAAGGATTCAAAACTGCCAATAGTTCTATAAAATCAGAGAAGGCACCAAGACGTTGCACAACCTAATTCCATCCTTCGTTTCAAATCTCTTTTCCATTTATTCATGTTCATGTTCTCCAAATTGTGGCCAAGGAGACCAACTCATTCTCGCTCAATCCCCATTATCTTAGTTTCGTCCTGCTGCCCAAACAAATTAGCACAAATTTTAGTGGCTTAAAAGAATACAAATGTATTATCTTAGGGCTCTGTGGGTAGAAATCCAGCATGGGTCTCACTGGGCTAAAACCAACGTGTCAGTTGTTTTCTGGATTCTCTAGGGGAGAGTTCATTTCTATGCCTTCTCTAGCTCAGAGGCCAGCTGCATTCTTTGGCTTGCGGCCCCCTTTCTCCATAACCAAAACAAGCAGCAGCTCATCTCTCTGACATTCCTTCCGTCATCACATTTCTTTCTGACCATAAACAGGAAAAAGTGAAAAGATCTCTGCTTTTAAGGACTCATGGGATCAGAGGGGGTCCACTCAGATATTCTAGGATAATCTTCCATCTCGGGGTCCTTATTTTTAATCACACCTATAAAGTTCTTTTGCTGTATAAGGTAACCTAATCATAGGCTCCTGGGTTTAGGGTGTGGACATCTTTGGGGAAGGCCATTATTCTGCCTACCACACCCATTTTTATACCTCCTGAAAGCCCTGACAATTCTTTTCTCTCTATAAAAATTCAAACCATCCTTTATGTTCCAGTTGCCATCTCCTTCAGAAAACTGTCTGCTTAGTTCAAATGGAAGTATTCTCTCCTCTGAATTTCTCCAGTACCTGTCTGCTCTAACCCTTCAGCAATAACCATTTTTATTTGTCTTTTCAACTCCTCAATCAGCCTTTAGAAGTCCCCCACCTATACCAAAAATAGGGAGAAGTATGTGTGAATATTGCAATGATACAAAACTCTGAGTCATTCTTTTTTTTAGAGCCACACATTAGTTAGAAATCATGTCTGTAGATTAAAACTACTTAGTACTAAAGACAGCTAAGTTTGCATGGCAACCTAAAATAAAAAGAAAGTTTGTTGTAATTTGGGACAGATATTCTTGAAGTCAAGAGCTGCTGAGGGAGAATGCAATGCACTGTGTTAAGCTCATAATGCAGTAGAATGTTGCACAGGTTTACACAGATCACAAGTCTCCTTCTCCCCAGCCTGCGGATAGGCTCCAGAACTCATCTTCCCCAACGCCCTGCATCCTTCAAGATTCTTGATCCTAGCAGCACCTTCAAATGTCTCCTTCCCACCCAGACTTCCTGGCAACAAAGACAGCATCACATTTTCAGGATCTGAGATTGTCTCATGTTTCATAAACCACAGGAAAAAAAATCTAGCTCTCTGTTAGTCTAGAGCTATATACCCCAGAGAAACATGTTCTTAATCTTAATCCAGTCCTATAGGCGTGAACTCATTTCAAATAGCACCTTATTTTTTAACAGTTTTATTCACACACCATACAATCCATCCTAAGTGTACAGTCAATGGCTCTGGGTATAATCACATAGCTATGCATTTACCACTACAGTCAATAGGAGAACATTCTCATTTCTTCCAAATAAAAAAAATCTCATCCCCTTTATTCCCCTACTGTTGACAATTAGCTATGGTATAGTGCCTTTGTTACAATTAATGAAAGAATATTACAATGTTACTGTTAACTATAGACCATAGTTTATATTAATTGTATTCTTCCCATTTAACATCGTATTATTAACACCTTGTAATAGTAATGTACGTTTGTTCTAATTCATGTAAGAACTTTTTTGTATTTATACAATTAACCACCATTGATGTCCACTCTAGGTTTCGCTAAGTTATACAGTTTCAGTTTTTATCCTATAGCTTTCCTTCTGGTGACATAGACAACACTAGTCTTCCTCTTTCAACCATACTCACACTCAGCTTCGTTAATTATACTTACAGTATTGTGCTATCCATTTCTGAACATTTACCATCAACCTTATTGACTATTCTGTACTCCTTAAGCATTTATTGCTCAATCTCTGCCCTCTATCTATCTCCTGATAACCTATGCTCTTGAATTTAATTATTGAGGCCCCTTATAGTTAGTTCATATTAGTGAGACCACACTTTATTTGTCCTTTTGTTTAACTTATTGTGCTCAACATAATGTCCTCAAGGTTCATCGTTGCATGTCTCATGACTTCATTCTTTTCTGCAGCTGCACAATATTCCATTATATGTATGGAATAGGAGAATATTCCCATTTCTTATATAGGCTCTTTTGATGAGGTTCCTTCAGTTAAGGTGTGGCCCAACTGAATGAGGATGGGTCTTAATCCTACTACTGGAGTCCTTTATAAGCAGAATGAAATTCAGACACAGAGAGAGAAAGCCACAGGGAGCAGCCAGAAGCTGAAAGTCAGTGGAACCTGGAAGAGAAGGGAAAAGCCAGGAGAGGTCACCATGTGTATTGCCATTTGACAGAAAATCCAAGGACAAAGGATTATTGGCAGCCACAGTCTTCTGGGAGACAGCATTGCCTTGATGACACCTCGATTTTGGACTTCTCCTAGCCTCAAAACAGTGAGCCAATAGATTCCCATTGTTTAAGTCAATCCATTGCATGGTATTTGCTTCAGCAACAGGAAAGTAAAACAAGCTCTCAATCGATGTTATACAATACTTCAGGTAAGCTGGCAATGGAAAAGAGAGATTAGGAAGGACCTTAAACAATTACTTGGACTGATGGAAGGCATGCATGGCAAATCTCTATGGGGTTATCTGAGAAGTCAGTGGTTGTGGCCTCTAGACAACTGACAAGTCCTTAGAGTGGAGGTGGAGGAAAATCCTAAAGTGCTCCTCTCCTAGCACCATTTCTTCCACTTGTTTTTAATATTAATCCTATGTTTTAATACAGGTTATCGCTGAAATGTAGCATCCCTTGGAAAGCAAGGCTATGCAGCTAAAGGGCATATTGACTGGGAAACATTTGATTGGGGCACAATGGCCGTGTTCCAGTGTGTGCAGGACTCTGATTGAAAAGAGTATGTAAGGCCAATTCTGCAGAGCTTCAAAGGATGAATGTAGGATCAGTGGGCAGAAGAAACAGGAAGTTCTACTTAATGATAAGAAGACATGTTTAAAAGTCAGAGCTGTCCTCAAACGAAGGATGCTACCTCCAATGAGGTTTTTGTGTGTGAGCGCTGTGCAGTGGATGAGTGGTTGATGTGGACAAACTTTTCTAGGCCTTGACTGTTATTTTGGGGGGGGTTGGGATACAACCCTGATCTTAGGTAGTCTAGAAAAACATCAGGCCTGGGGTGAATTTCAGACACCCTGTCTGTATTCAAAGACAGTAACATGGATCTCCTGCATCTCCAGAGAGAGAGAGATTGAGAGTGTAAGTGAGTACCTACAAAGACCCTGATTCTGGGATCTGATCTTTGGGACTGGACCATCAACACACTTAGACGCAGTCAAGCTACTGTCAGAGAGCACAGCCTCAAAAGGAAGACTAGCATCCTAGTGTAAAGCAAAAACAACTTTTCTGATAGAATTCCCAAACCCTCTTAGAGGGTGCCAACTAATAGCTTTGGAAAACAAAGAGATGGATATGGAGATCCGGTAGACTGAATTATGTAGCCCGAGGAAAGACGGTCTTGATCTTAGTCCATGTTCCTGGGGGTGTGAACCCATTTTTAGAAGTATCTTTGAATATAGTCAGGGTGTGGATTCATTTGTGAACAGGAACTTAGAAGGTCCTATTTAGGTGTGGCCAACTGAATCATGGTGGGTCTCAATCTGTATTCATAGAGGCCTTATAAAGAGAAGACTACAGAGAGGAGCCAGTAGCCTCAGTCAGCAGAATCCAGAAGAGCAGACCCAAGAGTGAGAGATGCCCATGTCATGGGAGGCAGAGATGCAAGCCAAGGAACTCCAAGGATTGAGGCAAGCCAGCCCCAGAAGGCTACAGACTTCTGAGAGAGTATATGGTCTTACCATTGCCTTGATGTTGGACTTCCAGCCTCCAAAACTGTGAGACAATAAATCCCCACTGTTTAAGCCAACCTGTTGTGTGATATTTGTCATAGCAGCCTGGTATACCATGGTAGGAGATGAAGAAGATCAAGTTAGCGGATCCAGCAGAGAAAAGTCCAATATAAGACACCCTAAGGTGCTTTAATGAAGGATCCTTCAACATGAAGCTAAGAGGACACAATAGGCCCATATGAGACCCCAGGAGAAATTCTCCAAATAAGCTTGCTATCCCCAGCACAATCAGGCAATGTTTTCCCTACCTGAAGAACAGTATTTCTAGGAAAAGATGCTATACCCTTGAATGAAAGCAAGGCTGACTACTGCCTACATATTGTGGATATAAATAATACAGAGGGCTTTAAAGTGGTGCCTGGTATATTATAAATATAAATGTCACTTAGCATCAATATTATATTCATCCTTAGGGGAAATGGACACATCTGCAAATATCCCAATTAAAACACCTGTATTTAAGGAGCCAATGTATACTTTTTGATATGTATGCTTTCATAGACAGATAAGGAAACACTTTCCTTTCCTTTTACATTTTTCATCCCAAATAAAGAAAAAGTAAATTTTAATTACATTTCACTATGGTACTGTGATTTTCACCCCAGGAAAATCTAGGCAAAGAGAAAGGGGGGCAGTGTAGATTTTTAGCTTGATCATTGGTTGCACGTGGTGCAACATTTTAGTCCCAAATGCAGAGAAAGCAGCCCTTCCTCTAGGGCTTAGGACAATTCAGATAGATGGTGGGCTGGAAGCAATATGGATGGTATCTGAATGTTCTTTGGCTTTATATTTGATGGAGGCATGTGGAGACTTTTGACCTATCACTTTTTCTTGGAGTCTTGAAATGTCCATTTCATCGTTTCCAAAAGACTAAAAAAAGAAAAGAAAAATGGTCTAGCACAGAGCAGGCCAGAGGACTCTTCCCAAGTGTGACAAATCTGTGGGAGCAAAACTTCTATGTGACATTTTCCAGGGGCTCTGGAGCACTGGGGAATCTCTAATGAGGCTTGTTATCTGGACTACACTCAGTGGTGTGCTGGTAAATAACAATTAGCTTTCTGAGAGCAGAGGAGGGAGAGCCCGGATTTGTAGCATATGCCAATGTCTATGGCATAAATACTTCCATCATGGCCAATTTCAAGTTACCAATGGCTCACAAAATTCCTCAAAAATTTAAGTTAGCTCGTGTGAGGCAGAATGAGCTAACTCCAGCATAGCACTGATTCTATTCTTATTTCCCTGCTGTAAGGGAAAATGTAACTGTTGATTCCCTGAGTATCCCACCCCTCCACCTCATCTTTAGTAAAAGATTCTTTTTCTCCATCAGTATCACTGTGTGTGCAAGGGTTTCAGCCTGTTGCATTATCCAGAGAAGCGTTTTCTCAGGGCTTAAGCCATCAGTAGCATGACCCCTACAAGCCACCCAGGCCTTTTTCTTGCCAATTCCCTTGAAATAAAATGTTACCCATATGTCTAAGCCACAATTTGGCCTGTAGCTATAGTTTCAAATATATTCTCAAAGTTCATGGCACAAAAATTCCGTGCATCTGAGGCTTATTCTGTCTTCTTTTGTCACCAGCAAACAAAAGTAACAATACAGCCTCCAGCCCTGCCTCTACCTTTGATCTGATCATCCTCTTCCTTTTTCAACTGATCTGAGCAGGGCAAGAGACAGGAGATGACCTGGAGAAGATACCACTGTGTATAAACAGCCTCTTCAATAATCCTGAGAAAAAAAAGGAAACTGTTCTTAGATCAAACTGGGAGATTGACATTCTCTTGCACCAATATTTATTCTCATCTTTCTATTTGAAAAAATGGGGGTGGGGGGAAAAGAGCTTCCTGTACTTAAGCTTTTGCCCAGGTGATTGTGTATATGTCTTTCCTTACCTGTTTTTATTTTTAAAGCTATGACCAACCTGTTCTCAGCCATTCAATAGGAAAGCTTGGGGAAGGCAAGACAGGACAGTGACCTCATTTGCTCACAGCTATGGGTCGACTTTAGCTCATCCTTTAGTCTTTCACAGGCCTTCTGCGTGCTCAGGGGCTGGCAACGTGCCCTTCCAGCCCTGAAGGCTGATAGCCATATTCATGTTAATCTGATATCTAAAATGCCACTTGGGATGTCAAATTACTTTTTATGTGGGTGTTCTCGGACACAGACTATCAGAGCTACAAAGAAGTGTTGAGGGAATTATTAAGTAAGAGAATATGCTTGACACACTTTCCACACTGACAGTAGCACCACTTTGGAGCCAAGCAGAGCGTTTGGGCTGTTTCTACCTAGTAGCCAGAATATGTTTTTGAGACGTCTTGAATCTGACATGCCAAGACCAGTTCTTCTCCCCTGGTACATTCTCAAGGACGTAGAACAGATGCCCGTTCAACTTTAACACAGAGATCAGAATCCACTCCCCCCACCAGCACCCCCCAAAAGAATCAGGCACAGAACTTGAAAGGAAATAAAACATTTTGCCATTGACATTTCTTTAGAAAAGCTTCAGGAAATACAGACTTGGGGAAAGGACATTAAAGGTTTAGTAAGTCCAGAAATGGAGTTGCTGAGATGAAAATCAGGGAGGCCAGTCTGTCCCTTTGAGACCAACTTGCCTTTGAGGATGAGGTCTGAGTTCCCACTGATACCGCCTCCTGCAGACCACAAAGTGTGCAGTCGCCCTGGCCAGCTTTGCTGCTCTCTGATTAATCCCCCAAGAAAGGAAAACATCTCTCCTTGGAACAACTTCGTCACTTCCTCTCCCTTTGAAGGCTGTATCAAAGCAAACAAAACAAAGCTAGTTCTGGTTCATCAAAGTGAAGGTGATCTGAACAAAAACAGGGAAAACAGAGTATGTGGGCTTCCCTTTTATAGGCCCTCCTAAAATGACCCAGATCTTCCCATGTACCTTCATCACTCACCATTGCCAACTGTAGAACTTTGTAGTGACCCGGCCAGTCTTCTGTTTCCCCTTAAGACACCTTAATTTTCCAACTCAAGCTCCTACTCAAGTTCACAGGGGGAACACCCTTCTGAAATCAACTTTGAGATTCAGCTGATGTCCCACCATTCATGAAGTCTTGTTTCATCTCTCCTTTGCCTGAACTTCTCCCCCTCAAACATGATTCATTGTCTTCCAGTATTTCACCTATTGCCATTTTTCCTCAGTTTCCCAGCCGTGCTTTAAGAATCCTTAGGATTCTTATCAGGCCCTCCCTTTTTAGAAATAGAGTTTCTTCTGCATTTCTAACCCAGATATCTAAGTCTGTTTCCTCTGAATCTGCTCTAGATTGAGATAGAAAACCCATGCACATTGGTCTCATGGGAAACAGAGAAGACAGCAGTCTAGGTAGTGTAATTTGGGGGCCCATCGATGGTTTTTTTCCTTAAGACCTGCTCTCATCGTTCATTAATCCATTCAGTCATTTGTTCTTATTTTAAAAAAATAAAAAAGTTCTTATTTTAAAAAATTGAGGTCATAAAAAAATGCTCAGTAAATGTTCCTGGAGTGGAGAAGTGAAAAAACTGAGGCTTAGAGAGGTAAATAAGTTTGCCCAGGGGAAGAAAGTTGGTAAATGACAGAGCCATTAATTAAAGTCATGATCTCCAACTCATGAATCCCTTTTTTTTTTTTTCCATAAAAAGCACCAGATTAATTTTTTTTTTTAATTCTCAAAAACTCAATGAATCAACATTAGGTTGGTTTAGGCAGTTTGACTAAATAACAGTATTAGTTGTTGCCCTTTATGAACACCTACTATATATCAGGCACTGTGAAAATCTCTACAGCCATTGTCTCCATCCCTCTTTAGAACCACAAATCTCATCTGCTCCAGGTATCTCTGAGTTGGTCCTCAGTTACATGTCAAGTTCCCCAGTTTACAGGAAGGATACCATGCCAAGATTCTCATCCCTATCAATTTTGAATTCTGTTTGGGCTCAGTTAGGGACCATTTTATTATATCCATTTTACAAACTACATAAAATGAATTGACACTTTTAGATGACAACGAGGTTAAGGTTAGAAACAAGGTTAGAAGACAGGTTGGCATGTAGGATAACAAATATTTGTAGAACAAATGACTGAATGGATTAACGAACGATGAGAGCATGTCTTAAGGAAAAAAACCATTTATGGGCCCCCAAATTACACTACCTAGACTGCTGTCTTCTCTGTTTCCCATGAGACCAATGTGCATGGGTTTTCCATCTCAGTTTAGAGCAGATTCAGAGGAAACAGACTTAGATATTTGGGTTAGAAATGCAGAAGAAACTCAATTCCTAAAAAGGGAGGGCCTGAAACATTCTCTATGAACATTTGAATTCTGTATATTGATCAGACTCAGAGCAGAGCATATTATGAAGATAAAATTCTCTTGAATTTTATAACTAATCTTGAAATTTCTTGCCCAACTCTGGGAGATGGAAAAGGTCAGAGCCCAACTTTCTAGGCTGGAAATAAAAAATCAGATTGAACCCATACACTGCCTCTAAATAGCCTCTGCAAATCAACCAAGCCACCTCTAATTAAGTTAAAAAGGATGATCTCCTCCGAGAGGTGCTTTATTGATTACACCCAGCTCAGTACTACTCAATCATTCCCTTTAAGATTTCTGGAGCTGATGAACCAGGCCTTACAATGTTTCACGGGATGTGAATGAATACCCAGATTAGAAGCTGGAAGGTTGAGTACAGACAGATGCTTCCACCAGAGGTCTTTGATGGATTCTTCTGTGTCCCAGCAAAGCAAAATTCTGGGCTGCAGTCCCAAAGATTCCTTGGGTTCTGAACCCCATGGAAAAGAAGACCCAAACCAGTCCTTTCTCAGATTTTACCAACACTCTCAAATTCTGGAAAGCTGGTGAATCAGTTATCTATGACAGCATAATAAACCACCCCAAACCTGGTGGCTGAACAAGACCACCCTTCACTTAGCTCATGATTTTGAATGTTGGCAATTCTGAGCTCAGCTGGTTAGTTTCTGGTCTCAGCTGGGCTCACTCCTGCATATGAAGTTAGCTGCCAGCTCAGCTGGGGGTTGGCTGGTTTAGGATGACCTCTGTTGACATGGATTATCTCTTCTCCATCAGGCTAGGCAGCTCATTCACACAGCTGCTCAGCAGGCCACAAGAGCCGCAAGTGAAGGCAAGCCCCAATTCACAAGCACTTTCCAACCTTCTGGCTTGGGCCATGTTTGTTCTTGTGCCACTGGCCAGAGCAAGTCACGTGGCCAAACCCAGAGTCAATGTTGGGAGGGAACTACCCAAGAGCGTGGACACAGGGAGGCATGAACAAACCAGGGTCCATTACTGCCACAACCTACCCAGTTGGTGGTCTTGATTCTCTAGCCATTGTTTAAATCTACCCTGCCCCATCCTTTTAGCTAATTTTTATGGGGCATGGACTCGAGTTCCTGCTTATTTTTCATTGTCAAATACTATCTATTGGTTGTCTACCAAGCACCAAGCCTGATTGCAGGCATTTTACATGATATATATATATATATACACATATATATGCCATACAATAATCTTATGGAGAAGGTGGTATTGTATCCACTTCACAGATGAGGGAAACAAGGCTCTGACAGTGAAATGACTCATTCCAAAACTGCCTTGGTGATGTAAATGACAGACCTGAGATTGGGGCTCTTAACAATCTATTATTCAATATCCCTTCCCCAAACCACTAAATGTTTTTAAAAATGATTTGGTGGATTCCTCTTCAATTATGAGGCTTCAGGTAATAGATTCAAGAAGATGGTAATTACTATGCATGCACTGCCATAGGCAGATATGTGCTTCCAGGAGAAGATTCTTGCTCAAAGGCCACGGAAGCTCAACTGTGAAGGCAATTAAAGGGCCTGGCCTCTGCCTTCAGGACTCTTCTGAAATGGGACAGAGAGCACAGGGGAGCAGTGGAGGCCAGCACAGCTGTTGAGGAGCCTCTGTCAGTGTTCAGGGCTGCTGTGGGCATGCCCAAGGATGTGTAGGACAGGTTCAACACACAAAAGACTGCTCATTGTCTCACTCTCCAGAAAGTCAAAGCCAGATCTCCTGAAGTTTCCCTGTGTCACAGACAGCTTGGTATTGGCAAAGGGCTTGGCAGGTAAAATATGCCCTAGTACCACTCAGGTTCTTAGATGAGAACCCTAAAAGGCAAGAACTTCAGATTCTAAACTGCCAGGTTCCACTTTAAGAAAGGAAGCCACTGTCACATCTTGGCCCATCCAGAGGTGTCTCTCTCCAAGATGAGCTCTTTAGGTCTCACCATTTTGCTCTGCCTATACCAGTCTAGTCCAACCAGAGCTTGCAGAATTAGCAGCCACATCTTTTTCACTGGAGTCAGGAGAGCACGGCCCGGAAGCAGAACCAGTTTGCTGCCCTAATTCATTGCACTGACAAGGAGACTGCATATTGTATTGCAGCATATAAGGTGTTTGACTTACAGCATCTTATTATACTTTTATAACAGCCCTAGAAGGAAGGTCGTTGAGGGACAACCGCCTTCACTTTGTGAATGAAGGCACTAGCTTGTGAATAACTTGCCCAAGATAATTCAGTGGTTTGTATGAGAACCCCACCCAGTTCTTCTGGCATTATGGTTTATGTTTCATTTTGCTTTTAACACTCTCTTGTGATTTCCCTTCCTTGGACACACTTGATTCCTGAATAATTTGAGGAATTTTATGTTTCTGAAATTTCAAGCATGGAATCATCCACCTCCCTACTTGAATTCAGACAGTCACAAATAAGATGTCAAAAAGGATTCCTGCTGTGGTTTATGTGGCCAACATGTGACATATGAGAATCATCATGGTAGCAGCTACTTGCTTCCATTTTCACAAATACTGTTGGATACCTCTCAAGGAATAAACCATTGATCAAATTGGCCTGAAGGAGAGATTCAGGAAGAAGCATTTAAGGTCTCCCTGACTTATTCTCAAGGCTATAGATAGAGTCCTATGGCTCAAAAATCTCCAGTTGTCTACTGCACACAGGACAATGGTCAAGTTCGTCAGTATGGTTGGCAAGATCCACCAACACTTGTCAGACAGATCTGTCTCATTGACCCTACATTCTCAGCCGTGGCCAAGTAGTCTCCCCCAAATGTCCCCTCCTCCAACTCCCCTTTGTTTGAGAAGTACTTCCCATTTGGGGTGCCCTCTGTGAGGGAAATCCTGGCCATCCTCAAGGTCCAGCTCAGAAAACCTGCTCTTTCCTGTCTTCCCAACCCAACAATGGCAATTCCATTGGTCCTGTGGTTAAAGCAAAAAAAAATGTCAGGAATCGTCCTTGATTCTTTCCTTTCACACCCCACATTCAGGCCATCAGCATCCTCCTGGCTCTACCTGGTGGCTCAGGCATTTTCACCACCCCCATAACACTGCTGCTGATTCAAGCTATTATTTCTCTATTATTTGACATTATAGCACACCATACTTTGTGCACTTATTTTTACTACACTGTGTACTCTTTGAGGACAGGGACCACCATTTATGTATCTTCATATAATAATACCGCTGCATATGGGAATGGAGATTTGCAGCTCATGTGCATTTTTATTTTCACAAATTGGCTCCCCATTACACAGATGAGGAAAGAGGCTTAGAGAGGTTACCTGTCATACCCACAGTTCTCCCAGGTGGGGCTCCAGGCCTTCTGGTTCCAAGTCCATGTCCTTGTATTGAGTAGGCACTTACTAAACAATCACTGAAATATGTCTTTATCCTTTCCAAAGAAGCATGTGGGAAGATGGAAGGATCTGTAATTTAAGCAAATTTGAATCCTGAGTCTACTCATTTTTACATTTATTAATTTCATGTAACATTATGTCCAATCAAGATATTATCGAGGGTTTTGTTTGCCTTTTTATAGACTTCTCAAAAGGAACTGAAGCTTTTTGTACCCTCAGGAGGATTCATAATAGCCCCAAACTTGAAACAACCCAAATCTCCATCAACAGGACAACAGATACATAAATGGAATCCTACATATCCTAGAGAACAACAATAATAAATGAATTACCACTACATGCAACATGGATGAATCTCACACACATGATGTTGAGCAAGCAAAGCAAGAAACAAAGGAAATTATAATGAATGATCCCATTTACATGAATCCAAGAAAAGGAGAAACAAATATGTTGTGACAGATGTCAAAATAGTGGTCACCTCTGGATGGGTGGGGAGGGTTGGCCTCGATAAGAAGGGGTGCAAGGGATTGATCTGAGGTATTGGGAATATTCCATATCAAGCAATCTATGGTCCATGGGCCAAATCTGACCCACTGCCTGATTTTGTAAATAAAGTTTTATTGGAACACAGTCCCACCTATTCATTTACATATGGTCCAAGGCTTCATTTGAGCTGCATTGCCAGAGGTTTCTATTATAGCAGAGACCACATGGCCTGTAAAACTTAAAATATTTACTGTGCAGAAAGTTTGCTAACCTGTGCTCCATAGCATGATCTGAGTCATGGTTACATGTCTGTGTGTGCATGAAAAATTTCATAAATCTGTATAGTTTCAATTACTATGCTTGACCTCAATAGAAAACACTAAAGAAGGAAGGAAGATAGGGAGGGGGGGAGGCAGGGAGAGAATTTTAAAAACACAGGAATGTGTCCTAGAGCAAGTCATTTGTAAAGGTGATGCCATGGATCACACTGGTGGTTGAAAATAGGTACAACCTCTTGGCAAGCCAGAGCCGTGCCTTGAGTTGCCTGGAAATGGGAAGTCATGTTATTTTTCAAATGGACTCACTCAAGCAAGGTGGGGCAACCTTTTCTGGATCATAGATGCTCTTGTGGTACAACTTGAGTTTGAACCCTGGCTCTCCTACATCTTCCATGTGCAACCTCAATCAAGGAACTTACTATTTAGGAGCCTCAATTTCCTCATCTATAAAATGGATGTAAAAATAATACCTACATCATTGGGTTATTATAAGAAAATTAGATGTCACAAATGTTTTAAAGTGCTTAGAACAGTACCTGGAAAAATTTTTCAGCAACTTTTAATTAGAGAATATAATGAAAGCTGGGGGCACTCTCGCCAGAAAAATCAACTATTCATGTTCACACGTATTGAACCAGAACATCACAGGAGTTGGGCCTCTCCCTGCTTCTTGCTGTTAAGGCATCACAAAAGCATGGCAGCCCTGAGCTGGCTCTGAAGCCCCGAGAATGCTCAAAGCTGGCATAAGGCAATCCCCCTTGCCTTCCAGACAACAACCAACAGCCCTCGGGGGCTCTGCCTTCTGGGTGGCAAACTGACATCTAATCAGACTGGCTTCCACGCCAACTTGCCAGGTGATGGGGTGCAGGAACAGCGATGAATGGCTCCTGCTGTGGGGCGAGACCCACCCTCCAGCTGGAGCTTGTGCCCTTGTGTGGAAACGGAAGCAGCAATGCTGGGCAAGTGTGACTGGGATAATGGCTCTTCAAATGCATTTGTCTCAGCTGCCTTCAGGGGCCGTTTGTCATTTGCCAGGAGCACAGCTGGTGTCCCTGGCAGTACACTGTTTGTGAGAACCAGGGGCAGTGATGCACCAGACAGCTGGGGATGCACCAGCCCATCTCCACCAGACAGGTGTAATGATGTATTCCTTGGTGTGGTGCAAAGATCTCCTCCACACCTGACAGGGAGGAGGCGGGAGCAGATGCCTGCCAGTGCCTGCGTTGCTGTGAGCTGCCTGTGACATTTGCCAGCACCATAGGGAATCACATGGGTAATGGGACCTCACGGAAATCTGGAGGAATGCTCTGCATCAGATTCCTTAAAAGGGCTGAGAATAAAGAAATCGCTGCCCAACTGCAGGGAGAGGGTGGAGGGAGCTTTGTGATTTGCCTGTGAAGGGCAAGAGTCTCTTATATTCTCACTTTTTCACTAGCAGAAAGATGATCTGGATTCTTTACTATTTTCTGATGCCTTCTTCATATTGGACGGGAGGGATCAGGCAAACCTCACCATCTCAGAACCTTTCTTTCTAAGTGATAATCATCATTCTTGCTCTAATTGGTTTTGGGGTTCTTATGAGAGTCATATCATTCATTAGCTTATTATATATATCTCACCTTCTTCCAAAAAGGATATGCGCTAAAAATAAAAAAGAATTAAAAAAAAGAATATGAGATAACCCTTGATTCAACCATGAATTTAAGCATGTATTAATTCATTTATTAGTACTTGAGAACCCACTATGTGCACAGAAGTGTACTCAATAATGAAGTTGATACAAACAATTATATAAACCTGATACCATCACCAAGGCTTTTGATCTTATGTGGAAAGAAATTAAATACCAGCTGCCCCAAATTACAAATGGGTATATTCCAAATGGATAATCTATGACTTAGCAGAACATAATCCCTGGCAGGGATACTGGGAAGAGTTTATTTAAAAATAAGCAAATATGTTTCCAATTTGATCAACATTCTATGTTATATAGATGGAGAACAAGATCCTACATAATAATATTTCGTGCAGGTACAACATTGGACAGATTACAGTTTCTCATCCATTCTGCCATTTGATGCACCATAAGACCCTTGCAAAAAAAAGTAGGGTAGATATTATCAAACCCGTGTTACGGATGAGGAAAACATGATTAGGATAGTGGAAGTACTTTTAAGGATTACTCACCTTATAAATGGCAGATCTAAGTTTAGAAAAAATATATTCCCCAGTGTTCCCTCCTCTATGTGATTGAACCAAAAATCTGAGGAACATCACTTCCATGAATGCTCATGGGCACTATATAAAAACATGGTCAACTAGGGCTGTATATCTTGAGTTCTATAGAATTAAGTGGAATTATTTTCTATGGGACTTCTCAATGTCATTGATGTTGTACATATGAATTTCCAAGACAGAATAGTATGTGTCATTCCACAAACCAATTTAGCCATAAAAATATATTTTTTTTAATGTATTACCTTCTGGGGACCTGAATTCTAGGAGTTGTTTCTGTATCCTGGACTCCCTCCGAGCAGCTAAATATTATAGATCCAAATAAGGTTTCTATAGGATATGTATAAATGACAATCAACCTAACTAGGCTCAATCCTCTAATGATAAGTAGAGAAACTTTGGAAAGTCCAAAGTCTGCTGGTGATAAAAAGCAATGGGGACGGAGCCTTCCAGCCAGCTCCTGGTGCCATATTTTCTTCTGAAGACTGCAAAAGAATTCATAATCCCGAAGAAAGTTACTCTCCATTTTGCCTTTGTGCATTGATTGAAACAAGATACAATTTTCACAGCAATAAAAATAATGAAAAATTAAATATTAATATTAAATAACTAAAATAATTCATTTAAAATAATTTTAAATGGAAAGTAGAAAGAAGATCAATCATTCATTCAAAAAGCATTCCTTAGGGGAGGAGCTAAGATGGTGGCATAGAGAGGAGAGGAAGACTGTTAGTCCCCCCCCCCAGAACAATTAATAAATGACCAAAAAACTAGTAAATAACCTGGAATAACTGCAGGTAGACAAAGGTGACTGTCCACTCATCATCCACCAACCTAAATTGGGAGGTATGCCCGAGATCGCAACATAAAATCTGTGAGTAAAAACTGCAGACCTGTGCTGAGAGCCGAGAGCCCCTCCCTCACAGAAGCCTCGTGGTGCTAGAGAGCAGAACTCTCCAAATAAACTAGTGTACCTCAGCCCAGCTCCAACTGGGGTTTTAATGTTAACTGCTTAATACAGACAGCAAATCCCCAAAAAGCAGATGGAGGCTTTTGGTGACAGCTGACTGTGGGAGACTCAGGGGACATATCTGTCTCAGGACAGGGAGCCCAGAGGATCAGGTGCTATCTCTGGCTGACGGGTGAATCTGGGAGCTTTCTGACCCTTTCTCTCTCTGTGGAGAAAGTCTCAGCTGTTCTCAGCCTACAGTGCTTTGCAGTAAAGAAAGCCTCAGCCATTTAAAAATCACAGCCCTTTGACCAGCAGAGTCAGAGAAACAAAGAACTTATTGATATTCAGTGACCTCTCTGGAGGGGGCACAGCTTCCCAAGAGGAAAGGGAAAGTAGGCCCAGCTCTACTGCCTGCCTTACCGGAACCAGACCCCAAAGCCTGGGAGAGGAGAGCCACAGGCCACACCCCTTTACACCAGCCATTGACAGGCTGACAGGTGCACCTGTCAGGCAGAAAAGCACAGAGTGTGTCAATCCTCTAAGAAAAACCATCAGGGAAACCAGATACTGAATATTTCCTTCTTCTGTGACCTGAGCCTGTTCTCGTATAGGAAAACCTGATTGGGGTGGCCAAGGAGGTCAGATGCCTAGACAGCAGAAAATGACAACCTACAGTAAGAAAAATGAAGTTATGGCCCAGTCAAAGGAACAAATGTACACTTCAACTGGGATACAGGAATTTAAACAACTAATGCTAAATCGATTCAAAAAGTTTAGAGAAGATTTGGCAAAAGAGATAAAGCCTATAAAGAAAAGACTGGGCATACATAAGGTAGAAATTGAAAGTTCAAAAAAACAACTAGCAGAATCTATGGAAATGAAAGGCACAACACAAGAGATGAAAGACACAATGGAAACATACAACAGCAGATCTCAAGAGGCAGAAGAAAACACTCAGGAACTGGAGAACAAACACCTGAAAGCCTACATGCAAAGGAGCAGATGGAGAAAAGAATGAAAAAATATGAGCAACATCTCTGGGAACTTAAGGATGAAACAAAGTACAAGAATGTACATATCATTGGTGTCCCAGAAGGAGAGGAGAAGGAAAAAGGGGCAGAAGCACTAATAGAGGAAATAATCAATGAAAATTTCCCATCTCTTATGAAAGACATAAAATTACAGATCCAAGAAGCACAGCGTACTTCAAACAGAATAGATCTGAATAGGCCTACGCCAAGACACTTAATAATCAGCTTAATAAGACTATGTGCGGATCTCTCAGCAGAAACCATGGAGGCAAGAAGGAAGTGGTGTGATGTATTTAAGACACTGAAAGAGAAAAACTGCCAACCAAGAATCCTATATCTAGCAAAGCTGTCCTTCAAATATGAGGGAGAGCTCAAAATATTTTCCGACAAACAGACAATGAGAGACTTTGTGAACAAGACACCTGCCCTACAGGAAATACTAAAGGGAGCACTACAGAATGATAGGAGATGACAGAAGTGCATGGTTTGGAACACAATTTTGGGAGATGGTAGCACAACAATGTAAGTACACTGAACAAAGATAACTACGAATACAGTTGAGAGAGGAAGGTTGGGAGCATGTGAGACACCAGAAGAAAGGAGGAAAGATAAAGACTGGGACTGTGTAACTTGGTGAAATCTAGCATGTTCAACAATTGTGATAAAATGTACAAATATATTCTTTTACGAGGGAGAATAAGCAAATGTCAACCTTGCAAGGTGTTAAAAATGGGGAGGCATTGGGGGAGGAATGCAATCAACATAAACTAGAGACTGTAACTAACAGAATCATTGTATTATACTTTCTTTAATGTAACAAAGGCGATATACCAAGGTAAATGCAGATAAGAAGGGGGGATAGGGGAGGCTTGTTAGACACTTGACATTGATGGTGTTGTCTGACTCTTGACTCTACTTTGATTTAAGGTTATCTTTCCTTTTGCTGCTTCCTAGCTGTTGCTTTTTGCCTCTTTCTTTTTTCTTTTTCTTTTGCCTCTCTATCTTCTTTGACTCTCCCTCCTGCCTTGTGGAAGAAATGTAGATGCCCTTATATAGATGGTGGTGAAGGTGGTGAACACATAAAGATGTGACCATACAGAGAACCCTCGATTGTTTACTTAGGATGGAATGTATGACATGTGAACAAAACCATCTAAAAAAAAAAAAAATGGGTCTATGAAGAAAACTCGAGGGCAATGTACTCAGTGAAATAAGCCAGACACACAAGGACAAATATTGCAGGGTCTCACTGATAGGGACTAATCATACTACATAAACTCATAGACATGAACTATAAGGTACCAAGATATAGGACAAGGCTTAAGAATGGGGAGTGGTTGCTTAGTATGAGCAGAATGTTCAACTAGGATGAACTTAAATGTTTGGCAATGAACAGAGGTGCTGGTAGTAAGATGTGAGAATAACTAACAGTGCTGAATGGTGTGTGAATGAGGTGGAAAGGGGAAGCTCAGAGTCATATATGTCACCAGAAGGAAAGTTGGAGGTCAAAAGATGGGAATGTATAAAACTGAATCCTAGGTGGGCAATGTCCGTGATTAACTGTACAAATATTAGAAATCTGTTCCATGAACCAGAACAAATGTATGACAATACAATTAGAAGTTAATAATAGAGGGGCATATAGGGAAAATATATATACCTATTGCAAACTATATACTACAGTTAGTAGTATTTCAACGTTCTTTCATAAACAGTAACAAATGTACTGTACCAATACTAAGAGTCAACAATGCAGGGGGGTTGGTTAGGGATATGGGAGGATTTGAGTTTCCTTTTCTTTTCTTTCTTTTTTTTTTTTTTTTTTTTTTCTTTTCTCATCTTTTGCTTTATCTCTTGTCTGGAGTAATGAAAACGTTCTAAAAATTGAACAAAAATTAAGTGTGGTGATGGATGCACAGCTGTGTGAGGGTACCAGGGGTAACTGATTGTATACTTTGAATCTTTGGATAATTGTATGGTATGTAAAAAATCTTAATGAAAATTAAAAAAAAAAAAATAGATGGCAGCATTCCTTAAACCCCTAAAGTGAAATGGAGATAGCTCTGGACTGAGTTGTGTGGAGAAAATGTAGTTGAAAACACAGCTCCCGTCCCCCCCAAAATCAACACCAAACAAACCAGGTAATAATTCTGCAGTAGCTGGCATAACACAGACACTCCTGTGATATTCTCTTTCTGCTATTTTTACTTGAGCTGTGCAAAGAAATTTTATTTCAAACCAACCATAAATACTCATGGTTTGGGGTTGGACACAAAGTTTGAAGATTTACTGACATTAAAGAAAACTTTTCAGTGAGTTTCCAGGGATTAAGGGGGAGGAATCTGAAGTTAAAACTGACCACAGAGTGCCGGGTTTCTCAACCTTGGCATTACTGACATTTTGAGCCACGTAATTCTTTAGTGTGGAGGGCTGTCCTATGTGTTATAGGATATTAACTAGTATCTCTGACCTCTATCCACTAGATGCCAGTAGAACAACCCACCATTACCACCCTCAGTTGTAACAACCAAAAATGTCTCCAGACATTGCCAAATGGCTCTTGGGGACAAAATGACCCTCATTTCAGAAGCACTGGGACAGGGGATGTGGCATAAGACTGGAGATGCAACTTTCAAGGCCAGGAGAAGGTAGGTGTGGTGGCTTGGAGTTAGGTACCCCAGAAAAACAAGTTCTTATTCTTAATCCATTGCTGTGGGTGTGAAGCCATTGTAAATAGGACTTTTTGATGAGATTACTTCAGTTAAGGTGTGGACCAACTGAATCAGGATCAGTCTTAATCCTCATAGAATAGGTCACAAAAAGGAGGCCATGGGGAACAGCCAGAAGATGGAAGTCAATGGAACACAGAAAAGAAAGAAGACACTGTCATGTGCATTGCCATGTGACAGAAAAGCCAAGGACCAAGAATCATAGGCAGTCAGTCTCAGAGTGCCAGTCTTCAAATAGAAAGCATTGCCTTGCTAACACCTCAATTTTGGAGTTCTCCAAGCCTCAAAACCAGGAGCCAATAAATTGCAATTGTTTAGACCAACCCATTGCATGGTGTTTTAGCAGCTGGGAAATGAAAACAGTAGGGTAGTCCTGACTTACTCTCTCTCTCCTTCTCTTTCTTTCTCTCTCTCTACACACACACACACACACACACACACACACACCATCTTTATTACTGAAACTTTGGCCATCAGAGATCCTGAGTAAATCCATAGTAAAGGCAATAGGGTGAATTGAATATTGGGGAAAAGTTGAACAAGGGTGAGGGAAGCTCAGACACCAGGAAGGTGGAGATCCTAAAGAGGAAGGAAAGGAAAAGGGAGGGAGGCTCCAAGCAGTGGCATCTGACAAAAGAGAGAAGTGGATTTATTGAGTTCACTTTTTTTTCTTTTGAACAATCATTTTGTGAGAGGATATTATGTGCCAGGCACCATCTAGATATGCTGAAAGCCAAAGATAAGCAAATGTTGGTTTCTGACCTTAAGGAACTAAACTCCAGTGGAACCTATTCTGCAATGGGTACAGCAACCTCTAACAGTAAAAGTAAAAAATGCTACCAATGTCTCAATGAAGAATATGAATGAAAGAAAATGAGCATTCAGACACATGGATCCAAAGGTCAGACATTCAGTGCTATTGACTTCCAAAGAAGGAAGTAGATGTGAGGGTCTATGGGTCAGACTTTAAGGTCTTACAGGGGGTCAAAAAGAGGATGTCAGATATTGGGACCTCTGGAGATTATATTAGTTTTCAATTTCTATGTAAAAAATAACCACAAACTGAGCTGCTTAAAACAGTACACATTATCACACATTTCTGTGGGGCACACTTTTGCTGGGTCCTCTTCAAGTTTACACAGTTCTCATCTGGAGTCTTGACTAGTATTGTACCTGCTTCCAAATTCACTTAAAGTGTTGGATCATTCATTTCCTTACATCTATAAAACTGAGGGCCCTTGTTTCTTGCAAGCTGTTGGGCAAAAGTCACCCTCAATTCCTGGACAACTCCTGGAGTTCTCTGCCATGTGGTCCTCTCCATGGGCCATGTCTCACAAAAAGGAAGACTGCTTTTTAAAAGCCATCAAAGGAAAAAAAGAGAAATTCTGCTAGCAAGACATAGTCTTACATAATGTAACAAAGGAGTGACATGACCTCACCTATTCTATCTTCTATTGGTTTAAAGAAAATCACAGGTCCCACTCGCATTTAAGGGAAGGGGATTATACAAAGGCATGAATAATAGCAGGCAGGAATCATGGAGAAAAAAAGGAGAAGTCTCATCGTTGAGAGCTATGGATGTCAAAAGAAGGAGATTGATATTCAAAGTGTTGAGACCCAGAAGAAAAAAAGAGCCATGAATGCAGGTATGATTGAACTACACATTGAAATGTAGTTTAGAAAAGGAAATAACTTACATACACAAAACACTTAGAGTTTACGTCGTAACCTCATATATCATTTAATATTTCCATGTATCCTGCAATGGTGGTAACTTCAAGGTTTTTACCCTGTCAAATGAAACTAAGATTTTGAGGAGGTAATTAACCCAGAATTGGTCTGCAGGATTTCTGATCCCAAAGTCCACATATTTTTGAAGTTTGGTTGAAAAGGCAAATGAACTAGGAGTGCTGTCAGCAGGGATGATGAAGCAAAGAACTCTGCAATTCCTTTCCTCCTTAACAGCAGTGAGAACACTGCTAAAAGTTGTCAACATCAACTTTTTCAGAACTCTGGAAATTAACCAAAGTCTTAAGACATATTGAAGAGCATTTTATTTTAAAAAATGGCTAAATAGTAAGAATTGATAGCTTTGTGTTGTTTTAACTTGGACGGTACCCACTTCCTGATCCCAGCTTCATGGTAACCTAGAAAGAAAACATCCCCACAATCACGGTGAAAACCAGCAGTCCAGCATTCACTGGAAGGTGCAGAATGGGTTTGGAGCTCCTCTAAAGCTCTAGTCTCAGAAAACTGTCAATAACTCATGGTTAGACCTGTCTAGTGTTCCCTAGAAAACCCCACTCTCAAGGCTCATCTTGACTCCACCTGACTCAGAGCTCAACCAGTGCAAATAGCCTTTTGCAAAGGAGTGTATGTTGAAAACTATTAGTGGCAATTGTTTAACATCACAACTGCCTGAGGTGGTGAAAACAGTTAAGGTAGACAAGCTGATCAAAAAACTTAAAAGGAAAAGCTGGGGAATGAGATTTCCACAGGGGCTCTGAAAAAATATCACATATTCCTGGGAACCTGGGAGGCCACGCTCATACATAAGGCTGTGTGTACACCAAGGAAGGACCTAAGGAGACCTTAAACTTTCACCTCTGGCTGACCTGGAGGATCCATGCAAGTAAGAAGTAAAGAGTAAAGCAGAGTTGTAAACTCTATGCTGGAGCACTGAAGATATGCCCAACATGCACACAGAGCCCCTTGGCATCATCTTGGAGACTTGTTGTTTCCAGGCATTTAAGAAAATCTCTGTCCAATCACTATCTTACCACTAAGCTGAACAAGGAGAAATTTCACTGGCCATATATGACAAAGAATACAAACTTTACAGAATTAGTTCAGAAATGAATTTGTTTGTAACTAATAAAACAGGAACAACATCTATAACAGCCAGACCTTCAGATGAAGAAATCTGGTTTCCAGAATTACACATTATAATACTCAAAATGTCCAGTTTTCAACAAAATTTATGAAACATGTTAAGAAACAAGTGGGTATAGCTCATTTTCAGGAGAAATGAACAACAAAAACTCTCCCTGAAGAAGCACATATATTGACTTTACTACACAATGATCCTGATACCAAAACCAGACAAAGTCATCAGATAAAAGCAAACTACTGACTAATTTCCCTTATAAATGTAGATGCAAAAACTTTCAAGAAAATACTAGCAAACTGAATCCAGCAACATATATAAAGGATTATATACCATGACCAAGTGAGATTTATTCCAGGAATGCAAGGTTTCAGGACACAAGATCAGTGTATCAAACTCAACTGTATTTCCAAACACTAGCAATAAACAATCCAAAAATGAAATTAAGAAAATTCTGTTAGCAATAACATCAAACAGAATAAAATACTTATGAATAAATTTAAATAAAGATGTGCAAGACTTGTAAACTGAAAACTGAAAAATATCTCTGAAAGAAAGCAAAGAGTACCTAAATAAATGAAAAAGATATCCATGTTCATGGATTGGAGGACATTGCATTGTTAAGTGGGTAATACTCTCCAAACTGATCTCAAATGCATCTTGATCGCTATCAAAATCCCAGCTTGGTTTATTTAGAAATTGACAAGCTGATTCCAAAATTCATATGAAAATGCAAGGGATCCAAAATAAGCAAAACAATATTGAAAAAGAAAAAAGTTGGAGGACTCACACGTATCCGTTTCAGAACTTAGTGTAAAGCTACAGTAGTCAAGACAGTGTGGTACTATCATAAAGACAGACATATAGATCAATGGAATAGACTTGAAATTCAAGAAATAATACCTTATATTTCTGGTCCATCAATTTTCAACAAGGATGCCAAAATAATTTAATGGGAAGAGTAGTCTTTTCAAAAAATGAAGTTGGACTTTACCTGGCATCATATATAAAAATTAACTCAAAATGGATCAAAGACCTAAGTGAAAGAGCTAAAACTCGTAGAAGAAACTTGAAGCATGAATCTTGTGACCTTGGATTAGACAAAGGTTTCTTAGATATGACACCAAAAGCATAAGCAACCAAAGAAAAACAGATAAATTGGACTTCATAAAAATTGAAAACTTTTATGCTTCAATGGTCAGTATTAAGAAAGTAAAAAGACAACCCACAGACTAGGAGAAAATATTAAAAATTTATCTGTTCAGGAACTTGTATCCTGAATCCATAAGGAACTCTTACAACTCAATGATAAATAACTCAATTTAAAAATGGGCAAAGGATTTGAATAGCTATTTCCCAAAGAAGATATACATATGTTCAATAAGCTCATGAAAAGGTGTCTAAAATCATTAACCATTAGAGAGATGCAAAGCAAAACCAGGAGATACCACTTCATACTCATTAGGATGGCTATAATAAAAAAGACAGTTAATAACAAGTATTGGCAAGGATATGGTAGAATTGGAACCCTGACACATTACGAGTGGGAATGTAAAATGGTGCCACTGCACTGGAAAACATTTGAAAGTTCCTCAAATGTTGAATATAGAATTACCATATGACTCAGCAATTCCACTTCTAGGTATATACCCAAGAGAATTGAAAACATATGTCTACTCAAATAGGTGTACGTTAATGTTCATACCAGCATATTTAGTAAGAGCCAAAGAGTGAAAAACCCAAGTATACATCAGTTGACCAACAGATAATCAAAATGTGTTATATTCATACAATGGAATTTTATTCACCCATACAAAGGGAACGAAGGACTAATACTACAACAACATGTATGAACCTTGAAAACAATGTGCTAAGTGAAAAAAGCCAGATAGAAAAGGCCATATGTTATATGATTCCATTTATATGGAATATCCAAAATAAGCACATCCACAGAGTCAGAAAGTAGATTAGAGTTTGTCATGGGCTGGGGGAATGAAAGTGGGGAGTGACTGCTAATGGGTATTCTTTTTGGGGTGATAAAAATGTTCTGGATTTAGATAGTGGTGATACCTGTGAGAAAATTCTTAAAAATCACTGAATTGTACACTTTAAAAGGATAAATTTTATCATATATGCATTATATTACAATAAAAAAGGTGATGAACTAATGAATGGGAAAGAACCTTGAAGTATGAGAAATGAGCAATCATTCAAATACATATTCTTAATATGAGCATCAGGGTCTTTACTGAGATTGATTGCCAATTAAATATTTGCCTTCATAGACCATAGGTATACAAAATTTTATCCACAAACATAGACTATCTTAAATACTATGTCCAAGTGGGGTGGGAGGGTAGACATCTCTAATTTTTAAAAGCTACTAAAGAAATGGATACATTGATGCTTGGAGCATACAATAGTGTGATCACTGTTCGGCATTTTCATATACAATTAAACAATATATATCAGTCCCATTATCCCGAAATTTCATTCTGAGGTAGGGACTCAAAAAATGAAGGCTTATGTCCACAAAAACACTTGTACACAAATGTTCATAAGAACCTTAGGAAAATATAGTCCCAAACTGGAAATAATCCAAATGTCTATCAACTGGAGGACTGATAGAGAAACTGTGGTACATTCATGCAATAGAATACTACTGAGCAATAAAAAATGAATGAATTACTCACAACAATGCAATTGAATTTCACCAACATTATGTTAAGCAAAAGAAGCCAGACCCCATAGAGTACACATGGTACAGGAACAGGTTAAACTAATTGATAGTGATAAAAGTCAGAAGGTAGTTGTTTCTGGGGAAGAAGGGAATTGAATGGAAACAGTTAACCTTATGGAAAGACAAAAATGTTCTATATCTTATTTTAGATGGTGGTAACATGATTGTACAGAATAATCCAAACTCATCAACAGGACACTTAAGATCTAACACGTTTTATATATGTAATTTATATCTCAAAACTGTTGCATGATTTAAGATTTTTTAAAATATCCTCAGAAAATGCCTTATGACATGTAAGAAAGTCTGGTTTCATCTAGGAACTCTTTTTCCTTAAGGGTCAGGAATAGCCTGTTTTGGAATTTCTATTCACTGATGTTTTTTGTGTGTTTTTATTTCCAAGGCCAAAGTAGTGGGCTTTCAATAGAATTTGTCTCAACAGCCTCTGGAAGCACTGTTTTAAATAATTAAGTGATATATTTAATTTATTTTATAATGACAAATACAGCTGTCTTCTAGGCCTTTAATTTCAGTCATGTTTCTTCTCCTGAAGCCAGGACCTGACTAAATTTCATGCCCATGCTATTTCTCTAATAGCAGACAGAGAATATAGTGCAGACACTTGTGCAGACAGAGAATATAGTTCCACACCACGCTTGAAATTTTAGTGTGTCTAGCCACCATCTTTATGTTATGGCTATTGTAGGTGCATTTTGAATAGAACATGAGGTATATGTTTACAAACTAGGGAGAAGAAAATATTGAAGTGTCTCAGATAAAGGGGCAGCTCACATTTATTTTATGGGGAAGTTGGTCATACAGTCTGTGTAAATATCATTCCACTCCACACTGGAAAGTTCTAAGTTCACTGCAAGAGAAACCTTTGTCGACAGAGGCTCACAGACAACCTTCCACACCTCAGAGTTACCCTTGGATAGGGAGAGATCAAAAAAGCACTGCCAGTTAGCCCTGCCCCAATAAACATGATGGAGTAAGATATTACAGGGCTCTATCTCCCCAGTGAGAACGGGCAGAAACATTTTTCTCAAAAAGCTCCAGAAAATAGTTAAGACCTGCGGTAAGAGAGTGAGAACTGAATCAAGAAAAAGCCTGCTTAAAGGCCGTGGGATATCGTGTTGTCCTGGCTGCCCCTCTCCCACCCCCCACTAGCTCAGTGCAGAGCTGGCCCATATTCCCAATGCAGATCCCTGGCCCTGGTTCTGGAGAGAGCAGAGTAACCTTGTGCAAATACTGGGAACATGCACGTCTGCCTGATCTGTCTGGGGGCAGCCTGAGGGATTTACTGTGGGTAGAAGGTTGCACACAGAGCTCTCCTATAGAACACTGCGGGAAAGTAGTCAAGTGGTTGCCTGGGGCAAGGGATTGCTGGCTGTGGGATATAGAGTGCAGTGCCCAGGTCCAAGAGGAAACTATTTCCTAGGGAAGAGGGGACATTTGTATCCACATAAATGCAGGAATTTCTAGAACCAAATGTGTATGCCCAAGACAAGACTCAAAGCATAGGAGGCCCCTCAAGGAATTGTCCTGGACCTATTCTCTAAACTCATTGCACGGTTAAGCTCTGAAGGAACACACTGGCACAGGTCAATCTGCAAAGATGGGGACGTGTGTTTTCTTTTTTTCCTTATTATTATTTTTTTAATATTCACTCCCAGAATTCAAGTAATGCTCTGTCATAACACTAGCTGGATATAAGAATAAGGAACAGATGACTCAGAGTCTAAATCCCAGTAATAACCAAATGAAAATATCAAATGTCCAGATTTCAACAAAACATAACAAAACATACAAAGAAATAAGAAGTGATGTTTTGGGCAAAGGAGAAGATTAAAGCATTAGAAACCATCAATGAAGAAGATCAGACCTTGGACATTCCAGACAGAGATTTTTTTTTTAATGATCCTAAATATGCGCAAAGAGCTAAAGGAAAACACAGACAAAGAACTAAAGGAAATCAGGAAAATAATAGATGAACACAAGAAAATACCAACACAGAGATGGGAATTATGAAAAAGAACCTACCAGAGCTGAAGAAAACAGTAAAAGAAATTTAAATTCCCTAAAGGGGTTCAACAGCAGATTGGAACTGGCAGCAGAATTAGTGAACTTGAAGAAAATTGAAATCATGCAGTTTCAGGAGCAGAAGAAGGAACGAAAGAAGATAAATGAACAGAACCTGAGGAACCTGTGGGACACCATCAAGCATACCAATATATGTATTGTGGGAGTCCCAGAAGGAGATGAAAGAAAGGAGCAAAGAGAATATTCAAGGAAATAATAGCTGAAAACTTCCCACATTTAATGAAAGATGAATATACACATCCAAGATGCTCAACGAACTCCAAACAGGATAAACCAAATAGACCCACTTCACACCATGTTATAATCAAACTACCAAAATCCAAAAATAGAGAATTCTGAAAGCCACAAGAGATAAGCAACATGTCAAATACAAGGAAGCCTCAATAAGATAAAATTCCAATTTCTCATCAGAAACCATGAAGGCAAGAAGATGGTGCAAAGACAAGTTTAAAGTACTAAAAGCAAAAAATTGCCAACCAAGGATTGTATATCCAGCCAAACTCTCTCCAAAGTGAGGGAGGATTAAGACATTCCCAGATAAATAGAAGCTGAGAGACTGTCACCACTAGATCAGCCCTTCAAGAAATGATAAAGGGGGTTCCACAGATTGAAAGGAGAGGACACTAGACAATTGACTGAAGCCATATGAAGAAATAAAGGTCTCCAATAAAGAGAATGAAGGAAATGAAATAAGCTTCAGTGGCAGAGAGATTCCAAAAGGAGCCAAGAGGTCACTCTGGTGGGCACTCTTACGCACACTTCAGACAACCCTTTTAGGGTCTAAAGAATTGGGGTAGCTGGTGGTAGATACCTGAAACTATCAAACTACAACCCAGAACCCATGAATCTGGAAGACAGTTGTATAAAAATGTAGCTTATGAGGGGTGACAATGGGATTGGGAAAGCCATAAGGACCACACTCCACTTTGTCTAGTTTATGGATGGATGAGTAGAAAAATAGGGGAAGGAAACAAACAGACAAAGGTACCCAGTGTTCTTTTTTACTTCAATTGCTCTTTTTCACTCTAATTATTATTCTTGTTATTTTTGTGTGTGTGCTAATGAAGGTGTCATGGATTGATTTAGGTGATGAATGTACAACTATGTAATGGTACTGTGAACAATTGAAAGTACGATTTGTTTTGTATGACTGCGTGGTATGTGAATATATCTCAATAAAATGAAGATAAAAAAAAAAGAGAGAATGACATGGGCAAATCGAAACACCACTACTATTATATTTTTGGTTTGTAATGTCACTTTTTACTTCCTACAGGATCTAAAAGGCAAATGCACAAAACATAATGATAAATCAATAGGTTTTGATCTATAATATATAAACATGTAATTTGTGACAAGAACTATATAAAGTTGGGGGAAGGTAGGGTATAGGAATATAGTGTGTGTATATTATTATTGAAGTTAAGTTGGTATCAAAACAAATGAGTTTGTTATAGATTTAGGATGTTAAATTTAAGCCCCATGGTAACCACAAAGAAAGTATCAGAGAATACACAAATTGTTAGAGACGGAAAGTAGAGTACAGATTACAAGTGATGTTAAAAGGCAATGGGGAGTTAAGGCCAAATGAGTGTAGGGTTTCTTTTTGCAGTTAAGGGAAAGTGCCAGTAATGGATGGTGGTGAGGGTACTGCAACAAAGAGAATGTGATTAACCACCGAATGTTATACTTGAGAGGTGTTGGGATGGGAAGATTTATGCTGTATATGTGTTTACACAATTTTAAAAAATAGAGAAACTAAAGAAATAATGACAATTAAATGTGATACAATATACTAGATGGGACCTAAGAGTGGAGGATAAAAGGCTCAAAAGGATATTATTGGGACATAAGAAAAAAATCAGAATATAGAATGTAAACTTTAAATCACTGCTAAATTTCTTGAACTTGGTAATTGCAATTAAGGTGATTACGTAAATGAAAATCCTTGTTTGTAGGAAATGGACATGAATGTATTATATGTTCCAGGAGTATGATGTGTGCAACCTGCTCTCAAATGTTCAGAAAATAGATAGGGAGAGATAGATAGGGAAAGGGGTATGTGTGATAGAATGATACAGCAAAGGTGGCAAAATGTTAAAATTGGTGTATTTGGGTAACTGGAGGGCGAGGCTATGTTGGAGTTCTCTGTGTGGGGATTGTATTATTTTTGTGACTGTCCTGTAAGTTTGAGATTATTTCAAAAGAAAAAGGTTGTGTTTCTTTAAAAAAAAAGGTTGCCCAGAGAGCACAGTGATTATAAACCAAGAGAATTTTAAACCAAGTTTGATGCTCCAGACATTGTGCATCAAGAACATTTGATCAAGAACTCTGAAGAGCAGGAATGCAGAATCCCTAAATTTAAGGAAAAAGAAACAACATTCCAGTAAAATATAAGGTCTTGACCCTTACTAACCCCAGAACCAATCAACTGGACACTTTCATTCTTCTCATTTGTTCCCCATGTTAAAAAGAAAAGAAAAGAAAGAAATGGAAACAGAGTTTGAATTTGAGCCCTTGATTTGGCAATGCTGCTGAATGATGTAAACAAATGAGTTTTGAAAGGATGGTGGAAAACTCATCATATTTTCCAATAAAAATATTAATAACTTTGAGCACATACTATATGATGGCACTGGTGCAGGGACTTTAAATATATTAAATTATTTATTTTCTAAATTCAACATAATGAGATAAGTACTAAGATCATGTTCTGTAGAAGAGGAGACAGAAGGCCACAAGGGAACAGTGACTTCCCAAGGCTAGGCAGTTAGTAAGTGTCTCACTTGGACGTTGAATTGTGTTGGTCTGGTAAACTCAACTGCACATTGAAATCACCTTTGGAACTTTAAAAAAAATCTGATGTCCAGGACCCACCCCAGGGATTGTGATGTAATGTGCCCACAGTGCAGCCCGGGCATTGGAATTTTTACAAACTCCCCAGGTGATTCTAATGAGCAGCCAGGCTTGAGAACTGCTCATCAGATGCCTCTGATTTATTGTCTGTTCTGAATCAAATTCTTCTGAAGTAAGTATTCTTTACCCAGGATTCATGGATCCTGTGCCGGTTTGGATGCATTATGTCCCCCAAAATGCCATGCTCTTTGATGGAATCTTGTGTGGGCAGTTGTATTAGTGTTGATCAGGTTGGAATCTTTGGATTAGGTTGTTTCCACGGAAATGTGACCCACCCAACCATAGGTGATAACTCTGAATTATTTCCATGAGTTGTGGCCCCACCCATTCAGTGTGGGTCTTGATTTAATCACTGGAGTCCTTTAGAAACACTGGCACAGACCCAGATGCTAGCTGGCTTAGCTCAGAGAAGCTTGGAGCTGTGGACCCCTGATGTTGGCTGCAGCCAAGAGAGACATTTTGAAGACAGCCATTAAAAGTAGACTTTTGCTACTCCAGAGTTTGTCTGGGAGAAACTAAGAGAATACCCCCAGATGCCTAGGGAGAAACATCCTGGGAGAAAGCCATTTTGAAACACAACCTGGGAGCAAAGGAAGAAGACAACAGCCACGTGCCTTCCCAAACAACAGAGGTGTTCCAGACACCACTGGCCATTCTCCAGTGAAAGTACCCTATTGTTGATGCCTTACCTTGGACACTTTATGGCCTTAAGACTGTAACTTTGTAATGAAATAAACCCCCTTCATAAAAGCCAATCCATTTCTAGTTTTTTTGCAAAATGTCAGCATTAGCAAACTGGAACAGATGCCCAGGTTGGTATTTGGGCAGATACAATTTTCTTAGGAAGATCCTCTTCAGAGTCTCTGTAATAATCTTGACTCAAAAGAGATTAAGAGCAATTTCAAAAGGTAATAAAAACTATAACATATTGTAGCAAAAGTTTCACTGAATATTTAATTGGTTTTCTTTCCCTCTACTCTGGTGATAGAGGTGGCAGAAAGTCACTTTAGCTGTTTTTAGGAAAGTGAGTAACAGCAGAACCACAAAGATGTCTCTTTAGGAAGCTGTGGTCATTTGGAACTGTATGTGCCACAGAAAAACATGTTCTTAAACCATTCCTGTGGGTGTGAATCCACTGTAAGAAGAACCTTTTGATGAGGCTATTTCAGTTGAAGTGTGACCCTCCTCATTGAGGATGGCTCTTAATCTGATTACTGGAGTCCTTTTTAACCAGAATGAATACAGAAAGAGAGAGAGAAAGCCATGGAAGCAAGAAGGTGAAATAGTGAAACTTGGAAGAGAAGGGAAAGACCAGAAGACACCAAAGTGTGCCTTGACATGTGGCAGAGGAGCCAAGGATCACCGGTAGCTGGTCTTCAGGAAGAAAGCATTGCTTTGATGATGCCTCGATTTGAACATTTCCCAGCCTCAAAAATGTAAGTGAATAAATTCCTATTATTTAAGCTGACCTGTTTCATGGTATTTGCTAGAGCAGCCTAGGAAACTGAAACAGAAGTAAAACCCCTGGAAGCAATCAAGGTAGCTCTTATGGTCTAGAAAAAGGGGTAAAATGAGAGTTTAGTGTGCTTGAGGGAGAAGAGGTTGCCAGCCTCTGGTGAGGGGAAGAGGCTGACAACCAAACTACCTGCTGACTGCCTTGAGGAGCAGGTGATCAACAAATCCTGGCTGAATTTAGGACTGACAACCTCAGCACTTTAAAACCAAGAAGCTTAGCTCAGGATGGTTGAGCTGAGGCCACCCTGATGGGGTAGATTGCACCCTTCCAGCACCTTTTGCAGGTTGGCCTTGCACTGTCCACCTGACTGAGACAGAGATGGTATGTTATCAAAGGACATTGATGGATATGATACAGAGACCAGAGACCATTAAACAGTTGCATAGCCCAGGCCTTTTGAAGGATCCATAAACAAAATTGTTTTCCTTGATGGCCCATCAACCACCAGTTGGCCACTTTTCTAACTGCCAAACAGCATCTTACCCAGGGAAAGGGAAACAAAAAGGACAAGAGTTTTCCTGTGAATTTTCTGATTTCTAAAAGCATAAAGATTAAGAGCTTTCTCTCCAGGGTAAAATAAATCCAAAATCAAACGTCCAATTTGCCATTGACTAATGATCTCATTTTGAAAAATATTTTTAGATTCTCTGGTCTCTTATCTGAGAAATGAGGTGATAATGTTACTTACCTCCTAGTGTTGTTAGGCTATTGCATATAGAGTGTATAGAGTGTCCAACACACCGCAAGCCTTCAACAAGTGCTAGCTATTACCATTGAAAGGTAATGTGGTCTATACCTGGTCCTCAGTAAATAAGTATTTCCTTCACTTTCCTTCCTTCCCTTCCCCTCCTGTGGTAGATTAAAATGCCTACAAAGTCTTTGTAACTCTTCCCATCAAATGATGGTGTCACTTCTCTCAGAACTCGAATCTGGGATGGCCTTATAATGTGTTTTGATGTCAAGCAGCTTCCAAACCTAGGCCTCAAGAAGCCCTTCCACCTCTGTTCTTGCCCTTTTAGAATGTTGCCACCATGTGAAGAGGCCCAAGCTTGCTTGCTGGAGACATGTGGCCCAGCTGCAAGCTAACACTAACCTGCCAGGCATGTGATTGGACCATCTGACCCCAGCTGAGCCTTCAGATTACTAAAGCCACAAGGAAACCCCAATCAAGTCCAGCAGAAGAACTGCCTGAATGAATCCAGACCAGGTTGCTGTCCCATAGAATCATGAACAAATACAATAATTGTTGATGGGGTCATTAAACTTAGAGTGGTTTGTAAGCAACAGTATATAACTGATTCCCTTTCCTCCTCTCTTGTTAAATACCAGTGAATCTCCCAATTATTCAAATTCTTTAGAAAATGTTGAGAGCTAAGAGCTAGAGGACAATGGGAAAAGACATATTTTCTAACAGAGGAGTCTCAAATACTCCCACTAGAGCAATAGATGGATGTGTTTGCTTGCTTGTTGTAACAAATGAATTAGAACCCCAGCTCAGTAAATTCCATCAATAGTTCTGCAATTGGCCATTATCCCAGCTCAAAAACAAAATGCAAAATTGAATAGAAAACAATCAGTTTAATTGCATATAGATAACAGCTTAAACTTCCAAATTCCAAAGAATGTCTTAGCACCATGAAAACGTGCATTGTGCAATTTTTATGTTACCAATTTAAAACTCAAGCCCAGTTAAGTCTGAATCACTCAAGTTCATGATTAAGAATAACATGGGAGGATGGGGCAATATGGTGGAGTGGTGAGGTGTAGATTTTAGTTACTCCTCCAGGGCAGTAGGTAGAAAGACAGGAACTGCATGGACTGGACACCACAGAGCAATTTGACTTTGGGCGTACTTCAGACAACACTCATGAACACGTGGATCAGCTGAGATCAGCGAAATCTGTAAGTTCTCACAGCCACGGGACCCGTGCCCCTCCCTGCCAGGCTCAGTCCTGTGGGAGGAGGGGCCGTCAGTGCTGGGAACCAGGAGGAAGAACTAGAGTTGCGGCTCTGATTGAAAACTCAAGACTGTTGATCAAAAATTCCAAGCATAGCTAGTTTGAGACCAGATACTGGAGAATCTGGGAGCAGTCAGCCTGGTGGAGAGGAGATAGGGCTAGCAAAAACAGCAAAACAAACAAACAACAACAACAACAAAAAAAACCCCAAATAAAAACGGAGACTTTATGGAGTTTCAGTGAACATAAAATGGAGAAGGGCAGGGCTCAAACGGAATCAGGTGCATATGCAAATCCAGAGGGCCAGGACCCTTGTGTGAAGAGCCTGTTTCTCTGCTCTCTTGGTTGTTCCTTAATGGTCCTAAACTCCTTGTCTCTTATCATTTCAATAGCCCATTAGATCTGCAAGGAGAGCCCTTCTTTTCCTTTTTCTTTCTTTCTTTTTATTTCTTTTTCTCTTTTTCTAAAAAAATTAGTCTAAGAAGCCCATTAAAGAAAGCCTCAAAGACTTGCAATTTGTGCCCAGGCAAGAGCAGAGCTAAGATATCTCTGAGGGACAAAGAAATAAGTCTAGTGGCTGAGGAAATTCACTAAACACCATAACTTACCAAGAAAGGGGGGTGTCCCCTTACAGCCACCTCTCTGACGGGCTGGGAATGCTCCTGCCTGGTGCCAGTGCCACAGCCCAGAGCTGCCCCAAACAACCCAGTGTGACAGGAAGTGTTTCCAGGAACTTGCACACATGCCACAGTATCTGGGGTGGACAATAGACTTTCGCACACCCGCAGCTAATTGTCCTGGAGCTGGGAAGGCAGAGCTGTGTGAAAGGGGGAAATTAACACGACCCATTCAGCCATCCTTTCGTGGCCCTGCAGCCCAGAACTTCCCTTTGGGGATGACACTCACCTGTGACATAGCACAGTCTTCCCTCAGCAGACGCCCTGGGAGGGCACTACTGGGAAGAGGGACCCACTCACAAGTCCCAGGGACAATACGCCAATAACAAGGACTTATGGGTCAGTGGCAGAGACAAACTGTGGGAAGACTGAACTGACAGATTAGACTCTTGCAACAGCTTTAGATCTCCAGGAATACCTGGGAGATTTGATTATTAAAGCCGCCCTCCCTCCCTCCCTAACCGCTCAGAAACACACCACACATTCAGGGCAGGCAGGACCAACTACACATGCAAACTTGGTGCACCAACTGGACCCCCACAAGAGTCAGACCCCCACTCACCACAAAGACAAAGTTGGGGAGAACTAGCTTGAGGGAACTAGGTGGCTCACGGATGCCACCTGCGGGTTAGTTAAAGTGTACTCCACCAAGCTGTAGATCTGACAAATTAGAGATAAGTGTTTGAACCAGCTTACATATCCTAAAAGAACCCTATCAAGTTAAGCAAATGCCAAGAGGCCAAAAACAACAGAAAATTTTAAAGTATATGAAAAAACCAGATGATATGGATAACCCAAACCCAAACACCCAAATCAAAAGATCAGAAGAGACACAGTACTTGGAGCAATTAATCAAGAACTAAAGACAAACAATGAAAGCATGGCACAGGATATAAAGGACATAAAGAAGACCCTAGAAGAGCATAAAGAAGAAATTGCAAGATTAAAAAAAAAAGTAGACAATCTTATGGAAATAAAAGAAACTGTTGATCAAATTAAAAAGATTCTGAATACCCATAGAACAAGACTAGAGGAAGCTGAACAGTGAATCAATGACCTTGAAATTGACAGAACAGAAAATGAAAGAACAAAAGAAAGAATGGAGAAAAAAATTGAAAAAATCAAAATGGACCTCAGGGATATGATAGATAAAATAAACCGTCCAAATATAAGAGTCTTTGGTGTTCCAGAAGGGGAAGAGAAGGGTAAAGGTCTAGAAAGAGTATTCAAAGTAATTGTTGGGGAAAACTTCCCAACCTTCTAAACAACATAAATGCACAAATCATAAATGCCCAGCAAACTCCAAACAGAATAAATCCATATAAACCCACACCGAGACATATTCTGATCAGATTGTCAAAACTGAAGAGAAGGAGCAAGTTCTGAAAGCAGCAAGGAAAAGCAATTCACCACTTACAAAGGAAACAGCATAAGACTAAGTAGTGACTACTCAGTGGCCATAATGGAGGTCAGAAGTCAGTGGCATAACATATTTAAAATTCTGAGAGAGAAAAATTGCCAACCAAGAATTCTTTATCCAGCAAAGCTCTCCTACAAATTTGAGGGAGAGCTTAAAGTTTTCACAAACAAATGCTGAGAGAAATTGCTAACAAGAGACCTGCTCTACTTGAGATACTAAGGGAGCCCTACTGACAGAGAAACAAAGAAAGGAGAGAGAGATATGGAGAAAGGTTCAGTACTAAAGAGATTCAGTATGGGTATGTTAAAGGACATTAAGAGAGAGAGAGAAGAAATATATCTGACAAACATAAACCAAAGGATAGGATGGCTGATTCAACAAAAGCCTTCACAGTAATAACGTTGAATGTAAATGGATTAAACTCCCCAATTAAAAGATATAGATTGGCAGAATGGAACAAAAAATATGAACCATCAATGTGGTGCATATAAGAGACTCATCTTAGACACAGGGACACAAATAAATTGAAAGTGAAGGGAGGAAAAAAATACTTCATGCAAGCTACAACCAAAAGAAAGCAGGTGTAGCAATATTAATTTCAGACAAAATAGACTTTAAATGCAGGGATGTTATGAGAGACAAAGAAGGCCACTACATACTAATAAAAGGGGCAATTCAGCAAGAAGAAATAACAATCATAAATGTTTATGCACCCAATCAAGGGACCCCCAAATACATGAGACAAACACTGGCAAAACTAAAGGAAGCAATGGATGTTTCCACAATAATTGTGGGAGACTTCAACACATCACTCTCTCCTATAGATAGATCAACCAGACAGAAGACCAATAAGGAAATTGAAAACCTAAACAATCTAATAAATGAATTGGATTTAACAGACATATAAAATATTACATCCCAAATCACCAGGATACACATTCTATTCTAGTGCTCATGGAACTTTCTCCAGAACAGATCATATGCTGGGACATAAAACAAGCTTCAATGAATTAAAAAAAAATGAAATTATTCAAAGCACATTCTCTGACCACAATGGAATATAATTGGAGGTCAATAACCATCAGAGACTTAGAAAATTCCAAATACCTGGAGGTTAAATAACACACTCCTAAACAATCAGTGAGTGAAAGAAGAAATAGCAAGATAAATTGCTAAATATATAGAGATGAATGAAAATGAGAACACAACATATAAAAACCTATGGGATGCAGTAAAAGCAGTACTGAGGGGGAAATTTATAGCACTAAATGCATACAACAAAAAGGAAGAAAGAGCTAAAATCAAAGAACTAATGGAACAACTGAAGAAGCTAGAAAATGAACAGCAAACCAATCATAAACCAAGTAGAAGAAAAGAAATAAGAAGGATTAAAGCAGAAATAAATGACATGGAGAACAAAAAAATAATAGAGAAAATAAAGAACACCAAAACTTGGTTCTTTGAGAAGATCAACAAGATTGACAAGCCCCTAGCTAGACTAACAAAATCAAAAAGAGGGAAGACCCATATAAACAAAATAATGAATGAGAAAGGTGACATTACTGCAGATCCTGAAGAAATTTAAAAGATTATAAGAGGATACTATGAACAACTGTATGCCAACAAAAGGATAATGTAGAGGAAATGGACAATTTCCTGAAAATACATGAACAACCTAGACTGACCAGAGAAGAAATAGAAGACCTCGACCAACCAATCAGAAGCAAAGAGATCCAATCAGTCATCAAAAAACTTCCCACAAATAAATGGCCAGAGCCAGATGGCTTCACAGGGGAATTCTACCAAACTTACCGAAAGGAACTGACACCAATCTTACTTAAACTCTTTCAAAACATTGAAGAAAATGGAATACTACCTAACACATTTTATGAAGCTAACATCAATCTAATACCAAAACCAGGCAAAGATGCTACAAAAAAGGAAAACTACAGGCCTAATGAATATAGATGCAAAAATTCTCAACAAAATATTTGCAAATTGAATCCAAAGACACATTAAAAAAATCACACACCATGACCAAGTGAGGTTCCAGGCATGCAAGGATGGTTCAACATAAGAAAATCAATCAATGTATTACCACACATTAACAAATGAAAAGAGAAAAATCAAATGATCATCTCAATAGATGCTGAAAAAGCATTCGACAAAATCCAACATCCTTTTTTGATAAAAACACTTCAAAAGGGAGGAATTGAAGGAAACTTCCTCAATATCATAAAGAGCATATAAGAAAACCCACAGCCAGCCTAGTACTCAATGGCGAGAGATTGAAAGCCTTCTCTCTAAGATCAGGAACGAGACAAGAATGCCTGCTGTCACCACCGTTATTCAACATTGTGCTGGACGTGCTAGCCAGGGCAATCCAGCAAGACAAAGAAATAAAAGGTATCCAAATTGGAAAGAAAGAAGTAAAACTGTCATTATTTGTAGATGATACGATCTTATATCTGGAAAACCCTGAGAAATCGACGATACAGCTACTAGAGCTAATAAATTTAGCAAAGTAGCAGGATACAAGATTAATGCACATAAGTCAGTGATGTTTCTATATGCTAGAAATGAACAAAGTGAAGGGACACTCAAGGAAAAGATACCATTTTCAATAGCAACTAAAAAAATCAAGTACTTAGGAATAAATTTAACCAAAGAAAACTACATAACTCTACTAAAAGAAATAGAAGGGGACCTTAAAAGATGGAAAAACATTCCATGTTCATGGATAGGAAGGCTAAATTGTCACTAAGATGTCAATTCTAACCAAACTCATCTAAAGATTCAACACAATCCCAATCAAAATTCCAGCAGCCTATTTGCAGACTTGGAAAAGCTAGCTATCAAATCTATTTGGAAAGGGAAGATGCCTCAAATTGCTAAAAACAGCCTAAAAAAGGAAAACAAAGTGGGCGGACTTATACTCCCTGACTTTGAAGCTTATTATAAAGCCAGAGTAGTCAAAACAGCATGGTACTGGCACAAGGATAGACATATTGATCAATGGAATCGAATTGAGAATTTGGAGATAGACCCCCAGATCTACAGCCGACTGATCTTTGATAAGGCCCCCAAAGCCACTGAACTGGGACATGAGTCTTTTCAACAAATGGGTCTGGGAGAGTTGGATATCCACATCCAAAAGAATGAAAGAGTACCCCTACCTCACACCCTCACAAATTAACTCAAAGTGGATCAAAGATCTCAATATAAAAGACAGTACCATAAAACTCCTAGAAGATAATGTAGGAAAACATCTTCAAGACCTTGTATTAGGCGGCCACTTCCTAGACCTTACACCCAAAGCACAAGCAACAAAAGAAAAAATAGATAAATGGGAATGCCTCAAGCTTAGAAGTTTCTGTACCTCAAAGGAATTTCTCAAAAAGGTGAAGAGGCAGCCAACTCAATAGGAAAAAATTTTTGGAAACCATGTATCTGACAAAAGACTAATATATTGCATATATAAAGAAATCCTACAACTCAATGACAATAGTACAGACAGCCCAATTATAAAACGGGCAAAAGATACAAAAAGACAGTTCTCTGAAGAGGAAATACAAATGACCAAGAAACACATGAAAAAAATGTTCATTCTCACTAGCCATTAGAGAGATGCAAATTAAGACCACAATGAGATACCATCTAACACCGGTTAGAATGGCTGCCATTAAACGAACAGGAAACTACAAATGCTGGAGGGGATGTGGAGAAACTGGAATTTTCATTTATTGTTGGTAGGACTGTATAATGGTTCAGCCACTCTGGAAGTCAGTCTGGCAGTTCCTTAGAAAACTAGACATAGAGTTACCATTCGATCCAGCAATTGCACTTCTCGGTATATACCCAGAAGATCGGAAAGCAGTGACACGAACAGATGTCTGCACACCAATGTTCATAGCAGCATTATTCACAATTACCATGAGATAGAAACAACCCAAATGTCCTTCAGCAGATGAGTGGATAAATAAAATGTGGTATATACACATGATGGAATACTACGCGGCAGTAAGAAGGAACGATGTCGTGAAACATATGATAACATGGATGAACCTTGAAGACATAATGCTGAGCGAAATAAGCCAGGCACAAAAAGAGAAATATTATATGCTACCACTAATGTGAACATTAACAAATATAAAATAAATTGTTTATAATGTAGAATGTAGGGGAACTAGCAATAGAGAGCAATTAATGAAGGGGGAATGATAACCCAATAAGAACAGATAAGCTATCGTGGGTAAATTTAACGTTCTGGGAATGCCCAGGAATAACTATGGTTTGTTAATTTCTGGTGGGCATGATAGGAACAAATTCACAGAAATGTTGCTATATTAGTTTATTTTCTTGGGGTAGAGTAGGAACATGTTGGAAGTAAAGTAGTTATTTTAGGTTAGTTGTCTTTTTCTTACTCCCTTGTTATGGTTTGTTTGAAATGTTTTTTTATTGTATGTTTTTTTTAAAAAAAATTTTTATATAGTTAATAGTTAATTTTAAAAAAAGAGTTAATTAAAAAAAAAAAAAAAAAACAATGAAAAAAATATGCAGAGTCCCCCTGAGGAGCTGGTGGAGAATGCAGGGGTATTGGGCTTCCCCACCTCGATGGCTGCTGATGTGCTCACAGACATAGGGGACTGGTGGTTTGATGGGCTGAGTCCTCTACGACAGGACTTGCACTTGGGAAGACTGTTGCTGCAAAGGAGAGGCTAGGCCTGCCTATAATAGTGCCTAAGAGTCTCTTCCTGAATGCCTCTTTGTTGCTCAGATGTGGCCCTCTCTCTCTGGCTAAGCCAACTTGGCAGGTGAAATCACTGCCCTCCCCCCATGTGGGATCTGACACCCAGGGAGTGAATCTCCTGGCAACGTGGAATATGACTCCCGGGGAAGAATGTAGACCCAGCATCGTGGGATGGAGAACAGCTTCTTGACCAAAAGGGGGAAGTGAAAGGAAATGAAATAAGCTTCAGTGGCAGAGAGATTCCAAAAGGAGCCGAGAGGTCACTCTGGTGGGCACTCTTATGCACAATATAGACAACCCTTTTTAGGTTCTAATGAATTGGAATAGCTAGCAGTAAATACCTGAAACTATGAAACTACAACCCAGAACCCTTGACTCTTGAAGATGATTGTATAAAAATGTAGCTTATGAGGGGTGACAGTGTGATTGGGAAAGCCATATGGACCACACTCCTCTTTGGATGGATGGATGAGTAGAAAAATGGGGGCAAAAAAAAAAGGGCACCCAGTGTTCTTTTTTACTTTAATTGTTCTTTTTCACTTTAATTTTTATTCGTATTATTTTTCTGTGTGTGGTAACGAAAATGTTGAAAAATTAATTTTGGTGATGAACGCACAACTATATAATGGTACTGTGAACAACTGAATGTATGCTTTATATGACTGCATGGTATGTAAATATATCTCAATAAAATTGAATTTAAAAAAAAAGAATAATATGATCTGTTTCATTTGTCAGTGACTTACTATGCATCAGGAAATACCTAAGTGCTTTATATGTAATGAATCCTTCCACGTAATCAAAAGATGGAGGTGTTGTTATGATGTCCATGTTACAGATTAGGAAATTAAAATGGGACTCACTTAACTTACTTCCAGAGCCCTCACAACTAATCACTGGCTTAAGTTAAATACAAACTATCAAGTTTTAAATTAGAGCTCTTGACCACTTCTGAATGCTTTGACCTAAGGATCCAGAATTGAATCTTTAAGGTCACTGGACAATAAAAACAAACAAGCTCAAACTATACCCTCCAGAGATGGGCTTGGAAATATTCTCAAGGGCAACCCTTCTACCTTCATTTTTCTGTAAAAGACTTTCTGTAAAAGCAATTCCTTCTGCTTCACTATACAAATGGGTTGTTGGTGTGGTCTCTGCCTCTAAAACTCCTGACCTGGTTTGAGAGACAGTGGCTGGAACATGAAGGAAGAGGACCTCAAAACAAACAAACAAACAAACAAAAACAGACCACAAGCTCACCGAAGAGACCCACTGCCCACAATGAAACCCAATTTTCACTCATGGATGCACCAAGAGGTCCTGAGTAGGTGATGACTTTTCTCAGACCCTGGTTCTTTAAGCACTTGAAGGTCCTGCCTTCAGAGCACCGGTTCTTTATCTTGGCTGAACATTAGAATCACCTGGAGATTCAACAGCTCATTATTTCGATAATTCCTAATTAACCTGGTTCAACTTTCCACTTCTGGTAGCTTCCTAAGTCACTGGTCAGTCTATGGATTGGTTGCCCACTGTTAGAGAATCTATCCTTGGTGCAATGATACTCTACCCTCAGAGGAAAGGAAAAAATGTGGTAGAAAATATGACTATCCTTTTAGCAGATGCTATGTCCTGGGAGAGATGCACATTTCCTTAGGAGTCACTATGGGATTCTCAGGCAATGTACTGGACAAGACTGGGCAAAATCCCCTTTCCACATCTCAACCTGCAGCTGTATATAATGTGTGTTTGGACCAAAGAACTTCAAAGTCCATATTCTGTTTAAGGAACCTGGAGTTCAGCACACAATAAGATGGTCATCTTCTTGGCTACAGTCAGAAAATGTTGTCAGCATCCAGTTCTAACTAGAGTTCCTGGAGTGGGTCCTCAACTTCAAGGAACACTTTGCCCCAGACCAAGTACAAGGTCTGAATTTAGCCATCATCCCCAGACCCAGAAATAAACCCTCACAATTGTACAAGCCCCCATACATAACTGAATAAGCCTCCACATATCCCACACATCTGTATGCATCATGGTAGACACCTAAGCTCTGGTTAAGGGACACTCAACTGCAGTAAGACCCTTTGCCCCATAGTCATCATTTGCTCCAGTCTATTTGGTGCCTTAATATATCTACTGAGATTCAGGATAATGCATGACATTTTACAGCCACCAGTGTGTTTTATCCATCTGTCACCCTACCACATGGTGCCAAAATACAGTAGACACTTCATAAATATTTATTAAAATGACCACTAATGAATGATAACTGACCTCTTCACAAGCCAAAATTATGCTATAATTACCAAGGTCCAGATCACAGGCCCTGCAGTGTCCCCAGACTCTTTATAGAAGCAGATGCTCCTACCACAGGTCACTCAGGCTCGGTCATTCACAGATTCCCAGACAACATGCCCCTAGTTCTTCTTGCAATTGCACCAGAAATTCTTTTCATTTTCCAACGTCAAATACCAAATCCCATCTCCCTCTCTTCACAGAGAAAATGAGAAAATAAACCACACCTTAAAATATGCCTTCATGATTTTACCAATCACCACAGAATATCCATGCCAACCTCTACCATCACCCAGTTACACAGTTATCAGCTTGCTCCTGTTCTCAGTACAGATCAATTGTCAGGTATAGATTTCACCACTCCATGAGGCATCATCATCTCCATTTTTAAAGGGACCAGATCTAGAAATGAGGTCTTCTGAAGCATGGCCCAAAGGTCCTTCTGGCAATATCATAAGTAACAATCAGTTGGGAAATGTTAAAAATTAAAAGATGCAAGGGGAAAAAGCCACAAGTAGATGGGATTCTGTTGTTGCCTCCTGTCTAGCCTAGAAGAACATTTGTAACTAATAGCTCTCCTAAGTATGTCTCATAGCTATCTTACAGCTGCTTCTCTTGCCTAAAGGAAAAAAAAAGAATGCTAACTCAAATATCCAGCTTCAGCACAGGAGGATAAACAAGTCCAATACAGAAATGACTGATGAAGGAGTTTCACCACAGAGACCCTTAATTTCTCTTATTCCACTGGTAAATAGAAACAGCTAATATTTCTTGATTTCTTAAACATGTGCCAGACTTTAGTAGAATTGCTTTAGACAGATCTACAATTTTTTCTCACAGTGGCCAGTGGTGTGGGTGCTGTGCCAGTTTGAATATATTGTGTCCCCCAAACGCCATTATCTTTGATGAAATCTTGTGTGGGCAGACGGTATCAGTGTTGATTACATTGTAATTCTTTGAGCATTTCTTTGGAATGCACCCCACCCAGCTGTGGGTGATGACTCTGGTTGGATAATTTCCATGGAGGGGAAATTTCGGGGTGGGTCTAAGTTGATCAGTGGAGCCATATAAATGAGCTGACATAACAGAAGGAACTCAGTGCAGCCGTGAGTGATGTTTTGAAGAGGAGCTACAGCCAGGAGGGACACTTTAAAGAAAGCACAGAAGCTGCAGATGAGAGATAGTTTGAAGACGGCCGTTGAAAGCAGACTTTTGCTCTGGAGAAGCTAAGAGAGGACAAATACCCCAAGTGCAACTAAGAGTGACATTTTTGAGGAGCTGAAGCCTAGAGAGGAACGTCCTGGGAGAAAGCCATTTTGAAACCAGAACTTTGGAGCAGATGCCAGCCACGTGCCTTTCCAGCTAACAGAGGTTTTCCAGATGCCATTGGCCATCCTCCAGTGAAGGTACCTGATTGCTGATGTGTTATGTCAAACCCTTCATGGCCTTAAGATTGTAACTGTGTAAACAAATAAACCGCCTTTTATAAAAGCCAATCCATCTCTGTTGTTTTGCATTCTGGCAGCATTAGCAAACTAGAACAGGTGCTATCATTATCTCAGTCTTACTTGTGAATAAACTGAGGCACAGAGACTTTAGATAATGTAAAGGTCATGCTGCAAGTTAGTGGTGAAACCTGGATTCAAACTTGAGCTGTCTAGGTCAAGAGTCAGTGCCTTTAAACTCTATTCTGATACTGCCTCATCATGCCATAAGGCAATATTAAAGTCAAGGCAAATACATTTGTAGAGATAGGATACACTTAGGTCCTGGGTGTATTTAGTGCTGGTAACATAGTCAAATATGAGATATTCAAAGCTTCACAGCCCTGAGACATGAACTGCAATGGCTTCCATCTGAAGGAACAGTGTGTTCTGTCTTCTGGAAATGTAGCCTGTAACTTGTTTCCTGGAGGACAGGATAGGGACCACAGATACTCTCATACACTCCCTAATGCCCAGGGTCTTGGAATAAATTCAACTGGTGCCATCTTGTCCCATGAACTTTTCCAGTTTGGACTACTACTGGGTACCCATTCTCTCCAAGACACTGCCAGGCACACAAGGCTTCTTATTACTCATTTCCTTCCACTTTGAAGCTTCACAGCTGAAGCCAGAGTTAGTTCTATTATTTGATTGTTAAATGTATCAGTTGGTGATAAAGCCAAGTTGGAAAATGGCATCTTTGTGAAGGCAATCCTAATGAACAAACTGGGGATTATCTTCAGAGATCATGGCTTAAGCATTGTGAATAATTGAAAAAAAAAATGGCCACAATGCTCATTCAAGAGGTGGAATCCATCTCTCCATCTCTTGAATCAGGTTTGTCAGTATGACATGCTTTGGTAAAATGAGGTATTAGCAGATGTGACACAAGCTGAAGCTTTAGGAGTATGTGTTGAAGGTTGTCTTCTTTGGCTGTGCTTGAAACCTTGAGACTACCATGTATGAGGACCCTAGCTATCCTGATGGAAAACGAGGAACCACAGGGAGGAGCACCTAGGCACCCCAGCTGAAAGCCACCAGACCACGAGACATGCAAGTGAGGACATCCTAGATCAGCCAGCTGTCAGATGACCTTCCAGGTTACCACAGACAAATGTCAGAGCCCAGGAGAGATCAACAAAACTGGCCCAGGGCAGAAGAACCTCCTAGCCAGCTCATCAAATCATGAGCTCAATAAAATGGTTGATATTTTAAGAGAGTTAATTTTGTACTGGATTTTTCCACAGAGAGCCATGGTAAGCTAGTTTTTTGTTTTGTTTTGTTTTGTTTTGTTTTGTTTTTGGTTTCTTTTTTTTTTAAGTACAGAAAATCCATGGAACTGCACAACACAGTGAATCCTAAGTTAAACCATGGACTGTAGTTAATAGTATAATTATAAAAATATTCTTTAAAAAAAAGTACAGAGTTCAAATCATATCAATTAAAAGACCTGCCAGAAATGAGAATGTGGTGAATTATGTTTTCTTTATACTCAGATCTAGTTTAAAGTCCAGATAATATATTTTCCAGAGCAGAAGAAAAATTATCTGTCAGTTTGTTGTTGGGACAAGTTTTATGATGAAAAGACAGAGAACAAATGGTCTCCTGGAATAAACAGAGAAAGACCCTATATCCATCTCACAGGTGGTTAAAAGGTCATCTAAGACATTCCAGACAACACCACATTGACCCATTGGACCATGCCTATGTGAAGTACAGAATAAAGCCTTTCTGATTAATCACTGAAACCTTGTATGTTCTCTTTGTTTGCTCTAAACTCCTGTTCTCACTATCAAAAAGGGTCCACCTTCCTTCATGCAACCATTCCACAAATATGTATCAAGCCATATTGTGCTTTGGAGCACTGTGCTTGAAGTAAGAGCAAAACCAGTCATGGTTCCTACCGTAAAAAAAAAAAAGAAAGAAAGATAAGAAAAGAAAAAATAATGAAACCTTCTTAGGAAGTTAAGAAGTTAAGAAGCTTCACTTTTATTTTATTTCTATCCAAAAAGCTATTGGATGTGCTAGAGGGATTTTAAGTGACAGATTTTCATTTTGCAAAGAGGGCAATAACTGTGACGTGAAGAACAGATTACAGGGCAGAGGGTTGGGCTGACTGGGCTGGACTGGAGAGGAAGTGAATGCATTTGGAGAGATTTGAAAGGTAAGATCTGCAACACATTGAAATGGATAAGGGAGGGGAGAAAGCGGTGTACCCAGGAAGGACACAGTTCAAAGGAGTGAATGAATGACTAAATGAATTGTCTCTCTGTCGTTCTCTCAACAAGTTTCAGAAGAACAGGACTCAAGATAATTTTAGTTGTGGGTTGATTTCAGAGAATTGAGAGGCAATTTTTTTTTTTTTTTTTTTTGTCCCCTGGTTAGAAGTCATTTTCACCCCAAATTACCTCTTACCTTCATCTTTTGTTTTTTTTTTTTTTCCCACAGAGCTGAAACAATTTGAGTAATAGCAGTTATCATTTTAACCAGAAGTATTTTAATTCATCTGCATTCCTTTTGCATTTTTAGTAAGGCCACCGGAGCAGTTCCTTCCTTTAATTAAGTGGTTGCAACAGGCACATGTTCTTCTCAAGGTGATTTCTCCAGTGCCCAAGTGATGCAAGTGCCTGTGGTCAGCAGCTAGTCATCTGACAGCGGACCGATCCAGGATGTCCTCACTCACACGTCTAAGGGCTTGGTGGGGAAATGGACTCCACCTCTTGAATGAAGGAATGGCAAAACATTGTGGCCATTATTTTTTCTTTTCTTTTCTTTCTTTCTTTTTTTTTTTTTTTCAATTTTCCACAACATGCTCAATCCTGCTCTTCCTTGGAGCAAAATTGAGAGATCTAGGAGCCCAAGATGCTCTCTCCCTGGGGGCCACCCTCTCTGGAGAGTTCACTTGCATTTAGATTGGGCTCTTGGGAAAGTTTCCTGACTTCAGAGGGACTGTGGCTTTCTTTGGGATGCAGGGAGCAGGTTCGAGACCCTGCTGGGTTTACCACTCAGTAGTACCAGCTGCAGAAGCCTGCTGGCCTGGGGGAGCTATTGCCTCCCAAGAGCCACTGTTACCTGCAGCAGCAGCTGGCATGCATGGGATGACTACAATGGGCTGGCAGCTCTGCTATTCCCACCCATCCTTCCCCCTCTCCAGCTTTCTGCTGTGACTCACAAAAGGCCCAAGAAGTGATACTTAGAGGAACTTCCAGCCTAAACTCAAGGAACCAATCTTAGCTTTCTCATAAATCCCCAAGAATACATTAAAATTCAATGCCCGGCACTCCCAGCCTCGTTTATCATTTACTCTCCATTCTCACACTGTAATGACCCCAAAGATGTCTGGCTTCATTCGAATACATTTCAAGAACATCTTCATCTTTTTTGTTGTTGTTGTTTTACCTCTATTTATTGTCCTCTCCTCTGTCCTACTTGCTGCTTGAGAACCCCCTATCAAATATTTATATGGGTTTATTTCCTGGCTGTAATCTTCTTCATCATTCCCTTCCATGGAGCTTTATATTTCCTGAAAACTGCTTCCTTCCTCCCCACAACCCCCAGGCACACCTGCTCCCTTCTCCCTGCTGTTATGTTGCAAAAGTACCAGACTTAAGTTTAATTCATGGGAGTCCTTGTTTTTCCCTTGCCACATAGTATCCTGAGAAGACAGCATTGGGAGACCGTCCCCATCCTCAGCCTTTCCTTGACCTGATCATGATGATCAATAAACAGATGCAGGTGCCTGGGGCTCGAGGCTCCTAATCAGTCTGGAGCTGGCAGGGGCAGGACATCAAGAGTGACCAGACCTGACAGTGCGGGGCGGACAGGAGTGCTGGGGCTAGTGGGAAGCTGGAGACCACCTGTCCCACTGAGACGGGACAGCCACTTCTCAGGACCGTCCAATCAGCTCCGGGCGGGAAGTTATTCTCATACTGTCCAATTTTCCACCAGAAGTTAGAAATCCAACTTTAATGTGAAATCTCCAGATTTTTGTCTTTGGCTCAATTAAATAAAAAAATGAGTGGGTTGAACAATATATCTGCCAGTCATCACTTTATGAACCCAGTTTGTAGTTCTCTTGGCTTCAATCACCCTATATACACATTCCTTCTCCCAGATGTTTGGAGATGCATTGTATTAGATCATCTGACACTTCTCACTCAAAAGTATTCTGGACATTAAAAGGAATATTAACTGAAAGTGTTCAAAATGTTAGCCTCTATCCTTCATTACCTTTCCTAGCAGACTGTAACTTGAATATAGCTGGAAGCCTTGAAGTTTGTCTTTGCTTGTCAATATACAATTTTAAAAAAAAATCCTTAGACACTTGAAGAGTAACATTTGTCCTGATTCTAGATTTCTTTGAGAATGGTAAAAGGCATTACCAAGGCCATGGAATTCTTCTTTAAAATCTTCTTTAGACATCTCTCTTTCTGCCCAAAGTTTCTTACTCAGCAGCTGCTAAGAATCTCCCAGTATCTTTTGCTGCCCCCACGTAATCCCAAAACATTCATTTTCTTATGCTCAGCATAGGATCCTCCCATTTGGGGGATAATAAAGGGTTTTTTTCTCAAACCAGACCAGCCCCCCTCCCTTGGAAATGTGGCAAGAAAAATTGTCCAACTAGAAATGAGTTATCCCCATTATTCTGATATCTACCCCCCACACAACAATATGATCTTAAAGAATTTGTCACCATCTTGCAAGTTCCACCTTCACTGTCACTCAAAGTCCTGCCAGAGTATTAGCAAAGATCACTTACAGCACCCAAGGAGTCTTCCTGGGCTTGAGCTAATTCTCCTGGAAGCTAGTTTGCTTAACGATTAGTCATCTAATGATCAGTTTACCTAAAATTTAATCCTTCTCTGGATCCTTTCCAGTGTCTAGTCTTGTTTGAAATCTACTTGGCTTTTAAAACATTTTTAAACAAATTTACCTCTGGGTACTTCTGAATTATTTTCATATTTTAAATAGTAAATTGCACCATTCTGTAAATGTGTCCTGGGGGTGTCCTTTGCTATTTTATGTGCATTTGGACACTTTAAGGATGCTTTAGCTAACTTTTCTAAAGAACTTATTTTTTTTATTTAATTGATATTTTAAATTTAAATTTAAGGTCAAAAAGGGATTGGATTCTAAATGCTCTCTAAGTGAAGTGATATAGTATGGAACTTTTTACACTGCCAGGGGCGGAGGTCCCGTGGTGCTGTGTGTGTCTTTCTCCAGCACCAGCTCTGCTCACCCACACCCTCCCAGGCTGACCCTGCAACCAGAAGGAATCTCTAAGGTTTCTCTACTAAAGGAAACTTCTTGAATCTTCTGATTCAGGGGAGTCTTGGCCCTACAGTCTGTATCATCCAAAACTCTTCCTAGAACCTTCCTATCTGTTGTGAAGGACCCACCACCCCACCACTACCAAGAGGATCCCCACCCCCAAGAAATAAAACATCCCCATATAGCGCAAACTCAAATCACACCTTAATACCTTGGTAGTTGTGTGGCCTTAGGCAAGTTACCTACCTTTCACTAGTCTAGAGTCTCCTCCATTTTTAAATGAAAAGAATCATAACTACCCTAAGGTCCTTGAGAGAATTGGGAAAAAAAAGTAGCATGAGAGGCCTTCAATAAGGAAAGAAGAAGAGGAAGAGGCAGGGATTTTCTCTCCTACAGAAGACAACAAAACAGGCAGATAAATATCATCTAGGAATTAAGGGAAACCACTCATACCACCTGGGCCTATGACCATACGAAAAAATTAACCACTATTTAACTTTGTCTCTGAAAATAACAAGAAAAACTGGGAAAGCAATCTGTGAAACACTATTTCTAGCCGAATTAAAATTGTGGGAAAAAAAATCAGACTTTACCCCTGTCCACGATACTAGCACTCTTCATTCCACACCCGTGTCCTTGGAAATATTTTTGGCATTGGTCCTGTCCAGGAAACCTTCTGAATTATTAAGTCCAGGTTGTAAGTGTTTGCTCTTTCCTGATACCTTCAGTTCTCCCTCGTCTTGTCAACTATAATATCTCCATCTGCCTCTTTATTAAAAGATTAGCAGGTATTAAGTAAAGTGTGGGCAGCAATAAGCTCTTTTTTGAGACTTTTGCTCTAATGGGTTGGATATTGAAAAAGCATTATCAAAATAAAGAATATTAATGACAAAATACTTGAATCTTGTACTGTTTTCAGGGATCTGTAGAACATGTGTCTCATGATATGGAAGGAAAGCATCCTAGAGGCAGAGAAGATATGTTCTTTCTGAGCTGCCTTTAGGTGCACCAATGTCCCCAGAAGTATGGGGCCCTTGCTCCCCACAGCCTACCTGAAAGCTGAGTCTTTCCTGTGCCTACCTTAGTGGGGCAAGCTCACTGGCCTTAAACTTTTTCATTCTTTACTCTCAAGTTCAGTTTCTTTCAGAATACAACCGTTACCTGTCATTGGTTATAACCAATGAGTGGTAAGATTTTGCAACACCCAGTTCAATTTCCATAGACTCACACCCAACTTTCCCAAGCCAGAGAGCATCGAGAGTCCTCAGTAGATGCAGTGCTGCAGGCAAAGCCACCCACTTGCTGTGGAAATAGGTCAGTCCTTCACAAACAGCACAGGCAGGCACTGCTTGTTGTTTCTAAGTGATGATGCCAGATGGAGGGAAGTTGCTCTAGCTGAGGCCAAGAGGCCAGGGCTCTGGGCTTGGATCTGCCACTAACTCCCCGTCCAACTTCCTCCTTCCCAAAGCGAAGGCCTCCCCACGACGATTCTAAGGTCTAGCTTCCAATCAGCCCACTCCTGGGCCTCCCAGGCCCTAAAAGGCCCACATGGTCTAGCTTTCTGCACACATGTGAATAAACAATGGCTTGACCCAAAACATTTCCTTGGTCTTTTGAAATGAATGCCAACATTTTCATCTTCCCAAATTCCTTCTTCTTCCTATCTGATTTTTCCTTAGTACAAAAGCAGCCTATGCTTATTGTAAAAACATTTACACGTACTGATAAGCAAAAGAAAAGAGAAATCATCCACAATGCCAAATCCCCTCAATCTGTAACCTATTGTGTATGTAAAGGTGATCGTGTGTCATACACTATCTTGTAACATTTTTCGACTTAATACCTTGGCACATTTTTCCTTGTCTTTTTACATCACTTGAAAACATAATTTTAATGGCTACAAATGGTGTTTCATAGAATTGTGCCATGTACTAGCTCACCAATTTAGCTTTTCCCGTTTTTTTTTTTTTTTTTTTTTTTTGGTTGTGTGGTTCTTATTGTTTATTTGTTTGTGTTACTTTCTTTTTTCTTCTCTCAGGGATATACCCAGTTGTTCTAAAGAATATTAATGCATGAGTGAGGTGCTCTTGAGTCACTAGTGGCAGCTTTTTAAATAGTTTCCAATTCTTTGACACTTCTCTTCTTAAATATGGGCTGGATTTATGATTCAGAGAGAATGACTCGAGAGAGTAAGGCAGAAGATATGATGTGTGATTACCAAGGCTAGATCATCATCTGCCAGGTTCTCTCTGAAGACTTGCCCTTGGGCTCCTTGTTCTCCATACACTGGCTGCCATGCTATAAGGAAGTCCAAGCCACATGGGAACATGTAAATGCACTGATGGAGAGTCAGCAGAGCCCATCCTTCAGCCACCCCAGCCCTTGCATCAGACATGTGAGTAGAGAGCCCACCTGGAAGTTGATCCTCCAGCCCTAAATGTTCTAGTCCTCGCAGATGCCCGAGTCACCCTCAGCCAGGCAAGTCCTTTCCACTGAGGCTTTAGTCATCATACAACAGAGAAGTGCTTCTCCACTCTGCCATGTTTAAATTCCTGGCCCACCGAGCAAAACAAAAGAGTTGTTGATTTATATCACCAAGTTTGGGTGGTTTGGTTCAGCAACAGTAACTGGAGAACCATAGACTAAAATCAACGTAATTAGGAGACATGAGCCATGACAGGAAGTAAAATTTAAAGAAGATAGGAAAGTGGCTAAATGAATTTATCTGAACCTTCAGGGGAAACAAGCTGCAGTTCTAGGGTAGCAACTCTCAGAGAAATCTATCTGTTTCCTATGTAAATCTATCCATAGTCTCATGGAATTTCCCTCAGGATGGTTTATGTTTGAAACAGCCAGTCATGGTTGCTTAAAATATGACTTCCGAGGGTTCCTTGCAACGGAGGGCTGACAAAGAAAAAAAGCACAGTGAGATAGGAAAGAAAGATAATTTCAACATCTCCATTTGGAAGGAGAGTTGTGGCTGACTCTGAAAGAAATACTACAAAGCGGTCAAGAGCCAAGGTTTTGGAATCAGATTTTCCTGGGTTCAAAATACAGCCCTCTTATCACCTGACCAAATCTGAAAACCTATTGCATCATCTCTAACATGGGAAGAAGATCTCACCCATAGATGAGCAGACACAATGGATGGAATGTGCCCAGCCCAGTGCCTGGCCCAGGGTAAGCCCTTGGTCAGCTGTTGCTGTGACCATTGGTGTCCCTGCTCCTGCTCCTGCCAATGTTAAAGTTGTCCCCATCCAGCCAAGGAGGAAGGATGATTATTTTGGTTAAGGAAAGAGAAAACACAACAAAGAATATATGATTGTATACCTGACGCAAAGGGCCAGTTTACAACTGTGGTGACTGCAGTCTAGGAAAGAGTTTATGGAGTCAAGTGAAAGAGATGGCAAGATGGTTGGAGGGAAGGGGGAAAGGGATAATGTTCAGTCCATTTGGAATACCAGGGTAGAGATTTACATATAAGAGATGTATGTTATGTCTGAAAATCAGAGGACTTGAGTATGTTTGCATTCTTTACAGCCTTGGTGAGGTTCCAAGCTTCCTCACTCAGACATCCATTCACTTCACAGACACTATTCTGGATCATTATATGCTAGGATCTTTAGTAGGCACTGAAGATACAAAAAAAAATAATAATAAACAGGATTCAGTCCTGTGTAAACTCTCTCTGTTCACGGTCAAGCTCTGTAGCTCAAATGTACTGCACACTAATACTATAACACGTACAAAATGCCTTGGGGTGGGGGGAAGAAAAGTCACAACCTACAAAAGTTCCAACAGTATCTTATACTTTTAAAAGGACTTTGTCACGTTTATCATCTCAATGGCTCTTCAAAGCAAATCTGAAAATAGATATTATTATTTTATATCCATCCATTTTACACATAAAAAAAACTGAGACAAAGAGGCTCAGTTTGTGTGTTCTGTCATTGAAACTCCATCAGCCACACAACTTGTTGCACTGAGGCAGTGACTCTGCCCTCCCTAAAGGCTATGCAGGCTCCTTTCTATTCTGAAGCCCTCCTCGTGGTCAGTTTAGGCCACACGACTAGGATTTTGAGCTGGAGAAATGTGAGTGCTTCTGGGCTAAAACAGTAAAAAGGCAACATGGCTCCCCCATGCTCTCTTCCTCTTTGGAATGTACTGTGGAGGCCACGTGTTGAAACAGTGGAGCCACAAAGTAGAAGCTCCTGGATATCTGAGTGCCTGCTTGGAGGAGAGCCTCTGCCAGTCCACACCAGATTTTGCACAAAAAGAGAAACCACTCTGCTGTATAAAGGCTATGGGATTTTAAGACATGTTTGTCACCACTGCAAAGAGCCTCTCCAATCTGAATAATACATGCTGGGTGCTGAGGATAACTGGAAGCAAACACATTCTCTACCTTAGAGTAGACAACATGACTAGGGCATCACTCCACGTGAAGGTTTTCTGAACAAATGACTAAGATGAGATGGAAATTTAAGACCTGCAACTACCAGCGACAGGCCCTGTTACCACATCTGAGTTGTTACCCAGGCACAGTTGGGTGGTGGCTGCCACTTCTAAGATGTGCTGCAGTCTGAGCCAGAAGGCGGGCATTAGATCTGGATTCTAGAATTAACCTGAGTTTCCCGCATCTTCTCCTGGAGCCCCCATTTTATTTTTGCTGATTCTGTCAGGATCTGGCATTGGCACCTCCCTCGACACCTTTTGGCCAGACACCTGGTCAACATTTTGGCCTCATTTCCCTACTCCCCACTTGCCTCTCATCCTGGGGCTGAAGTCTGCCCATCATGACTGGTTCTGATCATGCCGCAACTGCTCTCTTGACAGCCTAGGATAAGCACCACGCTCAATATCCTGTTGGCTACCTTTTTTGGTCATCTTGGCCAGGAAGGAAGGTTTTGTCTCACATCGGCCAACACTTAGTTGTGTGAACTTTAGCAAGCCACATACCTACTCTGGGAGTCTATCTGTTCATTTGCACAGTAGGGGAGTTAGACAACATGGACACCAAGATGCCTTCCAGTTGAAAAACATAATCCCCAAGGTCACGTAACTAGCCAGTGCCAGAGGATGGATTTGAACCCCAATTTGGGCTCCTTAGTCCTGCCATCTGACATGTGTAGAGCTCAGTGATCTTATTTCATTTGACAAATGGGAATTTCTCTGGAAGGAAGGCAAGAAGAGAAGGAGGAAGGGATGAGGAAAAGAGGAAGCTATGGAAAAAAGAAAGGGAATGGAAGTTCCATATGATATGTTAGAGGAATTCATGATATGATCTGATCGACACTAACTTTAATTAGATAATAGTATGTACTACGCTTGATGCTAAGGTGAATATCTCAATCTCCAACACCCCTATGAGAGAGTTAGTTACTCTCTCCATTTTATGGATGAACAGACTGAGGCTTACAGTAGTTATAACATTTGCCCAAGGCTGAAGAGCTGGTAAGTAGCAGAGCTGGCGTTTGACCCTGGGCTGTCTGACTTAGGAGCCCATGCTCTTAACCATGCCTAACCAAACTATCACCTTTGAGAACAAATTAATGTTTAGAAGCAAAAGGAGAGGGCTTTCGAAAGCAGGCAAACTTGAATGACCTCTCAAGGACTTTCTGAGAAAAGATGAAAACGTAGTAAAAGAAAATGAAAGAAATCCTCATTGCTTTGAAAAAAAAATAATAATAGGGTTTCAAAAGAATGGTAGAGATCAAGCAGAAAATGGAGTGAAAAATGAATGCATCAAGGAGATAATGAGGCAGAGAGGACTGCCAAAATGGAACACTAAGGTGAGTGGACCCACATTTCATTAGAAAGGGGGCAGTACAAACACCTCCCTGGAAGGGAGAAGGAGATTCACTGGTTAGAGTATTCAAATTGGCTGAGCAAAAGGCAGGTTCCCAAGATGAGTCATGATTTCAAAGAATTATGGACAAAAACAGTGCAAAACAGAAGATTTTCTGGCAGGTATACATTTACAACGATCAAAAAGCCCTAATATGAGATTTGGGGTTTTCTGCTGCAAACACAGATAAAATCTGTGTTTCTCTATAGAAAATTTTAAAAAGACATAGCCCACATCCATTGGAATAGCTGAAATGAAAATGATGGATCAAACCAAGCGTGGGTGAGGGTATGGAATAATGGAACACTCAATACTCTGTAGATGGGGGTGTAATCCAGTAAAACCACTTTGGAAAACTGTCAGCATCAACTGAAGCTGAACATACACGTACCTCCTAAGACCCAACAATGTCACTCCTGGGCATATACCCCCCAAAAATACAAATATATATACCAAAAGATATACTAGAATTATTATAGCCTCACTATTCATAATAGCCTTAAACTGGAAATCACCCAACTGCCTATCAACCATAGAACAGATAAATAAGTCATGGTAGATTCAAATATTGGAATACTACAGACCAATGAACATGAAATATGGACCTATGGATGAACTGCACAAACATAGACATATCAAGTAGAAAAACAGGCAAAATTGCTCCATTGTGGGGGGTCAATATAGTGGCTATCCTTATGGGGAGAGGGGAAGGGTGACTGAAGGGGGCCTGAAGATTTCTTGGGTGCTAGTAATGTTCTGTGAAAACATTAATGTTTTCTTGTGAAAATTCATCGAGCTCATGATACATGTACTTTTCTGTATTTATATTGCATTTCAACAACAAATTTAAAATAAGGTATAGCCATGTTCAAAAATAAGATACATATCTCCAAGACGCCCAAACTGAATAGAAACAGAAAAAGATAAGAAGAGAAGAATCTCTGGGCGGGAAAAACATCAGCACAATTTGTGTAGCAATCCATTCACAATCAGTTTAAGGGACATACAGGTGGAACTCTTGGGGTGGAGATCTTGGGAGAGCTCACGTGCCTCTCTCATGATGTTGTTTTAGGTCAGTTCTAAGGATCGGGAAGGAACACGCCTCTCATCTTTTTATCCCCAGCTCCTTGCATTTTGCTTTACATGTGGTGTGTTCAGAGGACATGTAGAGTGAATGAGTAATGAATGAACAAAATGGTATGTCTGGTTTTTTTTAAAGGCTGTGTCTTCAGTTGGATTCCTCTGGCAGCAGATCCTAATACAAAGAATACATGAATTTATTTGGGAGTTTATCTCAGAAAGTACCTGTAGAGGGATGAGGAAGTAGGACTGGGAAAAAGAGCCAACATGAGCAGATTTCCAGTATGGGCAATTGGAACTCAATTCCCTTAGGGATCACACCGTGTGGAACAAGCCTCAGAGTTGGTCCCACCCAAAGAGTGAGGAAGCCGAGATATTGATTCTGCAGCTTCCATTTATCTTTGGCTGAGGGCTGCTTCCAGAGGACTAACCCCCTGGCACGTCTTGAGAGAGTTCTAAGTGTTTCCAATAGGGTTTCCTGGATGTGAGGTGCTGAGGGGGTGTGGGAGTGGTGCTAAAAGCATCAGCTACGGTGGCCATGAAAAATCATCATTGAAAACATAATGTTGAGTGTTCCTCCAAAGACGGCTATGGGGCATGCTGACGACCGGCGACAGAAGTAGAATTCAAAATTAAAAATAAAAAAATAGTAAAAACCCAAGTGGAAAGTGACTTTAAGACACTCTTCCCTGGCCACTCGCTGATGTTTACATCCTTTCCTCACCCAGCTCACTCTGTGAACACCCCCAAAGGGACCTGCCTGATAAGATGTAGGAAAAACAACTAATCTTTATGTGTCCCATGTCCCTCTTTCCATACTTCCAGATAGTTCACTCTGAGAAGGAACACAGCCCATTTGGTCCAAGTTAATATGGATTTATAGTAGTAGTTTTACTGCAGTTTTTGACAATGAGGCATTGTACAAGTTGGCTTTCTTCTTCTGTTTCCATTCCAGGATCAAGTAAAGCTGGAAAGAATTCAAGGTGCATTTTCAAGTCTCCCCTCTACAAAAGTCATCCAGATGCCAAATTTTAAGATCCGTGTTTAGAAGATCTATGCCTCTGCTACTCTGGAAGCAAAGATACTCCAGTCCTGCTACCACACAAGCCCCTTTGTCTCATTAGAATCCTCCCAACCATGGCTGTTGATACTAATTTCATAAGGACAGTCGAGCAGTGATGTAAAATTTAATAGTTCCCTGGTTAATTGTTAAAATCAGTCTGTCATGGTGAAAAGGGAATCTTCTACTGCTTCAGTGCCATGTAATTCAGATAATAAGTGAGATGATGAAAAGAGGATTTTTAATGTATTATAACCCCATGGAGGGCAGTGAGACTGTTTACATAGAAGTTCTGAAATGCCAGAGAGGGTCAAAGGAACTCAAAAAGGCAACAAAGCAAAACCAGCTCCAAGCAAACTCCATTTGGATCTAGTCTCCAGAGGGGACGGTGTCAAGGAACTGAAGATCTGGCCAGGAGGTGTTAGTTAGAGAAGATCTTTCAGAACAGCAACTTGGGAGAAAGCAATGGCCTTGAACTACCTGTTGGTTCATGATATGGTAAGAACTTAAAGCCACCAAAGCTAAGACCAAGTCTCTATTTCAAAAAGGCTTATAACTGATCGTGAACCAAAAAAGCATTCATAGTACAAGGAATAACTGCCCTTTAAGAGTTGGCAGCTTCTTACAGGGACTGATTGTGCTTAAATGTCAATAGGTATTATTGTTTTCTAATCTGCTATGGGGTCCATCCCACTAGTGGGTACATAATACATTCATTCTCAGTAATGAGTTGCTTAGAATAAAATTTTAAAGTGTTTCCATGAGCAACATTAAAAAAAATCATTTGGAAATAATTTCAAACTTACAACATTTGCACAATGAGCTATATCTTTTTAGAAATTGGAAGAGTATGGTCTGAAAGGGGAACTGTAGTAACAGCTGCAAAACCCTGAGGTGTACTTGTAAAGGCCCTGCTAGGAGCTGCTTTCTCATCTTAGAGTAGAGGCCCCTTGCTCTGTGATGGAGGGAGATGGTTCAGAAGATACTACTTACCCTGATGGAATCACTTCTGTTTCTTTGTTTTCATGCCAGGTCTTGTGGGAAAGTGCACATAACAGCATTTAAACTATGAGCAACACCCCCCTCCTTTATTTTTCTTTTGTATTTAGCTTTTGTATTAGTGTGTATGATCCCAGGGTGTCTAGAAGCTTGACAGACAATAAATCATTTACACACATTTGCAAAATACGTGAGATGATGTGTACAGTGTACAAGGAAGGTCAGATCCAGATGGCCCCTTTCAGCTACCCTCCTCCTGATAGGAGCTGGAGTCAAGGCTATACTGATTAATGTTTTCCACCCCAGTGCTCTCCCAGACTTCTGAATTTTCTTGGCTATTAAACAGAGCAGAGCTACTCAGCGATCATCTGAAACCCCTTGGTCTTAGACCATTTTTATTCACCTTTGCTTCCAGCTGACATGTTGGCTGTCTGTGTTTTGTTTCGTAAATGACATATTGCAGCTGGACATTGATGGGGGCAGGTAGTTGAGGGAAAGGACCCAAGTGACAACAATCAGGTAAATTCCATAAATGCCAAGGAAACGTGGATCAAAAACAGATTCAGGATCAAATCTGAGATTTTGCCTTTGGCCACCTGTGGCAGATTGTATTTCTAGAGATAGCCGTGATATCTCCCACCCGTTGCTCTTCTTACAATGTGACTGTGACTGTCCTCCCATTGAGAGGTGGCATCTATATCTCCTCCCTTTGAGTCTGGCTTTGTCACTACAGCAGAAGAGTGAACTCTGAGGCTAAGTTACAAAAGGTCAGCCTTCTCATGAGATGCTGGCTTGGAGCCCTACGCTGCTACGTAATCTGACCATCCTTAAGTGGCCATGCTATGGGGAAGCCCAAATGTGTCCATGCAGAGAGACCACAATGTAAGGATCTGAGACCACACAAAGAGAAAGAGAGAGAAGTCTGACAATCTCAGGCCCTGCTGTCCCTGCTCTAACCACATTCTGACCACAACCACATGAGAAACCTGAACCAGAAACGCCCATCTGAGCCCTTTCTGAGTTCCTCACCCACAGAAACCATGAGACAACAAGCAATACACACCAAAAAAAGGGTTGATGATCCCAAAAGGAGGAGGAAATAGTAATAAAATGAGACCCCATCTTTGCTATATTATTTTTCCTGGAGATACAGATGTAATACATGTATCTAACTTTACATTTTTGAGAACCTGACTCTGGTTCATCAACCATGTGATTTTTAGTGCTTCTCAAATGATTCATTTTCAAAAAACTGGGGTTACTACACCATTTTAGGAATATAAAACTAATATGTCTAAACCAGGTGGATCCAAATATCATCAGTTATATTTTGGTGTACTTTTGTTCAGTCTGTGAGACACTCATGAATTGGCTTTCAAACTCTCAGCAAGTTTTGATAGTCGGATCTGAAAAAAGGCTAACTGAATAGAGACTTTGTTTACCTGATTCAGATGTTCTTGCTTCACCCTGGCCTGTATTTTCAAGATCAGAGGGAAGAGTTTACTTGTGTATTCAATGCAGATTTAATGTTGAAAGAGGTCCTAGAGGTACCTCTGATAAAAAACATAGCCCTTGACTGAAGGGTGTCTAGCTTATTGGAAGTCAACCAAATCCTTCATCTAGCAAGGTGGAAACTGCATGTGTCTATTGTCAGTGGGCAGGCTGGCTGGTGGCTGGATGATCTAGGATGGCCTCACTTGCATGGCAGTTGGCAGGCTGTCAGCTGAGTTAATGAGGGTGAAATTGGCTGGGGTACCTTGGTTTTTTCTCCACATGGTCTCTCATTCTTGAGCAGGCTAGCTCAGGCCAGATAATATAGTGGTTTCGAGATTCCAGGTGCAGCAAGAAAGAACAAACCCCAAAGCACCAGTGTTTTCCAAACCTCTGCTCATGTCCCATTGCACAAAACAAATAACATGACTATACCTAGATTTAAAGTATGGAGTAATAGACTCACCTCTTGAGAGAGGTCTGGCAAAGTCGTATTGCAAAGGGGGTGGATTCAGGGAAGAGAGGAATCAGGGGCCATTTTTTGGAATCTACCACAGGGAATATGGTTGTTTATGGTCTCACAGTGAACCTGTAGCAAAAATCTGAGACCCACAGCTTTCATTCATTCACCAGGAGCTGCCAAGAAGACACAAGAAGAAAACAAACATCTTTTCTGGGCTTCTAACAGCCTGTCATCCCCCCCAAAAGGGCCAGGATATTTAGTTCTGGGCAGTTAGCTTTGAGAAACAGAGCATAATATTTTTTTAAACACATAATGATACTGATTCAAAATAACAGCTGTGAAGGAATCATAAAAGGAGAAGTTAGGAAAAAGCCTGTCAGAAATAAGATTAGGGATGATGCTTCAGCTCCACAGATTTCCCTGGGCCCTGGGAAAAGAAACAGAAAAAAAAGGTTAGTTAACTTTCTCTCTCCTAATGAACATTATGAGAACAGATATTCTGTTCGCACGTACCCCTTTGGCACCCTGGTTAATTTGTTAAGCCCAACTGGACACATAAAGAGAGCCCCTTTATCTTCATTAACCCCGACGAGAATAAATGGCAAACTGCAGCATCATTACTCTGGCCTGATGAGTTTCAGCAAAGGGCCTGGAAAGCTCTTAAAAACCCAGATACCTTTAGGCTTGGCTGGGTCCGGGCTGCTTCGTCTCTTCTAATAAACATTGGCTGCTCTTACCTTCATCCATAGATTAAGACAAGCAATAATCTGCTTCCAAGAACATGTAGCAGAGAAAGAGATGGACACCACACACACACACAGATTAGCATAACTTTTGTTTTACAACTAAAGGAGAGAGGATCTTTTGATGGGTGGAGGTATAAGGGCAACTAGGAAACTGGGAGTCAGGGTGGCCTCTGATCTCTCTCTGGCCACACTGACTGGAGTATGAAAGAGTCATGAAAGATAGGGGGTAAAAGCAGGGACTTTGAGCAAACTACCTGGATTTGAGTCTTGGCTCTACCATTTTCCAGCTGGGTACACTGGGCAGGTTACTTAACCTAGCTGTACCTCAGCATCTTCATCTGTTAAAACAACAACAAAACCGATAAGGTTATTGAGGAGGTTAAGTGAGTATTTTTCCATAGTTCTTAGAATAGAACTATGGGGCATAGTAAGCACTATAAAAGTGTTGTAGCATTAAGATGGCTACTAGAGCTGGCATGAAACTGCTAAGGCATGGCTTTGTGACATTCTGGCCTGACACTCTGACATACCTGCCCAAGAGCTGTGTCTTCACCAGCCTCAGAATCCCCAAGTACTGGAAGCTTTGAGCTCATTCTTCCACAGGGCCCTCAAAAGGAGGGTGGAGGAAGGCCAAGGGCAGGGATAGGGAGGGTATCTCCAGGCAGCACCATAGAGGGGAAGAAAGTGATGATAGTGGTTCCCATCCTTGTAGCAAATAGGGACTGCTTTGCAGGTACCTGTGAGAAACTCTTTGTGGACCTCCCAGAAATAACATGCTGGGGTAACCCTACGGTTAGGGTTTTGAATCATTTGTGTGTCTGGTGACTGATGCTGACTTTCATTTTGGACCTTCTCTTGTACTGGAACCTCCTCTTCTATTGGAAAACCCACACATGGCTCTCCTTGGGCTTCCTCACAGCATGAAAGTTTCAGTGTATTCAAACATCTTGCATGGCAGGCTAGGGCTCCAAGAGCAAGCGTCCCAGCTAGCAAGGTCGATGTTGCATTGCCTTTATGACTCAGGCTCAGAAATCACCTAGTATCACTTCTACCAAATTCCTTTGGTTACAAACAAGACACCAACTTGCCTAGTTTCAAAGGGAAAGAACAGACTGAACATCCTGACCAGTGAAGTTTCAAGGTCAAGGTCACATTGTAGAAAATATGTAGGATAAGAGATGTTGTTGGTTGCAGCCAAAATGCAATCAGCCACAGGGGCTATCGAGCCAGAAGATATTTTTTCATTTACATTTATTCAAGCTTTATCCAAATGAGTAAATAACATACTTAACCTATACAATCTTTTTATTTCTCTATGGCAGTATTACAAAAGGCAATCCCAATATTATGCTGTCATTATATGTGTCTTGATGGAATGGAAATAGGAACTTACACATCAATCATGTACTTTGAAGCAGAATACTTATACATATGGTGAAAGGTTGACAATACTGGGTATACTGATAAAATCCTTTGAATATCAAGAATAAACGCATTGACTCCCATAACCAGGAAGATGCTGAAGGGTTCACAGAACTAAAGGAAGGCCTCTGTGATTTAGGATCTCCAAGACTCCAAACACTGGGGGCTCAGTTGCCAGTTTCTTCCTTCCCTGTCATCTCTCATCTCTGCTTAGCTATCACCTTTTTGTTTGTTGGTGTCATTGTCTCCTACTGAAGACATGGGACCTTCTCTATGAGACGAGATACATGACTGTATACATGACAAGCACACAGCCAGACAGAGCTTTCAGTATCAGTATATAAGTTCCAGGGAAGGACTCTGGTTCTTCTTGGGTCACATGACCTCCACTTGGACTTAGTCTTGATGGTGGATGAAGTTTTGTACTTAGACAGTGGGTCACATGCTCACTCCTTTGATCCAAGGATCAGATTCATTGCATCTACTGAGTGCAATTATTTATCTAAAATATGTGTGTATGCTCACACCTGGTCATGAAAATAAACAGTAGCCCAGAGCCTTAAAGAAATCTAAATGTCCCTACAAAAATTACACATACTCTAAGATATTCTTTCTTCTATAGGAAAGCTGGGTTGGGAGAAATAGCTGACTCGCATAGCCATAAGAGCAGATCTGGAATTCTCAAGCAAAGGAATTAGAAGGTACACAGGCACTTAATTCTAGGATCTTGAATCTTAGAGGGCCCTGAATCCTTTAGAAAGTTGATTTTGGGTGAAACTGCAGTCCTTCCTTCTTGGGGCAGGAATAGCCCCTGCCCCCAGCTAGCTTGTTGCCAGGCAACCACGGAAGGTCTTCTGGGGTCATTCATTAGCAAAAAGAAGAGATGATACTGAGAAATGCTGGCAAAGCTAAAATAAACATGCTAGCAGCCTAAGCAAAACTAAAAATAATGTTTTTAAGATTATAATAAGGCAACACAGGTTTGTCCAAGTCAGGGTGATGAAGCAATGACTCAGAATTAACTATCCAGGTAGAAAGTTCCTGAGAGTCCTTCCAGAAGATTAAGGCAACTGACTTCAGCTCGGTGTTGTTTGACTCGATGTAAATTTAAACTGTCATCTCTTCTGTATAATATCTGGAAATAAGGTAATAGAGAGATAGGAGAGCTGGATCATCCACGAGGTGGATGTCATCATTCCATGTCATCGTCTTGCCAATGTTTTGTTTTTCCTGGTGTCCACACTATAGTGGCTGCCAAACTTTGGACAGGAGTTTTGTCGGAGAAGACACAAGCTGCCTTGGGTCAGCTTCTCTTATATTGGGCCTCAGGGACAAACAGGCACAGCACTGACTTCGAAGGCTCATTGAACATTCAAAAGTGATTGACATTGAATCACCTGTGGCAGATTGTTTCCGAAGATGGCCACAACAATCCATTCCATCCCTCATACTTTGTGCAATGTGACTTTGCCATGCTCCCCTTCAGAAGTGCAGTCTATTACCCATCTCCTTGAGCCTGGGCTGGCCCTGGCACTGACCAAAAGAATGTTGCATGGAATTCCTGAGTCTAAGCCTCTGACACCTTCCTGTTTTGTCCAGACTACCCTTCAGGAGAGAGGCCATGGAGGGTGTGGAGGAAACCCTGGGGGAGGAGAGACCATGTGGAGAGAGAGGCCACAGAGAGGAGACTGAGGAACCCTGGCCAACAGCTCCAGATTCTTGAGGGACACCATCTTGGTCCCTCTCAGCCATGGTCCAGGCCCCAGCCAACACCCCATGGAGCAGATGTACCATCACCCCAACCCACCAGCCCCACCCAAATCCCTGACACCCAGAATCGCGAGCAATAAAACGGTGGTTGTTTAAAGCTACTGAATTTTGCAGTGGCTATGTACCCACAGACAACTCTACTTGGAGGAACTGGTCCCACAAGCGGGGATGGCCTGGCAAAAGCTGGGCTGTTTCTAGGCCTGCCAACAGTGCCACTTTACTTTCATTGTCCTTCCCAGAGAATGCTTTGTGTCATTATCACTGGGTACAGAGTATTTCTCCCAGCAGGCTAAAACAAAACTAAATAAGTTGCTTTTCTATAGGGTTGGGCCATGTCATTCAAATCCAATCACTTGTTTAGTTCTGAAAACTTTTCCAGTGATCTTTGTAGGATCAATAAGTATCCCTAGTTTCCTGAGAGCTACTGGGTGCCATTTTAGCAACCTCGAATCTCTTAAACCTTGATCGACCTTATTGAGTTTGACAAATGGTTGTTGACAGAAAAATTTGAAAATATGAGAGTTGATCTCCCACCAGGTGTAGCTTGGCAACCAAGGTCCTATTGGATATCAATGGGAACATTCAGACTTCTGGGCTCAGAATGCTAATCGGCTCCCAAACTAACACCTTACTCTCTGAGAGCAATCGATTCTGCCCATCGGTCTCCATGGAGGGAGGAGAGCCTTCCAGAAGCTTAGTCATGTCTCCTCATTATCAGGTGGTCAATAAATCTTCTGCCTAGGTGCTTTTTATAGTTTCCCAAAAGGCCAGCTTAATGAAAGTTTGAATTAGGTAATGCTCTTTTTATTATCAGAAAAGAATTACCTCATGGGGCCAGCAGATACACAGATGCAGTGTGCCCTTCCACTAAGTAAAAGGCTTTTCTCACTGGGCTTCTGACTAACATGAAAGGCAAAGACAGAAGAACCACATTCTATGATTGTCCAGTATCAATATTTCATAGGTTTTATTTTCCTGGGTTGTTACTCTTCTTTCACTAATAAACAATATCTAAATTTCCATAGCAGTCATCGTACACCATCAGGGTAAGAGTAAACACAAACTCCAAACTTTCAATGTTTATTCTGAGCCTGGAACAGGAGGCCTTCTGCAGGGCATGAGGAAATTTTCATTCTGGAGGACATTTCTGATTTTTGTTCCCACCAGACCCTGGAAGGCTGGCAAAGCCGCACAGTGTGGTAATAAATATATGTCATAATCCCAGCATCCATGTTCACCATAAAAGCAAACATTATTTTTTGATATCTGAGTGGTGGCATGTTCCTGTGACTTTGAAAGCTCATGTTTCATTTTTAATTTTTAAACAAAACCCACCAAAAAACGATTAAATGCTTATTGCATATGAGGGATGATGTTCTGCTTTAATTTCCTCTTTGGAATCATGGAACAGATCCAAACACTTGGATACCCAACCCATGTGCTCCTTGAGGGTGAGCCTGGGTCTTTAACACCTGGTATACAGTAGGGACTCAGTCAGTGCTTACAAATGAACAAAACACTTCCTGCTGGTACAGAGGCATTGGGAGTATGGGTCGTTTTCCTGGAATGGGAGTCTAAAAGGCTAAATAGAGCTGAGTCCAGAGGGAAGAGAGGAAAAGGGTTTCCCAGGCAGAAATGACCTGGAAGGAGACACAGGCACGAGAAACAGGAAGACGTGTACAGTGAGTCCAGAAACGAAGCTGACAAGGGGGCACCAGCCCAGGCAGGGAGGACTCTGGACTTGGGTGTGAGTCTGTGCCCTGTGGGAGTATTGTAGGACTCTAACCAGAGAAGGGCCCTGGTCTGATTCTCTTCTGAAAAGGATTATTCCATTCCAGAATGGAGATGGATCTACAGGAGGTGCAGTTGGAAAGAAGGTGACAATGCAGGGGCTGGTGGAGTCTGTAAAACCAGCCTGATGCCCTGTCACTGCCACTGCATGGGTCTAGCACAGGCTGGCGATGGCACTATTTCCAGCCCATGTCCACCTGAGACTCCTTTGAGAAGGTCAAATGAGGGCACTCAAGGCCCTGATTCTTGAGGCAGCTCAAATCCTGGACGTGTGTTTCACAGGGTGCACAGCTGCTCCTTCCCTCCACATCCTCTCCCTTCCACCCCACTGTCAGAGAGTATGGTCAGGCCAGCAGGCAGGTGCAGAAGGGGACAGAAGTGGCACCATCTCTTTCCAGTTTAAACATTGCTGAGGACAGTCCTCCCTCAGGGGACAAAGAGTCTTACTGGTCTTGAGCCAACATTGGAAGGATAAACCTTAAACGGCTGCATTTGCCAACAAAGTGCTTCCCACCAAGTGGGGGAAGAAAAAGGCAACTTTATTTCCAGATTATTACCATTAGAACCAACTCCAAAGCCACAGGCATTCAGGTCCACAGACATTCCCAGACCAAAGCATACCGTGACACCCTCTTCAGTGCCAGGCAGCATTTTCAAGGTGCTTTCAAGAACACTCTAGGTTTTGGAAGAGACGAGCCAAAACCTTGTACTGTTTTGTGAACATCAGCAATTGCTTACCTAATATGCGCCTGTCCTAGATTGGTCGGTGAAAAGAGTAAAACGTTGTTGATGAAATATTCAAGAAATCAAAACTATTCAGAGTAGATGAGAAAAATGTCAGCAAGGAGTCACAAAACCCTCTGAATCCACATTGTTATTCTCGATGGCAAAGGGAGCCTAATTGGTTTGCCAACGCCATCAAAAGCCGAGACAAGGAAACATGCTTGCTTTGTAGCAAAAAGGCCTTAATTTGGAAGAAAGAGAAACTTAGAGGTAGGAAAGGTTCTTAAGAACTGCAATGGAGTACAAAGAATAAATCCTTTGAATTCATTCCTCTGCAAATATTTATTGAGCGCCCGCTATATGCCAAGCAGTATTCTAGGCAAAGAGGAATTATTAGTGAATGAAACAAAGATTTCTGCCTGAATGTAAAGTCAATTACATTCAGGCATGGGGTCTTACAGAGATCAAACCCAAGAGGGTTGGAGTAGCTGAGATCTGCCCAGCCCTGGAGCCCAGTGTGCTGAGCACAGCTGGGTGCAGTGATGGGGAGGACATGGCCTTGTCTCCAGGAGACATGAGAATGTGGACAGAGGGTGTGGCTGGACTAAAGGGCAGAGAGTGAAGATGAGGCTGGAAATGAAGCCGTGGGTTTAGACAAGGACAGAGGATGAAGAAAGCAGCAGTACATGCTAAGGGATTTGGACTTCAGCCTGGAGAGCAAGACAATCACGACGAGGTGGGAGCCAAGGCGAAGCCTGATAAAACAAGTAAAGGATGCTCAGGTTGGTGCTTAGAGAATGGCAGTTGCCAGAGCAAGAGACCAATCAGGCCATCATTATAACAACACAAGTACACAATGACAATGACAAATGAATGGCTAAAAGGATAGAATTTAGTAACCATTTGGATGGACTCTCTGAGAAGAAGAGGACTTTATGAGAGTGACCTGGTTTGAGCTTGGGTGGCTGATGTACTGTGATGTCGTAAACACAAATGGGAAAGGAGGACAGGAGAAGGTGCTGAGCCAAGTTTAGTACCTTATGTGACGTGTGGGCACCCATGCCCCAGTGCATCATCTGCTCCCAGGGGGGATGACCGAGAGAGGTACACTTTGGGGATGATCATTATGTGCTTTGCAGTGATGGCTCAAGGTGTACAAGGCCCTTGGTTCCAGGTGAATGAGATGACACACCCAAGAAACTAGCAGGGCAGGCCCTCTCCTGACGGGCTGAGTGAATCAATGAAATCCAAAATTGCTCGCTGCTTGCTGCCTAGCTCAGTGTTGGGGTAGAGCCATATTCAATAAGCAGGACCTTTTAGAAATGCTGGTCTCCAGCCCCCTCAGCTCCAGTAGAACTCACAATTCCTGGCTCTGACATTCCCTGGATGTCTAACAATTGACTCACCCTGGGTTCTTGGAGAGCTTGGTGAGAGGATCAATCTTGCTAATCCTTTTTAATCTTGTTAATCCACCCTGCAAGCAATTTGAATTAAGCACTCTTAATACCCAAGCTCTTGAAAGAGAAGACTGACTTGGGGAGACATTATGGACAAAAGGGAAGCCCATGATGGGCTTCCAACCCCCAACCCTCAGTCCTGAAGATTCACGATCTTAGAGCCAGGACTCCCTGGTCTATGGACCCCGAAAGCAGAAGTGGCGGTGGCTACAATAGAATGAGATCTTCTCCAACAGGCCTTGGCAGCATGGCCATTGCTGGACTTCACAGTTGTTCGTACTGCTGGAGGATAGCAGAGCAGGGTTAGTCTCCACTCGTGTCTCCAAGGATGCTCAAGAACTAACTGCATTCACCCCATGCTCCTGGCTTGGCTCGAAGACCTTGTAGTTTTGATCCTTTGCTTCTTGATATCATAGATGAGACAGTCCACATGGGTCAGATATTTCATTATCCATCATCAAGAATCACCTCTTATTTTTCAAGGATTCCCAATAGGGACCTAGGGAATATCATTATTTTCCTTTCATATGCATCCACCCAACATGAGACATCTAAAGGTATAATTACCCATGAGATGCTTAATGATTCCTTTACAGTAGTCAGGACAAGCTCCCATTTGAAACACTACACAATTTCAAATAGCAGATATCAAAAGATGTTATTAACAATACAACAATGAGGCACCCTGGAGATCATTTTATCGCACCATAAATGAGTGGCCAGAGTCGTGGGTGTGGCAAAAACAGCACAGGAGATGGTGTGATGTTTAGGTTCATGTGTCAACTTGACTGGGTGATGGTATCTAGGTAGCTCATCAAGCAGGCACTGGCCTGATTGTTTCTATGAGGCGTTTTTTGTGGATTTAAATCATTAATCAGTTGATTGCATCTGTAGCTGGTTATATTTACAATCAACAAAGGGGATTATCTTCTGCAGTGAGAGAAGTCTCATCCAATCAGTTGTAGGCCTTCAAGGGAGAATAGATGATTTCAGCAGTTAGAAAGAATTTCTTTGTCTACTATAGCCAGCCAGCTTCTCCTGGAAAATTCACTGCCCAACTCCAGGCCTGCCCTATGGAATTCAGACTTGCCAGTCCCCATGGTTGCATGAGCCAATTCCTATAATAATCTTACAACATTTACCTATACATTACAAATATATATTTCCTGTTGGTTCTGTTTCCCTGGAGAATTTTGACTAATACAGTTGGAAAACTTTTTCTATAAAGTCAGAGAGTAAATATTTTAGATACTTTAGGCCAGAAGGTTGTGTAGAAAGTATTCCACTCTGCCTTTATAGAGTGAAAGCAGCTGTAGACAATATGTAAACAATTGGGCACGGTTATGTTCCTAGAAAGCTTGAAGAAAATAGGCAGTGGGCTGTGTTTGGCCTGCAAACAGTAGTTGGCCAACTGTTGATACAGTACAAAGAGTCAGAGTAGGAGAAAAGAGCTAAGGACAATGCTTTTAGTAAAAGCAAAATTTAAAGGACGGCAAGTGTAGACGGTGTAAAAGCCAGATAACAGTGGCTTAAAGAGTCATTAACATATATTTTTACAAATATACATATATATACGTGTAGGTATTGACATCTATATGTATTTACACGCATGCACACATGTGGACATGCTTGAGGATTTCTGTCTCTGGCAGTTTAGGATATTAGATATGCCAAATAACCTTTCTATTGAAAAGACAATTCTGTATACAATAATGCAACTTTGACCTGGTTTTGGAGTAAGGAATCCTCAGAAGAACACGAAAACAAAGTGAAAAAAGAAGCCCTGTGTATTTATACCAAGCCACGAAAAACACAGAGGTTTCATTGTGTCAGCTGATGGAATACAGGGGATGAGGCCCCAGCACATCCAAACTGGGGAAGCTACTAGGAGATCCCGACTGTGTGAATTACACATTGCTACAAGAACTCACAGGGCTTACTCTGCACTCATGGAACAGCTCTATTAAAGACAAAGACTTTAGCATTGCAATAGCAGAAGATGGACATGCAGTGAAAGGGGCCAGGAGACCACAGGCCAAGGCTTCTCTGCCCTCCCACTGCTGGATCTCCAAGGAGAGCTTTGTTTCCAGATCTATAACAATCAACGGTGTGAGCATGCGTGCTTCTGTGCATGCGTGCTTGTGTGTGTTTGCATGAAGCACCAGGATGCCTGCTCATACTGGGGTCCCTTACAGGCACATTCTAGCCTATAGACCAGCCTTAACAGTTGAAACTCACTCCCCTAGCCTCCATCAAACACAGAAACAAATCATAAATCCTAATATTATTACTGGACAATGTTGGCAGGCTGCTATGTTGCTCTGAAATAAATCGCTGATCCATGATTACAGAACACCACTTATCTTTGGTTAGCAGATTCCAAAGCCGTGGCCAAAAGTCAGTTGCTCTGGAGCTTCACATGTAGTCTACAGACCAGCTGAGGTTAACCCAGGCTGTAGAGCCACAAAAGTGGGACTCCCCAGTGGGGATTCCTCAGTGTAAGGAACACCTCTGGGGGCTGAGAAACTTCAAGAGATAATTTGACTTAAGTCGTTCCAAGTTGGTGGTAGCCCCAGGTAACAGGAAGAAAAGGGTATAAACCCTTTATGGAGAAAGTCAACTTCAACCAAGAACTCAAAAGAACTCACACAAAGTTCCAGGGAAAGTGGGCAGTTCATGGCCAAGCTACCAGGAGCAAGGACAACACAGCAGGAGCAGAATCACAACGTCTTCAGATACTGGAGTTACCTCATGGGGTAATAGAATGGTTTTTAATAGGCTTGAGGAAATAAAAGAAATCTGAGCATATGAACAAGAAATCAGATACTCTAAGGAATGGTCAAAACAATTTGAAAAAGAACGCAATAATACTTACCGAAACAAAAACTGTAATAATAATAAATTTAAAAATAAACTAAAGATTTGATGCACCTACAAAGAGAATAAGTGAACTTGAAGATAGAATTGAATAAGTCATCCAATATTTAGTCCAAGGGCACGAAGAGATGGACCAAATCGGGGAGGGGGGGGTGGCAACTGAGGGTGCTGGAGACACACGGGCACTGGGGAAAGCCAGCCCAGGCTCATGCAGGTACAGCTGTTGCATATGCTCAGTTTGCTAGATCTTGTGTTTTGTTTAGCTTTCCATAAGAAAACACAAATGTGACTTTCTCTGGAAAATCTCCTGATCTTTAATATTGGAAACTAATTCAACTAACACAAAACAGGTCTGCAGGTAAGTGCAGTCAATTTGTGACCTTGGTTTTAATCCTGATGGCAACAAGGAAGAAGTTCAACTCCAGGAGAAGAGAAGATAATCAATGGGAGACCATTATGGGCTGGGAGGGATGTGGTCCAGAGCACAGAATTGGATTGTGCTATGCATATTTGGGGTAGACACTTTTCCTCTGGGACAAGAGAGACAAGGGGGCACGTGGGTGGGGGTTAACCTTAGTATGCCCCAGCCAGCTTGGGAAGTTTACCTAAGATCCTGATTCTACAAATTGCCCTTGATCTTTAGCCAAGAACATTCGGGTGGGAAGTTTATGTGAAACCAAATTGAACCATCATGTCTCAGCCCTGAGATAGTAGATAGATAACAAAACATCAGGACAGTGAGTTTAACACAGGATAAAATCAGAGCTATTGGGGAGAATCTCAGAAGCACCACCTGTCTTGATGCCAGGAAAGTTGGTAGAAATTTCCTGTAGGGAAATTATCCTTAAATATTCACCAGAGGATTAATATGTACTGCAGAACAATGCCAGAAGGAAATTGCCTTGACATTGATTTCTAAAGGGAGACTACCTATGGAGCCAGAAAACAAGCAAGCAATATGCAAGGTAAGAAAAAAGGGAAGGGAAGAGAATGGAAAAAAATCCATCCTGATGTTTTGAAAGGAACAAAAAAGTGGCAAGATGGATTTCAGGCCTCCAGTTCAAAAAAAAAGGGGGGGGGCATTGTTCACGGGGGTCCTCAAGAATTTCCAGATGATCTGGCCTAACAGAGAAAACGAGGAGAAATGGGTTCAAATCCACCTCCCCTACTTGGGCAATTCTCCTGAATTCTCAGTTTCCATCTCCTTGCAGCCCAGTAAATGAGAGCTCAATAAAGGCAACTTTTCTTTTCAGCCTAGACCTCCCCACATCTGGGAGATTACTTTTTATGCCTTTTCTCAGCAGCAACTGACCTCTCTTTGATGATATTTCAAAGAACCGGCACTCTGTGTGCTGGGCTGCAATCTTAGACTGAGGATGAAAATGCATATTTGATCAAGATCTACATAAATTCCATCCATCGACCGAGTGAATATCTTCCTTTGCTTTGAAAATACACTTTGCCTCTGTCTGTATTTGTGTTTCTACAAGCAACGGAGACAAGTGGTGAAGAGCCAGAGACTTTGTTTATTGTTTTCAATCACCATTTTATATTCAAACTCTCCCATTAAAAATTCCTTCAGGAAAAGAAACGTCTCCCCCAAAAGACACAGACCTTCTCTAAGAAATTACAAAATAACTTTTAATACCTTGTGTCCTATATGTGAGATGCTTTCACAAGCATCACTAAGCCAAACAGAACCCAATCCTTTTTTTTTTTCCCCCAAACTGTTGTTTATTTCCCTTTGGGCAACTATCCTTCTCCCTTTCTTAAAGGTCCCAGTGGTTCTAAAATGGTTTGTATTCTTCTGACCCCAGGAATTCTGTGACTTCCACCTTTGGTCTGAAAGCTTTAAAAACATGTATTTCTACAAAGGTATATGACAGAAAAGGATTGGGTAGAGTAAAACCTGTAAAATGAAATGCTTTGCTCCTTTGTGTGTGATATGAAAGAAACTTTGAAAATTACTAGTTTTATTTTATTTTATTTTCGTATTTATTTCCCATTTCCCTGAGGAATCTTGGCAGTTTCCCTTTCCCTTTCCTGGATGGGTACTTGCAGAAGATTCTTGTAGACTAACTGGGATACTTTTGTTTCCCTGATCTCCAACCATTTATGTTTCACCTGCCTATAGTTTTAAGTTGTTTTCCTATTCTATTCTATGCTATTCTATTCTTTCCTAATTTTTGCAAACCCTCCCTCTCCATCTCTTCCCCCATCTCCTGTCCCTCGGTAACGTCTACTACGCTTTCTAGCTCTACAAATTTGCTATTTTTAGTCATCCCTTATAAGTAGTGTCATACAATTTGTGTCCTTATGTGTCTTGCTTATTTCACTGAGCATGATGTTTTCGAGATTCTTCCACATTGCAGCACGTCTCCTAACTTCATTTTTTCTTATGGCTGAAAAATGTCCCATTGTGTTTATGTACCATATTTATTTATCCACTAATTTGTTGATGGACGCTTGAGTTGTTTCCAGCTTTCAGCTATTACTACTAATGCTGCTATAAACATTGGTGTATGAGTATCTGTTCGCAACCCTGTTTTCACTATTTGGGGGTATATACCTAGAAGTGAAATTGCTGGGTCATATGGTAATTCTATATTTAACTTTTTGAGGAACCGCCATATTGCTTTCTACAGTGGCTACACCATTTTACCTTTCTGTCAACAATGCACTAGAGTTCCAATTTCTTCACACTTATTTCTCCAACACTTATTTTCCATTTTTTAAATAAACATCCTTTGTGGGTGTGAAGTGGTATCCCAATGTGGTTTTATTTCATTGTGGTTTTGCATTTCCCTAGTACAAAGCCCAATCCTTGCCATTTATCTTTAATATTGTCTTGACTATAGTTTTGAACCACATCTTGCCTGTAAAATTATTAGGCAGCCCTCCCTAAAGTCTAAATAAATGTAAGCGGTATTTTTAACATGTAAAACAGTGTGTAATATGGGAGTCATTTCTGCTTTAATCTGTCACATTAAGGCAAAATACATATAGATTTCCTTTCTTTCTCCAAGAAGCCTGGTTCCAGGACTGTCCCGAGTAGCACACTGTGAGCTTTTCTTTGCTCAGGAACTACATAAGAGTCTTGTTAAAATGCAGGTTCTGATTACTTGGTCTGAGGCAGACCACAAGAGCCTGCATTTCTCACAAGCTCTCAGATGAGGCTGATGCTGTTGGTCCCAGGACCACATTTAGAGAAGCAAAGGAATTCAAGTGGTGGTTCTCAGCCTCCCTCCACACGAGAATCCCTGGGACCCATAAGAGCACAGCTGCCTGGCCGCCACCCCCGAGATTCTGATTTAATTTTCTGGAGTGCAGCCTGGGTCCCCACGGGATTCCAGTGTGCAGCTCAGGTGCAGACTCAGTGGTCAAAGCACAAACCTGTGGCTGTCACTCCTCATCTTCAATGATGAGCTCCTGCAGGGTGGGGGCTGGAGATCTGACCTCTCTCCCTCCTTGAAGACTTTATATCTAGACCTTTCTGGAATGACAGCTTCATTAGTGATGTCACTGATGTGCTGAAAATTAAATATGAACCCCCACCCCTGCCCCCATGGAGTAAGTTGAGTCTCCCTTTACCGCTTACTTGGGGACCGTCTTAGTTTCCTGTGGCTGCTGGAACAATGTACCACAAACCAGATGACTTAGTGTACTGGTTTGAATGTATTCCATCCCCTACAAAAATCCATATTCTTTGATGCAATCTTGTGTGGGCAGGCATATTAGTGCTGATTAGATTGGAATCTTTTGAGTGTTTCCGTGGAGATGCACCCCACCCAACTGTAGGTGATAACTCTGATGAGATAATTTCCATGGAGGTATGGCCCCACCCATCCGGTATGGGCCTTGATTAGTTTATTGGAGCACTATATAAGCTCTGACAGAAGGAGCAAGCTTGCTACAGCCAAGAAGAACACTTTGAAGAACGCACAGGAGCTGAGAGAGGAGCTGCAGTTTACAGACACATTTTGGAGACAGCCTTTGAAAGCAGACTTTTGCTCCAGAGAAGCTAAGAGAACACAAATGCCTCAAGAACAACTGAGAGTGATATTTTGGAGAGAAGCTGCAGCCTAGAGAGGAACATCCTGGGAGAAAGCCATTTTGAAACCAGAACTCGAGCAGACACCAACCATATGCCTTCCCAGCTAACAGAGGTTTTCCGGACACCAGTGGCCATCCTCCAGTGAAGGTACCTGATTGTTAATGCCTTACCTTGGACACTTTATGGCCTTAAGACTGTAACTGTGTAACAAAATAAACCCCCTTTATAAAAGCCAATCCAGAGGCGGGGCAAGATGGCGGACTGGTGAGCTGTATGTTTTAGCTACTCCTCCAGGAAAGTAGGTAGAAAGCCAGGAACTGCATGGACTGGACACCACAGAGCAATCTGACTTTGGGCATACTTCATACAACACTCATGAAAATGGGGAACTGCTGAGATCAGCAAAATCTGTCAGTTTTTGTGGCCAGGGGACCCGCACCCCTCCCTGCCAGGCTCAGTCCCGTGGGAGGAGGGGCTGTCAGCTCTGGGAAAGAGAAGGGAGAACTGCAGTGGCAGCTCTTATCAGAAACTCATTCTACTGATCCAAACTCCAACCATAGATAGACTGAGACCAGACACCAGAGAATCTGAGAGCAGCCAGCCCAGCAGAGAGGAGACAGGCATAGAAAAAAAACACCATGAAAAACTCCAAAATAAAAGCGGAGGATTTTTGGAGTTCTGGTGAACATAGAAAGGGGAAGGGCAGAGCTCAGGCCCTGAGGCTCATATGCAAATCCCAAAGAAAAGCTGATCTCTCTGCCTTGTGGACTTTCCATAATGGCCCTAATTGCTTTGTCTCTTAGCATTTCAATAACCCATTAGATCTATGAGGAGGGCCCTTTTTTTTTTTTTTTTAATCCTTTTTTTCTTTTTCTTAAACAATTACTCTAAGAAGCCCAATACAGAAAGCTTCAAAGACTTGCAATTTGGGCAGGTCAAGACAAGAGCAGAACTAAGAGAGCTCTGAGACAAAAGGCAATAATCCAGTGGCTGAGAAAATTCACTAAACAACACAACTTCCCAAGAAAAGGGGGGTGTCTGCTCACAGCCATCATCCTGGTGGACAGGAAACACTCCTGCCCATCGCCAGCCCCATAGCCCAGAGCTGCCCCAGACAACCCAGTGTGACGGAAGTGCTTCAAATAACAGGCACACACCACAAAACTGGGCATGGACATTAGCCTTCCCTGCAACCTCAGCTGATTGTCCCAGAGTTGGGAAGGTGGAGCAGTGTGAATTAACAAAGCCCCATTCAGCCATCATTTCAGCAGACTGGGAGCCTCCCTACACAGCCCAGCAGCCCAGAACTGCCCTGGGGGGACGGCACTCACCTGTGACATAGCACAGCCATCCCTCAACAGAGGACCAGGGGGTGCACGGCCTGGAAGAGGGACCCACTTGCAAGTCTCAGGAGCCATACTCCAATACCAAGGACTTGTGGGTCAGTGGCAGAGACAAACTGTGGCAGGACTGAACTGACGGATTAGACTATTGCTGCAGCTTTAAAACTCCAGGATCATCAGGGAGATTTGATTGTTAGAGCCACACACCCTCCCTGACTGCCCAGAAACACGCCCCATATATAGGGCGGGCAACACCAACTACACACGCAAGCTTGGTACAGGAATTGGACCCCACAAGACTCACTCCCCCACTAACCACAAAGGCAAAGCAGGGGAGAACTGGCTTGTGGAGAACAGGTGGCTCGTGGACGCCACCTGCTGGTTAGTTAGAGAAAGTGTACTCCACGAAGCTGTAGATCTGATAAATTAGAGATAAGGACTTCAATTGGTCTGCAAATCCTAAAAGAACCCTATCAAGTTCAGCAAATGCCCAGAGGCCAGAAACAACAGAAAATTATAAAGCATATGAAAAAACCAGACGATCTGGATAACCCAAGCCCAAACACCCAAATCAAAATATCAGAAGAGACACAGCACCTAGAGCAGCTACTCAAAGAACTAAAGATGAACAATGAGACCATAGTACGGGATACAAAGAATATCAAGAAGACCCTAGAAGAGCATAAAGAAGACATTGCAAGACTAAATAAAAAAATGGATGATCTTATGGAAATTAAAGAAACTGTTGACCAAATTAAAAAGATTCTGGACACTCATAGTACAAGACTAGAGGAAGTTGAACAACGAATCAGTGACCTCGAAGATGACAGAATGGAAAATGAAAGCATAAAAGAAAGAATGGGGAAAAAAAATGGAAAAAATTGAAACGGACCTCAGGGATATGATAGATAATATAAAACGTCCTAATATAAGGCTCATTGGTGTTCCAGAAGGGGAAGAAAAGGGTAAAGTTCTAGGAAGAGTATTCAAAGAAATTGTTGGGGAAAACTTCCCAAATGTTCTAAACAACATAAATACACAAATCATAAATGCTCAGCGAACTCCAAATAGAATAAATCCAAATAAACCCACTCCGAGACATATTCTGATCACACTGTCAAACACGGAAGAGAAAGAGCAATTTCTGAAAGCAGCAAGAGAAAAGCAATTCATCACATACAAAGGAAACAGCATAAGACTAAGTAGTGACTACTCAGCAGCCACCATGGAGGCAAGAAGGCAGTGGCATGATATATTTAAAATTCTCAGAGAGAAAAATTTCCAACCAAGAATTCTTTATCCAGCAAAGCTCTCCTTCAAATTTGAGGGAGAGCTTAAATTTTTCACAGACAAACAAATGCTGAGAGAATTTGCTACCAAGAGACCTGCCCTACTGGAGATACTAAAGAGAGCCCTACAGACAGAGAAACAAAGAAAGGACAAAGAGACTTGGAGAAAGGTTCAGTACTAAAGAGATTCGGTATGGGTACAATAAAGGATATTAATAGAGAGAGGGGAAAAATATATATAACAAACATAAACCAAAGGATAAGATGGCTGATTCAAGAAGTGCCTTCACGGTTATAACGTTGAATGTAAATGGATTAAACTCCAAAATTAAAAGATATAGATTCACAGAATGGATCAAAAAAAATGAACCATCAATATGTTGCATACAAGAGACTCATCTTAGACACAGGGACACAAAGAAATTGAAAGTGAAAGGATGGAAAAAAATATTCCATGCAAGCTACAGCCAAAAGAAAGCAGGTGTAGCAACATTAATCTCAGATAAAATAGACTTTAAATGCAGGGATGTTTTGAGAGACAAAGAAGGCCACTACATACTGATAAAAGGGGCAATTCAACAAGAAGAAATAACAATCATAAATGTCTATGCACCCAATCAAGGTGCCACAAAATACATGAGAGAAACACTGGCAAAACTAAAGGAAGCAATTGATGTTTCCACAATAATTGTGGGAGACTTCAACACATCACTCTCTCCTATAGATAGATCAACCAGACAGAAGACCAATAAGGAAATTGAAAATCTAAACAATCTGATAAATAAATTAGATTTAACAGACATATACAGAACATTACATCCCAAATCACCAGGATACACATACTTCTCTAGTGCTCAGGGAACTTTCTCCAGAATAGATCATATGCTGGGACATAAAACAAGCCTCAATAAATTTAAAAAGATTGAAATTATTCAAAGCACATTCTCTGACCACAATGGAATACAATTAGAAGTCAATAACCATCAGAGACTTAGAAAATTCACAAATACCTGGAGGTTAAACAACACACTCCTAAACAATCAGTGGGTTAAAGAAGAAATAGCAAGAGAAATTGCTAAATATATAGAGACGAATGAAAATGAGAACACAAAATACCAAAACCTATGGGATGCAGCAAAAGCAGTGCTGAGGGGGAAATTTATAGCACTAAACGCATATATTAAAAAGGAAGAAAGAGCCAAAATCAAAGAACTAATGGATCAACTGCAGAAGCTAGAAAATGAACAGCAAACCAATCCTAAACCAAGTAGAAGAAAAGAAATCACAAGGATTAAAGCAGAAATAAATGACATAGAGAACAAAAAAACAATAGAGAGGATAAATATCACCAAAAGTTGGTTCTTTGAGAAGATCAACAAGATTGACAAGCCCCTAGCTAGACTGACAAAATCAAAAAGAGAGAAGACCCATATAAACAAAATAATGAATGAAAAAGGTGACATAATTGCAGATCCTGAAGAAATTAAAAAAATTATAAGAGGATACTATGAACAACTGTATGGCAACAAACTGGATAATGTAGAGGAAATGGACAATTTCCTGGAAACATATGAACAACCTAGACTAACCAGAGAAGAAACAGAAGACCTCAATCAACCCATCACAAGCAAAGAGAGCCAATCAGTCATCAAAAATCTTCCCACAAATAAATGCCCAGGGCCAGATGGCTTCACAGGGGAATTCTACCAAACTTTCCAGAAAGAACTGACACCAATCTTACTCAAACTCCTTCAAAACACTGAAGAAAATGGAACACTACCTAACTCCTTTCATGAAGCTAACATCAATCTAATACCAAAACCAGGCAAAGATGCTACAAAAAAGGAAAACTACCGGCCAATCTCCCTAATGAATACAGATGCAAAAATTCTCAACAAAATACTTGCAAATCGAATCCAAAGACACATTAAAAAAATCATACACCATGACCAAGTGGGGTTTATTCCAGGCATGCAAGGATGGTTCAACATAAGAAAAACAATCAATGTATTACAACACATTAACAAGTCAAAAGGGAAAAATCAATTGATCATCTCAATAGATGCTGAAAAAGCATTTGACAAAATCCAACATCCCTTTTTGATAAAAACACTTCAAAAGGTAGGAATTGAAGGAAACTTCCTCAACATGATAAAGAGCATATATGAAAAACCCACAGCCAGCATAGTACTCAATGGTGAGAGACTGAAAGCCTTCCCTCTAAGATCAGGAACAAGACAAGGATGCCCGCTGTCACCACTGTTATTCATCATTGTGCTGGAAATGCTAGCCAGGGCAATCCGGCAAGACAAAGAAATAAAAGGCATCCAAATTGGAAAAGAAAAAGTAAAACTGTCATTGTTTGCAGATGATATGATCTTATACCTGGAAAACCCCAAGAAATCGACGATGCAGCTACTAGAGCTAATAAACAAATTTAGCAAAGTAGCGGGATACAAGATTAATGAGCATAAGTCTGTAATGTTTCTATATGCTAGAAATGAACAAACTGAAGAGACACTCAAGAAAAAGATACCATTTTCAATAGCAACTAAAAAAATCAAGTACCTAGGAATAAACTTAACCAAAGATGTAAAAGACCTATACAAAGAAAATACATAACTCTACTAAAAGAAATAGAAGGGGACCTTAAAAGATGGAAAAATATTCCATGTTCATGGATAGGAAGGCTAAATGTCATTAAGATGTCAATTCTACCCAAACTCATCTACAGATTCAATGCAATCCCAATCAAAATTCCAACAACCTACTTTGCAGACTTGGAAAAGCTAGTTATCAAATTTATTTGGAAAGGGAAGATGCCTTGAATTGCTAAAGACACTCTAAAAAAGAAAAACAAAGTGGGAGGACTTACACTTCCTGACTTTGAAGCTTATAAAGCCACAGTTGTCAAAACAGCATGGTAATGGCACAAAGATAGACATATAGATCAATGGAATCGAATTGAGAATTCAGAGATAGACCCCCAGATCTATGGCCGACTGATCTTTGATAAGGCCCCGAAAGTCACTGAACTGGGTCATAATGGTCTTTTCAACAAATGGGGCTGGGAGAGTTGGATATCCATATCCAAAAGAATGAAAGAGGACCCCTACCTCACACCCTACACAAAAATTCACTCAAAATGGACGAAAGATCTCAATATAAAAGAAAGTACCATAAAACTCCTAGAAGATAATGTAGGAAAACATCTTAAAGACCTTGTATTAGGCGGCCACTTCCTAGACTTTACACCCAAAGCACAAACAAAAGAAAAAATAGATAAATGGGAACTTCTCAAGCTTAGAAGTTTCTGTACCTCAAAGGAATTTCTCAAAAAGGTAAAGAGGCAGCCAACTCAATGGGAAAAAATTTTTGGAAACCATGTATCTGACAAAAGACTGATATCTTGCATATATAAAGAAATCCTACAACTCAATGACAATAGTACAGACAGCCCAATTATAAAATGGGCAAAAGATATGAAAAGACAGTTCTCTGAAGAGGAAATACAAATGGCCAAGAAACACATGAAAAAATGTTCAGCTTCACTAGCTATTAGAGAGATGCAAATTAAGACCACAATGAGATACCATCTAACACCGATTAGAGTGGCTGCCATTAAACAAACAGGAAACTACAAATGCTGGAGGGGATGTGGAGAAATTGGAACCCTCATTCATTGTTGGTGGGACTGTATAATGGTCCAGCCACTCTGGAAGTCAGTCTGGCAGTTCCTTAGAAAACTAGATATAGAGTTACCATTCGATCCAGCGATTGCACTTCTCGGTATATACCCGGAAGATCGGAAAGCAGTGACACGAACAGATATCTGCACGCCAATGTTCATAGCAGCATTATTCACAATTGCCAAGAGATGGAAACAACCCAAATGTCCTTCAACAGATGAGTGGATGAAGAAAATGTGGTATATACAACGATGGAATACTACACGGCAGTAAGAAGGAACGATCTCGTGAAACATATGACAACATGGATGATCCTTGAAGACATAATGCTGAGCGAAATTAGCCAGGCACTAAAAGAGAAATATTATATGCTACCACTAATGTGAACTTTGAAAAATGTAAAACAAATGGTTTATAATGTAGAATGTAGGGGAACTAGCGATAGAGAGCAATTAAGGAAGGGGGAACAATAATCCAAGAAGAGCAGATAAGCTATTTAACGTTCTGAGGATGCCCAGGAATGACTATGGTCTGTTAATTTCTGATGGATATAGTAGGAACAAGTTCACAGAAATGTTGTTATATTAGGTAACTTTCTTGGGGTAAAGTAGGAACAGGTTGGAAGTAAAGCAGTTATCTTAGGTTAGTTGTCTTTTTCTTACTCCCTTGTTATGGTCTCTTTGAAATGTTCTTTTATTGTATTTTTTTTTCATACAGTTGATTTAAAAAAGAAAATAGTTAAAAAAAAAAAAAGGGAAAAAAATATGTAGTGCCCCCTTGAGGAGCCTGTGGAGAATGCAGGGGTATTGGCCTACCCCACCTCGATGGTTGCTAACATGACCACAGACATAGGGGACTGGTGGTTTGATGGGTTGAGCCCTCTACCATAGGTTTTACCCTTGGGAAGACGGTTGCTGTAAAGGAGAGGCTAAGCCTTCCTATATTTGTGCCTAAGAGCCTCCTCCCGAATGCCTCTTTCTTGCTCAGATGTGGCCCTCTCTAGCTAAGCCAACTTGGCAGGTGAAATCACTGCCCTCCCCCCTACGTGGGATCAGACACCCAGGGGAGTGAATCTTCCTGGCAACGTGGAATATGACTCCTGGGGAGGAATACATAGACCTGGCATCTTGGGATGGAGAACATCTTCTTGACCAAAAGGGGGATGTGAAAGGAAATGAAATAAGCTTGAGTGGCAGAGAGATTCCAAAAGGAGCCGAGAGGTCACTCTGGTGGGCACTCTTATGCACAATTTAGACAACCCTTTTTAGGTTCTAAAGAATTGGGGTAGCTGGTGGTGGATACCTGAAACTACCAAACTACAACCCAGAACCCATGAATCTCGAAGACAATTGTATAAAAATGTAGCTTATGAGGGGTGACAATGGGATTGGGAAAGCCATAAGGACAACACTCCACTTTGTCTAGTTTATGGATGGATGAGTAGAAAAATAGGGGAAGGAAACAAACAAACAGACAAAGGTACCCAGTGTTCTTTTTTACTTTAATTGTTTTCATTTTAATTATTATTCTTGTTATTTGTGTGTGTGTGCTAATGAAGGTGTCAGGGATTGATTTAGGTGATGAATGTACAACTATGTAATGGTACTGTGAACAATCGAATGTACGATTTGTATGACTGCGTGGTATGTGAATATAATTCAATAAAATGAAGATTTAAAAAAAAAAAAAAAAGCCAATCCATTTCTGGTGTTTTGCCTAATGGCAGCATTAGCAAACCAGGTGACTTAGAATAACAGAAATATATTCTCTCACAGTTCTGGAGGCTAGAAGTCCAAAGTCAAGGTGTCAACAGAGCCATGCTCCCTCTGAAACCTGTAGGGGAGAATCCTTCCCTGCCCCTGCCTAGCTTGCTGGCAATCCTTGGCGTTCCTTGGCTGGCAGCTGCAGCACTTCCATTGCTGCTTCAGTCATGAGCTGGCATTTCCTCTCTTAAAAGGACACCAATCATATTGAATTGAGGTTCTGCCCTACTCCAGAATGAACTCATCATAATTTAAAAATTTCATCTGCAACAACCCTACTTCCAAATAACATCACATTCTGAGGTATCAGGGGTTAGAATACAAACATATTTGTTTTTTTGGGACACAACACAAACCATAACAGGGCCAGCATACTTGAGTCAGTAGCTCCCAGGTAGACACAATCTGAGTGGTCCCATATGAGAATTTTTGGACCTTTGTATCTTTGATTTCATTTAAGCATCACAAAAATTCTGGGAGAAAGACACAATCTTTTGCATTCTCCAATTAGAAGGACAGGCCAAGGTAGATTAAGTATTCAGGTAGTTGGAGGGTAGCCTAAGTCTGTATTTCCTGATGGGAAGCGGTATTCTATCTCCATGTTGTAGAACAACGTCAGCACACTCAGTGCTTTGGCAAAGTCTTGAGATAAAGAATTTATGTTCCTGAGAACTTCCCAGACAACGTGTGATTCTAAAAGAGCATTAGGCTGTAGCTCAGTCTAGACCGAAGATGGCAGTCAGGGTTATGAGCCTCTCCACCCCCGACTTAATGACCCACCTGGGTACCCTTATACCTGCAGAGACCCCATCTGTGAACATCAAGGCTCCAGCAGATACTAAAAGGAAGACAGGTGCAATAAAAGAAATCCATTGTGGAAAAGAGAGTGGGCTCTGAGGATACAGGTAGAGCAGGAAATACTAGATTTGGAGCATATGTTGGGCAAATTAAAAGATCCTCCAGGCTCCTACTCCCCTGGCTTGGAATCGGTGATAGTGATACCCCTTCACTGATTGACTTGTGGAAACCTATCTTAGGTCTGCAATTATGACTCATCACATTATTATGTATTGGCAGCTGGAGACTAGGTTCTGGCAAATTTTTCCAATCTAGTTGGACTTCCATATAATTTGTATCTCTTCTCTGTGACCTCTAGCCACTAATCCATAGATGGTGTTGAATAATGAGATAACCTTGAAGACACAAAATGAGCACTCCAGTGGCCAGATTACCTGCTGGTTGGGAAAGGACAAAGTAATTTCTGCCATGGCAAGGTATCTACTGCATGTCTCTATTCAGAAACTTTGACAAATGTTAGTAAAACAAAACCCTGCAAAAGGATTGTTTCTATGGAAAATGCAAATTCAGGGATCATTGTGAAGGCCAAGTTTAACCAATCATCACCAGCTCATGTGTGCAGATGGGTGCACAACGTCAGGCTGAGTGTCAACTTGAATCTAGACTGCAGCAAACCTATTCTATGTATTTCTGAGCTCCCAGGTGTTCTTATATGTGTTCAAAAGTCCCAGAAGGCATTACCACATCCCTACCAGGTCCTACTCATTAAGCTGGTCTGCAATTTTGCCCATAGGGCACCATGTTAATTGCACATTAGAGGGCTCTCCAGGCAGGGTTATTTGTGCTCCAAAGCATTGCAGAATTTCAGTCTTATTCACTCAAACCCAGGCACCCACAAATCTGTTGGATACAAATCAAAGTTGATTTCCAGCCGCCGCATATGTGACTATGTACACTCACTCCTACATCCTGACCCCTCCTAGTGCCTTTTTTTTTTTTTTTGTGGTACATGTTCTTCCATGACATTCCAAACAAATAAATGTCAGTTGGGCTCTCCCCAGTTCACCAGTCATGCCCAAACCTTCTGGACACAAGCAGTGGGCACAAACAAGACAGGCATAGATTAGCAAAAGGAGAAAAGTGTTGAGCCATAGATCTGAGGAAATAAATGGAGCAAATGCCATTTTTACTTAGGGTCCCCTTTTTAAGTACATGCTTAGGCTGACAAATGGTGGGCTGTTTGCTGCATCTGACACCTGAAATGAAGCCTAAAATTTCAAGGACAATAGAAATGTACCATGTGGTCTTGTTATAGATGTTACTGGGTTCAGCACAAATTTCCCCAATGGGAAAGCCCAAATCAAATTATTATTCAAGTAGACAAACAGAAAATGAAGGCATTCCCAGAAGCTTTTGACAAGGGGCAAATGGATGACCAAATCAAACATTTCATAAATAAATTAGCAAAGCACATTATGTAACACTAACATTAATGACACATACCCAGATTGCCAAGGCTTTTAATCAAATCAGTTCAATCGAGGCCTTTATTTTGTGAAAAGCCTGGATCTTATGATAGCTCATAACACAAAACCAGTCTCTCCGGTGACACTTTCTACCATCACCAAATGTTTTCCGTCTGATCTGTCTCCAGGCCTGACATTTTTGCAAATTAAACTGGATTACATTATCCAGGATGGCTTAAATTCAATTATCCAAATAACTAACCAACCAGCTCCGTGACTAAATTATCTACTTGCTGTCTAAACTTTTTGGGTTTGACAAATTACTGGTTTCATTTATATTTTGAAAAGTGGAAGTACATCTCGATTTCTCTTGGAAAAGAACCAAGGAATTGTCTTTACTTTTCAAATTACTTTAGGAACACATGGTCAGATCCACACTGTCAAAGATTCAAACAATATAGAAGTGTTCAGAAGAAAAGATTGAATGTTCTTCTTTGTCTTTCCACTCCTACTCTCCACCCAATGTCATTCTTCCCAGTGACTCCCTTGGCTATTTAGATTTCCAATTTTACACGGTCTCAAACACTGCCAGAATTGACATCTTTATCTTCATGCATGTCTCTAAGTTATAGGGAAGTCACATTTTGTTTGTGAAAATGCTGTCATATTGCCTTTCTATAAAAGGTTTCATGGGTTTATACTCCCTCTAACAGTGAATAGAATGGCACTTTTCCTTCACGCTCATCAGTACTTCATATTGTATACACACACATCTTTTTAATTTGCCACACGATATGTCAAAACAGCTCATTATCTGTGTTTGCATTTCCATGATTACTTGAGACTGTACATCTTTTCAGGTTTATTGGCCCCTTTTACACATAGATTTTAAACCAGGTATAGGAAGTTAGAATAGTCTTTTTGTGGTATAAACAAAAAACCACAAGATTAAAATATGCCAAAATAAGTGTTGGAAGAAAATATTTAGCAAAGGAATGAGTACAGTGGAGTCAAACTTCCAGCAGATACTGAACAAAAGATAAAAGACAAGAGAAATCTATCTTCAAAGTCAGATTTCAGTAAAAGAATGGAATTAGAGAAGGAGGTCTTAGATTGGGAACAACTCGGAAAAGAAGAGTGTTTAAGGACGAGGAGACAATTGAACTGTTCGAACATTTGCATTTTGATCATTCTATTGATTTCCTATTGCTGTCATAAGACAGTATCACAAACTTAATGGCTTAAAGCAACACAAATTTATTATCTTACAATTCTGTAGGTCAGATGTCCAGGACAGGTCTCAGCAGGCTAAAATCAAGATGTCAGCAAGCTACATATCTTTCTGTAGGCTCTAGGGGAGCCTCTATTTCCTGCTCACTTGCGTTGCTGGCAGAATTCAGTTCCTTGCAGTTGTAGAAGGGAAGAGCTCATTTCTTTGCTGGCTATAAGATGAGGGCTATTCTCAGCTTCAAGAAATTGCCCCCTTCCTTTGCTCATGGCCCCCTTTCTCCATCATCAAAGCCTGCAAGGCTGGGTTGAGTCCTCAAGTCACATCTCTCTGACCCACTTGTCTGCCTTTATCTTCTTATTTTAAGAGCTCATGTAATGAGATTGGGCCCATTTGGATAATCCAAGATAATCTCTCTATTTTAAAGTCAACTGCTTAGTAACCTTAACTCCTTATGCAACCATTTTCTCTTTTTAAGGCATTAAGGACTAAAGGAATAGGAGTAGATGATAGAAACAAAATGTTGGAATCTCAATTGAAAGCAGATGGATCAGTGTCAGTTAACTCTGGAAATGTGAATCCTCAGCCAAGGAGAATCTAATATATATCACTGAACTCCCCAAAGGTTCAGGAGGTGGTTGGACCAAATACTTCTGGAATAGGGAGGTGTTGGTGGAAGATAGAAAGGAGAATTGGCTGAAAGTCTGCTTAACAGGCAGCTAGAACCCAGATCTCCTTCTTATGTCTATACAGCAAAGACAAGGGCCCTTCCTCACTATAAAAGAAGAATGGCAGCAGGTGAGAATTATGATTCATAGATGTTGAATAACTCAGTCTTGACCTCAGAACCAAGTGATGAGTCTGACAAGAATGTTTGTTCAGTGACCATAACTAGTAGTATTAATAATTACTTTCCTAAATGTTTTCCAGGCATCAAGTACTGAATGAAACACAAGATACATAAACAATGAAGACCAGAGCTTCCCCTGGTGCAGATCTGTACCGAGATCTGTACCAAGAAAACCCTCAGACTATCCCCTCTTCTCTTGGTGTGGCAGATGGCTGCCTCCTGGTGTGCATACCCTTATAATTCCCTCCCCTTGAGTGTGGGTGGAACTTGTGAATATGATGGGATATTACACCCATGATTTGGTTACTAATCAGTTGACAATAAGTTCATCAAAAAGGAGATTATCATGTGACAGTGTGATTGTGAAAACCTTGTGGATCGCACTCCTTTTATCTAGTGTATGGATGGATGAGTAGAAAAATGGGGACAAAAACTGAATGAAAAATAGGGTGGGATGAGGGGGATGATTTGGGTGTTCTTTTTTCCTTTTATTTTTTATTCTGATTCTGATTCTTTCTGATGTAAGGAAAATGCTCAAAAATAGATTGGGGTGATGAATGCATGACTATACGATGGTACTGTGAACAGTTGATTGTACACCATGGATGATTGTATGGCATGTGAATATATTTCAATAAAACTGAATTTAATTAAATAAAAAAGCAGGCAATAGACATCCCTGAAGATTGGGAAACTGATTAAACTAGAGGAAGGGGTAGCAACAGACAAGATAGAATTTAACAAAGGAATTGTGAATACTGAATCTTTATATAATTTTTGTCTTAGTTGCTAGGGTATTAGAACAGAATAGCTAGAAGAAAGAACTGAAATGGTTGAAATGTAACCCATAATCTTCTTTGAAATTTGCTCTATAGCTACTTGTTAAACTGTACTTTGAAAGTCATCACCTTTCTGTACATATATTTCACAATAAGAAAATAACTGAAATTATGGCACTGTAACCCATAGCATTCTTTGAAATTTGCTCTATAGCTACTCATTAAATTGTATGTTGAAAGTTAAAAAAAAAAAGAGAGAGAGATTACCATGTGTGCACCTGACCTAATCAGAGTTGCCTTTAAAAGAAAGTGAAGCATAGAGAGACGGTCTCCTGAAGGTCTGGGAGAAATCAAATAGCCATGTTGCAAACTGCACATGGGGCAAAGAACCATGGGTAGCCTCTAGGTTCTGAGGCTGATTCCTGTTTGGTGGCTAGAAAGAAGGGGACATCAGGTAAACAACCCAAGGAAACGATTTCTGCCAACAACCAGTGAGCTTGGAAGAGAACCCTGAGCCTCAGTGATAACTGCAGCCCTGTCCAAGACCTTGATTTCAGCTTATACCCAGATTCTTGACCCATGAAATTGAGATACTGAATTTCTGTTGCTTTAAGCCACTAATTTGCAGTAATTTGTTATGCAACAGTGGAAAACTGATACCCCTGGGCACTATCAATGGGGAAAAAATGGCTGAGCAAGAATCAGGCAGTAATGGACCAAAGGGCAAGTCCACTGCTGAACAGCAGGAGCGAATTTTTCATCTTTGTTCTCCACATTGATTCCCCCCTTCTAACTGGAGAGCAGACGGTCTCTAATTTTCCTGAGTTAAATTGGAAACAGGTTTTGAAATTTATTCTTGCACTGAAGGCGGGGAATGTCGAGACCTGGCTTCTAGGTGGAGATGGCTCAGTCAAAGGGAACAGACCAAAAGCAGACGGTTCTATAGAATATGATCCTAAAATGAAGAAATCTGAGTCAGGATCCACATCCCAAGAGAGAAAAGTCAAAGGCAGAGAGAGCAAAACTTAGAGCCCTTATTATAGATAGGGTCAAGGCCAAGAACCAGAAATAAAGACCCTGTACCATTTCTGGAAAGAGCCATAGCACCATGGGCTCCTGAGGGGTCGGCAGGTGAGTCGTGTGGGGTGTACCAGGCTATTGTGAAGAAATAGAGTTAGGAGATACACAATTACCGTGGACCTTTGCCCAAGTGCTAGCTAGGTTTGGGAAGCTTCCAAGGAAAGACCTCATTAGCTGCTCTGGTGCTGGAAAGCTTTCTACAGGTCCACTTTGGAATCTGTATGCAGAGAAGCGAGTGGAGAAGAACCCACACACCCTGCCTTGGATCAGCTGTAGGGAGGAAACTACCCCCATCCCCACCCCCAAGCCATGCAGCCTGAAGTGAGCCCTGCTGGGAACACCCTAGTGGAGGTCTCTACCAGGAAGAAGACAGTCTAGAATGGAGTCATCAAAAAAACAATTTATGATCTTAGAAGTGTCTCATATGGTAGGTAAATTTGTCCTAAAATGAGAACAGTAAGTAGAAGACCCAGAAAATTTCTGCACAGGTTCACCCTCTCATAGCCCATCCTAGAATTTAAAAATTGGAAGAAACTTTAGTGAGCATCTGTCCCAACCTCCCTCCACAGGTAGGGAAACAGGTTCAAAGAGAGAATGTACCTTTGGAAGAACCCAATACTCATCTTCAAATACCCACATCCTGCTATAGCACAAAGTAGACAAAGAAAGAACTAAGTTGGATTCCCAACTCTAACCTCACTCATGGTGTGATCTCAGCCATGTCACTTAACAACTCTCTGAATTAGGGTTTCCTCATCTGCAAAAATGGATATAATAGATACATACATAGGATTTCTGTGATAACTGAACAAGACAATCATGGAGAAACCACACAGTGTAATAGTGTATGGCATATAAGTTTTCTGTAAATTTTCTTGTGGATTTTAGGACCAACCTTCTTTCCCTCTCTACTCTTTGCACCCATACCCTAGCATCACCTTCAAAATACTACCTTTCTGAATCTGTAGCCCTAAATCCTGAATCTTAGGACAAATCCATCATGCTCTTGAGGTCCAGAATAAAATATCGCTGGCATTCCCAGCATCCCACAACAGCCTTGCAGCCTTGTAAGAAAACTTACAGCCTTGTTTGCAGGGTAGATGCCAGAAAGATCAAAGCCACAAGTCCCAGTGCCACACACGGTGAAAGACAAGCTGCCTTGAAAGGATCGGCTTGCTCAACTGTAGGATGCTTCGAGCATGTTAAACAGGAACTGAAGAGCAGCAATGGAAACAAGACTCAGGGCAATGAAAGAGCAAACATTAAACTTTCATGATTTCAGAGCTCAGGACATGAGTTCATCACTATGACAATTTTTATGTCAGTGAATTTATAATGAACATAGCTGTTGAAAATCAGCATTATTCCCAGCAACGGCTTACTTAGTGCATAATGCTGACATTTTAGAAATTATCAAAACTATTTTACCATAAAAACTAAAGGAACCCTTAATAAGTAAAGGAACCTATAGACCCCAATGCCACTACCCTTTTTCAACGGGGTGCAGAAGTTCTACAGCTAGAAGCTCCTGCTTTCTTACGACAGCACCTCGGTGAGGTCAGTTGGGCAATTTCTTCTTTTTTTTTTTCCAGAGGTAACTTGATACAGAAAGTTTAGTGATTTGTTTAGTTCATAATCTGGATTGGCTTCTATCCCACTGTTCAGAGGCATTTGTACAATATCTCAGTCACCAGCCCACCCCCCACCCCCACCCCCACCCCCACACGAACTAATTGCAGAAGATGAACTCGTCAAGGCTTTGCTAGCTCTGCCTCCTGTCTAGCCTAGGAGCAGCTCTCTGACTTGCCATGTGTAGACTTTGCAGTTTGGGGATCATCGTATCAGGTTGGGTCCTCTCAGAAACCAGACCCTGAGAAAAGGGTATGAGTGCAAATGGTTTATTGAGGGGAAAGGGGTGATCTCAGGAAGCACTGATAGGGAATGGGGAATTAGGATGAAAAGGAAGCCAATACAGGGTCTTTTGATAAGCATCTTACTTCTGTGTACAATTAGGGCTTATTTCCGCTGGGATCCTTTGGGAGACTATATGCAGCACACCCCAGAGTAGTTCCCCCTCCAAGGAGTGAAGGAGCTGAGGTATTCACCCAAAAACTTCTGTTTCACATTGGTTCGAAAGCTCCTCAGCACCAACAGCCTGCCCCGCACAGACAACAAACATGCTCCCACAGCCAGCGAGAGCCCACAGGCTGTCACCAGTGCCAGTGACGGAAGCCATTAGCAGGCACAGGAATGGTGAACAAGACAAGGGATATGGGTGGGCACTGAAAGTGTCTGGACACCCATGTATAAACCTTCTCAATTCCAGAATCTCCCAAGCAGCCCTTCTACATTCGTCTTCTCCCTGCTGACGGGTCACTCCGAGATGGACCTGGGGGCTCTCTCCAGAGGACCCTGCCTATAAAATGCCCTGGGCACAGTCCTGCCATGGCTCGGTCACTGGCAATAAAAGCAGGGCAGCTGCAGACAGGCAACCAGCAGGAGGCAATCCACGGAGTGGTTACGGGCATGGCACGGACGCTGGTGCTCCAGTGCCTGGGACAGGGCCCAGATCTCCTATTCCCTACTCCAGAGTTATTTCAGCACTGGACCATCATATTTTCCGTGAGCCAACCCTCTCAGCCAGATTTCTAAAAGAGCTCCAAAAATCAGCACCAAAGATGTGTCATATTTGTACTAACCTTGTCCAATCCCCATCACAAACCCAGCAGCAGAAGCTTGCAGGTTAAGAGGGTCAAACCATGCAACAAGAAAAGACTATTTCCTGGAAGAGCCTGTACACATCTGGGCAGGAGCTGGGATGGCTTGGCAAACTCAAAGCAACAGCAGAAACTTAGATTCATTACGATACCACAGACCACCAGCCCAGGAGAAAGGGCCATGTGGAAGTGATTGGGCAGAAGCAAGACCCAGGAGATTTTAATTTAAAGTAATTGAATTATAAAAGAGGAGAAGCAAACCCTGAAGGGGAAAAAATGGTAGAGGTTTCTGTGAGAGAAAGTTCTTGTGTATGCACGTCTGTGAAGGAAGAGAATGAGAAAGAGAAAAAGCACAGAAATAAATAAAAGGATAGAAACAAAGGGGTGGAGACAGAATGAGGGGGAAAAAAATAAAAGAGGAGGGAAGGAAGGAAATATAATTTATCAGATGAAATTTTTAGTTCTAAACCACAGAAAATCACACTGGCTAATTCTAATTTAAAATTACCTATTAGAAGAATAGTCCATGAAGCAGAAAAAAAATGATAAACGAGCAGACCTCAGGGAGAACAAGAACAAGGCAGAGTCCCCAGATAAGGCAGCAGGAACAAATGGGTCGTCTCTTCAGGTGAGGGCCCCACTGATGACTCAAATTGGCAGGAGAAAAATTCTGGCCTATTCTGGATCACGTGACCTGCCTTTGTTTGTGGGTGGAGGGAGGGAGGGGGCCTTGATTGACAGTCATCACACCTGGAGCGGGGGAGGGGCGCCTCCATTATGGCACCAAAACAGAACAAGAGATGCCAAAAGCATCAGGTGTCCATGACTACAGAGGGGCCACCCAAAGAGGGGGGCAGTGGGGCCCAAAAAGGATCAGGGGAAGACCAGCCACAAGCCTGGGAAAAACTAGAAAACAAGAAAAGGAGATGGATGAAGAGGAAGGAAGGCACATGTGTAAGAAAGTGATGCAGGGGAGAGAAACTGGATCAAAATGGAAGAAAACCAGATTTGGCATGAGCAGTAGGAGCCAGACAGGAGGAAGGGAAAGGGAGAGAAGAAAGTGACATGGTGGGGAGATGGCGGCAGAGAATCGAATGTGTGTTTAACAGAGCTTGGTGCTTGACATCAGGGTCCAGATGCTGTTAAATACAGGCCCATCATTTCCCAATGCTGTGAAGTGGATGGCAAGTGGGAGGGGTCCCCGGCCACCCGGAGAGAATGAGATTTGACATCCATTCCACTCAGCATGGTATCCCACGTTTGCTCTTTCCATTTCTCTATTCTTGCATAACAAATCACAACTTAGTGGCTTAAACCCACAACTTATTATTATTGCTCGTGGTTCTGTGGTTTGACTCACTCAGCTGAGTGGTTTTCACCCAGTGTTGCTCAGACTGCAGGCATTTGAAGGCCCAACTGGGCTGAATTATTCATTCAAGATGGCTCACTCACATGACGGGCATTTGATTCTGGCTGCCAGCTGGGAGCTCAGCTGGGGCTGCCTACGGAAACTCTGCACATGGCTTGAGATTTTCACAGCATGGCAGCTGGCTTCTGAGAGGGAGGGTCCCAAGAGTGGGCATTCCCAGGGGCAGAAGGAGGAAGGTTCCAGGCAAGTTAAGCTAAGCCTGGAACTGACACAGCATCACTTACACCGTATGGTATTGATCAAAGCAGTTCCAGGGCACACCCAGACTCAGGGGAGTGGAAACTAGACCCTCTTAGTGTAGGGGGACACCAGAGAATTTTGTATTAGAAAATACAAAATTTCACACGTATCTAGCCTCTTGACAATGAAGAATGATTTATTGTCTTCTTAGAACTTTCTGAGCTGTTGGTTGCAAATTGAACATATAAATTGTGTCCTCATTTTAAATGCAAGTTGATTGGTCAGAGAAAATGCTATGTTTTCTAGAATCCAATGGCCACATTCTTTTTGAATATAATAACCAGGTGAAGTCACCACCCAGTCTGTAGAAAGTCCATATAACATCAGGGTTTGCAGTACCAATCTCTTCTCATCCTTCCTTCCTTCCTTCATTCCACAAATATTTTAGTTGCAGGTTCCTAATGTTAAGGACTAGGGATGCAGAAATAAAAGACATAATCTCCTACACTCAAGGGTTTAGCACCATGAAAGAGGTTCATTTGCATCTCATATTATGTAAGGCCTGGGGTTAGAGTTTAAATTCAGCAAATAAGCTTAAAATTGCATATTATCAAATCCACTCTTAAAAATCCTTTAGGAAGGCATCATATTGGATAGTCTCTTAGGACAAGACCAACACAGATGTTTTTCATCCAGTGTTGGAAACTGATCATTGTTTAATTTTGCTGAGCATCAAATAAAATAGCTGCTTTGCATTTAGGAGCCACTTCTCTCCATCTCCACTCTTACCACCCAAGTCCTCTGCCTTGAAATTCCTTCCCACTTGATCTCCCTGTTTCCACCCCTGCCCATCTGCAGCCAGATTAATCTGCTTAAGCTTAACTCAGATCATGTAACTCCTCTGCCCAAAATCATCCAGTGACTCCCATCTCACTCCAGATAAAATCCAAAGTCCTGCCTATGGCCATCAAGGCTTTATATGATATGACCCCTGGCTCCTTCTCCAAAGTTCATCGCCTCAGGTTCCACATCACTCCCTACACCCCTGCTACACTGACTATTTCCTCCATGGTGCCAAACTCCTTTGTACTTCGGAGCTTTTGAACTTAATGTTCTTACAGCCTAAAACATTCTTTCCCCAGTTAATCTCATGACTTGCTCCTCCATCTCCTTCAGGTCACTGCTTCAAAGAAAGCTCTTCCCTGGCCACAGTATGTAATAGCATCCTCTTTCATTTTATGCCCCCCTTATTTCACTTTTATGCTTCTTCATAGCATTTATCACCATCAGAAATTGAGATTCCACCTCTTTCACTGGAATGTAACCTCCACAGGGCAGGGTTTTCATTTGTTTTGTACTCCAATGTATCCCCAACCCTTAAGATAGTGACTGAACATGATACTCAATAAATGTCCATGAAAGGATGAATAGAAAAAGTGGATGGTTAGATAAATGAGGGGAAAGATAAATGGATGTACATAGAAGAGGCTATAGTGCACCACCCAGAACCCCCTTCAAGATCAAGGCACCCATTTCCCCAGATGCCAGGAGTGCTGGTTGCTGTTAGCTTGTAACCATGTCCCTCGCCAGTAATTTAACCTTGCTCAAGGTTATGCCCTCTTCCTGGGGGCAGCCTGCAGCCACTGGCTGATTGAATTGGGGATACAAAGCCCTGGCCCTTGTCACTACTCAATTTGGGACAATTCTAAAGCCTCAGTTGCAATTGCACCACAACTTAACTTCTACAGGCCTGACTCTGTTCCATCATTCTCTACAGATATGGGCCCCAAGAATACTCTTCAATAGATCTCCTGCCTACAAATCTCCATCTCAGAGTGTGTTTCCAGGAGACCTGATCTAAGAAAATGTGGTGACAAAAAAAAAACACATTAAAACTCTGGAACTACATGCAGTTCAGGCTTTGCTCATACCACAGGACGCACACATGGAGAAAAACCAAGGAGTCAGAAGATTCACACCTTCTATTTCACTATCATTCCGAGGTATTCGCTCACTAGTAGAAATGCTAGCAAAATCACATGCCTCATTTGAACTCTGTTGTTCTTTACCCTTCTTCTTTTTGTCATCCCGTGTCTGCTTCTTTTTCTCTCCACACAGTTTCTGTAGTTGAGTTCAATTTTGTTAAAAAGCAGATACAGTGCAATATCACTCTTTTCACTTTGAACTAGGAAAGGTATCTAATCCAAGGTAGCCAGACCTGAAGTTTATAATACAGTCTGGAGGAAAATCTCTCCCCTAAAAGGGTGAGCTGGATCCTGACATTCCTGAACTCTGAACTTCTAATTGCAGAAATATTAGCGATAATTGAAAAGATGCCCTGAGAGAAGCCAAGAGACATTGAGTGAGCCAAAATCATGAATAAGCCAAATATTAAAAAGTAGAACTATGCAACAGAAAAGCTATAAGAAAGAGAATAGAGTAGAGGGTAGAGGAAGCCAACTGTTAGAGGGGGAGAACAAAGAAGAGATAAAAAGAGAAGCATAAATGGAAAGGGGAGTGAAATATATGGGGAAGCCCAGAATAGAAAGTCCCAGAATTTGGCTGCTGACATCCCAAAACTTTCTTGAATTCTGAGTGACAATCCAGTTCCATGCTCTGTGAGTCCCAGCTATACCGTGGGCTCCCTGGTTGTTAAGCTTTCCCCGTTTTCATTACTAGCAATGTGGCTGGAATTCATGTTTTTCTAATTACTATAAGTATCCTCCCAATAAAACCATTACTTGAGGCTTATGGAATTCTTTAAACCCCCAAATATCTTACTGGGAAATGCAATTATTACAAAATAATAATGGCCATCATTCAAGAGCACTTACGATATGCCAGGCATTCACTGCCTCATAAATCCTTCCAACAACTTGAAAGAATTTACAAGTGAAGAAAGTGAGTGTTTAAAGAGAATGTCCCATACTAGGGAATTGGTTGAATAAATTATCCAAGGTCAGGTCAAAGTGGCTGAACTGGGATTCAAAAGCAGGTCTATCAGTTTTTACATCCCAAATCCGTCTGATTCTTTAACACTGTTTTGTAGTGGCTGAGATCTGCTCTACAGTAATATACATTGTCTTCATTACCCATCAGAACAAGACAGGGGGTTAGGTGGAGAATATTAAATTATTAATTTCACAGTTTTGCGCTCTTGTTCCTGAATTGGAAGCCACTGGCTGATCCTCAGTAGATTACCAAAGGCCAACACTCAAGAGAGTTTGACTCCCTAGTGAACAGTCTGAGGGAATAATTAGAGAACTGCTGGACAGGCCAACCCTGGGGAAGTTTGGCTATGGATTCTTTATAGAAAACCAGACAAAAGGTTGTAAAGAAACATCATCCTGTCACTTGCTCTGCTAGACCATACGGATAAACAGAAACCATCCCACAGCAAGTTTCCTTTCTCTCATAGACTATCAGAACATCTATTTACCTAATCATGCTTTTTTTTATGTTCACATACATAAACATTTTACAACGGTGCCATCTGTGTTACCATAGTTATAGTCCCGCCAGCATTTCTATAAAAATGATAATAAATCTTTGTTTTCCGAGTTTCACAAACAGCCTATCAAAATGCTCTTGGATTGAAACTCATTCCCAACAGGCTCTAGTCAAGACACTAATAGATTTTGTTGGCAAATTAAACAAATATCAATTTACTTGTCAGGCTAAAAGAGTGTAAAAGTTTACTATTTCCAGAGGCAAATATGTGTTCATAAAGGAGACAACTAAATCACAATATAGCCAATATTATAGACTTAACCTTAATTTTAATTCATGTAAGCCATTCCTTTGATTCATTTAAAAAGTTAAAAAATCAGGTTGTACTGTATAAACTACAGATGTTTCTTGATTGTATTTGCTAGAGATTTTTTTTTTATAACAAGCAGCAGAAATGGGCAATGGCTACCTTAGGCAAGAATGAAATTTATCAGAGGGATTTGCAAGAGTTCACAGGATCTTGATAGAGAAGCAAAGGAGATGCTGGAGAACCAGGCTTGAAATGGACAGGAAGTAGATTCAAAAAGACTTGGGAGCAGGAACTGATTGACAGCACTATATCTGAAATGAAGGCACTCTAATTTTTACATCTTTCTATGTGTCATTTTGTTCTAGTTCAAAACCCCAGGGAAAGGTATGGCTAGCCCAGCCAAATCCTATGCCTGGTCCTTTTTTCTACTGTGCTTGCTCCTTGGTTCTACCACAGTGGTGGCGGAAAGCATCTAGAAGCAGCATTTATAACTGCAAAGAAAGAAAGACAGAGACAGAGAAAGAAAGAAAACTGTACAAATGACCAAAAACTAGGGGATTGGTTGGATAAATTATACTACAAATATACAATGGAATATTAAGCAATCATTAAAAGTTATGTTACAGGAAAAAGATTCAACAACTTGGAAAACTGTTCTCAATATACTAAGTAACAAAGTAGATAACATAGAGCACATCCAATATAATCCCATTTAGGAAGTAAAGGTACTTACATACATGCATATATGCATACATACATACATAGACACATACTTACGAAGAGAACAAAATTGGTGATGGGATTTTCAATTTATTTTTATTTTCTTATTTTAGCTAATCTCTGTGTCCCATGTTTTTTTTAACAGGTGTGTATTGCTCTTGAAAGGATTGTTTTGGTTTGCTAAAGCTGACAAAATGCAATATGTCAGAAATGGCCCGACTTTTAACAATGGAGATTTTTAGCTTACAAGTTTACATTCTAAGGTTGTGAAAATGTCCAAATTAAGGCATCAACAGGATGATACCTTCTCTGAAGACCGGTTACTGGTGAGCCTGGGCTCCTCTGTCAGATAGCAAGGCACATGGTGACGTCTGCTGGTCCTTCTCTCCCGGGTTTTGTTGCTTCCAGCTTCTGGCTTCCGTGGCTTCCTCTCTAAGCTTCTGTGTGTTTCTCTCTTTTAGCTTCTGTCTCTATTAGCTTCTGTGGGGCTTTTCTCCAAACTTCTATGGGGCACTTTCTATCCTTTATCCTTTTATAAAGGACTCTAGTAAGAGTATTAAGAACCAACTTGAATGGGGTGGGTCACAGCTCACTTGAAATAACCTAATCGAAAGGACCCACCCACAGTAGGTCTGCACCCACAGGAATGGATTTGAAAGAACATGGTCTTTTCTGGGGGACATAATAGCTTCAAACTACCAGGATCATAAAAAATATCACTTCACAGGTTTCAAAACCTCCTCCTGAATCTCTGAGGTGAATAGTATTATTACCCCATTCCACAGATGGAGAATTTGAGGCCCAGAGAGGATATTCTTGGACAGAATCACAAAGTAGAACTAAGACAGGAACCCAGAGCCTTAGTCTCAAAGCCCTGGCTCTCATCTCCCAACCCTGCTGGTCTTATCTTCTGGGAGGTTTGAAGTCTCCTGGATGTGACCTTTGGCTAATGGGGTCAAAAGTAGGAAGACAACAGTCTTCTTGTTGTGAATCAGGCCAGTCTCTCTTGCTTTCTCTAGCATTAAGGCATATTGAGCTTTTGGGCTTTTTCCTCCTCTTCTGCAAGAAAGGATAATTAGAGCAGTATTGGAAATTCCGAGTGTTACATAGGAACTGCTGGATGGTATTTTTCACATGCCATTTTGAAATCATCTCTGTGTCGAAAAGGTCACTACCAGTGGCTCAATAGTATTGATTTCCAGGCATTTACGGATGGACATGATGACTCCTGCAAGGGGCTTTCATGGTTTGAAGAAGCAAGTCAATGGGATGCAATTGGTAAATATCGCCTCTGAACGATGCGGGCATAAAATAAAATAACCCAGAGGCATGTGGCACCAGCAGACGTGAGATGGAGCCATGATCTTCTGAGTTAAAGGCCATCACTGCCACATCTTCAAAGCTCAGCGCACTCCAGGCCACAGTTTGGGAGCTGACATTTGACTGACTCAACACCATGATCTGCCCATAAATAATGAGCTCCCGTTTGCAGCTCCTTCTCTCATGCATCACAATAGGGAAGCAAATTAGGCTTGGTGGACTGCAGGGGGTGTGGCAGGGGTCAGTGCAGCATTCATAGATGCTACTTTGCACTGTGAATTCTGAGAGCTCTTAGAAAGAGCAGTCAGCTTAAATCTAATTGTTTTTAATTTGAGATCCCTCTGTCAGTGCCAAGGGCTAACGGAAACTCCTGATTTCAGAAGATCAGTTGAGCCATGAACCAGTCATTTCCTGGCATAAGAGCAACAGCCTGAATTCAGCAGGGGTCTGTCTCATGCTGTCCCACGTGCCTTTGTTCAATGGCCTGTACTCAGTCCACAGTGGAGCCTCTGTCGAGAGCCTCAGCCTGGGCTGCGTCAGAGGACGTGGTGTACTTCAATCCCAGGGAAGGGACTAGAGTCAAAGCCCAAGCAAGCGTGTCTGCTAATTCCCCAAACCAATCACAGAGGCCAAATTAATCAGAAGAAATCCATTTTCCAGTAGTTGATGACTCCTGCCTACCATGTGGGTGTCTATTGCTGGATTTTTCCTAGGTATTTAGGTTGGGGTAAGATCTTGGATTCTCCCCAGTGTAGAATCAAATTTGTGATAGAGGTAAAAGGGGCACTGCATTGAGTTCCAGCTAGACCTGGATTGCAGTACCAGCTCCTCATTTACCAGCCATGGCACCTCAGAAAAGTTATCCAATCCAGCAGTTCTCAAAGTATATCCCAGGGTCACCTCAGGGTCTCCGAGACTCTTTTCGGCAGTACACAAGGTCAAAACTATTTTCATAATCACACTAAGATGTTATTTGCCTTTTTCACTGTCATTCTCTCATGCGTGTACACTGGAATTTTCCAGAGACTACAAGACAGGTGATATTGCCGTTGCCCTGATGGCCAAGGGAATATCTGTTTGCATATTCTTGTGTTTAAATTTTTTGTCCTAATTTCTTAATAAGATAAATACTGATAGAAATAGCCCAAATAAACAAAAGATCTTTGGGATCTTCAGTTGAATGTTAAGAGTATTTAAGAACTGCTGATATAATCTCTTTGTGCCTCTGTGATTTAACACGCTGTTGTGCAGTTCAAGTTAGATGAAGTATGTGGCATTGGGAGCAATGCACCAAAATTCTTCCCCCACTGCTCAAATTCAGGTATTATCCCAGCTTGATTTGAGCACCTAACTTACCCTTTATTGGAATGAGTTCTGGGCCTGTGTACAAACACCCATTGCCACCAGGATGTCAGACTCTTGACCGTCTCAGTTTGTTACTAGCCCTTCCTCTTCTATCGAATTTCCTCCCTCAGCTTCCCATCCCAGCCTTCTATGTTTATATCTGTAATTTCTGTAGACTTAGGCTCACTGTACTTCATTCAAGTGCATTTATCCAATAGACACCATTAAACACTGGTGGGATGGAGGCAGAGACCTTCTTGAAGTGAGTGGGCATTTCCAGTGTCAAGCATCAGAAGGTGGAGGGTTCTTAGATGGGAACCAGATCATGGGGAGGGACTGCTCATTGTCTCTTTAGGTCATGCACTCTTTGGCCATGACTATTAGGAGGGTAGGTGCGTTTGTGGTGATTCCTGGATGTGGAGGAAAGATGGCCTCTGGAACTTGGAGAGAGGCTTGGAGTCTGACAGAAAAATAACCCCAAGTTTCTTCATACCTGTTAATCCCCAACTCCTGCACGACCTTCTCATGGGCTCATTGGTTCTTTGGACAAATACAGCCCCCTTTTCCTCCATCTTATCACATTGGGGCTCCTGCTACATTCATTTTCTCTACAAGAAATTGACTCTAGTATCCTTGTGTCAGATGAAATAGAGCAGGAAAAGCTTAATGGCAGGAAAACCCACCAGAAACAGCGGGAGCAGAGAGAAAGTTTGGATTGAGCAGATATTTCTCAAGTAGAAATATCAGAATTTATGATTGATTAGACATGGGGAAGAGGGAAAGGAAGCAAGTGAGAATAACTCCAAGGATTCTGGCTTGGAAGACTGGTGGATGGATAGGCATTTAATTGAGACAGAGAGTAGTGGAAAGACAGCTGGGTATTGGGAGGGCAGATGGAGAGAAGTTGGAAATTTGGGTCTAGAGTTCAGTCTAGAGGTCAACCTGAAGGTCACAAAATGGCAGCTAAACCCAGCAGGGATTGTGCTATGCCTTGAGACATTTCTGAAGCAAGCAGAGCAAAGTTTGCAGCTGAAATGATGAAGCTGCAGAAACATCGGGTATCTACTTTGTAAGATTCTCCAGAGTCCTTGTTGCTGATTCTTATTATTGACTGTCTTTCCTGCTTGTCGTTCTGGTCCTTGACTTGGTTTCCCCTTTGGACTTCAAATCTGCTTTTGTACCCTAAACCTTGGATCTCTCCTTCTGCTCTCCAAATCACCCTCTTCCTAGATTTTTTCCCTCATGAATTCATCTGCAAATGCTTGGCATATCCAGTGTAAATACTCCATGGCTGACCCTTCTGTTCAATTCAACACATACCCTCATTATTTTTGCACATTTTCAATACCTGGTCAGGAAATCCTTAATTCTAGAATGCCAACAATACAGCAGATATTAGCAAACTTGAAAAATTCTTTCATCTACAGCGTACATGCCCATGTTCTCTTTTCAAGGGAGTTAACTTCAATAGCTAATTTGAAGAACTCATGTCACTTTGGTAAATGTGAATTAGAGCCAAAGCTCTGACTCTCAAAATGATTCAGTTCATTATAGCATGTGTTATTATACCCAAAAGTCATAAGTAACAGCAAAACAATAACAAAAATATCTGCAACCTATACAATGGTTTGCTTCTTTCTAACAATTGTTTATATATATATATATTATGTTTTTTATATAACCTCCTGTATCTTAAGAATATAATTTACTAGCATTGAGTAGTTATTTTAGATTATTTGTTTTTCTTACTCCTCTGTTTGGACATGGTTTATTAATTTTCTTGGGGTATGGTAGGAACATATTGGAAGCAAAGTAGTTATTTTAGGTTATTTGTTTTCCTTAATCCATTGCTTTGTTTGAAATGTTGTGGGGTTTTTTTGGTTGTTGTTTGCCTGTTTGTTTTTAATTTTTTGATAAACAAAGTTAAAAAATTGAAAAAAAATCAGTAGAAAAATGGGAGTAAAAACTAAATGACAAATAGGGTGGGATGGGGGATGGTTTGGGTATTCTCTTTTCACTTTTATTTTTTATTCTTATTCTGATTCTTTCTGATGTAACGAAAATATTCAGAAATAGATTGTGGTGATGAATGCATAACTATATGATCATACTGTGAACAGTTGATTGTATACCATGGATGACTGTATGGTTTGTGAATATATTTCAATAAAACTGAATTAAAAAAAAATTTACTAGCATTGAAATTTGTTGTTTACTATACTTTGCTTCATTTCGATTACCTCTTGAAAGTTTTTGCTGAGTGACGGGTAAACTAAAGAACTATGGTTCTATGGAACTAAGTTGCATCCTAGGCAGTGTCAGAGGTATGGTTTATCTGTCAATTCTCAACTAAGTGACAACTAGCAAATCCCCCAAAATTCTACTTATCAGTGATCTTCCTGAAATGGATATAGTCAGGATAGGCTAGGTTTTGCTGCAATGACAATCCCTAGATCTCCATGGCGTAAACAGAACTGGTTTCTTTACCAAACACGTTTGTTACTTACAGATGGAGGTTTTTGTTCCACATCATCCTCACTCAAAGGCCGGGCTGAGGAGGCGACACAAAATGGAACTTTGCTAGTCACAATGCAGAGGGGACAGGGAAAATGAAGAATCATCAATTAACTCTTAACTGCATCCTCCTGAAAGTGACAAATGTTATTCTGCTCACATTGCCTTAACCCATAAGTCAAATGAATTGGTCCAAATTGAAGGGGACTTGAAAATAAAGAACTAAGTATTGTGAACAAATATAAAATGTTGCAGAAAACAAAAAAGATTTTTTTATTTTTAAACACTAAGCTCATCAGCAAGATATTCTGCATTAAGACAAAAGCAAGGGGAGTAATAAAATATAATGGCCCCAGAATACATACTGAAAATCGGAATTATATAATGTTAGAAACAAGAGACTAAAAAACCTGGCCATATAATTTGCATCTCATTTTACTGATGAGGTTTAAGCAGTTTAAGTGACTTTCTCTAGATCGCACAGCTAGTTAGGAGTGGCATTCTGAATTCTTGTTCAGTAGTCTTGAAAGTGGAGTCCCCACAAAGGCTGAATTTATAAACCAAAACACTAAAAGCACAGTTTGCATGTAAACCACTTTATGTTTAAAAAAAAAACCCACTAATTACTTCTTCATTCTATTTGTAAGGAGCTAATTGCCACTTATTCCAATGGGAATAAAATGAAATCGCCACACCGAGACCCCGTGTACTCTGTTGTGTATCTGGATAATCTAGACAGATGAGCAGTTCCCTACTACTTTCTCCACGAGCTGATCCTTCAAGCAAAGCCTCCAGGTAAACCCTGAACATATGGTGAAGGCTGACATTTGAAGTCAAGTAGAAGGGTTGGCAAATATTAAAGAGACCTGAGAGAGCCTGATCCACCCAAACGGAATTCTCCAATAACCATGCGCTCTTAATATTCCACAGAGGAAATGAAAGATAGGAGAAATTAATCACAGAACAATATATCTTGACCATATACTTTAGCATAATTAATTTCCCTTCTGAGTTTGTGTAATAATCTAAAATGGAAATGTCAAGTTGACATGTAAACCTTTCTCACAAGCTGTTTTCTACTGGAATCAAAGACTTGTCTGTAAGAATCACAGAGAAACAGAAAGAAAAGCAAAAATAATCAAGTAAATCCAGGAGAAGAAACGGCACCATGGTTATGAAGTCTCAGAAGGCATGACTGAGGATCTTTTCATCATTTTTTTGGTCACAGGACCGAACTTTGAGGACTGTGGTGGAGAAATAGCAAGTGCTGAATCATCTATACCTTGTATGTCTATTATTGTGGGTTATCTGGTTGTGATACCGCTGCAAGCTGTAGGGGAGCAGGTGGTAACTTAATAAATCATGCCACCCCAGAATTCTCCAAATGTGGTCACAGTATAGGCTCACCTGCTCGACCATCTGCTTGATAGTTATCTCACGCCAGGTTGGGGGGAGTGGGGGTAGCTCATGGCTTCTGAGACTCTGAGAGCCAGCAGGTCTTCCCTTAAATTGAGCTGAAATTTGCCCCCCAAAATTCTTTTAACATTTTTTCCTAGATCTGTACTCTGAGGTAAAATGTAAAAAGGCTGTTCCTCCTTACACTACTCTTTCAAAAATTTGAAAGTAGTTTTCATATTCCCACCCCAATTTCCATAATACATAAGGGTGCATACTAAAAACCAGATTAATACCTCAAGTTGTGGGAAGGTATTTAAGTAACCAAACTATGGATCTGTGCTCTACTTACCTACAGAGAGAGTGTCCTGTGAGATCACACGTGCTGCCAGATGTCAGAGGTCTATACTATACCTGGCAGACTGAGTGTATTGCCCAGACAAGGCATTCTGGAAAGAGGTGGAGAGAAAAGCGAATTAGGGAAAAGCTGAAGTCCTATGCTCTTGGTAGAATAACTTTAACCTCCTGGATGTTGGAGTGAAAGTTACCCCATCATAAAAAGATCAGAAAGCTTTCTCCATCTTGTAATTTGTGTTGCCACTCTTTTGATTGCACTTGAGGGACTGAGAGGGCTAACCACACAGGGATATAAATCTAATTGTTTTTTGCTTAGTTTTAATTAAATCATGACATTAACTCTGAAGTCCAGTTTCTCCAAGCTAGATTTGGAGAAAGATAAAGAAGATATGAAACCCAAAGAACTGCAGCAAGTGAGAGCCCAAATATTACAAGATATGAGAACAGACTGGGCATGTGGGGGGGGGGGGGGTTGCTCTCCTACAGTAAAGAAGGAAATGTTTAGAGGTTAAGATAAAACACAAAATTATGTCTCTAGGAGTTGCCTAGATTTAGCAATTGTGATCTTCCTGCTGGTCTTGCCCATCCTAGACCCAAAGCATTCCATAGTTTCTACAATATTCATACCAAAGATCCTCTGCGTGCCATCCAGCCAATCAGTCTGCAGTGCAGATGAAAAACCAGCGACCATATGTGTTGAGACCAGCATTTGTTATGGATAAGATCCCAAAACTCCTGTGCTTCAGCATGAAGTTCTCATCAACAAATTTCTTCCCATGGATGGCCTTGCCACCTGGCCAGTAAGGCATGTGAAGTCGCCACCTTGGCACATAAGCTCTAGAATAATTCTGTGACAGCATAAACCTTATAACCAAGTCCTTTCTCTCTGGTGCTAAAAGCACTGATATTTTCTGCTGTCTTTTGGAACTTGGATTGCAAACAGCTCAAAGAAGATATGGCCTAAAGGCTCTGAGTCATTATTGATGTGTTGAACTTCACAATGGGTTTGACCATGGCTGGGAGTGAGAGCACAGTGGACTGGCAAGATTGTAACTGTGAGGGTTGGCATCTACAAAGCAGGGAACCAAACATATTTAAAAGAGTACATTTGAAAATACATATATGAAAAACTCTAGAGGTATGTTAACACACATGATTTCAACCACATCCCTCACATGATTGAAGGATGAATTATATAAGAGTATTCAAAAATATACTAAAGTAGAATTAGAGTTAAATATAGAGAGCACCTTATGAAGGCTCAGCACTTCACTGTTTTACAGAATGTCTTTTCTAAGTAGGAACTGCTAATCTGAACTTTGTCCAGTTTACAGGCAAGCAACTTGAAGCACAAAAATACTGACAACCTTACTTAATTTCTCAGCAGTGCTCAAAACTATTGACACCTCCCTTCTTTTCGAAACATGCTCTTAACATGATCAAGGCCCCATGGGAAACCATGTGTTCTGGTTGGCTAATGCTGCCATTATGCAAAATACCAGAAATGGATCAGCTTTTATGAAGAGGGTTTATTTGGCTACAAATTTACAGTTTAACAGCCACAAATGTGTCCACACTAAGGTATTAACAAGATGATGCCTTCGCTGAAGAACAGCCGATGACCTCCGGAGGACCTCTGTCAGCTGGGAAGGCATGTGGCTGGCGTCTGCTCGTCCTGTGCTCCTGGGTTGCATTTCAAAATGGCTTTCTCCAAAATGTCTTTGGGCTTGTCTCTCTTAGCTTCTCCAGAGCAAACTCTGGGCTGGCATCTCCAAAAGTCTCCAAGCATCTTCTTTCAATGGCCATCTCCAAAATGTCTCTCCCAGCTCCTCCTGGGATATTTTGTCCTCTCTTAGCTTCTCTGGAGCAAACTCTGGGCCTACATCTCAAAGCATCAGCAGCAACTCTGTTGGCTTCCAAGCATCTAATGTCTGTGTCCTGGCTTAGCACATCCTGGGGCATTTTCCTCCCTCTGCTCTCTGTGAGCGCTCCCTTTAAAGGACTCCAGTAAACTAAACAAGACCCACACTGAATGGGCGGGGTCAAATCTCCATGGAAACATTCAGTTAAGAGGTCACACCCTAAACAAAAAGATTGATCAATCTGCCTCCACAAGATTGCATTAAAGAATATGGCTTTTTCTGGGGGGCATAATATATCCAAACTGGCACACCATGCAGTCCCAACCCTTGCCCCTACCTGACTACAAACACCGCTTCTGTCTGAGAATACTGGCTATAGAGAATACTCCCTGGAGACACACCATTGTGGGCTCCTCCTCCTCTATCTGGCATTTAAATATTGGACCTCCTAAAAGTTCGGTCCTTAATTCTGTCTTCTTCTTCCTCTATACTCTCTTTATTATAATCTACAAAACTGAGCATTCCATGACAATATCCACAGCAGTGTGACACTGTAGTCACCCTCCCCACTGGTCTCAGTCCTACTCTGACATAAGATTGGCTTTAGAACCAAATGCAATCAAGGCCCCATGGGAATCACACCATCCCAATTCTTGCACCTGCCTGACTCAAGCTCTACTTCTGTTGGGAGAAACCTGCTATTGAGCTATGCCCTCTGGCAAGACAACAGAAGATAGAGACAGACCTTAGTACACACACATAGAAATTATGATTCTGACTGATAATATATCCCTGGGGCAACTAGCCCCACAGACAAATAATCCCTCATCCTTACTATCATCTTTACCAACTTACTTTTCCTTCCCTGTTAGGCTGCTACTGTGCCTCGGGGGAGTTGGTATGCAAAATTCATCTTCCTTGCAGTTGGTTTCCATCAACTGCCCTTTCTTTAGAGTTATGAGTCATGCTTTTCTGTTTCTCTGTATGTCTAGTAATTTTGGATTGTATTCTGAACATCATGAGTGTCATGCTGCAGAGACTGTGGATTCTGTTATGTTTCTCCAAAGAATCTTGTTTTTATTGTTGTTTTGTTTCAGCAGGCACTTATTTCAGCTGAATTCAAACTCCAAACTCTATATGTCCTTCAATGGGTGGCAGTTTAAATCTCAAATCTGTTCTTTTAACCTTATCTTGGGTGTGTGGATTCTGCTCCATGCATCCACGGTTTGACGAATGAGCAAGCAAATTGGGATGAGTTTATAAGTAGAATTTGGGGCTTCCCATTTCTGGTTCTCTTCTTTCCAGGATTCACCCTCTTTCTAGAAGGTAGGGTGGCCCTGGACTCTGTCCTCTGGTTTTGGTTCTTCAAACCAGTAAGACTGTTGGTTTCCATTCAAGCTTTATTCTATTCACATGGTGCTGAGTAAGGACATTCCTTGGGCTAAAAGTTATAAATAAAAATATGGGACACTCATCCAATGTTGGTCCTTTCTTCTAAGGGCAGAACCGATTCCAGTTTCTGCCTGCTTTTGATCACTCTCTAGTGCCTTCAGTTAGTAACACACATAAACACACACATATGATTTTACATGTATATATAAATATCTATCTATAGATATTTATACACACATACACACACACATATACATAAAATCCAGATTTATTTCATCCGTGTTACTCTTCCTTAGAACCAGCTTCAGGGCATTTTCAGGGTTTAAATTTCCAATGCACTAGTTGTATTATTTGTGTGACTTTGAAACAGTTTTCTCAAGTATAAAATGAATAAAATAACCCCTACTTTATAAAATCATTATAAATAATAAATGAGACAGTGGATGTACCAGTCATAAAATAAATGCTAGTTTACTCCTGCCACCCAAAATGAACACATGGTCAATTGCCAAATATAGACTATTGACTCTCACACCTGGCTAATTATCACAATCACATGGGAAGTTTTTGTTTGGTTTGTTTGTTTGTTTTTTAACAGAGGACTGCGGGCTTCACAGAGGATATCCTGAAGCTGATCAGGGATGGAAATTTGTATTTTTTTAAGTATTTTTAATGACCTCCCCTGTGAGGTATTCCTTAGACAGCTCAGCTATCTTGCCAATCAAATTGATGATAATACACTTTTCTTGTTCTGATAAAAATATCCAAGCATTTCTTGAACAATGGTTGTATTCTATATGTGAATAATTCTCCATAAAAGTTCCAGTGTCTATTTAAGGAAGGGAAATAAAATCAATATCATAAAACTGTCTATAATAACATCAAGAAAAGAAGTAGCGTATAATGTACATTTTAAGCTTCCCACAGAACTGAAATGCAAAGCCATAATAAAATGCAAAAATGAATTTGAGTTTGAAGTACATACACAAGGTTTATCAGTAGGAGACCAACAAATGGTACAATTGACATTGGAAACTAACTTGTACACAGAGCCATGATTTCTTTCTAGTAACCTTCCTTTGCTTTCCAGACACTGCTTATATCATGCACATAATCCTCTAATGAAGAAACCAGCCATAAATTGGTTAAGCAGGATATTTTGGATGAACTTTGTGGTTATTTGGTAGACATCGGCTATGAGAATGCATATTTCTCTGGGCTGTTCCAAGTATGAATTATTTCCTAGAAATTCTCTCTCTTTTATGCCTAGTCTCCCCCAAAGTCCCATATCTAACATACACTGGCCATCAAGAAGTGGATTACTGACACCTTTCAAAGTGGATTAGTGTTCCCCAAGCATTTACTTTAAATGGGCTTCATTCTATCATCCTCAGCAGCAAAATTATACAGAGAGATATTCCTCTGTGCAGACATTGGCTACAAAAATGTCTCCCACGTGGGCCCTTAAAGGGATCCAGTTGGCTGCAGAGTTCAGAATTCCTGAAATAACACACGGATTTAGTGCTCTTTCTCCCGAGAACAGATGCATCAAGCTCTTCCATGAGTGGGAAGGAGGTGGGAGAGTCATATCCCAGACATGATATGGAACTCACTTGCAAGTCATTTTGTTAAATGGAAAAAAATATTAAAGTGCTACTCAAGTTAATAAACTTACAAATGGAGAAGTCAAATCAGGATATTTCTCTGGCTCATAGAGGGACTTGGGTCATTAAGCACATTCCCATCAGACAGTGGTACCATCTCAGGACTGGTTAGTGCCAAAACATCAAAAGAAATTACTTCTTCTCTGGGCTGATTTAATGTGCTGGTCCTCAGCTGCGTTGCCATTTTATGTTGCTGATCTCACAATACTAAATATTTTAGCCCTAAGACATTTTATACTCTAAAATGCACTTTTTGGCTGACTCTTTTCATAGGACCATAAGAAATGACTACAAAACTCCTACCCTAGTGGTTTGCAACTATGGCTACCCATCAGAACCACCTGGAAAACATTTTAAAAGGTTCCTATGTCTGGCTTCACTCTCCAAAATTCTGATTTAACTAGTTTGGGGTGGGTTGCAGGCATAGTATTTTTTAAGAGTACCCTAGGTAATTCTGCTGTCAAGGTGGAAAACCACCGTTCTCTCTAATTTTTCCCTCTTGGCCTGGGGCTTGCAAAAGTGAGCCTTTGTGGACCTCAAGAAGATAAAATAATTCTTCCTTGCCTCTTTGAGATAATTCTCAAAGATTTTTTTTGGACTAAAGAGGATATCTGTCTCTTGCATCTGACTTTGCCTCTATTTCTTGACTTTCAAAATGATGATGTGCAGTGCATGAAAAAACAGAGAAGAGAGCCAGAGCACTTGGGAGAGGAGTCCAGACTTGCCTCACTCCCTTTTGCTCTTTGGGCTGTACATACAAATCAAGACAAATGGTGGGGGCAAGGGGAGGCAATATTGCAGAACGCTACTGTTCTAATGGGTAACAGAGGAGACCTTAGATGGTTTGTGGCATGGTGGCGGGCTGTTGGGGCAGATTAATCCAACAATAAAGAATGATCAAGTGGAATATCTCTGGCCATGGAGTTAAAGACCTTGGTGACTCCATCCTCTGTGTGGACCAAGTGACCAGTGGACCTTCCAAGGGCTGTCTCTAACTTGTTGCCTCTGATTGTAACAGAGTCCACAGAGCCCCAGGGTATTTCCACTCTCCACAAACTTCATAGGCCCATGTTCTAAGATCCCAGTTTGTTGAGTCTCAGTTTCTCTCTAACATTTGCTTATATCTCTCAAGCATATGAAATCTTCACCTTAAAGAGTTGGTTGGGTTTTACAGATGCTTCCTCAGTGATCTCAAAAACAATGAAATGGCAATGCCTTACCTGTGATGATAACTGAGACAGCACAAAGATAATGCAAATGAGGCAACACAAATTACTGATCATACCTAGTACCGAGTTTACCTCTGATTCAAAGCTTATAAGTAATAGCAAGACATAGCAATTTGCCAATCAATCACATAGCTTATGTGACATTTTCCAGTAAGTCGTGTTCCATAAATTCATTAATTTCATAAATAAGACACAAACAGAATAGGCATACCTTGCTAAAAATAGCTCAGAAACAAGGATACTTCCTTATCTTTCTGCTAGTAAATACCACTGGTGTGTTTTCCATGAAGTCTTGTTAATAGTGAGCTAGCAAGAGTATTTGGTTCATCTCTTTCTTTTCCACGTATCCCCGTTAAAGTAATATAATAGACAACCTTCTTTCTAGCACTGATAAACTTTAAGAAATGTTTCCATACCTGTCACCACCTTGACTTCACAAGAAACCTCTGGAGCAGGCAGGGAAAGATTCTCTTCTCCTGAATAGAGCTGAGGAAATTGAAACCCAGAAAAAAATCAAATGAGTCATCCAGGACTTTTGAGCAAGTTGAGGATGAAGCAGCTCAAGAAATTCAGCCCTTGCTTCCTCATGGATCATGATTCTTCACCATTACATGAGTCACATTTGACTTTGAAACTCACATTTATAGAAAGGAACATAAAATTCCAGAAGCACTGTTTTAAACAATAACTGTTGGAAAACATACTGTATGCTACTGCAACCACTGAGAACAATAAATCCTAGACCTCTGAGCTGTGTGTGCAGTGGAGGTGCTGACAGATGTCTTTACAGCCACTACTGCAAAGGAGAAGGGGTCAGCTCTTGATATTATAATAACGATGATCTATTCCCTTACGCACACATAACGAGTCATCATTTAGCTTACATAGCAGGTTCTTTCCATAGCCATCTTTGAATCTCTGGGTGCCTGGCATAAAGCCTTACATACAATAGGCACACAACGTTTTTGTTGCATTACATTGTCTATATTTGGAAGCTCACAATAAACTTTTGAAGCATGCAGGTTAGGAATAATTATTATTAGTTTGCAAATGAGGGAAATAATGATTAAGGAGATTAATTGGGGAGTCTAAGGTCACAGATGGTAAGTATCCAAATCAGGGATTATACCCAAATCCCAGTGGCCTCAAAGATGTTTTTCCCTATACCCATATATGGCACAGGGAAACTATGGCAGTAGCTTCTTGTTTCTTTGCACGGCCTTATTACTCAGTAATCTCTTCATTGGTTAAATAACCTTTGCCCCAAATAATCTGCAGCTTAATTCTTGTTCAAAACTCAGACATGGAAAATGTTGTGGACCATTGAAGTCAATGAGGTTGAAGGGCATTTGATGCAAAGAACCCTGCTACTAAATACCCATGTACTTTGAGCAAGTCTCTTGATCTAATAAACCTTCATTTCCTCAATAGAAAAAGAAAGAGATTAGAACAATTTGTCACTATGCCCCCTCTTAGTTCTAAAAACCTCAGACAACTCTCCTGTCACTGTCATTCCACAGATTAAGCATTAGCCACCAAAATCCAGACACTAGCTTATTCGGTCACCTTTGTCCTGTTGCTGCTTAGTTGATCTTCACAAGAAGTTTATAATGTAGGACTCTGAAAAATTTCTCATCTATCATCTGATGGCAAGAGCTACTTTGCTGATGTCATTGGGGCCATCTCTCTATCCACCCACGCACCCATCCATCATCCGTTTGTCCATCCATTCATTCATCCATCCATCCATCCATCCATCCATCCATCCATCCATCCACCCAGACAAGATATATTTATTGAAGGCCTGCTTTGTACTGGGCATAAATAATAAGACAGATTTGGGCACTTGCTAAAGGTCCAAATGCTAGTTAGTGGAAAAGCTAAGAAAGACCCTTGTTCCAGGCTTCTGCTCATCTGAGAAGAAGGTAGATAACATATCACTTCCAACAGGTAATGCTCGTTTCTCCCCCACTCCCCTCAGCGGTCACCCCTCACTACTTAGGTGGGTCTCAAAAAACTGGATCTACATTTTCTTTTATTTTCTATTCTCCTGGTGAGGCAGTTTAACTTCACTACCTACAAGATCCCCAGGCAAGATACATATGAGATCATCTCCTTCAACAACCATCTGTATTAATCCAAAGTAGAGCAATAAACCTCATCTGAGCTTAAGGCATGATTAACTCAGTTTCGAATCACTTGTGTGTTGGCTTACATGTGTGTTTTAACCCAGATATTGAGAGTTACCAGAAGACACATTTAGTGCGACTTTCACCTGTGGACTAGTCAGAACAAACCAGAGCCTCCTGTTGATTTTAACAAAAACTCATTTAAAGTTTACCGAACAGATAAAATAAATCACAAAGCATCCCAAAGAGAAAATGAGAGGGAGAGGTGTGAGAAATGGGGCAAGAAAAAAGGGAAAGCCAGAAAAAGGAAAGAGAAGACAGAAACACAGAATAACTGAGTTTGTTGAGTGCTAACCCCATGTTGGGCATCTTACCCATGTTGTTGCTTTGGATTTTCACAACCACCACATGAGAGAGGCTTTAGTCACATTTGGAAATTGAGGAAAATGAATCTCAGGAAAGTTGCAAGTTTATATCCTTCCGGGGACCAGTCAGATAACAGACATCAATCAAGTGGGTTAAGGGAATTTGAGGCAATAGAGAGGATAGGACACTGTGGTGAACTGGAGAGGGCTTGCCACCGCTTAAAACTTGCCACACTCTTACCAGCTAAATCAAATATGCCTGCTGGTCAGATTCAGCCATGGACTGCCAGTTTTTGACCTCTGGTAAATGAAAGCTGGTCTATGGGAGAATCACACTTCAATCCAGTGCTTTAGCCATATCATGCTGAATTTTCCATCAGCAGAGACCAGGATCAATTTTGTCAAGGTTTATTTTATTTCTGTCCCTGTTCCTAGCAGCTGAGCAGAGTCAGCATTTCCAAATCCTGCAAGCACTCCATCACGAACTTGCTCGGGCACACAGCCAGTGACAGGGAAAATGTAAGCACAAGTATCTTTTTTTTTAGGACCCTTAAGCACTAAGGGATCTACCATGGCTGAGATAAGAAATCCAGAAGTCTTGCAGGATTTCTTCTCCTGCCTACTTATCTCCACCCTTGGGGGTACAGGGAGAAGTTCTCCCAGGAATGCCTTTGCATAAAATCATGGTTGACCCTCATAGTTACCATGACTCTACACCCTTGGAAATAGAAGGAAGACAACATAGCCCTAGCTCAGACCTTTACCCAGAAACACCAAGTTCAAATCAGCTCCTCCCAGGGCACACATCTTCATTAGACAAGAGCACAGAAGCCCCGTAATACTCCTTCTTCTGTTGAATTTTTGATACTGTCTTATTGTTACATGATAGATTGGATTGTTATTGCAAATACATCTATACCTATACATCTGTATCTGTATTCATTTCCTAGGGCTGCCATAACTAGTTGCCACAAACTTAAAAAAAACAACAGAAATTTTATTATTTCACCATTCTGGAGGTCAGAAGTCTGAAATCACGGTGTTGGCACAGCCAGGCTCTTGCCAAAGGCTCTAGCGGAGAATCCTTCTTTGCCTCTTGCTTTTGCTGGTGGCTGGCAATTGTCAGCTTTCCTTGGCTGGTGGCAGCATAACTCGGCCTCTGTCTTCACATGGCCTCTTCCTTGAGTGTCTGCCCCTCTCCAAATCTCTCTCCTTATAATGATGCTAGTCATTGGATACAGGGCCTACCTTAATCCATAATGACCTCATCTTAACTTGATTACACCCACAAAGACCCTATTTCCAAATATGGTCATATTTGCAGGTATTGGAGGTTAGGACTTCAATTTATCTTTTTTGCAGGGACATGATTCAATCCACAGTGATGCCCTTTGTCATGTGACTTTGTAGAACCTCCCAATACACTAGATAGAGCATATTTCCCTACCTGCTTGATGTTGGGCTTAGCCAAATGACTTGGTTTGGCCAATGCAATGTTCAGAGATGTGATGCAAGCAGAGGCTTTAAATGTCCTGGGGTGATCTTTGACCTGCGACATCAATGAAAGGAGCATGCCCCAGGGGCCACTGCCCCCTCAGCCTGGGCATCAAAATGAAGAAACATGAGCAGATCTGAGGTGTGGACCCCAGCCTGAAGCAGAGTTGTCCATGTGACCTGAAGACGTATAAGCAAGAAAATAAACATTTGTGATTGTAACCGACTGATGCGTCAATGGTTGTTATGTAGCACTGTTACAGTCATAGTGATTAGTACTCATTTCCAATAGACATACCATGAATCTAAACATGCTGCAGGCCTTTGTCAGAGATTTCAACCCACAGGAGTTGTCACCTAAAGACAGGCCAATTGGATGCATGTGGAAAATGAATTTTTATGGGCCTCAAACAATCAGAGCCCATTCTAGCCCAGAAATTCTGGCCAAAACATTTACTATTTGTCCACAAGTCTAAAGGTGATAGAGTCCCACCAGAGTATAAAAATTCACAGTTGGGGGTTCTGTATTTTATCATTGGGGTGTCATCATTGAACTGGTTGTGGAAGGCACAGTTCGTTGAGAAAATGGAGCTTCTATAATACAGACCCACACTTCATCCTCTGATTGCAGGCACAAAACAAAAAATTTTAGTGAGAAGCCTCAGTTTGCTATGCTCCAAGTCTATACTGATATACACTGATATGCCAGCTATATTTTATATAGTCCCCTGACCATTCCCTCCTGTTTAACAAAAGCAAAAACTAGTTGTAATTAAGCTATTAACTGAAGCCACAGCTACCATTAATGAATACCTACTGTGTATCAGCCTTACATCAAGTTCTTTACATGCCTCATTTCATTCCAAAGTCACAGCAAATCCAAAAATTACGGACAACTAGAATTTCCATTTTGCAGATGAGGAAATGAGGCTTAGAGGGGTTAAGTCATTTGTCTGAATCCATGCATCTAATTTATGGCAGAGCTAGGATTTCAATCTGGGTCTTTCTGAGTCCAAAGCAATCCCCAGCTTCGGCACTGCCCCTCTTTTTTTCCATCACTCTCCTCTCTTCTCCGTAACTTGTGGACATCTAAGCCAGTGTTTGAACTGTATCACAGCTGCCCAACATTTATCTCCCCCTAGGCCCAACCACTCTCATGAACCTGCAGCTGTTATCCTCCTGTAAAAGAACTTGATAAGCTAAAACCTGTTAACCTGCTTAAACTCCAGCTTTCAAAGGAAGTGAACACAAAGTGATTAACCCCTCGTTGTGATATATTCCAGATGCCAGCACCATGTTGGGCACAGAAGAAGCTGCAGATCTACCTACAAGGAAGCCAGTCTTGACCATTGCATTCAAATTTCAGCAAAGACCAAATGACTCCAAAAGACACCAACTGAGGAATTTGGACAAGTCTTTTGCATTGTTCCCAAGAGTTGCTGCTAAAGGGGTCTGGGACTTTGACCAATTCTTGGTCCCATGGGCAAGAGATACTTCTAAAATGGAACAAAAGCATGAAAATATGCATGCACTTTTCTCCATCCTGTTTGGAAATGAGCTCTATTGGTGATACAAAGAACATGGATTCTGGAGTCAGACAGGACTGGTGGTAAATCCAAGTTCAGTTATTTATTTGTGTGACCTTGGGCAAGCAAGTGGCTTCATTTCACTAGAAGCTTCAGTTTTCTGACTTAAAATCAAGGATGATGTCTTAAGTTAGGTTTCCCAAAAGACCTCAAGGTAAGGATTGCATTATTGAAGGAGTTCTCCCAGGAGAAGCTTGAAATCAAGCAGGAGTTAAAAGTGGAGGAAGCCAGGTAGAAGTGTAATCTCAGGCAAAAGTTCTGCAGAGGATGGCTTCAGCCTAATCCTGCAGGGGACTCCTGGAGTGTAAATTATGCCTGAGTTGGCCCTATCCATGGGAGTTGGGGCTTTCACATTTCTGCACTTGTTAGTCATTGTTCAAGTGCTCTGGGAAAGGGAGGAGGCTGTAAATTCTAAGGCACCTAGAGCTCGACAAAGCAAGCTCCAGTAGCCTGAAGGCAAGCCTATGGAAAGCAGCCACAGATGCTTGCAGTTGGAAGCAAGAGTGCACCCAACGTTGTCTGCTGCAAATAATAATACATTTCTTGCTGGTTTATAGTTAGCATTAGGCCCTGTGCATTTGTGTGTGTGTGTGTGTGTGTGTGTGTGTGTGTGTGTTCCTGGATACATAGTAGGCACTTGACAAATAATACACATTAGTGTTATTATTATAATTGTGCTAATGTCTCTATTTCATCAAATCTTCCCAAAGATGGTCTGTCCGGGTTCACAGGAGGTTCTGTTGATCTACTTAGTGATGCCCATGTGCTAGATTAACCAGCCAGCTTGGTGCCTAAATGCTGATTTCACACCATTGGATTTCTCTAGTTGGTACCACGTTGCCCAGTCTCCTGTTCACTGTCCTTTTGGGATCTCCTCCACCAAGGGCCAGAATGGGCACACTTTCTGCCCAACGAGATCTCTTCGAGGGAAGTAGGTGGCAGAGGATGCTCTCTCTCTCTCTCTCAACAATGCTATTGGGCCCCCAGTAGGATTTGCCAGCCCCAAATCCTCCTCTCGTTGAATAAACCCTTGGCCTTTTTAAGTTTTGCCCATTTATCTTCCTCCCCTAAGGGGAAGGGATTCCTTGGAAGACCCCCAGTCCACAAAAGAGTTTATTTCCCTTTGTGCCTGAAATCCTACCCTTAGAGACCCTGTCAGCCCCTCCCTCCCTAGGGAGCCTATGACACCCAGAGGTAACAATGCGGCTTGGGCTTGCTTTAATTAATCTTCCTTAACAACTGCCCTTTTCAATGCACCAGCCAGGCTGCTCATCCAGGAAGGAGCCTCCCCTCTGTGACTAATCCCCTATGTTACAAAAAGATTGTGCTTTGCTCCAAAGCCACCTTTTACATACATCAGCTCACGTGAGCTGCCTCTCCTCACAATGCCACACAGCCCCCTTACCCATACTACCCCAGGCCCTCATTTTCTGGGCTGCCACCATCCCTGAAATTAATCAAAGACGGGCCCCTTTTACAAGAGGGGCGGCAAATATCCAATTCAATTTGCTTTCACCCAAGATTTCCCAGAAGCCATGCCGAACGAGATAATCAATGATGATTATAGAGCTCAGCCTGCCTCTCTGAGCCTAAGTGTTAAAAGGAGGGGGCATTTCTGCTTCAGTGCTCAGCCAAGTCAAGCACTAATTTGGGCAGATCCATTACTTTTCTCAGTGGCTCCACACCATATGTGCTGTGACAATCACGCTGGGTAGGTAGACGCAGTCAGTCCTCCTACCGAAGACAAGAGAAGCCATTTTTGCTTCTCCTCCCACCCCAGGATGACAACAACAACAAAACGTATGGAGCATCTGGAGCAAAAAAGAGGAGGCTGTTTGAATTAATGATGCCGAAGAGATTTAATTTAGACAGGCTGAACTTTCCTTGTCTCAGCGAGAGAGACTAGCCAATGCCTTTGCTAATAATCCAATCAAAAGAATGTATTAAATTACTCGCTGCTGCCAGCTTAACGCTAAGAGGACTAATTTTATGCTTGGCTGATTGTTCTGAAAGACCACAACATCCCAGGGAAGGAAAGTAAGCACAAGTGGTTGAAGGGGGTCAGAGAAGTGCTTCAGCTTTCCCACACCCCCCTCTGCCACCCCTCACTCTTTCTTACTTGTGCCGGTCTTGTGCAGGCTGATTCTGGGCAATGCACATGTTTATGAAGGCTGTGGCCTTAAGTGGGGATGTGATGTGTATTTGTTACCTACTGCCGTGTAACAAATTATCCCCAAACTTAGCACCTGGAAACAGCAGACGTATACATACTCTAACAGTTCCTGTGTGTAAAGAATCCAGGAATAGCTGGATGGTTCTAGGTCAGGGTCTGTCACAAAGATGCAATCAATGTGTCATCTGGGGCTGCAGCCATCTCAAGGCTTGACTTGGTTCACTGATGAGGTTCATGGATGAGGCCTTTCCACAGGGTCTCGAAACATGGCAGCAGGATTCCCCCAGAGTCAGCCACCCAAGTGAGAGCACAAGAGAGCACCCAAGATGGAAGCCATGGTCTTTTTCTAATCTGATCTCAGAAGCAACATTCCATCATTTCTGCCATATTCTATCTGTTAGGAGCAAATTAGTATGTCCAGCCGCATCAAGGGAAAAGGCTATCACAAAGGTGTTGTGCTGGTTTGGATGTATTATGTCCCCCAAAATGCCATGTTCTTTGATGCAATCTTGTGGGGCCAGATGTATTTAGTGTTGATTAGGTTGGAACCTTTTGCTTGTTTCCATGGAGGTGTGGCCCCGCCCACTCAGCTTGGGTCTTGATTTAATTACTGGAGCCCTATAAAAGCTCAGAAACAGAAGGACTTCAGAGAAGCTTCAGCCAAGAGAGACATTTTGAAGATAGCCATTGAAAGTGGACTTTTGCTACTCCCGAGTTTGTCTGTGCCTGGGAGAAACTAAGAGAATACCCCTAGATGCCTAGAGAGAAACATCCTTGGAGAAAGCCATTTTGAAACACAACCTGGGAGCAAAGGAAGAAGATGCCAGCCATGTGCCTTCCCAGACAACAGAGGTGTTCCTGACATCATTGGCCATTCTTCTGTGAAGGTACTTTGTCATTGACACCTTAGCTTGGGCACTTTTATGGCCTTACGACCATAACGTTGTAACCAAATAAAACTCCCTTTATAAAAGCCAATCCATTTCTGGTGTTTTGCATGATGGCAGCATTAGCAAACTGGAACAGGTATGAATACGGGGAGGCTGAGTCATTAGAAACCATCTTAGAACTGCCTATCAGATAGAGGAGACAAAGCTCTTGGAGTGAATGTCTGAGCATGAAGATGGAGGGGAGTATTGTCTTTTTTAGAGGCTGGACTCATGCATGACTGAGGCAGACTCCAATGGGGTTTTCATTCTTGTGGTGAAAAAACTGTTATGTATGCTCCAGGCCAGAATCTGAACTAGAAACAGGGCCTGCCTTCCCAAAATCTTCCCTGAGGGAAGAGGGCTAAGGTGGTACATGTTGACCTAGATGCTAAGAGCCTGTCTCACACCTGTGGTCAGCAGCACACATGGGGACTGCAGGTGGAGACTGCAGAGGGGTCAACCGGTGGAGAAGAAAGGACAGAACCTGGGCTAGGAGGGTCTGATTGGAGATTCTTGCAGCCTTCATTGCAAGATGATTATAATCATGCCCGATGAGCCCCAGTGGCCAGCATTCACACCCATGAGTACCCCCCTTCCATGCTGACTCTGAGCTTGTCCACATGGCTTGCTTTGGCCAAGCAAACTTGATGAGTACTTGTGGAATGGGTCCTGCCTTCTGGGAATTCTGCCTTGAGACCCTTATGCCACAAAGACTCCTGTTGTGAAAATACCCAGGAAGAGAGATCACATGGAGAGAGGTGCTGCCATCCCAGCCAAGCCCAGTCCCCAGCTGAACCGTAAGCTGAATGTGGATCCCAGGTTGCGGTCGTGTCTATTGCGTCAGGGGGCGGCCGGTTGCTGAACCCTCGGCTCTCCGCGTTGCTCGGAGGGTACCGGCGGCGGGGGCTCTTTCCCGGAGGCGCGGGCGAGGCGGGGGACTTGGCCAGGTCCCCGGCAGTGGCGTGCAAGGTGTGGAGGGCGGTGAGAGGAAACAGGCGGAACGCTTTTTTGAGGAGGGTAAAGCCAAGAGCCTTTATTCAGGGGTGAGCACCAGTTATATAGGCTGGCATAGAGGGCGGGGGTTGTTTGAAAAAGGGGCGGGAGTTGCTCTGGCAACGGGGGTGGCGGGCAAGATAAGGGGGGCGGTTTTCTCTGGCAAGCTTCCTAGCGCCCAACATGGGGCAAGATATTTTGGGTGAGGAAATGGGGCCTGCATCCGGCTCCACTTTCTCAGGCCCGGGGGGCTGTGGAGGGCGCTACCGCCCGTGCCCACCACCCTCCCCAGGGGCGGATCCGGTCCCCCGGCCCAGGCCCGCCAAGTCGGAGCACGTAATCAGTATCCCGCACCAGGTGAGCTCAGCAGAAGCATCACCTTGCCAACCCCAGAAAGTAAAAATAGGAAGTCGTTGTTATTTTAAGCAATGACATTTTGGGGTGGTGTGTTTACATTGCCATAATTAACTGACATAGAAATTGGTACTGGAAGTGGGTGCTGCAGGAGAAAAAAACCCACAAGAAACAAAACTAAAATGTGTACCATTGCTTTGGGGACTGGGTGATGGTAGCAGCTGAGAGAGCAGGGAGGAGGCAGTGGGGGCTGGAGGTGCATTATAGGGTGAGCCTATAAAGAGCTGCCATTGATCAAGTGCCAGTCGTTTCACACGCGCTGTCTTGTGTAATCTGCCCAGCTGTACTCTGAGGTGAGTATTATTATTTTAGCTTTGAGGTGGGAAAACTGCCGCTCAGAGACATTGGATAAACTTGCTTAAGTTCACACAGTCATGAAGCAAGAATTGGAACCAAGGTCTATATCCGTGCTTTTTCCTAATTCCATCTCCATGTGCTGGGAATTGAATCACATACCCCACAAAAGACAATGTTCAAGTCTGAATCCGTGTTCCTGCGGGTGTGGACCTGTTTGTATGTAGGACGTTTGAAGATGCTCTTATCAGTAAATGTGTGGGTTCCCTTGTGAATAGAATCTTTGAAGATCCTGGGTAGATGCAGCCAAATGCATCAGGGTGGGCCTCAATTGGTAAGATGGGAGGCCCGACAAAGAGAGAAAATCCAGACACAGTCAGCCAGTAGGAGCAGATACGGGAGAGAGAGTGTACCATGTTACAGCAATGCAAGCCAAGGACTGCGGAAAGCCACAGCAGCCCTGGGAAAATAAGACACCATGCAAGGCACTCCCAAATCCTTCTGCCTCAATTCTCCTAAACCTGAAAGCCATTTCCTCAAAACAGTCAGCTGAGCCCTGGTGGAAGGACTGACACCCACTTCCGCTGTGGCTGTGGGCCAGAGCCCAGACTAGGGCCCGGGGAATGAGGCACCTTCTTTTGGCATAAGATTTAAGGGGTTTCCCCAAACCTTGGTAATCGATATTTTAATGCAATGATTTAAAAAATCAAACTGGCAAACTACAGCCCTCACCGCCAGCTGTCAGTTTTTGTACATACGATTTTCTTAGGCAACGCACGTCAAGACAGGTGACATCCACTGGGCCCAGGTACCTGGTTTCCCTTGGGGAAAAGAGACTTTCTCTGCCTTATTGGCCTGGAGGATGGAGCGCCTGTCTCTAAATAAAGGCCACGTGGTCCCGGATGATGAAAAGAGTGACACCGCAAGGCACCCCGCTCTCTAATTCCTCCTCAGAGCTAGGGTGACCTGATGAGATTTTCAAACATGAACAGGAAATGATCCGCCAGCACTCAGAGATGTCGTTGCAAGGAACTAAGTGGCTGGAGGATTCACAAGCTCGGCTCCAGTCCTGATTCCTGGAGGGATTAACTCAAGCCTGCGGTGTGAACACAGAAGGGCTTGGCGCCATTTCTCCACCACATAAATGTGATGTGAGCTGTATTTATTTTTTAACACTCCTCTCCTTCAGTGGCCTGGGCTCCACCATGCAATGCAGTGATTCTAACTCCAAGGCTGAGCAATTATTAATGGGAAAAGAGAGTGCCGGCATCCCCAACAACCATTTTTAACTGTGGACATTATTGCTCAATTTTGAGCTGTGCCCAGGGACTCGTAAGAGGAAGACATAATGCTTGTTTGTGGAACTTTTATAGCTAATTGACATTTTTTCAGTGCTCCCCCGACAGCTGTAGTTACTCCTGATTGGAACGGCCACAGAAAGCATCAAGTCGTGCACTGTCTCCAGATGGAGCCATATTTCTGATATACCACCTTATATATATAAAAGAATAAATAAAAAGCCGTCAAAATAAACACACTTGAAAGTGATGAGGTGCCAAAGTGATTGGCAAAAGCAGTTCTCTTTGTGCAAAAGTAATGGATGCTATTTTCACACTAACTGCGGATGTTTTACTACCCGGGGCTGTCAGATTGCCTCCCTGCTTGAGAACATTTTCCTTCCATCTACATCTGCTCTTTTCTCTACAGAGAAAGGGGTGCACAGAAGCCAATTCCTCCTTTCCTAATCAAATATGCCTTTCCCTATTTATGGGTTCCCAGATTCTGTCCATGATCTTGGCATGAAAAGTCAGGGTAATGTGTCCTGGATGCTCTAAGTCAAGCTCATGAGATAAACAAGCACAATTGGAATCAAGCCGAGAAATTAAACTCATGTTAGGAATTCCACTTTCATCTCTGGACGTAGGTGCATATGGATAACCCAAGGAGATTAAAAACTAGAATAACAGAAGATACACCAACAGACGCCGGGGTCGGGGGCAGTGGGAGGTGGTGAAGGCAGGGGGAAGATTCCTTTGATGTAAATGCCAGGTTGGGTCTACAGAACCTATAATGAATGTATATTCGTGGATCCATGTACTCTCAGCCCCCGTCTCAATTTCTTGACTCCAAAAAACCACTGCTGCATGTGGAATGAGTTCACTGGAATGCATTATTTTCAGGATAGAACAATACTAAAGATGGCAGGCCACCCTATGCCAATCATATTTCCTGGTTGCATGGATGACTATCACACCTTGCTGATAATGGATAATGGAACTCTCCTAGCTCATATGAATGATCAAAAACACATCTCACCACAAGTTTAAAAATCATAAAATGCAATTGAATGGCCACATTTTATGTCCAATGTCCATGTATCAAAAGCTTATGCACTTATTTCAATAAAACTGAATTTAAAAAAAAAAAAAGCTTATGCACTTGAAGAATAGGAGAGTCTTTTGGGCATTTCCTCAACACTTACGTTCACTTACTTTACACACAATTCCTGTGAGCTCAGAGATCAGATTTCTAAGCCAAAGCAGCAATTAGGGAGGAGGAAAGGGGCTGCTAGATGCAACCATAATGATGGCAGAGAGAAAATAGCATCCAATAGCAGCCTGGCAGCAAGGGAAAATATTTTTTTTAATCAAAATACAGTCAATCCTCATCCATGGACTCCATATCTGCCAATTCACCTACTGGCTGAAATGCATATGTAATCCCCAAATAAATACTCATGGCTCTTCCACAGTCACTTGCAGACATATGCAGAGTGGCAAAAGTTTGAGTCACCCCATGCATGTGTTCCTTGCTATGGTGGCTGGCCAAGCTCTGCCTTGTTGTTTGAGCTCTCATGCTGTAAATAAGTTTCCTTTTCACAGTATACATAGTGCCACATTTTTAGCATTTTTCTGCATTTTTTTTTTTTTTTTTTTTTGGTGATTTCACTGTTTAAAATGCTCCCCTCCAAACATAGTGCTGAAGTGCTGTCTAGTATTCCTAAATCCAAGAAGGCTGTGATGTGCCTTATGGAGAAAATACATGCGTTAGATAAGCTTTGTTCAGACATGAGTTATAGTGCTGTTGGCAATGAGATCAATGTTAATGAAACAACAATGTGTAATAAATAAGATGTTTTTAAACAGAAACGGGCATAAAACAATATTATGTATTGATAAGTTGATGAGAATGTTGTAAACAGAGGTTTTCAGGAACTTATTTTTCCCCTAGGAGCAAAGGTTCAGTGTTCAGTAATTTACTGTTCACGGTGACTTTCTAGAACATAACCACCGTGAATAACAAGGATCGACTGTAATTAGACATGAGAATTCAAGGAGTCCTCCACACTGGGTCTGCTTAACAGATGCAAGAGTCCACAGCAAGCCCTGTGGGCATCAGTGTAAAATGCCAGCCAGCATAATGATGTTTGGGCCATCCAGGAAAAAGTTGTGTTTAAGAAGCAGGAAAGGGTATATTTTTGGAAAAATTCTAACCCAAAATGTTAATTATTTTTGTTATTATCAATTGAGGATAATTAAAGGGTAAACCCTTGTATTAGACAGTGCTCTTTTGGTCTCATGAGAAACCCAATTTAAATTAACTTAAGCAAACAAGGGAATTTATTAACTCCCCAAGCGAAAACTTCAGAATTGATCAGGGTTTAGAAACAGCTGGATCCAGGTAATCAATGGATGTCATCAAGGATCTCCATGTCTTGGCCCTGCTTCCCTCTGGAATTTTCTATCATCCAATCAGCTCAGCAACTCCAGGAAAAAGAGGGTTTCCTGGGAAGGGTTCTTATTGGTCCAGCATGGGTCATGTGCCATCCCTGAGCCAATCACTGTTGCCAGGGCGATGTGGGCTTTGATTGGCCAGCCCTAGGTCACATGCCCACACACGAGGCTGGGAAGGGGTGGAGTGAGCTCCACTGTAACATGGGCTGACAGGAGAGGTGGGTAGGCAGAGGAAACTGCAGAAGGACACCAGAAGAAGGGGGCAAGGAAGCTGGGCTGGTAAAGATAACTTGTGTTCATTGCACCATTAGCTCTCGTCAAAGCAGTTTGATGACTCAGTCCCTGGGGGCTTTAGAGTTCTGTTCCTAGGCAACGCTCTGAGATAGAGATTAGGTGCAGTGGACTGCTGCAGAGGACTCAGGAGAGCACTGTGTTGGGAGTGAGGGAGCTGGACTGGGCAGAGGGAGCAGTTGGGCTGCTCAGTGGCAGCAGCAGGCTCATCCCATCCCATAAAGAGCTCTGGAGGTACAGAGCCCTTCCGTGTTATCCTGAAGGGAGACAGGGGCCCAGTGTGGGTGTCCTGAGTTGATCAGTCATTGGATGTTGCTGCTGCTAGGGAACGATCTAATCGTGGAGAAGAGGCTCCCTTTAGCCAAATGCAGTCCTTGGGGAGGGGCTCAGCTGAGAGCCATCAGGAGGCTTCTAGAAGAAGGATTGACCCAGTCCTGAAGGGGAGATCTGGAGGAGCACCCCCACAACCACCACAGAAGGAAAAGTGTCCCTAGGGGAGGCAAGGAAGGAGGGGAGAGTTAGAAGAAGACCTTCCAATGTGTGGCTAAGGCTTCAGAGTCTTCTTTACTATGGTGCTAAAGACAGAGGGCACCAGTGACAGTGAAGCCTGGAAGCATCCATCTCAGAAAAAGAGGAGGGTAGGCTGGAGCCTTTCACGTTGAAAAGACAGAGAAAGAAAAGAAACTACCACTTATCAAGCACCTGCTACCTGCTAGTACCATGCAAGGTTCTTTCTACTCACACATAGGAGTCTATGAGTGTCAGGCAGTAAGTATACAGTCGCTGTAATTAATACTCAACTATTAATAAATAAAAGCATGAGGAACTGAAATGCTGGTTCTTAGGGCTTCATTAAGAAAAGTCTTTTCAAATTTAGGTGACAGAAACAACACTTTGAGAATAGCAAAGGGAATGGGGGCACAAGGCTTACACGAAATCAGGTCAAGGACAGAAAAAAGAGCAAGGTGTTCAAGATGAGCCCCAGGTAAGCAAACTGTTTCTCAAAGTGTGTCAAGGGGAAATGGATAACCAACAAGAGGTAGGATATTAAAGGAAAGTCTTTTGAAGAGTGGAATCACAAAATTAGTCTAATTTGTGAAGGCTTCTTTTAAAAGGAGAATCAAAGAAATTCAGAAAAGCAGGTATAATGAGTAGGATGTGTGTGTGTGTACGGGTTTCCTAAGACAAAAAACAATGTGATAAATGTGATAGGACAAGACCAACTGTGTACAAAGAAAAGTTTCTAAGAGGGGAACATGGGAGAAACAAGGTCTCGTTTCCTCTCCTGTTTTTTTGGTTGGTTGTTTGTTTACAGGATTTTTTAACCTGGGTTTTATAATTGAGCTGATGAGATGCATGGATACCCTAAAATTGAACACAAAATTGTGTATGTGTCCTTGTGTGGGCACATACACGCGTTCTTTGGAGGGGACCATCCATTGATTTCAGCAGATTTGTAGAAGTGACCGTAATCCTCAACATGTTTAGGATTCACTAGTACCCCAGCCCAAATAGTGCCTATGGTAGGTAAATAGTTACCGGGAAGGGGGAAAGGTCTAGGAACTACTTAATTTCTTCTTGAGCAGTTTTCTTATTTTCATGGTTCAAATTAAAATGATATAAATGGTATTCAGTGAAAAGTTTCCCTCCCTGCCCACAGCTACCCAATTTTCCTCTATGTAGCAAATAATGTTGCCAGTTTATTGTACAGCTTCCCAAATGCATTTATATATCTATATGCCCATATATTATATAATATGTATGTATGTATATAGATTATGTATGTATATAGACATAAAATATATATGGCCAAATATTCATAAACACATCATATATATAATATATGGGCATATATATGTGTGTGTCTATAATATATATGACATTTATTTATTTAGTTTTATTTTATCCAAAAAGTAGTGTACTATAGATCTTCTCCATTGTTTCTTAAGACTCTACAGTATTCCCATTCATGGATGACCCATAAGTTATTTTAAGCAGTCCCTCAATCATAAACATCTTGGTTGTATGAAATATTTTAATATTATAGTAACTGCAGTAAAGAAGTTTGACCATCCACAAATTTGTACATGTAAAAATGTCTGTAGTATAAGTTGTTACAAGTGGAATTTCTGGGTAAAATGGCAACCATTTGTAATTTTGATTGATATTGTCAAGTTGCTCTTCATTGAGCTTGTACTAATTTAAACTCCCTACAGCAATATATTTTCTCACAGACTGACCAACAGATTGTGTTAATAAACTTTTTGTCTTTTGTAGTATATTAAGTGGGGAAGTATCTCAATGAAATTTTATTTCCATTTCTCTTATTTTGAGAAAAGTATCATCTTTTCATATAAGATCATTTGTATTTACTTTTCTGTGAGCCACCTGTTAGTTACATTCCCATTTTTCTATTGATTTGTAGGACTCTTTACATATAAAGGTCATCTTCAAGATGTGCATCAGAGTGGGGTTTCATTAGCTGTCAGAATGTGTAAAGTGAAAAAGAATGTCTCAAACATATAAAAAAAGTTCCACTATAAATATTTTCCAAGAGGATTAGAAACATCTAATCTTACACAAAAGGCAGAAAAAATTAAAAGGGATGAGGATTACTAGAGAGGGAAAAGCAAAGGATTCCTGAGAGTTAAAAACTGGAACTTGGAAGAGATATATGGAGATACAGAAGAGGAAAAGGAAAGGAAAGATGTGTACTAGTTGAAACAGACTAAACAGCTGTAATAAATATACTCCAAAATGCAATATATCAAATCTAGTAGAAAAGAAATTTCTTTCTTGCCTAGTATCTGTCATGTAGCTTTCCTCTACGTGGTGACAGAAGGATGCACATCCATCCCCTAGAACCTTCCATCCCCTAGGCTTGATCTTGTCATGCTCTGCACCACTTGTGGAAAGAAGAGAGAAAAATCTTCAACACTGGAGTGCAGAGACCATCAGGACCCTCTGTGCATCCTCCAAATCCTTCTAAGACATGTCTTGCAGCTCACAGAAAAGGGAAAGGGGTCACCACTCAAACCAATAGATTCTGGATTGTTAAAAGGGCAGTACAGAGGATGAACCTAAATGCTTGCACACATTTCCTGAATTGTCTCTATTTTGGAATTATAAGAGAGGAAGACAAGATATTCAGACTTCTCATTTGGAAATACCTCACTTTCAGTTGCATTTCCTTTAATTTGTAGACATGGGTTTGGCTTGTCTTCTCTGATAAGCCCTCAGTGTTTTTCAGGTGGCAGACAGAGACTGTGAAAACTGACGGCTTCTGGTACCTCCTCAATAAACCAGATGAAGCTTTCCTTGTGATCAGATCTACTCTCAACCACTTGTCATCCCCCACACCGACAAGCTGATTGTCTGCCACTGATACCAGGAAATTTAATGAAAATAAATGAAGTTCTCTGTGCTTCCTGGACAGCATCCTTTTCTAGAGGAGGACAGACAAATACCAGCCCAGCCCCTGTAACATATTGGAGCAAGCAAGTATTAGCTGTTCATTTCACTTCTTGAGGATTTTATTATGGTATTCGGGTAAGTTTGAACTCCAGAGCCAGGAGGCTTTTCTATGATTACAGAGTTATTTCTTGTGGCCCCTGGAATCCTGAGCCAGTTCTCCTCCAGAACTCCTTTCCCACATACCACTCCTCTGCTGCCCATCTCCCCCCTCCCCCCTGCTCCCCTTTGATCTACCTCTTGGCATCAGTGAGCAGAAAAGCTCAAATGGGAAGAAAACGCTTGGAAATCCATGGCTGAGCAGGCCTGGCCTCTATATTAGAAAAGTAGTCATGCAATCAAAGGCTGGGAAAAACAACACCTAGACAAGGCCTCCTGCAGCTTTGCTCATTGGCCACTAATTGTCTTCCCAAAATAGCTATTCCCAAGTTCTGACCTTCAGAACTGCCAGGAAAACAGCCATTCATGTCTCCATTCCAGGGCCAGAGATGTTATGGCTGATCTTGCCTCTTATGGGGTGTGCTTGTTTGGATGTATTGTGTCCCCCCAAATGCCATGTTCTTTAATGCAGTCTTGTGTGGGCCGATGTTTTGGTGTTGATTAGGTTGGAATCCTTTGATTGTTTCCATGGAGATTTGACCCACCCAACTGTGGGTAATACCTTTGATTATATTATTTCCATGGAGGTGTAGCCCTGCTCACTCAGCCTGGGTCTTGATTATTTTACTAGAGCCCTATAAAAGCTCGCAAACAGAAGGACCTCAGAGCAGCTGCAGCTTAGAGAGACATTTTGGAGAACGCAAGTTTGAAACGCAACCTAGGAGCAAGCAGACACCAGCTATGTGCCTTGCCAGCTAACAGGTTTTCTGGATGCCAATGGCCTTTCTCCAGTGAAGGCACCCTATTGTTAATGTCTTAACTTGGACACTTTATGGCCTTAAGACTTTACCTTTGTAACCAAATAAACCCCCTTTATAAAAGCCAATCCATTTCTGGTATTTTGCATAATGGCAGCATTAGCAAACCGGAACATGGGGATAAATACAAAGAAGTGATTTCTCTGGTGAGGGGGCTTCAGATTACTCTGGCAGAAGAGACAGAGCTGCCTGCCTTGAGTGGATGCCATGGGGAGTAGAGATTTTAACATGGATTACTAAAGGCACTACTGCCAGCTGATAAAAAAGCACAAGAAAACTTAGCTGCATTTAACCAATGGCATATAAACTCTAGCTCCCCAAGTCTTTGCCCATAAAGCTTTCAGATGCTCTAGAAACATCCTCATCTTATGCCCAGAGGGCCTCCCCAAGAAGCAGCCATGCCTCGCAGCCATGCCTCACACCCATGGAATTAGAGCAGATCCTTCCAGAAGCATTTTCTCAGTCACCAAAGCAACTTTTTTGCTCATGCGAGGGAAGACAAGAGGGAAAAAACCAACTATCATTTTGGCCCAGGGATGTGTATCCTAGGCTTCTTTGGTTCCATGCCTTAATTTTTTAAAGTAATTTTTGAATAATTTTTACTGTCTCAGGAAAACCAGCCTGTAGCAAAGTCCAGGTGAGGCAGCAGATGCTTACGGCATCATTTTCCACCTGGGATGGGCACTGCACCGTTCACGCACCACATGTCCATGGCTACTTCTTCAATATATGAGTGTCAGTTGGAGGCTGTTTTAGTTTCCTGGCTGCTAAAACAAATATCATGCAATGAGTTGGCTTAAACAATGGAAATTTATTGGTTCACAGTTCTGCGGCTTGGAGAAGTCCAAAATCGAGGTGTCATCAAGGTGATGCTTTCTACCAGAGCACTGTTGGCTTTTTGGGGCTGGCTGCTAATGATCCTTGGTCCTTGGCTTTTCTGACACATGGCAGTGCACATGGTGACTTCTTTTGGCTTCTCTGGGTTCCGGTGACCTCCGGCTTTTTCCTGTGACTCTGTGTGTGTGTCTGAATTTCATTCTGCTTATAAAGGACTCCAGTAATAGGATTAAGCCCCCTCTTGATTCAGTTGAGCCACACCTTAACTGAAGTAACCTCATCAAAATGTCCAATCTATAATGGATTTATACCCACAGGAATGGACTAAGTTTAAGAACATGTTTTTTCTGGGGTGCAAAGCTCCAAGCCACCACAGGGACCCACCCGATGAAGGTTTGGAAGCAGTTTTACCTTTGAAGGGCAAGCTCACAGAGGGCAGAGGTCATGTAGACTAACTCCCAGGTGAAGATGTCCCTTGCCAGCAGTTGCCATAGACCTTAACTCCATGATGCCCCAGTGCTGGGTTGTGATGCGAGTGCCACAGCTTCTAGATTGGCTTCCTAGAGCCAATGGATAGCTGATGAGCTTTAGGGCCAGGCTGGCACTGAAGCAAACAGCATGCCAGTTAGTAAGCATTTACTTCTCAACTCCAAACCGGCCCTTCTATACCCTGGTCCTTGATGCTGGGGTCCCCATCAAGTGATTTTCCCCTTAGTAAAATTAAGAGACTATTGTAAATCAGAGCTCACAAATCAGCAAGCATGGGCAGCTGTTGTGCTAGGTTTGTTCTGCGCAGTGTGTGGGCACTTTTACAGTAAAATCTGAATTTCCTCCTGTGGAGTTTTTCCTCTTCGTTCACCCCATTGTTGTCTGTCTAGCCCCTGAATGGATCTGAGTTTGCCATCCTGGATCTAAATGGTTTCTAAGACTCCTTCTAACTCTAACATCCTTTCCTCCCCAGCCAGGTGCAATGCTGTCCTGCTCACAACCTTTGGTTTTGCTGGGAGGTTGTAGAATGTTCCACGATGAGGTAGAACTGATGAAATCTGTGTTTGACCACAGATGCAGGAAGAAATGCTAGAAATAATGCATCCTCCTGTTCCATCAGCGTTGAGTCCCACAGACTCCCTGGAGATATCAAATCCATAGTGGTGTTTTGGGGGTCAGCATGGGATGAGGCAGGATTGTCTGAACTGATGGTGACATTCCCTTCTATGCATTGAAGCCTGGCTCAAGGATGCAACAAGAGGCTGGGATGCCACCGGCAGAATATGTTTGTGGTTTTCTGGGAAACTAAGCCAGCTCCTGCCCTCCCCTGGCTCTCCAAAACGGTTGGTCAAGAGCCCTGTGCAGCATGGAGAGGACAGGGCACGCATGGGTCAGAGGAGGCAGGATGCTGACTTCGCTTGATGTCTACACCTAGCGTCTCCTGCAGCTAGAAAGCCCCAGAGAGCCTGTCTCCTCTTTCCTTTGGCTCTTAAATTTCACAGATTGTCCCTGGGCAAGAGCTGCTTTAGAGAGACTGCCTTCGAAGGGTCCCACCTCTACCAAAATAAACACCCAGCACACACCTAGCCTTTCTGATTCTGAAAAGGAAGGCCTTTGGGCTGGAACAGCTGTGGGGCATCCTCAGCAGCAAAGAGTAGGCATGGGGGTGAGGATGGGGGGGGCTGGCTCTCTGAGGGGGTCCCCTTCTGTCAGGTCAGCCTGAGCACAACCTGTCACCCTCCATTCCTCTTGCACCTTCCCCTCCCCTGAGATGTGTGCTGGCCTCCTGTGGCCTCTTGCTTTTGTTGGAAGCTACCACTGGCTGCCAACGGTTGACAGTCCCCTAAGGTGACTGGTGGGGGCCAAGGATGACCCTCTCGGCTGACATCAAGCAGGAAAGCTAGTTCACTAAAAGGCCCAGGGAACCAATGTATGAAAAGCCATCCTCTTTTTGAATGGCAGCACTGAGTTCGCACAAACTCGGCTATGTTGAAATCTTTTGGAGGCCCAGGGTAGGGGTATTGGCCTGAGCCACTTGATCAATAGAAACTCACATTCTCAGGGTGGCTAAGAGGCTTTTTTTCTGTTCCAACATAGGGGCTTCTCTGTACATCCAAGGGAGGGGTTGAACAACCCATTTCTTATGGCCTCACAGATACATGTCTGATTAACCTTAGTTTCTAGGCTTTCCTGTTCAGTCTTTAAAAAAAGAACACACACACACAAACACACACACAACCAGAAACAATCTTTTTCTCTTCTGGGGGAGGCTGGGCTGATTATGCTCAGACTGAGAAGGTAGAGAGATGAATTGATGCCCAGCTAAGCCCTGGCTTCCTGGGGATTAAAGAGGACACAGTGTCCCTGTGCAATTGCTGGAGTAAGTCATAAAGCGAGCCCCACAACTGGCATGTGGTTCCATAACAGCTGCACCTGCCTGGGGCTCCCCAGTCTTCCATTTAGATGCAAGGATTAGGTAGGAGCCCAAAGACAGGAACTGTCCTTTCATTGTGCCTGCGGGACACAGAAGAACATAAGTTGGATAGAGCTGGAGCTGGGCATCTGGGGATCCAGGAATATCATGCTGCTCAATGACAAGATCCTCTGAAATTCTGGAAGCCCCAACACTCCAAAGGTCAGAGTATAAGAGCAAAACACAGACCAGCCTCCAGTTGGCCCTGAATAGAACTCTTGACCTCTGATCTTATCTCTGGGTTGTTAATATTGAAATTAGGACACTTGTTTCTTCCTATCACATGTGACTTTATAGGATGAGCCCTACCAACTATGTGGCCTCATCTTTTCCCCCATGGGAATATCCTTCCAAAATGATGGAAGCTGATGGGAAAACATGATCCCATCTACAAACTTCTTGCCAGCAACCTTCCAGGTGCCCATTTATCTGGCCTCCCCCTATCTCTCCAAGCCATCATTGTACCTTCTTGTTCTCTCCATGGTATAGCTGTGCTAGGCTTTTACAGCCCCGGAGCCTTTGCAACCCCAGGTCCATTGTGCAAGCCCTTTCCTCAATTTTGGAGCCATCTCTCTGCCACCCTTGGCACTCACTCCTCATCATCCGTCAGGTCTTAGCTCAAATGTCGCTTGCTCAGGGAAACTACCGGCCCTCCCAGATCAGATCATTTCTCCAGTACATGCTCTCCTAGCACCCTGTACTATTCCTTCACAACAGTTATCATGATTTATAGTCACAAAATTGTGCAATTATTTGTCCATTCTCTGAGTGGAATGAAAGCTCCATGAGGATAGGATCTGAGGCTGTGCTGCTCACCCTGGTGTGTCTGACACTTGGCTCAGTTCTATTACCTAGAAGATGCTCATTAATGTTTGTTGAACAACTGAATGATATATGAATTGGAGGGTGTTGATGATGAGCAAAACACAGTTTCCTAGCACAGCCTCAGAACAGGCCCTCTGCTGGGCCCTCGATGTGTAGTTGGTGGTCGGTCAGTGGCTCTGCAAGATCTGCTGGGATTGGGGTCTGACTCTGCCATTCTGCATGCAGGAGAGGTGGCTGGGGCAGATGCTAAGACATGAATTTTCACAGGTGGCTTTGAATAGGTACCTTATGAACTTTCTGGGGCCAACTTCAAATACTTTGCTTGCCTCATTATTTGTCCTTTGCTCACCATATCAACCACACCTCCCCAAACCCCAAGAGTTACAGAGGAAGAGAGGGGCTGGTGGGTTGTGAAAGGCATGGAGAAGATTAGCAGGAGCTGGGTGCTGGTGAGGCGGGTGCGCCATGTGCTGGAGGCAGGGGGCTGGATCCCTGCTGGCACCAGTGCTTAACAGACAGCGGGCTCTTAAAATGAGGAGCCAGCCAAGAACCTTCCATGCCTGTAGCCCAGAAGAGAGCACTGGCATTCTTTAGCCACAAACTCTTTGGTGCTAAAAAAGAAATTATATGTGGGTACACTGACTCTGCTGCTCCTATATTAGAAAGCCATGGCAACCCTTTATAAATGTAAATAAAACCTTCCCCTCTCATTTGGGAAGGATAAATAGACAACATTTAACAACTCTGCAACCGAAGGCATGCATCCTCCGTGGATCAACTTTTCTTATTGCGTTCATTAAAATACCATACAAAAAAATGTCATTTATGATGGCAAGCCACTCCCTTCCTTTTCCACAGCTTCTAACTTCTGTTTTCAAGAGACAAGCTAATAATTTGGAAATCAACCAAAGTGCAAATGTTAAAAAAAAAAAAAAATCACCACAAAGCAACATTAATGTTCACTGTGATTCTTTTCTCTGAAGACATTCCCTGCCAGCTTCAAAGAGCAGCTGCTGCCCTCCCTCTTTCCCTCCCCCTTTCCCCCTTCCTTCTTTCCTTCCTTCAGCAAGGCTGAGGAAGGATCGTGAAGGCTCAGGAGTAGCAAACCCTCAGGCTGATCTTGAGTGAGCTGCTCTCAGGCACAAGTGTAAGAGTTACTGCAAAGGCACAAACACTTCGACAAGTTCTTCTCTGCATAAGGATTCATGACACTTTGAGGAAAATAACTCTGCTTTCAAGCAGTGAAGATGTTTACATTTTCCATGTTTTCTTCCAGATTTAAATTCTTGAGAAAGGCTTCCCACTTAATGGGGCCCTGCCTAAATAGTACCACACAGCCTCTTACACTTAACTCTATGGGGTTTTTCTCATTATGCTGATGAATTTTTCCTCTATGCATTTCCAATTTTGTACCCTGTGCACTTTCCCATCTTGAATGCATAAAGAGAGATGGCTTGTGCATCTTTTTGCAAACATCTATTTTTCACCCTCTAAATGGAAAAGGTCCTGCATTTTCAGCAAAATCAACTGATGAATCTCAAATTCCCACTCAAAAGTCAGTTTTTGGAAAGGTAATCCTTAAAAAAAAGTCACATTATTTAATATGCAAATGAAGGGGTACTGTGCCGGTTTGAATGTATCGTGTCCCCCAAATGCCATTATCTTTGTAGTTTTGTGGGGCAGAAGTTTTTGGTGCTGGTTGGATTTGCTTGGAATGTGCCCCACCCGGCTGTGGGAGATGATTCTGATGAGATGTTCCCATGGAGGCGTGGCCCCGCCCATTCAGGGTGGGCCTTGATCAGTGGAGCCATATAAATGAGCTGACTCAGAGAGAGGGAAGGGAGTGCAGCTGGGAGTGATGTTTTGCAGAGGAGCAAGCTTGCTAGAGAGGAACGTCCTGGGAGAAAGCCATTTTGAGGCCGGAGCTTTGGAGCAGACGCCAGCTGCCTTCCTAGCTAGCAGAGGTTTTCTGGATGCCATTGCTGAGGTGTTACCTTGGATGCTTTGTGGCCTTAAGACTGTAACTGTGTAGTGAAATAAACCCCCGTTTTATAAAAGCCTATCCATTTCTGGTGTTTTGCATTCTGCAGCATTAGCAAACTAGAACAGGTACTTAATGAATATTGTCAAAGAAAGGTCATTTAGTAGTCATTTTGCAGGCGGTGCATAGATGTAAGAACCTTCTAGAAGGCATGGAGTAACCTCAGGAGACAGTGCCAGAGTCTAGTGCCAGGAGTTCCACAGTGATAAATGCATGGGAATGTTGTCGGTAGGCGATGAGGATGAGCTCCCCTCCTGAACCGCTTCAGTTCAATCATCTGTTCACGTGTCACTCCTACTGTTTGAAAAAGTAACAGGTTTCCACTGGATCCTCAAATAGAGACATTCTGAAGGTAACGCCCGGCCAATGCAGCATCGTGCTCCTCACTCACTCCCAGGTACCACTGAGTATCAGTTTGAAACATGATGCTTTGGAAACTGATAGTAAGAAACGGATGGATTTGTTTCAACTGGGAAAGAACTCTGTATGTATGAAGTTCAGATTTAAGCACCAAAGAATCATTTTCCATCTAATGAAACTGCCATCAGAAAAAGCAATTAGCATTAAGAAAAAAAGGGAAAGTCATAACCAGGCCCCTTTTTGTATGTGCAAAGAGCCCTTCGTGAAAAGCTGGAGTACACAAGACCTAATTTGTCAAGAAGAGTCTCCTTAGATTAATGGTCTTTAGTTTTTCCAAAACATAAATCATCTCCCCATGATAATTAAAAAAAAAAATTGAAGCAGTTAATTTTGCCAGAGAGTTATTTTACCTTCATTAAAAAAACAAACAAAACAAACAAAAAAACAGACCTTTCCAACAACATCTGATCCAACCTTGAGATATGTGTAGGAGCATGACAGGATCAGGGTTTCATGGGGCAGAAACTTTCAACCCTGGACTGTTACTCTTCCAGGCACCACTGTAAGCATGTGTGAAAGAAAGCATCCGTTCGAAACCTCTTTCCCACACAACTGTTTGAAGCAGTACATTCCTGGGGATCACCACTCATGTCAGGCTTAACATTGTTACACGCTTCTTCTCTGAGGTGATGGGGTGATGATGCTGGCCTCGCGGTAGGCTCTGAATATGAGTAAGTAATAATGAGCCACAATGCAACAGAACAACTCTGCATCTCGGAGATCTTGGGGGCATTCAGACTGTGTGCTGAGGGAGAGTCCAACGAAAATCCCATCATTAGATGAATTCCAAACATCACAATGCCCCAGCTCCGAGGCTGAGAACTGCCGGCTCTGCAGTAGTTCCTCAGAGTGAGCTACACCTACATGGGATGTTCTAAGCATGTCCTCTGGTTGCTGCCACCCAGCCTCTGAGGTCAGGGGCGAGCTGAGCAGAACTAGCTATTTTCTGCTTAACGATGTAAAGAGGAGTGGTCCTGGGGCCCGGGCTCCCTGGTTCAGGTATTCTCAGAGAATCTCCACCTTATGGGCCAGAGTATTTTTTAGATGTTGGTCATTGGGGAGCCAACACAACTTACTCCTATTCATGTGCCTAAACTGACCACAGGGTTGAATTTGAATCTTTCTCACTCAGAAGCAGCCAAGTCTGGGATGGGAAGCAGGCAGAAATTTACTGTAGTACTTGTGATTTAAAAAAAGATGGGTATACAGATTTATGTATAAGCAAGACCTAGAAAGGAATGCTAAAACTCGTTAAATAAAAAATTCCATTTAAATCCCTTAGATTTGTCTGTTTGCCTACAAAAATATTTATAAGTTAATGGCAAATCAGTTTGAATGAACTAATATGGACTGTTTAGCATTGCTTTATTATTTGATGCACCTGAAAGTCATAAAATACACATTTGCAAACGTTTACTTGTTTGTATTATCCCAAATTAAGGACGCTTCAATTTTGTCATCCTCAGTTTTATCTTCATTCCAGAAAGGCATCCCATTATTTGTTTAGACGAGACTTTTCACTTGCTTTTTCAACATTCCCTCATGTTTTATTCTGCTTAAACGGTCTTTGTGTCAGACTGGAAGTCTGCATTTCCCATCCTACACACCAGGGACTATAACTGATCCAGTCAGACTGGCTCATTCCTCTGCTATAACTGTGGGCTGGGCTGGAACTGAGAGATCATTTAGTGCAAAAGCTTTGTTTTCAGATGGGAGTCGGACAGAGCTGAAGTGACTCGCCTTGTGTTATAGCCGCTTTTAGCCAGAGCCAGTACTAATACTCAGACTCCAAAACTCAACCATAATTTCTGAAAATGGGGCTTGGAAGCAAAGGATCCTCTGGTTCCTGCCTTTCTTGCAAACACAGGTCCATTTATTCTTGCCAAGTTATTATTGTATCCTGTGTGATTTTAACAAAATGCTTGCCAGGAGACCAGGCTCAGATAAGGGTCCAAAAGGGCAGGAGACAGATTATCTGGCCAGCTCAAAAAAACCATTTAGTTTACTCAGCAAATGAGGGACAATCTTTAGAGCTTTGACTCCTTTTAAATAAATGACCTATGGTTAATTATTATCTCCCCAGCTTTCATCCTTGAATCTCTAGGTTTAAACTCTCTAGCATCATTGCCCCTAAACCTATGCCTGTAATCACAGTTGTAGACCACAGCAGTACTTCCTGAAGCAATTTTTTAAAAAGTCCAAATTTTTTTATGCTAAAGTATGATGATATTTAATTATTGCAATCAGTTTTCTGCCTTTAAGGATAATTACACCCTTAAACATATTTTTCAGGTTGGAGAGCCGTCACACAGACACATTCTAGAAGACTGAATGAAAACTTGTTTTTGTTACCTATTCAACTTGTGACTTTAGTCATTACTCTGACTGCATTTTCTACTAAATTATACATTATGCATCCTTCCAATCACATTAAATCAATTTTTAAAGAGGCCAACAGAAGTGATCACATCACCAAATAAACTGAACAGGGTAGATTCTGTAACTTCATTTAATATTGATTAACAGCTCAATTTACATTTTGTAAAAGCAAATACCTTTAATAAATTTGGTGTGAATGATTATATATTTTGATACTACTATTGTACAGGAATGTGTACATATATAAATCTATAGACAGAATTATATACATTTTAATATATACCACATATATATTTTTTCTATTCACATTTTTCTCTTTAGTAAAACAAAGCAGTTTTACTGTACAATGTGCAATGCTACATTGAGTCCTGAGTAATATAAGGGATCATTAATAAACTATTGTAAATTCTAGTTTTTTTTAGCTAAAGATCCAGTAGATTCTGTAACCAAAAAAGTGAACAAAATAATATTTAAAAATATGCATTCAGCTATGCGCTCATTTTGTGCTTAGCAGAGAAAGCTAAAGAATGCACAGTAGCCATTTCCATTTGAGAAACTTTTTGAATATTCAAAGTTAGACAAATATCCTATTTATATGGATTTATGGATGTCTACGTGATGCCACCTACATCCAATTTGTCAAGCATGGAAGACTCCAGTTGTGATTGGACCGAAAATCCCTTTTGCAGAATATGAAATTCTGTGTAAACATCAGTGTTTTGGTATTATACAAAGTTCTGATCCAAACAAGGGAGGAAAAAAAAATACAATGAAGTCATTTAGAATGCTTTTCTTGGGAGACAGCCCACCACATGGAAGGAATATAAAAAATAAAAGTGTATTTTGTTGAAAGAGAAAACCAGATGAAAGGCCTTTCGGGGTGGCCTGGGAAGCCACCCACTTTGGAAGGTCCGGGTTGGCTGGGCTTGGCTGGGGGGCGCGAGGGGGCCCTGGGCAATCAATCCGCATCCATCCTGCCACGAGGACGGCCTCCACTGCACAAAGAGAAGGAAGCACTATGGGAAAAGGCCACATTCAACCGCAATGGAACAGTGAGAGCCGCCCGTCAGGGCCCCCATCCCACCCCCAAATCAGGCACTAGGTATGAGGATCAGGGTGAGGCACAGGCCCGCCGTGGCCATCTGTCTTCAGCTGGGCGGCTGGACCGCGCGGCGCTGCCTGGATCCCGAGGTCCGCTCGGACAAGAAGGCACTGCGTTTGAGGTTCCTCTGTCCCCCCAGCTCTACCCCGTCCCGTGACTGCTGTAGTCAAAGACTCCTTTCTTGAAGAACGGCGAGAACTCGCAAATGGTGTGTTTTGAAAGAATCAGCCCCACTTTGTCGATGTGTAGGGGGGATGTTGTAGATTGGAGCATCACGCTGAAAAAGTCCCTGAGGTATTTCTGAGGAGGAGACAAAAGTTAAAAACATGGTCAAGACTTTGGTGGATGGAGTCAAGAAGAAAAGAAATGTTCAGAAACAACTTCCCATTTACCTTGAAAGAGCGGAAAACAGCACCCTAGGAATCTCCCTGACCACCTTAGCTACCATTATACCAACCAGAGAAAACACAAAGACCAAATACATGCCCAGAGGGAGACTTCTCTGGGTGAGGGCCGACATGACACCAGGTCTGGGGAATCTGCTTTCCAGCCGCGATGCCATTAGTCAAGATCCTAATTTTTAAAAAGCCATTTTTCCCCCACTTGCTCATTAAGTAGAAAAATGATTACAAGGAGAAAAATGCTAGCCATGCGCACAAGGTTAAACTTGCTGCTTATTAGCATTTTTAAATCGCACAATCAATATACCTCTTTTGAATCCTAAAACTAAAGGAAAAGTAAAACTGGGGGCCAGAGGGTCAGTTCCAAGTACTAATATTTTCAGATCATTTTGCAAATTGAATAATCATCAACGAAAAGAAATTCTTACTTAGATTAATTGCTCTGAATCCCTTGCTCGCTCTCCCCCTGCTGCACGTTTGTCACAATCTTATGTGCCTTTTCTGGCACTGAAGAAGAAAAGCATGTCTTAAACTAGGAGCCGGGAAGATGGGGCTAAAATCAGGCACTGGTGTGGGTGGGTGGGGGGTAAAGAAGGAAAAGAGGACGCAGGGTAAGAGTCCAGCTAATCTTATCTATAGCAGAAATGGGATGGGGGTGGGTAGGTGTAAACTGTTATTATTGTTGTAGCTTGTTTAAAAAACATAAGCAATCCGGTCAAGAACTTAGAAATTAGACATAATACTTATGGATTTTGAGTAAGAAAAAGGACATGGCCTCGCCCTAGAGGAGTGAGTGGTTCACACCCAGGGGCGAGTCTGCCCCCTGGAGACATCTGTCCACATCTGAAGGCACTTGTGACTGACATGACTGAGAGGGGGTTGCTACCGGCACCTAGGGGGCCAGAAATGCTGCTCAACAACCCACGGTGCCCGAGACAGACCCCACGACAAGGACTGATCCAGCCTCCAGTGCTCAGTGGAGCCACAGCGGAGAAATCCTGGCCTGGACGGAGTAGAATTCAGCTACCCATATGAGATGACAACTTGGAATTTACTTCTGAAAACTTCTCTCAAGGAAAGGAAAAGTTGTTGGCTACTTTCTCAAAAGGATTACTAATAATGAACATATGAATAGTAATGTTTCTAAAACATCTTCTAACACAGCTATGTTGTTTTTTTTTTTTTTTTTAACAACTCCGTGGATGTATGATCAATGCACAAGCTGGGTGTTATTTAAATGTGCAATTTGTTGAGCCTTGACACACGTATACACCTATGAAACCACCACCAAATCAAGATTAACATTTGCATCACCCCCAAAAGCCTCCTAACTCACCTAATTTTATGTTAGCATCATACTCTGCCCAGAATGAGATATTATTATGACTGTAATATCCATTTTCAGGTGAGGAAACTGTTGCTGGGAGAAGTGATATGACTTGTTCCATGTAGCAATGCTAAAAATCCAGAGGGAAGATTCAAAAGCAAGTGTTCCTAATTCAAACTCTGCTTCCTTTGTTCAATATCCCTCACTTACTAGTCTCTAGGTAGCCTTTCAAGAAAGGATATTGAAATTGAAATCATATCGAGATAAGAAGGTGCCAAAACCAATTACTGAAAAATGAATCTAATCTTAGCACTTATTTGTATCAGGGAAGGAAAAGGGCCCTTGACTTCAACTGTTCTGGGGGAAGGACCCTGAGAATATTAACTTCAGAAGCCTTTGAATTCCATAAGACATTACCAAAACTCATACAGCACACCCGAGCACCAGTGCTTGCAACGAAATGCACATGCATGACTGACTGACTGGGGAAGATCAGGAGTGGGGTTATTTAGATGAGGAAGCACCCGGAACAGCAGCCCCTGGGTGAGCAGAGCTGGAACAGCATGCAGACCCCTCCCTGCAGTTCCTGTGCATTCTCTGCTTCAGATCTCCTGCAGTCTGTGTAAAGGAACAGACAAATGTTCACGACAAGTCTGCCTTCAAGATGAATTCTGCAGAATAGAAGGTAATTTAAATCCAGGAACAGATGTCGTATCAACATTTGTCATAATTAGTTCACAAAATAGGGTCTCTTTAAAGAGTCAATAAAGCCTCAAGGGTATAATGAGACGTGAAAGTAAAAAATATAAATAAAAGAAAATGAGAAAGTATTTGAGACACCTTCCTAGCCAGAGTGCTACCGTAAAAAGAAAATAGTAAAATAATGGCAGATAATGCCTTTTTATTTAAATAAACTCATCAGCATGTCTTGAAGAAAATTCAAGATAGAAAGATCTGATTTGACTAATTCCACATATTACAGAAGAGTGTTTCACTTTGCAAAACAAATCTCTGTTTAGCAAGAGAACTGGGCAGCATTGGCTTCCTTTAAATAGACTGCTTGCCTGGCGCAAAGAAAGGATTTGATGAGGAAGTGTTCTTTGCAGGGACCCTAAAGTGCTCTAAAGCACAGAGGGGTGGCGCGGACCTAAGGCACCTGCTTCAAGTGGGCTGAGCAAATTCTCCCTAGTGATGACGAACCCAAAGGACTGGGGCAATGGCTGGGGATGGGAGAAGACAGAGATGAAGTTCCAGAAGGTTCTCAAGGTCACAGACAATATCTCATTCATCTTTGCAGACCCTTACATCTCTGGCACACTGTCAAGCTTGGGAAAAGTGCTTAGAAGAAACTGTGATGATTGGTTTTGAGGTCATTTCTAAAAAACTGAAGTAGGACACTGCACACATCATAACTGCACAGTTCAACCAGTTTTCACTAAGTGAACAGCCCTGGGAGATCAGAATCATGTAGAAATGACAGAATATTTCCAGCTCCCAAGCAGCCCGTCTCATATTTCCTCCTCTCAAGTGCAATCCTTCCCTCAAGGGTAACTTCTGTTCTGATTTCTAGCACCACAGATTAGTTCTGCCTGTTTTCGAACTTCATGCTAATGGATTCACACAGGATGTACACTTTTGTGTCTGGCTTCTACTGCTTAATAGGATGCTTGTGAGACTCGTGCACATTGTTGCGTGTAGTTGTAGTTTGTTCTCACTGCTGCATAAATTCCATGTGAGAACAAACTGGCTGATTTTAACACAGGCAGAGGCACATGCAGCAGTGCCTGGTTGGTCCTTTTATCTGAATTCTTCTTCAACGCTAAAATCGACTTCTACATAGTTTTGGTGTATGATGCAGTCACTTTATCACTATCCTCCCAATAAAGATGTTTCCCCTCAGGGCTTTAGGATCACTCCAAGATCAGCCAATGTCAGAACTCTGCTATTACATATATTTAGTATGTGTAAAATAGTTATATACAAAATATTTATATAAACAGAAATACATATTTATATTAGTAATTTTTGTTGCCTGTGCTCACAATGTTTTCCATAGTATCTGTGGCTGAAGAGGAAAAATTAAAGTCCTCTTGTCAAAGCTATCCTTTTATTGTTGATCCAAAGACATCCTAGCCCTTCCTGGCATGTGAAAAATAAGTTCAGGAGCCGCGCTGCATCCCCAGGGCAGTGCAATTTATAAAAGACTATGGCAAAAACTGAAGGGCATTAGGAGTTTAAATGACTTATCAGGGTCAGAAGGGCAAAGAAAGAAAAGGATTTGTGAAATCCAATATCCAATTTCTGTTTATGACTTTCACATGACATTTTCTCTATTAAAAAAATGAAAAGCAGGCATATTTAAATCTCTATAGATGGGTAGAGACCACAGAATGCTGCAACCCTTGCTGAACCGGGTACTCAGCGCCAACTCTAATTCTTTGCTTTATTAACTGCACTGGGTGAGGGCCGCTGAGAACAGCGACCGCTCCCCCTGGAGCTGTGAACCTAATAGCCCTGCCATGGATACCTCCTGAAGACTGCAAAGCCTGGGTAGGGCATGTCTGAGAGAGAGCAATCAAGGGGAAGGAAAGGTGAAGAGAACAAAAGGGGGCCACAAAGAGATGTAGGGGGGCTGGCTGGGGAGGACAATGGAGGGAGGGCTGCTATGCAGGGGAGGGCAGAGGAGGCAGGAGAGAAAAGGAAAAGGCCATGACAATGATGGGACGAATGGCCAGGATTCTTTGCCAAGTTGGCAAAAAGAATTTAAGAACAATAGCAAATATACTGGACATAAATCTAGATTACTTATATTTTTAAAAATTTAATCTAGCAGTGTGTGTGTGTATACACACACACATACATAACCTAAATTTTCCCCTTAAAATTTTTTTTTTTCATTAAAGAACTTGTAGGCTTACAGAAAAGTCATGTATACAATATAGAGTCCCCACATACCACCTTCATTAGTGTGGCACATTTGTTACAATTCATGAAAGAACATTTTTATAACTGTACTGTTAACTACAGTCCATCATTTACAAAAGGGTTCACTGTGTTATATGGTTCTATTTTTAAAAAAAAAAATTTATTCTAATAACATATATACAACTTAAAATTTCCTCTTTTAATCACATTCACATATGTAATTCAGTGCTGTTAATTACTACAATTTTGTGCAACCATCACCATCGTTCATTACCAAAACTTATCTATCACCCCAAACAGAAACTCTGTCCCAATTAAGCAGTAACTCCTAATCTCTATGCCCGTCTGGCTGCTGGTAAACTGTATGTGAATTTATGACTCCATAAATGTGCTTATTCTAATTATTTCATTATCAGTGAGATCATAAAATATTCGTCCTTTTGTGACTGGCTTACTTCACTCAACCTGATGTCTCCAAAGTTCATCCATGTTGTTCCATGTATCAAAACTTCATTCCTTTTAGGGACTGAATAATATTCTACTGTACATAAAGACAATATTTTGTTTATCCAGGCATCTGCTGATGGACCCTTGAGATCTGTTTTGTGATGTAATGTATGTTCTGTCTTGGAGAATGACTGATGTACACAAGAGAAGAAAGTATTCTGCTGCTGTGGGTGGAGCGTGCAATGGATGTCTGTTAGGTCTACTTGGTTTATAGTATCGTTCAAGGGATGTCTCCTACTATTAATGTAGTAATGTCTATTTCTCCCTTCAATTCTGCCAATATTGCTTCATATGTATCGGGGCTCTACTGTTAGCTGCATGCACATTTATAATAATGTCTTCCTGTCGTACTGATCCCTTTATTGGTATATAGTAACATTTTTTGTACCTTATAATGGTTTCTGACTTATCTATTATGGCTGATACCTGTATAGCTACCCTGGCTCATTTTTGCTTACTATTTATTTGCATGGCATTTTTTTTTTTCATCTTTTCACTTTCAACCTAATTGTATTTTTGAATTTAAGGTGAGTCCCTTGTAAAGAACATAGAGTTGGTTCATGCAATTTTATCCATTACCTTTTTTGTCCCTCAATTCTTCTGTTAATGCCTGCTTTCATATTTATTTAATGTTTAGTAGTGTACTATTTTGAGTCCCTTCTCATTTCATTTTTTATATATTTTTCAGATATTTTCTTTGTGGCTACTATGGGGCTTAAATTTAATTCTAAATCCATAATCAACACATATGATTTGACACCAACTTAATTTTAATAGCATGCTTACACACTGTTCCACCTTTGTCTTGTACTTGTTACAAAGTGTATCTTTCTGCACTATCATTACTTTTTATGCATTTGTAGTCAGAACTTCTAAGAAGTAAAAAGTGGAGTTACATACCAAAAAACACAATACAATAATACTGACATTTATAATTATTTCTACAGGCTTTGGGCATACTTTATTGTCTAGAAAAGTCCACGTTCTTGGGACAGCAAGTGGAGGTAGAAATAAGTAGGAGAGATGGCTCCCATGGCTTTGTTCCAAAGCAAATATTACACAGGTAATCTCCCCGTACAACCCCCCTCCCTGCTGCCCCCCAACAAACAGAGGACAAAATACTAGAGGGGATTGTGAGCTTTTAAAGCAGAGGCCAAAAAAAGATGAAGAGAAATATGAGAGATGCACCAATTGTCAGACCCATTCTACAGGGGGCTCTTGATCCACTTCTTTCCAAAAGCAGCCCTTCCTGTTATTATTATCATTTTACTCTTACCTGCAAAGACCTCTCCAAGCATTTCCTTAAGACTGTCTTCCATGTGCACACATAAGTCTGATCAGCTACTATCTCCTTACTATTATGGAGAGGCCATTTATCAAGGGTTTGTGATGAAGAGTTTTTAGTGCTATATTTCATTTAATTCCCACAACTTTATGAAGTAGGAACTGTTTTTATCTCCATCTTATAGATGAAGAAGCTGAAGTCCAAGAAATTTAAATAATGTGCCAAAGGTCGCAGAATGTCTAAGTGGGAGAACCAGGACTCGAACCCAGATCTCCTAACTCCAGAGGCTGGACCTGAATCACCAGGCTGTCATCCAGAGTCTGCCATCACCCTCTTCTCCAGTTTGGCCCCCTCTGCTGAGCACTGCTGCCTTCCACTGGGCAAGGCTGTCTTCACTGGCTATCTTGGCTGCTTGGGCCTAATGGTGCTCTGCTTGCAACTAGTGGGCAATGGGTCTCTAGAGTTAATGTCCCATACAAACATGGTGGAAAGACCTCTTTCCCTGTGAGAGCTGTACTCTTCTACATGATGTCCAACTCAGCTCTGCTTATGCTCCAATATCTTACCTACACTTACAGTGCCCTGACAGGCAGTGCCCTTTTTTTTTTATGATACTGTATCCAGCTCCCTTCTGAAATAGCACCCAGATCCCCTTCCGAAGAAACACCTTTCCCTGCTCTAGACATTCTTTCCTAGTGATCCAATGACTCCCAATGGAGTACCCCAAAGTGCCAAATACTCCATTTTCCCAGCCCACTACAGCATAGTGTGTCAGATGTATGACCAAAGTTCATCCCATCAGCTGCACTTACCCAGAATTTGAACCTTGAGAAGGGGACCCAAGGATAGAAAGGGCAGCTAGAGACTGTCATGACAGCAACACAGCACCTCCTGGCCAGAAGGTTCTGAAGAGGAGGCCATGGCTGTCCTTCTGCCACTGAATTCCAGGAAGGCACTCCCTTGGTTCCTTTGTATCCCCATGCCTGCACCATCAGCCTCCTACTGATTCTTTGAGCTCTTCCATCCTCCCTGACCCTAATACCTTCCAATATTTCTCCTTCTTACATTAGCTTGCTTACAATCAGGAACTACATCTGATACAGAGATTGGTATTAGGAATGGGGTGCAAGCAACAGATTGCACAGGAAAAGCGAGGTATTTGGGGATTGGTTATCTGGCTGACCCAGGTCTCATTCTGGAAAGAGCATATCACAGCCAAACAGCTAATCATACTACCACAGGAACCAAAGGTCTTTTGGGGCAAGACTCTGCTAGATTGCAAAATGCTGCCACAGAGCATCAAACAGTGTGAGAAATTCAGGGACCGAAGTGTAGGGTGTGGCATCTATCTTCTTGGTCCTTGGGAGAGCTTTTGATCTCTGCTTAATTCCTGAGGCTGGGAGTTTATAAACCCATTTGCTTACTCTGCCCACACTCTTTTTCTATTATTTGCAGTCATGTTAACTAACATAACCCAAGAACAGAGGGAAGGTGGTGGGTGGCAAGGAATCAAAGTAAATCTTCTATTCACATCAAAACTAAGGTCCTCAGGGATCAGTCTGTTGTGATATTGAAGTGCCTGCCTGTGGTGCTCTTCTTTTAGGAAGAGGTCAATCCTAGGGGGCTTTCCTGAATAAGATTTCAGATGGGTTCACTTCTTCTTGGTGGTACATCCAGCCAAGCGTTGAGCTGAAAGGCTCCTGCCCCAAACTCTGCTACAAACAGCAATGTTTAAGATTCCAACACCATTTCAAAATATGACTGAACATTATTAATCTTTTGAACCAAAACACAGGCTAATATGGTCTACTGGCTGTGTTAATGAGTTCTGAGAGGCAAAACACACCCCTACAGCAAGACAGGGTAATTCAGTGAGAATTCAGTCAATTATTTTAGAGCTTTAGCCTGGTACCTCAATCAGTACACTGAATCAGGATTAAAAAAAAAAATGAAAATACAATTTGCTCCTACATGCTATTTCATTTTAGATAGTCTTGATAAAGGTCATTATATTAACATGATTCATATGTTACCTACAATACAATTTCAATCTCAGTTGTAACTAAAAGTGCTTTGAAGTTATTGGGATAACAGTTTCTGATGCCCTACAGAAGAGAGGAATGTGGGCAAAATCTGGCCTTCAGATAGCCTCTGCTGGGTTTTTGTTTTCAACTCTAGACCTTCTGGATAAAATTCTGGTCTGGTCATAGGTATTGCCCAGGTGCTTTCTAGTCTATCCTGGCAAAACCTGTGAGATCAGTAGGGTATTAACTTGTGTGGCCCCTCCCCATCTTGTAGTCATTCCATTTTAGATCTGGGATCTTGAAAGAGAAGGTTTTAGACCCAGGGCAGGAGGGAGGGAGGAGATGTATCTAAGTTCGGAAAACAATGCAAACAAGGGAGTAAGGCCAACATGCATAGGGATCTGTGTAGGAGAACAGGACTTGAAACAGAATATGGAAGGCTTTGAATCTGGAAGGCTGGATTTGGTTCTGCAAGTGCTTAAATGATGCTGTTTGGTTTACGAAGCATTTCCTGATTTATGAGCTCACATGGCTCCTAAGATGTCCTTAGAGAGGAGTCAGGGCAGGTATGCTTATCTTTTGTTTATAGGTAAGGAAACTGAGATTCTAAGAGGTAGTGACTTGGCCAAGATGAAAAGGCCATAAATGGGTGGGGAAATGATGCAAACTCAGCAGAAGGTCAAAATGGCTTAATACAATTTTTACAGTGCAAACCTGTAAGCCTGAACTGTAACGTGGTCTCTCTTTGGAGCTATCTCACCCTCATGTAGGTGCCCAGACTGGCTTCAGATCCCAATCAACTCCTCTGTGTGTGTGTTGTGTGTGTGGAGGCAGTGTAAGATGTGTAAGATGTGGAAATGAGAACAGTGCCGTCAGAAAGATTTGAAAGACCTCAGCCTCCTTATCTGTTGGCTCCTTTCCCTCAATTTTAATTAGCAGAGGGATAAAAGCACGACCATTTTATGTTACTAAAAAGTTTCTGTTTTAATAGGGCTCATGACTATAACTGCAGTCTACTGCTCATTTCACGTGCAATAGATCACACCAGCTGTGTCATTCTAATGATTTTCTCAGCCATCTCATTGTTGTGGGGCCCTCTTCATTTCACAAAATTTTAATAATTCCATAATTTAATTTAAAGTTATTGAAATGATTAAAACTGAAATGTTCTTTTAAAATGTAATGGGGACTTATCCACCTTTCTGTTGTGACATATTAACAAGGATGAGAGTTCAATGACACTCCTCATTCCCAGAAGTCATTTGCCATGGTGACAGCTTAAAGTCTCATAAGACTTAGAGGTTTCATTTACCTTACAGTGCTTGGAAAATTCCTCTTCAACTGATAGACTCTGAAGCTAGATCAAGCCTAGGTGGAGATATGCTGAGATGCTTCTAGACTTGGAAGAGGTCTGGTCACCACTGGCCAAGTGTGATGAATCAATCCAGTGGGGCCAATAGGACCCAGCCACTTACATCTTCCCAGTTCTAAACTCTTGTAAATCTAGGTCTGAACACCGTTCTCTAGCTTTTTAGGAGTCCTAAAGTTTGCCCCACTGAATCACATATGCTGAGTTCCTTTGCCAACATGCCCCCAGATGTCCTCCACACTCTAATAAGATTAAGACAATTTAATTCAAGCAGTTCATTCATGCAGCACATACTTAACTGCACACCTACTTTAAATGAAACCATGTACCGGACACTGGGCATCCAGTATCGCATAAAACAGACATAGCACTTGCCTTGAAAAGGTGCTTGGGCCGCTCCATGCCATTTCCTCTTTGTTCAGCGTCATTCCTTGCTTGCTCCTACTGGTACTTGGTTCCCATCAGCTATGTCCTACTCATCTGTTACCGACTGGCTCAAGGATGGTCTTTGTTGTCTTCCCTCCCTTCAGACTTCCTCATGCACCCAGCAAATATTTATTGAAAACCTTCTACATGTCCGGCACTGGGAAAGTTGCTGGGGGATTCAGTTACAGAGAGTCCTGTTATTTTCCTGAATAACTTGCAGTCCTGTCAGGGAGACGGTTAGGTAAACCAGTAACTGGAGTATGGCTACCACGAGAAGCTTCTGGAGCACACAGAAAAGGCACCCAGCCTAGTCCTAGGAATTGTTAACATCTGAGCCAAGACCTGAAGGGTAAGTCAGTATTAGCCAGGTGAAGATACTGGAGGAAGTCCATTCTGGGCAGCGTAAAGAGTGTACGCAACAACCTAGAGGTAGGAAGCAGAGCTTTGGGACATCATAAATAGTCAAGCATGACTGGCACTCAGGCAACAAGCAGAGCCCACTCAGGAAGTGGACTGCTAATGGGTTGGGGCACTTTCAGTTCTCACAGGGGTCCTGTGGTGGGGAGTCCCAGCACGATGCCCTGGCAGTCTCTCTTCTCTTCAGATCCGTAGGGTTCTTCCGTGAGAGTCTTCAGGTGGTTTCGGGTGAACCTCTCTGCAGTGATGTTCATGATGTCAGAGGACTCCTATGAGCCTCCAAATACCTGATAATCCTGAACTCCTCTTTCCTTGGCCATTTGCTTGAAGGCACCTTGAACCACAATACAAGATGCATTTTAACACCCAGTGAAGTTCTTCCTTACGTTCCTTGCAGTAGGTCCACAGTGATGCCTGCACACCTTTTGCGAAGTGGGCAAGCTTTTTCTATAAAGGGTTGGATAGTAAATTTTAGGCTTCGTGGGCTATGCTGGTTTGGATGTATTACGTCCCCCAAAATGCCATGTTCTTTGATGCAATCTTGTGAGGGTAGACGTGTTAGTGTTGATTAGGTTAGAATCTTTGGATTAAATGTTTCTGTGGAGATGTGACTCAATCAACTGTGGGCAAGAACTTTGATTGGATAATTTCCTTGGAGCTGTTATCCTACCCATTCAGGGTGGGTCTTAACTGAATCTCTGGAGTCATATAAAAGAGCTGACAAGAGAAAGAACTGAGAACAGCTGTGAGTGACATTTTGGAGAGCAACTGAGAGAGACATTTTGGAGACGGCCACTGAAAGCAGACTTACGTTAGCCCAAAGTTTGCTCTGGAGAAGCTAACAGAGGACAAAACACCCCAAGAGCAACATTTTGAAGAATGCACAGGAGCTGAGAGAGGAGCTGGAACACAACCCAGGATCAGCAGATGCAAGCCACGAGCCTTCCCAGCTAACAGAGGTTTTCCAGACGCCATTGGCCTTCCTTCAGTGAAGGTATACTTGTGCTGATGCCTTAATTTGGACATTTTCATGGCCTTCAGACTGTAGCTTTGTAACCAAATAAACCCCCTTTATAAAAGCCAACCCATTTCTGGTATTTTGCATAATAGCAGCATTAGCAAACCAGAACATGGGCCAAGAAGTATAGTCAAGGATATTAGGTAGGTTCTTAAATAACAAGAAAGAAAATTCCTGCCCCACCCCACCCTGTCTTCCTGGGGTGGGCCGTCATGGTTGGGCATACTTTGCACCCAGTAGCCTGGCAGCTGAGCAGGCAACTGCCATGGTCAGTTTCACTGTCTGCCCAGTGACATGGAGCCCCCGGCGGTGGGTGGGGGGGAGGTCTCTCCTTAGAAAACTCAGCCATAGCAACCTGGGCAGCTAGCCAGAGCTGAGGAGACTCCCCACCCCCAGCCTGCTGACTCTCAGACTGACCCCACTGCTTGGTGCCTGGCTGCTGCCAAGAGCAAAGTCCTCAACATGTAGGTGGTGACCACCAAAGGCCCTGGTGGTGACAAGACTTGGCCTCCAGCCAGGGTGGTGGACACTGGGAGCATAGGAAGTGGCCACAGCTGGGTGTCCATGGCTCGCATTGCAAGCACCCTTGAGCGGTGGCCACAGACAGCATGAAAACAGGTGGCAGGGTGGGTAGGGCCTATGGGCCTGAACCAATTTTCTATAGCTGTCTATAAAATCACTAATCAGTAGCTTAAACATCATGTATTTATGAGTTTCTGAAGGCACAGTGTGGCTAGGTTCTCTGCTTGTGGTCTCATAAGGCCAAAATCAACGTGTCCGACAGGCCGGGCTTGTATCTGGAGGCTGTGGGAAGAACCTACGGTCAAGTCCATTCAGGTTGTTGACCGAGTCCAATTCCTCAAGGTTGCTGGCCTGAGGCCCCCGTTTCCTTGCTGGCGGTCAGCCAGGGCTGCTCTCAGCTTCAAGAGGTCACCCACATTCTGTGGCACCTGACCTCCTTCACGTATGAAGCCAGCAAGCAAATTCTCTTCATTCTTGGAATCTCCTGTTCCTCTTCTGTTACCAGCCAGATAAAACTTTCTGCTCGTAAAGGGCTGGGGTGATTAGTTTAGATCCACCTGGGTAATCTCCCTTTTGTCATACAAAGTCTCAATCCCAGGAGTGCTATTTCATCATATTCACAGATACCACTCACACTCAGAGGGCAGGAGGAATCACTGGAGTAATTCTCAGAATTCTGCCTACCATGGGACGGTCTGAACTGTAACCCAGAACACGGAACACCCAGCCGAGTGAACAACACTGGTCAGAGAACCCACTCCCCTGGAGACATCACACTCACTCTCCCTGGCTGGGAACCTCTACGGTATGAGCCCCTCAGGCCCAAGTTGAGTGTGGATCACCCACTTTCTCTACTAGTTCTCATGGGTTCACGGTGTGCCAAATGCTAAATATCACAAAGCAACACTGTCCAACAGCACTTTCTGCAAAGGCAGAAGTGTCCTACATATGTGCCGACCAATATGGTAGCTACATGGCTACGGATCACTTGAAATGTAGCTGGTGTAACTGAGAAATTGAATTTCTAATTTTAGTTAATCTTAATTAATCTAAAATTAAATAGCTACATGTGGCTAGTGGCTACTGAATTGAGCAGTGCAGCTCCAGACAAAGATTCTGGAGCAATCATGGCTTCTAACACAAGAGTTCTGAGCTCATGGTATGCACTGATATTCCTGTTTTTCAAAGTTATATGCTTTTAAAATAAATACTTTAATAGTTCAAAAATTTAATACACACAGACATATACTGAAAAGCCTACCTTCCAGCTCTCCTTCATTTTCCTAATTCTCCCCTACCATCCCAAACAAATTACTGTTACTAGTTTTTGTGTATGTGTGTGTGTGTATCTTTCTAGAGCTTTTTTATGCCCACATAAGCAGATAGACTCTACCTATACTTACACAAACAGGTAATATACTATACATATTCTGCTTACTTGTTCACTTAATTTATATCGAAGACCATTCTCTGAAAGAACATAAATTGTTTCCTCATTCTGAAACTAACTGTGCAGCCTGCTATCGATGGACATATAGGCTATTCCAACTCTTTGCAATCCTGCTAGAATGCAAACTGCATGAGAAGGACTTGTGACTATTTTATTCATATGCTGTACCAAAAACTTAATGCTACGGTGCTCAATAAATATTTGTTCAATGAAAGAAGAAAGAATGAATTTTATCACAAACAACATTGTATAAATACTCTCAATTATATTGGTAAATGTGTGGTTCTACCTATAGGGTAAAGTCCTAAAATGGAATTGCTGGGTCAATTGCTGGGTCAAAGGGTATATGCATTTTAAATTTTGATAGATATTGCCCCAAATTGTTCTCCACAGGCACTCAATTTATACCCTTTCTAGCAACACTGGGGAGTACATACTCAATGTTTCTGTCTGACTGTAGATGTATAGGCCTGAAAAATCTTTGGAAGGTGGCCCAATGGACCACTATGCTTCCTGGGTGCCACACCCTTGCATGGTCCTCTCCCTTCAAATCTGTTAACCAAAAGAATGCAGGGAGTGATCCTGGGAGAGAAGAAACTCCCTTGTATATTCCAGGGCCCTGGCTGAGCGCAGTCCTCAGTGGATCCATGACCAGAATGCAGCCACGGAAGGGGCCTGATCTCACACCACTTGGAGCAGAAGAACCACCCAGTCGAGCCCTGCCCAAACTCCAGAACCACAGATTCATAAGCGCATTAAATGGTGGTTGCTTTATGCCACTAAGTTTTCATTACAGTGTTCATTCATTACACAGTGACAGGTAACCAAAATCCATGGGCTTGGGAATGAGGCAAGAGGCGAGGAAATAAAGTTAGTCCAAGAAGAATGAAAAGTTTCTTGGATTTTTATTTATAATTTATGACTAGCCATAAATTAAAGTCCTATTCCATTTTATGCCAACCTCTTTCAACCTTTTGGTATTTCTAAGGAATAACTCTGTCTTATCAGGTACTTCTTTTCTGCCAGCCACTTTTGCTATCACAGGTTTTAAAGTAAATACTTGAAATGAGCAGTCATCATTTGAAATATGGCATTTTTCTCTCGATGTTATAGAGAATTCTGAGGGCTCCTGGTTAAAATTCATCAGGGTGAAAATGTTAGTCTGTGATTACAGAATCAGACTTATGCATTACAGCCATTCAGAGCATCTTCTTTATGAGTTTAATGACATAAGCATATTGTATTGAATTATTATGGTTCTGCATCAACTGGATTCATAAATTTAATATACTCAGTCTGGTTCATATAGTCTAATAAAATCCAGAAGGCTTTAAAAGTTTTACAAGGGATGTGCATTTAAAAGTCCATGTGATATTCAATTTTTACAAGTTGAAGTTTGGGCTTGGGGTTTTCAGTAGCTTTAATGATCACAATGTCTCATCTGGCAGACTCTCTGGGAGTTCAAGGTACTGGGTTCTGGGAGGCTTACAAAGCAAAACCCCACAAACCAACAAGCCACATTAGAAAGACCCCAACCTACTCAGATGGTGAAGTGGAATGATCTTTTCTCAGAGCACAAGTGAAAACCAGTCCCGTCATTTCTGTCCATGGAGGGGAAGAACAGAATTCAGAGAATCATACACCTGTGAGCCAGAAGTTACAGCATGTGTCAGCTGTGATGGACTGGACATAGGGCTTCCAGAGAACCTGACAAGTGTCACTCTCAACTTTATTTGGTTGAAGCAAAATGGGAGAATGGCTGACAGCTTAAAAAAAAAAAAAGAGCAATTCCCAGTGCTCCTCCCGGATCTTTGGCCTTTGTTTATTGATACTTTTGGATCAAGGGAAGCCTTTGGTAACAGGCTCAGGCACAGTGACTCAACCTCTTTGGCATGGGGGCTGGGGTGGGAAGAAGGCCCTAGGAGCACAGCTTGCCCATTTGGACTCTCTGGTTGCTGGAGTCCAATTCAGCACTGCTCGCAGCTTCTTGGGCTCTAGGTCACTAGTAGCCCCGCACCGGGCCCCGGGTAAGCTACGTCACTCCTCCGCACCTCAGTTTCCTCATCTGATTATCTTCTTCTTAGGGTTTAGAAGATTAAATGAGCTAATGTCTGCAAAGTGCTTAGGACAGGGCACAATTCACACTGAAAGTGAACCAACTGGCAAGTGGTTGATATTATTTGCTGTATAATCTTGTCCTCAGGGAATTAACAGGCAAGTATGTTAATTTCCTTCTCTTTTAGCTGTTTAGAAAAACCTCAGCCTAAAATATGGAAGTATTTCATTTTAAATATTTCTCCTTGAAAGAAAAGTAGAAGATGGTAAGAATCTGGAATGCTTTCTTTTCCCCCAAAGTTACCTCATATCAGATATTCATTTCAAGAGTTGCCTTTAAGTGAGGAGGTGTTAACATGTTTTTTTTTTTCCCCAAATGAGGAACCATCTTTAGAAACAAATTAAAATCTAATTTTTTTTTTATAAATACCTGGTAAATTAACTATCCCCCGTAAGTTGTTTTAGGAAACATTTTGGATGCTGAGATTCTGAAAAGTGACTTTCATTATTCTCTTTGTTTCTAAACTCATGGTTCCTTCCTTCACTATATAAACTTCAAAGAAATTTCTGACATTTTGCAATATAATGACTGCTCCAAATGGCCAATTTGACTGACAGTCATTCAAATGAGAATTCTACTGTGTGGTACTTCTTGGCTTTAACGTACTTAACTCTAATTCTAAGAAACAGGTCCTAGAAACTGGAGAATCAAGAAGTAGTTACACATTAATTACTGGCATCCCAAAGTATTCATTTTAAGAAATCCAAGAACTGGATGCAGGGACACTGATGCTTCAGGGACATTGTGTGGGGCTTTATTTCCATTCCTTCTCCAGCTGTGACTTTGGTTAAACAGAAAGACCCTTCCCTTTCATACCTGACCCAAGGTAGCATGTTTATTGATACGGTAAATTTTCTTTGGTTAAAATTCAGCTGGCCTTGGATGGGGACCTCACTGAGTAATACTGATTCCAGGGGAAGAGGGTAAGCTTTTGAGACCCTCCTCTTTTGTTGTTTGCTCTCTCAAGGAAGGGCTCCTGATGATCTGCATGGGACTATTTGCTCTGTAGATTATCTTCTTACCCTGTGAGTTAACCTTCAGGGCCCAGACACTGCCCTACTTCACAGGAGGGGTCACAGTCCTGCCCCAGGGTGATGAGGACCTGGCCCTAGGTGGTGGGCCAGTGACCCCACCCCAAGGTGAGGATTAGCTGGGGATTTGGATTATCTGCACCAATGATCCCCTTCACTGGGGACAATGAGTGAGGCGTGATTATGTCAGGGAAGATGGAGACAGGAAGAAAAGCCAGACTGAAACTTCTCTAATACAACATCTGTAACGCTAAAAAGGGATGGGGTAGGCGTATTTTTCATACAAATGAAAAATTCCTTTTCCAAACAGATATTGTGTATAGAATTAAGCAACTAAGTAAAAAAAATGGGAATTCTGTACTTTCTGCATGATTTTTCAGTAAACCTACAACTTGTCTAATTAAAAAATTAGTAAAAGCATATATATAGTTGCAAATACACACACACACACACACACACACACACACACACAGAGAACACATGTATGTCCAGCAAAATATTTTATTCATAAAGGATGCTATAGGCTAAATGACAGATTCAATGCATGGCTATTAGTTAATTTTACAAATGTTAATATATCTTAATAATCAATGAAAAGTATGGGTTTTCTTTCCTTAGAACCTTACCACGTAGGAAAAAAGATATTGTAAACCTGTGAAATTATCTCCTGAATGTGGGAAGTTTACTAAATTACTCTAGAGAAGGAAGACTATTGAATTTTAATTTGTGCTTTAAAGTTGAACTTTAGCAACCCTCAAAACTATCCTGGCCATATCTTAAAATCTGAGAAGCTGCTGAGCAGAAATGAAAAATGTTGCCAATTAAGCAGCTGATAAAACATGCATTTCCTTGGACACACGCGTCTGGCTGTGTTAAACATCAAATGAACCTGAAAACTGTGTAAGCATCAGTTGCACGGTCATCAAAAGATTTTTTTTAACATCAGTGCCTGTTCAAAGCTGAAACACTATGAAAGTAGTACAGTAAGTTAAAAGGAGGTTTGAACAAAATTTAGACAGAAGGAACATCATAGGTATCAAAGGGAACTCTCAACAGCTAGGGAATCTTGGAGAAAGCAACGGGGCCATTTAATCTAAGAAATAATGGGATAACTTCACTTATACAGTTTCTGCCACAAGAAAACTGCCTTTCGATGTAAGAAAAGTCAGTTCATAAAGACAGAGCTATTACCTGAATATGTCCATATTCTTTCCAATAAGAAACTGCAAATGAATGCAATTTGTGAACTGGAAGATAAGCACTATAAACGGAAAAGGAAAGGTGAATCAGCAACAGCATAAACCAAGAAGCATAAATACCCGAGTCTATGGAGAGATCAAAAGAAGACACAGTCCACTTGCAGCTCAGAGCACATATCCAGAGAACCTAAAATAAAAGCCGTATGATCCACTGGGTTTCCGTTTCCAACTGGCTAAGAATCCATTGAGAAAAAGACCATGGCTTCGCTTACTACCATTTTATACTTTGATTAGCAAATGCTTTCTTGATTTCAGAATCAGTTTCTTAATTTTACTTACAAATAATATGAAACAGGTGATCTCAATTAGAAAACAGATTAGAAAAAGTCCTTAATTTTTAATCTTTTTGGTTGCCTGAAATGAAAATTATATATGTAAATGTAAAAGTATTGCAGCGAATTGCTGGAAATAGAAATAAGTCTATCTAAAATGGATGGTAGCTTTACATGAGCAAATAATGAAAGATAAAAAGTTGTATGGAACTGAACAAACTAATGCTCTTATTCATTTTGTTTTACTCTAAATATTGTCACAAAGGGCTGCAACGTTTGCTGTGTTTCATTAACATTATGAAACATAAGTGAAACATCGAGAAGAAAAACGGATTGTCGGGAAAAAGATAACAATTTAAAAATAAAGATACAGTTTACAAAGGCAGTCCAGAGGCTTACAAGTGAAAGGCCTGTTATCTAAGGAAAGCATAATTTATTTGGGAAACAAATCTGCACAAATGAAGACAGGGAAATTGAAGCAACTCTGAGAAAAGCCTAATGAGGACCAAGCAAGGCTTTATAAAAGAGAAAGGCTGATTCCCAAATGTTGATATAAACAGAGAACAGATAACTTAGTGGAGATGGAATTAAAAATACAAAACCAGGAAAGAAAAAATAATTTTCTAGATTCTAGAAGATAAAGGTGAGGAAATACACCCCAGAAAGTAGAATGAGACAAAGAGACAGAAAGAAATGGGGGGTTGGGTGGGGGGGATGGAATATAGAGAAAAGAGGAAAATTAGAGGACCAGACCAGGAGGTTCAGCACTGAACAAAAGGGATTCCAGAAAGAAGCAACAGAAAAAAGCTGAAGAGAAGATATCATTAGGGAAATAAATCAAGAAAACTTCCCAGAAACGAAGGACAGGAGAGAGGCCGACAGAGGCCACGCAGTGTCCAGGAGATGTGATGAAGAGACTCTCACAGAGAGAAGGCCCTACAAGCTTTCTGCAGGGGAGAAGGAAGGAGCATACAAAGGATCGAGAATCAAAGTGGCTTTGAACTGCCCAAAAGTAGCACCGGAATTAGAAGAAAGTGGAACAATCCTCTCAAAATTCTGAAAAACAAAACAAAACAAAATGGTTTCCAACTAGCATTTTAGATCAAGCCACTTTGTGGGTAAAGAAAGACATTTTCCAACATCTCTCTAAAAATTTACTTCCCACACATCCTTTCTCAGGACACTACTAGAGACGCGTGCCATCAAAATGAGGAAGTGAAGCAAGAAAGAGGAAGACAAGGGGCACGGGAAGCAGGGAATCCCATTCCAAAGAGAACAAAGGCTGGCAGAGAAGGAAGAGCACAGGGGAGAAGGTGTGACTCGTCTCACTGGAGCAGGGGAGTTTTCAGGAGAGATTTCTTCAAGGAGATGCATTCATCTGATGTTCTGAATGCTTCTGAGGAGACACTTATAGTTCACCAAGAGTTCCAAGTTAAATCCATGATAACTACTTGGTAAAGTAAATAAACAAACAAAAACTTTAACTATGAGAGGGAAAATCTGCAGGACAGGAAAAGTAATAGTAGCGAACAACATGGCTCAGCTGCACACGAGATTTCCATGGTCAGAACAACGTAAACACTGGACGCTGACCGCACCACAGCCGCATTACAACCGCATGGGACAGAGTCAGGGCGTGGCAAGTGCTTCTGCTTGTTTAAGGGGGGGGTGAGGAGTGCATGCTAGTGAAACACCGCCCATGGGGGGACGTTAATAGACAGTGCCTAAAATTTAAAAAAAATAAAAATAAATCAAAAGGGCACAATATAAATAAGAAATGTAATTTTAGGTTGGAGGAGAATACCAAAAGAATCAATTAAGATTGTTGGACGGTCACTGCTAGGAAGAGAGAAATGGAGGGCATAAAAAGGGGGTACAGGACGGTTTTTAAGACTAAGCCTAATAAAACTATTGGAACACATACAACCTTTACACTGATTTTTTTTTAATGTTTTAAAAATTAGGCATGTACACAAAAGAGCACTATGTATTTCTACAGGTTTAGATATATATACAAACAAATACATAGGAAAACAGAACAGAAAGGATACATGCCCAACCCATAACAGTGGTTACCTCTGGGCAAACAGAGGCAAGCACACGGGTGAGGGTGGTTTACTTAGGAGGGGATCCTGGAAACAGAAGTGACGGAGTGGAAAAGCGAGGGAGGGAAATGGAGAAACACCACCAAAGCAGGTGCCATCGAGCAGGTTACCGCTGTGGGAATTGGAGCTCAGTCCGTGGGGACCCTCTGAGAAATGTGAACAATGTACTTCCCAAGTCCTTGTGAAGGATGGGAAGTGATACATTTATCTACAGACCTCCAGGGCCTGAACTCCCCCTGCCCTTCTGGATCACCTGGATCAGGGTCCGAGCATGCTGTCTCGGTTTCAGAAAAGGCTGAGGGAGACAAGTGAGAGCTGGTAGGATGCAGCCAGCATGCACTGAAACTGTCCCTCATGGCTGCCACCACAGATGGGTCAAAGCACAAGTGCACTATGTGATGGGATAGGGGCTGCTGGTGATCAAGGGGGGCCCTAGCTTTGGCTGTAAAGCAGGCACCCCTCATCGGGGCAGTCTGCCAATGGCTCTGATACGATAAAGTACTGGTGAACCAGGACAACAGAGAGTGTGGACTCTTGCATGCTCTTGGTTTTGGTTACTTTGTTTTTCCTCCTCAGTGTCCTTACTTTCTGTCTTTAGCATCTATGCTGGCTTGAATCTATTATGTCCCCAACAAAAGCCATGTTCTTTTAATGCAACCTTGTGGGTGCAGACCTATTGTGGGTGGGATCTTTTGATTAGGTTGATTCCATGGAGATGTGACCCACCCAAATGTGGGTGAGACCTTTTGATTAGATTATTTCCATGGAGGTATGACCCCACCCACTCAAGGTAAGTCTTGATTAGTTTACTGGAGTCCTTAAGAGAGCTCAGGGGCTGACACAGACCCAGATGCTTAGAGATACAGACAGAGACTCCTAGAGAGAAAATGCCCATTTGGAGACAGCCATTGAAACCAGATGTTTGGAGATGCTAGGCTAAGAGATGAAGCCCAGAGTTTGCCCTGGAGAAGCTAAGAGAGAACCCACAGATGCTTAAAGAGAAAGCCACTGGAATCAAAAGCTGAAAGCAACACAACCTGGGAGCAAAGGACCAGTAAGGGCCAGCCACATGCCTTCCCAGTTGACAGAGGTATTCCAGACGCCATAGGTCTTTCTTTGGTAAAGGTATTTTCTTACTGGTGCCTTAGTTGGGACACTTTTATGGCCTTAGAACTGTACATTTGTAACCTAATAAATCCCCGTTACAAAAGTCAGTCCATTTCTGGTATTTTGCATTTTGGCAGCTTTAGCAAACTGGAACAGCATTCAATTTTCTGATGGGGACCTTTTGGCTCACAATAAGCTTTCTCATTTGTTTCCAAATGATAAAGAGGCACAACCTTAGAAGAATTCAGTGAATGTGGCTCATGCACGGGGCCTAAGTGAATCCATCTTCAGAATGATTCCAAAGCATTCAGAAAAGACAAAGAGCAGCCCTTAAGCTCCCAACTTGCCTACTGCCTTAGCTAGTATCCATTAGGCCAGTCTGGCACACCCATGGGGCAAGCCGTAAGGCCTGCCCAGTGTGGAGGGAGGCCCAGGGCAACAGGGCTGGTATTTCCTTTACTTTACGTTTTTACAAAGAAAAATGGATTGGATTTGTATCTTACTTTATTCTATTGTACAATAATTATCTCTTTATATATCTATATAATTATACCTATATATCAAATTACGTCTGTAATCTGGATAGCTGTAATCTATATCCATGTTTATTTAATTATACCTATAATATCCATGTATAATTAAGTTATATAACCATAAATTATAATTCATTACAGTTTATCTTACAAATGTTTCATGCTCTCCCAAATGAATATTTACAAGATACTGACTGCATTTAAAACAATCCAACCTAGGGGACTCTAAAGGACAATCAGGTCACCTGGTGGTGCCAGAAAGACACTAAAAACCTGACTGGTGAGACCTCCCTTTACCTACTGAGACAGGATGATGTGTGTACTGGGGGAAAAAAAAGAAACAGCAGTTGCTGGTAGAAATTCACAAATGAATAAACAATGGAATAATCCCACTGGAAATTAATGATACCAATAGAACCCTATCATACAAATGCTCAAAACAATGTTAATACGTCAATCATCATCAGAAGGTAGTGAACGATTTTTCTACTAGCACCCAGCACATCTCAAGTATGGCCATTCTTTTTCCCTACTTTTAGCTGTATTTCATTCTGACATTTCCCCTGGGGCCAGGGAGCTAATTAAATGCTTCCTTTAAAAGACCTTTCCTTCTCACCCCTGTTGTGCCGCAGCATGAATGTGAGATGTAAGGATGGAAGAATGAGAAAATATTAAAATGGTATTTAATTAAGCAGAGTAAACAATAAGGTCAACAGTGACTTGAAGATAACATCTGTCTCTGAACAAGGCAGGTGAGCCAACTCCTGGTATTGGGACAGAGAAGTGAGCTTATGCAGGACATCCTTTTGTCTCTGCCACTTGTGATACCTACTTCTGTTTCAGAGGCAATGAGACATTTAATAAAAGAAAACAAATAGTGATGCCTCACTGCATCTAGGAGGACAGTAGGAACAGCCCTCCAGCTGCTTAATGCTGCAATGTTCTTTCAGGCCTTATTTCATTTTGCTTCTAAAAGTAACCAGGGAAACGAAAAATGTTCTAAATTGAACTCCATTGACAGCGCATCCACAGTTCTAAGTCTGCCATCTTGAGCAGCACTGTATTACCTTCATCCAACGCTATTTCCATAAGTAGGAAAGAGTGGAGAATCCCTGCTATGTTTTTGGTGAGCCCCAAACACCTTGTAAATGAGCATGGGAGCTGGGAGAGATGACAGATGTTACCGATTTAATGCTAGGATTGCACATGATGTGGGACTGTAATTGGGATTGATATTAGAATATCAAAAGCCCAACAAACGTAAAAATTACCACTGCAGCTGCATCTGGGGTGAATAGGAATGGCTTCCAAACCTCAACTTAGTGAAGTGGTAGAGAGGCTATATTTCAACACCATGGGTGCTGTGTAGAAATGTAAAATTCACAAATACATTTAATAACAGATTTCACTCTCTTGTTAAGATCAATGTACAAGGTCTTGGGCATGTGTGACTAATTTTATAATTACTCCTCAGCTCTCATTCAGTGGAGCAAGAAGCCATGTCGATCTCTCTCCTGTGTCCCTCTCTAATCCATACACTGTCTGCCATCCCATCTCCATCCCAGCTGCCATCACTTCCAAGTTCAGGCCACCATCACATCTTTCCTGGAAGAAAGCAACAGCCTAGTAACTGTTTTTCCTACCTCCATCCCCTGTAGTAAAATCTCATTCTTCCACTCCCCTGCTTAAAATCCTCCATTGGCTCCTCATTCTACTCCAGATGAGGTCCAAAGTCAGGAAGATGGCTTGGAGGATTGGACTTTTGCTTCCCTGTTTACCTCCCCACCATTCTCACCTTTCTATAGTAAACAGAGATCCTTGGGTCCCACCCTAGTCCTGCTGAATCAAAATATATTGGAACAAGGCCCAAGAATCTGTTTTTTTTAAAAAGCCGCTCACAGTGATTTCAGTGATTGGCTAGACAGGTTTGTAACCACTGTTTTGGGAATTACACTCTCTAATCACCACTCAATTAGTAGTAGTTGCCTATCCCTGCAGTTATGACACTGACCTGAAACTATCTGCTGACTCGTCTGTCTGACAAGATTGTGAGCTCCTTGAACAGGGGAACCATATAACTGTTAAGGTGCAGGGCAAGCTCAGTGCAGGCATGGGGAGCTGTCCTGGGCAGGAATGATGACTGTCATTGTCCTTGCCTTGCTTTAGTAAAGGCAGCAAAGATTCTAAGAGGGAGGCCACAGACATTGCATGCTTCCTCTGTGATGCAATGGGAAGCAGAGCACCGCTTGTAGTGTTACTGTCAAAAATATCAAACCTCAATTTGATCAAGCCTCTGGACCTAACTACTGGTTTTCAGAGAATGCAGGATTAGAGGAGCACAGTGAACAGCAACATGGGGATGCAGTTAACAAAACCAAGAGGGTGAAGAATTCAACAGGCAAAATAATATGGTTTGATCTATAAATAAATGGAGTGAAAAAAGAGGGAGGGGAAGCTTATAGACTGTAGGAAACTTGAGAGATGCATCAACCAAATGCCATGTGTAGATCTGATGTTGGTCTTAGTTCCAACATGTCTATTAAAAAAAATGAGAAAATTGGTGAGGCCTGTACACCAATTTGTTTATATTGAGGGATTAAAGTTTATTTTGGGGATGTGTGTGTGATGATGATGATGGTGTTGTAGTTATGTTAAAAAAACAAAACAAAACAATCTTTCCCTTTTAAAAGATACATCCTAAGATATTTATGGGTGAAATGATCTGATGTCTGCGATTCACTTTGAAATAGTACTGCGTATGCATGTGTGTGTGCATGTGTGTGCATGTGGGTGGGAATATAAAAGAAACAAAATTGGTTATTTGCTGATATATGTTGAAGCTGGGTATGACAGGGGAGGGTACACTGGGATTGATTATGTTATACTTTCTGGTTTTGGGTCTGTTCTGTATGTATTGCCACAGCGAAAAATAAAATGAAGAAAGAAGGTATAGGTCATTGATTTCTATATCCTGGTGTCTGAAATGTCCCTTGAAACCACTGAGGTTTGGAAAGTGGAGATGGCTGTACAACCCTTCACATAGTAGAAATGTGCTAATCTGATGGAACTACAAACCCAACACCGTTTGGTAAAAGCAAGTTCTCTTTTGAGCCAGAAAGGGTTGTAAAGGATTACTAAAGTAGGTCACTCTTTACCTGGAAAACTGGTGCTATGTCCTTAAGACACTTTTCTCCCCCCTTGGGAAATTCTTAATATAATTTGATGTTAAAATTAATGAGCTCAAGTGCTTCCTGGCTCTTCACACTAACTTGAAACTAACTTTTCTGTCTGACAGAACTAAAGGGCATTCAGTACTGCAGAAAGTAAGGGGCAGAGGCAGGGGTAACCTATAGTGAGGTATCTTAGGTGACCCTTGAAGAAAAGCCTTTACAAATTATACTGATTACGTGATTAAATGTAGTACATGGTCACTTAGAATATCCTCAATGATATTACAAGATAGAAGAGCATGAACATCCTCTGAACAAAACATCAATGTGAAACAGTCTTTGTGGTAATATAAAATTACAGGAGAAATTTCTGTAACTGTTTGCCAATTACATCAATGTTTGCCTGGCTGCTAACCTATTCTATGGTTAAACATGATTACAGTACATTTCCTTCCTGGTTTCTATGTTGACCTGCAATTTGCAAAGGTGGTCCACTGGGCGGGCACCTCATTAATTCCAGACTCCGAAAAGCACTGATTTATATAAACATACACCTATCTTGAGTTTGGGGAAAATGAGTGAATAAAAATGGCGGTTGGTAAAATCTAGATACAATAGTGACTCTCAAATTTTGGAATAACGAGCGAGCTGCACTTAAAATATACTCGATAATGGGAAAAATATGTATAAAAATATAATTTGCTTAGAGGATTATCTTTCTTTTAATAATAATTTACCCTCAACTCTCAAGAAAAATAAGCAACAGTGTCAAATCCACCTATCCATATACCCACCTTTCTCCCTCCTCCTTTTTTTCAATAATGTAATAACAGAGCAAAGAAAAAATAATACAATAGAAGGAAGATAGAAGTGAAAGAGGAATGAAGAGAGAAAAGGGGAAGAAGGAGACACATTATAAATGCATGATGTTTACATTTTTAAATGTTTTTTTTTAAAAATTACACTGTAAGTCACTATCATAATGACAACTAAAACGTAGCAATAATTTTTAAAAAAGCTATTTTTCTAGTTTTTGCTATGCACCAGGCACCTACATAAATATTTAATATTCTCATTTAACCCTCACAATAACTTTATGAGAAGAGTACTATTATAACCCCATTTTCCAGAAGAGGAATGGATTCTCAGGGTTGGCCTGGCAATCACAGGTAAGCTGCAGTATTCTCCTGTTGGCTATAAACTGTTTCAGAGAACACTGATAGCAGATAAGACTACTCTGTAACCATGATGGAGCAAGACAAAAATAAACAAAAAAGCCAAACACCATAATCTTGTCCGATCACAGACAAAAATGTGAACCTTCTACAAACCATGAATGTGATCAAATATCCCCCCATCCTGGCTAATATGGGTGTTTTTTTTGTTTTGTTTTGTTTTGTTTTGCTTTTTTACCAATCAATATGTCTTCTAGATAAGAACTACGATATCCCATGATAGAATTAACCTCAGCATCCAATGCAGAACAACGCCCCACTACGTTGCACCCTCAGCAAAATCGCCTAACACAGGCCAAATCCTGTAAGTCCTTTTAACACCTATTTACTGAGCTACCCTATGGTTCCCCCTGGTATGTGTCCTCCCTTGTTGCAACAAATCAGCAAATCTTTTTTTTTTTTTTTAAATAGGTGTATTCCTGGGGAGGCCTTTGGCTGAAAGGCATTGACACTCGTCTGTCTTGTTCACAGGCAGATGCTCAAGGGATACCTCGGGACATGTGGGGGCTCCACAGCAGGCAGTCCTACAGGCCATAGACCTAACCAGCTGTTGGTAACAGCTATGCAAATGAGGAGGAACTGTGCACTTTTCATCATGATCCTAAGCCTCTAATCTGTTTCACACTGGACAGCAGCTCCACCATGAAATCATTCAGAAAGCCATCCTTACTTTCCAGATTACAAGTTTACAAGTGAAAGAAAGGATGGTATTATAGTAAGAGATTCTTGATATCCTCCAGGTATTATCATAAATGAGAATACTCACACAATTTTAGTGTCTTCACCCTCAGAAACTGATTTTGCAAGTAAAAGTAACAAAATAAGATACTCATAATGTTATACTTTATGACTTCTGGGGAGGAGGAAAGTGCTCTTTTGGCCTTCCTTGGTTTAAAACAGATCGAAAACACATAATACGTATCCATCATCACCACCACCACCACCACCACTACAATCTTCAATATCATCCTAACACCACCTAACATTTTTTGAATTTTTTTTCACTGTATCAGGTTCCATGTCATGTACATTCTCATCTAAACCTCGGTACAACTCTATGAGGACGATATTATCTCCTTTTTACAGATAAGGGAACTGAAGAAGTGGTATTAAATAACTCTCCAAAGGAGCAAAATAAAGATTCAAGACCAGGATGATCTGCTCCAAATCTGCACTCTTAGCCACAATGTTACTTTTTTTTTTTTAAATAAATTCAAAGTTACATGAATAGTTGCAAAAACAATACTAGCCCCATACACAGAATTCCATCATACCCTGACCCCCCTCCCCCAATAGCTCAATCCACCAACTTTAACATGCTGTCACATCGCTATTTCTTTCCCTCCTTCCCTCCCTCCCTATCATCCATCATCTATTGCTCTGTCTTCTGAACATGAGAGTTAGCTGCACACATCCTTGAACATACACTATAATTCACACATATACTTCCCATGAACAAGAACATTCTTTTATGTAATTCCATTAAGCGCAGCTAAGAAGTATGAGAGATTCAACAATGATACAAAGCTTACATTTTATATTTCCTTTTTCTTATGTCTCAACTGTGTCCCTTTGAGCCACCTGTCCTCTATCCTCATGTCCCATCCAAGTTCATCCTTAGCATTCAATTGACATCTAGTTAGACTGTCTTTTTTATTTTTTTTTCCTTTTTTCAGTTGTGGAAACACATATACAGCCTAAATCTTCCCATTCCACCCCCTCCCTAGCCTTCCATTAGTGGGATTAATCACATTTAGAATGTTGTAATGCTCTTTCCCACCATCCATTACTAGAAATTTCCCTTCACCTTAAACAGCAACCCTACACTGATTTCTTAACTCCCCATTGCCCCTTCCCCCATTTCTCTTAACCCAAATTCTACTTTTCATCTCTATGGTTATATTCTCTGATAATTTCTTTGTGTTTACTGTGGGGCTTAAAATTAACCTCTTAAATCCATATCAATTTTGTTTTTCTTTGATAGCACCTTCACTTCAATAGGACACCAAAACTATGTTACTATACTCCTTCATTCCCCCACCTTTATATGCTTGTTTAAAATTACGTATTTTACATTCAATTCAAAACCACTGATTTGTCATTAGAGTTTGTGTAGTTTTTATCATGTAGGAAGTAAATAGTGCAGTTACAGTTCAAAAATTATTGACTTCTATTTGTTTTCCATTGTGGTTGGAGAATGTGCTTTGAGTATATTCAATTTTTTTTTTTTTTTTTTTTAATTTCTTGAGGTTTGTTTTATGCCCCAGCTTATGGTCCCTTCTGGAGAAAGATCTGTGATCACTAGAGAAAAATGAGTGTCCTGGTGATTTGGGATGTAAGGTACTATATATGTCTGTTAAAATTCTCTATACCTCTTTCTCCTTTCTTTGTTTCTCTGTTGGTAGGGCTCCCTTTAGAATCTGAAGTAGGGCAGCTCTTTCATTGGCAAAGTCTCTCAGCAGTTGTTTGTGAAAAATTTACGCTCTCCCTCAAATTTGAAGGAGAGTTTTGCTGGATAAAGTATTCTTGGTTGGAAATTTTTCTCTCTGAGAATGTTAAATATGTCATGCCACTGCCTTCTCGCCTCCATGGTGGCCGCTGAGTAGTCACTACTTAGTCTTATGTTGTTTCCTTTGTATGTGGTGAATTGCTTTTCCCTTGCTGCTTTCAGAACTTGCTCCTTCTCTTCAGTATTTGACAGTCTGATCAGAATATGTTTTGGGGTGGGTTTATTTGGATTTATTCTACTTGGAGTTCGCTGGGTATTTATGCTTTGTGTATTTATATTGTGTAGAAGGTTGGGGAAGTTTTCCCTAACAATTTCTTTGAATACTCTTTCTAGACCTTTACCCTTCTCTTCCCCTTCTGGGACACCAATAAGTCTTAAGTTTGGACATTTTATTTTATCTATCGTATCCCTGAGATCCATTTTGATTTTTTTGATTTTTTTCTCCATTCTTTCTTTTGTTCTTTCATTTTCTGTTCTGTGGACTTCTAGGACACTGAGATATTGTTCAGCTTCCTCTAGTCTTGTATTGTGAATATCCAGAGTCTTTTTAATTTGGCCAACAGTTTCTTTTATTTCCATAAGATCTTCTATTTTTTTATTTACTCTTGTAATGTCTTCTTTATGCTCTTCTAGGGTCTTCTTTATGGCACTTATATCCTGGGCCATGGTCTTCTTGATGTCCTTTAAATCCTTTGCCATGTTTTCATTCCTCAATTGTAGTTCTTTGATTAATTGTGTGAGGTAGAGTGTTTCTTCTGAAATCTTGATTTGTGTGTTTGGAGCTGGATTCTCCATATCGTCTGGTTTTATCATATGCATTAAGATTTTCTGTTGTTTTTGGCCTCTTGGCATTTGTTTTGCTTGATAGGGTTCTTTCAAGTTGTAACAAAAAAAAGGATATCGATCTAATTTTTCAGAGACATAGTTTGGTGACGTACACTTTCTCTAACCAGCAGATGGCGTCTGTGAGTCACCTATATCCCTCAAGTCAGTTTTCAACCTTTTTCCCACGGTGTGTGGGGAAATGATTCTTGTGGGTTCAGTTGGAGAACTCAGTTTGGGTGTGTTGCTGGAGCCATCCGCCCTGAATGTGGGGAGTGTGTACAGGTGGCCAGGGAGGAAGGGCAGTTCTAATGTTCAAATCCCTGGTTCCAGGAGATTCCAGGCCACCGCAAGAGTCTAAGCCTTCATTTCAGTTCAGCCCCAGAACCTCTCTCTCACTGCTCCACAAATCACTGGACTTGGCGTAGCGCCCCTGGGTTCTCCGAGCAGGTCCCCCCTCCCAGCCGCGATCCTCCAGGAGCTCAGCCGAGGGAATGCCATGCTATGTCACCACTGCGTGCCGTCCCTCAAGGGAAGCCCTGGGCCACCGGGCTGTGCCGTGGCGCACTCTCAGCTCGTTTCAGAATGCAGAATGTCTGAGGCTGTCTTTACTGCAATGCCTTGCGGGCTGAGAACAGCTGAGGTTTTCTCCACAGAGAGAGAGGGGGACAAAAAAACTCCCAGGTTCACCTGTCAACCAGAGATAGCACCCGATTCTCTGGGCTCCCTATCCTGAGACAGCTTCTCCCAAGGTCAGTTGTCACCAAAAGCCTCTGTCTGCTTGTTGAGGATTCGCTGTCTGTATTGAGCAGTTAATATTGAAACCTCACTTGAAGCTGGGCTGAGAGAGTGCATGGCACGGCTTCCGTGAGGGAGGGGCTCTCGGCTCTAGGCTCTCTGCTCTCAGCACCGGTCCGCAGTTTTACTTACAGATTTTATGCTGCGATCTCGGGCATTCCTCCCAATTCAGGTTGGTGGATGATGAGTGGGCAGTCACATTTGTCTCCCCGTTGTTATTCCAGGTTATTTACTGGTTTTTTGTTCATTTATGAATTGTTCTGGGGGAGACTAAGTCTCCCACTTCTCTCTATGCCACCATCTTCCCAGAATCCCATGTTATTTTTTATCTATCTAAATAGTCTTTTAGCTAACATGATGAAAATGGGGAAGGAAGAAGTGGCCTTGCCGACACCAACCCCAGCACTTTGAGGAAAACATCATACAAATTTCTCAGGTTCTTACTTCCAAAGGTGGTTGTATCATTCTTGAAAGCTTTATGGTTTTAGAGGATTTCACTTGTTTTCATTAATTACAGTTACTCCTTCAAATAACAGACTATTAAAATAATTGGTAGAAATGTTTCCAAGTAGAGGATAAACATTCTCTAAAATCATTAACCCAAAATGCACCTCCTATCAATCAACAAAAATTGAAAAAAAAAAACAAAAAACTCATTAATTTCAGGCTAATTTGGGAAGATTTTCTAATAATTCAGTAAGCAAATAAGTACTGAAAGCTGTGGAGCATCATGGGAGATTCAGAATTCAATTAGATGTCAGCTCTGCTGCCTTGAAGTAACTTAAAGAGTATAATAATGAGGATTTGAGACAGAAACAGGTATCTTTTGATACAAGCAAGAAAGTGCCAGTAGCCTTACAAGAAGTGGAGTTGAGGTTTCATGAATCTTCTAAAACTGCTACTCAAAGTGGGTCTGTTTTAGATAACTTTGTTGCAACTTTACATAGTAATTTTATGTCTGTTAAATCCAACTGCAATAATAAAAAAAGATTTGACCTTGTATTCTGTATGTCCTTTTTATTTAATTTTTTCATTTCATTTTTCTAGTAATTTATTTCCATTCGTTTTACAGAAGTACTGATAAGTGGAGTGAAAATAACTCGCCTTTCACCACTGACAGTTTGAGAAGAACTGTATTTTAGAGTCACATGGTTCAACTCAGGAAGTTTAAGGTCTATAGTTAATAATTACCATACCACACTTTACTTATTAGAACTATTTGGATATATATATAATATTTATATACTATGCATATATGTGTATTTTTGTATAACATCTACATACAATATTTAAAAGTCATAATAGCCTCTTTAAAGATAGTCTGAGTTTACATTCTTCAGTAATTCAGGCAGGGAGCCCTTTTTTAAACTTTGGTGAATTTTATGTGTTCTCAAAAGAAATCTGCATCAGAACAATGTGACATACCATGTCTTCAAAAATAAAGCCATAGATTCAGAAATTTAATAACCCGTGAAGTGACTATTTAAAATCAACAATCACAATAAACACATTTCTTTAAGAAAAAAATATGAGATCATAATAAAAGACTATCACTAACACCATGGTCAGTGAAAAGAGGACAGGGCCTCTGTACTGCTACCTAGAGTTTCCTCAGTTCTAGAACACTACCTAGCATGGACTAGGTCCCAATAATTGCTGAATGAATGAAATCATATTTAAGAATAAATAATTAGGCAATAGATCTTACGTAACATTTTAGTGATGATGCTGGAAGATGACCGATTTTCAGAAGACATGACATTTCTTTACAGGAACACTCCAGATTCATCATAAAACTTAAGACTGTGCTGCTTATTCAGAGAACGGACTGGTTCTGAGAGACCCAAGTCTGGATTGAGGCTTTGCTACTTCCTAGTTATGTGACCTTTTTTATCCTCCTCAAGATTCAATTTCCCCATCTGTAAATGGAGATAAAAATAGAACTAACCTCACCAGCTTGCTGTGAAGAGTAAATGACATGATATATTAAGTATTTTGCTCATGCCTGGCACCTGGTAAACCCTTAGAAAATGTGAGACTGCAGTGGTATTAAGTTGAAGTAGATGAAATGGTGGATATTCCACCATTTTTGACCTACAACAATGGCAATTTCTTGTGGCTGGCTTTGAATACAGTAAAAAGCATTGTTTTGCTCAGAACAACTCACCAAGCAGAGACTGAATATATTCTTTCCCCACTGCCTCCACTGCTTTACCTGCAAACATATGGCTCCTGGAGCTGTTGGCAGGGTTACAAGAAGAACTGTACAGAACCTGGGAAATAACACCCTGTGGTGAAGGTTGTCACCATAATCCTCTGGCTGCCTTGCAGGAGGGTCTCTCTCTCAACATGCACAGTTAACCTTAACTGCTTCAAGCTGGGCCAGGAAGGCAGCAGTAAGGAAATCCACCCACATTAGAAACCCTCAAAGATCCAGAATATATAAAGAACTTCTATAAGGCAACAATGAAAAGACAACACAATTTAAAAATGTGCAAAGGACTTGAACAGACATCTCTTCAAAGAAGATATACAAATGTCCAATAGGTATATGAAAAGCTGCTTAATATCATTAGCCATTAGGGAAATGCAAATGAAAACCACAATGAGCTATCACTTCATAACCACAAGGATGTCCATAATAAAAACAAACAAAAAACAGAGAAATTGGAACTCCAGTGTATTGGTGGGAATATAAAAAGGAGTAGCCATGGATGGAAACCAATGTGGCAGTTCCTCAAAAAGTTAAATACAGAATTACCAGACAAGCTGGCAATTCCACTTCTAGGTATATACCCAAAGCAAGTGAAAACTGACCCTTGGACACTAATGTTTATACTTGCATTATTCACAACAGCTAAAAAGCAGAAACAATCCAAGTTCCCAATAACAAATGAATGAATAACAAAATGTGGTAAACACATGTAATGAATTACTCAGTCGTAAGAAAGAATGAATTTATGAGACATGCTGCAACACTGAAGAACCATGAAAACATGACACTCTGTGAAATAAGTAAGGCAAAGAAACACAGCTGTTGTATGATATCACTTACAAATAATAGCAAATTTGCAGAGATAGGAATAGATTAGAGGTGACCAGGGGATGGGAGTGGTAGGGGTGGTGTTTTTCAGTAAAAAAAAAAAAAAAAGAACTAAGAAGCCAACTTGCATAAGTTCCTATTGGCCAAATGTGTTGAGAGATGTCTTGGGGAAGGGAAGTAGAGGGGAAGGAAGTTCAGAAATAGACCCTCACATCTATGATCAATTGATTTCTGACAAAGCTAGCAAGTCCATTCAACTAGCAAAGAATAGTCTCTTCAACAAATGATACTGAGAGAACTGGATATCCATATACAAGAGAATGAAGGAGGACTCCTACCTCGCATCATACACAAAATTAACTAAAAATGGATCAATGATCAAAATATACAAACCAGGACTACAGAACTCCTAGAAGAAATGTAGGGAGCATCTTCAGGATCTTGTATTAGGCAACGGTTTCTTAAAATTTAAACCCAAAGCACAAGCAACAAAGCAACAACAACAACAAAAAAAATAGATAAATGTACCTCATCAGAATCAAAAACTTCTGTGTATCAAAGAAATTTATCATGAAAGTTAAAAGGCAACCTACTCAATGGGAGAAAATATTTGGAAACTACATACTAATAAGGGTTTAATATACAGAAAATATAAAGAATATATAAAGAATATACAAAGAAATTCTACAATTCAACAATAAAAAGACAAACTAATTAAAAAATGGGCAAACACTTGAATAGACATTAAAAAGAGGATGTACAAATGGCCAAAAAGCACATGAAAAGATGCTCAACATCATTAGCTATTAGGGAAATTCAAATCAAAACCACAATGAGATACCATTTCAAGTGTACCAGAATGGCTACTATTAAAAAAGCAGAAAATTACAAGTGTTAGGATACAGTGAAAGACGAACAGTAATTCATTGCTAGAGGGAACATAAAATGGTACAGCCACTGTGGAAGATAGTTTGGTGGTTCCTCAGAAAGTAATATAGAATTACCATATGGCTGAGGAATCCTGCTTCTAGGTATATACCCATTAGAACTGAAAAGAGGGACTAGAAAAGATATTTGCACACTGATGTTCATAGCGGCATTATTCACAATTGCCAAATGATGGGAGCAACCCAACTGTCCATCAACAGATGAATGGATAAACAAAATGTGTGTGTACACACACACACACACACACACACACACACACACACACACACACACACAATGGAATATTATTCAGCCATAAAAAGGAATGAAGTCTAATACATGGGACAACATGTTGAGTTAAATAAACCAGATACAAAAAGGCAAATATTGTATGATCTCACTGTTACGAAATAATTAGAATAAGCAAAACCAGAGAGGCAGAATCTAGAACATAGATTACCGGGGACTGGGTTGGGGATAGGAAATGGGGAGTTAATATTTAAATTGTGCAAAATTTCTAAGTGGGTTGACTGAAGTTTTGGAAATGAATGGTGGTGATGGTAGCACAACATTGTAAATGTAATTAACAGCACCAAATTATATATGTGAATATAGTTAAAAGGGGAAATTCTAGGTTGCATAAATGGTTACTAGAATAAAAATTAAAAGAATAAACATACGACTATAAAAGAGTGAACAATGATGGACTATAGTCAATAGTACAATTATAAAAATGTTCTTTCATCAATTATAACAAATGTGCCACACTAATGAAGGTGTTAATAATAGGGTGGTACGTGGGAACTCTGTGTTTTATACATGATTTTCCTGTAAGCCTACAGCTTCTGAAATTTAAAAAAAAAAATTAGATTTAAAAAGGGGAAATTTTAGGTTATATATATGTTGCTAGATTAAGTATTTTATTTATAAATTACCTAGATTAATGTCCAAAATATTTGTTATTATTTGATGGTTTCTGGATTTCATCTTGTTCCTTTAGATGGGCTCTCAATTCCTGTTTCTATGTCTCGTACTCTTTTGTTGCACACTGTTCATTTTAATATTTTAATGTGTTAACTCTGGGATTTAGTCCTTGAGCTGTCTGTTCCTTAAGTTTTTATCCAGTTAGTGATATGACAGAGATTTCTTTGTGTGCTAGGAGCTAACAACAACAAACCAACACAAAAAAAATGCCTTTCAAAGTCTTTGGAAATTGACTTTGCACAGTTGGGGCTCTCCTTCAGAGTTTAGCCCTCCTATCAAGAACGTCAGCCTGAGACAAATGTGAAGTGCAGGCTCCTCTCCAACTCCGGTGAGTCTGCATCTTCTCCTGGGCTCATGTTTGCTTGTGCCCTTAGGAATTCCCCAGTTTACAGGCATCTGAATGTCCCCTTTATTTGCTATGAAACAAATTAACCCCTTCCTGGATGATCTATTGTATGTCTTAAAGCAGGTCATCCTTTGCCCCAGGCTGCTTCCACTTAACTGTGTTGTACACTGCTTTAGCTGTCTGCAAGCTGCTTCTGCCTGAAAGGCAAGTCTGGGAGGGCGAGCCTGAGACGAGCTTCCTTTGCATTCTCAGTTTGCCACTGGCTAGATTAACACTGATCTACAGGCCCCCCCCCCCCCAGATGCACACAGGGGTTGCTCTGCTCCCTCTGGAACACGGCCGGGAAGCCACAGTGGGACTGCAGGCTGGCTCTACACCAGGTGGGGGAGGGCTTAGGGGAGGGACCGGCAACAGCACCTGGAGCTTTGCTACTGTTTTAAAGTTGCGTTTTCTTGATTCTGCACCCACAATGTTATTGACACCCTTTACACTGTTCTACAGCATTTTGAGGAGGATGGCTCTGCCAGTTTTTGCTTTTTGTTCAAAGAGTCTGTGGGGAACGGCAACATCTTGGTTGACTTTCCTGTGGGTATTTTTGAACAATAGGCCCAGTTGTTTGAGCATGAGATGCAAGGGTCAAGAGAAGCCAGATTCTGCAAAACCTGGCTCCAGCCACACACTAGAGTTGTTCTGATAACTTTGAATGGGTGGGGAAAATACAAGTTAATCAATAAGGCTTAGCACCGGAGGCCAAACTTATACTCCTCCTTTTACCATCATCATGTACCTTTACTACACAACATATTAAATGCTGTGATCCACCAGCCTCGCACAACCACTGCCACCACCACACATACAACTAATATTCTTGTCTCCAAGAAAGAAAATTAATCTTCAAGACAGCTCAATACAGAAATTTCTGTTACTACCCAGCATTTCTAAAAATTATTTTAATATATTTAACTTATAAAACTTGGAAAATGACAGCATGGTGCCCATATCTTTAATATGAAAACATTTAATACTTTTTTTTGCTGATAAACGTAAGGTTCAAATCTTGGAAACATTTTAATAGGTGAGGAAAGTGAAAACATAACTGAATGATTGCTTAAACATTGCTTGGAATTGCACTAGCAGAGTGAGAAGGTTTATAAAGCTGCATTTCTGGCTTTAAAAAATCCATCAGTAATTCCTTTTGAACAAACACTACATGTATTAGCTAATGCAGATGTGTCCTACTAGAATCCATTTCTCTGTATGTGCTTATGTATTTATGTTATTCCTGTAGGTAGAGTTTCATATAGAAATTTAAACATATGCTCTTGGAGGGAAAGATATGTCTTATATATCTTTGTATTCTACCTAACACCTAGCACTGTCTCCAGCAGGCAGTAGGAATTAAATAAAGGTCTGTTGAATTAAATCAAATAGGAAGTACAGGGAAAATAAGCATATTCACTTTCACATGAAAATATACCAAAGCACTTGATGTTAGGAGATCAAAAAGTAACATAGTTAAAAGACCCATTAACCCGAGAATCAGATTAATTTTCCATTAAAGTGAAACTAAGTTTTGCTCACTCCTTGAAAAGAACATACTGTTCTTTATTTAACAGACAAAATCAGTTGAAATGCATTTAATTTAAAATATGTCTATTTCTATGAGGTATGGAACCCTTTCTACACAGGCTAATGCCACAAGTGAATAACCATCACAGACAACAGAAGAAATCCTTGTATAGGTAGACACATCAAACTAAAACTCTGTTCACCAACAGTTTATGGCTTAACAGGGCCATGTGGTTATGCAGGGGATGCTGAGAGGACAAGAATGGGTTCCACTGGGATGTACAAAGAATGAAAGGGCACCTGGAATTTTACTCTGACACTGAAAGTTGGAATGGAAAGACAGGGGCCACCAAGCCTTGTGCTCATAAATGCACAGCAGACACTATACCGAGCCTCCTGCAGGTTTAATTAGAGCCCTAAATACTAGGGGTGAGAACAATCTATGTTTTGTTGGTTTATAAACTGGTTTTTATACACTATCATTCTCTATGTTTCCTTTGAAGACAAGACTAGATAAGTAATGCAGGCAAGGGTTAGGTAAAGAAATACATCTATTTTTATTTTTATTTTTTTTAAGTCTATATATAGTATCAAACCTTCAAGAGAATTTGACCAAGCAGGCTCACTATGATAATCTTTTCTGTGAAGGCAAATTCTTCAGTTGGGTGTCAGAGTCAAACCATCATAGGATGATTTTTAGAAGCCTACAGTGATCTGCCAATAGTTCAGTCTTGATAGTTCTAGGACCTCTTCAAACAGCTAATTCTATGGATGATCTCAGACGCCTATGAGCACGGCCACACCCTGAGAGCCCATCCTTCCTCAGAATGGTTCTACATTTACGATCACAAAATTCTGAAACTCCCCTCATGAACTGCAATCTCCTAGTCTTCAATTTCTTCATTTCCCCCACTTTTCCCTTTCTGCTCTCACTGGGACCTCCAGCCTCCAGACGTTTCCCTCAATCGGCATTAAGTGGATCCCAAAGGGCAGTCATTTCAGACTGGCTGTCACCAAAGGAATACGTATGTATTCCTACTTAACTCAATCCAATTCAGAAAGGGGTTTCTTGGGCCGTTTCTTTTTAATTTTCATTTGCAAAAGGTCTTATTATCTAACTTAGAGAAACAGCAAAGGGGACTGTGGGGGCCCTTGAAAGCTGGTGGACACTACACTGTAGTGAATTATTGGCACTTTTTCTTCTGTCTTCCTCAATGGCTCTGATGGCAAGAGAGAGGCCAAGGACTGAGGACAACTGTGACTGGGCACCTGTGCTTCCTAATGTTCTCAAAAAGGCCAACCGGCCCACAAAAGGCCTCAGCATATGGCTTTGGCATCATTAGCATCAGATCCCAAACTAATAAGCAACTATATCCTGAAAAGAAACATGAACTAGACAGAGCAGTGAACAATGTATATTGGCAGTGAAGCAATCAGAAAAATAACAGTTGTGTTAAACCAGAGTTCTACTTACAACTGGCCTAGAAGATTAAAAAAAAATAACAAATTAAAACAAAGTCAAAAGAAACCTAACCATAACTAAAATAGGTATGTGTCTTTTTGCATAAAACTATCTTGGAAAAGTAACGATGCAATATATAATTCCTCAGTTAATTAATTCTAAGTTTTTTGTAGCACGCTTCATATCCTTATCCTGTATTACATGCCATCTGTCAACGGTGAATATTTAGTTCTCACCCACAACCTGCTTCCTAACCCTTAGAATAAGTGTATCTCTTTAAAAACCAGAAAATCGTTCCTTTAGACCAGAAGCGGGATAAGAAGTTATATATTAAATAAACCGATATTACTTTATAATCTACTGCTGCCATCTCCTGTGTTAATGAAGCAGCACCTTCACACTTAAGAACAAAAGTAAAGGTGTTTAACAGGGATAATTCTTACCAGTCAATCAGATGGCAAATTTTCTACATACATCAGAGAAAGAAAAGCTTAATTCTGTTACCTCTAAGTGACTTCGCCTCTCAGCAATCACACGTTCATCCTTGTTTCCAAATAGTTTCTTTGGGGGGAATTCAAGGGTAGCCAGCTGAAATAAATATTTTAAAAGGGATGCATTAATATTATACCTATGATATTTGGGGTATTATTAATCTATTAATTGAAATTTCTATCAAGGGGTGAAAAGAGAAAGACACTGGAAGTTTAAGGACACTGGGTCTTGTCTTGCTTGGCAGCCAACCGTCTGCGTGACTTTGAATAGATCAGACAACCATGGGTCAAATTCCACAAAGGTCAAATGAGAAGGCAAGACTATGTGTATGGACAGACCAGATGTAAAATATTCTGTCTCAGATGACATCATACTGTGCAAATGGTATTTCCCAGTGTTTGGGTTTTAAAACACAAGTTTGTTCTTCTTTTAGTCCCCTTCTTATACTAGAATTCAATTGTTTTTGTTTTGAGATGAAAATTAGAAAGCTCAACTATGCATTAGCTGAAAATTTTGTAAATAGTTCTGAGACTATAGCTAAAGTTCTTCAAAACATTGCATATCGTCTTTTCTCAGTTACAATTGCAAATGAAGACTACACATGTGAAAGGCACTTCTTTCCATTTTTCACCTTGTTTCCTAGAAATTGAGGGTTCAGAATTCATTTTAGCCAGGTCTTGGAATTTCTTAGTCATTTTCCTTAAGCTTCCCTTCTTGGAGGTATACAAATTGTAATGATAAGGTAAGTTTTATTAGTCTCCCAGGCAAGAAAGGCTTCTAATCTTGGGAAACATGACCAGCTAGTGTCACTTTGGTTGAACGAGTGCTAAGTGACAATAACTGCTGGTATTGATGAAATCCACAATTTCCTTCCTTCTTCACCTTGCAAATTCAGAGAAACTGAGAAGCCAGTGAAGCATTATCAAGAAAAAATTAACATTTCCCTCACAATATAGGTCACAATACGGCACGCCAATTTTTATTATATACATGTGCAAATCATCAAGTTGATTTAAATTTATATTGCCAAAGTACGAGAAAAAAATTAGGAACTAGCATCTGTATATATGGTACTATAAAAATTTGGCATCCAAGTATTACTATACATACAGAAAAATGTACATATAAGTGCACAACTCAAATTTCCAAACTCTGAACACACGTGTAACCAGCACACAGATCAAGAAACAGAACACTGCCAACATCCCAAGAACACCCCCAATGCTCCCTTCCAGTGCTCCTCTTAAAAAAAATGCAGATGATGCTAGACTTCACAGGGCTCTGTGAAGATTTAATGAAGTAAAGGTAAATGAACCTTGGCCACTATTACTGGTTGTTAAGAGATCTGGCAGTCACTAAGAAAGTGACGTGCCCCCAGTCCCTGGTGCCCTCTCCCCATCAGCTACACGGCTTCATGGAGTGAAGAGTTTTCTGGAAACCTTGCCTCATTGGTACAAACACACTTCCTATAATTGCAGCTTAGTGAAGACAGGTATACCAGTGCTTGTCTTTCGGGTTTCATCCAGCCTAGATTTCATCTTGTACAAATGTGTTTCCCCCGACACGGGGGATGTTGAAAGCTTGGCAGGAATGCTTTCACAGTCGGATGTTTTGTCATTTTCTTATGTGGCCCACGAAGTGATGTGGTTTCTGTTGGGAGAAATTTATAGTCGTGTGCACATGCTAAATCACAAATGGTTCTCTGAAAGGATTTCAGGAAGATGAATCAGGAGGGGAGCATTCAAATTTCCTGACAATCAGCAGGAGTATTCCCTCCCCAGACGGGCTTGTAAGTTGTGCTAATATCATCCAGCCTGTGAAATAACTGTGTCTAAATTATGTGCAATGTTGCTTCAGGTATTAGGAAGAGAGGAAAAGGACAACTTAAATGACTTTCAGGTATGTAATTACAGGATTATAATGTTCTACTATCTAATTTTAGAGATAAAGAAACACAGATCCAAAATCAAGTGACATAGAAAGTCATAGGGTAGTAGAGTCAAGACAAGGAATCAGGATTGACTCTTGGTCTTTGGCGAAAATGCAGTAAAAGGATGTCTGCAGCGTATGGGGTGTGACTTCAAAGGAAGTGCAAGTTGCTCTGGAAGAAGCCCTGGTGAAGTGTTTGGGGACACTGGACTCAGAGTAAAGGAAGCAAATCCTTCTTCGGTGTATTAAAACAGAAAGTGAATCCATGGCTGCTAGGCAGTGCAGATCAGCGATTCCAATCCAAGCTGTCAACTCAATCCCGTTGAGGAGCTGCACCCCAGCAATGGAACAGGAAAGCAGCAGGGTCGGCAGGAGCAGTGGGGGACTGACAGGAGAGGAGAACAGGTTTGCAGGTAGCTCCCCGGAAGTCCATCCTGGGGACATATAAAATAAGTGCCTCATTACCTTCCTCTTCTATAGAAAAAAAAAAAAAGGATATGTTGTTAAAAACAAGTGTTGGAGGGAGGTAGAAAAAGAAGGGAAGCAGAAGTTCCAATGAGATTCAGGATAGATATGCAAACTAGGGGGCCATGTCCTCTTGGTGGGACTGGGAACACTGTGGCCACATGAAAAAACCAAAGTAGAAAGCAGACACAAAATATTTAAAAAAACAAAAACAAAAAAAACAACCACTCTCCTTAAAACAAGCACGAGTGGAATCTCTTCCCTGTGCTAGGGAAGAAACTGCCTCCATCCTCCTTTTTCAAGAATCTTAATGTTCTTTAGACCTTGCTATCTACAAGCTCTTAGGTCAAGTGAGATGAAATTGCCAATTTTGTCAGTTAAAAACTGTTGAATATTAGCAATTTCAGCTGGTTCAACCCTGTATAAAACCTCAACTTTCTTAAGCACCTGCTCTGATAAAGACATATTTCCATCAGCTGCTTTCTTTACCTGCCAAGTGTAAATATTCTCCTTTGATGACTGTCTATTGGCTTTTATCTAGGCCAATCCATTCCAAAAGAGTATTTTCTTAAAGCACTCAAAAATAAATAAAACTAGAAATTATATCTTATAGTAAACATTTATACATATATATACTTAATTATATATATATATATAACATTAAACTAGCTGAGGAGGTGGGCTGGCAGGGCAGGTGGGAACAACTGTTGCTAAGGACAGCCACACTTCTACAAAGAAAAAAGACACCATCAGCATCTCTACGTGGATTGGCTACTTTAGCTCAAATAAATGAGTCCCTGAAAAACTGTGGAGGAGAGCACCCAGCGGCTGATCTGCTGCATAACTAGAAAGGGGCACAGGGTGTGGGGGGGTTGGGGTGGGTGGGATGGAGCAGGAATTGCTGCTGCTGCTTTTTTTTTTTTTTTAAATTCAGTTTTATTGTAATATATTCACAGTGTACAATCAATTGTTCACAGAACCATCATATAGTTGTGCATGCATCACCAAAATCAATTTTTGAACATTTTCATTACTCCAATAAAATAAAATAAAATAAAAGCAAGTATAAAAATATAAGTAAAGAACACCCAAAATATCCCATTTCCCATCCCCCCTATTATTCATTTAATTTTTGTTTCCATTTTTCTACTCATCTGTCCATACATGGATATAGAGAATATGAGCCACAAGATTTTCACAATCACAGAGTCACACCGTATAAGCTAAAGAGTTATGCAAATATCTTCAAAAATCAAGGCTACTGGGTTGCAGTTCAACAGTTTCAGGTATTTCCTTCTAGCTTTTCCAATACACTATAAACTAAAAAGGGATATCTATATAACTCGTAAGAACAACCTCCAGAATGACCTTTAGACTCTATTTGAAATCTCTCAGTCACTGAAACTTTATTTTGTTACATTTCTCTTCCCTTTCTGGTCAAGAAGTCTTTCTCAATCCACAATACTGGGTCCCATTCATTTTTAAAAGTAACTTATCCAGTCTAATTCGTATAACAAAAATAATCTTATTCAATTGTTTCGGCCTTCTTTCTTACAAATTATCTTTGTTAAGAAAACAAAAATAACTGATTGGAATTTCACTTCTCTTTCTGAGAGTATATGATGACTGGCAGGGGAATTACGTCATCAACAATTGGTTATTCTGTCTATAGATTTTGTTCTAAGCCTTTCTATCTATACCACTTTGAGCTATAGTGAGAGTTTCTTGGTATACAGCTTTCAAACATTCAGTTCAGATACTCCGTAACATAGCGTATATTTGCTTGATAGCTAAGTATATGTATGTGTATATGAAAATGTTTATGTATATAGCTTTGAAGATATATGTATATTGTACCAAACCTTAGATGTAAAAACAAATTCAGTTTTGAAAAACTTGTTACACTGAGCAATTTGTGTCAACTAATGGAGAAAAACAGAGACCTAACATTGGATTCATAACTAGGCCATCACTGTTTTTTTTAATATTCATTTTATTGAGATGTATTCACATACCACGCAGTCATACAAAACAAATCGTACATTTGATTGTCCACAGTACCATTACATAGCTGTACATTCATCACCAAAATCAATCCCTGACACCTTTATTACCACACACACAAAAATAAAAAGAATAATAATTAAAGTGAAAAAGACCAATTGGAGTAAAAAAGAACACTGGGTGCCTTTGTCTGTTTCCTTACCCCATTTTTCTACTCATCCATCCATAAACTAGACAAAGGGGAGTGTGGTCCTTATGGCTTTCCCAATCCCATTATCACCCCTCATAAGCTACATTTTTATACAATTGTCTTCAAGATTCATGGGTTCTGGGTTGTAGTTTGATAGTTTCAGGTATCTAACGCCAACTACCCCAATTCATTAGAACCTAAAAAGGGTTGTCTATATTGTGCGTAAGAGTGCCCACCAGAGTGACCTCTCGGCTCCTTTTGGAATCTCTCTGCCACCGAAGCTTATTTCATTTCCTTTCATTTCCCCCTTTTGGTCAAGAAGATGTTCTCCATCCCACGATGCCAGGTCTACTTTCCTCCCTGGGAGTCATATTCCATGCTGCTTCATTCTTACAACAACAGAGCAAAAACCCACAGAACAGTTTAGAAAGCCAGGACAGAGGAGAGGCCTGAACTTTTTCTCCTCACAGTGCTAAGCTATTGTCTCATTAATTTTAAAAGAGAACAGCACAAGCACACAGAGAAAACCTCTGTAGATTTCATTTCTGAATTCTGAATTATTTAAACTGTCTAAATATTTAAAAATAGACAATTTACCAAAATCAAAAGAGCCAATGGTCAGTACAAATAATTGCACCTGGAGGGCAAAAACAAAAAAACAAAACAAAAAAACCTCTTGCATTTTTCTGAAAGTGCTGCTGCATAAAAAGTACCATTTTCAACACACTATTTAAGAATACAATAAAAGTTTAGACAAGGTATGATTCTGATTGTCCCTGACTTCTCTCATATTCCATACACAATGACATTAAAAAAAATAATTTTTGGGTTTCTCATGTTAAACAGAAAATGTAAATATAAAATCAGTACCATCATCTGGACAATTTCCTTTCCTCTCAAGTACTTCATATTTACAAATTTTCTTTTTTATTGCCTAAGTTTTCTAATATAGCAGATGTTTTAGATTGGATTTCCATGAGAAATACAGAAAAGTGAATGAAAACCCGTAGGTGGAGGGACTCCTTTGATTTCCTTTGTAATCTATGACAAAGGAAGTATGGTGGTCTACATTTCTAAAATTTAATTTCTTGAAGTTCTATACTCCCTACAACAATTAAACTCTAAAGAGAGTCATAAATATTTCTGATTCAAATAAGAATGTTCAAGATACTTGGGATCCAATAATGAGGGCAACAAAAACAATTTTCTTTCTTTCTATAAGATTTCATTTTTATAAAAAACAAGCACCATCATTTACCCTAATAACTTCCATGGAGAAAGTCTTTTGTTGAAAAGTGTGAATGCAGTAAAAATAATCTCTCTACAGATCATAAAAATTGATGGAACAGATCTGGTTAAAGATGGTGGAGCAAAGGCTGTATTCACTCCCTTTAACTACTTTCAGACACACCGAAAATGTGAAAGAATGGAAAGTAAAGGAACAACCCCATCTCCTAAGAAGGGAACTGCCACAGACCTAAACCATGGACCTGGCCACCCCCATGGGAAGCAGCATGTGGAGGTGGATGAGCCATGGGACTAAGAGCCTCCCCTCTCCTCCTTGGGCCTCTGGCAACTTGAGCCATCCACCAAGGTAAGCATCACAGAAGTCTCAGGCGTTCCATCTATGTTTATGCTAAAGAGACCAAATCTAGGGACAAGAAAAAGGTAAGACAAACTGTCGTTAAAGAGGAAGACAAGAAGGGGAGGCAGGCTGGAGGAAGAGGCCTGTAGATGTTCTGTGTCTCTACTGTTGGAGGAAGAAGTCTGTTTCTCCCAGTCAGTGACCCAAAGCCCTCCTGAACACCAGAAAATGAGAAAAGATGCAACTGGTGAGGAAATTTCATAAAAGCTCCAAGTAAGAGTTTTGGCTTGCCCTAAGCTTGCAACCTTCCCCCATCCATGCCCTTTCCCACAGTGTACTGATGTTTTCTCCCCAACAATTAGTCTACTTCACTTTAATATGAGAAATAGCTGGGACCCAAACTGGAGCTATGTATAAAAAAGGGTGGGTTGAGGAGATGTTAAATATAACATAAGCAAGAGGCAGATAAAGAACATAAGAAGAACTGACTAAAGACTAAAGAGTTCAGCAAAGTAATTATTTATAGTCTTCTAGGAACCACAGAACTAAATAAAAAAAAAAGAACCCAAAGAATTGATAAACAGGTTGAAAGGAGAGACTACAAGAAATAAAAAGGAGGAGAAGTAAGTCAGATTTTAGAGATACAGATGATTCTAGGACTGGGACAGGGAATATACCAGATAGGCCTGTGGCATCTTGTAGTATCAGAAAGAAAGTGCTCAGAAAACACAAAGACACAGCGATATCAAAGGAACACAGAAGCCAACTCAAAGAGCTCCCAAAGACCAAAGCTAGAATAATTTAATATTTTTTTAAATGTAATACTGGTTTATAATCCAATATGTAAAGTAAATACTGATGAGTCCATAACTGATGTAAATAATTGAATAAATAAATACATGAGGGAGAAGAGACAATTCTCTCATGCAGAAGAATTCTAAAACTTTACATAGATATTTCACACTCAAGGAAGTGGCACATACTCCTTGTTCCTAAAATATGGGCTGTGCCTAGTGACCTCCTTCCAAAAAGTACAGTATGGGAACGGGGGTAGAAGAAGAGTAACTTCACATTGGAGAAATCTGACAAACACTATTTCAGCCAAGAGTGGTATGTACCTTTGATATGATGTGATGAGAATGGCCCTTAACTTCTGGGGTTCACCCCAGAACTCCACTGTAATCAGAGGGACCTGACCATTACTCCTCAGAACTATCAAGGTTATCAAAAAAGAGACAAGTCTGAGAAAACATTGCAGCCACGGAGAGCCTAAGGAGATATGATGCTGGATGGGATTCTAGAGCTGAAAAAGGACTTTAGGTAAAAACTAAGGAATCTCAATAAAGTATAAATTTAGTTAATAATAATGAATCAATACTGGTTCATTAATTGTGAAAAATAAACCACATTAATGTAAGATGTTAATAACAAGGGAAATTGGGTGTGGGGGATATGGGAACTCTCTACTATAATAAATTTTTCTGCAAATCTTAAACTACTCTGAAATTTTATAAGTTTACTTAAAAGAAAAAAAAGGGCAGTACGTTCTCCTTTTCAAAAAAAGTGAGCCAGGGGAGGTTGAAAGAAGATGGCAGCATAGAGAGGAGTGGAAGTAAGTTAGTCCCTGTGGAAAAACTAATAGCCAGAAACAACTAGCAAATAATCTGGAATAACTGCTGGGGGACAACCGTGACTGTCCACACATCATACACCAGCCTGGATTGGGAGGAATGCCTGAGATCGCAGGATAAAATCTCTAAGTAAAGACTGCTGACCCAAGCCAAGTGCCCCCTCCTCCCATGGTAGGCAGAACTGCAAAACCTCGCTGTGATAGAGAGCAGCACTCTCTGAACAAGCAAATATTCCTCAATGCAGCTCCAACTGGGGTTTTGATTAACAAACGTGGACTGCTCAATACAAGTTGCAAATTCCCAACAAGCAGAGAGAGGCTTTTGGTGATGACTGACTTTAAAGAGCTGGAGGACTTCTCTGTGCCGGGAGGGGGAGCCCAGAGGACCAGGTACTATCTCTGGCTGGTGGGTGAAGCTGTGGGGACTGTGGACTGGCCCTGAATTGGGGCTTTCTGTCCCTTTTTCTCTCAACCTGGGCAGCTCAGTGGAGAAAGCCGCAGCCATTTTCAGTTCACAGCGCTCTGACCCAGACAAGGGTAGAGATAGCAGAGTCAGAGAAATAAAGAACCTATTTAAAGGCTGATGATCACTTCCTAGAGGTTGTATATTCCCTAAGAGGAAGGAGGTAGTGTCCAGCCCTACTACCAGCCTCCCATGTAGAATCAGACCCCAGAGCCTGGGGGAAAACAGCCGAAACAGAAACTAAGGACTCAGGGGGCCATACCTCCTTACACCAGTCAGGAGAGAAAGGCTGACAGGTGCCACCTGCTGGGATGGTTAGGAAAAGCACAGTGGCTTAAAGCCTCACAGGATGTGTCAATTTTCTAAGATACACCCTCAAGGAAACCTGACACAAATATTGCCCCCTTCTGAGATCTCAGCCCCTTCTTGTCTGAGAATACCTGATTGGGGTAACCAAGGCAACCAGATGCCTGTACAACAGAAAACTACAACCTACACTAAGAAAAAAGAAGTTATGGCCCAGTCAAAAGAACAAACTTACACTTCAACTGAGATACAGGATTTGAAACAACCGATGCTAAATCAATTCAAAAAGTTTAGGGAAGATATGGCAAGAGAGTGAAGTGTATAATGAAAACACTGGGCGAATATTAGGTAGAAATCTTAAGCTTGAAAAAACAACTGGCAGAATCTATGGAAATGAAAAGCACAACCAAGAAACAATGGAGACATACAAGAGCAGATCTCAAAAGGCAGAACAAAACACTCAGGAACTGGAAAACAAGACACCTGAAATCCTACACACAAAAGAACAGATGGAGAAACAAATGGAAAAATATGAGCAACGTCTCAGGACTTGAATGACAACATGAAACACATGAATTATGTGGCTTGGGCGTCCCAGAAGGAGAAGAGATGGCAAAAGGGGCAGAAGCAATAATAGAGGAAATAATCAATGAAAATTTCCAATTTCTTATGAAAGAAATAAAATTATAGATCCAAGAAGCACAGCGTACTCCAAACAGAATAGATCTGAATAGGCCTATGCCAAGACACTTAATAATCAGATTATCAAATGTCAAAGACAGAGAATCCTGAGAGCAGCAAGAGAAAAGCAATCCATCACATACAAAGGAAGCTTGATAAGACTATGTGTGGATATCTCAGTAGAAATCATGGAGGCAAGAAGGAAGTGGTGTGATATATTTAAGATACCAAAAGAGAAAAACCGCCAACCAAGAATCCTATATCCGGCAAAAAATGTCCTTCATGTATGAGGGAGGGCTTAAAATATTCTCTGACAAACAGACAATGACAGAGTTTGTGAACAAGATACCTGCTCTACAGGAAATACTAAAGGGAACACTACGGACAGACAGGAAAAGACAAGAGTGAGAGGCTTGAAACACAATTTTGGGTGATGGTAGCTCAATAATGTAAGTATGCTGAACAAAGCTGACTGTGAGTATGGTTAAAAGAGGAAGGTTAGAAGCATGTGGGACTGAATGAAAGAGGAAAGGTAAAGATTGGGACTGTATAACTCAGTCTTTATACTGAGTATAACTGAGTATAACTCAGTGAAACTATAGTGCTCAACAATTATGATAAAATGTACAAATATGTTTTTACACGAGGGAGAACAAATGAACGTCAACCTTACAAGGTGTTAAAAATGGGATGGTATTGGGGAAAAAATACAATCAATGCAAACTAGAGACTATAATTAACAGAAACATTGTATTATGCTTCCTTTAATGTAACAAAGGCATTATACCAAAGCTAAATGCCTATAAGAGGGAGACATAATGGAGAGGCATAGGACTCTTGGCATTGGTGATGCTGTCTGACTCTTTTATTATACTTTAGTTTAATTCTATCTTTCCTTTTGTTGCTTTTTAGCTACTTTTTTTTTCTTTCTTTTTCTTTTGTCTCTCTACCTTCTTTGACTTTTCCTCCTTCTTTGTGGAAGAAATGGAGGTGTCCTTATATAGATAGTGGTGATGGTGGTGAATGCATAAATATGTGATTATACAAGGAACCATCAATTGTTTACTTAGGATGGAATGTACAGTGGGTGAACAAAACCATCTTTAAAAAATGGGTTGACAAAGAAACCTTGGGTGCACTATATTGAGTGAAATAAGTCAGACACATAAGGACAAATACTGTATGGTCTCACTGATATGAACTAAATAAAATATGTAAACTCATAGACATGAAATACAAGTTACCAGGATATAGAATGAGGCTAAAGAATGGGGAGCGGTTGCTTATTATGAGCAGAGGTTAAACTTAAGTGTATGGAAATGGACAGAGGTGACGGTAGCACGTTATTGTGAGAATAATTAACAGTGCTGAATGGTGTGTGAATGTGGTGGAAAAGGGAAGCTTAGAGTCAAGTATGTCACCAGAAGAAAAGCTGGAGGTTAAAAGATAGGAATGTATAAAACAGTGAGTCTTGTGGTGGACAATGTCCATGATTAACTGTACAAATATTAGAAATCTCTTTCATGAACTAGAACAAGTATAAGACACTATAACTAGAAGCTAATAATAGAGGGGCATATAGGGAGAAAATATACCTATTGCAAACTATGTACTAGAGTTACTAGTATTTTAACGTTCTTTCATCAACAGTAACAAATGCACTATGCCAATACTATGAGTCAATAATGGAGGGGGGATGGTTAGGGGTATGGGAGGATTTGAGTTTTCTTTTTTGTCGTTCTTTTCTGGAGTAATGAAAATGTTCTAAAAATTGAAAAAAAAATAAACTGTGGTGATGGATGCACAGCTGTATGATGGTACCATGAGCAAATGATTGTGCACTTTGGATCTTTCGATGATTGTATGGTATGTGAACAATCTCATAAAATCAAATTAAAAAAAAAATACATCTAGAATGAGGCCTAATGTTATAACATTATTTTTCATTCTTTCTTCCTATTTTTTTTTCTTGTTTTAATTTCTTTTTATCAATACACATTCTTTTATCTGTACCTCTTCAGTAAGTACCAGAAATAATGCTCATTAAATGTTATCATTAATTATATTTAGAGAATACTGGGTAATTTGTTGCCTTTTTCCTGTATTACTTGAAATTTTCATAATGAGCATGCATCAGTTTTATAGAAACAATAAAGGGTGATCATTCTTTTTACAAATTTAATCAAATAGTCAAAACAATTAACACTGTGTGTCTGTGTGTGTGTTCTTTTAGTAACCTGGAATTTGGGGCAATCAGATTAAGTCTCAGCTCGGTAAAAATCTGCCTGTGTAAGCCTGAGCAATGTCTACCCCCTCTCTAGTTCCTAGTTTTATCTTTTAAAATGAAGGAGTTGAACTAAGATTTATAAATTTCCTTTCATGTCTGTAACTCAGGTGGCTGATGATTAAAATCTGTCTATGCTGATTTACAAGTAGCACTTTGCGTGCCATGAGCTATTTTAACTGTTATCTTGGCTGTATTGATCTTGAGGAGGGTACCTGACTTCCTGTAAAATCTTCATAGCATACCTATCTGCAGTAAGGCTCAGATATGTAAAGGGAAAAAGGATCCCAATATATAATGAAACATGTTGCTTAAAAAGGTCGTAGAATAGAAAAAGAAGAGATGCAAATGGGAACACACTATTCACAAGAAAATCCTTAAAATGGCATCTTTTCCTGCTATAGCCATCATCCTTACAGCAGGAGTGGGAAATGATGCAAATACATTTGAGCTCTTATGGGAAAATTGTACATTAAAATTAGAAATGATTGCTGAGGTCAAATAAATTGGATATTTGAGAGTGATATGATAAGTATAGAGAACGCTGGAAGAAAATTTAACAACAGCCCATGGCCTACTTCTGAAATCTGATTATGCAGAGTAAACCATAGGAAACAAATGAAGATTAAAATAGCACATTTCTTTGGCCTAAGAGAAACATAACAAGTTTGTTCTGTAATTCAGTAAATGAAACACAGTCTAAAGATAAAAGGACTGAAATAAAAAGCCATTTAAAAAAATGAAATCAATAACTTTTAGGCCTACTGATTTCCTGTGAAATTTGTCTTTTCCTTCTTCAGTGCCTTGGGAGCTAAAAATCTAAGTTGTTAGCTTTATTTTGGACATTCAACCAACAAGCCTCTAATTTTTAGGTTGAAAAATAGATCTGCATAAACAATTACAACAGTCAGATAAGCCACTTAGTCATTACTTATAACTAGCATGGCCTAGTTTGTGAATCTCAGTTTTGGGGAAATGGAAGCATTGAGTATCCATTCATCTACGTATCTATCAAGGTAGCTAGCTGTATGTTTACGTATGCATATTAGAAATATATAGTCTATATATATTTCTAATTGTAATTACATTGACATTGTAATATTTCTTAATTATCCCAAAGTGAAACATTTATCTAGCAGTTGATGTGTCCCTTTCTAATTTCCAGTTAACTGACAGCCCAATCTTCTTCTAAGAGTCACCAAGCTCAAAGCCTCACTCTATTGTGTTTATTACATATTACATTATAATAAGATAGGTCAGCCAGTTTGCTGCCATCAGACGACAAATTAATCTAATGGAAAAGTTTGTTTTTATTAGAAGCCTTTCTCTTTTGGCCAAATTCACTTTTTAGGTTAGCCAGTTCCTGTATTAAGTCCAGATGGTCTTGGAGGCCATAGACAGCATTGATTTTGATAAATGGCATAGTTTTTTTTTTTACTTTGGATATAAATAATGGTCATTCTAAAATATAAAAGAAATTAAAATGAGTAATAAAAAGTCTTGCCTATCTTTTATGATTTCGTAACAATTAAGCAGGTAAAACTGGATTATAAAATACTAAAAGAAAACTGAGAACAACTAATAAAGTTGTGGAATCTTTACTAGTGAAAGGAAACTACGACTTTTGTAGCACCTAATAAAAATGTACTTTACTGCCATTCCCTATTTAGTAGCCACTTTCTTTATTCCTATAATGCTTGGCTAGAACTCAAAAGATTAGAGGGAGAAGTCTGCATGGCACTCTAATTGGTGAAACCAGCTATAACTTGTCTTTTGCAAGTAGATGCACCTATATGACTAAATTGGCAGTGCTGGAAAAATCTGTGCCCTGCAAGTTCGTGGCTGTAAATTTCAACCACCCCAGGTTTTGAGAAATGCAAATAATGAAAACTCCTCAAAGGGCTGCCGTAAAATTCTCACAGCTGACTAGATGGGAGCATTTCTGACCACCAAAATTAATGGCAGCACCCAAGGCCTTATATCAACAGCTGTCACTGAGAAAAACACTCACAAACAAGCACTTCTCCTGAAAGTTTGATTTGTTAGAGGCACAAGGCAGCAACTCTTCAGGACAACCCAGATGGCTTATGAAGGAGCAATGAGTTACCTTTAGACCTCTGATGTGGTAACTTTAGCATATCATACAATATTTACAGGTACCTGCTACATGCCTAGCCCAGGGCTTGGCACAAATTAGACTGCATGTAATAATGAATGAATGAGCAAAGCAGAATTCTTTGCTGGTGGTCCATGTGAAGCAGCTAGAGATTACCATGAGGACATAGCACTAACAAAATGCTTTCCTCTTGTCACTGAAGTACTAAACTTGGAGTCCTCCTACATATAAAACCATTCTTGGAAATTTGGTTAGATTTGCATCAGCTTCCAGTTACATTTGCTATAAAGACTGCAGTTCCTTTTCTTCACTGAACCTCACTCCTCCCAAAGCCCACATCAATTTCATTCAGGCATGAACCAGTGAGAATAGATTTGAGAACACTGACGCCACAACAATTTTTGAAAGTGAGAAACATTTAAGGTCTGAATTTAATATTGTACTTTTAAGAATGAATATGCAGTTGGACTAACTCAAATGTCTGTATTTTCCATATCTTACTATGATGCTAATAGTCTCTTTCAGGGACTGAGACACACAGGACCCATTTGTTCATGACATACAATAGAAGGAACCAAATTTCTAGTTATCATCCATGGAGACTTGCTATGCTAAGGATTTTTACAGGGAATAGATTTTCTTATCTTTGGTCTCAACTGGAGCATTCTGAAAAATTCCCTTTCTAAATGAACATGATTATGGAGAGGGAGGTTCAGAGCAAAGAATGAGGAATTAGGAGCCCTCAACCTTGCCCCATTCCCTAATTCTTATTTTTGACCTTGAACAAAACTCTCTCTAGGCATTTCATTCCTCATTTCTAAAATGAAAAATGGAACAAGCCAATCTTTAAGGCCCCTTGGAGTGCTGACATTTCATAACGTGCAAATGGTTCTAAGCACATTGCTATAGCAGCTTCCTCGCTGGTCGCAAAGAAAAGCCTGATATGAGTCCACATTTCATACTCTTTGGTGATCAAAGAGATGATCAACATTTCTTCTCCACTGTCCAGGTTTAAACTAACCTATCATTAATATTGACAAGACTATCTGTCACTGGAAATCATCTTTCATATTCAGTGATGCATAATAATGGAAAAACAAGTAATGCTCCCAAAATAGATGCAGGACATTTGGAGGATATTTTTTTCTCCAACTACACATTCCCAGGCCCCATGCTTGATTCACTGAATTGGAATTTCTTAGCCTGGGGCCCATGTGAACATATTTTAGAAAACCTCCCCACCTAGGTAATTGTGATGCCCTTCACTTCTGCATCCTCCCTTGAAAGCAGTGATTTGAGTCCTGTTTATTAATCAGATGGCAAGATTGGTGTGATACACAATACAGTGAGATGGCCAGAACTCTGTTAAGATACCAGGTCAGGAAGCTGGCAGCATTTTAATTTTGCCTGCATAGCTGTTCGTTATTTAAAAATTCAAGGAGGCTGAAGGCTTGATGCAGCTGAATTTATCTAAGGCTTACTGGATGCTCCCTGTGGCTAGAGTTTTCATTTGGATGGTGATTTGCAAATTTTATATTAAATTTGGAATGCTGGTTATAAAACCATTTAGAATACATTTCAGAGATGGATAGTAAATAGCTGTCCAAGATGAATACAGGCCAAAGCCAGTTTCTTTCTTTCTTGCAAACTTCTTTTTCTTTTCTTTTGCTTTTATTTATTTATTTATTTATTTTTCGGTGCTGCTTTGGGCAAATTACTTAGAAAATAAAGAAGGTGATAAATGGTTCTATCAGCACAAACTGGAAGTCCATATACAAATGGAATAACCTCTTGCCTAATCCTTCTGTTCCCTCCCATTGGTATTTACTGGGCATCCAGAGAATGCCAGATCTGAGTCTGAACAATTCCTCTAACATAGCAATCTTCAATTTTGACTTGAAGGCTCTGAAAATATTTTTCTCCTCAGCTCTGTGTAGAGAAGAAAGCCATCTTAGGGATATGGTTGTTTGAGGGTGATCATGTTTGACCCTTGGGAACTTTGATGATTCACTCATTTTTCACAAACTGTGATAACTCAGTTAAGATGCAGACAGACGATATGACTTGTTTTATGTAACCTGTACTCTCACCATACACAGACTTCAAATGTTCCCTTAACACTTGTTTTGATTGAACATTTTAACATATAAAATGTTCCATTTTCATGGTTTATCTTCTTGCCTCTAGGCAGACCAACACAAACTTGCTTCAAAATCACTCCTAGTTAAGGAGGTTTTAAAACAGCCCTCCATGATCAATTCCAATACTTAGCCATTTTCAAAGTGAGACAATTCTCCCAAGAGGTGAAGTGTCCATTAGGCTCTAGCACTCAGATGGAAGACTCCTTGTTAAGTGTACTAAAACCAACCCTCTCAAAACCAGGCAGGGACTGGCATCACAGAACCTCGTAGAAGCAGCAGTTCTTGCAGTCACCCTCTCAACCTCTAATGGCCTACGTCTTCTGCTTTATTAAATACATTCAGGGCCTCTAGACAAAGCATCCAGAAAGGGGTGGAGGGAGGCACCAGGCCCTCACCATTCATTCTAATGGCTGGTAAGGAGATGTGGTTTTAAAATGGTTTTTCTTTTTTCTTTTCAGGTTTTTTGTGACCTATGTTATTGTCTTAATAGTCTCAGACTGCGATCTGGACCCACAGGTAAACTTCATGGACACTAGGCATTAGCTGAAACTCTAGTTCTCGCTTAGAGAAAAGAAAAGGGGTGACTTAACAGGGCTTTGTTTCTGAGCTCATAACTTGACTGATATTTAAAAGGATTATACCGATTTTAATAGAGGAAAAAATATACAGATTTCATACAGATAAAGAACACTGGGGAAATGATTTGCATGATAACATTTCAAAGACATGCTATCTAGCAGATGCTCCATAATACTTCATAGCTGTTTTTAATAACACATTTTTATCTGAGGCTCTCACAATCTTTTACAAACTAACTGAGGCATTATCATTTTACAGACGTGGAATTTGAAAACACAGGGTTTAATGTGATTAAGATTCCATACAAAGTCAATGAAGGGGAGTAGAGAATGAAAGCCAGAAGGAGCTATTATCTTGTATGAACCATGTCAGTATATCAAGAGGACAAATTAATTCAAAACAAAAGGAAAAATCTATTTGAAATTCAGAAGAAACTGCTGATATTAGAGAAAACGAATAAACAAAAGTAAAAACAATTTAAAAACCCTGAATAACACAGTACCACCATAAAAACTCGGCACACTCATACAGTAAATCTGAAAATTGAAGGGACCAATGCTTGTGCATGATCCAAGATCACCTGTGGCCACTCCATTCTTTTGTATTAGAGACTGAGAATGATCTGGTTTTGCTTTTTTATACCCATGAAATTTGTCACCATACAAGAAACTGTGGGCTACATTGTTCTTTGGTTCCTGCTTTTATCCCCAGCCCCGTGTAGTTTTATAGAACTCAGAGGCCTTTTTTTTTTGACTCATAAGTCCCTTAGGTTCCTTCAGTTTTCTTCAGAGAGGTATCTTATATCTAATAATCAACACCCACTTACTGTTTTAATTGTTTCACCACCCATGTATATAAAGTATCTCTGAGCGGTCTTCACCTCAGCATTCTCCATAAGGAGACATCACAGTAAATAACTAACCATATGATAGTGAGCACACAAGGACATTAGAAGTATCTGGAAATGGTAAAGGAATTCTTAAAACCTTCTCTCTAATGGGGGTGATGACCCCCAGGACTCTTAGCCTATCTAACTTCTACCCTCATCTTGGTTATTTAAATTAAGAAGATCTTTTGATATACCTGGAATTTATAGAACTATCTTTAAGAACATTTGAGCAACTATCCAATTTCTTCATGGAGAAAGTCTTGCACGTGTGAACCAGAAGTCATGTAGAAAACGTGTTCCAGAATGTTCATAGGGAGGCAACAAAACCGTGGACCTACCCAAATATCCCTAACAGGACACTGGAAACCTGATACGGTGGCACACCAACGTGTTACCAGGCAACACTGCTCATGGTAAAAATGACCTCCGACTGATAAATTGCTTCTGGACTGGGGGAATGATAGATTCTGGTGGGAAGCCATAGCTTTTGGCCATGCCAGAGCAGGTCTAACACTTGCCCCAGGTGGATCACATCTTGTACTTAAGCAAATAGTTCTTGACAGCCGCGTGGACTGCAGCAGAGACCACTGTGAGAGCCCCTCCCCATGGAAGAGGAAAACCTGCCTCTGCCCTGCTGGTAAGCTGTGGTTCCTGTCCTATATCCTTCCAGGGAGCCCTGTGGTAAATACGGCCAACGGGAGTCTCATGAGTCTGAATGCTTAGTTGGATCCAAAAAGACCTCTTGGAGGGTGTTGCAAATGGTTGCCTCTGCAGGTGGGATTAAGAGAAACTTTCACATACCATATATATCTCTCTCTCTGAATAATTTCAATCCTTTGCCATAAATATGTGATTTTCCTTCTTTGGAAGAACACCCCACAAAAATTATTCAAAGAATAAAATTTCCACAAAGGAAACAGTCATCTCAAACTGTCTAGATACGCAGACTCCAGGAGAACACAGCTCAACTCCAAAAGGAAGTATGAATGCATACTAAATAATAGTATATAATTTTAGACAAAGTTCCAAAAGATTATAAACGATAAGTAAAAGTTTTAAGGTGAACAAAAGATTCTCTATCTTGACAAGTATATTACAAATTCTGTATATTTTGGATGTAAGGGAGCTTTTTCAGTGATGTATCTGCTTGATTAAAAATTTGGAGCCTTGTATGACTAGGTAAACTTAATGTGTATCATTGAAATACATACCATTAGCTGTTTTGGTATTCTTGCAATTAAGAGAGCAAGAATTCTACTTTCATAGTAATAATAAACCCAGTCTGGTGATGGAGTGAGGTAAACTAAACATGTTCCCACTTGACTATGAACAGTCATCCCTGAGAGGAAATTTTCTGGATCCTTCCATATGGACCTGCTGGCTTTCTTGAAGAAGTTATATCTTTAACATGTCAAGACCATTTTGAAGTAGTTGATGATTAATTCAAGATTAACATCTTCTCCAAAGAAGACAATAATATAAGCAATAATAGGACTGATGGATACCTAAGCCATCACAAGTCCCAGCAAACCCTTAGCAAGTAAGAGTCTATAAAGCTGAGCTGCATAAAAGAAAAACCAATTTTACAGAAAAAACACAGCTGATATTCAATTTGATATTTAAAGCTTCACCTTGAAAATGTTAAATGGAAAATGCTGTTCTCTTCTCACTGAAATAAGATCTTTCTGCATCTAGAATAAATATACTAATGTATTTTTAGAGATATAGGTTTTTTCTTTTTTATTTTCATTTTTACATTTCTGTTGATTTAGAACTAGGAACCAGCATCAAACGCCTGGGCTTCTACACTGTCTTTGCTGCTTACCAGTTGTGTGGCATCAGGCAAGTTATTCATTTCCTTCAGTCTCAGTTTCCAGATCTGTAAAATGGGGATGTAACAGCCCCCCAACCTGTTTGAGCTGCCATTGGAACTACGTGCCATCATGAATGGCCAATGCCTAGCACAGCGCCTGGCTCGTGGTAAGCCTCAGTTAGTGGTTAGGAAATGCGCCAGAGTTGTGGCTACTGAAAACAGCCTTGGTGCACCCTCCTCAGAGATGGTAACTGCTGCTTCCCTTTCACCATGCCGTCTTTGTCTGGGGAGCTCACCACATGACACTGCTCACATTCTCTCTACTCCTTCCAATACATGCACACATGCGTCTGTTGGTTCTCTTTCATAACTAACATTTTTTCATCCTCATGAGAAGGAAACTGTAAGTCACAAAGGTGAATTCAACATTGAAAAGCAATTTTTATTCTTGGTTAACATCTAGATCATGACCCTGACTTCAGGAAAAGGGCTCCTGTGAGCAGCAGTTATCAGTGAACATAATAGTTTCAACACTGAAACTTAGCCAGAAATTGAAACAGAAATGATTTTTAACTATTGTTGATCCAAACGATGACCTTTGTTTCTAAGAGAAGGCTCTTAATGTCTCTCTTCCATAAGCTCTAGGCTTCTATCCTACTTCCTTTGTGACATTTCCAACTGGGTCTTTAATAGCCTCAAATTCAATATGCCTAAAACAGAATTCTGGAGTTGAGTTCTCCACCACCCCAACGATCCATTTGCCATAATGCATCACAACGGCCAGTTTAAAAGTAAACTGGATCACTTTGTTTCCTTTCCACTGCACTAAAAGCAAAAGTCAAGACTACATGATCGGGTCCCTCCCTACTCTCTGCCCTCACCTCTACCATTCTCGGGACATTTCACAGCCCTTGTCAGAGCCTGCCATGTTTGATCCCATCCCAGGGCCTTTGCATTTGCTGTTTCCTCCACTTGAAATGTGCTCACCTCTAGATTCCCATGACTGGATCCTTCTTAACACTGAGGTCTCAGTTCAAAAATCATTCTTTCAGAACAGCTTTTCCTCTCTGCACCAGCAAAAGTAGACAGAGCCTCACCCCTCGTGCTACACTACCAAGTAGCCCTGTTTCATTTTCTCTGAAGCACTTAACATTCTCTGAAATTAGCTTATCTGTTTGCTTGTTTATTGATATTGCTCTCGCTTCATGAGCTGGGAATGTAGCTGTTTTGTTCAAACCTGTATTCACAGTGCAGAGTTGTCTAATAAAGATTTATGACTAAATGAAGCCAGCTTGGTTTTTTTCAATTGAAGGCCACCGTTACTTTGCAACACGTTTTTAATATACTTTTTCTCCCCCTTGAAGTTTGAGATTTTTACCTGTGTGATGATCTCTACTCATTCATTTTGCCTAGTACAGGGTGTCCACTATGACATATAGGCTCACATAATTCTTAACCTCAGGTAAGTTTTCTTCTATTTTATCTGTAAAAACTGGTTCTGGCAATTTCTTTAAAATCACTAATTAGAGCTGTGCACTAACTCTTCAAAGACTCTCTTAAAGATCTCTCACCTCAAATTTCAGCTAAAATGCCATCTTGTCAGATAGTCCTACCCTGTAACTACCATATAACAAAGACTCCGCCACCCTCTGCCCCATCACTCTTTGTTGATATTTTTCATACTTAAGATATGTAACCTGTTTAAAATGATACCTACCACATGGCTTGCTTACTCCTTAAGCATTGGTTACCTTTCTTCCTTGTTTATTGTCTGCTTCTCCCCATAAGAATTTAGGATATATAAGAGACTTTTGTATTTGTTTGCTACTGTACTAATGGAATCCAGAAAATGTGTCTACACAGAATGGCATTAAAATGAATGAAATAATCAATATGAAATAGATACAATCATGGAATGAATGAGGTATGTTTATGTATGTGTGTATACATATTTTATGTGTACGTGTGTGTGTATATATATACATACACAAACACGTAGTATCTATTTGTAAAGCTTGTGTCCTTCTGTTTCAAATAAATTGCTTTTTCCATCTATTACTGTGGGAATTCAGTGATGTTTATAAAATATGCAAAATCTGTAAATTATTAAAGTACTGATGTCATAGTTCATAACCAAGCAGGTAATGAGCTATGAAGCTTCCTTTAAAAATAAACTGCTCTGCACATTTAGTATGTGCACAATACTTCCACTTTTTTTGTCACTATTGATTTGAGACATGAGTGTAAACTGCAGAAAGTAACATAACTTGACTTAGATGCAGTTACTTCTGGAGCAGAAGTCTCTTGGGAATGCTAAACAAAAATTCACATCTGAAGCTTCACTTTTTTAATGGAATATTATTACAATAACCTAATGCCAGAATTTCAGAGACAGCTTAATTTCACCTGGACTCAGACTCTCGTACACATATGGAACCGTTTTATTTACAAAAAGGCATTTCTCTCTATAGCTTATCAGATATGAAAAGGTAGAAAGCATGGGAATGTTAAGGAAACAGTCTACGCAATGTTAACCAAATTAGGGACAGGTTTCTTTCCGGCTAAGTCTTTTTTAGGATGTAACAGGAAAATAGTGCTGAAATGTAATACTTAGTGAAAGTAGACAGGCTAATAATTAGGCAGTGACTGGGGATTGATTTACCATGAATTCAAACCAAAATTCTCAAAGAGCTGTCTCTATTCCGGCTTCCTTTAGCTGAAGTAAAATAATAATAATAACAATAAGGTATATTTTTCTTTGCTTAAATGTATTTCAAAACTAGCCTTTTCCAAAAGAGAAATGACTAGTAATGGATCAATACACACTGGATATCTGATTTTATGCAAGAAACGCTTCCTTGTTTCTAGATAATTCTGTATTTACTATCTAACCTCCTCCGTGTCTGATGGCAAAATACATTTTATGATATGACTTTTCATTAAATGGAAGTCTAAGCATTATTGTTGTCTTTTTTTAAGAGAAGAAAGGGCAAATCTATATTTAGGAATTTATTACTACTTTATTTTAATAGGTCTCACAGTTGAGAAGTCATAAATTAATTAAAATATTTATTTTAAATTTATTATACAACTTAATGAAAGGACAGAGTTCACTTAGCGCTATGTATCACTCTCAAAATATTATGTTCAGAAACATGTTTAAATTGTATAGAACAGAAATGGAACAAAAGACAAAAATTAAAAAGCTACTTTTGATAGATGAGTTACCTGAAATAAAACTTAGTGACACTTATGAGTTAATAACTAAGGGAGGGGGCATTGATTACACAAGCAGCTCATCTACTTTATAAAACAAATGATCTTATTGGAAGATGATTAATTCATAACTTACCTCTGCATACTTTAACTTCAGTGTTTTATGCATTTCTCGAAACCGACTGTAACGCCTGAATACGGTCCACGTCTCGTCTAGGACAGTAATCTATTAGCCCAGAAAATTAAGTCAGAACAAGTTATTAATTTTTTTTAAATAAAATAATTTAAAATTAAATTTAAAAAGTGATCAGCATGTGAAATTTTTCCTGAACTGGAAACAATCCAGCTGCATAAATAAGACTCACAAATAATAATTATACTCTACTTGAACATGCACCTTTGGCTCCCAAATCTGGTTACAGGAAATCCCGCAGAATGACCTTTCGATTACAGCAATGTGCCCATAAAAAATGTCAGGTGCAGGCCACCAGATGCTGCCATAGTGGACAGGAAGGAAAGAAAAAGAGAGAAGGAGAAGCAGTGGAGGAAAGGAGGAGGAGGAGGAGGATGAAGAGGTGAAGGATGACAGAGAGGAGAAAATAATCTTACTGTGCTTCAATGGTCTATTTTGCTTTTACTTGGAGGAAGATTTATTAATCCAGGCTGTGATGAGCACAGGAACCTACTGTCCCTGCTGGGTGAGTGGACAGGGTAGGCATATCGGCACCTACCAGCTATTATCAAATTAACATCCCTGTGGCAAGGAGGAACTGGCAGAGCCCATCAGCTTTCACAATCTCACCAAAGGCAGAAGCTGACCCCTCCCGACCTGACCCACTTCCAATTGCCATTTGTAAGCTGATAACTCTCAAATTCTCATCTCTACTTCTCACCTTTCTTCTGGGCTCCAGACCTGTATACCAACTGAAGACATCCTTCTTTAGATTTTTTCATGGGAACCTCAAATTCAACATGTCTATAACCAACTCAGTTCTCCAGTGCCCTCCACCTCAATGCCTGCTACCACCACTCACTGTGCGGTGCCAGCCAGAGACCCTGAGGTCACCCCTGACTCCCCCTCTCTCAATGTCCTCAGCATTCACACAAGAGCTAAATGCTTTCACCTCTTAAACTTCTCTTGAACTAGATCCTCTGTCCTTGCTATTACTACCATCCTCTTACTCTAAGCCACCATTAGGCCTCGTTTGGATTTCTGCCAGAGCCTTTCTTAATTGTCCACATCCATATTTACCCCCCTCTAATCCATTCTCTGCACAACTGACAGGGGTGTTATTCTAAAACTTAAATCTGATCATGCCATCCTCCTGACGATGCCTCAGTAGTTTCATGCTGCTCCTAGGAAAAGGCCAAATTATTACCCTGGACCTTGAGGCCTGCATGTCCCAGCACCCAGTGCTCACAGTGGCCTCACCTCAAGCCTCTCTCCCCTTCTAGTCTTCACTCCTGCTATCCTGCATGAACATCCACGCTCCTTGCCACCTCACGGCCTATGCACAATGATTCAGTCTGCTTCTCCGGCATGCAGATCACAGGGGATCAGGTGGGAGAGTAGAAGAGTGAGGAATAGACCCACATGGGTCAGTTTCACAAGGAGGGGCCAGTGTTAGTCCCAGCCATTCTCTAGACCACTCATTTCCCAAGGTGGAAATGAAATGATTTGGGGGTTTACAAGGATGTACTTTTTTTTTTTTTTTTTAATCATTCTGGTCCTATGTTCATTTTTTTATAATAACTTTTTAACTGTGGTGGATTTCTTCTTATGAGTTCCCTTTACGAAAGTTATTTAAGAAAAAAAGTGAGTGAATTCACAGAAAATCATTAAGAAAACAATAGTTCAGGTGCTGCTCGGCAGGTGTGCTGAATTTTTAAAGCTTAGTAGGCAAATCACTCCAACTTGGGAAACACTGCTCCTGGAAACTCCACAGGGGTTGCCTTCTGTCTGGTTCTCTCCTCCTCAGCAGACCCCACTGGGCCAGCACAATCAGCAGGGGTGTGGGGGCTTCTTTAGGGCTAGAGCACAACAATGAGCCATCCTGACTGCACACAAATCGGGTGTCAAAGAGAGAACTGGGACAGAAGGGGGCCTTCTTGTCTTCTCACATAGCGCGATGCTACCTGCTTGCCAAGATAGCCCAGGAAGCTGTGGAACCATGCCAGAGTATACTATAACCCTGATGTGGGACTGATAAGAGGCAGGGCATCAGGGAAAGACCATCCTGTCTTGGGCACTTTGGATTCCACAGAGTTATAAGCCATTGACGTGAGTCACCACAAGAAGCCTAGGTTCTCTTCACCCCTCATATTCTAATACCCCCTCTCCTTCCCTCTCCTGAAATCCTTCCACTGTACTCTGGAAAGCGTGTTCAGTCATCAGCAAATCCTCTAGATCCGCAACCTCTTCTAGAACATCCCCTTAATCTTCACACCCCCAAGGAACCACTTCCCTGCTACCCTCTAAAGGAGTGACTGTTTTCTCCACTCTCTATCCCTAATCCTTATGCCACTGTGCTGAGAGGTGGGGTACATACTCTTGTTCTTTCTTCCAACTTCTATGTCACTACTCCCCCATCCCTTCAAAATCCCCTTAACTGGGAAGCGAATACCTTCAAACCCTATCCTTCGACCCTTCTTCCCTTGTAGCACCTACTGATCTTCATCAGTTCCCAATTCCTTGGAGGTTTTAGGTTTTGCTTGCTGTCATCTGCTCCAACACTACAGCTCTCCTGTTATGATTCTTGCTAAGTTCATTATCCAAAGATGGTCCTCACCGCTCCCTGACCTCTTGGTTCCTTGACCATTACCCAGTTCCATCCTCACTCAATCTGAAAACCACGGTCAGTCATTACAGTCACTCCTTTCCATACAAACTCAAATCCTGCACTCCTAAAATTCCTTGGACTATGTTAAACTACAGCCCTGATTAAATCCAATTGTCTGCTTACACCATGTCCGTCTTGCCCAGAAGAATGTGGCTGAAGGAAAAAACACCACCAGTCAGACTGGTCTCCTTCTAAAGTCACAATCACCACCTTCAAGACTGCCTGTAAGGCTGTTCACCAGTCACCTCACTTTCCCCAATTCTGGTCACTCTTCCAACCTTTTAGACAACTATTTATTCCTTCTTTCTCATCAACACATCATCACTTCTTTCCCCGTCCTCACTTTTAGGCTTAACACCTTACTTCCTATTTCACTGAGAAATAAAAGCAATCAAGAGAGCATTTCTATAAGCAGCCCTGACCAAGCCTACTCATCCACCACCATCTGTCCTGCACTTCATCTTCTCTCTTGTTACCATGCATGAAATATTGGTTCTCCTTCTTAAAGCCAACTCCTATTAGGCACCGGGTGCCATCCCCTCTTACCTTCTGGAGGGCAATGCAATTAATAATTTCATCTTATCACTCTGGCACCAACATCTTTCCCCTCTCTACTAGATTATTCCCATCAGCATCCAGACAAGCTATTATTTTTCTCATCTTAAATCCTCATCTTGACCCCCCTACCATCTTGACCCCCATCTCTATCCTTCACAGTATAACAAAACACCTTTATTCTTGTGTCACCAATTTCTTTCTTCCTATTACTTCCTGAATCCACTCCAAGCTACACAACATTCCACCAAAATTGCTTTTACTGAGTTCATTAACCATGTCCATACTGCCAATCCTCCCAGTTGATTCTTGGTCTTGATCTTACTTGACGCATCAGCAGGATTTGATATAGCTGATTATTCTCTCCTCCATGTTAACACCTTTGTCACTGGGCTTCCAGTTTGCTACACTCACCTCATAACTCAGTTTTCTTTCCTCATTCCCCTGACCCGGAAACATCAAAGTGCCCCAGGGCTCAGTCCTAGATCATGTTTTATTTCTTACCTACACTCATTCCTTTGGTGATCTCATTCAGTTTCACAGCTTAAATTTATGAGCTAGTGACTCCCTGGATGCTCTCTCTCTCTCCTGCATCCAGACTCATATTTCCTACTGCCTACCTCATAGTCTGCCCACTTGGATGTCTAATACACATCTCAAACTTAACATGGCTAAACTAACCAAAATTAATCTCACCCAAGCCCACTCCCCTTGAAGTTGCCTCCATCTCAGTAAATGACAATGCCATTCTTCCACTTGTTCAATCCGAAGTCTTCGTGTCATCCTTGATGTTTCTCTTTTTCTCACATCTAACATCCAATTGGTCATCAAACCCTTTCTGCTAAACCTCCAAAAGAAACTGAGAGCGTGACCACTTCTTACATCTCTACTGCTAACATCCAAGATGATGGTCCAAGGCACCATCATCCCTTGCCTTGATTATTTGTTATAGCCTCTTGGTTGGTCTCCATGCTTCTATTGTCCCCTTTCCCCACCTTTTTCCCTCATTCAACAGAGCAACCAAAGTGATCAGCATCCATTTGCTCAAACTGGATATCCTCCCAAGGTGTTCCAACTCACACAGGGTAAAAGCTCAAGTTCTTTCACTGGCCTACAAGGATTACCATGATCTGTTCTCTCCCTATCTTCATGTCTGACCACTCTTCCCCTTGCTCACTTTGCTCTTATCACTCTGACTTCCTTGCTTACCTAGAATACATCAAACATGCTACAAAGCAACTATAGGCTCAGAATCTTTGCATGTAGTGTTTCTTCTTTCTAGAATGCTCTTTTCCCAGGTTACCACACAACTAGCTCCCTCATTTCCTCTAAATCTTTACTTAGAAGTCGTTTTCTCAGTGATACCGACCCTGGCTATCTTGCCTCAAATTGCATCCTCCTTTCCCCATTTCAAACCTATTTATTCCCCTTCCCTAATTTAATTTTCTACTTAACAATTCTTATTATCTGACATAGTCTAGGCTTACTTATAGATCTGGTTTTGTCTCTCTTCCTCACTAGAATGTAAATACCCAAAGAACAGGGATTTCTATCTGTTGTTCATTGTACCTTAGAAGAGTACTTAAGACATACAGGCATTGTGATGAATGGTTGGAAGAAGGAGCCCCAAGATGGACCTGTCTGACACACAACCAGGTTCTTAGTGACAATGAACCAGCCAAGTCTTTTCCTTTCTCTCTGGATGCATAAGGCTTTAAAATGGCCTCAAACAAAATTAGGATTAAGCAAACTAGATACTACTCTTGTTGGGCTTTAGTCTGCAATTATTTCTCCTTTGTTGCCAAGAAAGCTTCCACAATTCATTAATGTCGAACCATTTTTGAAATCTCTGATTAGTGAAGCGGCTATTTCAAACCCACCTCACAATTTTGGGTTTCATATCTCTTTCCTAGGATAGTGCCTTTATAAAGGATACCAACTTCTCTAACAACCTGCATATGCCATATACTGGGGAAGACATGATGTAGCCTAAAGACATACTAGCAGTAGATATTAGGGCATTTGGGCACGACATGGCGAGATAGCAAGAAGATAAAATCCCACCAGAGAGAGCCCCAGAAAAGCATCTGAAACACCCCTAGTGCTTAAAACAGTATGTAGGATGTTATTGTGACAGATGTATAGAGCTGGGAGAAGACAGAGAACTATGGTACAAATGTGGAAAGGGGCTCATCCAAAGCTTCATATATATATTCCTCTGAGTTCGGCTTAATGAGGTCAGTAACCGGTATCCATATTTGCCTTCACCGTGTTACTAGTGATTTGATGGGATTCTCTAGAGCCAGTACCACTGGGTATATAGGAAGTTCTCCAAAATACTGAACAATGCAGATCCTTATTGGTGCATTCTCGGTAATGATTTATTTGCTGCTTCATGTTAATACTTTAAACTTCCACACAGATAGATCTCAATGACTTCTGCCTTCTATTTCAGTCTGTCCTCCAAATCACTGGTTTTCAAAGTGTGATTACCAGCAACATCACCTTTACCTGAGAACTTGTTAGAAATGCAAATTCTGAGGCCCCACTCCAGACCTACCTACTGAATCAGAAACTTGGGGGGTGGGCCCAGCAACCTGTGTCTTAACAAACGTCCAGGGGATTCTGATGCAGGTTAACGTCCAGCAATTTTGCTGTAAACCACTGCTGATGTTACAGCTCCAAAATCAGATATTATCACGTTCTAGTTCCCTCCTATTCTAAGGCTCAAAGCCCTCAGTATATCATCCCAGGCTTTGTCCAGGCTGACCCCATGCTATGTTTCTAAGCCCAGCCTGCAATGCGATCAAGGAATCTCATGCTCCAGACAACTTGTTAACTCAGAAATATGGCATATTCATAAGTAGCTCAAGGTCTGCAGAAACAGGCCACACAACCTTTCTGTGATTGGTGAGCTTCAGTTCAGCCCCCAGGGTACCACCCAACCCAAACTCCTCCTTTGGCCATATCCCCAACCCTACTAATCCTTTCTCCCTGGAAATATCACTCATTCCTTCTTCCAGGATTCCTTTGGCACTTATTTTATACTTTGACCAGAATACATGTCAGTGGCTATTAATCATATAATTATTTTTGTGATAATTTATATAATACCAATTATATATTTTGTTTAATATTTATATCATAGCTATAAATTATATTAAATATCATAAATTTATAAATACAAATGACATATTTGTAATTAATAATTAATATTAATTATATAAATGCCTCTCTACCCTACAAGATTTTAAGACTTCTAAGGGTATTAATAAGCCACCTGCCGTTGGTAGTAACTGGAGTGGAGGTAGGGTACTCTTGTCATAGAGATAAACATTTACTGAGCTCCTCCTATGTCCCAGGTACTGTATTACTTGCCGGTGGCTTTGTGAGAGATGCACTTAAGATTGTTCTGCTTTTCAAATTAGATAAGGTTTCCAGGCTTGGCCCACATTAGTCAAAATGGAGAATCACGCCTTCTGGAGCTTTGGCTCCAGTTACTCTGTTCTGCTGGTTTCTTTGAGGTTCACTGAATAAAAGATTATTTAAATTGGCCACAATAGTATGATTTTTAAAATTATTAAAATTCGTCACAATAGTATGGTTTTTTTTTTAATTACACAGAGAATATGGCAGATTCTCCATATATTTTTAACACAAGTTTATATTGAGGTAGAGAGATATTTCTAAATTCTTAATTCTTAAGATTCTGACATGAATTCAGGTTAAATACAGGAACTCCAAAGATCCAAGTTTCCTATCTAATATATAAAACATTTACATCTCCCCTTGGCTAGCAACACATAAACAGAATGAGGACAATGATGATGAAGAATGCAGATCATCAGTGATCACCCTGGAAATAAATGGTAGGTAAGGCTATTGCAGCACAGGAATGGTAGGTAAGGCTATTGCAGCACAGGAAAACGATCAAATCCCTTCTTTATAATGTAAGGCGACACCACACATACAGCTGGGGGAACAGCACAGCTTAAGTATGGAAAAAAAAAAAAAACAGAAAAGGGAAATATATATTAAAGTCCTATTATGCCCCAAATTAAAATTGGGCATGGAATGGGGTGTTGATGTAGAAGGGATCGACAGATTAGTACAACAAATAAATCAGTTAAAAGCACTCAATTATTTCCTTCGATGCTGAGAATGCAGGGCATCATTATTGCATGTCTTTGAGGAACAAATTCATTATTTCTCTTTCACTGAATGGTTTTCCTGATACAAATCCATCTTTCCTGGGTCATAAAAAGATCAAGTGCAACTTAAACACCATAAACATGTCCACGAGATGGACTGCATTTACTTATAAACAATTCTCAACTGAGTGCTTTCTACAAATTTACATAATGTACACATTTTGCTGATTTAAGGAGTGTTGATTTTGAAATCTGTCATTGGTATATATTTACTTTTGTATATCTATCTGTGTAAGGAGAGAATCAACAGTTTTTCATACAAAGAAAAATATTCTAATTGGCCCCCATTTAAACAGTTACTTCTCGAGTTCTCTTCAACATTTATTTTTTAACATTTGGGGGAGATATGTCAGGTATATAAAAATATAATTCCTTTTATTTACTAATGGTTTGGGAGAAATGGTCTGATACCAACTTAATATGTGCTAAAAAAGTTTTGTCAGATTTTTGCAAAATATGGTCTTTATGCAGCAATATAATACACATTTGAGGAAACATGAAATGTATTTCTAATGTGTGTATCTGTACAGTAACAAGCACTAAATGCATTAGGTTTAATTAAAATCTATCAGACAACTGTAGAAAATGAAAACTAATACAACACTGTCCAATCTGGCAGTCTCCAAAGTGAAGGAGGTAAAATGATCCATAGATAGTGGAAAGAAACTATTGAACTTCTATTTATTTTTTTATCTTATTCTTTTTGCATTTCTACTTCTAAAAGTGTTTCATAATAAATAATTGGTCAAGTTAGTGAACAGCATGCTTTAGAAATAAATAAAAATAGATGTACTGGACGTGCCTGCTCAATAAGTTTTTCACTGATAGGTACACAGATTTAAAAAACTGTGGGTCCTCTCCACTAAGCTGTGGCTGGTGGGAGATGATTTCATGACCAAGGTCCTGCTATTTCTAGGATGCCAGAATCTAATTCATCAATTAATTTTACTCAATGTCTTATGCAGCAACATAACTATGAACATGTTTGAGGAAACATGAAATACATTCCAAATGTATGAATCTGTATAGCAAGAAGCCTTAATGCATTAAGTTTAATTAAAACTCTCTTCAGATCATTGTTTCAAATGGAATTAAGCCGGAGGTGGTAGCGAAGCCAACTCCCCATTAATCAGAGCAATATCCTGTGGAGATCACAGTCTGACACCTTTTTACTCCTCACTCTGGTCCACCTCTTAGAACACCAAATCTCCTGGGGACCGACAGTGCCAGCACCGTCTGGTTTCTGTGAGAGCCGCCTGCCCACATGTGCTTACTCTGCTGACCGCCTTCGCTGTGGCTGCCTAGGACCTCCTACCAGTCCCTGGCTCACTTCTTCTCTTCTAGATTTCTTACCTATAGGCCTAATCACCCTGCCCCTGAGGGACAAGCTCCTCAAAATCCCTACTCCCCAGGCCTTCCAGGGGAGACCAAAGGTCAGGCAGCCTCTAGGGTCAGCTGATCTCCCTTGTGCTGTCCCAAACTGCTAAAGATGGCCCTTGAAAAAGTCAGAGTGCATCTACATGAATTTTATGCTATTTTAACTCAGCAGAGTCATCCCTACTTGGAAATCCATCCTCATTTTGTTCTCCATGGTGGGTATTTCAAAACGAAGAGAATTTCCAGTCCTCAGGGACAATGATCTCGTTTTACTAAGATGATTAGGATCACCCAAGGCAATCCCTGAGCATTCTTTCCTCCCATCTCAAAATGATGCTGTTGCTACATTAATTCTCCTCCCTCTTCAAAACCTCTTCATCTGCACTCAATTTTCCTCTCCAAGGTTAGCCTCAAACTGCACTACTTCCTAAGGTCAATGCATAATTTCTATTTTCTGTTCTCAGGCCTCTGTCCACAGCTCCTGTTGCCTGGAATGCATCTCTCTCATCTCCACTCATTGAAATCCCCCATCTTTCTGGAGCAAGCAAATGTGTTAAGCCCTCCTGGACATCTTCCTGATTACCACTTTATGACCCCATTTGCTCTTGCATTTTTTTCCACCTCACTGAGTTGCCCCTTGAATGCATGAACTGCTTATTCATCTTTTCTGTTCCTCAATACCTCGACCCTTCTATGTTTTTTTTTTTAAATATATTACAGGTACCAAAAAAATTGTTAATGAATGAATGACTATTACAGGCATTGGAGCCCAACTTCTCTTTTTAATAAACACTTTAAAAGTATGCTTTCCAATTCCTTTCTATTCTGACCTGTGCAATAGAACGACCTGCATTTTAGTACTTTCCTGACTTACTTGTAACTGTCCTAAGTTTTTAGAAAGTAGGCACTACGGGAAACAAGGAAGAGGGTAAAGACTTGTAAAACAAAGAAAGAGAAAATGCCACTTATCAAGTTCTTTTCTTCTCTTGATTTAGAAGAAATACTGGGATAAATGATTTAGGGTAAGAATGGGTGTTGATAAGTCTGAGACTCCTAAAAGACATCAGGAAACAAAAGGTGGTCTCTAAATAGCCTTAAGAGGCTGGGCTGGGTCCTATTCACTTAGAGCCTTTTGTTTTCTGATATGGCAGTCCTTTGGGGTAAAAGCCAAGGATGGGGCTGAGCAGAATTCCTCTGCTCGGGAAGGGCAGCAGCTGGAACTCCCGGGATACCTAGGAACAGGAAGCAGAAAGGCTGGGTGCTTTGGGGAGAACACAACTGTCGAATGCGGTATAAGATATATGCTCTGAGACTGTGCAACATACCCTTCTCTGGACCCCTAAGGGACATGTCAGGAAAGTTTACACACTACTCTTTCTGGAAAACCCAAAGGAATACTGAAGCCAGTTGGGCACAAAACAAGAGACTGCATCCACGGCCATCAGCACTGCAGGGCAAGGGAATAGCTGTCTGTCCTCTGGACCATGGCCACAACCTGCATAGAGAGTCCAGAGCCAAGCAGACCTTCTCTCTCCATTGCAGAAGGCCCTGTGCAGAAACTCAGTTTCAAAGGCATCTGAGGGAGCAAGTGGGGCCTTGGCAGGAGAAGCCTGGTCTTAAAAAAACAGTGCACTGAGCAAGGAGAGGGAAGGTTAAGTTCCCATCCTAGATCTTCCCATGGATGGGAGGTAGATGGAGCTTGGAAAATGAATATTTCTGAAAGTGGGAGACCCATGCAATAATAGATTATACAGCTTTATTATCCAGGAAAATCCCCAGACACCCTCAAATACAGAAAGGCCTAAGAGCCTCCAGTTTCATAATCTGGTGTGAATCTGACATGCTATGAAGAAATGAGCCTAGCAGCTGACTACTGAGTTACAACCACACTCTAGGCGACAATGAAATGGTGCTAAATTAAATAAGGCTTTCTAACTGACCAAAACCCAGCTTTCTGCAATAACTAGAAATAGTGATTCCTTATGCTTCAATTTTAGCACTTTCAAAACAGAGGGACAATGCCATTTATTTTAGCATACCTACTTTATTTTATAGGTTAATTTGAGGGTAAATTTGATAGACTATGTAAAGGCCCTGAGGTGTTGAGATGGATACCTTTTGAATCCAAGAAGCTTACTGATCAAATACTTCTCCTTTCCCCTAACATCTCTGTGAAGCGGGTGAGGAATAGGTGGAATTATTCTACATTAAAATTGTGGAGAATTGCCCAATTCTACCTCAGTCATTTATCAGCTATGTGACTTTGGCTAAATACCTAAATTTTTCCAGATTTCACTTTATTTATAAATTCATGATACCTCTCTTGCAGACGGAATTAAAAAAAAAAAAAAAAAAGGTCAAGCAATTACAGAGTGCTTGAATACTCAATAAGTGGTAACTTCTGACCCTATTACTGCTTTCCTAAAGAAAGGTCACATATTATGTGCTACTGAAAGGGGAGGGTATCTGTGAGTAGCAATGGCAAAAAGGGGAGTTCAAACCATTTTGTGATTTATTTTAAAACAAATTTTATTCTAGGAAGAAACATGTATAACTCCCCAAATTCTGAAACCAAGGAGGGAATATTAATGTGTTTTTTTTTTATCTTCATTTTATTGAGATATATTCACATACCATGCAGTCATACAAAACAAATCGTACTTTCGATTGTTCACAGTACCATTACGTAGTTGTACATTCATCATCTAAATCAATCCCTGACACCTTCATTAGCACACACACAAAAATAACAAGAATAATAATTAAAGTAAAAAAGAGCAATTGAAGTAAAAAAGAACACTGGGTACCTTTGTCTGTTTGTTTGTTTGTTTCCTTCCCCTATTTTTATACTCATCCATCCATACACTAGACAAAGGGGAGTGTGGTCCTTATGGTTTTCCCAATCCCATTGTCACCCCTCATAAGCTACATTTTTATACAATTGTCTTCGAGATTCATGGGTTCTGGGTTGTAGTTTGATAGTTTCAGGTATCTACCACCAGCTACCCGAATTCTTTAGAACCTAAAAAGGGTTGTCTAAAGTGTGCGTAAGAGTGCCCACCAGAGTGAACTCTCGGCTCCTTTTGGAATCTCTCTGCTACTGAAGCTTATTTCATTTCCTTTCACATCCCTCTTTTGGTCAAGAACATGTTCTCCGTCCCACGATGCCGGGTCTACATTCCTCCCCGGGAGTCATATTTCACGTTCCCAGGGAGATTCACTCCCCTGGGTGTCTGATCCCACGCAGGGGGGAGGGCAGTGATTTCACCTTTCAAGTTGGCTTAGCTAGAAAGAGAGGGTCACATCTGAGCAACAAACAGGTATTCGGGAGGAGGCTCTTAGGCACAATTATACGGAGGCCTAGCCTCTCCTTTGCAGCAACAGTCTTCACAAGGGTAAAACGTATGGTAGAGGGCTCAACCCATCAAACCACCAGTCCCCTATGTCTGTGGTCATGTTAGCAACCATCGAGGTGGGGTAGGCCAATACCCCTGCATTCTCCACAGGCTCCTCAAGGGGGCACTACATATTTTTTTTCCTTTTTTTCTTTTCTTTTTTTTTTTTTTTTTAACATTTTCTTCCTTTTTAAATCAACTGTATGGAAAAAAAATTAAAAAAAAAAAAAACAAAAAAACAAAAAAGAAAAACATACAATAAAACAACATTTCAAAGAGACCATAACAAGGGAGTAAGAAAAAGACAACTAACCTAAGATAACTGCTTTACTTCCAACCTGTTCCTACTTCACCCCAAGAAAGTTACATAATATAGCAACATTTCTGTGAACTTGTTCCTACTATATCCATCAGAAATTAACAGACCATAATCATTCCTGGGCATCCCCAGAAAGTTAAATAGCATATCTGTTCTTCTTGGATTACTGTTCCCCCTTCCTTAATTGCTCTATATTGCTAGTTCCCCTACATTCTACATTATAAACCATTCGTTTTACATTTTTCAAAGTTCACATTAGTGGTAGCATGTAATATTTCTCTTTCTGTGCTTGGCTTATTTCACTCAGCATTATGTCTTCAAGGTTCATCCAAGTTGCCATATATTTCACGAGGTCGTTCCTTCTTACTGCCGTGTAGTATTTCATCGTGTGTATATACCACATTTTATTTATCCACTCATATGTTCAAGGACATTTGGGTTGTTTCCATCTCTTGACAATTGTGAATAATGCTGCTATGAACATTGGCATGCAGATATCTGTTCCTGTCACTGCTTTCCGATCTTCCGGGTATATACCGAGAAGTGCAATCGCTGGATCGAATGGTAACTTTATTTATAGTTTTCTAAGGAACTGCCAGACTGACTTCCAGAGTGACTGAACCATTATACACTCCCACCAACAATGAATAAGAGTTCCAATTTCTCCACATCCCCTCCAGCATTTGTAGTTTCCTGTTTGTTTAATGGCAGCCACTCTAATCGGTGTTAGATGGTATCTCATTGTGGTCTTAATTTGCATCTCTCTAATAGCTAGTGAAGCTGAACATTTTTTCATGTGTTTCTTGGCCATTTGTATTTCCTCTTCAGAGAACTGTCTTTTCATATCTTTTGCCCATTTTATAATTGGGCTGTCTGCACTACTGTCATTGAGTTGTGGGATTTCTTTATATATGCAAGATATCAGTCTTTTGTCAGATACATGGTTTCCAAAAATTTTTTCCCATTGAGTTGGCTGCCTCTTTACCTTTTTGAGAAATTCCTTTGAGGTGCAGAAACTTCTAAGCTTGAGGAGTTCCCATTTATCTATTTCTTCTTTTGTTGCTTGTGCTTTGGGTGTAAAGTCTAGGAAGTGGCCGCCTAACACAAGGTCTTGAAGATGTTTTCCTACATTATCTTCTAGGAGTTTTATGATACTTTCTTTTATATTGAGATCTTTGGTCCATTTTGAGTTAATTTTTGTGTAGGGGGTGAGGTAGGGGTCCTCTTTCATTCTTTTGGATATGGATATCCAACTCTCCCAGCCCCATTTGTTGAAAAGACCATTATGACTCAGTTCAGTGACTTTGGGGGCCTTATCAAAGATCAGTCGGCCATAGATCTGAGGGTCTATCTCTGAATTCTCAATTCAATTCCATTGATCTATATGTCTATCTTTGTGCCAGTACCATGCTGTTTTGGCAACTGTGGCTTTATAATAAGCTTCAAAGTCAGGGAGTGTAAGTCCTCCCACTTCGTTTTTCTTTTTTAGAGTGTCTTTAGCAATTCGAGGCATCTTCCCTTTCCAAATAAATTTGATAACTAGCTTTTCCAAGTCTGCTAAGTAGGTTGTTGGAATTTTGATTGGGATTGCATTGAATCTGTAGATGAGTTTGGGTAGAATTGACATCTTAATGACATTTAGCCTTCCTATCCATGAACATGGAACATTTTTCCATCTTTTAAGGTCCACTTCTATTTCTTTTAGTAGAGTTACGTAGTTTTCTTTGTATAGGTCTTTTACATCTTTGGTTAAGTTTATTCCTAGGTACCTGATTTTTTTAGTTGCTATTGAAAATGGTATCTTTTTCTTGAGTGTCTCTTCAGTTTGTTCATTTCTAGCATATAGAAACATTACTGACTTATGCGCATTAATCTTGTGTCCCGCTACTTTGCTTAATTTGTTTATTAGCTCTAGTAGCTATATCGTCGATTTCTCAGGGTTTTCCAGATATAAGATCATATCATCTGCAAACAATGACAGTTTTACTTCTTCTTTTCCAATTTGGATGCCTTTTATTTCTTTGTCTTGCCGGATTGCCCTGGCTAGCACTTCCAGCACAATGTTGAATAACAGTGGTGACAGCGGGCATCCTTGTCTTGTTCCTGATCTTAGAGGGAAGGCTTTCAGTCTCTCACCATTGAGTACTATGCTGGCTATGGGTTTTTCATATATGCTCTTTATCATATTGAGGAAGTTTCTTTCAATTCCTACCTTTTGAAGTGTTTTTATCAAAAAGGGATGTTGGATTTTGTCAAATGCTTTTTCAGCATCTATTGAGATGATCATTTGATTTTTCCCTTTTGAATTTTTAATGTGTTGTAATACATTGATTGATTTTCTTATGTTGAACCATCCTTGCATGCCTGGAATGAACCCCACTTGGTCATGGTGTATGATTTTTTTAATGTGTCTTTGGATTCGATTTGCAAGTATTTTGTTGAGGATTTTTGCATCTATATTCATTAGGGAGCTTGGCCGGTAGTTTTCCTTTTTTGCAGCATCTTTGCCTGGTTTTGGTATTAGATTGATGTTAGCTTCATAAAATGAGTTAGGTAGTGTTCCATTTTCTTCAATGTTTTGAAAGAGTTTGATTAAGATTGGTGTCAGTTCTTTCTGGAAAGTTTGGTAGAATTCCCCTGTGAAGCCATCTGGCCCTGGGCATTTATTTGTGGGAAGATTTTTGATAACTGATTGGATGTCTTTGCTTGTGATGGGTTGATTGAGGTCTTCTATTTCTCCTCTGGTCAGTCTAGGTTGTTCACATGTTTCCAGGAAATTGTCCATTTCCTCTACATTATCCAGTTTGTTGCCATACAGTTGTTCATAGTATCCTCTTATAATTTTTTTAATTTCTTCAGGATCTGCAGTTATGTCACCTTTTTCATTCATTATTTTGTTTATATGGGTCTTCTCTCTTTTTGATTTTGTCAGTCTAGCTAGGGGCTTGTCAATCTTGTTGATCTTCTCAAAGAACCAACTTTTGGTGATATTTATCCTCTCTATTGTTTTTTTTGTTCTCTATGTCATTTATTTCTGCTTTAATCCTTGTTACTTCTTTTCTTCTACTTGGTTTAGGATTGGTTTGCTGTTCATTTTCTAGCTTCTGCAGTTGATCCATTAGTTCTTTGATTTTGGATCTTTCTTCCTTTTTAATATATGCGTTTAGTGCTATAAATTTCCCCCTCAGCACTGCTTTTGCTGCATCCCATAGGTTTTGGTATGTTGTGTTCTCATTTTCATTCATTTCTATATATGTAGCAATTTCTCTTGCTATTTCTTCTTTAACCCACTGATTGTTTAGGAGTGTGTTGTTTAACCTCCAGGTATTTGTGAATTTTCTAAGTCTCTGATGGTTATTGATTTCTAATTGTATTCCACTGTGGTCAGAGAATGTGCTTTGAATAATTTCAATCTTTTTAAAATTACTGAGGCTTGTTTTATGTCCCAGCATATGATCTATTCTGGAGAAAGTTCTGTGAGCACTAGAAAAGTATGTGTATCCTGGTGATTTGGGATGTAATGTTCTGTATATGTCTGTTAAATCTAATTCATTTATCAGATTGTTTAGGTTTTCAATTTCCTTATTGGTCCTCTGTCTGGTTGATCTATCTATAGGAGAGAGTGATGTGTTGAAGTCTCCCACAATTATTGTGGAAACATCAATTGCTTCCTTTAGTTTTGCCAGTGTTTCTCTCATGTATTTTGTGGCACCTTGATTGCGTGCATAGACATTTACGATTGTTATTTCTTCTTGTTGAATTGCCCCTTTTATCAGTATGTAGTGGCCTTCTTTGTCTCTCAAAACATCCCTGCATTTAAAGTCTATTTTATCTGAGATTAATATTGCTACACCTGCTTTCTTTTGGCTGTAGCTTGCATGAAATATTTTTTTCCATCCTTTCACTTTCAATTTCTTTGTGTCCCTGTGTCTAAGATGAGTCTCTTGTATGCAACATATTGATGGTTCATTTTTTTTGATCCATTCTGCGAATCTATATCTTTTAATTGGGGAGTTCAATCCATTTACATTCAACGTTATAACCGTGAAGGCATTTCTTGAATCAGCCATCTTATCCTTTGGTTTATGTTTGTCATATATATTTTTCCCCTCTCTCTATTAATATCCTTTATTGTACCCATACCGAATCTCTTTAGCACTGAACCTTTCTCCAAGTCTCTCTGTCCTTTCTTTGTTTCTCTGTCTGTAGGGCTCCCTTGAGTATCTCCAGTAGGGCAGGTCTCTTGTTAGCAAATTCTCTCAGCATTTGTTTGTCTGTGAAAAATTTAAGCTCTCCCTCAAATTTGAAGGAGAGCTTTGCTGGATAAAGTATTCTTGGTTGGAAATTTTTCTCACTCAGAATTTTAAATATATCGTGCCACTGCCTTCTCGCCTCCATGGTGGCTGCTGAGTAGTCACTACTTAGTCTTATGCTGTTTCCTTTGTATGTGGTGAATTGCTTTTCTCTTGCTGCTTTCAGAACTTGCTCCTTCTCTTCCATGTTTGACAGTGTGATCAGAATATGTCTCGGAGTGGGTTTATCTGGATTTATTCTATTTGGAGTTCGCTGAGTATTTATGATTTGTGTATTTATGTTGTTTAGAAGATTTGGGAAGTTTTCCCCAACAATTTCTTTGAATACTCTTCCTAGACATTTACCCTTTTCTTCCCCTTCTGGAACACCAATGAGTCTTATATTAGGACGTTTTATATTATCTATCATATCCCTGAGGTCCGTTTCGATTTTTTCAATTTTTTTCCCCATTCTTTCTTTTATGCTTTCATTTTCCATTCTGTCATCTTCCAGGTCACTGATTCGTTGTTCAACTTCCTCTAGTCTTCTACTATGAGTGTCCAGAATCTTTTTAATTTGGTCAACAGTTTCTTTAATTTCCATATGATCATCCATTTTTTTATTTAGTCTTGCAATGTCTTCTTTATGCTCTTCTAGGGTCTTCTTGATATCCTTTGTATTCTGTACTATGGTCTCATTGTTCATCTTTAGTTCTTTGAGTAGCTGCTCTAGGTGCTGTGTCTCCTCTGATCTTTTGATTTGGGTGCTTGGGCTTGGGTGATCCATATCGTCTGGTTTTTTCATATGCTTTATAATTTTCTGTTGTTTTTGGCCTCTTGGCATTTGCTGAACTTGATAGGGTTCTTTTAGGATGTGTAGACCAATTGAAGTCCTTATCTCTAATTTATCAGATCTACAGCTTCGTGGAGTACACTTTCTCTAACTAACCAGCAGGTGGCGTCCACGAGCCACCTGTTCTCCCTAAGCCAGTTCTCCCCTGCTTTGCCTTTGTGGTGAGTGGGGGAGTGAGTCTTGTCGGGTCTAATTGGTGTACCAAGCTTGTGTGTGTAGTTGGTGTTGCCCGCCCTGTATATGGGGCGTGTTTCTGGGCAGTCAGGGAGTGGGGGTGGCTCTAACAATCAAATCTCCCTGCTGATCCTGGAGTTTTAAAGCTGCAGCAATAGTCTAATCCTTCAGTTCAGTCCTGCCACAGTTTGTCTCTGCCACTGACCCACAAGTCCTTGGTATTGGTGTATGGCTCCTGAGACTTCCAAGTGGGTCCCTCTTCCAGGCCGTGCACCCCCTGGTCCTCTGTTGAGGGATGACTGTGCTATGTCACAGGTGAGTGCCATCCCCCCAGGGCGGTTCTGGGCTGCTGGGCTGTGTAGGGAGGCTCCCAGTCTGCTGAAATGATGGCTGAATGGGGCTTTGTTAATTCACACTGCTCCACCTTCCCAACTCTGGGACAATCAGCTGAGGTTGCAGGGAAGGCTAATGTCCACGCCCAGTTTTGTGGAGTGTGCCTGTTATTTGAAGCACTTCCGTCACACTGGGTTGTCTGGGGCAGCTCTGGGCTATGGGGCTGGTGATGGGCAGGAGTGTTTCCTGTCCACCAGGATGATGGCTGTGAATGGACACCCCCCTTTTCTTGGGAAGTTGTGGTGTTTAGTAAAATTTCTCAGCCACTGGATTATTGCCTTTTGTCTCAGAGCTCTCTTAGTTCTGCTCTTGTCTTGACCTGCCCAAATTGCAAGTCTTTGAAGCTTTCTGTATTGGGCTTCTTAGAGTAATTGTTTAAGAAAAAGAAAAAAGGATTAAAAAAAAAAAAAAGAAAAAAAAAAGGGGCCCTCCTCACAGATCTAATGGGTTATTGAAATGCTAAGAGACAAAGCAATTAGGGCCATTAAGGAAAGGTCCACAGGGCAGAGAGATCAGCTTTTCTTCGGGATTTGCATATGAGCCTCAGGGCCTGAGCTCTGCCCTTCCCCTTTCTATGTTCACCAGAACTCCAAAAATCCTCCGCTTTTATTTTGGAGTTTTTCGTGCTGTTTTTTTCTATGTCTGTCTCCTCTCTGCTGGGCTGGCTGCTCTCAGATTCTCTGGTGTCTGGTCTCAGTCTATCTATGGTTGGAGTTTGGATCAGTAAAATGAGTTTCCAATAAGGGCTGCCACTGCAGTTCTCCCTTCTCCTTCCCGGAGCTGACAGCCCCTCCTCCCCCGGGACTGAGCCTGGCAGGGAGGGGTGCGGGTCCCCTGGCTGCAAAAACTTACAGATTTCGCTGATCTCAGCAGTTCCACATTTTCATGAGTGTTGTATGAAGTATGCCCAAAGTCAGATTGCTCTGTGGTGTCCAGTCCACGCAGTTGCTGGCTTTCTACCTACTTTCCTGGAGGAGTAACTAAAACATACAGCTCACCAGTCCGCCATCTTGCCCCACCTCTAATGTGTTCTTAAGGATGAAAATAGAAATGTCGGGGGGAGGGATGGAAATTCAAAGTATGATGATAAGGAGACACCTGCTTTTCTTTGGGGCTTGATTCAGTCTCACTGCTTCTTAGTCATTTCTCATATACATAGCATTTATTTTGTGAACATAAACACAAGTGTCCAAGCAGAATAAAAGCTCAGTAGGCTCGTGTGAAAACTGGGGTAGGGAGAAATCAATGTTTTTCCTTGATTTCTCAGAGGAAGACAAAGTTTTCAAAGAGACGGGAGGGGTGTTTCTAAAAACTCAGGATAAATTATGATTCTTCAGGTCCTAATGTCGTTTCCTTCATTTGCTATTTATGTTTAAAATAGTATGCAACCTGAATATCTGAGGCTAGATGGACCATGGCATAGGCAACACTCCATTTGTCTCAGCTCTACTAATACACAGTGGGGAGCTAATCTATCACATTACTAATAGGCAGAGATTCAGATGCCAACGCACAACTCCTTCTCAACATTTAGATTCTACCAAGTTGGGAGTATTTCTCAAAGATGTATGTGGGCATAGTTTATCTAGGAGACTGAAAAGGCTCTTATTTCTGTTCTGCCAAATAAAGAGAAATTTCTCTGGCTGTAAATGCAATTGCTCCAACTCCCACACTGCAAACGTTCTGGGCATTTCCTCTTCGTACCCGGGCAGGACTATCCACCATCAAAATTCTCCAGGTTTGTCAGAGCCTTGGCAACAGCCCCAATTCACAAACTGCCTATGCCTTACCCAGAATTCAAGATGAAAAAAGTCAAAATACATACACACACGCAATATTAGCAAATTTTGAAATGGCCACTATGTCTAGAGCAACAATAAAGTATGGCCTTGACTTCAAAAAAGTGCAGAAAGAAGTTGGAAGGTTTATTAGAATGAGTAAGAAAAGGAACCAGTGTGCCTCAGTGGACTTGGATCTGACTTGGATGTTTGACAAGTGGACCTACTTATTAGTTGGGTGGCCTTGGGCAAGTCATTCATAATTTCTTAACTCATAAAATAAGGATAATACTCCTCTTCTGATGCATTTTCCATATCTGTGAGAATGTCTAGCCCAAGGCCTGGGGTGAAGAAGGTGCTTTAGAGATGTCAGATGCCAGCTCAATTGCCTACAGGACCAGTCAGATCAGGAAACTTTGAGAGACCCAATGAGAGTAGTGTAAGAAGAGCAACAAAGTTCACCATATTATTTAAGAATATTCAATTCTGCTACAAGGGATGGGAAGGGTTAAGCATAGACAGTAGGCAAATCCCACCGGACGTATCAGAATAGATAACAAGTAAGCAAGCAGCTTGTGAGATAGCAGAGTTCATGAGTTAAATATAGGCAGTAAGTTGTTAACTTATAAGCTATGCCAAAGATAGAACAAACAAAAGCTATGATGGAACATACAACAATGTTACTTAAAGACAGAAGGGAAGAGAGTTTTAAGACATGATGGTGCCCCCTTGAAGGGTGACAGCTATATCAAACCTAAATTGACCATCACCGCTGTGCTGGTTTGTATATATTATGTACCCCAGAAAAAGCCATATTCTTTAATGCAATCTTGTGGGGGCAGACTGATTAATCTTTTTGATTAGGGTATGACCTCTTGATTGAATGCTCCATGGAGATTTGACCCCACCCATTCAGGGTAGGTCTTTATTAGTTTACTGGAGTCCTTCCAAAGAGAGCTGACACAGGCCCAGATGCAGGTGATGCTTAGAGATGCTTAGAGAAGCTTGGAGTTGTGGACAGAAGGACGTCTGGAGATGTTAAGTTAAGGACTCACAGGAGCTGAGAGAGCACAAAAACACCCCAAGAGCAGCTGAAAGAGATATTTTGGAGATGGTCATTGAAAGCAGATACTTGGAGACGTTTGGAGATGCTAGCCCACAGTTTGCTCTGGAGAAAGACAACCCCAGAGACATTCGGGAGAACTCCATTTTGAAATGCAACCTGGGAGCTAATGCCAGCCACGTGCCTTCCCAGCTGACAGAGGTGTTCTGGACGCCATCGGCTTTTCTTCAGTGAAGGCATCATCTTGTTGATGCCTTAATTTGGACTCTTCTATGGCCTTAGAACTATGACTCTGTAACTTAATAAATCCCATTTATAAAAGCCAATCTATTTCCGGTATTTTGTATAACCGCAGCATTAGCAAACCAGAACAACTGGTGACAACTGGCTATCCTGGCCCTATTCTGGTCTCACAAGTGCTCCACCGGAGACACGCACATAAAAACCAGACTGTTCAGCAGGCTAACTCAAGTCACAGTGACTGGCCAGGTGTGCCGGTGCCTGCTCTCTCCCACAGAGCAACTGTGCACTGGCAATGGGTGCCTTCTGTCTGCTATGGCCTCTCATTCAAACTTCAATGCTGGTCCTTATAACTACACCATCACCAGGAAGGCTGAGAGTGAAACAGTCAGGACATGTAAGCATAGTGTAGCCTACCACCTGCATGCCCTATCCTCGCTATGCTAGCCTACCCTTCCCCTTCCTTTGCTTCTCTCCACGTACATTTGCATTGATTTAATACACTGAGTGATTATTGACTTAGTTTGGTCTGTGAGCCCTCTTGCACTGTCCCTCCAAGACTGCCGGCCCAAGAGTGTACTGGAGCTGCCATTCCATCCAGGCAAACTCTTGTGGGATGGGGAGGACTCCAGAGTGGACAGCACAGATTCCACCCAAAGAGTAGCTGCTGCTTGATGCCAGTCAGCTGCTGTGGGCAGGTACGTCAGCCCAGGGGCCCCACATCTTCTGCCTTACAAGAACCTGGGGAATCTGAATTTCTAGGTCAGAGCTGCAAATTAACAGTGCCCCTAACTTTTCTTCATTCCCTGGTAGTGTGGTTCCTATCATGAGGTCCTTCAGTTGTAAGAGCAAAATACCCTGCAGTTTTACAATTGGTGGCACCTCACCTTCCGGGCTCTTCTGTTTAGGGAGGGCTGAGAATATTCTCAGTACAATTACTGACTGACTAAAATGAGAAGGGAGGCCTCACATATCTAAATCTGTATAACTGAAAAATGAAGATAGCCATGGACTGAGGAACTCAATCATTATTCACTGGTGGTCTAGAAGTTTCATTCTGGAAAACTTCACCGAGGTTATACTTTCTAGCTGTCATTCATTATTGTTGTTTTATCTGCTGATTCCCTCCTTCTCAGGCTACCAATCAGGAGTTAGAGCAAAGCGAGGTACCATTTTGGGGCATGAGAAAGAGACTGTCACTATGGTGCTTTTTAAAAAATCAGATAATTAAAATTAGGGAAGGTTTTGATTTAGACATTGTGTGTTCAATGTAAGATGTGCAGTCCTATTTGCAAGGGGACCAATTTGCCACTAGGGACGTTAGCCAAAAGGCCTGACCTCCTGGAGCTGTGTAAGCAAAGGCAGGGACCTAACCTTTCCTGAATGGCATTCAAGTGGTAACATGACTAGGATGTCAGCAGGCTCCTGATGAAGGAGATGATACTACAATATGGGCTTTCATGAGCAAGGGGCTGGAGGGTAACCAGGAGCTAAGGACGATATACAGAGGGTAAATAGTGGACAAAGAGGTCCACTTCTTTGTGAAGATGAGCCAAAACAAAATACAAGTAAACTAAACTAATCTATGGGTGCTGGAGATTGCCATAGCCAGGAGGTGGGTGAATGCTTGAACATCAGAGGGTAGAGTTGAAAAGGCAGGAAGGGAGAGGGGAAGGTGGGTCAGGAGAGACGGGCGTTCTTGGACTTGACTGGCCCACACTCACACTGGATAACTAGTCAGCTAGTCAACCACATGATAAGGAAGGGCAACAGGCAAGATGACTAATCAGTGAAGGACTCTGCCAGCACAGACAGACTGTTTACAAAGGGTACGTGGTTCCTTAACCAATCCCTGAAGCTCAGAACAGGCAATGCCCAGTGAGAACCCCTTGGGGACCAGGCTTCCATGGGTTATACTGAAGAGGAATCCCTATTGAGCATCTGCTGTCAGCCAGGTCCTGTGCAAGGGGCTGGAGACCCAGTGAGAAGGTCCACAGAGCTTCCATTCTACTGCAGAAACCCTCAGTAAACACAGCAGTGACTGAAAAAAGAAAATACCACCTGTGATACCATCTGGGGAGGGAACAGGAGATGACAGGGTGAGGGGATGGAGGACGAGAGGAGGAGGGAGGCAACACCATAGATGCTAAGAAGAGCCTGGTAGACAACCTTTTAAAGAGTACTTCCATTTTTATACAGGTATAACATCTTTCAGGAAATTAAATAAAAAAAAAAATACATCATGTTGCTATTTAAGTTAAATGGCAGGGGATTTAGAACAAAGCTGGAAATATTAAATTTTTTCTGTGACATAAGAGCAAGAAAGCCTCTGTTAGCCTTAACCACAGATTTCCCAGGCCAGTGTTTTGTATTATGCTGAAATGTAATTTAAAAATTAAATTCTACCCAGTCTGGCCCTAGCTCACTGAAAATGGCAGGCATAATGCAGTGTAATTGATCTCATGTATCAATCACTGAAAGCATCTGAAGTGAACATGTTAAGACGGCTAGCGTATTCCAGTTAGCGGTACCACTTCTGACAGCTGCAATACAGAGCAAGCATGTGTTTTATAGATATGTACCGCTATCCAGCAGGTGACATTCAGCAATATCCAGCCCAGAATCTGTTCTCTTCAGAGACACACGAGCCTGGTGCACTATGGCTTTCCAGACTCATCTCCGGCATCGGTCAAGAGACCACCCACCTCTTTCCTGATACGTGGGCATTGCCACACAGAGCCACTGGAAGGCATAACTCCAAGGGTAATGGGAAATGAGGCTCAGATCCAGGAGTTCCCAGTCAAGTGTCCTTCAGAGACTAGTAAAATGAAGGAGGGTGGACAACACAGAGATGACAATATTTTGGACTGTCAGGTAGATCATTAAAATAATCAACATTTACAAAAGAGAAGCAAATACACAAATTGTGATATAACCATACAATAGAATGCTACGCAGCAATAAAGAGAAACAAATTACTATTATGCTCAACTATAAGGATGAATCTCCAAAATATTATGTTAAGTGAAAGCAGCCAGACAAAAGAGTAACTGCTGTGTGATTCCATTTATAAGACATTCTAGAACAGACCCAGCTAATATGAAGTTATAGAAAGCAGACGAGTACTTGCCTGGAAGCTGGAGGAGAATGCTGATTGTAAAGGGAGTCTGGAACCTTTCAGGAGTGACTGAAATGTTCTAAAATCTTGAATGGGAGAGGGAAGTTACATGGGTGTATACTTAGGTTAAAATGCATTAAACTATGCTTAAATGTGTGCATTTCATTGTATGTAGATTATATCTTGACAAAGTTGATTTAAAAATATTTAACGTGCCCAAAATACAAACAAAAACCCACCTATTTATCTATTATCACACAGTTACTTCATAAAATTCCCCCCAAAAAGGAAGAAATACAAGACAGTCCTTCCGAATTAAATATACCTTAGTTTAATGAACAGCTCTACTTTTCTCATTTTAAAGCCTCGTGATGAAAAGCAGATCCGGCCCCACAGGGGTCAGAAGATGAGCATCTGTGAGCCCTGCTCTCTCCTCTCTCCGTCCCATCCTCTCACATTCCACTTCCTGCACCCTACCCCCATCACTCCTTTAACAAGGCTCATCAGGACTTCATCGGGCAATGAAGAGAGGATTGGGGCTATAGGATTGGGGTTTAAAATGAACACAGCTAAGAAGATAGAATGACTAAACGACTGATGGATGTATATGAGGAATGGGTGTGCAGAAACGGGCAGGGAGGCCGAGAGTACAAGAAGCAGGAGGGAGAAGCCGAGGAAAGAAGGTAGGAGCAACCTGCCCATGCATGCCATCTTCCTCCCAGACGCTCCTGGGCTTGCTGTGACAACCTGGCAAAGTGCAGACGCTGCCCAGTGGGGCCCTCGTGTGTTCACACGGTCAGCTCTGCCCTTGCATGAACTGGCAGTGGCCACCAGCAAGTCTCACAGTCACTAGGGTGTGCCACCAGGGGGGAGTCAGGACCCTGCCATGCAGACCAGCGGGAACAGCCCCTTGCTATGTGCAGCCAGGCCCCCAGAACCAGGCCGTCTTACAGACCTTTAAGACCACCATGGGAAAAGATGGAAAACAAAAACTGATTTTTTTTTTTTCATTTTTTAAGAGACGCAAAAAGGATTTTTCTAAAGTATAAAGTAAAATAATATAAAATATCAATATCCATTAACAATAGAGACTCCTTCAAAAAAAAAAGGCTTAAATCTAAATAGAATACTTTCTTTTACAAATACGACTTTTCACCTTTGCCTTCTTGGCTCTCCAAGCACAGAATCTAGCAGTAGCCAAGGTATTATCCTAATCATGACTATTTCTTCTAGAAAACATTGCCTGTGCATAAAATTTTCAAGTGATGGAATGAAGAAGGTTGGCAGACCAAAAATTACCAAAATTAAAAAAACAAAAATTAAAAATCCACCCACATATGGACACAATGGCATGTCAAAAGTCATTAAGGGGATCTAAAGGCAAACTCTCCCACATTCCGTAAACCTCTTTATTTTTAATAGCAAACTCGTGTCCTAGTACATGGCAGGCACTGTTCTAAGCATTTTGCAGACATAAATCATACCCTCCTCACACCAGGGCAGTTGGGGGGCTTCACTGCGCCCACTTCACAGACGAGGCACAGCCAGGCGGCGGTGGGCTCAGCTTACCTGGCGGAGGCTGGACGTCACAGGGTGCAACGCTGCTGTGCTAACAGCTCTGCCTTTGCCTAGAGCCAGGCCACCTGAATGCTTTGCCAAGTGCAAGGACAGTATATTTACCTCAGATGTGACCGTTTCTAGTACGAGGCCCTGCTATTTCTGTGACAGAGTGTCCCCACAGAAAAGGGCCCTCCTCCAGGAGACACAGCATATCCTCCTCCAGGAGACTCAGAGGCCCTCCCTAAATGGAGAAAGGGGAGGTCTCCAGCGAATGCCATCAGGCCATTTCTGCTGCTAATGACTGCAGTACCCGAGACAAGTCCAAAAAGGAAACAGAACAATGACCCCCTTTCAGAAGGGGCTTTGATAAGTTCAAAGAGCGTACAACCCTTTGGATTTGGATGTTATGTGTTTTGAAGTGAAAGCCTTGATTCTGAAAGGCCCCATATGACTTGTTCTGTATTTTAGTTCTCCAACTTGCCTTTATGGTAGCACCTTTACAAGGTTTGCCAGATTTGCCTCTCATTTGTACTATTATTTGCTTGCAATTTTTATTTAAATTGACTCAGTTTAAAAAAAAGAAAGCTCTCCTTTATCCGTGTCTTAAGTTCTAGTCATAAAATTGATTTCAAAGTTATATTTTACTTAAACATTTACCTATTAAAATAAAATAAATCCATGTACCAAATAAAATCATCACCATGTCTTCCAGGGCTGTGGTTTTGTTTTGGAGAAAGCAAATTCTGAGCTGGCGAAAGCCAATCTTTACTCCGAAATTCCCTCTTCCAAAAACTGTTTTTATATATGCATAGAACGTTACAAATACATGTAAAAATAGAACTCTACACACACATTCTTGCACACCATTTGGAATGGTTGAGAACGACTCAAAAGGAAATAAATAGGAATTAGGCAGTAGGTCAGGAGCAGTGGGATATACTTGATCAAGAACAGGGTACAACATTTTTGTAAGAAACCACAGAATTTGGCCAGTAAAGTTAAACAGCAAGAAAAACAGACATCATTCCTTCTCAACACAAACCTCAAATACACAAATTAATGCCCAGGTTTAAAAAAAGAAAGGAAAATAAAAAGCAAAACAGTATATGAAAATAAAAATCTAGAAATCTGTACTTAGAAAAGACATTATTTATTTTGCACTGCTTCTTTAGGAAGACTGAAGGACCACGAACGCCTAAAATGAGGGGTCCCTTGAGCCCAGGGGCTGCCTAAGTTGCATAAGGAGCTGGGGGAGATGGGGAGAAGGCTGGCCTCCTCCTCTTCCTCCCTCCCTCACCGCACCCCCATGCTTATCAGTTTTCTACAGTGCCCTTCCGCAAAAGAGTCTGAACAAAGGGCTTCTCCAGTAAGAAGAAATTTGGAAACCACCGTTGTTGTCCAAACTCCTCATTTCACCAATAAGGAAAACTGAGGCTTGGAGAAGTTAAAAGACTTACTTAGAGTCACTCAGCAAACTGTGGGAGAGCCAGAGTCTCAGAACTCAGCATCTGAACAAACCCACCTCCAAGATTACCCTTACGCATCCGTATACCGTTGGCCCTGGTGGACTGCATTACATCAACACCCTCACCTATCCATGAAAATGAAGAGGTTCGATTTATCATCAATTCCTTGAGGAGAGGATGGTGGCCAGCAACATTTAATGATATGTTGTAAGTCAATGAAAATAAATTAAAACAAAGATGAAGTCATTATTTTGGAACCTATGATGTAAGGAAACAGGGGCACATCTCTTCCTAAAAAGTTGTATAAATCAAATAATGCCTGAAACGGATTAGGAGAGCTTCCTAATTAATCATAATGGAAACAACGGTAACAGCAGCAGCAATAGTGAAAATAACAATTATCATTTATTGTTTATTACATACTAGCCCCTGGACTCAGCACTTCATATGCTTCGATATTCCTGTGAAATAAATATTATTCCCATTTTATAGATAAGAGAACTGAGCCTATGTCCATGGGTAGAGTCACCAATTGTCCTGGTTTTCTGGGGACTGAGCGATTTTCAATGCTAAAACTAGGAACATCTGGGCAAACTGGGCTGGTAAGTGATAGGAATTTCCATGTCTGCCTCCACATCTACCGCTACCTCATATGGGATAACTTCATTCTAGATTCTACAGTCTAGAGTTTCATATGCTAAGTTTGAAAAACAGCATGATGAATATCCTACACAATAAGATAATCAGATGTAGCTTCATTGCCTTTCACAGAAAAGACAAAGGACTGTATAGCCTCAAACATCCATTCCTCCAGAAAGGTAAAGAAGAGACACTTACCTTCACCTCAAACTCGAAGTGCTCATCCTTTCCTTGCCCGCAGAGAACATAGCGTGGAATACTAATTTTAATTGGGTCCTTCAGGTCGTCTGGATTTACTCCCAAAGAGCGAGAAACCAGCCGCTATCAAAGGCACATCAGGGAGAACAAAGAGAAAGCCAGATCACTCCACTGCAAATACCCTGCTTGCACAGGAGGGAGAAAATGTGTTTCAAGTAGAGAAAAGAGCATCAAACCAGTAGAGTTTATTTAGAAAAATGATGGTTTCCTTTGAAAGAAAAATGCTAAGGCTCTCTCATAAAAGACCATTTCTTTAGGAAGACCACTCCAAGAAGTTAGGGCAAAAGCACTTCAAAATGTTGCTTGGCTTTGAAGTTCCTTCCAATTTAGAAGAACACGTGAAAAAAGGGACATTACATATTCTGATTTTTCATAAGTCAGTGTAAACCAGATTCCTGCCTGGAAAATCCTGACCATCAGACAAACTTCTTTTTTCTTCACAGACTACTATACATAAAGCTATAAAAGCTGGAGATATTGCTCAAATTTACTTCATTTTCAACTTCTAAGCCAGTGTAGTGTGGAAGGCTCCTTAAACCACAATTAAAATAAACCCCAAGAATTTTCTGTAGCCTCCATTTGATTAATAATCAGCTTGGCTCTGACACATATTTATGGTCTGGAGGGTGGGAAGCCAGAGGGGGTTGAGGAAGAGGCATTATGAAAACAATAAATCTTCACAATGAGCTCTCTTCAGTATGAAGGGGAGGAAATCTCTGAAAAATCCTGCTCATTCGCATTAACCTAGGCCTTTACAGAACATAAGAAAACATATTTTTGAAGTGGTAGCAGTAATAAAATAATATTAACTGCAGCCACCATTTACTGAATACTTACTACCAACAACTGCATACACAGTTCATATGCACCATTCCACTTAATCCCCACAATCCCGCTATGAGGTATTAACCATTATTAACCCTATTTATCAGAGGGACCCCAAACTGAGAATCTGGGTACTTAATGGAGGTAAATAGCAGAGCCAGGACTTGAACTTAGGCTAATCTAGTGTCCACCTTTGTCACCATTACGCTATACTGCTGTCATGAAATTCTGAAATAATGTCATCTCTCTGAGATAAATGGAGCTTCAAACATACACAGAATTTAAGAAGGAAACTCCACGATTAGGCAGTGAAACCCACTTATGTGACTAAAAAGAAAACAGTGGGCAGTAAGTCCCCTTTCTCCTAGGCACACAGGGGTCCTAGACTCTTGGATCCTCAGCCTGGTGCAACCGGACGGCCCAATTGAGCTACTGATTACTGCTTTCAATCTAGCTGACACTGTTGTAAACATTTTGGCATGAATGTGAAGCAACCAAAGTCTTTTAGAGCATTTTAATTTTTCCCCATGTGTCTGGTCACTCAAGACAAGAACCATTAATTGCTCACAATGACAACCAGCAATGGTGTGACTATTTAATTGTCCCTGGTATCAAAAACCATAGTGGAAATTCTTAAAAAGGAGGTATCTCAGTATGTACACACTACATGTAGTAGTAACTCAAAGTTCCTTTCAAAATTACTTTAAATGTAGACAATTTCTAAAACATGGGATATGTTCATCTGTTTAAAGGTGAAAAGGCAGATAAATAATTTAGTAGTTTTACTTATTTTGAAAGAACACATTTAATGTTAAGAACTGGTTTTGACTTGCCATGTCGTTCTTGCTCTGTTTGCTCAACCCTGATCCCTTCTATAGCATGCTTAGTAATTAAGTTCCTCAAGTAGGAACATAATCTCTGTTCCAGATCGGACACAACCTTTTGGGAAATCAATTTGTTGCACAGTGTGTATATATTCGTGTGTGTATACTGGGAGTCGGGGGATAGGAAGCACACTACAGCTAGGGTCAACCTCAGCAGACGGGGATGATGATGTAAAGATAGTTCAAGCAACCACTAGCAACTGAAATACTGTTCCTAGTTGGTTGAAGGAAAAAGAGTGTTTGTCTTTCTTCTTTCCTTCTTTTTTTCATTCTCTCTTCTTAGGACCGAGCCTATAACTCTACAGAGACAGCACCTCACTCAACTGCAATGTTGGCCTTTTTGTCTGCTGGATAGGGTGTGTCCAGATTCCCCTAAGATAGTACCTTCAAGGTCTTTCCCTTTCAACTAGTAACAGTAAAAATTTTCTTAAACATCAGAAGACCCTATTGAGGGATCATTACTAGCTTTCTTTCAAATCTATTTACCAGACTTTTGTCACTTTAGGCACGTAGTCTCCACATATGCACAAATATTTGCTGAGTAAGAAACTCTGAAAGGCAAACTATCCACCTTTTCAACAATTTTGCCTAGGGATAGCTCCATTTACATATTTGAACCTTTGAGATCAAGTGTATTATTGGTTCTCAAAAAGGTGTAATGGTAATATCAGTAAGTATAGTACACCTGGAATTGTAACTCTACCATTATCTGCTTCCCAGAAGCAACCACAGGGAATGAACTTGGGATTCTGGGTGGTGTTCACTTCTAAGTGTCAGAAAAAGAGAAAAAGAAGATTCAGAACTCAATCCAAGCTCTGGGACTTGGTCTCTGAATAAGTGTCACTCACCCTCTCTGCACCTCAGGTTCCTCCTCTATGGAAATAGGCATGATACTTAACAAGTTCCAACTACATGAGAGGAACCCAACCGAGAACAGGACAGTCCGGTGTGGGACTTATGTTTAGGACAGACTCGATAAGTAAGCTGATAATGATAATTGGTGGGATTAGAAAGTTGGGGAACTGAGAGTGACTATGAATATGTGCATTTCTTATCTAAGTGTGATGAATTTAACTGAGGAAGAATTGAGGTAAAAACTGCCTGGGCATATTCTGCTAGCTAAGCAATGGAGACTTAACTTTATCCAATGCCTTCTTTTAAAGGCACCCTTAATACATTCAATCAAATGTTGGTATCTTTTTCTGAGTGCCAACTCTGTGCCACACACAGAGCCAGGTTCTGGGAATACAAAACTTTCGCAAAGTTATCTGTAATTTTCTAAGACCTTTAGTTTCTCCAGCTCCATTAAGTTTTGAACAAAGATTTGTGGGTTTGTTCCGCCCCCCTCCCCCACTCTAGAGTTATTATATTATAAAGTTAGCCATTGCTACCTTAACTTTTTCCAACTCAACTTTCAAAGTATGATAAGCCCTGACTGATGGTCTGGTTACTACATGGGCACTTTACAATTGGAAAGATCTCTATTTCCAAGAATGTATAATTGTGAAATCAATCCCTAATGAAAAGAAAGTTGCTTGAAGCTCAGGCTCATATATCCTTTAAAGAAAAAAATCCCTGCCTTTGATAATTTCACTGAATGAAGTAGAGAACAGTTATCTGGGAGAGACTGGATCTTACATTTACTTAGCACATACTGACAGCCTTTTACATACTGGTTCCCACATGTGGACCCTAGTAAATGATTCTAGACTGGATACAAGAGCCACTGCCCCCATCAGGATCAGATAGTGAAGTGTAATTGAGTCCTTTGCAAGAAAGGATATTTCTCTCTCAATTATTCAGCTTGTTCAGACTAGTAATGTCACCAGAGGCCCTCTCTATCACTCACGGTCCCAGTTACTTTAGTCTTACTGATTCCATAAAATATTTGGTATTGAGTATAGAGAAATGAGCAACTGCAGAAATGAATAACTGAAACATAACCTAGGTATCTGAAGATATTTAACCCCAAATATAAACAGATATATAGAGAGAAATCAAAATTATTTATTTCCATCGAATCACAGCTGCAATCTAACTTTTAAAAAACAAGTTTATGAAGTCTATTTTATAAGAGATATAGAATTCTCAGGATACAGAGTGACATTCTCCCAAAGTAAGATTATATTGGGCAGGAAGGAAAACTCACATAAATGTCTCCTGCATTTATTTTTATTTGAAAGTAGTATATCTTAAATATCCTGAGTTTTATACTAGACAAGTGCTAGAGTGCTGTATCACAGTAGATCTAACTATTCATGAGAGCTTTTACGTTTCTGTGGCATTACTTTTCAGGAATCAGTCAGTTTCCTCATATGTGGCACAGAAGATTCTTAGACTCAAAGGGGGAGTTGGTGACATGTAGGAGGAGGTTAAGAAACATGAAAGGCTATATGTTTGGAAGGCCCTCTCTGAAGCAGTTCCCACAGACAAATACATAGGATAGCTTTAGGGAATATCTGAATGCATTGTGGAGTGGTTCTGTTTAGGAATAAAAGGTCAAGGGAAAGTATATAATTAGTAAGTTGGATTATGTTTCTGTGCATAATAAGCATTATCTTTTACAATAAAATACAAAGGGATACTTTCTGATTGCTTTTAATGAAATAATGTCCTTGTGTCAACAAATATGCTATTTTTCCACTGTTGGTGAAACACTGTAGTCAAGGCCTCGGCCAAAAGCAACAATTAGAACACAGGATACATTTTAAATATTCATATTAAAATCCTCTCATTCTCCTTGGGCTGTCTCCTTCAAAATAGGCAAATTAAGAAAATTAGCAGGAAGTGCATTAACATCCACCCAGATCACTGCAGAGGGCACAGAATAGTGCAATTCTAAAGTCATAAAATCTTCCCCCAAAACACTTGAATTAATAACAGATGGTTGAATTTAGTATACACTCTGACAATGACAAGGTCAGACCTGAGGACTGCTGTCTTGCTTCTCAGGATAATGTCCAAACTTTGCTTCTAAAATACAGGTAAACCTGGGTTTTATCAGAGTTAACAAAATTACTAATACCCCTCTCTCTGGTTTTTCAGCATAGCGCATATTTCTAATGCATCCTCCTTTCAACTACACATCATAGTGATAGCTCTAATTAGAGCTACTATTTAACAAGCACCTACTATGCCTCAGCATTTTGGAAACAAGGGTTTGAAGGTGAGATGGTAGGGATCTGGTCTATTCTCAAATATGAGCCATGTTATAAGAACAAAGAATAAAAGTGATTTTTATGAGCAAGTATAAAATATGAGTATGGTAAATAGTCAAGACATGTTTATACTCATCTCCAGAAGGGGAAGTCTGTTTCTCCTGTGAAGGGGCCTTGTCTTAATGCCATGCTCTTTTGGAAGGCTTAGCAAATACAGGTGAATGGCACTTTGCTACTACAGGTGGCCTCACGTGCTTCAGGCACATTCTGACGATAACTGTCAAGGTCAGGGCTTAACAACAGCCTGACATGAAGAAACAATGCTAACACCTTACCTCGTTTTAATGTGAGTGCAGAATACTCACATCAGGAACAAGAAATACAGGTTTTCAAATAAAGGAGTGTTACATTTATTTTAATATATCCTTAGGGATAAATTACCTAGATAATGATAAACTGTGTGGGACACCGGTGTTTGTGGAATGCCCCGTGTTTAGTGGCCTCAGGGTACATCTGGAAGGCTTAGCATGGCATTGCCATGAATCCATGACTCCTGCTGAAATAGATTCTTTGGATCTGAGTTGACCAACACTGTTTTGCAGTTGGGAGATACCAGACATGTGATGAGCATTCAAACTAGAAACTATTAAAAATATTGTCATCTTTCCCTAGATCAAGAAAGACTATTCTCTCTAATTACTCCATTTAAAGGTCACCAGCTCTGGACATCTGATCATTAAACCAATGATTTAAAAGAGATTAAATATTGGGTCTATTGTGACTGACTGACAACATGGCAACAAACGCTCAGTAGCCCTTGTTACCAAACACGTCAGTTCAGGGGCCCTCAGGAGGGAAAATTAGGTGTTCCCTTCTAATTCTACAATTCTTCAATTAATTATGCAGTTTTACTTGCAGACTTTTTCTAAGTCCTAGCTTTGATTCAAACTATGCTGAATTGTAAGGTCTAAGAAAATAAAGAATGAGGGGTTACGGGGTGCATCTCTTTATCAGGTTTATGGAGAGCATACTGCTTAACCTTCCAGGTAAGGGAGCAAAATCAGGCATCTGAGGTTATCTGTACCATATTCATGCTATAACGTTATCCAGCTTTTCTTCTACAGGAGCTAAAAGTGCAAGGAGCGAAAAAGAGACATAAATTCTGTATCAGGCAACAACCAAGTGTAAAGAAACTTGTAAGACAATCCTTGAAAAAACAACTTATACAGAGAGAAATAATCTTTAATGTATAGAAACTCCAGGAAAAAAATTAAAACCCAGTTTAGGTGAATCAACAATTCATTCAAATATGCACTCCTAGCATAGTCATTCCTATGGGAAAAAAATCAATTAAAAAATGTACCCAGACAACATCAAGAATGACAGTGACTGGGAGGTAGCTTTGGCAGCGTGGAAAGAACATATATATTCTGGAGTAAGAAGATCTGGGTTTGAGTCCCAGTGCTTAACTAAGTGATCAATTCTAAGTCTGAATTTCTATCTATGAAACAGATATCAATAACAATAATCCCTCCATCCCAGGGGGACCATTGTGGAGATCAAAAGAAACAACACAAGGGAAAGAACTCTGTAAATTGTAAACCACCATAAACACAGTGTTGGGACTACTGTCATCATTGTTGTGCCAGTTTGGATATATTATGTCCCCCTGAAAAACCATATTCTTTAACGCAATCTTGTGGGGGCAGAGTTATTAATCTTTTTGATTATGGTGTGACCTGTTGATTGAATGTTTCCATGGAGATTTGGACCCACCCATTCAGGGTAGATCTTCATTAGTTTACTGGAGTCCTTTAAAGGGAGCTCACACAGAGAGCAGAGAGATAAAAACACTCTGGGATATGCTAAGCCAGGAGACCCAGATGCTTGTTGACACTTGGAGATGCTTGGAGATGCTAAGCTAAGAGATGAAGCCCAGAATTTGCCTTAGAGAATCTAAGAGAGGACAAAATGCCCCAACAGAACCTGAGAGAGACATTCTGGAGAAAGCCATTTTGAAACACAACCCGGGAGCAAAGGAACAGCAGATGCCAGCCACATGCCTTCCCAGCTGATAGATGTGTTCTGGATAACATCGGCCATTCTTCAGTGAAGGCATCCTCTTTTTGTTGCTCAGTCTGGACATGTTTATAGCCGTAGGACTGTAAATTTGTAACCAAATAAATCTCCTTTATAAAAGCTAATCCAATTCTGGTGTTTTTGCCTTCCTGCAGCATTAGCAAATCAGAACAACTGTAATCCACTGCATCTTCGGTGACAAAAGATTTTAACCCCATATTAAAAGAAAAGGTGGGAAGGGTATTTACAGCAGAATCTCTTTCTCACCAACTGGATTATTCAGTTCTGTTTCTTACAAAGGAGGCTTTAACAAATTAAGAGGTGCATCCTTAACAACAGATTGGATGGTGGTGGTTTGGAAACCATTATGCAAGAAACAATGGAAAGAATGAAGGGCACTGGAGTGCCTGAAGAAAAATCAAAGGAGGTGAGAGAGATGATGAATGTCTCCTTTAAAGGACTGTGAGTCTTGTTCTGTCTTCTACAGGAGGGCGCTATGATAGACTGAATCAAGCACCCAAATTTAGACGTTTTAAATCTTAATCCTCATTCCTGTGGGTGTGCACCCACTGTAAATATAGATTATGTATGAAGGTGTCATTTTTAGTTAGGGTGTGGCCCAGCTGGATTAGAGCAGGTCTTAATCCATATTACAGAAGATCTTATAAAGTGAACCTGGAAGTCACAGAAGCCTGAATGGAGAAGAAACCACCATGTGGTGGGAGGCAGAGATATAAGCCAAGAAACCCCAAGAAAGTGGCAGCTAGCACCAAAATATACAGACTCTGAGAGAAAGCAAGTTTTGCCAATCTCTTGATTTTGGACTTCTTTTAGCTTTAAAACCAAGAACCAATAAATTCCTATTGTTAAGCAAAAACCAGTTTGTAGTATTTGGGATAGCAGCTCAGGCAAAAAAAGAGGGGCTATGGATAGTCAGACACTGCAGATGGAGATCACAATAAGGAAGATTATGGAAAGAATGACCTAACAGTGAAAGCAGTCCCTGATGAATACAGTGTTTCAGAGGTAGACAATGATCACCTCACCCATGGAGGTGTTTAAGCAGAGACTGAATTGGAAAATAAATTGAACTAGATAGTTTTAAAGGTCCCCTGACATAGTTTCTTCCCAGCATCTGAATGTTTCCATTAAGGGAAGTCCTATATGTTTTATCTGAATTATATCTTCAGTAGAGCCTTGGGAAGCTTAACATAATGAATTTGTGGAACACTGAATTAATGATCCCACTTCTTCTCTCCCTCCGTGGTAACATCAAAATCCAAAGTCATGCCATAGCCTCTTGTTGGACAGAATTTATATCCTTGCTCCTTGACTGGGGACTTAGTGATATAACTTATGTTGGTCAGTGGGATGTTAGCAGACATGACACAGGCAGAGGCTTGCAGGGTTGGGCTTGCCATTCTCTGCTTCTGTCATCACCCTGATAGCCACTGCCCCTTCAGTACAGACCACAAAATGAGACATATGGGGCAGAACAATCCTAGCTGAGCCTACAACAAAGCCACCTAAACCTACTTGTAAACCATCCACGAAAAATAAAAGCTTTTGTTTGTACACCACTGGGATTCGGGGGGTTTTTTTGTTATTTGGCAATAGCCGACTGATACGACATCCATCATAACATCATAATAGATATTTTAAGGAATGAGGCAGAGTTGTCCATGTAACTAAATTAACAAAATGACCCCATTAGAAAGTGTTCTATCCAATAAGACTGCTTGACTATCAAAAAGCATTAATAAAAGCTGTAATCTATTTACCACACAAAGCTTTAAATCATCTGGGAAAAAGCATGTAGATAAAAATTACTGTAATTACTATTGCTGTAAGGATTAAGTATTCTTAAGTATTCAAAGGCAAAGTATTCCCTTTGGAGGCAAAGGGATGCACACAAATTTTTTCAGTAATGAGAGCGAGGAGACAAACTGTTTTGAAATGTTTTTCAACAAAGATTAAATAAATTCACCCTGCCAACCGCAAGTCTTTAAAACAGGCAGCTGTGCGCAAAATGGATTTTAATCAAATTCAGATGAAATCACTATTTCTAAAGTACTCAAAGAGGGATTGTCTAGAATGCATTAACAAGCCCTGTGTTGTAGATGTTTATGCCTATAACATAACAATGCAAAATGCCATATAACCAAATATATATGTACTTATTTTTTCTGATTAAGAAACTCACTGCAACTGAGAAAGTGTTACATTAGGTTAAATACTTAAACATTCAAAACTGCTTCACTATAGCAGTCTTGTGAGTTTAAAACTCCTGGAGAGTAAGCCAGTGCATCCAGAGGGAAGCCCCCTAGGACTGAAGCCACAGTGGAGAGTGGCAGAGACACTGCACCACAAACTTCTACATGCATTATAATGAGCTTAATACTTACTTTGTGAACAGCAAATCAAACTCTCATACTTAAGAACCATTTTTATTTCAAGGTAAAACGTGTGCTTAGGGGAGAGAAGTGATGTGTGAAATCTGAATGCCATAGGCTGCTTCTATTACGTGGCGAGATCTGAACAGAATCCTCATTGTAGCCTCCTTGGATCACAAAGCAGACTGAAGATGTTAATCATGAATACTATGATTTTTATGCAATACTCATATTTGCTGCATGCTTCATCTATGAAAAAATACTAAAAATGATTTATAACATAGTGGAATTATGTTTCTTTACTACCAAGAGGATGAGCAAATCTGTTTAATATCTATCTCTCTGTGGAAATTATGCACTTTCCTGAATTGTTTCCTTTTTTCTAACCAGGGCATCCTTCTGCTATTATCTTACATTCTACTCTCTGCATGTCATGATCATTAATTCTGTTTTTCTTATCAAGGATAACATGAGAAAATACAGAATAGGACAACCAAAAAAAAATGTAATGCAAAACATAGTAGCTGAAAAAAGTGAACAAATGTGAAAATAAATTAGGAGAAAGATTATCAGTAGTAGAAGACAACCATGGTGAAGTTTAGAAATTTTTTCTATGAAACATTAGGACCTATGAGCCAAAAATGTGAATGCGGCAAGCTAACCAATTTTAATGATGACAATCACAGACACAGAGCCTTCAGGTGTAAAGCAATAGGGTATATACATATGTACGTTTGTAAATATGTGTATGTGTGGAAGCAGGTGTTTAGAAGTGACAGAAACATGCCCAACCTATAAACATCTGAATTCAATTGCCTCAAAAAAAAACCAAAAAGCCTCCACTGGGCCAAAGCAAACAAGGCTGCAGCTCTCAGTTTGCGGACCATAGCTCATCTCTGATTTCCTGCCTTCTCCATTTCCTGTTCACTTACCCCAAAATTAGGGAGGCGCAAATTAATGAAGAAAATGTAAATCAAGTTAAGTAGCTTGTTGTAAGCTCTGATGAGGGAAAGGAGAAGATGTGAAATTCCTGGCCAAAGAGAGAAGTAAGTTCTGGGTGTGTCACGCTTTGAAGAAGTCCTTGTCACTGCTTAGGAACAGAAATGAAGAGCTTACTACAACGTCCACATTGCATATTATCCAAAGATTCGACCAGATAAGAAAAATGACCCTTCCATGCCAGGGCTAAAATGAATGGCTTAACAGAATGGCTGATTCACTCAACCGTGTGCAACATTCAACAAGTATCTATTGTGAGCTGAACATGATCACAGCTGGAAGTGGAAGGAGAGTGAATGGAACAATAAAAAGGGATATCTCCTTCCTTCCTTCTGAGACTTTGGAATTTAATAAAACACACATGCCCAAGAGACAGGAGAGCATTGGCAGAGTAACCCAGGGTCAGAAGAAATAAAACATACATACTGTGTAACTTGATTCCTCATAGGACTGTTGAACAGAGGTGGATAAAGAGGAAAGGGTCAGTCAGAGGAGAGAGAGAGCTTGAAGAGAACAGTGTTAAACATCTCATAGGGGAGGAGGGGAGCTGGTGACCAGATGGTATTTCATGAAGAGAGAAGACATAACAAGGCAGATGTGGGCGTGCACTCATCTCAGAAGGGAGACCACTGAACCAACTAGCTGAGGTCAGTGAAGTACGGCCGTCAGAGGTTGAGTGATGGGCTGGGTGAGTGGCAAGAGGGAAGCAGCCCAAGCAAAGTGCTGAATGCCTTCTGATGTGACAGCACATTTTAATTACACCAAAAAGAAGCCATTAGAAAGAGTTAGACTTGGAAATGAAGGGCCTTTGTAGCCTAGAAGCGCAAAATCTCTGGAGAAAGAAGTGGAATTTTGAGGGAGGTGGGGGGATGGATGCAAAAATAAACCAACAGTCCCCCCTACGTGTGACCCAACTCCCAGGGGTGTAAATCTCCCTGGCAACGCAGAGTATGACTCCCGGGGATGAATGTGGACCCGGCATCGTGGGACTGAGAGTATCTTCTTGACCAAAAGGGGGAGGCAAAATGAGACGAAATAATTTCAGTGGCTGAGAGATTCCAAATGGAGTCGAGAGGTCACTCTGGTGGACATTCTTATGCACTATATAGATAACACCTCTTAGGCTTTAATGTATTGGAATAGCTAGAAGTAAATACCTGAAACTACCAAACTCCAACCCAGCAGTCTGGACTCCTGAAGACAATTATATAATAATGTAGATTACAAGGGGCGACAGTGTGATTGTGAAGACCTTGTGGATCACACCCCCTTTATCTAGTGTATGGATGAGTGGAGGAATGGGGATAAAAACTAAAGGACAAATGGGGTGGGATGGGGGGATGATTTGGGTGTTTTTTTTCACTTTTATTTTTTATTCTTGTTCTGGTTCTTTCTGATGTAAGGAAAATGTTCAGAGATAGATTGTAGTGATGAACGCATAACTATGTTATCATACTGTGGACGGTGGATTGTATATCATGGATGACTGTATGGTGTGTGAATGTATTTCAATAAAACTGAATTTAATAAAAAATAAATAAATAAATATGCAAAAAAAATAAATAAATAAAAATAAATAAACTAACAGGGAAGGAGCTGAAATCACATCAGTTGGAAGGGAATAGCCAGGAACAATATGAAGAAGGAAAGGGCAATTCACTGATGAAGATGGCATTGCAGGGCAGGCATCGCTGTCTACAGTCCATGAATACATGGTGCTGGGAGGGCATTCTAAACCCCTAGGTCCTTATAGGAAGCTCGATGAATCACTAATGTGCAATGCTATGTAGCTGTCCTAATCACAGCTAAACAGAGGATGTCAATGAAGGTCACTGCACACTGGGTATTTTTTCAGGCAGCACAAATCAGCCTGCCGGAATCTAACAGGCACAGACAGATTTCAAGCCACTGTACAATAAATTGACACAAAGCCCCACACAATCAGAAAGGCTTTAATCACCTGGCAAATAGTGAGGCAGACCCAAATTTATAACAGTGAATTTCAAAAAACGAAACAAAGTGGTCATCAAGATATTTTACCTGTGCTTTGCCAACGGCAGTTTTAAATTATGGTAGGTATTTAAAATATTTACATTTTCAATTTTAGAGGCCTGCATTTTTCCCTGTTCCATATTGATTAGTTACACTGAGATATTTCTATTCCCTTGCCTGTTTTTATCATGTTCATTTTATTAAAGATACTGAAAAGTAGTAGCATCTTTTTAAAGGCTCCTCCCTAGAATCTTGTCAAATGTGAGATCAGCCAAAGGGCCTCATCTTGTGAATTGAGAGTTAGCTTCCAGATCTCAGGGTCTCCATTCTGACCCCCGTGAAGGTGCAATCGGGTGGTAAACTGGACATTTCTGGATACCTGAGAGGGTTCTGAAGGACTCCTTCTTGAATCAGATGTAAGGTTGGGTTTTTGTAAGAAGACAAGCTCTACTGCTGAGACATTTTTCTTGTCTGGAACAATGACACACCTGAATTCCCTTAAAGCACGGCATTTGAGCACATCAAGTTGTGCACGTGGAGGAGATATGTTTAGAGACTTGCTGGGAGGATGAAAAACACCATCTTCCCTGACAAGTGCAATGTGGGTGTTCAGAAGGACTAATGATTGGCAACGGCCCTGGCCTCCGTCACCCTCGACTCTAACTGTTGTGTAGAGCAATAACTGCACCTCTGCCAGACAGGGAATGTTGACTTCCATGTTTCCATGAAGAAAGTAAATAATGTCAACCAAAGTATTCTGGAATTTGGATGACAACCGGACTCCATTTGCCAAAACTAAATCAGGGATTTCTGCTTTCCAATCAAGAGAAAGCTGAACCAGGTCTTGCTTGAGCAAAGGATGATCAGTGCAGGCTGCAGCCTCTGACTCTGTCAGCAAGACACAGAGGAGGTGACAGCACAGCTGCTGAGAGAGGTTTTTGTTGTAACTAAATACAGTGAGCAAGAGGCCCTTTACAGAGCCCAGGAATCGAACACACTGTCCGCCAAAGCCGACCTGAATCTCCTTTAGTCCAGAGAGTGGTAGAACGTGGAAAACGCCCAGTGAGCCTGGGTGATTATCTGACAGAACGAGAGCATATAAAGTTGAACGAAGCAGGAGCAAACATGCTGGCTGGGGGTTGGGGTCTGCACAATTAGCAACAGCAAGCCAGTAAATGCCTTTGACTTCATTCACATCACCCAAAGGTTCTGGTAGAGAATAGGCCACATGCTCAAGGAAGTCTTCTAAGGGGCGCTCCTGAAGTTTCAGCATTTGGTCTGGGAACTGCACAAGGGTCTGCTTAAAGGCAGAGTTCTTTCCAGCATCTCCATATCCCAGCCGGACAACCGAGCTTGGTGAGGAACCAGGTAAACCTGAAGCTGTGAAGGCAGGGGCCCTGTGGGGCATGGCACTCTCGGCTAGCCTGAGGCCCCCTGCCTCTTCGCTGCTACTGACCCGAGCTCTGGGAACAGGAGAGTCTGATGACGCCACGAGTGACATCAAAGGCCTGTCCAGGGTTAAGGGTCTCAGAAGTGGCAGGTTTCTGATGAATGTTGTTACAGGGGAGGTGAGCCCACATGGGTCCAACAGGCCACCCACATGCCGGGCCTGGGTCATCACCCTGGTGCCAGCCTCCAGCAGGTGATTACTGGTCTCTTTATAAAGGTCTGAAAACTTGTGGTAAAAATATCCCAATCCACTGTTTAACTCTGTCCTGGTGTTTATCAGGGATTTGGGGGAGCTCGTATTTTCGGCAGCTAGCTCCTTCTCAGCTTGTTGCTCACCATGAAACACAGAGGTCATGATGCTCTGATGAGCCTTGTGGGACACAAGCTCCTCACTAGAAACACCTTCAGAGAGAATGAAACAAAGTACTTTGCTCTGCCTGGACTGCTTGTTTCCATTATTTATGGACACTTTCTGTGAAGTATGTTGTAGTAATGTCCAGCTAGACTCACTTTCCAAGCTGTGTTCATCCTTCTGACTGAAATTTTCTGACTTGCCCTGAAAATGTTCTGCGTGGCTGGTGTTGCTTTCTTTCAGAGAACACAAAGAGATTTTAGGTCTATTCAGGTACTTCGGTTCAAAATTGCAAGCATGCTCAGGGCAAGGACTGTCTGGTACCACTTCCTGTAACGAGGGTGGGACCCGTGGCTGGGGGGCTCTCTCTTGTGGTGCTGAGGAGGAAGTTTCAGGGTCTGCGAAGCTCCATGTCATGGGATGGCTCCAGTGCTTGTTCTGACCCATTTCCATCCTCTCCTCACCAGTGGCACCTTCAGGTAGAAGCGGGACAAGATACCGTGCCAGCCATGACTGCCCTTTCTGTTCAAGATGTCAAAAAACAGTTGAAATGGGGATGTGGAATCACCGTTTGTAATTCTTTTGCCTATGATTCTTGCAGCCATTGGTTTCATTTTGTGGATTAATTCAGAGGCTAAACCGAAATCCTAAGTCATTTAGATCGATTGATATATGATTCAAAAATAATAAAAGAATAGATGATCTGAGTCACATGTAGAAGATCAATTTCCACAATAAAGACCTTGTAAATTGGCGAGCATTTTGATGGAAATACATGGTAGGGCACTGACCCACAGTATCCATTTCTTGGTCTCATATTTAATTTTCTCAAAAATAAATTCTAAGACTTTTGATTCAATTTTTAGAAAATCAAATTTAGTTGTGAAAATAAGTACATGCCCACATGTCCAAAACATGAAAAAAATCAGGACATATTTAATGAAAATCAGACAGCAAGATTGAAAGATACCTGTGGGTATTCTCACCCAGATCAGGCTTCTCTCCTCCTTTGGTCTGTTTCTTGGAAACCCTCATCACATCTGCCCTGGTTAGGTCACCATCACTGTTATCTAGACCATCGCAATGAAAGGCAGCCAGCTATGGGCCAGGCATTTGGACACAAAGAACGGGAAGACCCAATCCCGCTCTTCACAAGGAGATGAATGTCCAGAAGGAGGATAATGTCATTACTGGGTACTGGCAGGAAGGGGGGGTGGCCAGATCAATGCCAGTGGGGCTTTTTGTAGAATCCCTGCTCTCTTGCTCTCTGTTCAGTAATGTATGGGCACCACCTATTAAATTTTTACATCTAGTAGAAGGGTTTCTGTTTGCTTTTTGTGTGTTGTTTCTTGTTAATTTAGGAATGTATGGGAAGGATATGCCTCTCATCAGAGGAAAATACAAGTAAAACCTTACAAATCGTATGCCCAAGTAAACTTTGGTTTGACAATCCACCAGAGAACAGTCAAGAGTATGTCCTTTGTACTATGGCCAACTCATAGTCTATAAAACAAGTAGGGTTTTTCAAACATAGAGAAATACTCAGTTTCATTTCCAAACCCATATCTGATTCTGATTATACAGTTCTGCCTTTTAAATACAGACCAAGGGAAAGAATACTGTTTCAAATGAATAACTGGGCAAAGAGCCTCCACCACAGCTACATGCCATTTGAGTAGTCAAAGCACTTTTCAACCTGCAGGATTCCATTTAATTTTAAGTCCACATAATAGCTTGCCTTCCCTATTAGCCATTAATCTCACTGGGACTTCAAGATTCTAATTATGCAACTAAACATTAAGAAAATTTAATCACACGAGCATGCCATAATTTAAGAGGACCCTATCAATCTGAAAAATCACTACCTACCTCATATTTTAGCTTACGTTGAATGGTGCCATTGTGAAGTTTCTCATTATCCTGAGAAGAAAATAAAGAGAGTCCTATATTAAATTATAGTATTTTCATAGAGGAAAAAAGCTGATTTGATTAGAAATATTTATGGGAACAAAATTCTGAAGAAATATACTTGTCATTCAACAATGTCACCCTTCCAGAGAATCTGTATTCCCAAGATAAACAAGGCTCTATTAATCCATCTGCTTATACGAGAACTGAACCATTTATTCCTAATCTTAAACTTCTAAAAAAATTACTAAAAGCAAGATTCCCTTAGGATACTCCTAAATTTGCAGGACAGAAATGAAATGTCTTTATTGATAAAATCAACTTGTCACAAATATGTGTCTTCTCAAAAGTAAAATGTATATTTCTACATTGGGTAATTTACAAAGTAAATTACTTTATGGAAATTGATTGTATTTAGGGAGAAAGAAAAATTTAGGATTTTTACAAATCAAACAAAGTACATAAAGCATTTCAGGAGAACTTATTTTCACTTCAGAATTTTCCCAGGGGTACAAAATTTTTAAATAAAGTTACTTTTGAATTAATATGATTTGTAAATTGCTATGCTCCACCCAAGCAATATTTACTATTTTTTTCTTGAACATTCTAAATTGAAACCATATTTTGGAGTAACTTCTGAATTTCTTCACTGAGAAACAACAATAAAAGACCCACCACCACCATGTATTAGAAAGGTCACCTTGAAAATGAGTGGCTGCATCACTTAGCTTCTTCAGCTCACCTTTGTCATGTCTGCAGGTGTACTGCTGTCATCACTAATCACACGATACAAATCCTGAAGACGTCTCTGGACTTCTTCTTCGATGTAAGCATTGATCCTTGAAATGATGGAGGGGGCACTTTAAACACTTTTAACTATTTTCCAGTTCCTTTCCCTACTATGTCCTTCATAACAACAAACTCTCTCATTCAAAATGCCAAACGCTAACAACAAAACTCATTTTCTTTTTTCTAAGAACCCTAGTGCCACATGTTCACTAAATGAAAGGTTTCCCCCAAACCAGAGAAAATTTGATGAACAACAGAATTCTTGAAAATAGAAGGGAGACTATGTGATCCCATCCAAATCTTTTCAGGATGTACTTAGTGGAACCCTCATTGTAGGGTAGGCGAGAATCACAGACACTGGCTCCAGAAGTTTCCCTGGTCTCAGGTCTTACTACAAGACCAAATACTTCACTCGCCATGCCTCCGTTTCCTCACACAGAAAATGCTGACAGTTATTTCTCACACCACAGGGTCATTTATGAGGATAGGAAAAAAAACTATGAGACCAAATACTTCACTCGCCATGCTTCCGTTTCCTCACACAGAAAATGCTGACAGTTATTTCTCACACGACACCATTTATGACGATAGGAAAAAAAAAAAGTGGATTCACAATCTCTACTTTCCAAACTGTAGGGCCAGAGTGAACAGCCACAACAGGTGACTTCTGAGGCAGTTGTCAACTGTATACCTGGTACCCCATGGAATGTAGGTGAAATTGTGCGAAGTACAACCATCAGCCTTCAACATTCTGTGGATTTCAGCTCAATCTCTGGTTTGGCTTTAGGCCATTCCACCCAGAGGGAACAGAGAGAGAATTTTAGTTCCATCTAAAATCTTTCTAATGGCTTAGACTGTCCAAATGGAAGTCTTACTTAGTTCTAGGCTCCCCCTCCTCTAATTCTACAGACACTGATTAAATGGGTTATTTTAAATTAAGCTGTTTTCCATGTTTACATCTTAGCAAATTAAAAAAATGGTATTGTACCTTAAAGTACATGCATAATCCTGTAAACATTGCTATACTACTAACCAAGGTTAAATGATTTTCTAAAACACTAGGTGAAGAGATTAATATTTTAAGTAAAATACCCCAGAAGAATGGATTTAGGGTAATAAAGAATAGTATTTACCTTTTATTACTGGAAACAAAACCATGTGGAACTGAATCTGAGCCAAAGCCATTTACAAACTAATTAATTATCTTCCCTTACTGTGCTAGTTTGGATGTATTATGTCCCCCAAAATGCCATGTTGTTTAACGCAATCTTGTGGGGGCAGGCGTATTTAGTCTTGATTAGGTTGGAACCTTTGGACTGGGTTGTTTCCATGAAGATGTGACCCCCCCCAACTGCAGGTGATAACTCTGATTGAATTATTTCCATGGAGGTGTGGCCCTGCTCATTCAGCATGGATCTTAATTTAATCACTGGAGTCCTTTAAAAACGGCGGCACAGACCCAGGCACTTGCGACGCTGATGCTTAGATATGCCTGGAGCTGTGGACACCTGGTGTTAGCTGCAGCCAAGAGAGACATTTTGAAGACGGCCATTGAAAGTAGACTTTTGTTACTCCAGAGTTTGCCTGGGAGAAACTAAAAGAACAACCCCAGACGCCTAGAGAGAAATGTTCTGGGATAAAGCCATTTTGAAACGCAACCTAGGAGAAAGCAGATGCCAGCCACGTGCCTTCCCAGCTAATAGAGGTTTTCCAGATGCCATCTGTGTTCTTCAGTGAAAGGACCCTACTGTTGAGGTCTTATTTTGGACATTTTCATGGCCTTCAGACTGTAAACTTTGTAACCAAACCCCCTTTATAAAAGCCAATCCATTTCTGGCATTTTGCATAACTGTAGTATTAGCAAACCAAAACACTTACCTTTACTTAAATTTTAAATTAGCACCATGGAAGATGGAGATCTAGATTTAAAGGGATACAGAGGTTCATGCCATTCTTATTACATTTTGACATCCAAATTCATATCTCCTAATATCTAGGACTCAAGACCACCGAATGTGAAAAGCCCAATGACATAGATGGAGGTTGAGGAAAATAATCATCATTTTCTTACAGGCAAAGAATGATCAAGCTGATTTGTCTGAGAGCTCTTAGCCACAGAACAATTCACAATGCTACCTAAGTTGAAAATCATTTTACTATAGTAACATCAGATTTATATTTATGCTATTCATGATCATTCTGAATACACTAGTACAGTTTTTATAATAGACTGCATCTATCAGTAATCAATGTCCTATGCAAATTAACTGTCAGTACAAGGTCCTTCTTGGTATGATTCAATTAATTCCATTTCTTTGTTCTTCCCAATCTGGACTTGTATCAGCCCTTTCTGGATGGGCTGATTTCCCTGGACCTTTTAATTCCACGTTTTCATGCAAACAGCTTGCATCAACATTCCTGAGATTTGGCTGTCCGGTTCTCAGATCTTTGGTTCCCTTTAAATTATACCTCACTCTGGCACCGGCAGGCAGCAAGCTGGCAAGGACAGAGCACATCTCAGGCACACAGATTGTTGCTGCCTTTGCCAGATCCCTCCACATGCTATCTGGTCAATACCAAGCACAGCAAGTTGTAAAATCACATTAGAAATGCCAGCACAACGTCAATTTAAAGTTGAGCACCTGGCGTCCGTCAGAGGGTGTAGGTGAGCCTGAGATTTTTCAGTGCTGGGTGGCAGGCCAGAGGAAGGAGCCCTCTTCTCCAGGACATCATGGTGGGCCTTCTGAACACCATCAACCTCACAGATCTTCTGCTTCAGCTGCTGGATTTCATGTTCTAGTCTACAGAGATAGTAGCCACAGGAATTTATGCCTTAACAGTATTTCCTGAAAATCTTTATTTTGTGAGACATTGCTCCAGAAACCTTGGGGGATTCAGACAAAAACCCTATGTGCAAAGGAGCTTTACTTCCTAGTGGAAAAGCTGCCACATCCCTAGAAGACAAGGTATGAGGAGATAATGGGCCACAAAAGGAGTTCGGAACAAATGCTACAGGCATCAAAAGTTGGGGAGACTTTTACCACCAAGGGCAAAGATATTCCCACTGTGCTGCAAGCAAGTTCTCAGAGGTACCATGAGCAGGACTCCAAGCCCCCGAACACTGGATTGTTGACCACATATTGGGTTTCTACTAACTAATTCTGTTCAACTAAAGAGATCTATGCTTTGAAGAGTTTTAAGAATCACCAATCTAGGGGAGGCTCTTCATGTTCAAGGTGGTTGTAAATTAAGTCTTAAGAGGCTGGTGGAAATTTGGACATTTGGAGATGATGGTGGAAGGTTCTCCAGGTGCAAAAAGCAATCTGAACAGAGGTGCTAAGCCAAGAAAATCAGGAATCCACTTTGCTCAGCAGAAGGTGTGTGAAGGGGGTGTGAGAGAGACAGACCTGGGGAAGTAGGCTGAGTACCACAAGAAATTAGAATAAACCATAAACTGTAGAACACCAAAATTATCTCCAGTGATAAATAATACATCTAATAAAAGATCAAGTGTATGTAAGGCCATTCTTCTAATGACCCAGGCACCACTGAATCTGAAGGCATCAGGCTAGCATGGCAAAGTCTGCAAGTAAATTTCGCCCCAAGGAACACAAGATTCAGCTAAGGGCTAAAGCCCACTTGCTATGTGATCTTGGGCAAGTTATTTACATCTGGGTCTCAATTTCTTCATGTAGCAAATGTGAGTCAACTGGTCTCTCTAAAGTCCTTCAGCTCCAAAACCAGAGATTCCAGATTCAGATGTTGTCACACCACAATGCTCCCAGCCTGCTGGTATCACCAGCAGTAAATGAACTAGTCTATCCTGAAAATGAAAGCCAAGTTCTTAACTCTCAGAAATAGAATTATGGGGTCACATGGTAAGCATCATGGGTTCCACAGAGGCACTGCCTAGCTTAGCTCAGCCCTTCATCTGTGTACTGATTAGCAAGTCTTTATTGAGCATCAACTTGCAGACCAAATATTTTCAAGGAGAAGGTGATACGCATGAAAAAGGGATGTAAGGGGCCAGGTGGTAGGCAAAATATCAGGGAACATTAAAAGGTTCTCAGAGATGGCAAGAAAAGTGAGCCAGATGTAAGTAGGTAGTTACCAATGTTTGTAATTAAGTAGATGCCTGTTGAGGCTGTCCAGAGAAGTCCTTCAGGGTGGGGACAGGTGAAACCCTGAAGGCTGAGCAGGATTTATGTGGGTAGAAGGGGCACATAAGCATTTATGTGGGTGGGAAAGGGTCACAGTACATGTAGAGAACTGACCTGCATGTGACAACTATGTGGTCAGGAGACAAGATGACAAAGGGGGTAAGAGTTGGGGTAAGGGGCCCTGGGTACAATTTGCAGCTCTGCCACTTTCTCACTGCAAGACACTGGACCTCAGTGGGTATGTAACCACGGCAGGCTTCAGCTTCCTCATCTGTAAACTGAGACGATGGCACTCTCATTTGGAGAGTAAATGGAAATGCACATGATGGCACTGAACACTGACTCACATACGGGGTTATCCTTCATCGTTGGCATCATCAATAATATTGTTGTTACTGTTTTGGTTATTAATGTCTAACAGCTCTGACAAGAAACTATGACTCACTATGGAAAATACCAGTTTACTCTGTTCTGACCCCATACAGGGGCAGGAAATTCCCTTCCGTGGTAATGAGGGACTTTTTAAATTATAGGGAAGGTGCAATGGGCAGTGGTAGAAAACCAAGTGACAGCAAAATGGGTTAAACCCTTTTTCAGCAAGCAACAGAAAGCCACAAGGAAAGCCAGACTCAGTGCCTTGTGTCCAATCTGGGCCCACATGAATTTAATATTACACACTTGTGGATTTCATGAATGGTCAAGCCAGGATGTATGGTGGACTCCAGTTTAACCATGAGAATTCGGAAAGAAAATAAAACACCACAGAAATCTGCAGAGGCATCACAGCCTGAGCAAAGAGCTCACAATGTATCAGCCTGAATTAGGTCTCAGAAAGTCTATTCCATCAAAACGCACAAAGCTAAAAGCCTCCTTCGTGTGGCTTACAGAGAAGTGCTGACATGGGAAATCACTTCAACAGAGATCGCAATCTGGCTTCCGCTATTGGAGACTGTTAATGTGAGACACCCAGGGAGCAGAGCTAGCGGACAAAAGTCAGGGACTTCCAGCTTGAAGCTCCAGCTGCACTTTCACTGCACATTGCAGGACACAAATCGAGAGCATGCCCTCCACTACTCTACATTCCCTGGGGCTGCAGCTTTGTCCAGCCATTTCATTTACATAACAGACCTGCAATCATTTTGGTAAATCTCCAACCTATTTCTCTGAAGTAATACCATTATGGTTTTTGATGATTATTTTTCTTGCTCTGTTTTGCCTAAGGGAATTACCAAAGAGCAATTGTAAATATAATCCACCATCTACAAGCAGATCATCTGAAAAGGATGTTTGCCTGAGCTTTCAGGAAAGATGATAGATGAAGACTTCAGCAGTACCTCAGAGTAGCTGTTGCCTTGTCATAAGGAATTGATCCCATGCCTCTACCTAAATGTCAAGCTGCAGTCTTAGAGGCCATTGGTCTGGGCTTCTGTCAAGGCCCCTCAATAGGAGAAATACCAGCAAGGCAGGGTACAGACCTTCCAATTTAGGCATCGGTTAAGATCTCACCTGACCAAAGGGTCTGGAGCTAAAAGTAAAGGCATAAACCCCTGATCTCATTCCCCCTCTTCCTGTACAGGTGAGGACACAGAAGCCCAAAGATGAAACATCCTGCCTGGAGCCAGCAGGGAGGAAGGGGCCAGGCCAGGGTGCACCCCCCACAGCAGGGCTCCACATTGGGCACTGCTGGCACACCCGACAGCTATCCACCCTTCTGGGAATCTGGGTATCACATCTGCAGGGCTATCAGAAAAAGAGCTCTCAAATTCATGTACTTACTCCTTTTGAAAGTCTACTATCTTGACATGCTTGACGACAGAGGTGCAGAAAGACAAATAAATATCACATCCTTATTTTTCCCAGTTTTGTTTTTCATAATACCAAAAATAATACCACAAGTTGAATATTACTAAACATGCTCGAATATACCGTTGTGCTCAAAATCACCTGGAGAGTTTTGTTTGTTTGTTTGGTCGATATGGAATTCTGAGGCTTCCCCTCAAGTATTGTTTTTTAGTTCCCTACCAGGTGTGGAAAACAGAACATCATATGCAATCTGTGAACTCAGCGGTGGTGCTTTATTGTAACCAGGGCTAGCTATAGAGAACATGTGAAGCCCTAAGTGAGGGAGGGGAAGAAAGGAGAGAGGGAAAGTGACAAGGAAAAAGGGAAGAAGAGTAAAAGGGAGGGAGAGAAGGAAGAAGGGAGAGAAAAGGGAGGGAGGGGGAAAGGAGAGAAGGAATAGGGAAGGAAAGGGATGGAAGAAAGAGGGAAGAGAAGAAAGGAGGAGGAAGGGAATGAACAGAAATGGGAGAGAGGGAGGGAAGGGAAGGAAGGAAAGAAGGGAGGAATCAAGGCTGGAAGTTTTCTCAATCTTTTGCATTTATCAAAATATTAAAACACACAGTCCATAGGTCAGTGGGTTAATGAACAAGGGCTTTGTTTATATATTTGCGTTTTTTTTTTCAATTTTAGGTCAACAATTCTAAAACAAGGATCTTAATGAAAAACAAAAGAATGTTTAGAGGTACTTTTCTCAGTTATGGTAAAAATCAGTATTTGCCTATGTATTACAGAATATAAAGACTAAAGGGATTACTTTCATAAAAAGGACACGAGAGACACACCATGAGGGGTAGAAAATGAGCAATTTTGGGCACCTTCCCTTCCTGTGTCTCACCTCTCCCGGTCCTTCTCAAGGGCTTCCTGCTCAGCTTCCAGGGTGGCCTGGAGCCCCGACTGCTCACTGCTGCGGCTGTTGAGAGTTGCAAGCTTCTGCCTCTGCTCTTCGATCTCCATGCCCAGCGTGGAGCGCCTCTGCAGGGCGCAGTGCCTCCTCTCCAGCTGGGCCACGGCCTGCTCCAGTGCCAACCTCTGCTGCTTCTCCCGCGACTCGAGGATCTCCTTTTCCTTTTTTCTCACTTTCTCTTCCTGACGTGCAATATTGGCAGCGAATTCAAATGTGGCTTGGAGCTTCTGCAGCTGGCTGGCATTGGCTTGGTATTGTGCAAGCTGTTCTTCCTTTTCTTCCATTTCTTTTTCTACTTGATAAAGGGTGTTGTCTAAGCCAAGGGGGCCTCTGTCCAGGATTTCAAACGCTCTCTGCTTTTCTTCCAACAAAGTCGGCAAATGATTCTGCAGGAGGTACTGTAGCTGGCGTTCTTTATATTGCAGCCTGTACTCCACTGGCTTCATTTTCTCTAAATCTTCAGCCACCTGGGTGACACTTGTGACACTACCATTATTTTCTTCCAACAACCTAAATTCGTCTTCAGTTTCCCATTTTAAACGCTCTAGGGTTTCCTGCTCTTCTTTGACCTCTTTTTTCAGGAGGTCTTTCTGCTGAACCAGGTCCTGCTCCAAGTTCGCCAGCTTGACGAGCTGCCGTCTCTTGAACTCTAAGAAATGCAGCTGGGCCTTTTCTAGTTCCTCCACATCATCCTCCCCTTCAGCTCGTGCTTCCTTAACCCGCAGGAGGGACTCCCGGATGTCCTCCAGGTCCCTCCTCTCTTCCTCCACGCGCTGGACCTCCCCACGCCGGAGGAGCTGGATCATCTCTTGCTTTTCTCGGAGCTCCTCTTCCAGATGAGCCACAAGCATGACCTGCTCCTTTTCTTGTTCCTCCAGTCTCTTCTTTTCCAACTCGAGCTTGGCATACTGTTCCTCTTTCTCCTTTTTGAGCCAGTCCAGTTCTCGAAATATCTGAATCTTCTCAGCCTTCTCATTGCTGTTGAGCTCTTGGAGACGCTGCAGCTCTTCTTTGACACGGAGGAAGTGCTCTTCCTCTTGCTTCTTCTTCTGCAGCTCAATTTCCTGCTGCTCCCTCAGCCTTTCCTCTTCAAACTTCTCTTTCTCAGCCAGCAAATCCTTTAGCTTGCTTTCGATATGGAAACTGCGGCGTTTGAGGCTCTCCTCTTGCTTGCGGATCTGGAGCTGCACGATTTCTGTCTCCTTGCGCTGTGTCTCCACCTCCTGCTGCATCCGCTCCAGTTCGGCCTTGTCAGATTTCTGCTTTTCTTCCATTTCTTCTATGAGCTTCCTGAAATGCAAAGCAAAAGGTCATTATGTGATCAGTATGTTCAAATGATGCTCTAACTTTTCCCTAACTGAAATGTTCTGAATATGATTATATAACATAAAGCCAAACCCTTCATTAGAAAAGAGGGGAATTGCTTTCCTTTCAATTTCCAACAGCATGCTGTTTGATTTTTTTTTTAATTCTTTCACTGTCCAACCTATCATTTGCCTTGTCTCCTGTAGTAGCCTCTGATATAATTTCTTTGTAGAGACTATAATCATAATGTGTTATGCAAGGTATAATTTAAAAGGTCCCCTGAGCTCAAAGAGAAAGAACCATGCCTAATTTAAATTTAAATATGAATAATTTTATTCAACCCAATCACTAAAACTCAGCAGAAGTTCTGTTTCAAGATGACATTAAGTAAAAATGCTTATGCTGTTCTCAGCTTATTGGGGTCATATGTCAAAGTCTAGAAAATCAACAGTTCATTGTTCCAGCTCAAATAATTACATACTATTTAGCATTTAATCAGTAGTTTAAGATAGATAGTGATCATCAAATAGCCCAAAATATTAGTTTATTAATGCATAACATTGGAAATAACCAGAGCTTCCATTAGAATACTCAAATGCATGATTTGCAGGGTTACATGTTATGCTTTGACTTGGGGGAAAATGATTTCCACTGTGTACTAAACCAACATTTCAGGGTTGGAATGGCCTCCAAAGCAAGCACACAAGGCATGTAAAAGTATCAATATGTGGCCTCCGTCTCCTGAACCACTAAAGAGCTATCTTGTATGATGCTGGACTAATTTACCTGAGACATCTAAACTCCAGATTCGGGGTGGGGGGGGAGGGTTGGAGAAGGTGAATATATTTACAATATGTTTCAAAGAATTATATTCAGAACTTATAAAGAACTTTCCAATTCAATTAGACACGCATATACACATAGGTAGAAAGAAAAGTGAGCAAAGAATATGAAGAGGCCAATTACAGGAGGGGAAATATAATGAGCAATCAACATAAGGATAGATGTTTAAAAAGGGGGAAGGCAGAAAGAAGAGAATTGTCATTCATTTGGCCTTTTAAAAATTTAGGGGATTTTGCTAAGAGAAGATTCCTTTGGGTTAAATTTAAAGAAGTATATATTTGGTGTACTAAATTTTACTGGGGTATTGAATTTGGCTACTGACTCTGTTCCTCTTTTCTCAAAAGAAGTTGAAGACAAATTACTATAAAATACAAACATGAATAAAACCAACCAGCTATCAAGAAATGACCCAAAGTCATGAGAAACATAAATAACAGAATTTGAACAAGAGGAAGGTATTGAAACAGACACAAATGAACTCATTTCAGAACATTAACACAGGAATCCACAGATTACAGTAATAAAAAAACTCCTACCCCACATGACTTACCTCTTACTTTCTAGTTTTTCAAGTTCTTCACGCTGTTGCCTCTCAAATTCAAGTCTAATAAAATCAAATAAAAATGAGTCACTTTTCTGAAAGAGTTTCTACTTTCTCTCACTCCCTGTACATATTAACATATTAGAAAGAATGTCAGTTTTTCAGACATTATTTTTAATTACCATGGATTAGAAAGCTTTAAAATGCATTTTTTGCTCTAGGACAATGATTAGAAATTAGACATACATTTGGGTGCTTGAATGCAGACTGAAAAGAACCTATTTTACTTGAAGAAAAACAAACAAAACACCACTGTACTGAAAAAGCAAAGTCAAACGACACTTCTAAATGATAAGCATGTCTATTCCATGCAGCTTAGTTATTGATGAGTACAGAAAAAAGAGAATCTCTACCTGAGGCAGATGGGTCCTTTTATAGGGAAAAGACTGCCGGGGAAGGTAGAGAGAGAGCATAGACATCAATTAAGAAAAGAATTAACAGGGAACACATCAAGAGAAAAGCAGTAATAGCCATGCACACATCCAAACGTCTTTTGTAAATATAACACTTCTTAATGATTTCATGAAGCAAATTCTCAAAAAAGTTAGCTCTGTTACGTTTGCATGTTATCATATGATAACCATAGTACTGATGGTAAATGAGTACCAATAATCAGTAGTCAAAATCATATTTTTACCACTTTTCAGATAGTTATACTGCATGGAAGTTCATCAGGATCCTCTTGAAATTACTAGTTATGTGATACTGAGTTGTTGGGGACCATAAAGATTATGAACAGATTTACCACAGTGGTAGCAAAACAAAAGGAGCTGGGTCTTTGGGAATTTTTAAATAATTTACCAAAATATTGAAAGCGCAAGTTGATATTTCTTCACCTGTTAGATTTAATTGTTGCAAGATTTTGCTATCTCTGTTAAACAGTGTGAACTGAAATTCTTTAATTTATACATCTTCATGTTATGGTGGATGGCAGATACAGCTCAAAAGCTGAACAAGGGAAAAATTCACTATAAAACATTCTCTTTGGATAGTGAATGCAAATCCAGACTGGAAACAGAGTTACTTTTATAAGAGCTGACAAATATTTCAGAGACCTTTTCCAATTTAATCTGAGCTAATACTGCGAATAAGATATCTAATGGTGTCTTTAAAGCAGAACCAACTACCTATTATGTGGCAGGAACTATGCTAAGTGAATTCGACATGTTATTTTACTTTGTCCTCCCAGCAAACCCTTAAGGGAGCAAATAGAATCTCCATTTACAGATGAGGAACCCAAAAGGTCAGTATGGTAATATATGGTGGAGCCAGGATTTGAACCCAAGACAGTCTGCTTCCAAAATACTATTAACACAATTAATGAACAATGCTGAAATGTGGGATGTGTAATAATTATATTAGTTCCTACTGAAACGTATTATTTAGAGTTATATTTATCTTATTTGTCAAATAAAAACAATATGCAGTTTATTATAGGCTTTGTCATACAGGAGAAATCAATCACACAAATATGATATGAGAGTCATTTGCCAGCACCGAACCAAGTCCATACGACATTCCTTAGAGTAGACACTGAGCTTCATTGAAGTTAATTTGTGGTTATTCTCTATTTCACAACTATACATAAGATATCCTAGCAGATATCTTCAGAATTCAATACAAGTTTAGTCTCTTTAGAGATATTTACATAATCAAAAAGAATCTCTAGATAAAATACTTACAAAACCAGAGATTTCCCTAATGAAGTTGGATTTATTCTCAATTTTTATTCCCTGTGAACACGAGTTCAACGTGACCATCAGTACCCACTGCTTTGGCAATGAGACAGGCACACGGTCATAAACCAAATGGTACTCTGAGAGTTGGGAGACACGAGTTGGAAAGAAAACATATCATCTAAGGATTGTTTCCAATGTGCCAGCACCATGCGTGGTGCTCAGCAGGAATGACCCTCACTTTGTTCTCTTAGCCTCAGGTTGATGCTTTTATCATCCCCATTTTACAGAACAGGAAACTGAGTGTCCAAGAGCAGTTAAGCAGCCGAAGGTGAACTTGAATCCAAGTTTGGTACCAAAGCCTATGCTGCCAATTACTACAGTGTGTGGTGTCAAGGAGATCATAAAATGTGAGTCTCAGAATCTTCATCTCTAATGTCACATGTTTACTGAGCACCTATTTCTTGCCAGGCTCTGTTCTGGACCCAGGGGATTCAGTGGTCAGTAAGGAAGATGTGGTTCCTGCCCACATGGGGTCCCAGTCTGCAGGTAACCATCAAATAAACCAAAGGGTTCACCCCAGTGTGTCACAAGACACGTTTGAGGAAGGGCATGGGGCTATAATACACAGAATTTGCTAGAACCTAGAATCAAGGCTAGCTTCCTGAGGAAACATGTTTAAACTGTGATATTCTTTTTCTTGCATGATACAGAAATGCAGAGAATCTCAATAAAACCGATATTGGCTTGCTATGGGAGAAGAAGCAATGCATGAAGCTCAAGAGGACAAGAGAAACCAGACAGTGAATAGCCTTGGAAGTTATGTTAAGGAGTTTGAACTTAATCCTAAAGACAGAGGAACCACTTAAGGCAGGGTTTTTTAAGAACACAGGGCCTTGACAAGATTGGATGGGAAGGGGGCAAGATGGGAAGGCAGGAGACAAACTGGGAAACTGGTGCAGTCACTTAAATAAGAGATGATGTTGGCAGGACCTACAACAACTGTGATAGAGAATATCCAGTGATATTCTGGAGGCTGAGAGAACTCGGTAATTGGTTGAATTTTAGTGTTGGTAATGAGAAAGGAAGAGTGAAAGATGACCCTTAACTTTCTGGGTAGGTTACATAGGGGCTGGGAAGGCAGAAAATAAATGCCTAGAGGCTGAGCCAAGCGGTCAACAGGTCTGAATACAATTCCTAGTGGTTGTGAGCCCACACATGAGTTACTTTACCTTACATGCTTCATTTTCATAGAAACTGAAGATAATAACAGGCCCTTCCTCAAAGGGTACAGCCAGGATTAAGTGAGATAATATATGTAAGATACCTGCACAGCACCTGCACACATCAGATGTTCAAGGGTCACCTCTCACTGCTATATATGATCCCCGGAGATAAAAGGAACACTGGGGAAGGAGCCACCTCGGGGTAGGGAGAAGTAGAAGTGGGAGCTGTAGCAGTGCTGGTCCCCACGGAGATGGCAGCGAGGGCACTAGTCAGCATCCACTGAGGCTAACATGCACTGAAGAGGCACTCCCTACCTGGTACTGCTCTGAGTATTGTGCATTCAACTCACACAATGACGCTGTGAGGTAGGTACCATTGTTATCCCCATTTCACACATGAGAAACAGCCACATCGCTGGTAAGTAGCAGAATCACAACTTTCAAATTGGCTTTTTTTAATTCAATTTTACTGAGATATTCACAAACCATACAGTAATCCACCGTGTACAATCAATGGTTCCCAGTACCATTATATAGCTGTGAATTCAACACCACAATCAATTTTTGAACATTTTCATTAACACAAAAAAAGAATAAAAATTAAAGTAAAAAAGAACATCCAAAACATCCCATCTCCCCATTCCTCCCTATTATTCCTTTACTTTTTGTCCTCGTTTTTTCACTCATCTGTCCATACACTGGATAAAGGGAGTGGGAGCCACAAGGTTTTCACAATCACACGGTCACACAGTATAAGCTATATAGTTCTGCAATCATCTTCAAGAATCAAGGCTACGTCTTGCAGTTCAACAGTTTCAGGTATTTCCTTCTAGCTATTCCAATGCACTAAAAACTAAAAAGGGACATCTACATAATGCATAAGATAACCTCTAGAATGACTTCTTGATTCTATTTGAAACTATTTTGTTTCATTTCTCTTCCCCTTTTGGTCCAAGAAGGCTTTCTCAATCCTACAATGCCAGGTCCAAGCTCATCCCCATGAATCATGTCTCACGTTGCAAGGGAGATTTGTACCCGTGGGAGTCATGGCCCACATAGGGGTGAGGGCAGTGAGTTTACCTGTACAGTTGGCTTAGAGAGAGAGGCCACATCTGAGCAATAGAAGAGGTTCTCTGGGGGTAACTCTTAGGCACAATTATATGTAGGCTTAGCCTCTCCCTTGCAGTAATAATCTTTATAAGGGCAAGCCCCAAGACTGCGGGCTTGGCCTTCTAAATTGGTAGTTCCCAATGCTTGAAGAATCATAGTTTTACTCTCTTCTCTAGCTTGCTCCAAGAAGGTGAGCTCATTTCACACATGATGAGTCTAATGATTCCCAAGAGACAAACAAATTGAGATAGCCAGCAGACAGTCAGATACAATGATCTGGAACCCAGGGCTTTATCATGGATGAAGACATAGACTTGGTATTTGTCATCATCTGCAAAGGAATTAAAGCCACAAGGGTGGATAAGATTACCCAGGACATACACATGGAATGACTCAGTGCCAAGTCTGAAAGACCAAAGACACTGCAGTGACTCTCAGGGAAAGACGGGGCCTCAGATGAGAGGATGAATGAACAGTTAGAGAGGCAGAGGGAAGATCAGGAAAGGATAGGCATATGAAAGCAGAGGGAAGAGGGTGTTCCAAGAAAAAGGAAGGGACCAGTAGTATGAAATGTTTCAGGAATGTCAAGTAAGATAGGGCCCAAAGAGAATCCACTGAACTTAGCAATATGGAAGTCACTGTTGACCCTTTTGTTGATGAGCAGGGGCAGAAGTCAGACTGCAATGGGCTGAGAAATGAGTGGGAGGTAAGAAAGTGGAGACTGTGAGTGTAGAAAGGATAGAGAGCTTTCTCGATGATTTTAGTTGTGAGGGGTTTTAGAAGGATGGGTGCTTATTTTGACAGATGGAGGAGATGTGTTCATATTTAACTCATGGTATAAACAAGAGAGAGGGTGAAAAAAACCTGGGGAAGGTTGGGAATATTATGGACAAAGGTCCCTGATCAGGCAGAAGAGGAAAGGGTAGAGCAATGGCTAAGAGCAAGGGTTCTAGAATTAGTATATTCAAGATAAAACCATGGCTCTTATATGACCTTGGGAAAATCTCCTCACCTCTCTAAGCCTCAGTTTCCTCATCTGAAAACAGACTCAAAAATAATCCTAATCCTCACTGGGCGACAGGATCCAATGAGAGAACAAATTGAGCACATAGTAGTTAATAACCATTGGCTATTAATTCTATAGAATCCATAGTATAGGTAGGGGAAATTTACCTTAAGAAAAACAAAAGGGCAGTTCTGCCACTGGGACAGGAAGGAAACAGGAAAAGACAGCTTCAAAGCAGACACACTTGTAGTTTTGATGGAAGGAAGCTGAGGGGATTGTTCTGTGAGGGCTTCTGTATTCTCTGTGAGGTTAAAAGCAAAGTCTTCTGCAAACAGTGAGGATGAACAACAGCAGGGTTCGAGATATAAGGAACAAGGAGATGATTTGTAATGGGTGAAGGAGGCAGTGGGCAAGATAACTGAAAACAAAAACAAATAAACCCAAAAAATTGGCTGGGCATCATTCAAGCTGAGAGATCACAAATTTACCCAAGCACTGATCTCTGTATTTATCTTTCACAGCACTGAGCTGAAATGACCAAGTATAAATTCAAGGCAAGGGGACAGTTCAATGGCTCTAGAGTTGGGGCTCTGGCAAGTGGGAGAATGAAAGGACCATCTAAGGATGTTGGGAAGAGGATGGCTCAAGTGATAGGGATGGGGATGTGAATGGATAGGGAAATAAGTGGGGTAAGATAAGGCTTACAGGAAAAAGTAAAAAATCAAAGAAGTCTCCAGGCTGAAGAAGTGGATACTACTTAAAGTAACTAGATTGTGTGATGAGTTGTCCACATGGAATCACCCAAGATAACAGCAGCATTTAGAAGGATGGTGAGCCAAATGCCCTGAAAGAAATGCCTGGAAGGCAAGTAGATAACAATAAGGAGGGGCAAAGAGTAAGCCAACCAGTTATCAGAAGACTCAGGGATCAGAAGCGCTTACCCAGGGCAGAGGAAGAGAGTCTCAAAGCAGTATAGAGGGGGACCTAAGAGTCTTTGTGCTGATGAAATAACTGGCTCCTCCTTGATAGAAGTTTTCATTTTAGAGCATTCAGTTTGGACGGGGAAGGGAAAGGATCAACGGCAGCCGTCAACCTGAGAAGCATGGGGACACAGCTCTGGACCCTCCTGAAAAGCATCTACTTAAATGTGAAGTTCTGGGCCAAGAAATCAGAGAGAGACTCCCATTTTAATACTTAATGAAAAGGTGTGACATCATTTCTGTGAACTGTTTCTAAACAGAAACATGTCTGATTATTTCCTACTGCAAGCAACATGCCTTTGGTAAATAATGATTCTCATTTCCTCAAAAACAAAAGTAACAATGTATTTTTTTTTTTAAATCATAAAGATGTTCAGTCTTAACTTAAGACAAAGTTCCAAACTGTCTGAGGAGAGAATCATAATTTCAAATTAGGGACACTTAAGACAAAGTTCCAAACTGTCTGAGGAGAGAATCATAATTTCAAATTAGGGACTACATTAAAATATGAGGTGATATGAGCTATTGCTGATATAGCATAACTTGTTTTAAAGATTATATGTTTACTAATCAAACTTTAAAATGCACCTCTTTTTACAATCAGTAATGAAGCTTTCAAATAGGAAATTTCAATAGATTATAATATATAAATGTGAGTATGCCAATATCAAGGAAAGAATGTCAAATATAATTGTATTTTAATGTGGCTTCTTTTTAAATAGCATAATTCACTATCCTAGTTTACTGGAATTATCTTGGCCCTAAATGCTAATTTCTCAAATGTTATAATTAAAAGGAAAACCACAAAAGGATATAATTTTAGCAGCTGTTTTTAGCATATTTAAGTGACATTTGGAAGTACACATACCGTATTAGGCCCAATAAAAAAAGTACAGAATACAATCTATTTTTATCAGAAACTTTTTTTTTTTTTTTTTGCATTAAAAGACATCTAGAATTTTAACTATAACCACACATCTTGCAATTTATATTCCTGTTACCATCTGTGATGAAAAAGTGAGGGGGTGGGAATTTCTCAGCTCACATCACTATATTGAACATGAGACTGTGATTATGAAAGAAAGAGAAAGAGAAAGAAAAAGAGAAAGAGGGAAGCAGAGAGGGAGGGAGAGGGAATTCAAATGAATTGAAAACATAAATATCCATATTCTTACATTGCCCCAGTGGCGATTAGTTTTGAACATGAAAAGGACGGCTACTCAAATCCAGCCAACCCTCCCGTAGGCGGTTCTACTGGGAGTGGACAGGGAAGGTAACAGAAGCTGAGCTCTAGGCCACAATGTGACTGAAGCGAACTCTCATCTGACAATGGAAGTGAGATGCAGCCAAGCCATTCCCCAAATGGCTATTTTACTATATTGTCTCAGTAGATACATGATCAGGTAAGGGAGAAATTCTTGGTCAATGGGTAGGCCTGGATGCTTTCTAAGTGACTTTTAGGTTACAGTCAAACACAGGGACGACTTCCTAGGTGTGTGACTTACTTGTACTGTCACACAGCGTCCCATGCTTACAAGAACCTGAACTTGTGATGCCATCTTGAAGTTCCTAATAATTTTTGAACAAGAGACACCATGTTTTCATTTTGCACTGGGCCCCACAAATTATGTAGCTTATTCTGGTCAAGCCTATGTTGTCTTAGAAAGAAGCCTGAAAGAAGCCACAAATTGTTGCCTGGAATGTTGAGTCGTATCCTTCAGTCCAGATTCTGGCATGAGATAGATGGGAAGTAGCAGAGGATGTTCCACCTTTCCCTGATCCTTCACAAGGGATTTTATAATTGTTTCAACTGGAATGACTCACCTCTCTACCCCATCACTCCTCAGGAACTTTCACTCGGTCTTAAATCACCTACAGCTCAGAAAAACCTAAGGAGACTGGGGAAATCTAAAAGACTAAAGAGAAAGTTTGGATTTGAGTGTATGGTTTGTTCGGGTCCCATGCAATCTTCTCCCTGACCTTGAGAATCCTGACATTTTAGAGCTCTTTGAAGGCTGAGCAGGTACCAGACATTCCCCCAGGGTAGGCACAGGGAAACGGATGGAAGGGAGAACCTGGCCATTAATCCAGTCCCCAATTCTTCACGGAAAGGCCTTGTAGTCTTTCTTGTATCCATCAGCTCTCAGGTAAACTTTGATTAAAAAGCTAAGAATAGCTGCTTTGTAGAGATAGTTGACATTTCTAACCACAACCACCACAACAACCCACCTTTTTTTCCAAATCATTGTGTAATATGTCAGGCTATCCTGAAGTAGGCTGACTTGCACATGACTGCAATTCAAAGTGTGTGTCAAGACGGGGAAGAGGGGGAAGAAGTTGCACAAAGTAATTTACTCTAGAAGGTTGTGAAATTAAATCCCTCTTAGGTAAAATTCAGAGTTTATAACACAAATATCCATAGCACCCTGGGAATAGTTTTCTAATGAACTTTTGAATCCCTGGTCTTAGACTCAATCAAAACTTTCCAAGGAGCCAGTCTTAAGCATTTTGTATTGAAAATTGAAAGTGCCCAAAGAAACAATGATTGCATTTTCTAAAAACAATAGTAAAATTTGATACCAAGAGGCATTTTAAGTAAGAATCTCCCCAGCCTATTTCTCTTCACAGTGGTAGAATTTGCTCTAATAAAGACAGCTAGGACCACAGATGTTAGATCCAGGTGACCTTCCTGATGAAGTCATAAGATCATAGGTGAGACCCAGTGGGGACTCAAGAGACCAGACATCTGTTCTGCACAACCCCTTAATCCTGCCCCCCGCCCCCCGCCTTACAGGCACGGAGACTGAGGCCCAGAGAGTATTAGAGAGAGATCCAAGGTGACCTCCTCTTCGGCAGACCTAGGAGTCTAGAGCCAAGCTTTTTCTACCCTTTGCCCATTCTTACTTCGACCCTGGAATTCTCTTACGTTTCCAACCAAACCATGGTACCATTTTTACCCTGCAAAGAGCCTCCCAAAAGTTAAAAATGATACCTCATTCTAAAATGTTCCTGTCTGTGTTGGACAAACCAGAATATTGTACCACAGATAATCTGCCAGCCACTTCATTCAGCCATGCATCCCATGTATCCAAGAAACCTTTATTAAGCCTCTACTGTGTACAAGGTAGTATATTAGACTCTCAGGAGAATACAGAATGGAAAACATGCCGTTGAATCTTTAGAGAGGGCTGTAAGTGAAAAAAAACATGCCCATGTATCAATCACTTGGAAGGCGATGAGCCCAATGAGAAAGTCACACATTCAACAGGAGGGAGGTGGAGGTGGCATTTGCAGCTGCAGCCATGAAAGGAGACCTCACCCAGGAGGTATGGTCTGAGCTGGGCCTGGGAGAATGGGCAGAATTATGAAGGATACAGGGCAGTGAGTGGGAGCAAATCCAATGGAAGAAAAATCAGGAGATGGAAGAAACGAGACAAAAACAATGGAAATAGTAAAGAGGCTCCGATGGCTATTGCTTAGAATAAATCAAGGAGGAAGTAGTAAGAGATAAAACCAGAAAGTTAGACCATGTCCAGAAGATGAAAGGTGAAATCAGCACTCTCCAGGACACCTTCCTCAGCAGCCTCTCCTTCCACTGCCCTGTGTACTCCTCTATTGTGGACCTAAGCATCAGGATCAGGAACTGGTGTTCACTCATCCACTGATTCATTTGTTCAACATGACTTCCATGAGCCAGGCACTGTCCTCAGCATTGCAGATTAGGCAAAAAAAAAAACAGTCCCTGCTCTCATAAACTTTCCATTCTAGTGAAAGGGGAGTTATTAATACATAATGAAGGCATGTGGTAAGTGCTGTGAAAACAAATAAAGCTGGGAAAGAGGATGGAGAGAGAAGGGTACATTCAAAGATAGTGGAAGACATGACCATGAGATTCATCTGTTTATGCCAACATGATAGAAGAGCAAGGTCAAAGACCCAGAGATGATGGAAGTGGCCTGTAGGAAGCACAGCAGACCACTGTGGCAGGAGCAGGCTAACCCAGGGAGAAAGTGATAGCATAAAAGCAAGCATGGCCAGACAGGGTGCAAAGCGCAAGACATTCCAGGGCTTTATGGGGCAGTAGGGAGCGGAGGCTGAGGGCAATCTCCTCCTCTACCAGGTTCTTTGAAAAGGGAGACCCTGTCTTAGCTGACTGTATATCCTGAGTGCCTTGTACAAATCACACAGGAGGTGTTCAACCACTGATGGACCTGAGATTTGGAGCCAGAAACCCAATGACCAGAGTTAAGAAACCTGAATGAGGAGGAAATGATGTCAGCCAATGCAGGTCTCTTTTTGCCTTAAGAAATAACTACTTTTGGCACTTCCCACTCCCTTGAAATGAATGTAATTCAATACAACAAATTTAGAAAATTCAGATAAGTAAACAGTCCAACACCACAACTGCCATATCTTGGTATACAGCCTGCCATCTTTGCAGACATGCACATTCACACAAGGATGAGAGTCTACCATACATAAAGTCTATTTCATCATCTTTTTCTCTTAATACATAGCTTGGGACAAATGCCAAAATCATTAGCTTACTATTTTGTACACAGTTTAATACCATGAAATTCTATAATACAGATACACCGTGATTTATGTAGACAATCACATAAATCCAATCACATTTCCAATCCATAATGGTTGGAAATGTATATAGTAGATGATTATGACACAAAAGTTTGGCGAGATCTATGCTGGGTAGTCCAAGGTCAACTAAGAGATTAACAAGAGAAGGTTGTGCACATTTGAGAACAGAAACGAAAAAGAGAGCACAAAAGGAAAGTTTGAAGATGTAAAACAGACTTAAGATGCACCACAGTTTTTCTGTCATGACAATATAACATTGAACTGAGGAGCTTTACAAATCAGCTTTACACATCTGTACGCTTTTGATTCTGTGTGTGTGAAAGACAAGATGTTAACACGCCTAGATAGGCAATGCTTAAAATAAGCGCCTCTTTTATCACAGGCTGGGCCTGAGTAGAGTCTTGGGAAGCACCTTCTCTACCTTGTCTTTGGCCTGTCCGTCCACTCCCAGCTCCCCTTTGACCTTCCTTTTCTTTTCCTCCTTTTCTTTGAGTTTCCGACCCAAAGGCCCAACTCTTCCTTTCCTTACTTCTCTCCCAGGTATTGCTCTCTTCATTTCTCCTCTTGTTTTAATGTAAGTAGCAACTACTGTCAAATAAGGAATTCTGGGTGTGGATTTAGGTGACAAAATAACAAAGTGGGCAAAGATTTACATAAAAGAATTGCAATGTTAACTATAATTTACATGAAAAAAAGAGAAAAAGTTCAAAATGTCCTCAATGATTTAAGTTTACTAAGATATGATAAAAACATAGAAGGAAAAGCTCACAGTATAAGGTTAAGGGAAAAAGCAGAAAACAGAACTGCATATCTAGAATCATCTCAATTTTGTTTCTTTAAAAATACTATATATAAAGCCTAATTACAATATCTGATTACAAATTAAGCATGCGTACTTTAAAATACAAGCAAATATTACAAATTTAAACCAATCATTATATCTTGGTGAATTATGAATGCTTGTGATTGTTCATTTCTAAATGTTTTACTTTTTTATAATAAGCATTTCATTTTATAATGAGAAAAATTATTTACTTTTGATTTTTTTTAACCTACTCTGATTGTAGTGCCCTTTTAACTTCCTTTTCACTTCTCCCAATCCCTGATTCATTTCCACTCATTTCCAACACAGATAATGATTAGCTTTAGTAGGTCATGTAACATGGAAAGTGCTAATGGTAAACATCTGATATTAGCTGATTTGGGAAATAGCTATTTGAGGTTAGAATTAGTCTGTGATTAAAGAAGGGGATGGAAGTGCCTCATTTGGGATTGATTCATACATACACAAATTGAATCAACAATTATTTCTCAAACACCTACTATGTACTTGAAAAGGGATACAGTTTTGAAAAAATCAGACCCTGTCACTTACCACTAAAAAGTAGTGACAGAGAGTTAGACAAACATGCACCAGCAAACACAATTAACAACTATTTATAGTGCTAATAAGGAAAGATATAGGGTGCCCATGAGTGAACAGCCAAAGAGAAGAAATTTGGATTGGGGGCTGGGAAGGTCTCTTTGAGGAAGGTGACGTTTAAATCGAGATCTTAAAGACTATGTACGAATTAGCCATGTGAAGAGCTGAGGGACACATGAACAAGTATTCCAGGTGAAGGAGATAGCATATACAAAGACCTGGAAGCAAGAGCAGACATGTATAAATGGAACCCTTGACTGAATCAGTAACAAGCTCTAATCAAGTGAGTTAAATTACAGAAAGCTGAAGACAATATACTATATTAAGGTTAAAAATTATATGAACATAATGTTAATATAATATATTACTTCAAAGGAAAATCATGTTTTCATATAGGAATGAGTCAGCAGAAATCTACTGCCTCCTATCCTTGCCCGTCATTACCATTCATGGCTTCTCTAGGAAAAGTCTTATGTGCTCAGTTGACTTTAACAATTCATCTTTACACTGTTCGATTATAAAACAGGTGAAGCATGGATGCAGCACACTATCCAGACAGTGCAAATATAAAGTAACAATAAAAACAGATGGTTCTTTAAATTCAACAGCTCATCTTTCCACCTACTTCGGAAACAGAAAACACAGAGAGCTCATCATTTAGTGGCTCACAGTGGAATAATATTCAAGGACAAAAAAAAAAAGGAAAAAAGTTGGTAATTAACACTAATCTCTGTTAACGGAAGGAAGAAAGCCTACTTCTTTCAGCTGCTTTCATCACAAATTCCCCAAAACTGCTATTTGAGGCAATCTATAGCAACTGTAAAGTTAATAAATGGGCCATAGAAAAACAAGGCAATTGAGACCAAAAACTGGAGAAGAAACCAGCCTTGCAGCAAACCAAACTTTTAAAAAATGGTGAGGCACAATAAAATAAACCAGTGGAGACAAACACAGTAAATAACCATCAACTAAAACACAAGCTAACTACCAAATTACCAGCAACATAAATACTGTCAACTACATGTAGAAAACTCCCATGTTCACGGTCAACAAGAAAAAAAAAGGACAAAACAGTTTATAAAGTACCAGAAAGTAAGAGAAAAGTGCAGTGAGTAGGGCCTGTGTTTCCAAGTGAATGTCATCTTTCCTCCCAGGATATACCATGGAGACTGTGAGCTCACTGGCAGATGCAAACCTTATCAAGAGGATCTCCAGCTGTGACCAGATTCTGTTTCTGAAGCCCCTTCTACATTGGTATGAATTAAAGGGAAAGTGAATTCATCTTAGTTCACATTTATTAGATATCTTTTATGTTCCAAGAATTATGCTGGACACTGAATAACAAATTAGATTCCATGCCTGTTTTCTGGAAGCTCCTAGTCATTTACAGTGAGGCTAAGGCTCAACATAATGAGGGACTCCACCCTGTTACAAACCTCTTCTTACTTCTCCCTATTGTGATATATTTATCCTTTCAGTTTAGGGGAAGAAGGGAGGGAGGGAGGGAGGACATACTGAATAAGTAGTGAAGGGGTGGGAGACAGGAAGGAAAATGAAACTACTTTCTTTTCATATAGTTCTTGTCACCAATGAGAAGCCCTCACTACAGTCTTGGTGCCTTTGACTTTTTGCATCCAGATCCCAGAACTCTTCATTCTGAATCTAGGTCCTTCTAGCTTTACAATCAAGAACATTCCAGAACAAGCACAGTGTTGGCTGGAGCTAACATCACAGCATTCTAGTAAGCCTGCAGCTCAGCAAAGAACTAATCAGATGCCTGATGAATCCTTGGTGAGGACCACAATGTGCAGGCACGCTTCTCTAGACTCTAGACTCTGAACTCCAGTGCCTGTGAACATAGCCTAGAACTGGGTCCAGGCAGATGAACTTCAACTGGTAGATTACACACGTCAAGGGATCCTTCCCAGTTTGTAAGAAAATAGAAACTCTCCTACAGTATTGGTGGGAATGGTGGTGATGCGTACAAGCGCTCTGTAGGGCAATGTGAATATGTATCAAGAGCCTTAAAACTATACACATCTTCTGGCCCAGCAATTCTATCTCTACTCTTTCTTTTCCCCTGAGGAAGTAATCACGGATAAGAACTAAGATTTAGCTACAAATCTCTATACCCCAATTGCTTATGATAGCCAAAAACAGCAAAATGCCTACCAAGAGAAGCTGAGTTAAATAAAGTATGGAATAGCCACACAACGAAGTATCACATGGACATAAAATGATGTAGAAAAATATTCATGAAAAGAAAAGATACACAAAGTACAAAGAGCTCTTACAAGTCTAGTGTGAACCTATGTTGGTCAAAAAACCTATATAAATATATATAACCATATATAACCATGAATGTATACATATATACATGTGTGTATACATATATGTATGTATGTAAATGTATACACACATATATATAAAGAGAGATGGACAATGGCATAGACAGAGGTATAGACTAGGATACACAGCAACACGTTAACACCACAGTAATTTCGTCTTTTTTGCTTGTTTGTTATTTCAAAATATTCCATAATGAACACATTAAAATTAAAAACTAGATTAAAAGAGATTATCACTCCTCAATCTTCTTCTCCTGACTGTCGATGACTTCTGATCATCTTCAGAGTTGGGAGCCTTCCATAGCTATGGAGGTCTGTGTTGGCTCTGATGCCAACCAAACCCCATCTCAGTATGCCACGCTCTACGAAGCAACTTGACGGGTCACCAAATACAGGTCTGATCCCGACTTGTGATACTTTCTGATCTGTTTAGGTTTAAAATCTAAGTGTGTTTCTCCTCCCTAGAATTATATCATTCACCTGCCCATTCCAATGGGCACATCACAGGTTAATGCTTAGAGGAGGCAACTGAGCAAGTGAAAATTCCTTTCTGTGCTGGTAACTTCCTTTGGGAGTCAGCGCCACTTTGGAGAAGTCCCCAGCCAGGGTCTGTGCTGGTTTGAATGTATTATGTCCCCCAGAAAAAGCCATATTCTTTGATGCAATCTTGTGGGTCAGACATATAGTGGGGATTAAGTTGGAACATTTGGATTAGGTTGTTTACATGGAGATGCACCCTAGCCAACTGTAGGTGATAACTCTGATGAGATAATTTCCATGGAGGCGTGGCCCCACCCATTCAGGGTGGGCCTTGATCAGTGGAGTCATATAACTGAGCTGACAAACAGAAGGAACTCAGTGCAGCTGTGAGTGACATTTTTGAAGAGGAGCTACAGCCAAGAGGGACACTTTGAAGAAAGCACAGGAGCTGCAGATGAGAAACAGTTTGAAGATGGCCGTTGAAAGCAGACTCTTGCTCTGGAGAAGATAAGAGAGGACAAATACCCCAAGTGCAATTAAAGTGACATTTTTGAGAAATCGCAGTCTAGAGTGGAACGTCCTGGGAGAAAGCCATTTTGAAACCAGAACTCTGGAGCAGACGCCAGCCACGTGCCTTCCCAGCTAACCGAGGTTTTCTGGACACCATTGGCCATCCTCCAGTGAAGGTATCTGATTGCTGATGTGTTAACTTGGACACTTTGTGAGCTTAAGACTGTAACTGTGTAACCAAATAAACCCCCTTTTATAAAAGCCAATCCATCTCTGGTGTTTTGCATTCCAGTAGCATTAGCAAGCTAGAACAGTTTTCAAGACTGAAACGAACTTGGAATGCATCTAATTTTGCTTAAAGCACTTTGAAGAAGCTCTGAAATCTTCTACAACCTGCCAAATTAGATGGCTGTTTGCAGTCTCAGACCAAGGCAGAGGATGCTAGAGCAGTAGGCTTGGTTGCTTCTTGAAGACGTTGCACTGTTTGAGCAGGAATGTTTCCCCTGCAGAGAAATTATTTCCTGGCAAAGACCCTGGCTGGGCATTTCTCCAAAGTGGCGCTGACTCCCAAAGGAAGTTACCAGGCTGCTTTGCCTCATCCAAAAATTTTCTGGCACCAAGTATGCCTGTGTGTGTACAAATCATGGTTTCTAGGGAGTCTGATTTGTAGGCCAGCGTCAAGTTCCAAAACAATGTTATAAATGATACACCTAACTTTATGGGCCCAGTTGGGCTGAAAAAATGTTCTTGGGTAACAGGGACTTTAAAAAACCCCAAATATACTATGCTTAGGAGCATTTTTTTTTTTTTTTTTTTTGTACGTTTGTTTCTTGTTTTTAGACATGGGCTATTTGGAGAATTAAACAGGCTGTCTATTTAACAAAGACAAAAAAACAAAAGTTGGTTGAAGATAAGTTGGTCTCAACAGATGTAATAATTTGCATACCTGTCATATTTATTTTAGATGTGTGTTCTCTGGGAAGAACTGAGTACTAAGCAGTAATTTTTTTATTCTATTATGAAAAGCCATATTCAAATCTATATGATACCAAAGAAGCCAAAAGATATTTTAATTTTTAATGGTTAAGAAAGCCTCAAAACCTGCATGAAGTGTATCTGTGCAGTGAGAGACTCATAAAGACAGGTGCCAACTAATCTGGAGATGCTAAAATGTGAATATGACACATCTGTAGCATGCAGGCACCTGGAGATCTATGAGCAGCTACATCCTTTGTGATGAGATATCATCTACCAGTCAAACCTACAGCTCAATAAACATTGAAGTGCCCACTATGTGCAAAATTCTGGGACTCAAAGATGAGTAGAGCACATTCTGACCTCAAGAAGCCTACTGGGAAGGCAGGCACAAGCACCAATTAAAGAAATTTGGAAAGAGGTTTGATAAAAGGTATACACAAAATGCCTGCCACAGAATAAAGAGGAAACAGTCCAAACTGGAGATGCAAAGAAAGCTTCCATAGGAGACAGTTTCTGTACTCAGCTTGGAAGACTAAAGAGGACAGACCAAGGGAAGAAGAGTTTTGATACAGAACTGGCATGAATGGGGGCATGGAGAGAGGGGTGAAACCAAAGCATAAAGTTCAACTGGAAATCAGAGAAGACAATCTTGGAGAGCAATGAGGGGCCAGGACAGATGCTGGGAAGAAGAGGGGTCTTGGAGGAAGAAGGGCTAAGGAGATCTGGTGAGCTCTACCCTCAGGCTCAAGGTTTGGCCAGTTCCAGGGGTGGGTCCCATGAGTCTTCCATGTGCCCTCTCATAGAGGAAGTCAGGAATCACAGGTTAGGCCCATGACAGTCAGAACTCTGGAACATTTGCTACTCCTCAGATATGGACCATACTGGCCATTTAAAAAAAAATATACACACACTCAAAATAACAACAACAAAAACTTCTCTTGGGCAGCAAAATTCTCTGAGTGAAAAGGAGCAGTGGACTTGCTTAGGGTAGAGGTAAGGTGAAGCAGAGAGCTGGGATCATAGAGTCCTGGTGTGGAGCCAATTTGGGGAGAAAAAGTTCCAAAGGCTAGAGTAAGCAGTGATTGCTATGAAACAGCAGGAAAGCAAGCTGGTGCTCTGGAACCTCAGGCAAGAAGGGAAAGGAGCTGTCCAAACTTAAGAGGAGTCCCCAAGATCTTTGCTAGTCCTCAAGAGGTAGTAAGAGAAAAACAAAGGAGAGGAAGGACGGGAGATGTGGGGGGTTCAGGAAGACTAACATTTATTAAGCATCTACTTTGCATTACGCAAAAATTAGTAGGGCAGAAGCTAGTTTGTCCAAGAATAAGAAGCGCTTAGAAGAGGAGAAAGCTCTGAAATAACTCTGAGTGGGAGGTGCCCCATCCATTCTTTTAAATTCCTGTTTGTTGAAAATGGTCCTAGAGAGGTGATGAGGAAAATATGGGGTGAGAGACTCCAAACTCTGCCCTTATCACCAGGGCTGCTGAAGCTATGAGACTGACCATCGGACTCTGAAGCATGTGAGAGTCCTGAGAGAGTCACTACAGTGAGATGCAGTGGGCTGGAGGCATGCATCTGAGTGAAACCGCATAGCTCTGCCTAATTTAAAAGCCCCCAGAGCAATCAGAGTTTGATAAATGCAAAGATAATGCAACTAGTTTCCTGGTTTGACAGGCTTTACAATGTTTTCCCTATATACTAAATCATGCTGGAAGGTGAACATCTGTCTCCACCACCCATCTATCCCTGGCCCCCGGCACAGGGCTGGACAAAGGATGGGCCCTCAAACACTAGCTGAATGAACAAGGAAAAAGTGGTGAAACTTGTGAGCCTCTATCCTGTCCGACGGGGGGACCCACCCTCATCCTGCCTGCAGAAGTACAGCGTGTCCCACACCAGGCCACTCAAACTCCAGCCTCTTCCACAGATGTCCGACCGTGACAGTACCAAATGCACATCTGGCTGCTGACAGTACCAAATGCCTGGTCACTTAGACTGGAGAAAGTTCATGGGAGACACAGGGCTGTTTTGTAAGGCTGTACTCACTGTCCTCCCTGTCTCTTGACAATCTGTTCCTCCTATATTTGTACTTTGGCTGGAGGGTATGCACCATCCAACCAATCATTTAAGCCAGAGGCAGGAAGTTTCTTTTCTTTCTTCATATCCCACATTCAATTAATCATCCAGGCCTCATGACTTTCTGCCTAAATACTGTATCTCTACAACCCACCCCTTCTTCTAGGTTCCTTCAACCATGCCTTGGCTCAAGCCCTCCCGTCTAGCATAGTTAATGGCTTCTTCGATGCTCCCATTATGTGCCACCAGAGCCATCTCACTACATGCAAAGATGCTCACACCACTCCTCCGCTATCAGAACTTCCTGGACTCACTACCACCAACTAGGCTTTCAGAAAAAGGCACATAAGCTAGCTGAAGGGAGTTTAGCAGGGGCTAGAGAGAGGTCATGTGTTCATCAGGAAATCGGAGTTACATTTACGTATATAACTTGTTTACTATACTTACGAGAATTTAGAGATTTTCTTTCTTTCTGTATTTCCAAACAGTATCGAGCATATAGAAAATAAGTCTTTGTTGCATTGTGAGCCATACATTTTAATCATAACTGTAAGTTCTGAAAGTGTTTTAAAAACAAGCCAACTGGAAATTGTAAATAAATGTTACACATAGGGACAACGTATGCATCTAAGAAACTCGAGCTACAATCTCTCTCCTATTTCTAATCCATCCCGCCCAAAACCAAAAGCACATCTCCCCAAAGCACAGCTCTGCCGGATTATCAAAGCAAACTGCCAATGCTCGTGCTTGGCTCTCCACAACCAGGACCTACCCTGAGAACTCCTCTTATCTCTTCCTACACATAAACAAGACTCTCCTTCCAGCACTCATCCGGTTTGCTCAGGCAATGTTCCTCTCTCAGAATCTCTCCTCTCCAGTCTGCCTATCCTGTTCTCCAGGCCCAGCACGTAACTCCGTTCACTTGGGAGCCTTGGAAGCTCTTAAAGTAATTCTCAAGCAGAGCTGAGAGAACTAAAAAGAGTTATTTCTGGTCCCCTGAGTAAGGGGAGAGCATTCAGGACCAAATCTTCCCTCAGAGTTCTTCCCTTCTCTGTCCTCCGAGCAAGGTTTGGTATAGATGTCTATCATCTTTGTGTCTTCAGCTATGGAGAAGAAAGTACTCCACATGTCTTTATACTGGAGGCTCTTTATTACACTTTACTACTTCACGCTATACCACTCTTCTCTTGACACAGGCTCCAGCTATTATGGCTGTGTATTGCTAGGGTATTGACTCTGAACTAAACTGGGCAGAGATTGGAGAAGACGTTTTGATGGGGAAAATGCCTGGGCTCCACAGGCTGGGAAAAGAGGGTTCCTGTGAATCAGGCTTATGACACAATCCCATGGTGTTGACTTGAGGAGATCTTGATATCAATAATGACTGCTACTCTAAGCCCGAAGACCTCTATTTTTCTAAGGTACCCAATACACTACAAGGTCATGGCCATGCAAAGGGCCTGGCACCATGAACAGAACCCCTTCCTAGGCACTTCGATGTACGCCGTTCCTTTCCCATCTCTCCTCCCAGAGGGTGGGCTATGGGAACTTTTTCTTTCTCCTTGCCCTGAATTGTATACCACCTTGCCTTCAGTCTGTCTGTCTTCACAAGCATGACCCTGTTTTCCCAGGCAGAGAGGATGCCTGTTCCGGTTTGCTAATGCCACCATTATGCAAAATACCAGAAATGGATCGACTTACATAAAGAGGGTTTATTTGCTTACAAATTTACAGTACTAAGTCCATAAAAGTGTCCAAACTAAGGCATCAACAAGAAGATACTTTCCCTGAAGAAGGGCCAATGGCATCCAGAACACCTCTGTCAGCTGGGAAGGCACGTGGTTGGCATCTGCTGGTCCTCTGCTCCCAGGTTGTGTTTCAAAATGTCTCTGGACTTGTCTCTTAGCTTCTCTGGAGCAAACCCTGGGCTAACATCTCCAAACATCTCTAAGCTTCGGCTCCCAAGCATCTCTTAAAAAGTCTCTCTCAGCCGCTCTTGGGGTGTTTTGCCATCTCTTAGCTTCTCCGGAGCCAACTCTGGGCCAGCATCTCAAAGCGTCAGCAAGTGTCTGGGTCTGATCCCTTCAAAGGACTCCAGCAAACTAATCAAGACCCACACTGAAGGGCAGGGCCACACCTCCATGGGAATAATCTAATCAAAAATATCACCTACAGTTGGGTGAGTCACATCTCCATGGAAACAACCTAATCCAAATATCCCACAAGATTGGATTAAAATCCCTTTTGGGGGAACATAACATAACTAAACTGGCTCAATGCTGCATCTTAAGCTTAACCCTCAATAAATACACGCTGATGTACTGAAGCATCTCGGTCCACTTTTCCAATGAGAGGAACTAACATGGTTTTGTGACCAAGTAGTTATTTCCCAGATGTAAATAACAACTATTTAGCTAGGGCTCACTATTAAAACATTTCTTTCAACATTATTTCAGTTTATTGCATGGTGCTTAATTTAGGTTGAGGGTTTTACACCTGTAATTTCAAAAATAAAGTATAAACAGCTTGACTGTAGCTTTAATTCTGCTTCATTTTGCTGAGTTGCTGGAGCAGACATCTTCACAACAAGGTGTCTGCTTCCCATAAATCAGAGTAGGCAATTTTTCTCCAATTACATTCTAATTCATGGGCAATCATTCTCTACAGCAGGTGCCAAGTTTAGGGGAGCTGGAAACCAGGGAGAAAGAAGGTGTCATGAAGTATTAAATAATTTTTATTTGAATTTGTACAACTGAGAATTGCAGGGTGGCAGAGACGAAATGTGTCTGTTAACTGAAGCCAGGTGAACAGGGAGCATAATGGCATTATCAGGTGAATCCAGAACATCTCCTTAGCCAACTGTAATTCAGCCTAAAGCAGTCTGTTTCTCACCCAAATTCTCTGATTGCTTTGGTCTAATTCTCCATTTCATCATGAAACCCTTTTCCCATCCTTTGCTTTAGGTTTCTGAACGTGACCTTGAGATTATTCAAATGAAGACAGGTTTGCCTGGGACTTGACCATGCCACCAAAAAATGCTAAATGCTGTTTTCCAATATTTGGAATATCTAAGTCCAGAAAAATTACTTGAAAATAACCTTTCCCTAAAGAACCGATGTGGCTTTCTAAAATGCCATTCTTATCTATTTACTAAACACGTATTAAGCATTTTATGTGAACGACACTTTAAAATGCACAAATGAATAAGACAAGGCCCCTGACTTTAAAAAGTTTCCAGTCTAATAGAAGAGATGCTCACACAAGTAGAACTCTTACACAGAAGCCAGCCCACGCCTATCACTTTCTGTCTCTCCCAACTCAGGAAAAGGAGGCACATCCACCCAGCTGCTTAAACCTGAAATCTAGTGTCTTCGATTCCTAAGGTTGCTGTAACTAAATACCATAAACTAGGTGGCTTGAAACAACAAAGATTTATTGGCTCATGGTTCTGGAGGCCAGAAGTCCAAAATCAAGATGTCAACAGGGGCCACGCTCCCTCTGAAACCTGTAGAGGAGAAATCTTCCCTGCCTCTTACAGCTTCTGATGATCTGCCATCAATCCTTGGAGTCCCCTGGCTTGCAACGACAGTACTTCGATCTCTGCCTCTGACTCCAAATGGCCTTCTTTCTTACTTTCATTCTCCTCTGTGTCTGTGTTCTCTTTCCCCCTTCTTATAAGGACACCAGTCATATTGGATTAAGGGCCCATTCTACTCCCATATGGCCTCATCTTAATTTAACTAATCCCATTTCCCAAGACTCTATTTCCCAGTAAGGTCACATTCATGGGATGGGGGTTTAAGGCTTGAACAAGTGTTTTTTGGGGGGGACAGATCAACCCATAACACCTAGGAATCATCCTTGATTACTCCCTTACTCATACTCTGCCTCCAATCCTATCAGCCAGTTCTACTGACTCTACATCTAAAGTCCATCAACATTTTTCCATCTCTGTGGCCACCACCTAGATCCAAGCCAGTGTTTTCTTTCACTTGGACTAAGGAAATAGCTCTCTAAGTGATCTCTTGCTTCCACTCTTGGCCTCTATGCTACATTCTCCAAACAACATACATCTTAATATCTATAGAAGTAAATATGCAGGTTACTCTCCTGCTTAAAACCCCTTTTTGGTTTCCTAGCACTTTTAGAAAATAGTTGAACTCCATCCAGTGGCCTACAAGCCCTTACCTTAGCTGACACCTAAGAACCTTCACCCTCATCTCACACCACTTTTCTTCTTGCTTACAATAGACCATCTACTCTGGCCATCCATCGACTTTTCACATACACTAACCTCATTTGGAAGCCACTGTGCTTGCCTTTCCTTCTACTTGGGATATGCTCCCCTTTCCAACTCCACAAATGTCACCTTCCCTTCACTCAGTCTCAGATCTCAGGTCTTTTCTGCAGAAAGGCTGCCCTGACCACTCCATCAAATACTGCCCCCAGACACCATCATATTAGTCCATTTTATTTTCCTTTCATTCTGTCCGAATTTATTTTTAAATTATTTGTTTATTCAACCAACTGACATGTAAACTTCCCTTGTCAGTGGTGTTGGTAACTGTACCCCCTGTACTAGAATCAGCCCCAGTTCATAGGAGGGAAGGATTTTTGATAGGTCAGTGTGAGTTATAAAGAATAATAAAACAAGGTCAATGGAAAAGCAGCAATGTATGGATGAAGGAATATTTACTTCTGATTGGGAAAAGGAAAGTTAGAAATAGCTTCAAGAAAGAAAAGATCATTTCTACTGGGCCTTGCAGGATGAGCAGGTAACAATGCACAATGCATCCCAGGCTCTGGAAATGCAAAGGAAAAGCCCCAAAGGCAAGGCCTAGTCCGTGGTGTTCCTGAGCAATAAAAACAATACCTGAAGCGGCTAGTGCTGAGAATGCGAGGAGGGCTGCACTGAGACACGAGCTGGTGGAGAGACTGAGGGGTATGGTAACGGGTTGGAACTTTATTTTTTAGACATGGAGAGTCACTGAAAAGTTTTGAGGATGAAAATGGGTACACTCTGATCGGCATTTTATAAGCACTGAGAAAAACTTTTTAAACTTAAAAACGCAGAGCAAAAAGAGCACGACTTTTTAAGAGGCCTACATATTTTCCTGTGTTGGGGAAGAATAAAGGATGGAGAATTAAATCCCATCTGTAAATGCAAAGGAAAGTGGGGCCCACAAGTTAGTGGTGACCCTGTGTGTCACAGGAAAGGTGTTTGGTTTTCAAAGGCATTGATTGGCCACCTGACATTTCCAAATGATTTCAGAGTAAGGGCATCGCAGTTGAGGATAATGAAGCCGGACTGGATTCCCAGACTGGAACTCGGTTCTAAGCCAGGAGACAGGTCCAAGCAAGCACTCTCATACTACAGGACAATTTAATTAAACAATATTTAAGAGAGGGGTTCACACCATCTAAACTGAAATTAACCCTAAAGACATGCATATTAAAAACTTAAACAAAAAGCAAGCTTATGAATGATTCCATCTCAGTCACCACAAAAGCAGCTGCTAAAACTATTTTAAGGAATTAAAGACCTGCTGCAAAACATGCCTTCCAAAGGACTCATAATCCCCTTGCTCTGAAAGTGTTCTCACCTTCTTATCAATATGGCTTATTTTAAGACAGATTTACTTATTGAGCACAACTCTTCTCAATAACCAAATAGTAAAAGAGAAAGGCTGAATGATAAAGACTGACACTGGGGAGTAAATGACTTGCGTTCCCAGCAGTCCTTGAATGAGTGAGGGCCCAAGAGTCCTCAGCCTTGGTACTGTGCCAGCCCCCTATAAAATGAGGGACTCAGAAACGTGATCAAAGGTTTCTCCCAGTTTTAAATTCTATGACAATGAAGAAATTCCTTGTAGAAGTCTGCTTTCTATAAACCAGAGGACTGACTTGAGCTGTGGGAATGAATGTCATGGAGCACACTGGCTCGGTGTTGGTTCAAGGTACTGAGCTGGGAGCCACAGGCAACGGAGCTTATCCACGAGCCAGAACGAGCCCCTGACTGGAGGCAGGCAGAGTGGTAATGTGGCCAATGTGTATTTTAGAATTAGATATCACAACCCTAACTGTGAAACCATAGGTTAGCAAACATAAATTCCCCCATATGTGAAATGGGGATAGATTGTTGTAAGAATTAGAAGAGAGAATGGATGTGAGGTGCTTAGCACAGTGCCTAGCACACAGGAACTACTAAGTAAATGACAGTTATAGAAGATGTTGTTTTCATTAGTTTCATCACACTTACTGGGCTATTGGACTGACCCCCATCATTTTACATCAGACTTTCCTAGTAGGAAAGATAAAATTATGGAGCCTGACGAAACTGGAAAGGACTCCAAAAGTCCTTTCACCAGTTCCCTGTTTACAAGTACTTCCATTATCACTACCATTTGACTGATGGAGCCATTGAGGACCTGAATATTTAAACTGAACACCCAAGGTCACCTGGCTACTAAGTCCATTTAAAAAAACTATCATCTGATACATCAGTGTTTCCCTAGTGTTTGGAGGTAGTGAACATAATTTCCTGGGCTACCTGATGCCCTAAGAACCAAGGCTTTCTCCATTATAATAAATAATTTATAAACCAAGAAGGAAATGTGTGAGCCAAATGGACAGTACACTGAGTAGCCAAAATGACAACTCAAAAACATTAGACAGTTATTAAAATGATAATTAAACTCATAGCAACCCATACTAATTCTTACTGGTTAAGCAAAAAATCAGAACCCACAATCCTATTCATGGTGTGATTATAATTAAGTAAAATTATGTAGCTATACAGCTAGGTCTGGAAAGGAACCTGGAAAATGACTATGGCTGATTTGAGAAAGAGGCGCAATTGCAGGATTTTATTTTTATTTAGTGATTATAATGTGGTTGGCACAATAAATGTCACAACCGCGATAATCCCAGGAAGGAGATGATGCTGCTCACTTACCCTGGGTTATACAACATGACTGCAGAGAGGTTCTCACAGGACTTGGAGAGGTCAGTCATCGATAAGCTGAAGGAGGACAGAAGGCCACTCTAAGAGCAGAGCACAGGGCAGAGCCATCACCTTTGTGCACAAAAGAATGCCAAAGCTCTCGACTCAATGCCTTTGACTGATCAGGGTCCATGAGGTGTGCGCATACCCAATACCACGCATGAAAGCTAGTCTGTTTGAGGAAGGTCCTTCGTGGGCAGTCCAGCTATGATTACATCTCAAACCTAAACTCTCAGAGAACCACAGCAGGCATTCTAGGAGTGGGGAAATTCACAAGGAATTCTACAACTCTTTTGGTTCCCCCCATTTGTCAGTTCTAAACTAGAGGGAAGGGGTCATGCCGTCCTAATCATCCCCCATTCCCAGGAAGGAGCAGTCTCCTTTTAGCAGCAGCACCCAATGATGCTCACTGAGTGACAGAGATGAAGGAGAAGAGATGAAGGGAGACCAAAAAATTATACGCTTCTCCTATTTTGCTTCCAGAGAAAGTTATTGGAAGATGTGTTTTCTTCCCTCTCTTCCTATGCAGCTGTGTACCAAAAAGGACCTCCAGAGAGACACTGGACTGGAACAGATAAGAGGCTTCACTGGCTGGACTGGAGCAGCCCTGGAGAAGGATAGGCCTTGCAACTTTCTCATTATTCCCTGTCTAAGGCATTGGCAACCTCGCACAGCCTTTCCAGATACAGGCTGGGAGGAGAGGCTGTGTAACTTAGCAGTTAAGAGCACACCCATCTGGGCTGCAGCCCCGGCCCTGCTCTTGCTGGCTACAGGAACAAATTAGGGAGTGTTTCTCAGTCTCAGTTTCTCATCGCAATCATGTGCCACCTGGGAGGTATACAAGCTGTCGCCTAGATGAAGAGAATGTACGCAGAAGTTCGGCATGGTGCCTGGCTCAGAGAAGTGCTCACTGCAGTCTTCATTATCTTCTCCAACCCAAAGCCAGCCACTCTGTCCCCAGACAGAATTCTGTCTCTTTCATTTCTTTCCTTCTCTCTCTCTGTACCTCAGCCCAACCTCCCCCAGTCAGCACTTAAAATGCCCTCTGGATGTCCCCATCAAATCAACTGCACTAAAGTCACCCCTTCTTTGCATCATACCCCAATCAAAAATCCAACTCACTGTGGCTGAAAATAAAAACTGAGCATACTTTTGGATGGAAGTCATTCTAACATTGTGTGAACTCCTAATAGATGCTGATACATGAAAGTCACTCTCCACTTAATACAAAATAATGCCCACCTTCTTTTGGAGGGGCTTGGATAGAAGGGGCTAGAGAGCAGTTTCCCCTTGCCTGCTAGCATGCTTTTTTACTTCATTAGCCAATAATCTTCTGGGAAACAAATTCCCTTGAATAAATCCAATTTATGGAACTAGTTTTCAAGTGATTCTGGACTCCACAAAATCAAACAGCTGGAAACAGAGTGGAGACAACCCTCTCCCCTGCCCCCACAAATCAGAGGTTTACACCTAGAAACTTCACTGGCTCACCTTCCTCTTCTCCCTCAGCTTGGCGGCTTCCTTGGGATGGTTAAAGCGAAACATATTAGTTCTTCCCAAGAGTATCACAGCACCTAAGGATGTACAAAAATAGGACAGAATTTGCAATCAATGGTGTGGTCATTTGTCAACATGAGAACATAGAATTCTACATTTGAAATTTTAAATGTGACATTTTGTTTTTTTTTCAAAGTTGAGTGTCACAATACTGATGTTACCCAAGGCAGAAATGATGAATCGGAGCATTACAACATATTATAAAATTTAAAACATAATTTAAGGTAATTAGACTCTTGATTGTTTGCAAGAAAAAAAAAAAAAGAAACTAGTTCTCCAAAGCGAATACTGTAATATCAAGCAAAGCATATGGTCACAAATTTGGGAAAGGTTTATTAATGCCTATAAAAGCAGAAATTGCAAAGGAAAGTGCTTTGAAAAGAAAATAAGGTGAAATTGGCAGAGTGCAGGTAACTATTACTAAAATCTCCCTCAGAATAGGGCAGAAAAGAAATTGTGAACCTGTAAGTGTCTATTTCCATGTAAAAACACTACTTCTTATTAAAAGCTCATTAAAATTTAGAAAGCTAAATTAGACACACAAGAAAAGTTCTTTTTTATTGACTAGGGTCCTGCTTATTCAGAAAACAATTGTAAAAGTAGCAAAGGCATTCAAGATAAATGGCCAAGGGTAACTATCACAGGGTGGGAGACAAATTTCAGTTTAAATAAACAAACAAGCAAACAAATGTTTTCTAAGGTCAGAGCTGTCCAAAGCTAGCACGGCCATGGAAGGCAGGGAGCCGCTTGTCACTGGAGGAGTTTAAGAGAAGCGATAATGTAGAAGGGATTCACTATCCTATACAGTCCCATGCACACCCAAGAGCTGACGATGCCTCACTCCTTGCCCTGAAGAAGACAGCAACTGATTTGTGAAGGCAAGACACATGCACTCAAAGTACACTCACAGTGATTAAGTGCCTGGCATCTAAGTGATGAGGGCAGGCTTGAATAGGTGCCTGTACACACTTCCGGACTGAGGACCAAAGTCGTGTCTCTTAGGATAGACAGAGGACAAGGGGAGATGCTCCACGTGGGGGTCACCCGAGGGGGACCCTAAGCCTGAGAAAGGAGATTTGGCTGTGTGTGGGAAGAGAGCAGAGAGTTGAGGCCACCCAAACACAGGACATCTGAAACAGCCTCAAGAAACGATACTGGGTAGATGATGTGGAAACAGACTTTAAGAACCAGGACAGCTGGATTAAAGAATTTTGGCCAGAGATCACAAATTGGGGCCCAGAATTCACAAACTGGGGGCCAGAGGAAATAGTCAACTCATAGATGTGTTTAGTGTGTCCTGCACAATGTTGAAAAAGCAAATATAGTGGTTGCCAACAGTTAAAAATCTGGAGCTTTCATACACAAGACTGGGTTTCTTTCTTGCTTCGCTTCAAAAGCTGTATGATGTGATATCTTGCCAATGGGCAAGAATCCCTGGGCTGCCTGCGTGGGGCAGCGCACATGTCCTCTGGTTGGCCACAGTCACTTCCTCCAGGGGTAATGTTTCCACCTGGACCCGCAGGGAATACTTATTACCCCAGATATCCTCTCTGGAGCTGCAGACCAGTATATCCACCCGCCATCTAATGTATATTCTTAGATGTCCCAAAAGAAGTGTAAGAGTTGGTTTTGGTGGTTGTCACTTATTTAGCGGAAATGGAGTTGATACCAAAAGGATGGGAAGAGAGTTCTGAGAAAATCAGAAGAGCAGCAGTGGACATTAATCCCCCTACCATCTATTTATTCCCCTCATGTTTAAGTTTATTTACATATTTTTCAATTATACACAAGAACCACTGCCATAACTAAGAAGGGTGTTTTCCACACCTTCTATGACTAGGTCTTACAGCTAGTGTGCCACACAGGAAGTCAAAAGTTAAACAGCCACATTGAAGATGTATGTATATTTAATGCTCTTAAAGTTACATTAGAGATTAATAAGGCCATCACATTCCAGGTGTTAATTACATCTAACCCAATTCTTTTCTTTTGTTAATCAAATGCTTAGCCATGCAAGTTGAAAATTGTTAAAATATGTTAATGGAAAACACAATTGTATTTCAAAGACAGATTTCAGTCCATATTAAATCATTGAAAACAATCTTTTCATCCATACCATTTGCATGAAATACACATTTAAAAGCCCTTTGAGGAGATATAAAAGAAAGCAAAACTACCCATGCCCATTCCTTATTTCCATCTAAATAATGTACGTAAAATGCTTGGCATGTGAAAGGGGCTCCTTTAAGGCTGGTTTTCTTCCCTTTCCTCTATTGTATATCTTACTCAACAAAGCTGTTGACTTAAAAAATTTGCTTCAATTTTACACCATTCATTCTTTCAACACATCTTGAGGAGCACTTATCATGGGCTAGTCACGTAAGAGGCACTGGGAATACACAGTTGAACAGTCAGATGCATCCCTTGCCCTTGCAAAATTATAAAGTAGTAGGAGAGAGAGATAAATCATCAAATAGTTCCACAAATAAGTGCAAAGCTCCAACAGAACAGAGGCCCAGTGCTCACTGAGCACAGAAGAAGGGAGTTTGCTGCATGGAAGGTTAGATAATGATATCCTCAGGGAGGTAGTTCATAAGACAAGATCTGAAACATAAAGTCTAGTTTCAGGGGTGGGGGGAGTGGTGTGTCATATGTAAAGGTCCTGTGGCAGGAAAAAGTGATGATGACAAGTGACTGGAAGACAGCTGTGTGGCTGTAGCAGAGAAAACAAGGCAGAGAGCACTGCACAAGCTGAGGCTAGAGAGAGGAGGGCACAGACACAGAATTTTTCAAATACAGAAAGGCATCTTGTCTTTAATCTAATACATTAAAAAGGCATCGAAGGGCTTTATACAACAGCATAACAGGATCAGATTTGAGTTTCAGAAAGATCATTCTTGTGGCAGTTTGAAGAATGAACTGAAAGGGCAAAAGCAGCTGTGGATTAGACAAGGGCTGGGTGAGGAGGGTTGAGGAAGGAAGGAAGTAAACAAACCTGGAAGATACTGAGGAGGTAAAATCAGCAGGGCTTGATAGGCTAGATAAAGGGAGGAGAAGAGAGATGAGGAAGACGGTTCCTAGGTTTTGGCCTAAATGACTATTGGAATAGGGAGGTAGTCACTGAAATTGAGAACACTGAAGATAACCAGGATTTGGGTAAGGGAGAAAAATCATGAGTTTTATTTTAGACATAACGAATTTGAGATGTCTTTTGCAAGAGGAAAGATGAATCAAAACCCTGGAGTATCCATCTATCTATCTATAAAATGTCAGTATATAGAGAATACCTCTCTCTACATTAGGGAGTCATCTCAAATAAATGAAGTCATGGGTCATCCAATGAGAGACCAGAGAGATAGAAGAGAAGAAGCCTAAGATGAGGTGCTTTAAGTAATGCCAGCTATTAATGGTCAAGAGGAGGATGAAGCTAAGAAGGAAACAGAGAGGGGGACATCAGAGAGGGAGAAGGAAAACCTCAGAAGCCAAAAGGAGTGTCAAACAATGCAGAATGCTTCTGAGAGATCAACTAGACTGAAAAAACTGGAAAATGCAATTTGTGGCAGCAAAGAGAGCTGTTGGCGTGGGTGCCAGAAGCCAGATTGGAGGGACTGAGGAATAGAGAGAGGTAAGGAAATATGGATCTACTAAGTGCAGACACCTCATTCAAGAAGTCTATGAAGAGAAAGAGAGAGTTAGTGGTCGCTGGAGAGGGGGCTAAGGAGTTCTACATTTTTTTTTTTTCCCAAAAGGAGACACAAGTATATTTTTAAAGCAACAGACCAGCTAAAGGGGAAAGGAAATGAATGAGTGTCACAGATGCTCTAAGGTTTCCGGATGAGACCCAGCCTATGTATCCTGCCCCAAATTCTTGGTGTGGCCAAGGAAAAGTCACTGTTTAACTCTCCAGAGTTCAGTTTCCTCTTCTAGTCATCAAACTGGATAATTTTTAAGGTTCCTTCCAAACCTTAAATTCTTTTTAACTATCAACTATTCCTTGATCTGAAGCTAATGTGATTAATCACAGTAGATGGAATTCTTGTGATGCACTTAATTTATAATTCTGACAGCATGTCTAAATCTCCTTAACATATATAACAGTTTCTGTAAGATTCAGAGCTTTTGCAATACCTGAGCATAGACAAGTTCCAGATTGTCTTAAAAGGGTATGGACAGAACCAATGTTAAAAACCAGGTTTTATTTTCTCACAAACACAAATCAGAACCAATGTGAAAAACCAGGTTTTATTTACCAGTAAACGCAAATCAAAAGGGGATGGAGAAAAACCCACATCGTAAAAGGACAGACAAAGACAGCTGCTTAAAAAAAAAAACAGCTTCAGTGTTTTTTTTTAATGCTGGCTTCACATTTGGTTTTCTATTTTAATATTTCAGATAAGCAGAAAAAATTAATCATTTAAACACTTCTAATGATTTCTGAAGAGTGTGGGACAATAATTGTTAATATCACCATTAATTTACCCTTTCTCAAATTCAAGATTTTCAAAATCAGCTACTACACAAATAAACCAACTCATTTTTTCTGTTAAGTGTTGTCACATGAATATTATTAAGGGAATGATGTATGAATTTTTTCATCCTGGGTCACAATTAATCTAAACATGTAAGACAACTGTGTTCACAAAAGTCCAATGTAAGTGTAGAGGCCACCATGGCAATAAAAATGGGAGACCCTTTGCAATTCTGCTTCAGGGTTCCTAATTCTGAATTTTAATTACTTTAGAAAACACACACACAGTATATCCACGCACTGCTTAAAGCATACAACCGAAAGATGTGGCAGTCTGAAAAGGGAACATATAGTTTTCTGAAATGGTACAGAATGAGAGGTTGGGGGTGAGCTAGATGGGTAGCGTTCTTACTCTACTACCTGATTCGAACAAAAAGAAACTTGCTTATGTGTGTATGACAGTTTTCCTTCTGACCTAAATGTCTTAAAAATACTTACATTAAGATATGTTAAAATTTGGCACCATTATGGTGGCCTAATAAAGAGAAAGTCCAATTTCCACTAATATATGCCAATACTTAAATATGGATTAAAGGGTATATTCTAGTTCCTTAAGCTCTTGTGATATAGACTGTGTCAGTTTGACTGTATTATGTCCCCCCAAACGCCATTATCTTTGATATAATCTTGTGTGGGCAGACGTTATCAGTGTTGATTAGATTGTAATTCTTTGAGTGTTTCCTTGGAATGTGCCCCACCCAGCTTGGGTGATGACTCTGACTGGGTAATTTCCATGGAGGTGTTGCTCTGCCCATTTGGGGTGGGTCTAAATTGAGTCACTGGAGCCATATAAATGAGCTGACGGACAGAGGGAACTCAGTACAGCTGTTGAGTGATGTTTTGAAGAGGAGCTACAGCCAAGAGGGGCACTTTGAAGAAAGCACAGGAGCTGCAGATGAGAGACAGTTTGAAGACAGCCATCAAAAGCAGACTCTTGCTCCAGAGAAGCTGAGAGAGGACAAATACCCCAAGTGCAACTAAGTGACATTTTTGAGGAACTGCAGCCTAGAGAGGAATGTCCTGGGAGAAAGCCATTTTGAAACCAGAACTTTGGAGCAGACGCCAGCCACGTGCCTTCCCAGCTAACAGAGGTTTTCCAGATGCCGCTGGCCATCTTCCAGTGAAGGTACCCGACTGCTGATGTGTTACCTTGGACACTTTATGGCCTTCAGACTATAACTGTGTAACCAAATAAACCCCCTTTGTAAAAGCCAATCCATCTCTGGTGTTTTTCATTCCAGCAGCATTAGCAAACTAGAACACAGACTTTATAGTTTAAGAATTATAGTAATTTTTCTGTATTTCAAAAATGGCTGTGGGTCGCCAGATAGGGAAGATTAAGATCTGGCATGGTGATTTGGGTAAGACAATTTTTCTAATACCCATAACTGAATTAATGTCATATAATTACTAAACTAATTCAAACAGTCAACACGGCTTGGGGTTGACAGCTTGGTAATGAATAATAGTTGCTCTGCATCAAAGGCAGCAGGCACCATGTCAGAGCCTGTGGCCAGATCATCAGTCATTATCTGTGAAGGACGTAAATGCATATGACATTGTACCAAAAAAGCACATCAGTTTCATCCCTTCCTTTACATTGCTTACAATTCAAATATGGATTTATAATTTTCTGCTTTAGATAAATCACTTAAAGCCCTGTTTACTCATGGTAAAGTGATAACTGCAAACAGATTCTGAGACTCTGAAGAAGAAAGAAAAAATTGATTTTCAATCTTTGCTATTGAGGTTTCCAGACAATCCATTAAGAATTATTTGCCCAAATGTGTGCACAGGCTGAGTGTAGAGCTTCATAAAATTTCCAAACTCTCTAGTCCCTTCCTCAAGGAAATTCTTAGACGGAGCTGGGGGGAAGGAGGGGGTGTTCGGAGTAGGGGAGTGATAGCAACTGAGAGATACAAAAAGACTACATATAACAGGTCTTATCCTTCTGAAGGAAAAGCAGAAAGTGTGTAAAATAATTAGAGGATAATTTAAGGTGGTAGATAATAAGACAATAAATTCTAAGGCACAGAATGGAAGGCAATATCACGTTAACTGCTCACGATATTAGTAACTTTCTGTCTATTTACAACACCATCCGTACTCTTTGCTAACAATAATAATGCTTATTGTCTGTCAACAACAATCTGAACTATTCATTTCCAGCCTCCTGCACACTCCCAGCTGTCAATACCCTATTATTCCTTCCCAGAACAGTTCTTATAAAATGAAATGCCTCTCTGAACTCTAGCAGTCTCTTACCTTCATCAATCTCTTTTCCTCTTTGCTAGTTTACAGTCTCCCTTCGGGCTCCATAAATGCTGCATTGTCCTTCATCTCTGCATGCATATTACTCATCTCCTGAATGGTGACTCCCTTTTACCTTGCACGGAAAATTCATGGAACCAATCTGGGATTTAAGACCACTACAGACCTGCCTATGCTTCACCAAGTTTTATGTTCCACTACTCCTGCTCCCTACCCTACTACCCCTGAGACATTTCTTCACTACACACTTTTGTCAAAGTACATTTAAGTCATTTTTTTCACCATAAATCATCATGACAAATCAATTCTTTCCCTTCAAAGTTCAGCTTTGGGTAAATTTCCCCCTTTTCAGTAGCTAAAGACACTTTATGAGAGGAGTTCCAGATCTGGGTAAGATGGAGTAAGCATGCTCCGCCCTGTCTCTCCACTGAATGCAGCGGTATCCTGGACAGAATGCATGCAGCAGCTATTTGAGGAACCTGAAAAGTTATACAGTAGCAGGTAGATTAAAGAAGACCAGGATTTGAAGCATTTACCAGTTCTTTTTCCTACAGTGTCTCCATCTTGGACTGGGGTGAAACCCCAAAGTGGACATCAGTGCAGACAGACAGAACTCCAGAAGCCCTCGAGTGACTCAGGTCTGAGGAGTGGGAAGGGGTCTACCGGCAGCAACAGTGGCGGCAGCAGGGCCTGCAGCAGGGGACCCACAGATGCCTGAAACCATGAGGCAGGGGACCATTCCACTCTCATCAGAGGACCTGTGGCCCCAAGAGAGTGGCATGGACTGCTGGTGCTTTTTCATTCCCTCTCTCTGTCCTCTCACTGCTTGACCCCAGACAGTACACAGAGGAGTAAAGTTCCAGATTTCTACCCAGAGGACACAAAAAAGAAGAACCAAGGACCTGGAAAGTATCTGGGAGAGGGCAGAGAGGGAGAAGTTTGGGAAAGAGACCTCATGAGTTGCTATGAACTCCTATGCTCATCCCAAGATATGCAGCATGGATCTGATCTTCAACAACATTTTAAGACTTTAAAAACTGAACTAAGAGATGGATCAATACTAAGGTCCCAGACTGCCCACTGGGGGGCACACACATGGGACAGATTGGACTAGTACTACAGTCTTTGAAAACTTGTCCGGCGCTGCCCCGCTCGGTCCCCGGTTCCCGGCCGGCGAGGGGAAACAGGGAAGGAGAGAGAGAGATGCAGACTGCGCGAACTAACCTGGTCATGAATCACGACTCGAACCACACGGCAGTTGTGAAAGCAAGCCCTTTACTACAGCTAGATGAACATTCTGTGTTACTGGTTCCCACACGGGGCACGGCGCCTCGTGGGAGAGCAGCCTCGATGTGGCCGTCAGGCACGGCTCCTTGTGGGCTGTCTCACCCTACCCCGTCCGGGTAAGACCTTTTATACACAATTAACAACCAATAAGCTTCTAGGCTAGTATCGCGTATACAGGATTTCGATTGGTAGGAGCGGGTGGCGGATACATGCGTCACTATGCGGAAACAGGATGCAGGCGCCATCTTGGCTCACTCGATGGGCGGGGGTAACTCTAGAGCAGGCTGCAGCGCATACGCTAGGCCCGATTCGGGAGGCGGCTTTCCACATCTCCCCCTTTCTTATTTATTTTTGACCCAGTGTCTCCAGTGATGAGCGTGCTCCCGTGAACCCAAATGGTTCACAACCTCTTTGGTGCTTTGGGGAGTCTGGACTAGGCCTCAGCCATCCAGCGGCGGAGCCTCTAGCACCAACCAGAATGCTCACGTCATATGGAGACCGGAGAGTCCGTAAGCTGGAAGCAACGTGACTCTCCCTGCAGTGCTTTGCCTGGCAACTGGGGAACAACGACGGGGGGCAGGAACAGCAGTAACCAGAGTCGGGGGTGTCACTAGGTGTCTCTGTGCAATGGCTAGGGTCCAGTCTGGCCACAACTAGGACTCTGCCCTAGAGACCCACCTGAGACAAAATTATGACTACTGGTGTCGCCTTTTACACCCGAGAAACAGCCATGCGATTCGCTACAAATTTTGCTCCAAAGCGCCCCACCTGAGGCGACCAGGAAGGGGTATGGTTAATAAATCGGTCACTATCGGGGGTAACAGAGGTGGGAGTCATAGCCATCATAGTGGTAACACGCAATTGCTGCTGCACTTGAAACAGGCGTTCTAGCAAACATTTAACAACGACTAATCCCACCAATAATCCCACTGCAATGAGGATCCAATTAGTTAAATTGGGCCAAGAGAACCAGGAAGAAACACTGTGCAATAGTTTCTGTAGAACCTCGCCTAACCCGGAGAGATCGACTTTAACGGGTTTTAACTTGATCCCCCCAATTGTGTCTAAACTAGATTCCACCTGTTGGGAGAGATTAACAAATTCAGGAAAATATGACCTTTTCAGCCAATCAGAGACTCTGGAAATGCTTCCGGTCACGTTGGCCCTGACAGGAGTGACACAGAGTTTAACCGTAAGCCACCGGGTGTCACATGTTTGCTGAAGCACTCTCCAGAGTCCATCTGTTTCCAGTCCAAGTTCATCTATCTCCGCTTGGAGTTTCTGAATGGCCTGGAAATTTAAGTTCAGCATCTGATTGTGGCGGCGTAGCACGTCTCGGGTAAGGTTGACCAAGCCATTTACCGTTTCCATCGTTATGGCGAGCTGCCGATCTGTCCATGCTTGTAGCACAGCCTGCCCGATCGTTGGGACAAACAAAGAGGAAGCTACACTGGCAGCATTCGATAGCCATTCTTTTATGCCTCTTGGACGCCTAGACTTAGAGAAGGGGATATTGTTAAGTGAAACAACTTGAGAAACAGGGCCAACCCAGTCGGTTGCCTTGACGGGGAGCCAGACATAACTTGGGCGATACACTAGGATAGCGGGGCGGCGAGGCATCTGGGTCTTTGGAACGGTTGCAGACTGTAGGAGCAAGCCCTGGAAGGAAAAGGCACCTTTGAGTCTCCTTTTTACTCAAGATCCCTTCACAAGACTGGCGGCTCTTCCCTGTAACGTTAAGAAATTCAAGCAAGACTCCCTTACTTAACTCGCCATTACCAGTTTCACAAGTAGCATTCGCCGCAACTGTGGTGTTGACAACCTTGACAGAGAGGTTAGCAAAAGAGAGGATCAGTGTGTCATTGGTGAGGGGGAAGGACTCGTTGAAGCTTGTGGAGGAAATATAGTTCCACTAAAAAGAAAAAGGCAGATTAGAAGGATTGCTATAGGAGAGCAAAGAACAGAGTTACCGATCCTCTTTTTGGGCAACCGCGGGGTGGTCAGTCCTACTATTATCGTCTTGTCGGTCGTCGCCATCATCAGCAGGGTCGGAGGCTTGGTCTAATGGTTCAGGTTGTATATTCGTTGGCGTTTCTGACAGCTGTTCCTTGGCTTCTTCAGGTGATGTCACGGTTCTCACCAGTCTTTCCGGAACCCACACTGGTTGACGTCCTGGTTCCTTCTCGCGTTGATCAGGCGCGGGAAGTCCGCCGTAAGCTCGACGCGCAGCGCTGCTCTCCTCACAGAGGGACCGTCGAGAGCGAGGCAGGAGGAGGAGCTTCCCCGTACGGGCCACCACTTGTCCGGCGCTGCCCCGCTCGGTCCCCGGTTCCCGGCCGGCGAGGGGAAACAGGGAAGGAGAGAGAGAGATGCAGACTGCGCGAACTAACCTGGTCATGAATCACGACTCGAACCACACGGCAGTTGTGAAAGCAAGCCCTTTACTACAGCTAGATGAACATTCTGTGTTACTGGTTCCCACACGGGGCACGGCGCCTCGTGGGAGAGCAGCCTCGATGTGGCCGTCAGGCACGGCTCCTTGTGGGCTGTCTCACCCTACCCCGTCCGGGTAAGACCTTTTATACACAATTAACAACCAATAAGCTTCTAGGCTAGTATCGCGTATACAGGATTTCGATTGGTAGGAGCGGGTGGCGGATACATGCGTCACTATGCGGAAACAGGATGCAGGCGCCATCTTGGCTCACTCGATGGGCGGGGGTAACTCTAGAGCAGGCTGCAGCGCATACGCTAGGCCCGATTCGGGAGGCGGCTTTCCACAAAAACTGAATTGGCATCAAAACACAACCCACAGAAAGCTAACTGTAACTTATGGTATGAATCCTACCAGGTCAATTGCCCAGTAAAACAAAAATATCAACATTTTACATAGGATTAAAAGAAAAAGGCATTCTGAGAACATAATATTCAAAATGTCCAGGATACAATCCAACATTACTCAGCATACAACAAACCAGGAAAATCATAGTTTGCATGAGAAAAAACAATTAACAGATGCTAATGCCACAATGACAGAGATGTTGCAATTACCTGATACAGACTTTAAATCAGCTATTATAAAAATGATCCAACAACGAACATTCTTGAAACAAATGTAAAGATAAAAAGTTTCAACAAAGAAATGATACAGAAAAATCAAATCTTAAAACTGAAAAACACAATTAACTAAAATAAAAAACAAAAACTCATTAAATAGCCTCAAACAGAAGAGACAGAAAAAAAGTCACTGAACTTGAAGACAGATAGATGAATTTGAAATTGTCTAATCAGAACAGCTAAAAGAAAGAAGTTTATCAAAAAATGAAAACAAACAGAGCCTCAGGAACCTGTGGGACAATACCAAAATATCTAATATTCATGTCACTGGAGTCACAGAACAAGAGGAGGAGTGTGGTGCAAAATAAACAAAGTAAATGTTGAAAATTTCCCATATCTGGAGAAAGTAACAAACTTGCAGATTCAAGAAGCTTAGCAAAACCCAAGCAGGTAAACCCAAAATAATCCATGTTGAGACACATTATAAAGCCACTCTATGAAATGTGAAGCTGGATGTGATAAGTCAAATGGGAGAAGAGAGGTGTTAAAAGAGATTGGCAAATGGTGTTCTCATAAGCTGAAGTCTGAGGAACCAAGAAACCGACTTCACTAGGATTAGCTTAGGTCAGTTATTCTCATACTTGAGTGTGCATCAGAATCCTCTGCAGGACTTGTGGGGAAAAAAAAAAAAAAAAAGTTGCTAGCCCCAAGCTCAGACTTCCTGACTTGTTAGATCTGTGATGGGGTCTCAGAATTTGCAGCTCTAACAAATTCCCAGGTGATGCTGATGCTGCTGATCTAGGGACCACACTTTGAGAACCACTGGCTTAGGTATAGGGTTTAGGGATATTTAGGGCTTTGACATTCAAAGATATTTACTAAAGCAGACCATACGCAAGGGAAAAGTGTCAGATTTGGAGGTTTCAAATTTGATGAAGACATCTGATGAGTTCTTTGTACAAGTTCTGGTAAGTCAAATGGGTGGAAAGATAGTATCTGCTGGCTTTTTTGTGGTGCAATAAAGGTCTCTCTTCTGTTAACCAGACACCCTGCTAAACCACTGGAAGATCTACTTCCCTCTCTAGATACTCTAAAATTCTTTTTTAATTTGCCACTACACAACTCACAGCAGCCCTCCAACAAATGAAAATTTTATCAAAAGCTACTTAGCTCACTCCCCAGAAAATCACCTGTTCCCTCTATGAGTTTTCCAACAGATGCAAATTGGCACCCAAGCATAATACATTCAAATACACCTAAGCGTAAATTCCCAACATACAGTTGCTGTAGCACCTCTAAAAGGATAAATGAATGTTCAATCGATTTTCCAAACTAGCAAGGAGACCAAAGGGTCCACTGATATAATGGAAAAATTAATTACATTTAACAACTGTTAAGTAAAATAAAATGGCCACCTGCATCGGGCATTGCTAGAAGACAATCTTTTCTGAAAGGGCTTTTCCAGAAAATAAAAACAATTGACCTGCAGGGGTTTTCCCAGAAAATGGAACACATCATACAAGGTTGCTGATAAGCAACACCTGACTCTGGAACTAGTTTCACTTCCAGAAGAGACAGCTTTTGGAATGGACAAGCATACTATTCTAATCAATGTATAACTGCTCTTACTTTGTAAGACTCCCCCACCCCCACCCCCACCGTGTGAAATGGAAACTTACTGTCAGCCAATCAGAATATTTCCTCACTAGCTACCACATTCACCCTATTATGAACTTCCCCTTTCCACTCCCTTGGGTGAGCTCCCTTCTACTTTCTGAATGGGAGAAAGGGATGCTTCCTGATTCATGAATCACTCAATAAAGATGTGAGATCCTGAACTGTATGAAAAGTTGTTCTTTTATCACAACCATCAGCTCTAAAATAATATACAGTAAAAATGATATGATAGTTCCCAGGAATTATAGAACAAATGCTGAAATACTTTTTGAATTACAACATACTTATTTTTGCAGCATTTCAATGAATAGCTGTATTAAATATAAGAAAAAAAAAAAAGAAAAATCTAGGATGAGACCCTACCAAGAAGAGATTAAGGCCCATGAACTAGACACCGAGTCAAAGTCTCACTTTCTTTTCTAAAAACTGCCTCTTCTTTCTATGGAATCATACTAGGGCATGAAGAGAACTAAGCTTCAGAGAACACATCAGTTGAAGAGCACAGGTAGATCCAAAGCTACACATCCCATGCATTGTTTCTGGAAGAACTCAAAAAAGAGGAAGAAAAAAAGCATCTATGTGTTAGGCTCTAGACAAGTTACATTTAATCCTCACAGTCTTAGCAAATGCTTTTCATTGAAGAGATACTACCAAATGAAAACATTTCCTGTAATTTAAGGCAGGGGAAGTACAATTGATGCAATATGAAGGAAGTAAGGCAGTTAACTGATAACAAGTAAAACATTTCCCTGCAATGGTGAAAATCTGCTAAATTTAGATAAATCTATGATTAATTGGCATTCACAGTATGTAACTGATTTAGATAAGGAAGTGGTAATTGTAATGTGTTTTTTACTGGAACAGTCTAACACATTTCCAAATGAATAGTAATTTACTAATGAAAAGAGACTTTTGAATACAGAACATCAGCAATAAACTGGAAACTAGGAGTGAAGAGATAGGAAGCTGCAGGTAGTACAGGGTGAACCAGGAATCCAGTCAAATGCAGTGAGATAATACTGTGGTGAGTCACTATGGTGAGATAATACCCTGACTTGGGTCAATATCCAATCTGCATACTCTGTCCTTGCTGAAAACAGAAGGCGCAACACTAATGTAAACTATAGACTATAATTAGTAATACAATTATAATAATATTGTTTCATCAAATCTAACAAAGGTACCACACTAATGCAAAATACCAATAATAGGGAAAACTGTGGGGGGCAGGTATATGGGAACTCCATATTTTCTGTATAATTTTTCTATAAACCTACAACTGCTCTAATAAAAAAAAATTAAAAAGCAGGAGGGGTGGTGGTGTTACTTGCTTAGCTCTGCTGCAAAAATGTTTGTTTCTGTTTTGCCTTTCATGGAACCAGTAATTGGGCTAGACACCAGTGAATTCCACTGGTTTGACCAAGAGACAATGGGTCTGTAATGGCCCTTAAGCCAATGACCATTCCAATAAGTCAGAAAATGGGGTTTGGACAGCAAACATGGGAGATCAGGATTACCTGTATTTCAAAATTCTACATGGCTGTTCAGGATCCTCAGGGGCATGGATATATTACCCAAGCCTGGCTTGGAGGGCTGAAGAAGAGATAAAATAGTGCAAACATATTATTTAAATTTTGTAGGAACAGTTATAGCATTATGCACTACTTGAGCACATGAGGGATAAAGAATGGTATGCTCTAATGTTTTTGTGGACTGTTCTGAGCAAATATGATAGCTATACAGCCACCCCAAGACCAAGCTCCAAAAGGCTTGTTAATTTTGGCGATTTGCCTTTGCAGAAATCAACTGAGGGCAGGGCTGCGTGGCAACACTTCAGAAGATTTCCTTATGAAAAGGTTTCATGGGTAAAAGCAGAGACAGTTGTTGGAGTCTAAAACTGCTGTGTTTAATCCTGTTTCCCAATTATTATTATACTTTAATGAATAGATTCCTTTTTTCTTGTTGCTTTAGCCTTTTTTTTCCACTTAAAAGAATAAAATCTTACAGAATGAGCTGAAAATCCTTTTGTAGCCCTGCCTGATCACATCACTCCCTTCCTCTCCAGAGGTCAAATACTAGTTAAATACTATTCTGAAGTTCACAAGTACTGGGCCCAGTCACATCTTTTTTATTTTTACTACATATTTTAATAGCCACAAACATGTTTCAATTCTTATTTTAATAATCCTCAAAAATCAGGAAAAGTGGAGAAATCTAACCCTTAATTTCTGAAGGACTGTAGACGTCTTTCCCTTGATGGAATCTTAAGAGCATATTTCGTATTATTAAAAAAAAAAAAGTTACCACCTTGCTTCTCTCATGCAATGACTTGAAACACAAAGTCATCTTGTATTCCACTGCCCTAAAACTTGCTAATGACATTTATACTTGGGGCAAGTCATTTTAACACTTTCGAACACAGCATTTTTATGTCAATTTCATTAACAGTGATAACTGAGAAAGCTGTTCAGTAGCACAGCAGAATGCCAGAGGAACTCAAGCCCATATCTGAAAATCATGGCACCATGGTAATAAAACAATTAAGAGCACCCCACAGGGAAAGACAATTTTGACAATTAACCTTGAATGCCTATTAGGTTACTTTCTTAGGACAAGGCATAGCTATGAATCAGTATGAAGATCCAAAATAGAGTACAAGGCATCATTAACCTAAACAGGCATATTTTTTAAATGGATGCCTAATTTAGTTAAAAGTTCAAGATCAAAAGCCACTTAATAAAGATACTGCATAGGTGATATAATTATTATTTATCTGATGTACCTCAATCCACAAAAGGATTAGAAATGTAATCATAGCTATTATAAACAGAGTGGTAATGGAATAATAAGGAATTTCTTCTAACTAAATTAATAAGCTAACAATCTTTTGTGGGGGTTAGAAAGATAACCCCAAAATTAAATATTACGTTCTAGGCAGTTTCCGTATTAAACAGAATGTGTGGTAAAAGTTCATTTTTCAGTATGCTGCCTGGAACTGAGTGATTTTATCATAGAAACATCATTACAAGTAACAGCTTCCAGGCAAATCCACAAGAAAGGCGGTCGCTGTAACCTGCTCAGCCTAGTGACCCGGTGGCCTGGGCAGTGGGTGTGGAAGCTTCGAGGGAGCAGTCCACCGGCCAGGGCAACAAGGCCCAGTGCACCCTGCAGCAAACACTGGTGTCTGTGGGCTACTTGTGATTCAAGAACTTCATGTACTAAAGCATCTCGCCAAAGCAAGTCCTACAGGAATTCCTTCTCTGACGTCCCAGCGTGTGGTTCCAAAGACACCCCAGATGGTATTTTGGGTGCCTGGGTTTCTAAGAACAGTGACCAACGACAGGTAGGAAGAACAAGGCACGGGACTCACAAGTCCTAGACTCTAGTCACTGAAGTCTTTGGATCTCAGTTTAATCATACGGTTTGCTTAAAAACAAACAACCAACCTGCAATTCAATCTCAAAATATATGATTATAGAATGAAGTCACCCCCCCATTTGGGGACAATTAATTTATGCAACTATGTTCAGAATTTGTATAACATGAATAAACACAGTTCAACAATTATATAAAAATTATCAGTTTTCCTAGGAAAAATAGATGAAAATTCAAATATAAGGAGACACATACTGAATAAACAGAAGTTCCAAGATAGAAATATAATTTTTTATATGCAAGCAAATCAAATGAAATTAGGATCTAACCCCACAAAGGATATTTTTTACACGACAAAGTGATCCCAAAATTCCTTTGAAAAAACTAAATAGCACAAATAATAATAGCTACTTAGATGAAAATAGAGAGTAAAGCATTTTATAAAACAACAGATACTAAAACTAGGTGATATTGGCAGAAAGGTAGAAATACAGAGTATTGGAACAAAATGAAAAGTCAAGAAATAGATATGATGCTTTTTGTGTTTTCATTTTTTGTTAAGCTAATTTTTTTTCTTTAAAGGGAAGAGAGTATATGGTTGGGGAAATATTATACAATGTTGACAGAAAAAGGTTTACAATTTATGTACCAAGTGTACCCCAGACATACTAAATTAACAATTTCAAAAAGAAATCCTGAAAAAATGAAATCATCAAATCAAGGGGAAAATAACTTAAAAATGAACCAAGTGTTTATTGTGTTGAATATTGTGGCAGATTTCAACACCATTAAGGAAATCACAAACACAAGGCTAAGAGATTCAAGTAAATGAAAGGTGAATTTAACAAAATTATATTTAAATAGGAAACACTGTAATATTGGGGAAACAGCTGGATCGAATATGAGAAAGTGGTTGTAAAGATAACACACAGAAGATTTATTCAAATTAACCAGGAAAAAAAAATCAGGTTTTATTTTCCACAATTCTAGCAGGCAATAGTGAAACTGTTTTACTAGTGCATTAACAATGATATTGTAAAACACTGTAATGATAAACATCCACTGTGGCAGCAAGGTTACCACCTCTGACCTCCAGGAAGGGTGCAGCCAGTACAGTGCTCTGGGAAGGCCAAGCAGGAAAACACGCTCCTCTCACTCTGGGACCAGGGGACACTGTCTCGCACCATGACCCCTGCTCCAGCCCCTGCTGCCCAGAGGACTATCAACAGGGCCTCCACCTAAGGTGGGTCTGCCTGGGGTCTCTACTCCAGTTACAGAATTCCCTGGTGGGGTCACCTATGCACTGGGTACCCTCCTGCTGTCAGCACTAGAGACTGTGAATTCCCAGGCAGGAGTACCACTGAAAAGTCCTACCTGCTAACCTCTTGCCTATGCACCAATTATGGTAAATGTCTGGTCTCAGAGCATAGACAGTCTCTCCCCATAACTAATACTGCCCCAAGCCTCTGCTGCCTGGCAAGAATCTGCTTCTTCATCCCATATTACCAGGGCCCTTGCTCTTGTCCTGGTTGGAAAAAAGGAGGAAATGTCACTTTTATAATAATCACTGGGGCTCCCTGTGTCCTTGGTTTGGGGTGGTCACCTGCTACTGCTCACCTCTATTATTCCTGGATAGCTCCAGGGTACTCAGCTCTTTTCCAAATGCAACTTACCTCAAAACTGCAAAATATTTAAGAGTAGAAAATCAGATGGATAGGTTGATGGATGCGTGGATGATGTATGGGTAGATGCATGGGTGGGTGCTCCATCAATTACTGTTAGAACATCGTTGACGGGCTAAGCACTTCCTATAAAAGAAGGTGTACCTGGTCCATGCTACATGTCCTTGTTTCTAAGATGACTCCTTGCAACTGACTTCTGTTTATGACTTTGCTAATACCAATAAACAACACATCTTCTAGTCCCCATACCACCCAATTCCTACGTCACAGTAGGCACAAAAGCATCCTGTGTAGCCATGAACACTTGTAACTCTAATGACTATATACAATATACAAGAAGTGGTTAAGATACAATGTCAGCTTCTTGCTTCCCTTCCTTCTTTCATAACTCAGTCCCAAAGCCATTAGGCAAGGCTGGGCAAAGGAGGCATCAGCATGAGAGGAAAGCACCCAACACGGGGGGAGGGAGGTTTCTCAGCAAGGGAAAGGTGAGGACAGTAGTGGCCCAGCACAGGGTGTCAGAGCCCAAGCAGGAAGAGGAGAGGCCCTGCGTGAGTAGATGGGAGACTGGTTACCTGACAGGAGCCAGGTTTCCCACCGTCAGAAAAGGGAACTACAAGTAAGGAACAGGAAATACTAGAAAGAACACTATGGTACTGAGTTGAAATTAGAGGTACTGGCATGACCTCATGGTTATCAATATAGATCTTGGTTTCTAAGTACATTCTCCCCTAAAAAGAACCAAGGCTCTTCAGAGAAAGGGCTGATTCCAGGACAGTACAAGATGAGCCTGGAATGTTTTGTTATATCACAAAGTATGAAAGTGCTCATAGAAGGATGAGCAAGCCAAAGGGATGCAGAAGCCAGCTTGAAGGAACTCCCACTGGTCAAATCTGGGACAATTTGAGCACCAAAATAAATAATGATAAAAATGGGCTAAAACCTACTAAATCAAATAGCAAGTCATGTGCCTCTACTGATTCAAATAAATAAATGAATAAAAAAATGACAAGAAGAGAAAGCACTTTCTTACGGTAGAAAACCAATCAATAAACAAGATGGAATAATGAAATAAGAAAATGACCATCCGGCAACCATCAGAATAAAAATTCAGTCAAAACACATCAGCCAATGCAAAACCAGAAGGTGAAGGTATCATAAGGAGTCAAATATTTATGATCTAAAGAATCTTTCCAATGTACTTATAATAACATAGGGAAAAAGAGTAACGTGATAGTGAAGAAACCTGGGAAGTACCACCTACATCAAGTGATCAAAGTGAACATCAACAGAAATCATTTAACACCTGATGGGATATGAGAAAAACACAGCATCATTTCTCTGATATTCCTACCAAAAATGCATAATCTTAATTGAATCATGAGGAAACAGCAGATAAACACAAATTAAGGGATGTTCTACAATGTGTCTGACCTGCAGTTTTCAAATGTGTCAGTCATAAAAGTCAAGGAAAGACCAAGGAGCTCTTCCAGACTGAAAGAGACCGAGAAGACGTGACCGCCACGTGCAGCAGAGGAGGCGGGATGGAGAGCTGGACCCATGAAGGACGCTACTGGGACAGATGGTGAAACTCGAATGGATGCTGAGGGTTTGGATGGTGGGAAGGTGTCAGTGTCAGCTCCTATCTGAGGTGGTTGTATTCTGGTTGCATGGGAGGATGCACGGTCTCTCAGTATTGGGTTGGTGGGCTATTACATTAGCAATTCACTTTCAAATGGTTCTGACATTTAAAAGTTCTCTGCGGCATTCCTGAAATTTTTCAATAATATTGAACTAATTTCAAAAGAAAAAAAAGATACCAGATTCTGTAAACAATGTACACTATAATTATAAATATTCATAAACACCATATAAATCACAGAAATACAATTAGTAAAAGAAATCAATGTGAAACAGATCTGGTTAAGACTAGGGCAAACCGGGCCAAAGGGTAAAGGTCAAAACTGACTGTGTTTTAAAACTTCAACTTCCATGTGAGACCAAGGGAAGAGATGTCTATTTGGTGCAGAATCCATATTTTCTAAACAGTGTAACTCTACAGTCGGTTTGTTCGAACACCACGATTGCATGGAGCTTTGAATAGGAAGTGAGATACGGTGGGTTGGTATAAGTTAGAGTGAAATAGTAACACATCCCAAAGTAATTTGGGCAGAGAATAAAAAATACATTACAACCCCCCACCACCACCACCCCAAGGAGCTGGGGGAAGGTGCAGAAGTGTTGGACTTCCTCACCTGGACTGGTGTTGTTGTCACAAACACTGGGACTGGCGATTTGATGGGCCGAGCCCTCTATCATGGGACTTGCCCTTGTGGGGCTCATTACTGCAAAGGAGAGGCTAAACTTGCATATAATTGTGCCTAGGAGTCTCCCCCTGAGTGCCTCTTTGTTGCTCAGATGTGGCCCTCTCTCTCTCTAACTGAGCTACCTTGCAGGTGAACTCACTGCCCTCCCCCCTATGTGGGACCTGACTCCCAGGGGTGTAAATCTCCCTGGCAACGTAGGATATGACTCCCAGGGATGAATCTGGACCTGGCATCATGAGATTGAGAATATCTTCTTGACCAAAAGGGGGATGGAAAATGAGACGAAATACTTTCAGTAACAGAGATTTCAAGTGGAGTCAAGAGGTCACTCTGGTGGATATTCTTATGCACTATATAGGTAACACCTCTTAGGTTTTAATATATTGGTATAGCTAGAAGTAAATAACTGAAACTACCAAACTCCAACCCAGTAGTCTGGACTCCTGAAGATGACTGTATAATAATGTAAATTACAAGGGGTGACAGTGTGATTGTGAAGGCCTTGTGGATCACACTCCCTTTGTCTAGTGTGTGGATGGATGGTAGAAAAATGGGGAGAAAAACTAAATGACAAATAGGGTGGGATGGGGGGGATGGTTTGGGTGTTCTTTTTTTTTTACTTTTAGTTTTTATCCTTATTCTGATTCTTTCTGATGTAAGGAAAATGTTCAGAAATAGATTGTGGTGATGAATGCATAACTATATGATCATACTGTGAATAGTTGATTGTATACCATGGATGATTGTATGGTATGTTAATATATTTCAATAAAACTGAATTTAAAAAAAAAATGAATGTATTAAGCTTTTGCACTTGAAGGGGACTTTTTAACTTATAAAAACGCCTTTAATATTGACATATTTCCATAACAGCAATAACTTTTAAGACAACAACCTACATGCTCATGTTTAATTCAACATTACAATGGGTATTATAAAGAAGCCCTTTAGCTAAAGAGCAGAGAAAACAGCACAAGGAAGCAATTTTCACCCTTTTCCTCCCTAATCAGTGACTAATTATAAATTATAAGATACTCATATTCTCCCATTGCCTAGTTAACCTATTTCCAGTAACAATATATACAAAGAACTCTGGAAACCAGAACACAGATACCTTGGTTTAGGTGTGTGGCCTCCATGATCTGAACACCATTCACAGAACACTGGGACCCACTAAGGGGTATCAGAGTCACTGTCCCCCCAACATTTTCGAAGACACAGTGCTCACTCTCCAAGTCAAGGCCGTGAAGAACTATGTTATAAAAACAAAGGAGAAAGAAAATTTTTTCTCTGATATCTACTACAATGAGTCACAGCTCTTTTTTTTCAGCTTTTTTTCCCCATCTTGAATACCCTTCCCTGTCATGAACATTCTATAAAGTGAACATTTACATCTAGAGAGAAAACTGAATTTCAGGAATTGTGGCATCAACTGTCAGAACTGGAGGTATCCCCCGAATGTTATCACAAAGGGTCTGGGCATCACCTGTATAAAGAAGTAAGTTTGGGATGTTAATTTACTTTTGTTAATTTCTACAAGGAGAAAATAGTGAAGTAACTTGTCTTAACTGATTACTACTGAGTTGATCTATCTGATACCAAGTAAATTTATTTCACCAGCCACCCAGAAGACACAGAGAAATGAAAGTGGCAAAAGGTTTCTGCCAGTCAGTCTTCTATGACCCCCACACTTAGAGATATGATGTTCCTGGAGCGGAAACCGAAGGTGAGTTTGGTACGGCATGAGTCTTGGGATGCCTGAGGAAGTCTCTGGGAAGCAGTCTTGGGATGCACATTGCCATACCCTGTGCCAATTAGGACAGAATTTGACCTGCACAGACCTCTCAGACAGCATGTGGCTGCTTAAGTTTACCTAATCAGGTATGACTACCCTGGGTTATTGTTACTAGACAAATGGCTAGGCCCAGATATGAGCACCTGTCAAGTAAACCTATACTATTTTAACCCAGCTATCTTGGCCAGCTTCTCAGGAGTACAAGCAAGTAACTCCCACTACTCCCAAGAGTTGAACTACTGAACTTCTCCATTCACAGAAAGTACATGTTCTCACCACTCACCATCAATTATAGTGACCCCAAAGGTCAAATACATAATTCAATGATTAGAAAAAGAGGCCTGAAGCCTAGTTCTACTCAAAAAAAAAACAGTCGAACCTTGGGGACTTCTGGGAACTGGCTTTCAACTCTCCCAGTTTTACAGTAGATACACGTTGGAACATGCTAGGGTAGGCTTGATGAATGACTTACACTTGGCAAGGAAGCAGCTTCAAAGCCGGCAACTTTAGAAACAGCTGGGAAGATAGAATTCCTACCCCTCCCATCCCCCATCTGCCACGTATACATACTCACACCACCACCACCACCATCACTACCACCAAGAACTGCCTACGTTATGCCGTTAAGGCAGGACCTCACCCAGCTCAGGCCAAATCACTGGTTGTCTATGGGCCTCATGAAGATTTCTGGGAAACCCAGGAAGTACGCGTCCTTCTGGGAGTATGCTGTGTTGTCTCCTACTTGCCAGAGTCATCTTTGTGCAGACAAGTATCTATGGCCTTCCCATTAAAAAGGCCATATACTTTATCTGTGCTTGCTGGCATATTCCCATCAATTACTACCACACTGTGACAAATCTACAGTGATTTAAACAATTGTATTCTTGAAAGAGGTGACAGGGTATAGAATGCATGAAGGGTAGAGGGGGAAGGAGTCACAGTTCCATTTTATTCACTAAATTAATTTTTCTGTTATTCTTTTAAATTGTGTCCAAAATTACAAAACCATATATAATGATCAATAGGGGATTTGAAAAGGTTTTTTTTTTTTTATGATTACTTCAATGCCTATCATTCCAAAGGCTCTTCATTAAATATGATTTTTAAAAAATCATTGAGAACAGATAATTGACAAAGATTCTCACCAATATCTTGTTCCGTTGAAGCATCTTCTCTACCAACATGTGTCTGACCTTCCTGGGAAGAAAAAACAAGCAAAATGTATTAGTTAAGAATAGAGGAACAGCTTGTTTTACCGTTTTTCATTTAAGCCCAAGCACCTGGTGACCACTGGGGTGAGGAATCCCTGGCAGGCCAGAGCCTCAGAGTACTTCGAGTCCACGGAGGCCCGGTCAACAGTACCCTGTGCTGTCTGGGAAATGCTGGCAGATGCTTACTGCTCAACGATGGCAACACTGCCATCTTGGCAAGCACTGATACTGCTCTCATGCAGTCATCTCACTGATGTTCCCCCATTCTTTCTGGCGAGTTTGTCCTCTGGTGGCTGGGGGTGTCCTTGTGTCTGAAGTTATAGTTTATGAGAGCCACAAAATCCAGTGCAGTACCATTCTCATTTTAAGACACGGATCAGGGAGAGGATACTACAGCCAAGGTCACAGAAGCAACAATGGAAACTGATGTAGAATTCTGCTCCCTTGACATGAAGAGGCTGCTCAGGGTGAAGCCCAATAATACAGGCAGGAGGTACAATTTTGCAATTACCACAAAGGACCAGGAACCTGTACATGAAAATCCCAGACTGAGGTGCTTTTCTTCCTCAGTCTGTTTATCTTTTTGTTCTGAGGTCCCTCTTACTGATTCTACAAAACAGAAGCCAAAGTGAATGAATCATCACTTAAGCTTTTGAATTATATAAACAAGGAAACTTCCAACTCCACAGAGTCCCAATTAACTGATAAAACTCCCCGATGGGTTCAAGGATTTGCTGTATATTCTTAAATTTAGTTGTGTTCATGGTCATAGAGTATTATAATAAACCTTGCTAGTGTCCAAAGGGAAAACTCAAAACAGAATGAGAATGTTCGACAGAAGGGGTTTCTACCTTCAAGTGATATAAGATGATTCCAGTACTCAGAAGGTCATCATCAATGCCAATCAAATGGGGCAGTTCAGAATCCAAAACAACTCCAATCCCTTCTTTCCGAAGGGCTAGAGTTTGTTCCTGAAATTTGAGGAAAAGAAAAGGAAAAGGTTACTTTGTGACCTGTTACAGGTTCAATTGTGTCCCCCCTGGGAAAAGATAACTGCCTAACAGATGTTCTTTAGAGTGTTAAAATGAGCAACATTTTATTTCCTGTCCAAAAAAAAGGAAAATGGGCCTTGAACTTCATGTCAAAATCCTGACATATGGTAGGCAAAGTAAACTTGGAGTATATAAGAGCTCAACACAGAATGAATTAAATTCATGCCTGATACATAACTTCTTCAAAGCTAACTCAAATCTCACCTTCCTACCCAACTATCAAGTACCAAGTACCCTTTCTCCCTCTTCAGAAGTTTTGTTTCACTCAATATCTAGACGTGCTTTACTTGCTGGCTCTTCTCCCCAGTTACTATTGAGGAACTGTCAGTGTTCCTATCCAAGAGCAACCCTTTCCTGGGCTAATCGCACCTCACCAGAGGGACCCGACTGTTACAGGTTCAATTGTGTCCCCCCTGGGAAAAATATGCTCAAGTCCTAACCCCAAGTACCTAAAATGTGACCTTATTTGGAAATACTGCAAGTGGGGAAGGGCAGGCCCCTAATCTAATATGACCAGTACCCTTATAAGAAGAGAAGAGGTAGCCACAGGCGAGAAGACCATGTGATGACGATGTAGTGACTGAAGTGCTGCAGATGCGAGCAAAGGAACGCCAAGATTGCCATCAAGTCCCAGAAGCTAGGAATAGGCAAGGAAGGATTCTCCCCTACAGGTTTCAGAGAGCACAAGGTCTGCCGACACCTTAATTCCAGACAGCTGGACTGCATAATGGAGTCAACACATTTCTGCTGTTTTAAGCCACCCAGTTTATGGTTCTTTGTTACAGCAGTTCTAGGAAACTAAGACACTGACCCTCTGTCTCCTGCAATGTCATCACTCACTGTTTTGATGATCTCATACTGTTTTTTACTTTACCTGACATCTACGTGCTGATGACTCTCAAATTTAAATCTCCAAGCAGACTTTTCCCCTAAACTCTGCACTCGTGTATAAATTACTTTCCTACTTAATAAATCTGTGGGGATGCCAAACAAGCAGCTCAAATTTAACATGTCATATTAAAAAAAAAAAAAGAAAGAAAAAAAAAACAGCCCTTGAATCCCACTGCCTCCCCAAACCTAGAGATTATCCCATCTCAGTAAATGCTAACCCTCTTTACAGGGTTGCCCTTTGCTCCTTTCTTTCCCTAAACCCTACATACTTGGTGTTGGTTGACTCCACCTTCCTTCAAAACATGCCCCAATCAGGAAACTTCCTATCATCTGCACCACTCCCCTGGGCCCAAAACATCATCTTGCACCTGGATTATTGCAATAATCAATCCACCACTCTTGCCCCCATGGCGGAGCCTCAACTCAGCAGCCAGGGGGTATCAGGGCAGGTCACCTCTCTGCTCAAATCCTTTAAATGCCCCCCATTCCACTTAGATAGAAGCCAAAGTCTTTGTAATAACCTACAAAATTCTACAAGCTCTCATCCTCTGCTACCCTCCTGCACCTTTTCCTCTTGCTTACTCCTCTTTAGGGACCTATGGCTCATTGCTTGTTCCTCAGATTTGCCAAGCCAGTCTCCATCTCAGGGCTTTAGTCATTGCTGCTCCTTCTGTCACTGCTATTCCTTCTCTTCTCCCAGAGCAAGGTTTCTAGATGCCAGCAGTATTGACGTTTTGGACCAGATAATTCTTTGCTATGGGGGCCGTCGTGTGCACTGCAGGATGTTTAGCATCTTCCCACTATATGCCAGTAGCACACTGTACCACCTCTTTCATCCCCCCAACTGTTGTGACAACCAAAAATGTCTCCAGATATTGTCAAATGACCCCTGGGGATGCAAAACTGGCCTCAGTTGAGAAGCACTACCCTACATACATACATAACTTGGCCCCTTAGTTCCTTCAGGCCTCTGCTCAAAAGCCACCTTCTCCATCACCCCAGACAAAACAGCAATCACCCAACTTCCTCATACCAATTTATTTCTCTCCTTAGCAATTATTACTATTTGGTATGTAACATACACAGTAGTTTATTACTTGTCTCCCTGACTAGAATGCAACCCAGTACCTATTTAATACCAGGTGCATAATAGCTGCTCAATTACTGTCTATCAAATGAATGAATAATTGAGTAGGTACACAGAGTTCAAAGGGATACAGGAAGGAGAGCAAGTAGCAGCCACTCAGGAAAGAGATCAGCAGGCTTAACAACAGGTCCATGTGGTCCACAATGAAAGACTTCTAGAATTAGGCTTCTAGGGACAACTTAGGGGGGAAGCAGACAAATTCCGGAAGATTGAAGGTGAAAATCTCAGTCTTGAGTTTGCACTGTGCTGAGTTCAGACTGAGTCACATCGAAGAGCAAAACATTGTCCTCATTACTGCAGGTGTGATGGGAACCATAAAGGGCAAGTTCCAAGCTACTAACTAGGGCTCCTTCTCAGAGATACTGCTAGTGAATCTCTTTCCCTACCCTCAGTCCCATCCCTATAATCAGAGGGCAGTCACCAAGAAACATACACCTCTGCTACTCCAATGCCCCCTACTGCCTGAATCACAACTACTCCTCACAGTCCTTTAATTAATATATGCATGTTGTGTCATTTAAATATTAAAATAATGTACAAAGCCTGCCATTCTCTAGGTAAAGGATTCAGAACTTCTCAAGCTAGTGTAAGACTGTTAGTGCAGAACTCAAACTTGCTGATGAGAGCTCCTAAGAGGCTCTGGGAAGAAAGAAGACTCTCCCTCAAGCCTTCTCTATAGACATTTGAGTCTCAAATGTGCACACAGAGCTGGAATCAGGCAAGTGGGTGATGGAACGAGGAGGCAAAAAAAAAAAAAAAAAAACCAAACATACATAAAAATCACCCCTTGAAAGAAAGCAATTTAATTTAACAACCATTAAATAGATATGCAGAGAAAATGACCAATGCATAACTTAGATTCAAGAAAAGGAAATGAAGCATATCATTGTTCCTCAATTACTCCTTTTATCAGCCCCACTCGCATTCTATGGCTCAGAACCTTGGCCTTGGAGGTCACAGGCTTCAGTAATCTTGATTTACTATACCAAAGCCCTTGCAAATCTTAGCCAAAATGAGCACTCTAAATAAACCAACTCCTACCCCGACCTCTATGATACTGGTAGAACTCGTACTTTTCTTCCTACCCATGGAATTCAAGCAGAAGTGGAGAGTATGTGATTGTTTTGGGTAAGATATATATTGAAATGGAGAATTTAGTCACGTAGCTACATTTGATAACACAGTGTCCTCTCTGGAAGGTCTGGCAGTTCTGAGCCCAGACAATACTCATGCACAATTGCCCTGTGGCAATGAACTGTTCCAGGCCTTTAGGTTCATGTGAAAAGGAAGGGACTAGTCTCATAAGTCCAGAGACATATGCATTTTCTTTCTGCATAACAGTGGATAATAACCTCAAAAAAGGCAATATTTTAAACTCTAGTAGCTCTCATTCTAACTAGAGAAATTGCTTTGGACTGCATCCCAGCTTAATATTCCTTTTTTTTTTAAACCATTAAAAAACTTGTTTTTCCTTCCTTGAAACAAGTTACTCACAGACTTTGAAAACCATTTCAAATTCATAACTGGAGTTTTTTGGTCAAAAGCATATTTGCGCTCTTGCTCTCTCTCTCTTCCTCTCTCTCACACACAGACACCCATATATAATGGGTAAAATCTGAATTAAGAGAAAGTTTTCCAGAATTGGAAGTGAGGGCAGATGAATTTATGATTAATGCTGCCCTGAAGCTCTATGACATTCAAGTTGCATTCAACTACATGATATTATAAAAGTGTCACCTCATAAAACTAAAAACAAGGGTTTAAATCACTGCTCAAGTGAAAAAGTAATTTCAGACAAAAATATCTGTCATGTATAAAATATTTATTGAGTGGCATCTACAGTTATACATAATTTATATAATCCCTCTTTGATAAGATGAAATACTTAACATAGCAGAGCTGGTCATCCCTCCCTCACCAGGCACACAAGATCCCAAAGAAAGAAGTAAAATATTTAGAGTTGCCATATTTTGTACTGAACAAAGCTTACACCAACCAAGCTGATTAGGATGAAAAGGAAACTATAGTTTAACTAAAAGTGCCAAAACACTGAATCAGCTTATTTTAAACAATTTGCGCATTACATTTTCAAATTGTATGCTCAGTATGTTTTCCTTAAATACCCAGACACCTACTTGGGTAAAGCACCTCTGGATTCAAAGCATGCATCCAATGCCAGGACTGGCAAAGCATCAGTCTTATGCCACATTCCATTGGCCAAAATGTGTTAAAGGGCTACCCAAATGGAGAGAAGACCACACAAGGGCATGAATGATGAAGGCATGCTCATTGGGGCAATCCAAGTAACCCACTACCATACATGTTGATTGGGTTGGGCAGGGATTCTCTTTGTTTTGGTCACAACTACATCTTTAGTATCTAACACTGTCTGACAAAACTCAATTGACTCTTTCTTTCTTTCATGAATTAATAAGCAAAAACCAATACAAAAACTTAACAACAAAAAACCTATTTTTCCCTCTTGGGCAATCTATCTAGAGCTAGATCTTGCTTAGAAAATATTGGGAAGAGTTTGATAGTGTTGTCTGCCCCAGCTAAATTAAGAGTTCTCTAAGAGTAAACTGCCCTTGCTCACACTGAGTATCTTACATAGATTCAGATGTACCAGGCACACAGTAGGTACTCACTAAGTGCTGCTTATTTGGCACCATGGGAAATAAGTGACTTTAAGTGGATTTTTTTTTTTCTGGATAGCTCAGGATTAAATGTCAGAATCCTTTTGTGGGACTTTATTCTAAGGAGACTAATCTGTTTCACCAACCAGCAGAATTTTGTAGAAGTGACTTACATCATAAAATACTTAATTTCTGCAAACCCCATAACAAACACTTAGCAGAAGGGGGAGTGGGGGTGCCAAACATGGACGCAGAGCACAAGCCCAGTGTGGATGTGAGCAAGGAGGAAGGGAGGAAGTCAGGCAGATGGGTCTGCTTTTACAAAAAGAAAAATCATCCTCTAGAAAAGCTACTTTTGAATTTAAAAAAAAAGGGGGGGGGGTATAAGACTTTATTTGAATTTAACAGAAGAAAAAGAAACTGAAGCATTTGTCGGATTCCAACCAAATAGTTCTTGAATGACATCTGTGTGAATTTGGAGCCACATCTTGGGTCTTACTTCCCATCCCTCAAAATGTTGAGGACATGGCTCCATTGTCTCCAGAAACTGAATGATGCTCTAAGCAACTATGAAGCTAGCCTGACTCTTAGACCAAGGTAGATAATTCGATTTTCTGCCTGGATGTTTGAGGAATTTTTCCTTTATCCTTGAAATTCAATAACTTTAATTAGGTTAGATCTCAGGGTTGAACATTCCGTACTATAAATTTTCCTGAAACACAATACATTTGTCTTATCTGCAGACTCAATTCTTTTATTTACTTTTCTGTTCATGAATACTGTTTGGTATTATATTCCATCTTTTGTTTCATTTATTCCTACTTCGGGGATACCAATGGTCCTTATATTGCATTGTCTTTGTCTTCCGTATCATTTAGCTTCTGATTGCTTTAATTTCTTGACTGTATTCATTTGTGTTCACTGAGATTATCAAGCCTTTACTTTCTTACTAATTCAATTTTCAGTGGTATTTATTCTATTCCCAGATATTACTAACTTTATTTATTAGTCGTGCAATGTTGTTGTTTTGGACCTCAAAGTTTTCTTTAAGTCTACAATCTCCTTTTTCATCTCATTCTGCTTTTCATTGTCATCTAGCTTTGTTTACTGAATTTGTGTTTCTCATTAAGTTGTTCTACAGAATGAAATGATTGTAAGGAATTCCCTTCTATGCCCTGAGGTGTGTTTTCATCTAGATTGGGATCTTGCCTTTTGCACACTATATTATTTTTTTATTTTCCTTTTCCCCCATCAGGTCATCCATCCGTCTAGCACTACAGTCATGTTTATGTAGTTGCCCTGCTTTTTATCTTTGTCTTGTGCATGCGTAGGTCTGTCTGTCCAGAAATTTCCTTTGGTCAAACATAGGATGGGCAACTCCTTGCCATGTGTCCTGCCAATCTGTGAATTATTCTGGTCTGAAGGCTGAGTAGTCTGCATTCTATCTGCTTTTCTCTATCCAGATGGAAGGATAAAGGGACAGGAGACCTCAACTGAGACACTGCAAAGTCTTGTTTGAGTTCCTAGAGTTTGCCCTCTCTTTGCAATGGTCATTAAATATCCTCTATGGGGCTTATTCCTCCTGGTTGGGGGGACCATTCCCTCAGCTTCTTATTGTTCCCCAGACCTTAACTTACAGTCCCCTTTGCTTTTGGTTTCACCCCAGTTATCACCATCAGCCATTTCCATCACTCCTCAATCAGAACAGGAAAGTCAACTTGTCTCTCTCCAGATCTGAGGATGGTGGGGAGACTTTTCAGAATTCTCACTGATTCAGCTCCTGAGGTGAATGAAGGCTTAGGAGCACCCCACCCCACCCCACCCCCCAACTCACACAAAACCTTCTCTTTCCTCGGTGGCCAGCTCATGACCTCAATGTTCGTCCGTTTCCTATCCATGATTTCACACTAGTGTTGCAGCTGCAGATTTGTTTATTTGTTTTGCTTTTTATTATTATTTTCTCCTTTCCTTGAAATCCATGCTATCATCTCCAACTACCTCTTTAACCTCAAAGTTAAGCATAGGATTTCAACAGACTACAAAAAAAGAAGGGAGAAAACAAGGGTACTCCAGGTTTAAGAGATTTCTCAAGCAAAGATACAGAGGCAGAAAACATGGGTACATACACGAGGAACCACTGGATTCCTACTTTCACTGTTAAGCCTGGAAAAATGGTCTGGAGCGCCATGCAGAAAGGTCATTATTTGATTCAGACACCAGAAAGCCACTGAGAAATTTGAAAATGGGGAACTGGATAATGCCCAAGAAAGTGAATCTGGAAAGTATGTGTAGGATGACACGACCAAAGGAAAAAGGCAGGTGTCAATAGAAAGGAAGGGACAGTGTGAGAGATACTGTGGAGGTAGAATGACTCGATGTAACAATCAATGTATACTGACTGCCATTAAGTAAATACATTCCCCTTATCTATTTTACATTCTTCTCTTAATAAGAAATAAGGAAAACTGACAAACGTCAAAAAGAGTTTTATTGCTAAAGGAAAAAAAAAAAATACCTACCATTTCCTAGTCATACTGTCCAGGCAGCTTAGTAAAGATATTGTTTACTTGTTAAAAATCAGTCCCCAAGTTGACTAGCAAATGTTGTCAAGTATCACATTTTTTTTAATAATATACAAATGCTAAACAGTCATCGTTAACACAAACAAATTAGCTCTGAAGTCTTGAAAGTACACCTCAAGCTGGTGTTCACCCAGAAGATACTGCTCCTTGTGCACTCTTTTGCATACATGAAGAATCCTGTCCATCTAACAGTAGAAGTAAACAGTCAACAAGATTTCCAGGAAGATACCAACAAAGCTACATCTTGTCAACTGCCTCAACTACTATCCCATCTGCCTCCACCCAACCTGAACAAGTTATGACAAAAGGGATAAGAATCCCCTTTGTATGCCTCCAACCAATAACTTTTTATTTCTGCTACTTTTCCAAAGGGAAAGATAAAGTGAGTAAAAAACAATATTTTCTAGCTGGTTTACATGTTGTATGCCCCTGTAAAGCCAAATGGTAACACGCAATCCTTCATGTGAGAGCTCTACTGATTGTGCTTATTAAATCACAATCAGATTAAAAAACAAAACAAAACTACCTATGAAAACTACCTACTTAATTGGAAAAGAATCCTTGTCTATTCAGAGAAGGGATAAGATACAAGCAACCAATGTACCAGAATACCTTGTATAGTGATTTGTCTACAGCCAGCTACGGCTAACTTTTGTTTCCCCTAGACTTAAAAGCAAACTTGTATTTGTTTGGTTTGGAACAGCTGCACCAAGATAGAGTTTTCATCACCTTATTTCTATGGAGGAGCTATGAGTACCTATTCACCTGGAGATCTTGGTAAGAGACCTAAAATAAATCCTCATGTCATTTCTTTCAACAGAAGAATTTAATGAAAATAACACTGACATCCATGCCTGTCATTCACCACATCTCCACAGGAAAAGTAAGAAGAATAAGAGCAGAATAAATTTGATGCTAAATATCATATCAGATCTGGTGCTAACAGAAAAGGGAAAGAAAAGTCTGGGCAAGATAAGGGGCTCGAAATCTAACTAAACTGAAAAGGTGTGGCAGATAAGCAGGAGTCTACGGAGGCAAGGGGACCAGATGGTGGGATCAGCCTCTATCAGAACGAGGCTCCAGGAAGGAGGTTCATCTCTAGGTGGGAAGGCAGAATCCAGTGGGTATACCTGGAAGTCACATCCCCTCTACCTCAAACTCCACAGACAGACCCTCAGCAGATCCTGTCAGCTAGACCTGCATGATATGGTCCAAGTTGTTAACTCCTTACTGTCTCTACTGCCCTGGATCCAGCTACCACCATCTCCTGCCTGCAGTCTCTGTCTCCCCCACTGGTCTTCCCACTTCCCCTCTTGCCACCCTTCAATCTAGTCTCTATATGGCAGCCAGAGCCATCTTTCTAAAATGTCAAGAGGTCATACAGAAAACCCTAAGTGATTTCCCACACATTTAGAATAAAATCCCAACTCTCCCCTAGGACCCCCACACTTCAATTAATCTGCCCTCTGCCTACCCCTCCAACCTCATCCCTTCTACTCTCCACTTGACTCCCAACATGCCAGCCAGGGCAGCCCCCCTCATTCCCACAGCAGCCCTTTATATGTGCTGACCCCCCAAGCCTGGGAAATTCTCCCCCTAGATTTTTGTGGCTTGACCCTTCTTGTCAATCAAATCTTATGGCGCATCAGTATGTTTTCTTAGGATTGGAGACATCAGTGAGTGAGATGGACAAGGTCTTTGCTTGGATAAGGCAACTCCACCCCTACTCCCAGTCACGCCCTATCATTCCACCTGGCTCACTGTTTTCACAGCACTCAAGGTTATGAAAAGTATCTCATACATCAGTTTATTGTTCTGCCCACTCCTCCAAAAAGTAAACAGTGAGGTCCAGGTCAACATGTGAATCCCAAAGGGAGGTCAAGATGGGGTCAGTGTGAGTCAAACTATGGAGCAGTATCATGACCTCTGACCCAAGGGTCAACACTGTCTCTTATCAGTCCTGTTTTGACACTCCTTGCCAGGCAAGGGCAGCAACTGAACCTCCAAATAATAACTGAATACAGCCAGAAAAAGTTGGACGCTTATTAGGGAATCCTGTTTAAATATTAAGGTTTGATTCTATAAGACTATCATCAGAAATAATCTAACAAGTATCAAAATCATCTGTATCATCAAAATTGAACTAGGAATGCAAGAGCCTTGGCTTTTCCATGACTTTGAAACAATTTCAGTACCTATGGTCAAAAGAAAAGCATTTGGAACAGATGGTGAACAGTCCTGGGACTCACCAGGGCTGAGCTAGGAAGAGAAGAAGGACCTGGCAGCCACCTACTCTGTGGTATAAACAAACCTAAATTTCCTGGCATTATTGGCAGTCAGCCTTTAAAACAGAAAATATAATTAATATTGTCCTTTCAATGAACAGAAACTCTTGGGGCAGTTCAGGTTCCACTACACTTCCCACTGCAGAAACATCATTCTTTATTTCAAAACCGTGCAGCTAACTATTGGCACACAGTTGAGAGAACATGCTTTGTAGGTCTTTCTGATGGAACAGTCCTCTCTGCAGGCTGAGCAAATCTCCCAGATGTCGGCATTTAAATTATGCAAAATGCATAATACCAATTAAAGAAATTATGTGTGAAAATATGCAAGAGCAAATTTCCTCACATTAATATTTAACTAGACTTTTTAAAGTAGCGCTGCATCTTGTGATCACAAGTATTTTAGTATGTTTGACCTAAACGGAAGCCCAAAATATTCAGGAGGTTTCACCAAAAGGTTCTACAAGGACATAGTCTATATTCAGGAGGTTTTACCAGAAGGTTCTACAAGCCAACTAACTAAGGTGAGGAAACTTAGTGAAAGAATTGCTTTAGTGTGGGATGTTATAACTCAGAAGGCTTCTGACATTGACCTTAAATTTTGGTGGAGTAAGTGTGGTCTGCTCGTTTCACACCCAAAGAAATTTGTCACATCCATCTCTACCTCCCAGCCTTTGTTCAAGTGATAATGTCTACTGGAGATAGAACTGCAGTGCCCTTCCCTGTGCTGAATCTTGCCTAGTCTTTCCTTCCCCCTGGGAAACATTTAGAGCCTACTCAGGCTCACTGTGGACTGCCTTATTCTGCACTGACCATACAATTATCTGGACTGATCATCTGGGTATCAGGCAAATGGTATTAGACTTCACATCTGTGCCTAGCTTGGTCCTCCTGCTAGACCAGTGGATCACCCAAGGAGCTTTACAAACAGCACTGTGCCTGTGCCCTGTGCCAGGCCCTTTAAATGAGAATCTCAGGGGCAGGGCCCAGGCATGGGGAATTTTAAGCTCCCAGGTATTTCACATTCAGGGTTGTGCCAAAATTTTCTGTATCCCCCAAATGACCAACACCTCTATTTTGCCAGGTCTACTTTGAGAGTGCTCGAAAGGGCAAGTGCTACAGGTTATCAATCCCAACCCTTTTATTCCCCAGTTAGTTTCTGTGACTCATTCAATTAATACTTAATGAGCATCTACTACTTTCCAGGTGTTGTCTATGCTGGGGATGTATCAGTGAACAAAACAGAACCTCTATGGTGTCTTGAATTACATACTCCAAATTTAGACACGCCCTTGGTCTTAGCATACAGGCCTGTGGGTGTGAATTCATTGTAAACAGGCCAGCCGAATGTTACTGGCCCTGGGAAGAAGCAAGCCTTCTAGACTCTGAAAATGTGAGCCAATAAATTCCTGTTGTTAACAGGAACCCAACTGTGGTTTCTGCCATAGCAGCCAGCAATCTGGAATGATCCAGAACCAGGAAGGAAAATGGGGGGGGCTATGTAGTCATCCACCAATGTCACCAATGAAGGACACAGTCACTGAGAGGTTCATCATTGGATTTCAGAATACCCCTGTATTGCAAGTTTGCTAACAAGGCTCTCCCGACTTGAGAAACAAGAAAACTGAGTCTTAAAGAGATTAGGTCATTTGCTGAAATCAGACAGTCCTTTGGGCAGTGGCAATAATTGCTAAACTGATAACAGAAGTTCTCCAAATTCCACACTGTCACACCTTCCACTCCGTCTCTCTACAGTCCACACTAAAAGCTCATGCCTTTTCAAGATTCAGAGCCACACTCATAACCTTACACTTTTGCTATACTGATATTTAAATAATCTCACAGATGTGTCTTCCAAGTCTATAGCAGATGAGGAGAAATAAACAAGAAAAAGAAACAGCCCTGAAATCTCAATAGGCTCTAAGGCTCTAAGGCTCTAAGGTATCGCAGTAATGGTCATGTTTAAATCAAAATAAAGCCTTAAATCATGATGCAGAAAGTTAAACTAGTCTCAGTTGCTTTAATATGAGAAAGCATGTGGCATATATTAGAAAAAAAATATAGTTCTCTTCAAAGTATGACTTATGCATAATGAATAATCAGAAAATTTAAAACTGTCCACTATATTACATAAATATCTGAGTTTCTGTTTTAAATATGTGTATATAAATGTGATTCGCACATATGTCATATACTTATAAATATAGAATATACCATAAGCACAATAAATACGAGACAGCGAGATGAGACCAGATGAGGAGAAGAGGAAGGGAAGGGAGAGGAAGGAAAAAGGGAGCAGAAAAGGAGAGCAGGGAATATAGATGAGACAAGGCAAGACAAGACAAGAGAAACTGAGTCTAACAGAGACACCCCATGCAACACACCAAAACAGAAAGATATTCTCTCTGGGTAATTTTTTTTAATATACTTGTTCATTTTCCAAATTTTCTGTGGGCAACACACTTGTAATAATCAAGATAACACAACACATTTAGTAAAGTATTTTAAAAATAAAGGGACATTTTCCATCTAAATTTTTTTAATTTATTTTAATTAAAATACATTTTACTTAACCTTAAATATATCTCCAAAGTCGAATTTTATTGTATGTTATGTAATGTTTTGAAGACAGAACTCTAATATGATAAAAAAACAAAGCAAAAGATAAAAAAAAAAAAAAAAGAAAGAAAAAAGAAAAAAGCATCAGCCACAAATGAAAGCTCAAAGACCATTTCTCAAGAAGTCCTCAATGAGGAAATTCTGCTTGAATATGGAACAAAAGGAACCTTCAGCCACATGTTAATCAGCAGAAATCAAGCCTGAAAGAACTGTAACTGCTTTCAGTAAAAATCTATCATCCTCCACAGACATCAAGAACACACCCATGAAAATAAAGTGTAAACCTGTGCGGGAATTCGCAGCGGTGCCTCGGCAGGGTCCTGCTGTGTCCCACGACATCTGGACTCCTAGCTCCTTTACCTGAGCAGGACATAAATATTAAAGCAAAGATCCTCCCATGCACATCTTTGCCAAGCTACTTTTTACCGTTTTTTCATATAAAATAGGAAGAGACACAAAAGTAAAAAAAAATAAAAAAAAACAAGCAAACAAAACCACCACAACAGCAGCAGCAGCAGAAAGAGTTCTTGTCTAACAGGTGAAAGAAAGGTGGAGATTAACTCCTTGACTTGGTACAGAGATTTCATTTGTCTCTTGCCCATCTGAGCAGCTATCATGAATGACCCTGAGGGTATCAGGAAACAGGGAAGAAAGTCCTGGATAGAGGGAAGGAGGAAGAAAGGGAGAAGTGTGCGGTGTGGCTCCCCACGGCGAGACATGCCGGTGAGGAAATGAAACCACCGCCTCATGTCGTTTCCTAGCTGGTAACAAAATCTGCTTTTTATAGAGAAGAGAGAACATAACTCCCCACTTCCACAGTTAACCTAATATCTGCCCCAAGCACTACAACCAAATTAGTCTAATGAATCAAATTGCTGAAACAGCTGCTTAAACCAGGAGCAGTGAAGCTTTGTCAAGACCCCACATCTGGCACAAGTTGAGTGTCTGCCCTGGCTGTGCAGCAAACCTGGGGGAAAGGAAGGAAAGCCCAGCACAGAGGCATGTGGCCGGGGCACTTCACGAGGGGCTACATAAACTGTCCTCCCTGAACCTAAGCAGTTAATATTTTCCTAACCATCTGACACTCACATCGTTCCCTATACCACCACACAACACTTCACGTGAGCATCAATCCCAAAGGACCAGCTCCTCTCCCCCAGGCGACTTAGCAGGAATATAAATGTGTGTCTCTGCTGTATAAATACCCTTATAGTCAACAGTGTTTTACCCAAGTATTCCTGTAAGAGAAACATTACATTTTGAAACATTAACATACCTTTAGAAAGTTAAATTGCACAGTAAATGGGAAAGGCACATTCACTTCGATTATGCAAGAGGGCTTTCCAGTGCCAAAATAAAATTTTGAATGCTGACTGTACATGGTCCTGATAGCTTATTAAAATAAACATAATCTACTTTAAAAAGAGAAATTACATTTGAAAGCTTTTTACAAATAAAGCATACATAGCTAAGGTTATAGAACTATACAAAGGAAACCTGAAATACTCTAGAAATTTCTGATTATGCTAATGGTATGAAAAGATAAAACATAAATTGTTTGCTGATCTGGTTTATTAATACTAAAGCAGTAAGCCAAATATAAGATACACATGCCACACTTTCTAATAACACACTTCCATTATTTTAGTTAACAGGGGCAGGGCCCAGCCACTTATCTAAACTTCTAACATTTCACAACCACAATCAGTCAAGAGTCAATAAAGTAAGAAACAGAGTAGGCACGAAGTTGTGGAGGAAGAAGTGTTACAGATGACTCCCTCCACTAGAAAAAATGAAAGAACTAGAAAAAGAGCTTCGGAATTAACTAGGGGATAATCCTGGAACTAGTATGGGCACATAAAACAACTACAGCAGTGCCAGAAGAAGCAAGAGGCTGCCATGAGTTCAGCTTTTGTAAGTGAAAGACGAACCAGTGACGGGCATCTACTGCTCACGCCTGCAGTAGCAGCTGAAGAAACAGACTGAGCTGCAGCAACAAGGCCCAGCTTCCAAGAGTAGCTGGCTGGAGGAAGACTGGCAAAGGAAACCTTTGCCTCTAAACATTGGGAATCAGAGTCAAAATCAATCTGGGGAATCTCTGAGGGACAGTGGAAGCTGGTCTCAGTTTTGGCCCTCTGGGCAGCAGTACTTCCAGCCTCCCACCAGCATCCACCTGGACATAAAAAACTAGTGCACCTTCTCTGGCAGTCTTTGTTCTACTGTGTGTGGGTGCTTCCTGGGCTGGCAGACCCCCAGGGCCCAGCAAAGATTCTGGCTTGGTTTCAGGGCTCTACGTGACAGTGGCTTTCTGCCTCACATCCAAATCTACCAGGACTTAAAGACACAACTGCACTTTGTTCTTGGTTGGATTTTTTCTTTCTCTTTTTCTTATTGTTTAGTCTGGCAGATCCCTGAGGGCCCAGCATAGACGCTAGCCCTAGACGAGGAAGCAGGAAGTATGGCCCAGTCACTGCAATTACTAAGATTATGAGATCTTAGGAAAACTCATAAATAGGATCAATTAACTGAAGGAAAACATGGGCAAAACACTAAAGAAAATCAGGAAAACAATATATGAGCAAAATGAGAATTTCAATAATAAGACAGAAATTACAAAAAAGAACCAAATGGAAATTCTGGAATTCAAAAGAAAAATAAATAAAGTGAAAAATTCAATAAAGGGGTTCAAGAGCAGTTTAGAGAAGGCAGAAAAAAGGATCAGCAAACTCTAAGACAAGGCAATTCAAATTGTCCAGGTTGAACAAAAAAAATTTTTAATGGCGGGGGGTGGGGAACAGAGCCTGAGGAACCTGTGGGACACCATCCAGTGTACCAATATATGCATCATTGAAGCCCCAGAAGGAAAAGAGAGATAAAGGGCAAGAAAAAATACTTGAAGAAACAATGGCAGATAATTTTCCAAAGCTGATGAAAGATATGAATATACAAATCCAAGAAGTGTAAAGAATGCCAAGCAGGATGAAGCCAAACAGATATATACCAAGACATACTATGATCAAACTGTTGAATGCCAAGGATTAAGATAGAATCTTAAATAAGATTAACATCCAATTTCTCAACAGAAACCATGACAGCCAGAAGGCAGAGAGACAACATTTTTAAAGTGCTGAAAGAAAACATACTGCTACCACCTGGCAAAACTATCCTTTAAAAATGAGGGAGAAATTAAGACATTTCCAGACAAACAAAAACAGAAGGAGTTCATTAACAGCAGACCTGTCTTACAGGAAATGCTAAGGGGAGTCCTCCGTGGTGAAAGGAAAGGACACTTAACAGTATCTCAATGATGGATGCAACAATAAAGATCTCCACGTAAGTAACAATATGAGTCAATATGTATGTCAGTATTAGTTCAAATTTTTCATTTGTAGTGCTGCATTTTATTTCCTATAAGGTTGAAAATTCAAATGCATTAAAAAAAAGCAATAAATCTCTGTTACTGGACAAATAATGTAAAGATGTAATGTGTGACATAAACAACAAAAAAAGGAGGGGTGGAGGGATATAGGTAGTGTGTATCTGTAGTCTACTGAAGACAAATTGGAACCAATACAAACTAAATTGTAACAGATTTAAGATGCTAAACATAATCCCCATGGTAACCATAAAGAAAATATCAAAAAAAAACTACAGAAAAAGAAAAGTAATTCAAAATGACTGATTATAAAAGATAATCTAAACAAAAAGGAAGGAAGAGGGAAATGGAGGAAAAGAGGGAGAGAAAAGGTATAAGACTTAAAAAACAATTAACAAAATGGCAGAAGTAAATCTTGCCTTACCAGTAATTTCTGTAAATATAAATGGATTGCACTCTCCAATCAAAAGGCAGAGAATGGCAAAATGGATAAAGAAACATGACCCAACTATATGCTGTTTACAAGAAACCCATCTCAGATCCATAGATACAAAATAGTTCAAAAGAGAAAGAAAGGAAAATATTTTATGCAAACAATAATAAAAAGAGAGCTGAAGTAGCTATATTAATATGAGACAAAACAGACCTTAAGTCAAAGACTGTTACAAAAGACAAAGAAAGACATTATATATATTAATAAAAGGGTCAAGTCAACAAAAAGATTTAACCCTTTTATATTTGTATGCACCTAACAGCAGATTGCCAAAATATGTAACACAAATACTGAAGGGAGAAATATAGTTCTACAAACACACTTGGAGGTTTCAATATAGCACTTTCCACAGTGGATAGAATATCTAAGTAGAAGATCAGTAAGGAAACAGAGGACTTAGAAAACACTATAAGCCAACTGGATCCAACTGACATATACAGAACACTTCACCCAACAACAACAAATGTGTGCATTCTTTTCAAGTGCACATGGATCACTCTCTAGGATAGATGATATGTTAAGGCTCAAGAGTAATCTCAATAGATTTAAAAATATTGAAACCATAAAAAGCAACTTCTCTTAGCACAGCTGAATGAAATTAGGAATCAATAACAGAAGGAAAACTGAAAAATTTACAATATGTGGAAATTAAACAGAACACTCTTAAACATCCAATGGGTTAAATAAGAAATTACAAGGGAAACTAGAAATTTCTAGAGACAAATGAAAACAAAGACACAACATATCAAAACTTATGGGATGCAATGAAGGTAGCAGTCAGAGGGAAATTTATAGCTATGAATATCTATATTAAAAAAGAAAAAACACCTCAAGTTAATAACCTAACTTTACATCTAGAGGAACTAGAAAAAGAAGAGCAAAGTAAACCTAAAGCCAAAAGAAGAAAGGAAGTAAGATTAGAACAGTAATGAATGAAATAGAGAACAGAAAAACATTTGAGAGAATAAACAACCCAAAGTATTCATCAGTCAAAGGATGAATTCCCCAGCTTTCTGGATTCTTCCTACTTGAATTCTACAATCTTTTGCTTTATAATCAACAAACTTCTAACATACTCAGGGAAAAAAAATAGAAATATTTACCAAATAAGAGGCGTTTCCATGGTAGTTAACTGAGGCCAAGGTCTTGCCAACGCCTCTCTGCACATCCCCCGTGGTGTCTGGCACACCAAGCAGTCATTTAATCACTGTTTGGCTGATGAATACTGCAGGTTCTTATAAACCTCCCAAATAACATTAGTAGCACAAAAGATATTAGCTCAGTCTAAACATTCGCCCTTGGAAAATAACTATTTTGTTCTAATTCCGATACTTGTTTGTTTCGGGTGAGTACAACATGGTGTCTCTGTCTTCTTCTCAACAGGGGCAGCACTTACTACAGCTATGAGGACTGAATAAATATTGTGTTGTGTTCTCTTTTAGACAGTACTTGGGTATTCTCTGCAAAATTAAGTTACTGAACTTGAGAACCGCTTCATGTTGGGACACACTCCAGTGTCTCTATTCCCAGGCACTCTGTATTACACAGGTCAGGAGGGAGGACTCTGTCGTGTCACTTCCTGGACGGAATCCTGGGCTTCCACTCATGACTGTGACCTTAGGCAAGTTCTTAACATTCCTCTACCTCAGTTTTTGTTTTTGTTTTTTTATTTCAGAAAACTTTCTCCAAGTTGTTTTTATTTACAATGCCAACTTTTAAAAGGTCAATAAACTAAAGTTAAATGAACAGTAAACTAGGCAGAAATTGTTTTACATAGAGAGGGAAAGCCCAAAATGACACTTTCTATAAAGAATCCATAGTTCAGTTTTATTGCTAGGAAAGAAAAAATAAATGTTTGATCATACTAGAAGAAACTCAGCCATAGGTTTGGAATCTGTACTCAAACTACACATGCAATGAGGACAATATTCTGCTAATATAATTGATTTGCTGCAGCATTTGTCTACTGTTTGTCTAATAGTAACAAGTATAAACAGAGCAGTGCAACTAGTATTTGGAACTATCCTTACAGTGTTACAGTGTAAAGCATAACACTTCACTTCTTCTCACACCACTGGTTCTCTTTGCACACCTGGGCTTCCTCCTCTTCAGTAAAGTGTTTTTGACACTGAAGGTCTTGTGAATCTCCTCAGGAGTTTACCCCCTTGATCATATTGGCAACATTCTTGCATGTAACATCAAGCAAATCCTTGATATCTAAAGTAGTTTGCAGCCAGAATAAGTTCAAAAAGTGTTCCCTGGTCAACTTTCAGGAATTCTTGGTCCCAAACAGGGATAGCACCTGTTCACTTATTTTTGTCCTCATCCTCCTCAGGAGGAAGGGGGTCATCTTCGTGGTGGGTGCACCACTGAATGACCTTTTTCAACACTGATGCATTAACATTTGGTAGAGAACTGAGTCATCTCCTCCTCCATCATCCATTCCCAAATCTCCTGACATAGTCTTTATAGTCATAGATTGTTTGGCAATTTCCACATAACTTCAAATATCTCTGCGTCAGAACTCTGCAACTTAACTGAAGGCATGATGTTTGGCTGAGGAAAGTGGGGCAGCATCAGCACAATAAGGAAAAGGCGGAGAACAAGGCCACTCTCTACCTCAGTTTTTGTAAAGAGGTGAAAATAGTACTTATCTCAAAATGCTGGTAAGTTTAAATAAAATGATACGCACAAAGCACTTAGTGTCCATTACAACAGTGCCTGGAATTAAGCAAGAGTTCACTAAATGTTACATATTTATATCTCCAACATTATAACATATAATTGTTTCTCAACAGAGCTAAACTTCCGTTAGAAAAATAAAGTTAGCATCTCTGAAATGGAGAGATCCTCTTGGAGACACTGGTTCAGCTTGAGAAACGAGCCAACAACACATTTAATGTTGATGACCATGGATCTGTATATACAGAGAAAGAAACAGACAGACAGGTAGACAGACTTTACAAGAACTAGTTTAAATATGCTTTCAAGTGATCAACTTAACCAACAAAAGTCACAAATCACTGAGAACTCCAAGTGCTCTCACAGGTCGCAGTGAAAGAGCAGCCTTGATGACCCTTTCCTGAAAATGTGGACCTCGATGTTCCGACCACTTTGTTGAAGAAGTCAGCACTTTTAGTGGAGGGAGGTAGGACAGGCCTTTTTTCACAGAATCATGGGTTGGGTATGCTGTGACATTCAAATCTAGAGCAGTGTGATTCAGAGTATGTTCTGCAAATTGTTACTTTCCACGAAAAGTACAGAAACAATGTAAACATTCAGAAACCTTTATAGCAAAATGACAATAATTTTATGAGCAATGAAACTGGTAATAAAATACTGGGGCTTATATTTGTGTGTATCTCTTTTTTTCCATTTTATTACTCTAATAATTCATGTTTATTACATTTTACAGAAGTATCAATATGCAATGGATTGAGATTTTTTAAAACCAAAAACCTGCATTCAACCACAGATAATTTACAACACACCCATACAGACACCCTGCACTCCCTGGAGGTCTCTGCCAGGAGGGGCAGCCCCCCACAAGGGGCAGCAGCCTGCTGTCATCACCTTCAGCTCACCAACGCCCCATACAGAATGGGAGTGACGAGACAGGGAAAAGAAGGCTGTTACCTTTAATAAAAACAAAAGCCAACCTCGTGGCTTCATTAAACAATGAGAACACAATCAGGAATGTTAAAAGTTCACTTCTTTGTTAAAAGGTAAATTGGTAAGTTTACGAAAAATCAAGGCAAGTCCGATCTGATTTTAATGAGAACAAGGTCAGATGTTAGCTGCCTCCAACTTCAACAGCCTTGTGGTCCTTATCGAGACACCAGATCGAGTTAGTTTTAAGTTTAATTAATCTAATGAACCGGTTATGTCTGGGCTTCAGTAGACATTTTTTAAATGTCACTGGGTACCCCGGGGCTGCAAATGAACCGGGTGGCATGCTCCCTTGCACCACCTTGGTTCCATTAACTCCTACCCACAGTAATATTTTACATCTGCATCCTCATATGCCATGATAATGTAGTCAATTTGTGCTTTATTAACCCAATTAAAACACAGAAATGGTAAGTAACTGAAATCTACAAAATTAGAACAACCCCTTAAAATAGACTCTCTTTAATTAAAAAAAAAATATATATATATAGGAGAATATAGTTGCCAGACTTTGGTTACCAAAAAAGCCTGTGGATTCTAAATGCTAAACAGGGTAAATGCTGATCTAATTACTAGAGAACATACTATTAAATCCTAAGTATTATATGAATTTAGGCTGAAGATATCAAAAATGGCAGACAGAACATTAAATGCTCCTATTTTTATAAAACTTGCAGGTGAACTTGATAAAATATCAGGACTCACAAAAAAATTACCCCTGTGTTGGATTAAATCCACCCATATTCACCAACTTTACTACCACATCACCTCTTGAGAACAAGAACCCTAACCTTAACCCTAACCCTTTTTTATCCTTGGTCTTCCCAGTACCCAGCACAGGACAGGCATTCAAACATGAAATGAATGTTCTCTTGCAAACTAAGTGGGTATTTTAAATTCTTCAAATCATGGACAACAAGATTGAATATATCTCTTCAGGAGCTTATCTAATTTACCTTAAATGTGGGCCACTTAGTACATTTTTTTTTTTTCTTCCTCTTGTCCTGAAAGATTTACTACAGCTTACAAATTGTACCCTTAAATTACACAGTCAGAGAGAGTTTCAGATAAGAAACAAATCAGACTCATTCTTATGTTCTTATCTTTCGATGTTTTTGAGTGCCTTTTTGTCTTTAGATCAGAGACCTGCCTCCAACTCCACTGATCATGCGGAGAGGGAATGGAAGAATGCTGGAGAGTGACCTGCGATTTCATTAGAGAAAGAAAATGAGTACTAAGAATTTACACTGGAAAAATCAATTAAAAATATTCACTCCAAGTTAAAAGCTCTAGTGAAAGTTCTGGCTTACGATGGCAACTTGCTAAAACCCGTGACAGCTGTTCCCTTGCATTCATTTAATCACTGAAATTCTAATGGAAACAGAAATGCAAACTAACAAACACCTTGGAAGTTAGAAATATTGCTGATAATGGTCAGATCTTGGGAGGGATTTCTATCAACAAAACCACCAACAACGTGTCTGAGACAAAACAGCAAGGTCAGACATATTTATGTCTACACCTCTCCATACTCCCAGTGCCAACTCTTGGCAGGAGGGACGTCCTTTCTGAGATAGCTAACACTATTTCATCACTCCAACCCAACTATCCCCACTGATATCATTCTTCGTAGGTCAATTCAGTAATTCACATAGCCATTGTCACAGCCAGAGTGGAACAGGTCACTGCACAAGATGTCATGATATGTGATGGAAGCAACAGGAAGGGGAAGGAGGGTCAGCTATGCTAGCAGTGCCCCATAAAGAATAAAATTTATCAAGCTGCACTCAATCCCAGATTAAGAAAGAAAAAAAGAAAAAAAAGGCAGGTGTTTCAATTTATTATGAATAAATCTTCCTTTAAATAATCCTATAAAATATAAATGGAATAGGCCATCCCTCTTCAGAACAGGCCAGCCAAGCCAGACAAATCCTGGAAGATACCAAGAATTTGGCAAAAGGCAGTCTGCCTAGACTAATCCTTCAGCTCTGGCAAAAGATTTCTAGCAGCAAGAAGGTGATCCTGTTGGGGACTAAGGGAAATCCTCCTAGGTCTGGAAAGACCATGTCTTATCAAGAGAAAAGCAAAACCAAACAACAACCAGCAATCAGCAACAACCAACAATCAGCACAAGCAACCAGAAACATAAGCAACAATATCAACGATAAATAACATCAACAAATATCAATGACAAAAAACAACAAGCAATAACCACAAGAAAAACAATGTCAACAACCAGCAACAATAACCCAGGAGAAAAGCCAACAATAGGGACTCTCTTGGCAAAAAGATTTTGCAAAACAAAACAAGGAGAACAGTGTATTCAAGATGTCAAAGTATTTTTGCTCTTTTTTGTTTGCTAAAAGAAATAAAAACTAATCCAAGAAATTGAGACCTTAGAACAAAAGATATAAATGAAAGCAAGAGATAGACAAAACAGCTGAGATGTGAATGCAAACTCAAAATTGAATAACCAAATGACTGAAGCACAGAACAAACACAAAATGCAAGTGTAGAGAACAAAGAGATGAAAACAATGTAGGAAAAGATGACAGACAGAGAAGAAGGAAAATAGAAAATCTCAAGAATCTAAATTAAAGATAATGGGTACTTCAGAGGAAGAGATGAGACCAAATGAAAATGCTACAAAGAGTCAAGGGAAACAAGCTGAAAAGAGGCCAACACATGACAAGGGAAAAGGTTCTCTGGGTAAGAAGGCAAAAGCATCAGATGGATCCTGTTGAATATTTAAAATTTTAAGATATTTCCATCCTATATGCATCAAAGCAAAAGGGATCAATGTTTACAAGGGGAAAAATATTAATGATATAAGAATTTTCCTTGGCAATACTGAACTCCAAAACATAAAAAAGTGATGTTATCAGAGTTCTGAGGTCTGGAAAAGATCAAGAGCAAAAAATTCTTCACCCATGGTTTTTCATTTGCAAAAAGTAACAAAACACCAAAAGAAGGTCTGGAAACTTGCTCAGAAAAAAAAATTACTCTCAAATGCTAAATGAGATACGCTGTAAACAAAGAATTTAAGAATGCAGGTCGAGATGAAAGGATGGGTGTTTGTAGGGAAGAGGGGAGGTGGAGACCCAAAACGAATGGTAATACTCTTTGTAACTGGTTCAAAACAAAGATTATTCTCAATAATTGTTGGAAATGAGGTTATAAAACTGAATGCAAATGTCAAAATAGATAGGTAAATTAAATAAAATTATTAATAAGAGGATAGTTAATGGATGGTAGATGGGTGAGATAATTACTGGAAAAAAGCTGCTAGATCTGAAATGGACTGAGTTGACTGAGTTGAATGTTTGGTTCAACAAACATTCATTAAGTGCTCTCTATAAGCAGGGCACCAGGAGACATGAAAATGAACCAGAAACAGTTTTTTAATAAAGGTAAAATATGAAACAACAATAACTATGAGATTTAACAGCAAATATACCAGAGAAAAGTTTAAACAATTAAAGTGAAAAAGAAAAGAAAAGATAGTCTTTATCCTTCAGAATCAGGAAATGTTTCAAATCCTGAAAGATTTTTGAAGCAAGTTTTCCAAATTGATATACCAAGAATTTTGTTAAAATTCTAAATGGGATCCAGCTTATTTCAGCATTAATCTTTGGTAAAGTTTACATATGTCTGAGGTCTAACCTCTTCCTATTTTGAAGATATTGCTAATTTAGATCAAAGGAAATTAATAGGAAGCTAGAGGACAAATACTTAAACACACCTCAGCACTGACGTTTATACAACTTGGGATTGGACTCTCCACAAAAGAAATGAACTTTACAAATACGCCCCACGTCTACCACTAAACATTTGCACAAAGAGCTCAGAAGATCCACTGCCAGGTGTCTGCCAGATTAAAGGTGGAAAATGCCAGGTTATTGTCTTAAAGTTAGCATAAGTTTTCCAACATGAGGCAAACACGGGGGGAGGACAGGGGAGCCAAAGAAGACCCAAAAATTTTGTGACCTCGTTTGCAGGCAAACACAAATACACGCATCCCCACCTGCCAACAGGCTCTTTCTTCTGCTCAAGTTCCCCGTGTTCCAAGCGTTTGCACTATTGTTCCTGTCCGACTACATAATAATTACGTGCGTATAAGTCTGTGTCTCTTCCGGGCTGTGAGTACTTTAAGAATGGGGATCGTGTCTTACTCAGGTTGTAACCCTAGCACCTAGAGTGCCTGGCATATGGCATATGCCCAACAAATGATGGCAGGCTGAACTGAGCTTTAAGTGAGGAGAGACACATGGTATTTAGAAACAAACATTCATATTTCAGACCCATATTTTGATTGACAAGACTTCAATTCTGAAGAGACTTGAATGAGCCACTCTTGGGAGAGAGATTAATACGAAAATGATGTGAACAGCTTATATCTTACTTGTTTTCACCAAAGACCACCACAATTTGTTTTAAGTGACAAGTGAGTATGAATAGAGTACAAAACAACAGAAATGACCGGGTACTCTTCTACCATGCCTGCATATTCTCAGACAGGTTTGGGTCAGTAAAACATCTCTCCCACATTACACAGAAAATAAGCTTGTCAGCATTTACTGCAAGTTGCCTCCCAAGATCACATATAAAGAATATCTGAAAAATACAAATGAGAAAGACTGAAATAGAGCAAATCATTTAGCATGGCATGTGGCTAATGTCTTTAGGGAAAACATATTCTATAATTGTAACTTCCTTATTTGGCCTTCTGATGGGAGACATTTATAGCAGCAAATGTAAGATGCTGCTATACTTGGGAGACATAAAAACACATTTCATAGAATAATGAGAGATCAAAAGAAAAAAAAAACAACATGGGGCTCTTCTAGTCACTTGGAAAGTTTATGAAGCATACCCAACTGCACTCTTGGAATTTTTAATTTTCACTGATGACAATTCTTGATAAATCACAAATGACCCAAAATAACTGCTAAATAACTTGAAGACTTCTTCCTTTGGATCATTATCTATTTGCATTTAATGGAAATAATTACTGCCATGACAAAAAATAAAAATCATTATTTACCAGAATATTTTAGCCAAGTTTATTTAAATCACTGTCTTGTGGACTTGGCAAACAAAAATTAGGGGAAGAAGTAATTATTAAATATGTTTTGTACTCGTATGCACACTATGCAGTTATGCTAAAGACTGCATAACCAATGCATACAAAACATTTCCAGAGACAGCTGTGGAAAGGGTTGGGGAACCAGATTTTTAAAATTTAGATCTTGGTTTCATTTATTTTAATGTTAAGTATTTTAAAAATAAGCTCATGTTTACCTATTATAAAAGGAAAACATGGGCTCTATCCAGATTCTGGTAGAAACATGCCCACACTTGAATCTTCCCACTTCTCCTAAAAAAACAGAAAAAGCTACTAGAATGAGTGAATAAAACCCTTTAGTATACATATATATGTATTTCAGCAAAAAACAGGAGATATAAAACAGTGACACCCTCTAAATATCATGAGTATGTGGGAAACACCCCATACCAGCAGATCAGTGGCCTGAGAAGCCACACTGTGTGCAGGGAAGAGGAAGCAGCAGGGAAGGAAGGAGGAAAAGGGAGGAGGGCAGGGAGTTAGAGGCACTGTGTTGGCAGCAGAACCCAGTAAACACCAACAGAAATTCATCACCAGAAGACGAGGATCCGCCCTCAGTGGCAACTGCCCTGGGCAGGTCTAAGTATGCAGAGTAAGGGAGAGAAAAAAGGAAAAGTAAGGGAGGACAGCAAAAGTCAGGGCTAGATAATAAGGAAACTGCCCATTCCAGAAGCAACAGAAGACACCTTATGCAGAGAAACCAGCAAGGCTGCACCAAGTCCTCCACCACCACTGGATCCTCCTGCTAACAGATAATTCAGGAAAACCCAAATAATTCAAATACGAACAATTAAGTAAGTAGAGCTGCCACATCCACTATAGGAAAAAATAATAACTTCTCGGCAGCAGCAGAAAATTCATCAAAAAAACAGAGCAAAAAAGTTGCAATAAAACATTACAAGAATTAAAAGATATGACTAGACAACAGAAAGATGGGAGAAAAAATGCCCAGGACTCAGGAAGGATGAAAAAGAAAAAAAAAGAATTCAGAAATGAAGACTAAAGTACAAAGAACACATACGAACACAGAGACCATAGAAAGCACAGTAAAGGAGTAAAGAGTAGAAATGAGAAAAACTATAAAAAATAAAACAAAAATAAGTAAGTAGATTAGGCAGAAAGTGATAAAGCAGTAAAGAAAAAAAAAATATATATATATATATATCCATCCAAAGAAAAACAAAATAATGGAACAAACAAATACTTGAAGTCTAACACAAGCAAAGTTCCCTGAAACAAAGTAACACTCTGTAAGTTGGCAAACTACAGCCCTCTAGCCAAATTCAACCATTTGTTGACCCACTATGTACATAGCTCTCCAGCACTAAAATGGCAGAGTTGAGCACTTAAACAGAGGCCATATGGTCAACAAAGCCAAAAATATTTACTATGCGGCCTTTTACATAAAAAGTTTAGGGATCCCAGCTCTAAACTATGATAAGAAGAAATACTACCTGCCTGGGAATACCAAGATATGCACTAGGAAAACCAGTGGACCTTAAAGATAAAGAATCCTTTGGACAGCCAGGCAAAAAGACCACACCACTTACAAAGGAAAGACAATCAGGCTGGCAAATGACTTGCAACATCAACATTCAATGTCAGGAAACAATGGAGCAATTGCTATAAGAAGAAAAAGTATGAACCAAGTAAGCATGCCTTCAGGGAACATTTTTCCTCAGAGCCCTTCCAGAGAAATCTACAAGCGGCCAAGCTTCATCTAACCAAGAGATGATTGGAGAAACCTCAGCAAGGACTGAGCAAGGTAGCTGAATATATTTAACTGTAGAACTAAGACGACATACAACAAAGTGGGGGATAAAGCTGACTGACTAGCATGTAAACGTTCAAAGCACTGACAAGGCACCAAGAGCACAACCCATAGACCACCTCCCAGCTAATAGCTAAGGCAGAAAGAACAGCATTTTAAGTTGATAAATTTTATTTAGGGGTACAAAGTTAAACACTGGGAAAGGTAACATAACTGACTAAAAGTGGAGGTGAAAGAGAAAGAGAGAAAACTAGAAGGAGAAATTACAAGTTAATTTCATTTTAATTGCTCCCTGTAGGGAACAAATAGCTAAAGGAAGAGGAACTGAGTCTTTTGTGAATGTATTACCATAAGAGTAAAAACTAAAACAAAAATACAGAGCTCCCTAAATACTAGAAGTAACAAAAACTACATTGCTAAGCAAACAGAATACATAGGGAAAGATCTTTCAAAATTTTAAAAGTACAAACACATATTCACACATAAATAATGTGTAAGTTAATATGACAGAACTAAATCAACCACATTGGTCATATCAGTAAGTATAAAAAGGCTTAATTCAATGAGTTTCAGATTGATTCACCAAGCAAAACCCCTTCTCTATGTTAAGTACAAGAAATACACCTAACACAAAGTGAATAAGAAAGATTCAAAATTAAGTTAGGATCAATTAGGCAAATACAAACCAAGACCCCCTACAAGGGTCATGAACTTGATATTAAACAACGTAGAATTCAATAATGTAAATGATGCAACACACATACATGAATAGACAAACAAAAGGGAAAGCCTAAAAGTTCAGAAATGGACTTAAATACATTAGAAATTTAACAAATGATAAAGGTGGCATATCAAATCAATATAGGGTAAAGATCCATTTGTAAATGTATTTGGTGTGACAAGTGGACAGCCATTCAGAAGAAGATAAAATTGATTTCATACTTTACATATTTCATCAGGATAAATGCCAAGAGTATCAAAGATTTCCATGTAAAATATAAAACCAGACAAGTCTATGAAAAAATAAATTGTACTTCTTTATAACTTTCAAAATTGAAAAGGTCTTTCTAACTAGGATTTGAAATCCAGGAGCTATAAAAGAAAATATTAATAAATTTGGTTATAAAACTACTGTGTAGCTATAAAAGAAAATATTAATAAATTTGGTTATAAAACTACTGTGTAGTTACATTTATTTATTATTTGTATTATATCATTACATTATATTGTGCTATGTAATATTATATTTACACATGTGTATATATACACACACACATATATACATCTAAAAAATACAAACTTGTTACATAATCTATGTAGAAACACACATAAGAAAATAAAAACACAAACCAAATACTAGGGAAAGTATTTGCAACTTGTATTTCAGACAAAGGGCTAACAAATGAAAACTACCATTTCTCATCTATCAGACTGCCAAAATTTTACAAACTGACAACACACTCTGTTGGAAAGGCTGTAAAGAAAGAAAAATAGTACAACCCCTATGGAGAGAAATTTGGCAATATCTTCCAAAATTACAGATCAATTTATCCTTGACTCAGCAATCTCACTTCTAGAATTCTAATCTATGGATTCACAAGAAAAAGTATCAAAGGACTTTCACAAATACGCACACACAAGTTATTCAGTTATTCCCCACAACATTCTTCACATTACCAAAAGATGGGAAGCAAAAATGCCCATCAAGTGACAGTGTGATTGTGAAGACCTTGTGGATCACACCCCCTTTATCTAGTGTATGGATGAGTAGAAAAATGGGGATAAAAACTAAAGGACAAATGGGGTGGGATGGGGGATGATTTGGGTGTTCTTTTTTCACTTTCATTTTTTATTCTTGTTCTGGTTCTTTCTAATGTAAGGAAAATGTTCAGAGATAGATTGTGGTGATGAACGCATAACTATGTTATCATACTGTGGACAGTGGATTGTATACCATGGATGATTGTATGGTGTGTGAATGTATTTCAATAAAACTGAATTTAATAAAAAAAAAAAAAAAAAGAAAAAAAAATGCCCATCAACAGAGAAATCTTGGGGCAACATATGGTATGCAGATATAAAGAACATACATATACCTAAACATATATCTATCTATAGATAGATAAACACACAAATATTTTGTTTATATAGAACCACAGATAATAAATATACATAATTCTAAACTTTTAAATTATAAAATTGAAAAACTAAAATAAATGAATCCAAGTACTCATCAAAACGGAAACATAACCACACAGAGAAACAATTAACTATTTATTTCAAGTGACTTTGTAAGACAGCACTCTGACTACAAAACATCCTAAATGGAAAGTATTCTGAGGACAAAAAAAGAACCTACAAAGATATTTGAAACTTCATTCAGTAGTTTTATTATTAATTATATTAGTAATACTGTTTTGAAACAGCTTTCAAATAAACCAAACCAGTAATAGAGTAAGTCAAATAAGTAATTTGTTAATGGTCTTAGGAATCAAGATTTTCAGGGTTAGGGAAGAAACATATAATAAGTAAATCATATAAATTAAATACAAACACTGCATTTATGAAATGGCTTAGAAGCAATGGCAAGCAGCAGCAATGAGCAACCCATAGTCTCAGAAATTGGTCTCTAATGCCATTCCTACTAACCGGAAACTAGAGCTCCTTTAAAGAAATGGCTAATTTCAACTCTCAGACAGAAAAGGTTCAGTATCTGCCTGGGACATCTCGTACTGACAGAGAGAAAGAGAGCTTTCAAAGATTTACACAATTGTATAAGCACAGAGGTTGAGGAACAGCCATGGAACAAAGTCACAACTGCTTGCACATCAAAAAGAACGATGACTACAGTGGACTGAAACACACTGAATGGAGAAAACTCCATGAATCCATAGAAATAATCAAAAAAGAAAAAGCCAGGGAAAAAACTCATCTGCCAGCTTTTGAAGTGGCTATGAAACCATTTCTTTACCTTGAAAAATGATAATTAAAGGGGGAAAAATTAAGCACATACCTTCACTTCCAGAAGGAACTATAATTCTGATAAAACTAGAAAATCATTATTCTGAAACTTGTAAAGAAATCACCGGTTCAGGCAAGAATTATCAACTAGTAACAAAAGCAATAGGTAAACGGCTGATGGGAACTAAAGAGAGAAAACACAGTATTTATTTACTTCCACCTTATTGTCCAGTAAGATTTTGCATTCAATGAAGACAGAGATTTTAAAAATAAAGGGAGGATGGATGAAAAAAGGCAATAGGCTAAATGAAGGAGTATAGACAGGCTACAAACTGCCTACCAGGAATCCTGCATATGCATTTGCTTGGGATGCAACAAACATTTGACCCTAAATGTACCTGCCCATGCAGAGAGGGAATGTGTTTGGCTACATGATACACAGTGTCTACAAGACAAAAACAAAACCTTTCCTCATCACAGTCACCACCCTCCCTGACCCCAAGACACTTTCCCCAAGGGTCCTCACAGAGAGTCAACAGGACTTATCCTTACCAACTCCTCCGATTAATCATGGCAACCAGTTTCCTAGGGCATTGCTTACAATGTTCTTCAGCATAGTTAATGATATTTTGCCCAAAGTTTGTTCAAAAGCAATTCTACTGGGAGCTAATATATCTAGTCCAGGCATACAATTCTAATGATCTGACCTGTCCTAGGGGAAGATTTTTGAGTATCTAGAAGCCAACTCACCACGTTTTACTCATATAAACACATGGCAGATTCACATTTTCTATGAGAGGCCCAATTTGGAATGCATAGCTCTCCAGTGCTTAAATTCTCAAATTCAACCTGACATTAACGTCTTTGCAGTAGACTGCTTTCCTTTCTTTGAAACTTAAAATGCCACAGAAAAGGCTTTCCATGATCTTGCTAAAAATATTCCCACTTTTTAAAATTCCAACTAAGTAAAAAAAAAAAAAAAAAAAAATCCTTTATTCCAAAAACATATTTACCTTGTGTGCACTCTTAACCAACATGGTCCCTGAAGGCAGGCGGGATGCCCTGAGACCTCTAAGATAACCCCAAGGAGGAAAAGGATAGGCACTAAGAGAAACGGCTAACATCGTAAAAACTAAAACGTAAGTAAGCTGCCGAAGTTATATAGCTAGTAAATAGTGTACCCAGGATATGATCTTATGTAATCTGACTTCAGAGACCTTGACATCAAACACTACGCACTACTGCTTCTCAACACCAAATCCTCCTCCCAGAACCTTGGATTCTGGACCCCTGCTGTGCTCCCTCTGCCACGGCAGGCTTGAGGAAGAATATGAGAGTGGAACCCAAACTCACTCACCATTTTCAGTCATCTCTGAATGCTGAGTAGTAAACAAGACTCATCCAATGATGTGTGGCCTGCCTCACCACACAGCTTTTAGGCTTTGGGTGGAATTGTCTATTTCTAAATCCTCAGGTACAGGAGCAGATCTGTGATGACTGAAAATTCCATCCATGTGTCATATCAAATGACAAAGAAAATAAATGAGGATAACCCCTCCCTCATCCCATTCCCAACTCTACCCATGTACAAGCTAGTCCCAGTAAAACAAATAGAACGGTTTCTGGATTAGAATCACAGCAACCTATTTCTCTTGCTGACAATTCCCATAAACGATACTTTACTTGGTGTTCTAGTTTGCTAATGCTGCAGAATGCAAAACACCAGAGACGGATTGCCTTTTATAAAAAGGGGGTTTATTTGGCTACACAGTTACAGTCTTAAGGCCATAAAGTGTCCAAGGTAACACATCAGTAATCGGGTACCTTCACTGGAGGATGGCCAATGGTGTCCGGAAAACCTCTGTTAGCTGGGAAGGCATGTGGCTGGCGTCTGCTCCAAAGTTCTGGTTTCAAAATGGCTTTCTCCCAGGACGTTCCTCTCTAGCAAACTTGCTCCTCTTCAAAACGTCACTCACAGCTGCACTGAGTTCCCTCTCTGTGAGTCAGCTCATTTATATGGCTCCACCGATCAAGGCCCACCCTGAATGGGCGGGGCCACACCTCCATGGGAACACCTCATCAGATCCACCACCCACAGCTGGGTGGGGCACATTCCAAGCAAATCCAATCAGCACCAAAACGTCTGCCCCACAAGACTATACCAAAGATAATGGCGTTTGGGGGACACAATACATTCAAACTGGCACGCTTGGGTACATATTTTGATCAAATTCCTCTTTAGCAATCTATTGTATGAAACATTCACCAACAGAAACAACAACAAATTAGCAAATTGAGCCAGTAACCTACTGTTCCTAAATAAGATCTGTGTGCACTGTTGCCAAGCAGTACGTTTTACATATTCTGAGGGCAGAAAATATGTAACATCGCAAAATTTCTGTGAGCAATATTATCTGCCCAGAGATCATATTTGTTGCTGTTTATTCTACCTAATAACAAAAGTTCAATGGTTGATTTTGCTCAAATGAAGTTACAGATTTATAATTTATTATCACCACAGTCCTTCATGCTGCTACAGGAGATGTTCAAAATATGGGGTGGGTAGGGGGAGGTTGGTGGCCTGAACACCCCCTGTCCATTGAAGCAATCACCCACTTCACTCATGAAAAGCCTGCCTATGATTTGCTCCCCATCTTTGACAGCTGAGCTGATCAGAGGTGCATGCTGCCTAGTCTTGTCTTAGGTAGAGAAGGAAGCGGACTGTGAAATAACCCTTTGAAAGGTCTCTGCCTCATGGAATCTTGAAGCTTCCAGTTCACTGTTGTACAGATCTGAAACCGCTATGGACCCCAGAAGAGCCAAGATCTTTTAATCCAATTTTATTGGGTGGAACCTTTTGATTGAGTGTTTCCATGGAGATGTGATTCACCCAACTGTGGGTGACACCTTTGATTAAATTATTTCCATGGAGATGTGACCCTGCCCATTCCGGATGGGTCTTAATTAGATCACTGGACTCCTTTAGGAAAGCTCATGGAAACAAGGAACTCAGAGAAGCTGAGAGAGACATTTTGAGAGAAGCTAAGATATGTAATCCAGAGTTTGCCCCCAACAACAGACACAGACACTTGGAGATACAGACAGAAACACTTTTGGAAATACTAAGTGAAGAGATGAAGTCCAGAGTTTTCCCTGAAGAAACTAAGAGAGGACCCTCAGATGCTCAGAGAAAAACACACTGGGAGAACAAGCAAGGTTGAACAGGAGCTGACAGACAGAAGCCCACTGACATTTTGGAAAAAGACATTTTGAAACCAGAACCCAGCAGCAAAGGGCCAGCAGATACCAGTCATGTGCCTTCCCAGCTGACAGAGGTGTTCTGGATGCCACTGGCCTTTCTTCAGTGAAAGTATCCTCTTGTTGATGCCCCTGTTTGGACACTTTTATGGCATTAGAACTGTAAACTTATAACCTACTAAATCCCATTTATAAAAGACAATGCATTTCTGGTATTTTGCATAATGGCAGCTCCAGCAAACCAGAACAACTGTGTTTTAAAGAATCACAGTAAGGCCTCCCCCAAGCAAGGAACTCACCAGCAACATCCTCAAGGACCTGAAACACAGTATCAGGATAATGAAAGTCAACTTCACTGCTGGTCCAAGATCACAGTAAAAAAGAGGGAGGTGAATATATCTCAATAAAAATTTAAAACATTTTAAAAAGAGGGAGGTAAAATCCTTTCATTCTTTCAGGAGGAAAAGAAGCTAACCTGCATTACACAAGTACCAAGTAAAGCACAACCAAGAGGAAACTTTAGAATCATATTTTAGAGGGAGGGGAAACGAGATAGTTTTCTTCTGGCTTCGTGAGGCCCTTCTACTTTAATCAATCAAGAAACCCATAAAAATTCCACCACAACCCAGATCAAAACAGTGTAGGTTTGCCATGAGCCAAAATGCAGCTGCTGTGAAAGCAACCCACAAAGGCATCAATGGCTGCCGGAGATGAATATCATTTAAAAAAATGACAGCCACAGCATAAACAACTGCCCAAATGAGCAAGTTCTGGCAAAGAAATGAAAACAGTACAAAATTAATCTGGCTGCTCTGTATAAAAAGAAAATGTTAAATTAGGAATCACTTCTTTCGCCTTCCCACCATTCTCATTTTTTCTATCAATTACTTGCTTTATCACCTAGGCAACTGCTCACCCAAGGGGTGGGCATGAAAATAAAACCAATTATTAAGAAATCAAATTCTATTTTATAATAGTCAAAACAGGAAGATCCTGCTGAAATTCATGTCCTGACAGCATTTCTGATATCAATTTTTGATTAATGGTCTGAGGCGTATGGATAGCATATACTGTTCCAGAAAACTCTGTCTTTATGAATAAATGTGGCTCAACATTCCAAAAAAACAGCGTGCAATTGTTTGAAACATGAGACTGAATAAAATGCTAAGTTCTAGCCAATGTCAGATTCAGAAAATAACTTACATCATAGTGAATGAAAAAGGCAAGGAAGGAAGGAAGGAAGGCAGGGAGGGAGGGAGGGGAGAGGGAGGAAATCCATGTGCAAATGCCCTCACCATCACCCCCACACTTGTCACTCTGCAGGAAAGCCAGAGATTAATGAGATGCTTTCTGCCAGGTGTTTGAACTCTTTGGAAGAAAGGTGCTATATAAATGGAAGGTATTCTTTTTCTTATTATTCTAAAAGGCATTTTCATTGACTTCACGATGAAACATAATACAACTAACATCCAGCCTGTTTACTTTTAACAATGAAAATCAATCAAATCTCAAGTCTTTTTAGAACTTACATTAAGCAAATACCAACTCAGCATTCACCAACTCTAACGCTTATATTACCATTTTTTTACAAGTGCCTGGAGTCATAATTCCCTGTCAAACTAATTTAATATAAACGTAATTATGTTATGGGTATACTGATATTTCTGACTTTTGAGAAATTATGTCCTCATCATCAAGCCTATCACCCACAAATATTTACTCATTCCATCTCCGGGTAAAATAAAGTAGCAGAAAGGGCAGTGTCACTGAACTCAAGAAACTTGCAATCATAGAGAGATGACATTTACGGGAAATATAAAAACTACACACTAACATTATATTGAATCACCTGTTGGGTGGTTAAGGCGTTCTCCACAAAATAATTTTCCCAAAAGCGTAGGGCTTCCTTTCAAAAGTTCCGAACCACTTTCTAAAATGTAAATTACGTTCAAGGGGAATGTCGCTAAAGAAGCAGCACACTTTCCTGCCCTCTAGAGTCAAACGCACTGTCATTTATCCCTGGGACTCGTAGTTACTGTAATGACCTCAAATGACTACAGTGCATACTGTAGTCCCTACCTTTGGTGAAGCCACTTAAGAGGGTGAAGAAGTTACTTTCATCCAAAACCAAGGAGCCATCAAAGGGCTTGGATTGGTTTAAATGATCCAACCTCTTTTAAATCAGTAAGCTGTTACTTATCCCTGCTTGCTTGGGCCTGCTTCTCACAGCTCCTCACCTACTTCTAATTTGTTTCTTTCTAATCTTCTGTGGGCTGGGAAACTAAAAAACCCTTTTTAGTTATGTGCACAGAAGGGCTTCTCATATGAGTGGAAGCCCCTAAAACATTCCAAATACTTTCCAGCCTTTCTTTGGCTTTTAACCTGGGCTCAAAAGGATTTGCTCTCTTTTACTGCTCAGCTAATTTCTAGATGGTTAAAACTGTTAAACGCCTACATGTCTCATTTCTCAACTCACAAAAGAACAATGAGACGTAAAAACGGAGACAAGGAATACTACTAGGAAAAAGGGGCAATATCTATATATGGGAAATTTCAAGTTCATTTTGCTATGAATCTGAACAGAACAGAATTGAAATGACCAATACCTACACACATAATGGTAAAATGCTTTCAGGTAAATAAGAAAATGCAACAAAGAGTTACAAATAAAAAATCAATGCGGGTTGGCTATAAAGTAACAAAAGTCAGATAAGTCTAAGATTTCTCCTCAGCTCTAGAATCTGGAAGAAAATGGAGCACAAATGTTGTGAACCTACAGGTAAGCAGCTGTCATTTGCCCAAAAGCCATGGTCACCCCAGGAATTATACTCCATTCAGCCAAGAGATAAATCAAATTGAGGAAAATGAACATGGTAACCAATGGTCAAATGCACTGGTGGGAAGCAATTAAGATCAGGAAAAACAATGACCTTAATCTAAATATAATCCAGATACAGAGGAGAAACATTGAAAAAAACAGTTCTTAAAAAAACAATACTCAATAATCTGGAATTAAAATCCCAACACATACGAACAACTCATGGAAATTTTTAAGCAAGTATTTTCCTAGCTATCTTTTGGAACAACAAAGAAAAACTATAACCACAAAATTTTAGAAAACAGCAAAATAAATATAAATATTATATATCAAAATCTATAGAACGGCTGTTATTTAAAAGATGGAAAGTAACAAGTGTCGGCAAGGATGTGGAGAAACTGGGACCCTCATGCCATTGCTGGTGGGAATATAAAATGAGCAATATAAAAATTGCTGCTATAGCAAACGGTTTGGCAATTCCACAAAAAGAATAATCATATGACCCAGCAATTCCACTCCTAGGTATATATCCAAAAGAATTAAAAGCAGGGACTCAGACAAATACTTGTACACCAATGTTCATAGCACCAGTATTCACAATAGCCAAAAGGCAGAAGCAACCCAAGTGTTCATCAAGAGATGAATGGATAAACAAAAGGTGGTATATACATACAATGGACTCTCATTCAGCCATAAAAAGGAATGAAGTTCTGATCCATGGTACAACATGGATGAACACTGAAAACATTATGCTAAGTAAAATAAGCCAGATGCAAAAGGACAAACACTACATGATTCCACTTATAAGAAATATTTGGAATAAACAAACTCATAGGGAAAGAAAGAAGATTAGAGATTACCGGAGGCTGGGGAGTGGGGAAATTATGCTTAATGGATACAAAGTTTGTTTGGGGGTAATAAAAAAGTTTTGGTAAAAGATGGTGCTGACAGCAGTACAACATTGTGAATCTAATTAATGCCACTGAATTGTACACTTAAAATGGTTAAAATAACAAATTTTATCCTATATATATATGTTATAACAATTTTAAAAAAGGAAAAAATGTATAGGATGCTACCTAATATATACCCAAAGACAAAAACACATAACTTTAAATAATTTCATTTTCTTTCAAAAAGCAAAAGAATAAACATTTAAAAAAAAAATAAAATGAGGAAATGAGACATAAGCAAAAATTAATACTTTGAAAAAAAAGATAAATGCAAGACTTGAAGACAGTCACACAAGGGAATAAGAAAAAAAAACAGCTTTATACATCTAATGAATAATGAGAAAATATAAATATGGAAATCTAACCATGAGAAAGATACAGAACATAATTTTAAGATAACATATCTTTTCTGCATCCTTTGAGCAGTTTTCCAAACTATTCTTCATTAACACACTTAGAATAGAAGAACCCTGAAATTCATGAAACACACTGATTCCATTTTCTGGTGGAAAAAGAACTCAAGAAGCAGGAAAGAAAGAAAATCATGACAATTCTACTTAAAGTAAACAGGCACATTTTACCCATCACTATACAGGGATAGATTAACTAAATGACAAATAAACTATGTCGATCACAATGAAGCCAAAGTAAAGTTAATTTATAATTTATAAATAAAAAACAAGAATATCAATGATGGAAAACCATGTCCAACTCAAGACCACATTGAGGAAACAGTGACAGACAGCAGAGCTCTTCCTGAAAATCAAGTCAAATTTCTTAATGGAATACCAAATATTTAATGTTTTCCAACAAACATCAAATTGTAGAGACCTAACAAGTACTCAGGTATAAAATTAAAAACCCACATAATTGTGTACCATATGCCCATAAAAACTAAAGAAAAAATTAATTTTTAGTAAGTTTCTGGCTCACCAGGAGAATTCTGAGAATCACTGCCCAAACACAGCAGTCTTTAAATTGGAAGTTTTCTAAGGGCTAAAACTTCCAGGGGATATTAAACATGAAGAGTTTTAAGGGAATCAATTTCCATATGACACCATATTCTAAGGCACCTGCAATGCCCCCCTTCCTCCCCATGCATACTTCCCTCCCATCTCCTTTCCATAAGTGCTCTTCTTCCATTTTACAACAGAGAGACAAACCTGGTGCACATCCTGAATTCTCTATGGTGCACACAAAGTACCAAACAAAGATAAAATTAGAAATATTTCCCTTTCTTACACATATTTCTGTTGAGGGTATAACTGCTGACAGAATCTGGGAATTTTGGCTAATGTGAGGATGCTCTGAATTCAGATGCATTAGAATGACCCATAAGACATGCTGAACAAAGAGAGAGAGTTCCTTATTTCAAGTAGGTGAGCTCATAGCAGGGTACATTACCTCTCTCTTCCCATCTAACCATCTTAGAATTAGAAAACAGAAATGACATGGAAGCCAGAGAGACAGATACTAACATACTTGTTTTAACTGAAGAGTGAAGGCAGACATTTTTAAAACAAAAGCCTGGTTTTTCTAGCTGGAATGGCAAAAATTAAGTCTACAGCTCCACAGTTTTCACCACACACACACACACACACACACACACACAATATAAAGAGAAAGACGAAAATATATTTAAAACCCAAAATATAAAAAATCATCCCCAACCTTTCTCAAATACATGGAACTTAACAAGGTGCCTTGAAGTAAGATTAATAGTCTTTTGATAAGTTGAGATTAAAACCTTTTTAGTAAACTTCCCAGGAACTGAGAAAATGAATGATTCTACTGACTGGGTAACCAAGCCTTTTTGGAAGTCAGATGCTTTCTAATTCATGGCTTTGAAAAAAGGTGGAGGACCAAACATCAACTTGCCAACATTATACAGTATTTCAGTTTATTACACAAAAACATTTCAGAGAATTGAGGGGCCCTGATAAAGCAACCCTCTTTCCTATCCCATCAATTCTTCTATACAAAAAGGTTTATCAAGGGTAAATCTATTCTACCAATATCCCTTTGAAGAGACAGCCACTCATATCTGATCTAACTGGGGGGAAAGCCCCAGGCATTTTGTTAAATGACACATTTCTAATAACATTTTTCTTGTTTAATATTTGGCTATCAAAATGTGTAATATTTATGTTGTTTTGATAAAGTGCGCACCCACTAATAATTATAATGATAACTCATTCAGGAAGAAATTTTCTTAATAATGAGTGCCTCAAGGTTATAAGAAACATTTAATTATATTTACATTTATCTGCATGGTTCTATTGAAAGGGATTATGATAGGATGATCAAAGGAAAAGTTGCAAGTGTAAAAATATATTAAATTAGAAAAAAAACATTTTCTGAGGGAAATTGGATATATTCATGCAAGGTGAAAAGAACGATGCAAAATTTCCAACAGTTAAAAGAGAGACTTTCCGTGTATTTTTTACATGGGTAATGGTGGATATCAAATCTCTACCATTTTAGATTCCACTAAGTGCATGTAAAAGAGTGATGCAGATTTTATTTTAGAATGTCAATATTTAAAATCCACCAGAAATTCCATCACGTGCAGTGTGAAATGTGTGGCAAATTTCAGTTAGAGATCAACTTACAAATGTGCAAGGGGTGCTCAAGTTTTGCCAAACTCCCATAACAGAGGGGCAAGTTAAGAAGTTTGAAGGTCCCCACCCTCTCGCTCCTGGCAGGGTTGCAGTTTACAGCAGGCATGCACTCTAAGCTCCACAATTGATTGTTTTTCTGGGGCACAGAGGCACCCACTGTTAAGTCTTTCTGCAAAGGGATTGAACTCTGAGTTCCTTTTTTCACTCTTCCATACTTGTACCCCAACTGCCTACCACAACAGCACACAACAGTCAGGCAAAAATTGGGGATTTCAAAAAAGAAAAAAAAATTTAAATGCCATTTGCCCAGGGTTAGAGATTAATTCCTTGCTCTCTGAGAACCTGTTTGAGTTGAGTATTTATCAGACACAGGAGATTAGATGGGTTGAACTTTGGACTATGTGAACAGAGGCCAGGAGTTGAGTTTCTAAACACCATGAATTCCAGGAATGACCTTTGGTAAATCACTTATAAGGGTGGGATGCTTCAGGCAGGCTCCCATCTTTTTAAAAGTAAATGTAGAAGAGATAAGACTCTTGCCCTATTGCAAAAGGGGCCTCAAGAGGATTAATACATGCTTGGAAAAGCATTTCTAGCTCCTAGAAGAAAGAAATGCTTAATACTGGGACAAGAAAGGATTTCCAGCAGTCATTTATTCTAGTGTATTCTCCGCCTCTAGGTAAAACCAGAATAACCTTATTCCACACAGAGCTTGGGGCTGCACTGGTATTTAACTATAATGAATGGGAAGTCAAGAGATTCTTTAATAAAAAAGATTCTTTCCTAATGTAGTTCAGGTCCCAGCCTCTCATTTCCTCGGAGGTGGTCAGGCAGTCTCAGCCCCTGGCACAGCATCTGCCGCTACCCAGGAAGCACTGCACACCCTTCGAAAGTGCTGAGGGCAGTGAACTTAATGGCCCCTTGCACTACTTCTTATTCTAATTAATTTAACACATGCTACTTTAAAACATGCCTATATATATATACACATTCCTATACATAGACACACGTGCATATGCAAAGTATCTCCATGGATTATCTTAAATAATTCAACAACTAAAGACAGAAGAAAAAAACACCGCTTTCAAGCTTTCCAATGAGAAACCAACACACACACATTTATACCTGAGTATAAAATATGTTTAATCACATCACCTATTAAGTTCTACATAGCCAAGGCTCAATAAAGTAGTTCTACCTCTTTCCTCACTTAAAAAAAATACTATAAATAGAACTCTTGGTGAACAGACTGTGAGAATGAGATTAAGTTTAGCTTTCACACAGGACAGGTGTGCCTAGCAGGGTGGGGCAGTTAAGGAATTGGTAGAAGGTTAAAAAGACAAACTGTAATCCACAGTCAGTCCCCCTGCTTATCTGCCCACTATCCACAGTCCCCCTGCTTACCCACCCACTACCTACCATCCTTGCAGGGTGGAGCCTCGGAATAGAGGTTCTCAAAATAGCCTCATAACTTGTTACCAAACAAGCCCAGACTGGCTCTAAAGAGGCCTGGGCATACCTATTATAGTCAGGGGTGGAGATTTGTTCCAAGGGTTCCTAATGTTGCAAATTTGCACAGGAAACATATTTCAAATGTTTCCAATGTGGGCGGGCTGCATGTTTCAAATTTGCACGGGCTAGTTAGGCTTGTCGAATAGAATGTAACCTCTGGAGTATCCAGCCAATGGAGAAACAGGGGAGGGACTTGTGGTTAAGTTTAGGGAATAAATACTGCTGGGTCTATTGTTCTGCGCACCAACCCCCACATTTTGGTTGGGCATCCGTTCTTGCAAGACCGTGAATAAATTCTTTTCTTCTCCACAATCCGGTGAGCATTTGTTCCTTTTTAGGAATAGTGCTTGTTTCTCACAAGACCAATCACCGTCCTTTGCTTCTCTTTCCTGTTTTTCTTTTTCTCTTCAACTTAAGGAATGGGTAAGAGAAGCAGAGTGTCAGTGCGATGAGAGCCGACCCCATCTGTCCTGTCCCACACCCCCAGTGTCTAGGCCCCTGCCAGGCGCGTGGCAGGCATGCAATAGTTGTTTATGAAGCAGATGATACAGCAGCTATCCACACATAAAGGATGATGCCTGCAGGATGGGGAAGGACAGTTTCAAGTGAGGTTTGTCTGGATTATTTATATTGAAATATAAATTATTATAATGGGCAAAAGGAGTAAACACAGATGAAGGCTTGATGAAAACCCATGCCTGGTATTAATTTCAAAGACATACAGAACTGAGATGGTTTCCCTTTCCAAACAACAACTGTAAACCACAGCATCTCACTCTGTTGCCCATCCATCGTCCTCCCTTGCCCCTTCTCAGCTCTCCTATCCGGATTAAGACAAACAGAAAACAGAAGAGACAGGAAGAGAAAAATCAAATGGAAAGTAGAGAGAGGAGAGTGGGGGGAGACAAGAGGTAGAGAAACATACTCCCAAATAATCTGTACTGAGCAAGGGGAGAGAGCTGACCACCATGACTACTTCATGTCCCTCAAACACCACTACAGTGCCCACTGCAGAACTTTCCCACCTCCGTAAGTTTACAAAATAAAAAAGCTGACCAAAAAACAAAGGACCAAACGAACACCTCTGTACTGAAAAGCAGTGTTAATACTGGCACTGAAGGGCAACATTTTTAAAAATCTTGATTTAGAAAACATAAAATAATTAGTCCTTAAACACATTTTCAACCGTCATTCTGTGAAGACAAAGCCTCTAGGACCGAGAGCTTTTGCTCTGATGCTCCATGGCCCCTTCTAGCAACATGAATCAGTTCTGCACCATGCCCAGCATATTATGAACAGGGAATAAGCACCACAGCACAGTATGCCCAAGTACATGATGGTAATACCCAAAAGGTGTTGCACATGATCAGGCAAAGAGTACAAACCTATGTAACTTTTATATTGTCACAAGAATGTAAAACTCTGCCTCAGGATGAAATGTTCTGGAGCGTTCCTTGCAGGCTCACACAGAAATCCAATTCACATATTTAATCACACATAGCTCACACACTTATCTTGCAGAGAGAATTAATTTTTAAATAATGGTACACTCAACAAGCATATTAACTTGTAAATACCGTAATAAAAATATGCTGACAAAAAAAAAATCAATTGCAAAACGGTCCATAAGCAAGTCAGAGGTTCATTTAACCCAGCCATGGGGCTGTCTCACCTAAAATGATTATTACACATATCCAAGTCACCGTAAGGCAGCAAAGTGGAGCTAATTTACTATCTATGGTACTTGTGAACTTCCTAAATTAATTCTTATTCATTTCCATTAAGATTTTTTGTTAATTATATCTTCTTAAAATCTTTGATTATATGAACTCTGAAGGTAATGACATTACTTTCATTACTTAGTTTACTACTTGCATATAGCTGAAAACATTTAGAAGAATATGAATACAAAGTTTAAGAACTCCAAAAAATCTTTACGTAACATTAACATGAAGCCAGCTGAGAAAAAAAATTACAATAGCCACAGCCACCATTATTTATTGAGTACATGTGATTTCCTAGGACAGGGGTCAGCAAACAATGGTCTCAGTCTAGGTGTAGGTCCCCTCCCTACACCCACTCGAGAGCCACAAAGCACAGGAGTATATAAATGGGTCTCCCCACTAACTATAATGGGCCAAATCTAGCCCTCTGCCTGTTTTTGTAAATAAAGTCTGATTGGGCACACCCACAGCCGTTTGTTTAGGTACTGTCTGCTTCCGTACTACAACCACAAAGTGGAGTAGCCACGAGGATCATATGGCCAACAGAGCCTACAACATCTACAAACTAGGCCTTTATAGAAAAGGTTTGACATCCCCTCTTCTAAGCACTGTGCTAAGCACAATGTATAGAGTATCTCTTTACAGAGATTATTCCAGTGAGTAGAAACAACTATTATCCCCATTTCAAGGAGGAAGAAATCGAGACTTATCAAGATTAACTAATTTGGCCAAGGCTATACGTGGTCAATACAGGCCTTGACCCCAAGCTTGCAGGCTCCAGAATAGTCACTCTAGACCACCAAGTTGAAATGAGAGTGGGAGCAGAGGTAACTTAACACTAATTGTACATAAGCAAAAATATATCAATTCTTGCTGGTATAAATGTACAGTGCCAAGCCAACTGCAGAATGTTGAGACTTCTGCACACTCTGGAGAAATGCTTCCTGAATTGTATCATCATCACTGGCAACAGGGTGTTACTAGCTTCCCCATGACAGTGTCATGTGTTTCCACTTAACACTCTGTGGCTCCAGACAGAACCTCCCAGATGGTGAGCACCAGCCCACCTATCTCACGTTTTGCCCCTTGTCAGCCTATGCTCTATGCCATCACCAGGTCCATCCCCTCTCTCAGCAGTGCTTCCATCACATCACTGTCCTGAATTAAACAGACTTTGGTGTGCTAACCCGAGACCCTAACCACAATGGATATCAATAACTGCCATGAAAAAAACGAGATCCGGGTTCTGAGAAACTAAACAACCAATCGTTTTTCAGAATGCCACCATTTCTTAGACAACAGACTTTTTTAGCAGAAAATTTTCCACCATTTTAACAGCAAAAGACCAAGAGGCAACCTAAAAAGAATAAAAAGCACTATTGTTTTTAGGAATCCACTCAGGCTACAAGTTTTCTTGAGTTCTAGACATCAAAACTGAAAAAGATATTTGACTGAGAGCCAAGGAGGTATCCTCAAAAAAACAAGTAAGTTCATAAGCGTGGGTAAGCAATCCCCTACCCACATCCATCCTAGAGCCACGAAGTATAGGAGAATACGCATAGTTCTCCTCACTCACTGTAAAAACATCCAGGTGATTTTATTTAACCCAGTGTTTCCCAGGCTTATTTGAGAAAGGACTTCTTTTTTCCTCCCTCTCAAGGAACCCTTATCAATACTGAATAGACAGTAAACAAACATTCCCTGAGTGTCTGATAGAAGTCAAACACTGAACTAAGGACTGCAACGTGAATTCCTCAGGGAAGATATATATTAAACACGTCATTGCAAATTCATAAGTTTCGGTATGCTTTGAAGGAGATACACAGGGGACTAGAGAACACACTCTGGGAAACACTGGTATGGTGGAAAAGATGCTGCATTAGAAATGGGAATTAGAAAATTATATTCTGACCTCAACTTGGACACGAACTTCCTATGTAATCTCAAACATCACTCAGCAAGGAATACACCGTGTGCAGGCCTCAGATTCTCCCAATTATGACAGAAAAGGTTGGATAAGATCAGCTCTGAGGCTCCATCTATTTCGAATATTCTATGTCATTAATTCAATGTGAAATGAGAGGAATGAATAGGATATTTCAAGACGCTACTTAGACACCTCAAAAGACATAATGATGGCTCAGATAATGAAACTAAACTGGAAAAATGTCTTCAGAATATATGTCCAGAATTTAAATTAGCTCTGAGTATTTTTGCTGAAGCAATAAAGAAAGCAGCAAGAGCTTTAAAAGGGAAATCTAGGACTGCCATGATCTGAGCCACGCTCTTTCTCCAGCCTTGGCACCTCCATCCTCCCACCCCCATACTCCAAACATACTCATTTCCCCCAAATCCCCAGTTCTCCAAGGAAATGGATTCTTCTCAGCTCAGGCCACCAAAAGCCTTTCTCACCCAACACAGGACTCCCAACATCAACTTAGTTCTAGGGCCAACCTCAAGGTCAACTCTTCTCTGAGAGCTCCAGACATCCCCAGAATATTCTCCCAAAACACCCGACCCATTGACCAAGGCCTCTTTGGGTCTCCACCAATCCTAAGACTGACTTCTAGCTGACCTTGTCACTTACAAGCAGTGTGGGAAGTTTCTTATCCACTCCAGCCTCTAATGCCTATAATAGAATAATAAGTACCTATATTGTAGGGTTGTTATGAGATTCCAAAGAATTATTACACGTCAAGTGATTAGAAGAATGCCTAGCAAAAACAATGCCTGATACACAGCAGGTGCTAGTGGCAGGACAGCTTTCGGCTTTTCCTTTCTTTCTGACAACCAGATTTTGTGGGGAGGGGTAATGTGATAGCTGTTGAAATCATTTTCTAGCCTTTCTTGCAGCTGGTTGGGGCCATGCAGCATAGCTCTGTGATGAGACAGAAGCCAAAGTTGTTGAGCAGAGCTTAAGAGAAGGGTAAACTCAACTAACATGTGCCCCTTTGCCCTTCCCCATTCCTCCTGTCTGAATCTTAGACGCAATGATGTGGTTGCAGAAACTATCTCAAAACCATGGAGGAAAGACCAAAACAACTGCACAGACCTTGGCTTTTACAACTGTGAACAACTGAACCCATGCCACCAGCAGGCCATCTTGGTAGGTCTCACTCAGCGAGGAAAAAACCACCACTTCTAACTGGTTTAAGGTGCCTTTATCAGGTTGCTGTTATGTGCAGCCAAATGCACTTCCTGATAAAGGTAATTCTCGTTGTTATTGACCTACAATGTAGAAAAATTTATTTGTTTACAAGTTTGGTTCACTCACTAGACAAAAGTAGCTTATTTATGCATGTTTACACAATGCCTCTCATCAAGCAGGTGCTCAGTAAAGGCTAAGTTAGTGAGCAATGTTACCATAGTTTGTCTCGGTTCTTTTGTAAGAGAAAAACATTCCTCTGGCGTTTCCAAAAGATTTCTCATCTTCTTCCTTCTCTACAAAATATTCGTTAGATTATTTGGAAATTATGAAAGTGCCTGTAAGGTGTCTGAAACTAACATCATTTAACAAGCACTTATAAGAAGAGCATTATGTGCTAGGCACTGCTTTCAGTACTTTCACAATGCATTTAATCCTCATAATCACCCAACGAGATCGGAACTATCAACCCTATTCTGCGATGAAGAAAGCGAAGCACAGAAAAGTTAAATAAGCTGACCCAGGCCACAAAGCAAGCAACTGGCAGAGCGAGGACTGGATTCCATGCAGCCAGGTTCCAGAGCTCATGCCCTTAACCACTACTCTCTGCCGCCTCTCACTCACGAACGGCGGCAGTACCATCATCTTCTTCCTCTTTCTACGTAAACAGGGAAAGTGCTGGGAGGAAATTCAATCTGATTATCTGTGAAGGTTCCTGGTACCACAAACCAGTGGAAACCAAGGAAGAGAGCTCTGTATCCACTAAACTAGCAGGAAAGGCCACTCTACTGGAGCAGACATTATCAGACATACAATGAACAATGAGAGAAAAAGAAGACAAGGAATTATATTTTATTTATTTTAAGAACTTCTGGAGTTGAAGGTGAGAAAAACACAAGGTAAAAAAAGAAATGACATTACAAAGACAGTCTTTTAAACAGCAAATATAAATAAATGTCACAGAAAGATTTCTAGCAGCAAGCCAATCAGAATGACCACCTGAAACCCAGATCAAGAAAAACCTTTTGGCTGCAAGATATCATCCAGGTATTTGCTCTTGAAGCAATTTTGGAAAAACTATTTTTAAAAAATGAGTTGAGGACCTCCAGAAATGTGAACATGTGCCACATCTTTCTGCAACAATTTTCAAATTGGCTGCACGAAGATATTCCATGTGAATAATTATTTACACTAAATTCTTCACAATTGATCTCTCACATAGTCAGCATCCAGAAATCGGCAGCCAGAACCAAGTCCGCTTAGCAATGCCTATCATATCCTTTCAGACAACTGCACCACAAAGGATCCTAGAATTCAAAATAACAGAGCACTTGTTTTTCCTATCTGCAGTGACATCTAGTGCTAAGAAACTAAAATGCATTCTGTAGCACAACGTTTATTCCAGCTGGTTCAATTATTATCACATTAACTGTGTATTATAAAATAGGAAAATGTATAACTCTAAAATAAATGGCTTCTTCCATAATTAGAGTTTCCAACTGTCAACTGTCATTTAATCCGAAATTAAAAATATCTCATAAGATTAACCAAACCATTGAGAAGATACACCTGTTTGGTTGAAGCGAGGAAGTCATTTTGTTCTCCAATTTTGTTTGTTTGTTCTAAATGCAAATCCATCTTTACTTTCTAACAACAGACTGGGACGTTAAGAGATCCTACAGACATTAAAAGAGTCCCTGTTAAATTTAACCAAAAGATACTCTGGTTTGATAAAATAATAAATACAAGCCGTTTATTCAAAACCAACTTTCAAAATTCTCTGACGGAGAATAACTTAAATGCAGGAGAAGCCCCCTAGAAAATGGTTTGCTGATTTAAGTAGACCCAGGGTTAATCCTTGTCTCCAAATTTCATATATTAAAAGTATAGACCGTAGGAAAAAGAATTTTCAGCAAAGTACAAAAATTTAAAGCATTCCTTTCTTTAATTTTGTGATTCTTTACTGTGGAATAGTTTAGAACATCACTACTCTTTAAGATAACAGAATTGATTACTGAATAAAAAAACATAATTTGGATTATAAAATTCTTGCTTTAATAAAAATTCCTTAAGCAGTGAGGAAAAAAGCATAAACATACATATTCTAAAAGATGCTGGCTACCCATATTCTCATCAAAGTGGAATACCATTTTGGTACTAAGAAATCTGGGTGTTTGTATACCACTTTACCAGGTAGGCAAGGTATAATTAAAGAGCACTGGCTTAAGTGGGAGAAAACAGGAGCTAGCCCTGGTTCTAAATCAAGTTAGTTAACTTCCAGACCAAATTATTTAATTTCTCTAGGCTTCAATTACCCTTTTTTTTTTTTTTTGGTTAAAAAACAGGATGCGAGGAGGGGCAAACAATGGAAGAGCTTAGCCCAGATTCTCTCTGAAGCCTGTTATTCTAACACTTTATGTTCTATTGACAAGATAATCGCTAACATGTCTTTGAGAATTTTTTTTTTTAATTATTTAAACCACACCAATGGCACAGCACTCTGAGGAAGTCATTGCTAAGATAAGTTAAGACTCGGGCAATAAATGAGATATGAATTGAAATTGGTTTTGAGTATACAAAGATCTCAAGAGATTTGGAGTACTCCTGACCCTGATGAGAACTCATCGAACTGCATTCATTATGACCCTGTACTTTCTGGAGCAATAAGTATTGTCTAAAGCTATTTAATACAAGTTTTCAGAAATCATTTAAGTGGGTTTTATTGGTAAACCAAGATATTCATGTACATTCTAGTTAAGTGAAGTTTTGCCACCAGAAAAAGCTTAGGTCTTTGTTTAGATGACAGGGAATGTATACTGAAAAGGTTTTCTGAGTAAAGAGCTCCCAGGAATTTTAAATGTGCCTCGGGTTTTCTACTATAATTATGGTTATTTCCCCCTCACCTTGCAAAAAGAACTCTGACCTGGATTTTTTTCTTTTTAAGGAGAGAGAAAAAATAAGCTATGGCTGGAGGCAACAGCTAAATAGAGAGAAAAGAGGAAAAAAATAAAACAAAAGACCAGCAGAATGATGAGTATTCAAATAAACTTAAAGAAGAAAGAGAGGAAGTGAGGCAGGTTGAAACCCAAATACCTGCCACATTAAGGATGGCTCCAGGTCACTGCACTGGTATGTGCCTGGCCCCTCAGAAGGACCCTGTGAAGAGCCAGTGATTGAGTAAGTGACAGCTCTCCAACAGGACTGGGTGGGAGTTTCATGCATAAACAATGTGAAGTGAGCTGGAGAAAGCTTCAGGAGCTCCTAGTGACTGAGGACAGTACATGCTGGCAACCCACTTGATGACAAGGTCCAAAGTGAAGCCATTTGGAAAATGATGCTAATTACAAATAATGGGATGCTTCTTTCATACCATCAAGAAATTCAAAATAGATCGACAATGTGATACCACTATACACTCACTGGAATGGCTAAAACAACAACAACAATAAAAAAGACAGAAAATAGCAAACATTGGTGAGGATGTGGAGCAACTGGGCTTCTCACACATTGTTGATGGGAGAGTAAAATGGTCCAACCACTTTGGAAAACTATTTTCAGTATCTACTAAAGCTAAACATACATCGACTCTACAACTCAGCAATTCCACTCCTAAATACTAAACAGAAATGTGTGCAGATGTTCACCAAAAGACATGAATGAGGCTTACAGAAGCACTATTTCTAACAGCCCCAAACCAGAAACAAACCAAATTCAAACAGGAGAATAAAGAAACAGAGATACATTCATATCATGGAATACTATGCAACAAGACATAATGCTGAATAAATGAAGTCACCAATAGGAAAAAAATATATTCTGTATGATTCCATGTGTCAAAACCAGGAAAACAAAGCTAAGCTTTTAGGAGCCAGGCTGGCTGCCTTCCTTGGAGAAGGGAGGGGATGTCTGAGGGCCTTACAATGTTCTGCTTCTTCCCCTGGGTGCTGGATACATGGGTGTGGTTCCCTTGTGAAATCCATCAAGAACACACTTAGGATTTCTGTAACTGTTTATATGAATGTAATAAACAAATGCCCAGACTACGATCAGAATCAGAGAGCACATTAAAAAGGAAGAGGGGACCCAAACAAAGGCCCAGGGGTAAGGAACAAAAAGGAAACCAATAAGCGATACCAAATGGAGTTGAGAGGTCACTCTGGTGGACACTCTTATGCACTATATAGATAACCCTTTTCAGATTTTAATGCATTGGAATAGCTAGAAGTAAATACCTGAAACTATCAAACTGCAACCCAGTAGCCTTGACTCTTGAAGATGATTGTGTAACAATGAAACTTACAAGGGATGCAGTGTGATTGTGAAAGCCTTGTGGATCACTCTCCCTTTATCCAGTATATGGATGGATGAGTAGAAAAATGGGGACAAAAACTACATGAAAAATAGGGTGGGGGGGGATGATTCGGGTGTTCTTTTTTACCATTATTTTTTACTCCTATTTTTATTCTTTCTGGTGTAAGGAAAACATTCAAAAAATAAATTGGGATGATGAATGCACATCTATATGATGATACTGTGAACAGCTGATTGTACACCACAGATGACTGTATGGTATGTGAATATATCTCAAGAAAACTGAATTAAAAAAAAAAAGAAAGAAAAAGGAAGGCAAGCCCAGTCCTCAGTGCAGGCCTGCTCTCCATGATTAGTGACAGACCCCAGAAGACAGAGAAATGGTGTGGGTCTGGTACCCAAGATTAGGACCCACAGGGATAATTCTATGCAGCTTCCTCAAGAAGAGCATCACAATGAGCCTCAGGTCAGGAGTCAGAACCTGAGGATCACACACCACACATCTGCCTCAGTGTCTTCGCATGCAAAATAAAGGACAGGACTTGCTCTGGAACACTGCGATGACATGGGAGCAGTGTGGCTGGGCGCCTACATTTCCTGATCACCCAAAACAAAGATAGTAATTAATGGTCATAAAGTTACCTCTGACAGAGAAAATATTTGGAAGCCACATATCTGATAAGGGTTTAATACCCAAAATATATAGAGCAATCTGACAACTGTATAATAAAAAGACAAACAACTCAATAAAAAATGGGCAAAAGACATGAATAGACATTTTTCCAAAGAGGAAATACAGATGGCTAAAAAGCACGCTCAGCTTCACTAGCTATTAGGGAAATGCAAATCAAAACCACCATGAGATACCATCTCATACCTACTAGAATGGCTGCTATTAAACAGGAAACTACAAGTATTGGAGAGGATATGGAGATTTTGGAACACTCATTCACTGTTAATGGTAATGTGAAACAGTCAACCGCTGTGGAGGACAGTTTGGCAGTTCCTCAAGAAGCTAACTGTAGTGTTGCCTTATGTCCCAGCAATCCCGCTACTCAGGATATACCCAGAAGACCTGGATGCAGGGACACAAGCAGACAATTTGCACCCATATGCTCATAGTGGCATTATTCACAATAGCCAAAAGATGCAAACAACCCAAGTGTCCATCAAAGATAAATGGATAAACAAAATGTGGTATACATATATGATGGAATATTATTCAGCTCTAAGAAGGAATGAAATCCTAAAGCATGCAACAACATGGGTGAACCTTGAGGACATTATGCTAAGTGAAATAAGTCAGAAACAAACAAACAAACAAAATAAAACTATTGTATGATCTCAGTGATATGAACTAATTATAGTATGTAAACTCACAGACACAAAATATAGACTATAGGATACCAGGATATAGAATGAGGCTAAAGAATGGAGAAGAGTTGCTCAATATTTGTAGAATGTTTAACTAGGTTGAACTTAAACATTTAGAAATGGATAGAGGTAATGGTAGCATGTTAGTGTGAGAATAACTAACAGTACTGAATAGTGTGTGAATGTGGTGGAAAGGGGAAGTTTAGAGTAGGTATGTTACCAGAAGGAAAGCTGCAGATCAAAACATGGGAATGTGTAACAGTGAATCTTGTGGTGGACAACGTCTATAATTAACTATACAAATATAAAAAGTCCTTTCATAAACTAGAACAAATGCATGACACCATTACAAAGAGTTAACAATAGAGGGGTATACGGGGAAAAATGTATATAACACTCAGAACTGTGCCATGCAAGGGGAACTACTGAGCACTTAACATGTGACTAGTGGAATGGAAAACCTGATTTTTTAATTTTATTTAATACACTGGTTTAAATTTGCAAAAATGATACTCAATTAAGTTACTGGCAAACTTTTAAGTATGTTTGGAACATACTTAGTATGGGAATCTACACTCAACAGTAAATTTTTGAAAATCAAAATACAGATCAAGTGTATCTAATGCAAACTTAGCATGTAAATTGAGAAGCACTGTAAATGTAAAATCCATACTGGTTTCCAAAGACATTACGAGAAAAGAATGTAAAATACCTCATTAATAATTTTCATATTGATTATATGCTGAAATGATAATATTTTTGATATAATGGGTTAAATAAAATGTACTGTTCAAATTAATTTCAGCTACTTCTTTTTACATTTTTTTTTTAATGCAGCCACTAGAAAATTAAAAATTTTGTATGTGCCTTGAAAGAAGAATGGCTGGCATATAGAAAGAGTGCAATAAATATTATCTACCACTATTATTCCTCTTAACCTGATCATTATTAACTGTGGTATGCAAAGCAATCTGGGGGGGGGGGGTCCAAAAACAGTTAAAACCTGTTTCTACCCTCTGGACCAGATTCTAGTAAGGGGAAACCAGATACGCCATAGCAGTTTTATAGGATACAAGCTATTAAAATATCTAGCTGTGAAAAAAAAAAGAAGACTTCCAGGAAAAAATTTAAAATTCTACTCATTAAAAACTTTGAAATTGCCTTTTATAAAAATCAACCGAAATCAGAATCAGCCTATGTCAATCATCCAATTAGACTAAATCCATATGGAAATAGAAAACAATTCATATGAGGAACTAACACAGACTGAATGCAAATGTCTGCTGTTTATGGGCAGGAAGTTTTGCTTCTGCTGTGCCCAGGCCTGTTCCATCGGGGCAGGGATCTTCCCTTGCTCCCTGGGCCCAGCTGGGAGTCAGCTGGGAGACGTGGGGGGGGGGGGGGGCTGCTGCTTGAATCAGGGATACTATGATTGGTCGTAACAATTGGGTGGACATCCACCAGAGAAATGCAGTATGGGGTCAAACTCTCATCAGGAGAGGAGACAGAACAGCCAACAAAGCAGGTTCAAGAACATTCAGAGGGCACTCAAAGTGGAGATAATAAGCCAAATAGAGTTAACCAATAGGAAAATAGACAACAAGAGTGCGGTATAGCCACACACTGGAATACTACTGTACAGCAGTAAAGAAGAACACATTACTGCTGCACACAGCATGGATGAGTCTCAGATGCACAAAAAGAAACCAGACAAAAAGATGGGAAAAAAATAATAAGATTTAATTTGTATAAAGCTTAAGACCAGGCAAAACTCATCTATCTATGGCAACAGATGTCAGAATAGTGGCGACCTCTGGGAGAGGAGGCAAGAAGTATCTGACTAGGCATGGACAGGTGGGAACCTTATGGGGAGCAGGAAATATTCCATATGTCAAACTGGGTGTGGGTTACATGGGTATACACATATGTAAAAATTCATGAGTTGTACACTTAGTATTTGTGCTTTTTACAATGTTGACTGAGCGGCACACTTCAGATTTGTACACTTTATGTATGTTAAACTTCAATTACAAAAAAAAAAAAAAAAAAAAACCTCAAATGCCTTTGTACAAAGGCCCAGAGAACAAATCTCCCAATTCAACAACAAAAAAAATAAATCTTGTTCAGATGAAATTTGTTTTCAAATAGCATCACCCAATGTCTCCAAATGCATACATTAGTCTACAGTTCAGGAATACAAAACATTCCAAGAAGTTACATGTACTATTTTATTCTATGATCCTAACACCCGAGCTAAAAACACAAAGAGAGGGGCTGAAGGGGTGAGCTTCCACATGCTTTAGGGCAGTACTTCCTAAAACCTTGTGAGGCGGAGGGCACGTGTTTAAAAATAGACATTTCCGGATACCACCCCTGACTTAGTTTGCCAGAGCTGCTGTAACGAAGTAGCACAAACTAGTTGGCTTAAAAACAGGAATTTGTTGTCTCTCAGTTTTGGAGACTAGAAGTCCAAAATCAAGGTCTTTGCAGGATCATATTTTTTTGTTGAAGTCTGTAGCAATCTGGGGGTGGCTTCCTGGCATAACTCAATCTCTACCACTGCCACATGGCCATCTCTCTCCCCATCTGTCTCCTCCTCACTGTCCAAACTTCCTCTGCTTATAAGGACTCTGGTTATACGGGATTAAAGCTCACCCTGATTCAGTTTGGCCCCACCCTAACTAAAACATCTTTAAAGACCCTATTTTCAAATGGATTCACATCCCCAGGACCAGGGGTTAGGACTTGAGCATGTCTTTGCAGGGGACATGATTCAATCCAAAACAACCTCCAATGATTCTTCACCCAAGAGTCTGCAGTGGAGCCCAGAAAACCGACTTCTGAAAAGGTCCCTAAGTGATTCTAAGTAGAAGCCATCTGTATGGGAAGTCAACTTCCTATGACATTGAGAGTAACTAGTATTTAAGCTATTTGAGATGAGAAACTGGGGTTACCAATTTTAAAAAGTGTTACAGCAAGTTCTGCTGCTTGATTTCACTCAAATCAGCTAGGAATGTCAGTATAACATAATTTTTACTTTAATGGTAAGCATAAGAAATGCTTGAATGTGATCCATTAATAGTATCATAGTGTATTGGATCTAGAGAAAAATGAGCATCTTCAGTGATATCTGTGTTATTAGATTCTTTCAAGGAGAAATCTGACTATTTGGAACTAACACTTCTCAGCTACATGACATAGATAACTTATTCAGGAAGGCTGCTTTTAGCTGGCAAAGCTGGTGCTATAAAGCACTATATATGATGTTAGAAATTTATAGCCATCTCCCCACCTTGCAAGTATCAGAATATCCTGGTAATAAATATCCACATGCAACCTAGGTCCATATTTCTTTCTTAGTAGATGCCTACTTGCTAATTATACTGTCTTACAGATACACACTTCTTAAAATTATCACTTTTGCTAAGAGACTTGAAGCTCTGCTGCCTGGAGTTGAGAGAAACTGTCATCATCCTTAAGTAACGCAAAGGAAAAATCAACCAGGATGCTAAGGAAAAGTAATCTCTTAAAACCTACTGTTGTGTTACAAATGTAGGGCAATGCTAACTTGCCACTCAAAGAAACTGTTGCTAGGTAGGCTGGGATGGAAAACAGTAAGCTAAAGGGGTCAACTGAAAATTAAGCCAAATTCAAAACTACATATGAAAAGCTAAAGAGAACACAGACACATTTAGAGCTCATTTTAAATCATGCAATCAATCTAAAGGAGAAAAGAAAAATGCATTTTAATACATGGAATCAATATGTATCATCTTTCAATTCTAAAACCAGAAAAGAGAGGTTTCCTTCTGTTATAGAATGTTCACACTACAGAACAGATATTCAACTGGCTCTTACATATAATTTTCCAGATGAATACAGGATTTCTGAGTCATAAAGGAAGTATTCTAAAATATTTTATACTATGAAATAAAAGAGTGTTGCAATTAATTGGCACTTCCTGCTTGCCTTGAATATATTCTTCATTCTGAGAAGTTACCAGACACTGTGTCTGCAGTGACAATTGTAGATAGGTCACCAAGATTTACTCATTGCCTCTGTGTCCCAGTGCATGGCAGGTTAGGGCTGAATGGGCTTTGTGGGAAAATAGCCTGAGTTGGGAATGCGTCCTTGACTTCCCCAGCACCCGCATTGTTGATACAAGAAGCATGCAAGTCTTGGATGGTCTGTCCTTGACTTCCCTGTTTTGCTAACTTCCCTATCTTGCTTTCTCTAGCCTGTTAGTAACTCCCCTATTTTCTGTGAGGAAGTGAAGCTAATAAATATGCTGTGGAGCAAGCAGAGGTGCTCTTTGCCTACAAGGCTCTGAGTCCCCTGCTCCCAGAACTTTATATTTTGTGTCCGTGTTTCATTCCTGCACCGCCCTGTCAGCAATAGGGCTTGACTTCAACCTAGCTCCAAAGGTGGGCGCTAATTTTAGCAAGCAAGGTAGTCCATTCCCTTACCAAAGTGAGTGGTCTAGCTAATCCAGGCCTAATCCAGTCAGCACATGGTATTTCCTAGCCCCATGGACTGGTTCAGAAATGTACCAATGGGTATAAAGCGTAGAATCTTGCTGGGTCTGTGAAACCCAGACTCCTTGCCTTGTGATAGTGTGGTGGGTGGATATAAAGCTGGAACTGCTCCTGAAGGTGAAGCCAATATACCTAAAAGGCAGAACCAAGAACAATCCCAGAGAGCCAGAGCCCTGATTAAACCATGCCTAAAGTCTACCCCACACCTCCAGACCATTACTCTTCCATGACTTAATAAAACCCTTTACCATTTAGAGTTTTCTGTTATTTAAAGAAATAAACATAAAAAGCTGTATGATACAATGTCTTATAAACAATGCTACATTGTATCTGTGTAATAGTATAGATTTCATAAAGTTTCCACATACATAATTTATTTTTTCTGCCCAATTGGAAAGACAGCAGTTATCAGCATCCCCAATTTTACCTAGAAAAGGATGGATTCAGAGAAAACATTAAAACATTAATATGTAAAATGGATAACATGGTTGCAATGCTTACAATGCTGACAGTGTGGTTATAAAAACTTTCCATGTGCTCACTTCTCACCTTATATGACAGGTACTATTATTGTCCATATCTTACAGTGAGGTTCTGAGAAACAGAAAGGTCAACATGGCCAAGGTCAGAAAAATGGTAAATCACGGCTCCAAAATAAGGCACAGGCAAAAGTCACCAGTTCAGACTTTGAGAACCATCTCCTCACACCCACGCTTACTGCCCTTTCAGGACAGTCCACTCCTCTCCAGACCCAGGACTCTTTACAACTCATCCAAGTTGAGTTCACCATGTTCCTGGGTGATGGATAAACGTATCTGTACCATGAAATGGACTCTCTTGAAGCTTCTTTGCCAACTAAACCAATTTCCTACAATTTAGCATACCCAGCAAGTTCAGGTGTACATAAAGCATGCTTCCACATGACCAGGCAATTTTTTCCTCCCTGACTATGGGAATAAATATGCAGTAAGAGTCAGCACACATGCCTACTGCAAAGATCAGAAGGAAAATCTCTCCCGCATTCAAAATAATTTATCACATGGTACCAACATTTAACAGGGTACATTTGACTTATTTCTGAATCTTTCGCTCCAGAAATGTTATTCAACAGTAAGAGCCAACATATACTTGGAATGCCTTTATTTAAGAGCAGTTTCTCCAAGATTAAAACTGCCATGGAAAATATGGTACTCTTGGCATTATTAACAACATCAGAGTTGGGTCTATGAATAAATCGGCTCTGCCTCTCACCCTGCCAAGTTCTTCAATCGACCTCCAGTGCTAGAGCGCTGGCAGTCATCTCCCTGTTAATTATCAACTCCCAGTTTCAGAGAACAATGAACTTTATTACTTTGCCTTTCATCTTAAAAAAAAAAAAAAAAAAACAGTTGCAAGAGCAGAACTTTGGAAAAGGAAGAATACAGTTTGATGAAAATTAACAGCCAGAGTCTAACTTTAATGAGAGGTTAACAAATTAACAACTGCACACTATAAGAAGTACAATAACATCTTTCTTCTCTTGCTTTAAGACCAAGAAGAACCAATGAGCCAGTATGTGTGAATGCACTAAAAAAAGATAAAAGGCTTTGCACATGGGGGTGTTGACAGTGACTTTTGCTCAAACATACACTAAGTCATCCTCATTAGCCTGCAAATTAAAGGAAGAGGCAAATGGTTTCTCATAATTCTCTCTCTCAACTCATCCTTATGGCAATCTCCCCAGCCCAACTCCTCTCTTCTTCTAATGCTCTCTCCTAAGGAGAGACACTAACCCATACTCACAAATGCACACACAAATGCAAATCACAGGGGGCTGGTTGGGAAAGCAAAGAGGCAAGGAGAATAAAGGTGAGGAAATGCTCATGGAAGAAGTTTTTACAAAAATGGTGAGAATCATTTCTCTCCCAGTACCCATGCCTTTGGGTAACCTCACACCTGACTTGGGGCTAGCCACGTGACTAGCTTTGGCTAATGGGACATTAGCATATGAGATGTAAATGAAGGCTTGAAAAAAGCTTGCACAGGTGTGGCTAGTCCTCTCTTGCTGTTCTTAGGATCCTGAGGCTATCACATTAAGGAGGCTGAGCTAACCTGAGGGAGGATGAGAGACACAAGGTCAAGTCATCTCCTTTACTCCAACGACATCAAGCCAACCACCGGTACTGTGAGTGAGGCCACCCTAGATCCTCCAACCCCAGGGCATCAGGAAACAGCAAAAATCTACAGTCAGCCTGGACCACAAACTCATGGGAAATAATAACTGTTTGTTTAAGCCACTTTGTTTTAGAGCAGTTTATTATGCAACAAAAATCTTCAAACTTGTCTTGAAAGGTCTTAGAAATGGGAGAGCACAGTTGAGTTCAACAATTACTCACTGAGCACTTCCTGTCTATAATGCAGTAGGATATAAGACACCATGATTATGAGAGATACAAAGATGAGTGAAAAGTGTTCCCTGACCTCAAGAAGTTTATAATCTAACAGAGGGAATGACAAACATACAGATAATTACAATACAATGTAAAGAAATCAAACATCATCCACTCCCATCCCTGTAATTCACATTGCATCTAGGAACCCATTCCTCAAAACAACTTCTCTACTACCATAACAGCCACGCAGGGATCTTTATAAGCATCCATTCATTCAGCGTTCAGATCTATTGAGCAGTGAATGAAACAGAAACAGTGTCCTAATGGAATTTACATCCTAATTATACATTTATAAAACGCTTTCTATATCTGCAGGGTTTTTCAAAATGCTTTATATATATTAATTCATTTACCATGAATTGCCCTCTTTAAAAGTAAATGTAACTGGTTGAATACTGGAAGTGAAAAATTAAGACTTATTTACTTTACATAACCCAAGATTTCCAATGTCAAAAGTCTGTGAGCTGAACTATACTGTTTTACCAACAACTATATTTTAGGCCTGTTCTGTTAGAAATGGGGGGAGGGTGTGTGTGAATAGATTATGGGAGCTTTACAAAAGAATGACCAATTGTAAGAAAAAGTCTTCTAGTATTAGAATGTAATTTCCATGAGGGCAGAGATATTTTGCTTCGTATAGCCAAAGGAGTTCTAGAGGCAGCAATCTGTACTTTTAAATCTGATATTAAAAAAAAATAAATATATATACACACACACACACACACACACACACACACACACACATATGACTGTCTGTGGTAGAAATTTAAGCCAGCAAATGCACAAACAGCTGATGAAAAGGAAACTGGTGACCTATGCTTGAAAGGGATGCCTCATCCTTAATCCAAATTCTGGGTGGAATCAAAGTCCAAGAATAAAATTCTATCCTTGACCTACCCCCACCAGGTTAAATTCCTTGCACCATGAAGAAGTCAAGATTAACTGCATTTACAGGAGACAAAGGCCACAAAAAATGTTGTTCTCTCCCATCCTTTGCAGGCTTTCTAGAAAACAAAGGATTTGGAGCACAGGCGGGAAGAGTCCAGAGGGCCACTGGAAACTTGTTTCACAACCTTGATGAGCCTTAAGCCTGCTGAGCAACAGCCCCAGTTATTATTAGTGCTGCTTCCAAACCCATTACACAACCCAATACTTGTCTCCTCCAAGAAATGGAAAACCACAGACAGCCCAGAAAAGCAATGTTACAGGCTGCCATAATCTTCCAGAGACAAAAGTTCGGCTGCTTGATTCTACAATTCTATCATAAAATAGAAATAAGTTGCTTGAAATTGTGCCTCTCCATGAAATTTAAACTCAGAAAATTTTAAGCCTGCAAAGGATTCCAATTTCATTTTACTGTATCTCTTATTAGCGAAAACATTCTGCAGAGTGAAAAGGCTCTCCCATAAATGTGTTATCACCCCTGCCATGGGCTTATAGTATCCTACCTCTTCTTTTTCCCCAGAGAAAGATTAAGATGCCAGTGTAATTCAAAATTAAATCATTTGATTCAGGATCTCATCATCACATGGATTCAAAATGCTCCATCCTCCAAATTCAATTCAACACTAATTGTTTAGTGACTGTGTAATAAGATATATAAAAACCCACATAATGAAAGTCTGAAAAATTTTAGTTCAACATGTAGTCTTACGAATACCAACTTTTCAAGGAGGAGGCTCTCCAAGTACAGCTCCTGTGTGTGATCAGCTTCCTGCCCTACCCAGCCCATGAAAGCCACCATCAGAAGTCCTGTGTAGGGCAATGAGCACACAAAATCAAGTCAGATTCTGGAGTAACCAAAAGATATATTTTTAGTGTGAAGGAGACCCTATTTATTAAGAAATCAGTAGAAAAACCAGTGTTGGAGGGATTCAAACAGAGATGGCTGCAAGGGTGGCAAACACCACTCTGCAGTTCGGCTCTGGACAGACACTGCACAAAGTCAGCTCTCCCTTCTGTCACACCATCTGTCAGCCAGTTGCCAGCTTTATGCTACAGTCCAAACTGTCTGTGATATATTTTGAAGCACAGAGCTCAAGGAGTTATTTGGAAGTCACATAACATACCTTCGAGCTTTGTTTTTTTTTTTTTAACTGCTCATACAACACTGAAGCAGATAAACAAAAAGCATATAAAGACCAACCAAAAAAAGGTATGCAAAGGTTGGAGTGGGGCAGGAATCAATAAAGGAAGAGAAAGTAGGAGTGGACAAAGATTATGGGGATTTTCTTCTTAAAAGATCACTTGAAAAAATTCATCAGCAATAAAATATACAGGAATTGGAAAAAGCCAGGCAAAAAGGAACACAGGAGAGCTATTAATACTCATTTTGTAAACCAATTCAAACCCGACAGTGGTCAGTACAATATTACAACTATGCCAGAGGGAAACCAATACTAGAGACCTAAGGAATCCATTGATCCCAAGGCTTAAAGAACTTGTAGGCTGGATTTATCACACCATTAACTTCCAAGTCCCAAGGGAGCCACCACAGGTTAAGAAAAATGCAACAAGGATGAGAAGCACACTGGGGGAGCATTCTAAGAGAAGACCTGGAAGACCCAGAAAGAGAACAGTGTTAACATACCAGATTCTGAGGAGCTGGCAGGACTGCAAGTCAAGAGACCAAGAGGCATCAGAAAAGGTCTAGCCACAAAACAGAAACCACTTCATATTTAGATCCAAGGAACGTGACAACAGGAAATTGGTTACTGAGCTGAAGGACGAGCTGGAAGCCATCAGGGACAGTGAGACCACCCATTAACTAACAACAGCAGGAAGCCAGTGCAATGTCACCCTAGGCTGAAAAGGAAAGTGAAGAGGAGGTGTTTCTGGAGCCCAGGGCCGTGCCACCAGGCAGAAACTACAACCATGACGGGCCAGTCCTCTCTGGCAGGAGCTGGGGCCCTGCAGAAGATGCACCTGCCAGTGGAGATGATGGCACACGAGGCGGGTGGTGGTGGTGGGAGAACAGTCTCCTCTCCAGGCTCCCATCTGTGAGTCTCATAGGTGCCTGGCAAGGAGCAGTCCACAGGGCTCAGACCCCACGATCTTGAGTAGAACAGAAGCAGAAGAATAGATCTGGCGACAACGAAGCCCAAGACTGGTCTACCTTTCCTCAGTTTATCTAATTCAACACTTCTCAAACTTTAAGGTGCAGACACAGCACCTGGGAATCTTATTAAAATGAAAATTCTGACTCAGAAAATTTGTAGTAGTGCCTAAGAATCTGCATTTCTAACAAGTTTCAAGAAGATGCTGATGCTGTTGTTCCACAGACTGCACTTTGAATCCTAAGGACCTAGCTCGTCCAAATGAAGAACTGAGCTCTACTCAAGAGAATTCAGCTGCATTTCTTCCCAGAACAATAATACAAGATCATATACAGGGCTCCCCGATAGGAACAAGGAAAGCAAGATGGAATGGACAGGCATGAGCATGGCTAGGGCAAGACTGCCCCCTGCTAACACTGCACAGTACTTGCATCATCAAATTCATATGATTCAAGGTCTTTTATTTTTGTTTCTTGATACTAATATAATCAAATAAGTTTTCACTGCTTGTCTGCCCTGTGAGTAGCAGAGTTCTAGGAGTTGGTTCACAGAATGATAGAGAGACAGCCCTTGCCCAGAACCTGCCCCTGGTTTTCTGTGCGTACGTGTTGACAGAAAGAGGGAGAAATGAATAGCACCAAACTGTTACTGCTGTGACAGAAGTAAACCAAGTGCTACTGAGGCACAGAGAAAAACAAATTTTATTCTGATTGTGGAGAGGGGGGTAGGGGGTAGCGAACAGGAAGGCTTCAAGGTGGATTCTGGCAGAGGCCCAGAAACCGGAGGCATCCCAGATGATGGAGCAACACAGGCAAAGGCCAAGAGATGCCAAGAAACCCAATGTCCTGGGTATCAAGAAACCAGTGTCCTGGGGAATATAGCGCAGGGACCACAAGACATCTGGTGGGTGGGGCTGGGGATCTATGGGGAGTGGGGGTAGAGAGGAGACTGGTGCTTTTGGAGGCCAGGCAAGGGAGTTTGGACTTTAATTTACAGAAAATGAAAAGTTGTTGTTTTTTTTTTTTTTTAACCACCACAGAGATGTGATTAGATCCAAAGTTTAGAAAAATAAATGGCAGCACAATGTCAGGTACAATAGGGGCAAGAGAATGGAGACCTAGAGTACACAGAAGTAGATGAAAAAACTCTCTCATTAACTAACTGTGTAAGACCTGCTTCTTTAAGATAAACATACTTCCTACTGTTATTAACTACTTTCAAAATAATGCCCAGCACCTTATTATTTCTTACCCTTTTAACGTAGCTGTGAGGAAGAAGTTACCAACCACTCTCATTTCCAAGCTGGAAAACTCGGGTTTGTGAGAGTCATGGACAAAACGCCATGACCCAGAGAGTCCAAAAGGGAATGGAAACACAGATTTGAGTTACGTGGTCAAAGCCTGTGGCTCCATCCACTACCACCACACTGCCACGAGCTCTGCTGAAATTAGCCAGCACTTTTCCATCAGAGCAGTGTGGACCCTGCGGCCTCTCACTCTCCCTGCACCCCCTTCACCAGGACCTTGGGTTTCAATTATCCAGGGCAAGGGGAGCCACAGTCTGGAAGCAAAAAGAAAGGAACAAAATAAATCCTTGGGTTTTGAGCATCCGAAGGCTTAGGGCCCAGTGATTTCCAGGGCAATATAAGGGACTTTTGAGGCTAATTCTGACTTCAAGGGACCTTTGCCTTATACACTGACTTCAGCCTCCTACCTCTGCATGACAGGGGAGGTTCCCCTATACTCCAGAAGCAACCACTCATGGCATTTGCTGGCAAACTAATCTCATGTCTCCTAAGTGAAACGCAGGGAACAGCACATGGCACAGTTGGCTTAGCAAGGACAAAGGACATCACCCTGATCACTAAGACGATGGTTTGGACTCTTCATCTGTCCTTTCTTACTCAAATAATACCCATGAGTCTCCTCTGAAATAACTCATCTGTAAAGTTGGACAAGAAAAAGCAGCAAGGCATGCTTCTTGCTGAGCCCATAAACACCAAATTAGTCCTTGTATCTCCCTTCAATATCTTGAATGTTTTAATTTTCTTCAGTTTTCTTCCTGAGCCCTCTCCTTGGATGTTTACAATTTGGAGCTCACAGGGGATGCTAACTGACAAACCGGCAGAGAAACCACAGCACTCTGATAATGAAAATAATCCTGGATATTTGCTGCTTCAAAAGCAAGTTCCCAGAATTTAGATTCTTATTTTATGATGGGCATATGTAGACCAAACTACTGGGCTCAAAGTAGGATTAGACATGTACAATCTTGCCATAGCCTTATTGGGAATGAAATACACTTTTCCACCCCTTGACTTTTAGTTCAGTCAAGTGATTTGCTTTGATCACTGGGGAGTTAGCAGAGGCTTGCAATGGGCTTGCCTGACGAAGCCTACCTGCTTGTACCTTGAGGAGAGAGTGCTTCCGGATAAACAACTGGTCCAAAGAGAATGAGAGACTCAGATCCGAGCCCAGCCAACCCCTGGCCCACCTGCCCATGCATGAGGGAAAATAACCCATTGCTGTTTTGAATCACTGGGTTGGGGGGAGTTTTACGAAGCATTATTGGACCAACAGCTGACTGATGGAACAGACGGACAGTAGAAATTTGGGGAAGTATTTACATAAATCACACAGGCACAAAGTCATCGACTGACAATTCCTTTCCCCATCAACTTCCAAAAATGTTTTCCAAAAAAGTATCTGAGTAGCTCTCTTCATTACTTCAGCCCTCAGGAATTGTCTTCCAATAAGAAATGAAGACAGCCCTTAAAATACCAAACATGAGCAGAAAACGACTACAGATTTAAAGCACAAATACCAGCAGAGAAATCTAAAATGGGTTTGTAAGGTCAAGAGAAAGGAAAAATTGGAAATATCATTAGCCTTTCTCATAATCTTTAACACCTAGCACAAATCACATATTTTTTCTTCTCAACTAAAAAGTTATAAAAAATCAAAATAATGAGATCTATGAAAAAATAGAATTGGAATTGGAGGGGGATTTAGCTTCAGGGCCCAGAATTATCTCGTGAGAAAAAGCATTAAAAAAAAAGGCTCAGGGGTTTCAATGTGGAGACCCCTGGTGTGAATTCTTCACAGAGATGAACTCGGTCACAAGAAGAGACGCCACAGTGCAGAAGGAGAGAGGAAGCTTAACTCTTTCAATTTATTGCTGTATTGCCTCCTGTGCTAACAGGATGAGGTATACTAATGACATTTCAAATAGCTAACTATGTGATTTCTTTTTCCTTAAATGGAACAGATCTTTGTCCTCCCTCTTTTTGCCCAGGAAAGAGTACTTTGTACCATGAAAGGTCAAATGATGTGGGCTTCCTGGGTTAGGGGCTGTGGCACTACTGAGAGTCAATGCAACTTAAACTGTGACAAATATTCCCGCCTTTGGTGGTACTTATTCCACACCCAGCTGCTCAGAAATGCAAGTGAGTCCTTTACTCAGTTTTCTGCACAAACATCTTTCAACAAAGGAAATGCTGAGAAAGTACCTCAAAATAATACATTATCATTGTAATCAGGAAGAAAAGGGGAAAGCCTGGACACAGCAGCCCACACTTAACTGCAGTGATTTCTGTAGCAGGAAAGAGTATCTATAGGACCATCACATCCCCTTTAGGAATTGCACATAACCTCTGGCCTCACGAGAAACTGTCTCTCTCTCACCCAGAACAGGCCGCATCACCTAAACGTACAAGGAGAACTTTACATATATGGCCCCAGCCCCACTCTCTGAGAGAGTTGTCAGACACAGAACTCCAGGCTGATCCAGGCCTGGAAAGTTTAACTGCCATCAAACTTCTGTGCTTGGGTGCTCCATTTTCATGTGAAAGGGATGTCAAGACCATCAGTTAAATCTCATCTATCTAGCCCTGCCAATATTAGATTCAAACTTTAATTCCTTGGGCAAGTTTCACCTCAAAAGACCTCAAAACAAACCTCAGATCCAACAGCCTCTGAATCACCTCTCATGCATAAAGTCAGGCAGATGCTATCAAAGCAAAAAATTCCAGTGTGAACCTCAAATCTGGTGTAGCTTACCCTCAATAGATGGCAAAGGTTCTCTACCAACTCCACAGAAAATGGAAACATAAAGAAACATGCATTTTAAACCAGAGTATGAAAAATGCAGGCCATTACTGAATGTTCTTTCGTAGTAATCTTGCCAAAAATGAGGACAGTCCTCAAGATAAGGAAAAAGTTCTGATAGCAAAATTACTAGTTTAGAAATTCCTGAAATCTAGCGATGCTATGCAAACATATTCTACAATATTGTCATAGGAACTATCTTTTTTTCAAGTAACGTATCACTTTTACAGAGTTCTAATATTTGCTGAGTCAGAGATGGGAAAACTCCAAAAAGTGAAAGTATCAACATGACCTGTATGCATTAACACACAAGGCCTAAAAGCCCCCATCTCATCCCTTTACCAGCTGCCCCTATTCCCATTCCTTTATTATCTAACAGCCCCCATTCCCACTCTTTTAATGTCTAATGGCCCCAATTCCCATTCCTTCAAATCAGCTCCATGGATCATAACTTAACCAAAGTACACAACAGCCAAGGTCAGGGGGGAGGAAAAAAGTTTTACCTATTTAAGCCATCATAGAAAGACTGAGAAACCTTAATACAGTCCTTACTTTCAAAATATTTTGGGTTTCATTCCACTTATTTGTCCATTCCTTGGTCAACTCTTGAACCTAAAAGGAAAAATATATATACGTGATTGCTCCATTTAAAAATAACGATAATTTTTCAGTAAGTTTCCAAACTCTCACAGCTTATAATTATTTTTAATATACTACATTAAGAATGTACTATAATTTGTTTTGTATGACTGCGTGGTATGTGAATATATCTCAATAAAATGAAGGTTAAAAAAAAAAAAAGAATGTACTATAATTATTTTTAATTAAGATGGCAATTTTTATCCCTGACAGAATTTTTACCAAATATATATCATACAAGCTGATGTCATCCTACATTATAGCAAAAGAAAGAACAGACAACAATTTGTCAAGTTGCCTAGGTTTTACAGCAGTCTTTTCCACGGTATACTTAAATAAAAGTTGCTTTCCTGGATATTAACCAAAATTATAAATTCAAGGATGACAACATCTCATTAAATGGGTTAAGTTTTCCTGACCATACTTTAGGGCCTAAGAAACAGTGAGTTACTTTTCTTTCTAATTAAATGTTGTGATTAAATCACTCTAGATGCCCGAGTTTTCTTTTAGGAGATAATTTGCTTTTGTGGTTAATTAATAGAGTTTATAAATCTCATTCTATCTCTAAAAAGATAGTCTTTAATTGACACTTTTAGAAAAAGAAAAATCTTTTGATAGAAATCAGCTTCTTTCTAGTCTGCTGCAACTTGGGCAGGGGTGGGAAACGTCCCCAATTGTTGAACAAAGCACAGTTAGAAATAGCTTCTCAAAGTTAATGGAAATATTCTAGTAGTTACATAAAACTTTTCAATGGGAATATTCTAGTAGTTACATAAAACTTTTAAAACGATCCTAGTGATTAATTCATTAAGAAATAAAGAGTGGTACCTGAATAGAGAGGTGGGGAAAGAAAATGGACGAAAAATGTGCTCTATGGCAAGGGATATAACATAGCCCTAAAAGAGACAAACTTCAGAGCGGCAGGGAGAGAACTCTCCTTTCAAAGTCCTTCCTTTCTGTATCTTTATCATTCCTACCAGCTCCCCACTCCCAAGAGCAGACATTGTCCTATTTAAACTTGCTGATTTTCCCACCAATAAGTTACCCTAGTAACCAGGCCAAAATGAATGCAAAGAATGTGCCTGTACTCTCACTGCTAACACGAAGATACTTTCCATACACCATTAAGGACAGTAATCCAAAAGGACACTTGTGTCAGCAACTTTCAGGAAGAAGGCATCTGTTATTAGGAGAATGGAGGAACTGGAGTAATGGTTCATCCAAGAGGAAAACCAAAACATAACTCACCCACTGTAGTCAATCATTCAATGGCAGTTCATTTTACTCCTCAATTTACCATAGGAGTTCTAGGTTAACATTTTTTTTAATAATGTCTCTTTTTTACCAGTTACTAACGTCAAAATCTGTTATCTTCTTGGTGAAAAACAAAAGAAACAGGACTAAAGACTCAGTTTTTTGCTCATTTGTTTTTAATGGTTTGAAGATATTATACTGACTTATCCAGAACCAGTCAGACCCTCCAGTCCTTCATGTCAATACTTTATGTCAGCGATATTCCAACCTCACAGAACTCTAATAAGAGCATTTAAAGTCACCTGGATATTGTGGTGTTTTGTTTTGGAAAAACTTTCATAAAGGGAATATTCTTATTCCTCTTGTCCCTACAGAAAGGAAAAAGATTGGTGTGCTAAACTAACTAGTGCATACTAACCAGTTAATACATTCTCATTGGCAATAAATGATTCCACATTCCTCCAACAGACATATCCTCATTTAAGAAATGTTAAGCCAATCAATCCTTTTCCAATTTGATCAACTAACTGTAACTTTAGAATTACAATTATACTGGGGATTTATTTTACTATTGATTTTAAATCAAATAATCTTCATTTTTAACATTAATAAAAATGCAAATGTTACAATACCAACTCTAAACTATCAACGTGATCCGTTAATGCGATTTACAGTCAAGCAGATGGAAAACAATTAAAAAGGGTCAGCAAAAAGCTAGATGGAAATTTAGAAAAAGATATGAACAAGACGGGCAGTCATTTCTGTCACAGCATGTGTAATGCATTCGAATTAAAATGTTTACTGTTTCTATTAACTTGCTAGGTACTCCTGAAAATTACTATTAAGAAACAATTTAAGACTATACCCAAACATTTCATAGCACTCAAAATTAGAATTTCAAGCACTGAAAAACAAAATTTCATGAGAAAAATCAGGATTAAGAAATGAATGTTTTACTAATGCTATTATCAGCATAATATTCACAGAAGTGTCACCAAGTTCCTAACTACAACTCCATTTATATCTTCAATATTGCATATTCTTGAAAAAGTTTTTACCAACAGAATCCAATTTTCTTTCCCAGTTGGTTTTAACCATTCAACACAATGAATAAAATCCACTCCAAAAACTGTTTTTAATGCCCATTTCTCTTTTTGCTTCATTGGTTATTTATTTATTTATTTGTTTGTCTGTTTGTTTGTTTGTTTATTTATTTATTTATATAAAATCCACTCCAAAAACTGTTTTTAATGCCCATTTCTCTTTTTGCTTCATTGTTTGTTTGTTTGTTTGTTTGTTTGTTTATTTATATTATTTATTTATATATATATATATATTTAAATAAAAGTAGCATAGAACCAGGTCAGCCATGAAACTGATTTCCCAAAAGCACTAACACACAGAACACTGACTTCAGTCCATAACATCTGCAGAGCTATTCTCTCCTTGTCAGTCAGGGCCTCTCTTCCTCCCTGTCTCAAATCTCCTCCAGCCTAAGGGAAATGAAGCATTTACTCAGAGCAGTCAGACATTCTCAAGTGCAGTGCTTCCCACGGAAACAAAGTAACAGAGGGACAAAGAACTAAACGATGGTCATCCAGTGCAACACGGACTCCCGCGAGGGGCTCTTGTCTCCTCTGGTGACCCGAGGGGCCTCTCGGCTTCATCAGGAGGGCCTCAGTGGGAATGTGAGTCGCAGCTAACCATTACGTGCCAGACAAACTCCACTTAGGTCTCACAGAAGGGGATGAGATACCTAAAAAGTCAACTAACTGAGATTCTTTTACAAGATCACTTGGTGGGGTGTTTAAGCATAATGAAGAAAGAAACTGAGTCTTAAATGAGAAGCGCTGAAAAGCATGCACTTAAAATAATGGTCAAAGTTAGGATTTAAAAAAATAAATCAAAGTATCACTTACTCTTGCTTCATTCTGCTGAAGTTTTTCCTCCATACTTAAAGCCGTGGGGGAATCTAAGAGGGCAATCTACAATTTAAACCATAAAAGAGATAAGCAGTTAGTAAGCAGAATCATCTAGAAGAAGGATTTTTCCTTGAATATAGTAAATTATCAAAACTTTCCCAATAAACTGTTAAATAGAGATGAAAGCAATACCACTTCCACCCCAAAGTATCAATCATGACCAAGACTTTTATCTATGGGGAACATATCTCATAATATTCAAAGCCATGGCATCCTAGTAGACTTACATGTACAATACAAATCAGCAAAGCAAAAGACAAAGACAAGTATAACACACTGATCTTTTACCAAAATCTAATCTGACCGAGTCTCGGGCAAGATGGCGGCATAGAGAGGAGTGGAAGCTAAGTAGTCCCCCTGGAACAACTACAAAAAACCAGAAACAACTAGTAAATAATCCAGAATAACTGCGGGGGGACAAACGAGACCATCCACTCGTCATACACCAACCTGAATTGGGAGGAATGCCCGAGAACACAGCATAAAATCTGTAAGCAAAAACTGTGGAACCAAGTCGTGAGACCCCCTCCCCCATAGCCCGAGCTGCAAAGCCTCGTGGTGCCAGAGAGAAGCTCTCTCCCAGCAAGCGAATATAGCTCAGCTGAGCTCCAACTGGGGTTTTAAGTAGCGAGTGTGAACTGCTCAGTACAGGTACGCATCCCCAAAAACAGACAGAGGCTTTGGGTGACGACTGACCTGGGAGAGCCGGAGGGTCGCCTTGGACTGGGTCTGAAGGGGACTATCTGTTTCTTTTTTGGCTCAGTGGAGAAAGCCCCAGTCATTTTCAGTTTCCAGGGCTGTGACTCGGGGAAGGGTGGAGACAGCACAAGCAGAGAGAGACACCATTGAAATGCTAATGACCTTCATCTGAGGGGTCTGTCTTCTCAAGGAGGAAAGGGGTGGGGCCCTTTCCATTCAGAACCAGACCCCACAGCCTGGAGGAACACGGCCATACCTCCTCACACCAGTCAAGAATTATAGGCTAACAGGCATCACCTGCTGGGCAGAAAAGCACAGTGACCTGAGGCATCACAGGGTGGAGCAATTTTCTAAGACACACCCTCAGGGAAACCAAATACTGAATATTTCTTCCCTCTGGGACCTGAGCCTGTTCTGGTCTGGGAAAACCTGATTTGGATAACCAAGGAAACCATGCCTAGACAACAGAAAATTAAAACCTACACTAAGAAAAACAAAGTTATGGCCCAGTCAAAGGAACACACGTACACTTCAACTGAGATACAGGAATTTAAACAACTAATGCTAAATCAGTTCAAAAAGTTTAGAGAAGATATTGCAAAAGAGATAGAGGCTGTAAAGGAAGCACTGGACATGTATACGGCAGAAATCAAAAGTTCAAAAAAACAACTAGAAGAATCTATGGAAATGAAAGGCACAACACAAGAGATGAAAGACACAATGGAAACATACAACAGCAGATCTCAAGAGGCAGAAGAAAATACCCAGGAACTGGAGAACAAAACACCTGAAAGCCTACACGCAAAGGAGTAGATGGAGAAAAGAATGAAAAAATATGAGCAACGTCTCCGGGAACTCAAGGATGAAACAAAGTACAATAATGTACGTATCATTGGTGTCCCAGAAGGAGAAGAGAAGGGAAAGGGGGCAGAAGCAATAATAGAGGAAATAATTAATGAAAATTTCCCATCTCTTATGAAAGACATAAAATTACAGATCCAAGAAGCGCAGCGTACTCCAAACAGAAGAGATATGAATAGGCCTACGCCAAGACACTTAATAATCAGATTATCAAATGTCAAAGACAAAGAGAGAATCCTGAAAGCAACAAGAGAAAAGCGATCCATTACATACAAAGGAAGCTTAATAAGACTATGTGCGGATCTCTCAGCAGAAACCATGGAGGCAAGAAGGAAGTGGTGTGATATATTTAAGATACTGAAAGAGAAAAACCGCCAACCAAGAATCCTGTATCCAGCAAAGCTGTCCTTCAAATATGAGGGAGAGCTCAAAATATTTTCTGACAAACAGACAATGAGAGACTTTGTGAACAAGACACCCGCCCTACAGGAAATACTAAAGGGAGCACTACAGGGTGATAGAAGACAAGAATGCGTGGTTTGAAACACAATTTTGGGAGATGGTAGCACAACAATGTAAGTACACTGAACAAAGGTAACTATGAATACGGTTGAGAGAGGAAGGTGGGGAGCATGTGAGACACCACAAGAAAGGAGGAAAGATAAAGACTGGGACTGTGTAACTTGGTGAAATCTAGAGTATTCAACAATTGTGATAAAATGTACAAATACGTTCTTTTACGAGGGAGAACAAGCAAATGTCAACCTTGCAAGGTGTTAAAAATGGGGAGGCATTGGGCAATCAGCATAAACTAGAGACTGTAACCAATAGAATCATTGTATTATGCTTCCTTTAATGTAACAAAGGTGATATACCAAGGTGAATGCAGATAAGACGGGGGGGATAGGGGAGGCATGTTAGACACTTGACATTGGTGGTATTGTCTGATTCTTTATTCTACTTTGATTTAAGGTTATTTTTCCTTTTGCTGCTTCCTAGCTGTCATTTTTTTTTTTCCTCTTTCTTTTGCCTCTCTACCTTCTTTGACTCTCCCTCCTACCTTGTGGAAGAAATGTAGATGCTCTTATATAGATAGTGGTGAAGGAGGTGAACACATAAATGTATGACCATGCAGAAAACCATCGATTATTTACTTGGGATGGAATGTATGGTGAGTGAACAAAACCATATTAAAAAAAAATGGGTTGATGACAAAACCTCGAGGGCAATATACTGAGTGAAATAAGCCAGACACATTAGGACAATTATTACAGGGTCTCACTGACAGGAACTAATTATAATATGTAAACTCACAGACATGAAATATAAGGTACCAAGATATAGGACGAGGCTTAAGAATGGGGAGTGGTTGCTTAATATGAGCAGAATGTTGAATTAGGATGAATTCAAATGTTTGGAAATGAACAGGGGTGTTGGTAGCAAGATGTGAGAATAACTAACAGCACCAAATGGTGTGTGAATGAGGTGGAAAGGGGAAGCTCAGAGTCATATATGTCACCAGAAGGAAAGTTGGAGGTCAAAAGATGGGAATGTATAAAACTGAATCCTATGGTGGGCAATGTCCATGATCAACTGTACAAATAGTACAAATCACTTCCATTAACCAGAACAAATGTATGACAATACAATTAGAAGTTAATAATAGAGGAGCATATAGGGAAGAACTATATACCTATTACAAACTATATACTACAGTTAGTAGTATTTCAACATTTTTTCATAAACAGTAACAAATGTACTATATCAATACTACGAGTCAACAATTGAGGGGGGTTGGTTAGGGATAGTGGAGGATTAGAGTTTCCTTTTCTTTTTTTCTTTTTTCATCTTTCACTTTATTTCTTGCCTGGAGTAATGAAAAGTTTCTAAAAATTGAACAAAAATTAAGTGTGATGGATGCACAGCTGTATGAGGGTACCCACGGGCAAGTGATTATACACTTTGGATCTTTGGATAATTGTATGGTATCTGAACAATCTCAATAAAAATGAAAAAAAAAAAAAAAAAATCAAATCTGACCTAAATCCATAGGTCCTAAAGGATTTGTCTGATCTCAATAGTCATAAAGTACAAAACTCAAAAAGTAAAAAGCGTAAGTCTTGTTCAATCACAGGTTTTAGAAACTCACCAACACTGATACATGCAAATGAGACTCATTTACTTTCACCGCTGGATGGTATTCCAGGTATGGCCTGGCTGCACCACAATTATTTGCCCATTCCCTTATCAATGTTGCAGACATACAACAACTGACATGAGAATGACAAACACTAAGATCAGGTTAGAACTTGGGGGCAGAGGGCAGGGAGACACAGGAGGGGAAAACGGAACCAAACAGAGGCACACAGCGGGTTTCAACTGTATGCGTAGTATTTTAATCCTTAAGCTGACAAGTGGGTACACAGTGCTCTTAGGGCCAAAAAAGGTAATAGATAAAATTTTTAAAAAGGAAGTCTCCACACTCCCCTTTGTCCAGTGTATGAATGGATGAATAGAAAAACAGGGAAAAAAAAAAACACCCAGTGATCTTTTTTACTTTAATTGTTCTTTTTCACTTTAATTTTTATTCTTATTACTTTTGTGTGCGTGGTAATGAAAACATTCAAAAATTAATTTTGGTGATCAACACACAACTGCATGGTGGTACTGTGAACAGATGATTGTACACTTTATACGACTGTATGGTATGTGAATATATCTCAATAAAAATGAATTATTAAAAAAAATTAAAAAAAAAAAAAAAGGAAGTCTCCCCCCCATCGCAGAAGGAATCGTTACTCAATTTGAAGTTATCCAGGTCATATCCAAGCATGTTTTTGTTGTTTCTTTCAACACAAATGGTATAAACTCTATTCTGAATATTGGCTTTTTCACTTAACAATTTATCTTAGGAAAAATTCAATGGAAATAAAGCCCCCTCATTCTTTTTAAAAATACCAATTCCATTGTACAGTATTCCACTGTATAAACAGTCTTTTACTTATGTTTGTATTCTCTAATTAGTGGAAACACAGTCTCTTCTAATCTTTTGCTTTGCCAGCAATACTACAAAGAATATCCTTATACCAACAGCCTATATACATGGTTTATCAATATAATGAATTCCTAAAAGGGGAATTTGTGAGTTACCTATGTGTGTGACTATTTTTTAATTGCCAAATTGTCCTCCCTAGACAGAGGTTGTAGCATTTCTTTCCTTACTATTTATTTTTCAATTTCTTGCAAACAAAAGCAGCATCCACAAAGCAGTCATTTTAGGTCCAGTTACACGTTCAGACTAACAAGGCTACACGGGCCACACTCAGAAACTGTCCACTCAGCAGAAAGTTGAGCTTGCCAACAGGAAGCAAAGGTAATTCTCTTCTCAGAGCAGTCCATGCAGCCATCCTCACGGCCTCCAGGACCTGCTCTCACTGGCCCTCTGAGTAGCTGCTAACATTTGAGTGGTCAAGATTCACACAGGGTGTAGGGAGGCCCACCTTGGCTTTGAAGCCCATGCCAGACAGGAGCTATTCGCTTTCTTTCCTCATTTTTTTGTTGTTGTTGTTGCTTATTTTATTTCTGTACTGTTTCATTTTCTTGTTGTTTCACTAATTGTCATAGCATCAAACTGGAAACTCCCCAAATGCCCACCAAAAGCAGAACAGATAAAGGAGTTGGGACAGATTTGTAGGATGGAATACCAGACAGCAAAGAGAATAAATGATCTACAAATATATGCAACAACACAGAGCAACCTCACAAACACAAACAGTATGCCCTGCAAGATTCCAATTATATAAAGAACAAAAATAGGGAAAACTCATCTACGCTGTTAGAAGCCCTGCCTGGAGGGGGAGGTAGTGCCTGAGGAGGAGCACCAAGGAGGCTTCTAGGGTGCTATAATGCTCTGCTTCTTGTACTGGGTGAGGCTTAGATGGGTGAATTCAGCTGGTGAACATTCACTGAGCTGTACACTTATAATACGTAATTTTTCTGTACTTCAATAAAAAGTTTATAAATATATAAATTTATATTTTATATATACACCAACTACAAACACATATCTCTATATCTAGATATAGTAAAAGCAAATACGTCAGAATCTTTTGCTTTATTTAAACTGTGCTTTTAAAACTCCAACACACATGACATTTTGCAATGACAAATACATAAAATTATTTAAAGTACGAGTTGATTTCTATTTAGCTTTGCTTAAATAAATAACCTTAGAAATGGAACTTTGATTTGAGTAAGCAAACATTGTCAGTGAACCTAGGGAAGCCTTTGGAATAGATAATTTTGGCAATAGAGCAATGTCCTAAGATAAACTTATATAGGAATGTTAATGGGCATTTAAGAACAACTGCTTGTTTTATTAAGCAGCACAAATTTAATTAATTTAAGATAAGCCCATACTCCCTCACAGTGTAATAAAATATTTTCAGTTAGATTCCCATTTTTATTGTAATATGCTGTTTATCAAAGAATCTTATCTTCAATGTGTTCCAAATACATTTCCTTCTTTTCCATTCTCATCCCCAAAACGAGAGCAACAAAGTACTCCCTTCACTACAGGAGTGGTCTCGCTCATGAAAGAAAACAAGAAAAAAAGACCACAAAATACAGTGAAATTGTTTGGCATACCTAATCCCTCTGAAGACATTCCTCATGGAGAATCTGTAAAAGTTTTAATAAATTAAAGTTTTTCTGCCCACATGAGGAGGCTTCTTTCAAAGATTTCCTCAGTTTAATTTTAAACTTTAATATAAAAAGGCTAATCTTTCTTTTATTCCTTCATTCTATCACTTAGTAAGAGTTAAGAATGAGAAGGTGCCCCTAGAATTTTCCAAATACACATAAAGTAGTCTAGGTGATCCTAGCAAATCATCTTTAAGTGCTTACTTTAGATAAATAATAGTTTTAAAACATTGAAAAAAATCCCACTAACTAGGTGTATAAGTGAGAAAATGATTATTTTGGTTCATGCTATAAGTTAAATAGGCCTAATGAAATCTCATCCAACAGGATTATTCATTCTGACAACTTCCATTCACATGCCAGAAGCTCCAAATGATAAAGTAAAATGGATGTGAATGTATTTTTAAGCACAATGAACAATTCCTATTCAACTCTTGTCTACCATCTGACGGCAAAGAACTGTCTGGTATATTTCAGAACATACAGAACTCAGTGAGGTTTTTGTCTTGTCAATATTGTTACAGTTCAAACCATTTATGAGATGTCCAAAGCTTCAAATGCCATAAGTTCCTAGAGGGAAAGCACTGCTTTAGAGAGACCACTTTGCATTTAAAGAGAAGTATGTTTTTAATGAAACACTTAAGACATCCACTCATGGGTTAAGAAAACAGGAGGAAATCTGTCTTTGTTTTATTTCTATCACCAGTCTAACAGCAACATTCAAAAAGCTATCCTTTATCCTTGATTTTCTTTCAAAGGTAGGCTTTCTACACAACAGCATCTAAACCTACTGGAACTTAAGTCACACCATTCAACACAGAATGTAACTCTGTACACTATGCAATTCATAAATAAGTTTACTGTGAAAATCCCAAAAGGATGAGCCTTCTTCATGAGAATCCCAAAAGGATCGTGAATTGAGACTCTGTCACTGATAAAGCAAGGCCTCAGGGACACCATCTCAGCCAGGCCACAAGGTGTAATGTCACAAATATCACTAAATCGCCATAACCACCTCTGCAATGAGTGACATGAAGCAGAGATTCAGAAAGTTCAAACAAGTCTTTCATTCTGTTACAATAGATTTTCAAGTCATAAAATGCACAGGCCAAATTTTAAATATTACTCTAAGCACCTCACTTTCTTTCCTCTAATGGAGATTATGCCACTAATCCTCTTGCAGGCTAAAATTTCATCAGTAATTGATAACTATTATATAGTTACTCATTCCAGGTTTAGTGGATAAAATCTTACAATGGAGCACATAATGAATGCAAAAGCCAATCGGAGGTTGATGTAAAGGAGAGACTGGTTAAAGCATTTAAAGCTTTACTTAGCACTTATTTACTCAAATCAATACGATGAGTGAAGTAATTGTCTCATTAAGATCTAGAAATAGATGCTATTATTCAAAGAAAATTATCCATAAATCTCAGAAAATCCTAACCTGATTCCCTTGAGCAAGCAACGTTTTCAGTCTGGCTATTTCAGCTCGGAGCTCCCGGATGAGTTTGACATTGGCATCCTCATTAATGGTCGGCTTGTTGATGATGTTTTTGGCTCTATTTGCATAGCGAAGGGTACTTAGGGTTTCTCCGTAATTGACATCAGCAGGTGAAATCGCTGTGAAGAATGAATTCAAAAAATAATTTATCCAGCAATCCGAGTTTCATTTAACACAAAGTTGGTTCGTAATTTAAAAGTAAGATTAACCCCAGGTCATTGGATAGACTAAATATTCATTGCCACAGTAATGAATATTAAAAAATTATCTAGATTTATAGGAAAGAGTGTTCACTGTACCAAATTAAATGTCATTTTGCTTTTCTAAAGTCTGGAATCAGCCATCTAACCATTCTAAAATGAAATACAAGATACCCACTGTGGAATCTGCTCTGTTGAAAGTATAAGAAGATGATTTCAAGACCACTTATATATCTCAATCTTAAGTAGGATTTAAAGCAGTTTTAAAAGCTCTGGCAATGCCTACCATCCATGTGAAAAACCAAGAGCACAATAATTTTTGACAAGAGTCAGAAGATGAGTTTTTTCTTTTCCTCTCAAAGCTTTTGTTAATCCCACCCTGCCTCATCCCCCAGTACCAAACTTTACAGTTTAGATGAGTATACAATTGCACCTGGGGTGTATACCCCAGGATAGAATCCTCCTCCATGGTTAATGCATATATTGGTGAGGGAGTTGAGGAAGGGGGATAGAGAGAGGAAGGGAGGAGGGGAAAAAGAGTTAAGGAGAGAAAACAGGTTTGTGAGTTCTCACTAATTGATCTCCCCTTTCTACACTGTTTCCCTATTTGGCCTCTTTCGGTTAATTGATATACAAATAAGTATACAAATAAAGTATACAGGCATACCTCATTTTACTACACTTTGCTTTACTACACTCCAGAGATACTGAGTTTTTTTTTTTTTTTACAAATTGAAGGTTGTGACAACCCTGCATTGAGCAAGTCAGTCGGCACCATTCATGTCTCTGTGTCACATCTTAATTAAGATATGTACATTGTTTTCTTAAGACTAAATACTATTGCACATTTAATAGACTACAGTATAGTGTAAACATAACTTTTATATGCACTGGGAAACCAAAAAATTCACGTGACTCACTTTATGGTGGTATTTCCTTTATTGCAGTGGTGTGGAACCAAACTCACAATATCTCCAAAGCATGCCTGTATTATCATTATTTGTTATAGATAATCACTTTTTTATGCTCTCAATTCTTAATTTTAAATTCCACATTTACCACTTTAATAGAAAAACAAAGTCGGGTTATCTTAACTTTGTGTCCCTATCATGAATGATTTCATCCCATGAGTTAGCAGAGTTAAAAGTTTCTGTCTTGTACTTTAAGCAAAGAAAAGCTAATAGCCACTCTACATGTTCTTACAACTTCCATAACCAATAACATGGCAAGTCTACATAACTGGGCAGGAGGAAAAACAATAATATTATATTGTACACTAGGCCATATTAAGGTGATTTTCCTCAAGGCAGAAAAACCACTATTTCTTTTAAAATATGAAAGGTGCTCTTTCCTGATGAGACAATTTAAACTTAAACATTTACAGTTAATTTGCACAAAACATCATATACTGAAGAAAAGAACTTCAATCTCTTACTGGCGATCATGATAGTTTTAGAGTTTCCTCCAAGGCTATCTTTTAACAACCAAGTCAGAACAGAATCCCTGTAAGGCACAAAAAGCTGCTTCTTCTTTAAAAGAGGGTTTGCTGCATCCTGAGATAAATCGGCTGTAGGGAAGATGAAAAAAAAAAGACAATTATTAAATTCTTCTTCAATTTTGGTTCAGAAAACCTTGAGGATGCTACTCCGGTTTGCAACACAAATCTTAAACTGAATTGCTTCGTGCTAATACAGTATCATGAGGAAAAACAAAGGCAGGAGACGAGTGTGAACCTACCTAAGGCAGAAATGACGTTCCCCAGGGTCACGAGGGACTTGTTAATGTTGCCCCCTTCCTTCAGTCTAACGCCGGTGGCACCGGTAGCATCAGCACGCTCACTTCCAGCAAGATCAACTAAGTGGATCTTGCTCACAGTCTCACACGGCATTTCAGAATCAAATTTTGCCTGTGGTAAAATAGAAAAGCAAACTTGAAGAGATGCAAAGGGCCCTGACGTTGCGTACAAAACAAATTCTAATTATTTCCCACTTCTCACGTTGATCTGTCAGGGCAAATTATTTTCTGTCATAGTGATTATAAGACTTCCAAAATTAAACTCAATACAATGAAAGTCTGTTTTTAAACTTTTAGACCTATGTGACTTTTAAACTTTCTGAAGAACCATTCCAGCACTTAAATCACTCAGTCATTCTTAAGAAAGGCTCACTGGCTCTGACTGAGGCAGGATAAGGTACTATGCACTGAGGGGCACCCAACAAGGAAATGTATAAGTAAATAAGCAATTAATATTGATCCCATACAGAATCGACAGCACTCACAACAATGGCTCTCTATAACATGATAAATGTCAACAATTAGGTAAAAAATAATCACTGTTCAATAATAAAACATTTTGTTTCACAAATTATTTAAAAAAAAGTGAAAATCTTAATTATATTCCTTGCCTCTGAATTCTACCAAAATTTCACTTTATCAAAGACTTTTAACCCAAGTTTTACAGTCTTGACCAAAATGCCAGAAAGAATTATCATATTCTGACAGAAATGCAAACCTCCTAGAAACTGAGGGGGGACATCTCCTAATCAGACAACAAGAGAAAATACTGTAAAACTACAAAAAGAAAGACCTAACAAAAGACAGAAGCATGGAGAATTTAATGGGAGTTGTTCTGACACCTAGAGAATTTTTCATTTTCTTTGCTCTCTCATGCACCTCATTAATAAAATTCTCTTTCTGCCAGGAGGTGATGTGCATGTCATGCATTCAATCTTGAACGCAAGTGAGGACATCCCCACGCTCCTAACAAATGCTTCAACTCTGAGAGGACCCTAAATTTTTGTGTTTATCTGTCTTCTGGCCCAGGTATTGAAATAACAGTTACCCTCAGTAATTTCCATACACATTGTCCTGACTGTAATGAACTCTTACATCAGCACTTAGAAACGTTTTCCTTTCATGTCATTCTAATAATCCCAATCAGCGTCAGGGGGCCAGCACCATGGAGCGATAATGTACCGCGCAGAGGGACTCACCTTGGCCTCCAGCTGGTCTGACTCATAATCCATTATCTCCCACAGAGTTTGCAACAATGAAAACTTTTGCTTAATTAAACACAGAGCAAGTTTGTTGTATGTGTGGTTTTTTTTCTTTTTATGTCTAGAACAGAGTGGGAGCCTGCTAAATATTTCTTAAGGGTACACATCAGGACATTTCAAATTACTGTGATTGTAACCACAGAGAAAGTCGGCACACAGCACATGTTCAACCCTAATTAACAAGAAAATGACAGCCAGTCACCTTTGCCTGCTGCTCCTCCTCGTTCAACAGCCATCAGTCCTCAGCTGGTGCTAATGAGGAAGTAAAGCCCTCGGGGATGGAGCCTGCCAGCCCCACAGCTGCCCTCACCTGAGTAAACTTGATGGTGAAGATGGCATGAGACCTGCTACTGACGTCGTTCATCCCTGTCGCCGCTGTGGTACGATTGATATTTCCTGCATCCATAAGCTCTTCTACATCACGGTAATTCTGTACTAAATGTTTGGATAAATCTGAGAAAAAAATAGGGGGTGAAGAAATTTCTAATGTATAATGAATGGAATAAGAAATTACCTTCCTGAAATAATGTACAGCTCTACGAATATGCCGACCCATTTAAGAGATCTTGTTTCCACAGCATGGTGGTTTATCATGCAGATTCGGGAGCTGGGCTGCCTGGGCTCAAATCCCAGCTCTGCCACTTACCAGCTGCGGGCTTACCTAGTTACAGGCAAGCTGTTTAGCCTCATGTAGCTCAGTTGCCTCAGCTGATCATGTGTTCCTATCACACAGAGTAGTTAGGATAAACGTTTGCAGTTATCATCGACTTCATTAGTATTAGCTGGAGCACACAGAAGAGCAATGTAAAGGTACTACCTCTTCAAAACCCTGATGGTCATGATCTCCGTGGAAAACCTGTGTTGTGGGTTTAATTGTCCCTGCCCCCACCCCCAAAAATGTTGATGTCCTAACCCCTGCTCCTGGGGAATGTGGCCTTATTTGGAAATAGGCTCTTTGCAGATGTAATCTGCAAAATTGAGATAGGGTCATACTGGGTTAGTATGGGTGGAATCTAAATCCAATGACTGGTGTCCTTAGGAGGAGAGAGATTTGAAGACACAGGGGTGACACACAGAAGAAGGCCATGTGAAGACAGAAGCAGAAATTGGATACTTGTGGCCAAGGAATGCCAAGGATTGCCAGCAACCACAGGAAGCTGGAAGAAGCAAGGGAAGATTCTTCCCCAGAACCTTCACAGGGAGCGTGGCCCAGCAGACACCTTGATTTCAGGCTTGGTAGCCTCCAGAACTATGAGAGAATAAATCTCTGTTGTTTTAAGTCACCCAGTTTGTGGTACAAACTAACACCATCTAAAAGCATGTTTTATATCCTCTTGAAAATTATTTATTTATTTCTGAACACTCACGTGGTTCCAAAGTCAAAGGCTACAAAAGGCAGACTGTGTGAAAGGTCTCACTTCCACAGCCAACCTACAGCTACCCAGTTCTCCTTTTGTCAGGCAACCAATGTTATCAGTTTATAGGTATCCTTCCAGAAATATAATCCACACATACAGTCAATTTACATATATATCAAACCATCATTTTCCCCCTTTCACAAAAATGGTAGCAGACCATAAACAGTTTTGCACCCTGCTTTTCCCAGGTAATAATACATATTGGAGAACACACTGTATCAGTTCTTAAGGCAATTCCTCATTCATTTTCATAACTGCACAGCATTCGATTGAATACTTGGTCCATAACCAATTTAACCAGTCTAACCAGTCTGCTAATGAGACTCTAGAGTCTGTTTACGTTTTGCTTTCCAATCACAAATAATGCTGCTGCAAATAATCTTGTACAGAGTCTTTCTGAATGTGTGTGAATATATTTACAGAATAAATCCTTAGAGGTAGAATTGCTGGATCAAAGGCCATTTGTAATTTTGATAGATATTGCAAAATTGTCCCCATAAGAAATAATTTACACGCAGAAGTTGCAATGTATTAGAGTGCCTGTTTCCCAATACCAGACCCAATGCTGTCTTAGGCTTATTTGTATCTGCCAAGGATACGTGACAAATGTAATCTCAATGTACTTTTATTATGCTTTACTCTTGTAATGAATGAAGCTGAGCATTCTTTCCATCATTTAAAAAATCATCTGTATTTCCATTTTTGTGAACAGCGTACTCACATCCTTTAGCCATTTTCTACTGGGTTATTGAACCTGTCCTTACTGATATACAGGATCTCTTTATATTTTAAGGAAATCACTACTTTGTCTGCAAATTGAATTGAAAACATTTTCCCCATTTTGTCATTTGGTTTTTTACTTTGCTTATGGTTTTTCTGCAAAGCATATAGTTCCATTTTTTACCATTTCAAATTTAGCATCTCTTATTTAATGGTTTCTGAGTTTTAAGTCAAATTTTTAAAAGCCTTCCCTTCTCCCAATTTCTGAAAAAGAAATTAGCCCATGGTTTCTTTTAGCCATTTAATTATTTCATTTCTTACATTTAAATCTTTGATCCATTTGCTATTTATCCTGATGTAAAAACTGAGATATGTACCAACTTACTTTTTTTTCTTCTCCCAGACAGCTTAATTATCCATATTTATCCCATTGCTTGAATAGTACATTTATCAGAAACACAATCCCCATAAGTATCTGGGTCAGATATCTGAATTTTTACCGTTTGATTATTCTATCTGTTCATAAACCAGCTTTATAATGTGTTACCTGATAATTAAAGGGAAAACATAAAGCCACATGTCAGGCTAAAAACTATTAACAGTAATTGCTCTATTTTTGCAGATGGGGTCCTGGTGGTGGACCCGGTATCAACAGGTAAAAAAGACAACCAGAATAGGAAGATTTTCAAACCCATGACCAGTTCCCTGCCTTGCCTCCAACAAGACACACACATGAAGGACAACAGCCACATGAAAGCATGTATGTATGTGTGATTCTTGCAGGTCCGCCCCCTTTCCTCACACGCCAAGTAGGTTCTAGAATGTAGGGCAAGTGAGATTAACTTCACTACAGGGGTGACCTTAAATCCAGGCTATTTTTTAAAGAAAATAATGAGCAAGGGTCAGCCCTTGAACCCTCATTACTTGTGGCATTCCTCACAACTGAATGAAACATAACCCATGTGTCACAACACAAACAGAGAACCCCAACACAGGAAACTGCAAATGCTCTGCTTAGCAGGTAAGAAGTCTTAGGCTATCTTGTATATATCATCATTAGGGTCTGTAAAAATACACTGCTAAACAGCAACAGGTTTACTTATCTTGCCCAAGAACACTGGAGAACACATTTCCAGAGAGTTCTAAAACTCAGAGGTATGTACTGGCAAGCCCCATGAAATCAGTAAACACTCAGTAATGTACAAATTCACTAAACAAATATTGCACAGTGACAGCTCATATCATTTTGTTACTCTAACAAAATGCCAAAAAAACACCAAATTTTAAAATTCCACCATTTTGTTACATTTCTTTCTTTCAAAAGCATTATTTTTACATAAATTCCAAAGATACAAGACTATGAAATATTCATTCTTACCCTCAACATAAGGTCCTTCTTTTGGATGTTCACGGACTCTTAAATTGAAGGTTTTGGATGACTTTCGCCTAAGTAGATCTCTCACACGTTCATTATAAATTTCTAAGTAGCTAAAAATTTTAAATAGAATTGAATTCAGAAAGATGCTTTCAGACATTAATAACATTAACAACAAAAACAGGAAAAACCTACATTTCTGAGCAGTAACTATATATCTGGTACTGTGCCAAGTACTTTATGTTGATTACTCCATTTCATTCCTACAATACTCCAGAGGTAGGTGCTAACCCCACTTCATAGGTTAGGCTACTGCACTTTAAGGTGACTTAAATAACCTGTCCAAGGCCACACAGCGACTGGCAGGTAAAGCAGACAAGTGACCTACACTGCCACGTCTGTCCTCATGGCTCCCCAGATGTGATTTCAAGGAGGAGAAAGCACCTCAACCACCCAAGTCACAGATTCGACGTATGTGATCCTACCAACATACAGAGTGACACAAGCCTTTTTCAGGTGAAAGAATAAGACAAGTGAACTGGGTATACATTTTTAAAAAGCTCAATGCATTTGAGATAAACATCCTAATTAGTTTCTGACCAAACTGGGTTATTTCAACTAGCCTCCCAAATCCTAGTCCAAATTTTACAAGAAAGTTATTGAAAACTTAAATGTTTTAAGCTTTATTTCCAACTACCATAAATATAGGAGAGGAAAAAAAGGCAGACTCTTTCTTTAGGAAGCTAAAAGCTCCATCCATTCCTGGTGCCTAAAATCAAGCCAAACAGCCTTGGCTACAACCAAGCAGCTGCTCAGGCACAGGCCCTACCTGACTTCAGTTCGGAAAGATGCTTCATCCCATCTAGTGGTTTCATTTATCCGACTGAAAAGCCCTTCACAGATCCGAGGTATTAAGCCAGAATCACCCTGCAATAGGAAGTAGGAATGCCACAGCTGTCACTTGAAATAAAAGCAACCAATGACTAAATGATCGATTTGTTAGAGTGGAGCACGAGTCTGGGGACCTTCATGCTAACCCCAATCCTACCACCCTGGCATCCCAGACATGTCATTTATCCCCACCAGGACTGCTTCCTAGAAAGGATGCTGGGACTTTGGTCATATCAGGTTATCCATTGTTAATCAGTTAAATCACAGCTTGTGAACATAAGGAGACTTGTTCTCTAGCTTTCAAACAAGACAGTCTACAGCCAAAGATTAAATGTTAAAAATATGATCTGGTCAAATGACCAAAAAAGGTAAATATACAATGGCAGACAAGAAATGCCAACAAAACTCTATAAATTCCTCAAAGTAGCTAATCATTTCATTGCTTAAACTTAGGTGATGGGAACATATTAATACATGTAGTATGTCCCTCCTTTAATGTACTATCCCTCGTCTGGCATTCCTAGAGAGGAAGACTTTAATACATTGTATTATTTATACAATGGGGGCATAATATTCAATAATAGTCATGTCTCAGTTAGCAGTAACAAGCTGATGAAACCCAGAACAATACTAAAGATAAGGCAAAATGTTCTTATTAGGAAACCAAATCTTCAGCACATTAGAACCTGGATCTCTAATGTTCTCTTCCGTAGTCCCTCCCTGTCTTCACGTACCCCCCTCACTCAAAAAATAAAACCATTATCATCACTGCTTTAAGAAAACTTTCTTTCCTTGAACCTTTAAAGCAGGACAGATTCTCATCAAGGAAAAATGGGCTTTTCAGTATATATATTTTTCTTACTTAAAAAAGAAAAAAGAATACCCAAGCTGTACACAAGAATAAGGTCAGAGAAAAATACTTGTCATTTATGAGAACCTTATAAATGTTTAACTTACATAAAATAGCTACTAGGGAATCAACATGGAAATTTCATTTTTAGAAGCTTTTCAAGACACAGTAGGAAAGTAGGAAGAGGAAGTAATGGCAAAAAGAAATGTGAAACTCTCTAAACATTCTGTCTGTTCTTTACTTTTAAGCCTTGAGGATACACAGCATAGCATTTATCTACTTCTTGTGTGTGTGGGCGGGGGGGGGGGAGCCTGGATTTAAGAAGCCAGGTTACATGCACTGCAGTATTTCATCTAGAAAGATCTATCCTCCTTTAGTAATGCAAATTCCAGGAACCCCTAAACCTTTAGCATTAAAGACATCAGCATGCTTACCGGCAGGAACCCCCCAAATCCTCTGGTAATATCTCCACATCTACAACATGCCATAGGTTTCAGTAGTCATTGAACACTGTATTCAATATTGCATAAGAAAAATAAAACATACAAAACACTATCTAAAGCTGGAGAAAACACAGAAAGAGATAAAGTTCCTTCAATAATGTCTACTTTTTATGCCCCTATATTTTGGGACAAGTAGAACATTAATGTCTGTTGATTTATACAACGTAACTACTAAACTCCTCTCCCTATATAACTGGATAAACTCTCTGACTCTTTTTATGTATTTGCTAGATTTATGCTGTACCTTTCCACCAAAGATTTAGACTTTTTATTTTTACATTTTTCTGAGGGAAAAAAGTGTTTTGAATCTCTTTAAAAAGAACAGAGTTCAGTAATTTTATTCAAACTGTTGTGTTGGCAGAAAAGAAGAATAAATTACTCATGGGCCCAGTATACTTTTTCGATAAGATTATAAGGCCTTTAAAAACAGAAAATGAACTGGGACTGGCATCCATTATTCATGCCTACAAACTTAAAACTATTTCTAATTTAAAATCTCTCAAAGGAAATTAAGTCCAACTTATTACTGAGTTTTATCTTATTACTAAAGAATGATCAGGACATGAAAACCAAGTTAGTGCAGACCAAGTAGATAAAAGAGGTAATTCTATCAGTTCAAAAAGAGATAATGAGAAAATTTCTTCCACACAGTGTAAACAACGTACAGAATTTCCCATCATAGTGTATGACTTTCCCGATCCAGTTTGCCCATATGCAAAGACACAAGCATTATAACCTTCAAATGCAGATTTCACAACATCCGTGCCAAGAGTTTTGAAAACCTGAAAGCCAAAAAACACACAAAAGATACAATTATCAAGGGTTTTAATAAAAGCACCTTCATTGTTGACAATATTTTTGAATGCTACTTTCATTTCTTAAGAATTGCACCACATAAATCAATGTAGAATTGATAAGATATGTACCCCAGTTTTTAATCAAAAGTAAACTTTTTAAGCAACCAAAAAGCAATGCCATCCTCTTTTTAAGTTAACAAAAATTTAAGTTTACTGTTTAAGTTAATAAAGTTTCTGAAATATAAAAATGCAAATCAGTCAAATCTAGAAGCAAGGATGATTTTAAAGCATGACAATTTACCTTTTCAGGATTATATAAATTTATAAACATATTCATTCTTTCAGAGTTTCCAGTAACTAGATACTCAAAACCTGAAGGTTACTGCCCAAACCACACCAAATTAATGTCATCATTTTAAGGGCCCAGCTATTCATCAAACTAAACCTTGCATCTCTGGAGGTTACCTTGTTGTTGGGTGATGGGTTGCGTATGGATGAGGCTGGAACTGCTGGTCTCCCCACCACAGTGCAGATGTTTTTCCTTATTTGGCTATTTGCCCAGGATGGAGGGGGCGGGAGACAACCTGTGCAGGGCCTGGGATGGCACCTACAATGGCCTGAGTCCATGTGAGCTGCTCCACATAATTCCAACTCCATAACTCCATGTTGGGGAGTAGGGAATATTAATACTTCACTGGGACAATTGATGTAAATAAGGCAAATCAAGATGCACGGTCATCCTAGTTATGCCAGCTGGGAAGGGGACTAACCAGAGCTTTCCAGACCCTTACCAGCCTCCTGCCCTCTGGGACCAGAAAAGTAAAGGCACACAAAATACCTTCCTGGTCCAGGGAGGCAATGGGAGCTGAAAACATGTCAACGGGTGGGAACTCCATCAGGTGCTCAGCCATAGCTACAATAAAGACAAGGTGCTCCTAAGCGGGCTCACCACCATTCACGGTGGGAGCCTCCACAATCCCTGCAGGAGTGGTCAGTCTCTGTGAGCCAGGTCAGCCAAACTCAGGAGACCCAACAGATAAACCAGAAAATGAAGCCCAATTACTGTCAAGCAGCACAGAGCAGCAGGTCTCAAATTTTGCTGCACATTAGAATCAACTGGGAAGCTTTGGAAAGTCCCAATGACCATGTTGCACCCTAGACCAATAAAGAAGAATCTCTACGAATGTGAACCTTGGAACCAGGACTTGTTTTGAATCCCCCAGTGATTTCTAAGTATAGCAGAATTTGGGGTGGCCTGGAGCATGGATATCTGCCTGACAGAACAGGAAATAGAGGTGATTCTATGTGGGAAGCCAGATTACTGTTAGAACATGCACACTGAGGGCCACATCAGAGTACACGTACGTCGTCAGCTCCACAGCAGTGACCCTGCCCCTTGCCCCGAACACCCACACTCCCAGACAGGGCTGATAAACACAAGCCATGCCAGTCTCAGCTCCACATAAACCATCCTTGCTAACAGCACAGCAGGCTGCCCAAATATTGAGATCCAAACATAGCAAGTGGACTTTAGCTTTCTTCAGGCACCATCTTCCTGCCATCTTGTTAGGACCTGGTTTTCTCAGACTCGTCAAAGATTTACAAACTATCATTTCAACTGAGTCATTTCTACAAATGGTCCCACATTCTGAGTTCATTCCCATCCATTTTAGCTTCAGAAGCCAATATTCTCTGATCTTATCCTCAAATTCTGATGACTTACTCAACTCTCACTATAATAGCAGCTCACGATTTCTGAACACTTTGCATGTGTTCATGTGTTGATCCTCTAGAAACACTGCAGGGTGAGCAGTGTTACTGGACCCATTTATCAGATAAGGAAGCTGAAGGGGTAGATGAGGTGAGTGAGGGGCAGAACTGGGATTTGAACACAGGCCTTTCTGACTCCAGAGGCCTGCACCAATGTGTGCCCTCTTCCCTCCCCTCTAAATCAGCATCCAGATCCCGAGCTGACCTGGAAGGCCTTCTCTGGACTTTCGTTAAGAAGCAGAAGCTAGGAATCCTGGGGAGACATGTGCTCCAGACCACAGTTTGAGGTTCATTTTCATTACATTAAGTTTGGAATACAAGGAGAAACACTAAATATTTCCCCAAGTTTCTCCAATTAAACAACAACAACAAAGCAAGTATCACTTTTACCATTTCTTAGAGCTCCATGGATAAGAAGAAACCCTTCCATACACTTCCCAAAGGATAAGGGATGACTTCTGTCTCATAGTTTTGTCTAACTAAAACAAAGTCATGGCAACCTTTTTTAGGTTCTAAAGAATTGGGGTAGCTGGTGGTGGATACCTGAAACTATTAAACTACAACCCAGAACCCATGAATCTCGAAGACAGTTGTATAAAAATGTAGCTTATGAGGGGTGACAGTGGGATTGGGAATGCCATAAGGACCAAACTCCACTTTGTCTAGTTTATGGATGGATGTGTAGAAAAGTAGGGGAAGCAAACAAACAGACAAAGGTACCTAGTGTTCTCTTTTACTTCAATTGCTCTTTTTCACTCTAATTATTATTCTTGTTATTTTTGTGTGTGTGCTAATGAAGGTGTCAGGGATTGATTTAGGTGATGAATGTACAACTATGTAATGGTACTGTAAACAATCAAAAGTACAATTTGTTTTGTATGACTGCGTGGTATGTGAATATATCTCAATAAAATGATGATTAAAAAAAAAAAAAAAAAAAACAAAGTCATGGAAAATATCAAATTTAAACCAAACCCAAAAGGTTTTTAAAAATAAATTCTTCCCAAGGGTTAAAATCCACACCCACCCTTTTACTATTACTTTATTTTCCAGAAAGCTAACCCAGCTGGAGTCTTCTGGACAGACTAACGGAGATCTGGGGGAGAGTGGGGCTGGAACTGGTGAACATGCCTAGGAAACATGTCAAAAATACAGAGATCTGAGGCACAGAAACCCAGGCGCCAAGATCCACAGTACTGATGGGACAGTGCCCACATCTCCATGGTTCTCAGCAAGGAAAACAGGCTGCCCTGTCTGCAGCTCCCACAACGGACTTATTCAGTTAGCATAATCCACCAAACCAAGGTGGGAAGGGAAGGCCTGCTTTATGAGGCTGACGACCCTCTTTCTCCCACTGGCATCAGGACTCCACTGAGATCCCCCGCCTCACTTGATTCCCCCAAAGCCACCTTGCTGGTTGTGTGAGAACAGTCTTTAAAGCTTATTTCCAGAGTAATTCAATAGCATCGCCGAGGCCATGCTTGAGAACTGCCCACAAGAGGGCACTGTTAAAACAAAGACTCTCCCGTCTAGCCTGTCAATTGGGAGAGCCCAGGTTTAAGCTTCTCTAGGGTTGAGTCAGGGAACTGGTTGTACAGCTATCAAAGCCTCACTTTGGAGTTCTGAAGAAACATTTAGAAAATCAGACCTTATTTAATGATCTTTCATTTATAGGAGTGTGGATTTAAATGGCTCATTATTTTTTTTTCTAATTTGAAAATTAATTTGAAAGGAAGAATTATTAATAGTCATCTCACCTGTTATTTGTTTAACATTAAGAGAAAATTTACTTGAACTATAGTAATATGCAGACTTTATTTCCCAAGATGCCTTTATATTCAAACAATTGAAAAAAAAAAAAAAACCCAGCACCATAGTAACTAAGCTTTGCATCTTCTGCTGTCTAAAGGAGGGATACAAACTGTCAGCTCACTTCCTGTATAATGGCATGTGGCATCATTAAAAACTTTAGTCAATATCTAAAATTAAAGCCCTATTTAGTAACAACAGGTAATAAAATTAGGGATGGGAAAGATTACCTTCTCTTTAATATAGTGTTCAAAAATAGATATTTAATCTGTTTATTAACATGTGGTTCTACTAGGAGGTAGTTTTACTAACATATCTTGGGGCTTTTCTGATTTTGTAATTTAATGAAACAATCTTGGATTATTTATAGAGTCAAAGACCCTAAAGGATCTGAAAACAGATGCTGCACCTATACCTAAAGCTTTAAAGTTATCCTTATCGACTGAAAACTTTTTGCAATTTAAAATAGTTTTCAACTCTGGGTATTTATTTCTAACTCCCGTAAGAGCTAAACTTGACACTGTTTCCCTGATCTTGACTCTTCTATGACCCAGGAAATGGAATCTGTTCCCATAAATCACCCACCAACTGTAAACAGGTTCATTCCGCCAACAAACCCTTAGTGAGCATCTCCAGGTGCCAGGCCTTGCTGTCACACAATGCTCTACTTCTCCACCCCCAGGTTTTCCTTCAGCACAGCCCCATCCCCAAGACCTCAGTTTCAGATAAAAATGGGGCAAAATCCAGCCTTCATTAGGTAAGTTAGAAGTGGAGACCCTCATTCATCGTCTGTTGAAGACATCCTGAGGTTGCTACAATGAACTAGATTTTCCTTAACAAATTCCCTTGCACCTACCACTTAACTCCCATTCCTAGTAAAGCCAAAATCTGAATTCCAATATCTATGACACTGTATTCCTCTTCAGACTCCTAGCTACCAACACTGACTAATGCAGGCACCTCGAACCAAAGTCATCTTCCTTCACTATTTCACTCAGACTCATCATCATTCATTCAAGAGGACTGTCCTCTCCATCAGTCATTCAGCACACACCATACTTTTTCTCTCATACCCTTAAGACCTTCCAGTGGCATCCCCACCACCCTCTACATCAACCCAGGATCTCAGCTCTGCTACTTATATAAGATGTATGAATTTGAGCAAGCTGCTTAAGCTCTCTGAGCATCTCCAACAAAGGAAAATGGAGCTAATATTTATTCATTCATTTCTTGTGAGGATTCACAGAGAGCATAAATGAGCACCCAGCTAAGGATTCTTATCTCCATTTTAACTCACAGAGACATGACGTATCTTCCAAAGCCACACAGAAGCTGGTCACATGCCAGGGAGAGGGCCTGTGACGAACCCCATGTTCTTCCTGACACTGGTACTTCCCCATAACCCCACTCTGCTCAAATACCAGCTTTCCCCAACCCAGGGAAATACACTTGTCCTTCGCTCACATGAAATGTCAACATCAGCATCTTGATCTTCTGGGAGGACCTTTATGTCTGTTCTTATCTGCCTACAACCTGCCTAGAGTTTAGACCATAAAATCCTACAGGGCAAGATTTCTTGGACAAAGTCCAGCATCTTTCCAGGTTCTAGAGAGGATCCTGGATATTTCTGAAAGTCCACCCAACCAGGGGAAATGTGACTTGGGTTTTATGTCTACCTCCTAAACCTCCATGTCACACAGGACTCAAAGCTAAGTGGCTTATTTTTCACAGTGTGCTGGTTTGAGTGTATTATGTCCTCCAGAAAAAGCCATGTTCTTTGATGCAATCTTGTGTGGGCAGACATATCAGTGTTGATTAGATCGTAATTGTTTGAGTGTTTCCATGGAGATGCACCCCACCCATCTGTGGGTGATGACTCTGATTGATAATTTCCATGGAGGTGTTACCCCACCTATTCAGGGTGGGTCTAAATTAAATCACTGAAGCCATATAAATGAGCTGACAAACATTTATGAGTGACATTTTGAAGAGAAGCTACAGCTAAGAGGGACACGTTGAAGAATGCACAGAAGCTGAGAGAGTAGCTTCAGATGAGGGACAGTTTGAAGACGGCCATTAAAAGCAGACTTTTGCTCCAGAGAAGCTAAGAGAGAACAAATGCCTCAAGAGGAACTGAGAGAGACATTTTTGAGACACTGCAGCCTAGAGGGGAACGTCCTGGGAGAAAGCCATTTTGAAACCAGAACTCTGGAGCACACACCAGCCACGTGCCTTCCCAGCTAAACAGAGGTTTTCCAGACACCATTGGCCATCCTTCAGTGAAGGTACCTGATTGTTGATGTGTTACCTTGGACACTTTATGGCCTTAAGACTGTAACTGTGTAACCAAATAAACCCCTTTTATAAAAGCCAATCCATTTCTGGTGTTTTGCATTCCAGCAGCATTAGCAAACTAGAACACACAGCTTAGCATCATATAAATGTGTTCTCCTCAAAAAAATGTTTTATTTGCACAGCTCCTTCAAGACAGCAGCCATGTCTAAGTTTTGAAACAAATCAAAAGTAACAAACATCATGCACAGAGGTGAAAAAAAAGAAATCTACTTTTTGGGGGCTGAATAATTCTCAGGTTTAAGACACAAAGTCCCATGTAACAACCGAAATACTAAGTTGCAAGGGCTAATTTTTGTCTATTACCTTCAGAAAATAAAAATAAGCAAGATGATTAAGAGTTTGAGGCTAGGCATGATTTTCTCAATATGAAAATAATCAACATAAAGATTTTGAAAATCTCATACCATTTCTTGTGAAACATAATCCGGACTTTTTAGATCAGCAGAATAAAAAGAAAAGTCATAGGTGAAGGTCTTGGTCCGTTCTCTTCCTGAATCCCCAGTTCCTCCTTCTGGTATCTAGAGGGAGATATGATTATGATGAGAATAACAATGTAAAAGAATAACAGAAACAATAGTAAAAATGTAAAGAGAACTGTCATTTGACAAGTGAGCCAATTCAGGGGAAAAAAAATAGCTCTTTCAAAAAAATGTACAATGATCACCATTTTTCATATTCACACCTCAGCGAAAAAATGAATTCCCCCTGACCTCCCTAAAAAATTTGAAGTACACTAAGAGAGAAAAATAACCTTAGATAAATAAAACCTAAACTTCTCCCAGCAATCCAGGCTCCCTGTGATGTGATATTTTTTTCAAGTTCTTACTAAAATATTAGAAGTCTGGACATCTGTAACATTTGAATGTCAGGCAAGATAAGGTTTGTAAAACTCAAAAAGGAAGAGAGTAATCAAGGAAAAGAGACTCCAAAATGTAGCAAGAAAGGGGATTCATCCAAGGCAAGAGGATTCATCTAAGGCCAGTGGTTTCCTCACTCTGATTTAGTAAATACAACTTTTTAGAGATTAAACTTGTACCAAAGGACTGGGAACATGCAAAGATGCATGAAACAAGTAAAAGGTAACTTAACAGCAGGGCATGGACAAGTAATCACTAGTAGAAACATAAGAAGATGCAAGAGGTCAAAGGAGAGAAAGCTTAGCGTGGGCCAGATAGAGCTAGGATGGTACACAGGATTGTGGTAAGTGGAGAAAAAGACATTCCAGTGGAGAATGCCTCATTCAGAGGGACAAGAGAGCCTCAAAGGAGGCTTATCAAATTACCCAGAGTCTGCCCAGTTGGAAGTTAGAAGCATTCTCCAGATCCTATCACTGGAGCTAAAGTTGCACTACTTTGAAATTGGATTTCAAAGTCTCCAATCTCTTGAGCCATAAATTAATAGAAATCCGTTCTCAGAAGTGAACCGGGGACTGATCTGTATTTGGCCCAGGAGCAGCAGGCCTCAGAAGGCCAAACCGATAAACGACAAATATCAATGGAACACGAAAGGGGCTGAGCTCACAAAGCTGGTGATATCTTTATTATTCAAAACGTCCTTCTTTCTCCTCTAAATGGAAAGTATTTGGGATCCTTAAATTTGCTGACAAAATATATAAATCAGATACTTTCACTGCAGGAGGACGAACTTGCCATCTGAGAAAATCAGTGTTTTTTTAATTTCTCTTTCATCCCCCTGAATTTTGAATGACACCAGCTATTACAAATTTATAAAACATGATGATTTTAATTAAAAATTGAAACACATCTGGGGCCAAAGCTTATTTAATTAGTCACAGAATACATCAATTACCAGGCTCAGCATCTACCACAGGGACAGAGGACAAAGATGACTGTGTCTGGGCTAACTTCATGAGCTCACATACCAGAGCTATAGCCTGAATCTGGCGTCCAGATCACATGAAACCAGGGATGGGGACAAGGAAACAGGGCCTCAACCCTTCAGCTTCATGACCAAGGCAAAATCAAGTTGCCATGGCCAAGTGAACGAAGAATGACAAACGTGTTTTATTTACCCACAAGTCATCCCAACAGTAAAACTAACACAGAGCCTCATGCAAGTAGAGCAAGGCCAGGTCATTACTTGCCTTTAAGTTTGTGATGGTTGTTTTGCTTTTCTCCATTTGAATAATGAACTTGGCTTCCAAATCCTTTTCCCTGCAACAGAAATAATTTGACATTTGTTAGGAGAGAAGATTATTTTTTTAAAAACTTGTTTTATTTACTTTTTATATTTGGGGATTTATTTTCAAACAGCATCTGACACACAATCCCTGATACTGCTCCTCCCAAATCCTTACATAAATAAACATAAAGACACACAAAATAGATGCAACCATCCAAAGCTATGATTGACAAATAATGTGTTGTGAAAACTTGGAAGGATTTATAAACTGTAAATAAAAAGGACCATAAATAACAAAAACCTTTGAGGACTGTCACTCATGAAAAAACAACCCCACCAACCTGACTGCAGGGCAGTGGGGATACTTTATCCCTCCACCCAAGATAAAAACCAAGGAAAAAACTGGAATGATCACATCAGGTGCTACTTCTAGAAGCAGCCAGAGTACTGCCCCTTCCTCCCACCTTCTTTCTACAACCATTCAGAAACTGTTATTCCCAGAAAAACCACAGAAAAGGAAATAAAGAGAACTTCTAAAAGAACTTCTAAAAGACCATACAGCCATACTATGGAGTGTTAAGCAACTGAAAAAGGATTGAGGAAGAAGATTTCCACATACTGCTACAGGATACATAGTTAAGCGGAGAACTCAAGACGGAGAAAAGTATATATAGTATAAATAGTATATATATAGTATATTTAAAGACAAAAAGTATAACCTTTTTGTTTTTTAAATGGCTACCTATGGACAAGGAAGAGAACGGAGTGAAGGGGACAGGGATAGTAGCTAGATTTCTACAAATATACTTTGTTCTGTAGATCATCTTTGAATTGATGAAAACATTTTACACAAAAATAAAACAAAATTATTTTGGAAAACAACCTAAAATTCAAAAGTTAAGTTGAAGCAAATGAACCTGTGTATAGAGAGAGACTACTTTGAGTGACTGTATGCAAGAAATGGACTCTAGATTGTAGTGGGATATATCCCAAGGAGAAAAAGCACTTCAAAGAAATCGTAAACCCTTTTCATTAATCGTATTTCTGGTGGCAAAGGAGGTTTTATCATTCTAAGATTTGTCTGTATATTGTGGGGGAAAGCCTGAGTCACACTGGTGGTGCCATTAGGAAGCAAGGTTAGTGAAGTGGTTGAAGGGATCTACAAATATAAAGTTGATGAGATTAAGTAAAAACTCTGTAATCCTCAATGTGAATGGAAAATACCAGCATGAACTTTACCAGAAATTTGAAATTAAAAAAAAAAAAGTACCTCCTAGCTTTGTCTGTTGAAAAAAGCCTAGACTCTTAAGTCTAAATTATAGTCTCTAAATACCAGTTTCCACAAGAAATCAGGGATCCTTGGACAAATGGCTCAATCCAACTATCTGAAACATCTCCTCACACAAGAAAGCAAGAATGTTGTTTGAAACACTAAAAGTTTTGTGCAAGGCAACCTCTAAAATGGCCCCCAGCGACTCCCGCCGCCTGGTGTTCACACCGGATTTGATCCCCTCCCCTGGAGTGCAGCTGGACTGAGTGACTCTGCCAACAAGAGAAGAGGGCAAAAGTGAAGGCCTGTCACTTCCTAGATTTCTGTCTCTCCAGCTCTCTTGTGCTTTTGTGGAGACCTCACAATGTGGTTGTAAGCAGCCCCAGGAGGGACCCACAGGGCGGCCACCTGAGTGGGCTTGGAAGTGGACCCTCCCCCTGCCCAACCTGGGGATGCCTACAAGACCACTGGCACCACGGCTGCAGCCCGTGTGAGACCCAGGGTCAGAGAACTCAGCCAACCCTCACCCAAATTCCTGACCCAGGGCAACAGGGAGATGATAAATGTCTGCTGTCTTAAGCCCCTAACTTCTGGAAGTTGTTACACAGTAACAGATAAGGAATACAAGGGCCATGGCAAAAGGCCTCATGAGCCAAGCTGAATCAATTCCCACTGGCCAAAGTTGAGGGATTTGAGCAGCAAAAGAGGATAATAACTGTAACAGAATGAAATGCACAAAAAATGCCTAAGTGTATGAACTCATAAATAAAAAATAAAAACTCAACAGTCGCCTTTGGAGAATGAAGGAACCACCTTATTATTTTGAAAACTGGTAAATAAAGGGAAAGAATCAAGCATTTACCCTGCATTTCCTAAAGGATCTGTAATCTGTACTTCAAGATAGATAACCAAATAGTTGTTGAGGGGAAGATCCTTTTAGAGGTATTCTTGATAATCAATGAAGGAATGACAGAACATCTTCATTTTGCTACCCCTGGTGAATCTGCGCATCTAGGGAGCAATCACGCATGGCTGCTAACCCAGCCATTCCCAGAATGAGGTGCATCCTGGCTGAAGTACCAACACCAGCAGCACAGTAGGCTTGTCCCCACCCCACCCCTAAAAGATCTGACTGATCTATATCTGATCTACATCAAACCACCAGGAAAAACAGGAAGTGGGACATGTCAAACAACATCAGGGGAGGCAGCCAGCAAAATCTAGCCTGTGGGAAGTGCTACAGGGCAAATGACAAATGTCATTTGGACAAATGTTGCTCAATAACAAACTGCAAGGAATATAAAGATGTAAAGGGGATCTAGAGATTTAAAAAGACATGCCAATCAACTGGATCCCAATTCACACAGAAAAGGCATTTTTTTTTTAATTATAAGAAAGGTAGGGAAATGTTAACACTGACTGGCTATCTGATGATGTTAATTAAGGAATTATTATTTTAAGTGTGAAAATGGTGCCATGAACACTATTTGTACAAGTCTTAACCTTTTAGAGATACCTACTGAAATATTTACAAATGAAATGATAGGATGTCTGGGATTAACTTTGAAATAATCTGGGGGGAGGGAAGGGAGCAGGCAGAGGTAGAAATCAAACAAGACTGACCACCTCAGGATGAACAGCAACAGAATAAATACCATCATGAACAACGAGACCCAAAGAGAATGTCATAGTAATTCCCATTCAAGAACCACAACAGATTCCCACAGCCTGGTGTAACATTTCCAAGCCAATCTGAAGAGGAAGTGTAGGGCTGGATGAAGAGAATAATGGTGTGAAGGACACACACACACACACACACATTAAATCCCTCTCACATGCAGCCCAGCTCTTCCACTCTGACCTATCAGGTACTGGGCAACCCCAGTGTGGACCCAAAAGTGAGGACTGCCTTAGGGACACCCCATGGCCAAACAACCTTAAAACAAATACTTAATGAAAAGCACACATCTCCTAGAGCGTTTAACTACCAAAAGTATTTATGCCCAGCAACAGTCTAATACCATAGACTGCTTCTTCTCAGTTCCTCCCAGCCCCACCAGTACATCACTCCTCAATCACTCAATAACTTAATGTGTCTTGATCTTTAATTGTAAAACCACCATTATCAAAAATACCTCTTTTGAACACAAAACCATCCAGGTATCTAGAAGGAGTAGAAGCGATTGTAGTAGCTACTCACACTACTGTCAAATCTTACAAAACAAAAAGCAATGTGATCACTTTCTTCTCCATCCACCACTCTTGTTGGCAGCCAGAGATTCCAAAAGCCTCAGAAACATATACCTTTAGAGCAGCAAAACTTAAAGGGCCCTCCACTTGATCACTGATTTTAGCCTATGGGTAGCCATGACAATAGGTTCCTAGTTTTAAATTAACATCCATCTATAAAAACACTAGGTACTGAATCTCTATATAATTTTCTTTTTCTTGGTTGCTAGAGTATTAGAATTAGAATTGAAATGGTAGAACTCTAACCCATAGCATCCTTTGAAATTTGTTCTATAGCTACTTGTAGAACTGTAATTAAAAGCTATCACTTTTTTGTATATATGTTACATTTCACAATAAGAAAATAACTGAAACAATGGTATTATAACCCATAATAACTTTGGAAATTTCCTATATAAATACTTGTTAAATCATACTTTGAAAGATATTACCTTTTTGTATATATGCTATATTTCACAATAAGTTAATAACTGAAACTGTGGAACTATAACCCAAAATATTCTTTGAAATTTGTTCTCTAACTACTTGTTAAATTGCAGTTGGAAAGTTGTTACTACTATGTTTATATGTTACATTCCAAACTTTTAAAAAATGATTAAAGGAAAAAAAAATACTAGGAAAGACAGTGACTGAATCACTGTTACATAATAAGAGCACTTTCCAATTAACCAGTTCTAAAATCAAAACTGAAGACACCAGACGGGTTTCAAAGGGTTCACAACCTCCCTGAAGTCATATACACTGAGGTGTGGTAGTGCGGCAGGGCAGTAAGGCGGCAGGTTCATTTTTCTGAGAGTTCATAGCTTTCCTCAGTTTCTCAAAGGACCCCATGGCCCCAAAAGATGGGAAACCCTGCTCAGGCTCTTCTTATTTAGAACATGGTCTAGAAACAAGCAGCATCAGTGGCCCCCGGGAGCTCTTTACAAGAGGAATCTCAGGCCCATCCCAGATTTGCAGAATCGGTACCTGCATTTCAACAAAATCCATAAATGATTCCCATGACCACTAAAGTTTGAAAAGCACCACTCTGACATTACATTTAATACGACACAGAGATACAATGGTTTACCCTTACTCTTATGAAACAAACTACATTATCTATTTCTTACACTAGGAAAAACAATAACTTTGTTCTTTCTTTTAAGCTTTATTTTTAAAATTACACTGCAGTATATGGATATAACAAGTCAGCTGAGGCTGTCTCTATTCTGCTCTTAAATTGTACAATGTCTTCTGACCAAGACAATAAATGTCTGACATAATCTGATACAGGCAGTCATCTGGGCACCATGATATCCAGATTTTCTCATTCTCAGCACCCTGCCAACTATTCTATTCAACAATTCTAGCCCTTTCTATTCCCAGACCATTTCCCATTGTCAATATAAGACTACAGGCTTGGAAGTCATTTAAAAAAATAATCCCGGGTCCTCAAGATAAAGATGGCAGTCATCTGTCCTAGAAAGGAAATTTCACATTCAAATAATGATTTCCTAACTTGTGTCTTCCTTAAGCATGAAAACTAAAACTGTAAGAAAAAGATGTACTTTACTCCAAAAATAATCTCTAAATATATTATTTTATAGCAAAGGTGATCTCTAGCGTTTCAACCATAGAGAGCAAAAACCTTACAGAAAAGCCAATGTAACCACCATAAGGTGTTTATGATGGTTGGAGTAATTAAATGTTGAAACTATCCCTTCAGTGAAATTCATCCCTTGTAGATTCCAGGAGAACTGTCAAACCTACAAATATTTGAAAGACGAAAGGAAGAAAGAAGGAAGCCTTCAGTATCTTCTCTCCCACCACACCCTGCAGACAGTCCTTCTCAGCTCACCTTGTCCACAAGAGAGTCTAGCTTCTGGGGATGACCTTCTCTTCAAGCCCAGGACCCTTCACTGTCACAGGTGACGTCAAGGCCCATGCCAGGCTCTGTATTAGTTTGCCTGAGCTGCTATCACAAATACCACAAGCTTGTTTGGGTTTAAACAACAGTAATTTACGGGGTCACAGTTTCAAAAGCTAAAGGTCCAAAATCAAGATATCAGCCAAGTTTACTTTCTCCCTTGAAGACTGTAGCGTTCTGCTGCTGGCTGCTGATAATCCTTGGAATTCTTTGGCTTGTATATCTGCCTCCAGTGGCATGGAGATGTCCTCTCCTTTCCTTGCTTCTGTAACTTCCAGGTTTTCATCATAAAGCTTCCAGTAATCCAGTTTAAAGTCCATCTTGCTTCCACTGTTCATACCTTAACTAAAAATAGTATCGTCAAGAGGCCATTTACAATGGGTTCACACACCCTCAGGAATGCAGACTAAGATTACAAATGTGTTTGTTGGGGTACCTAATTCAACATACCACAAGCTCCATCCTATAGCCTTGCCTCCTGCTCCCTCACCCCTCACATACAGTTATCAAGTCCTGTCCAGTCTACCTCCTACCAACTTTGGCCACATCTCCCCCATCCTCAAACACTGTCCTAGGTCAGGCCACCACCACCTCTCTCTAGCCTGTTTCCAACTTTGTACCTTACCCACCACACTCTATACTCCACTCTCTGCTATTAGAAAGATCCTTCTAAAAAACACATCTCATCATGACATTCCCCTGCTTTACACTCCTTCAGTGACTTCTCCAAGACTACAGGATAAAGTCTAAACTCTCAATGGTATACAAAGCTGTGATAATTTGAAGCTGTATGGACCCCAGAAAAGTATGTTCTTAAAGTTAATCCACTCCTGTGGGTGTGCCACCCTTTGTAAGCAGGATCTGTTGGTGAGTAGGATCTTCACTTATGATATGACCCACCTCAATGAGGTGGGCCTTAATCCTCTTACTGGAGTCCTATATAAGAACGAAATTCAGACAAAGAGAGAAAGCCAAGGAAGCCAGAAGCTGAAAACAAACCCAGAAGAGAAGGGAGAGACCAGCAGATGCTGCCATGTACCTTGCCATGTGACAGAGGAGTCCAGGATCACTGGCAGTCAGTTTTGGGGGAGAAATGATGCCTTCATTTGGACATTTTCCTCAGCCTCAGAACTATAAGCTTGTAAGCTAATAAATTCCCATTGTAAAAGCCAATCCATTTCTGGTACATTGCTTTCAGCAGCCTAGCAGACTAAAACAAAAGCTCTTCATGATCTGACCCTAGTGCATTCTACCACTCCAACACTATCATCCCACCCCACCCACTCCACCTAGCCAACTCCCAGCTATCCCTGCGGACTCAGTTTAGACTTCTTCATGCCCTCTGGAGAGCCTTCCAGAGCCCTCTGCCCTATCCCCAAGTTCAATGCCCCCCCTGCTTGACTCACCCACTGGACTGTGAACTTCTGAATAGTAAGGTCTGTGTTTGTCTAGGTTTACATCCCCAGCCCCTGGCATGGTGCCTGCAACTTTGAGGTGCTCAAAGGTTGTTGAATATCAATGACTGAGTGACATATTCAATGAATGGCTCTTACCCCAGCCCACCCTTTGCCACGTCCATCCTCTACCTAAGCCAGTCTCCCTACTAAACCCCCTACCATCCTCGTTCTTGTCTACCCACAAACTAAAATATATTCCCAATTTCTGCTCACATTTTCAAGAAAGGCTTGTCTCAGATCTGGTTTCACTCTATTCCTCCTTCAAAACCATTTATTTCCTTCCATACACCTCCCTAGCTCATCCCACTCATATGGGACAACAGCATCTCTCCAATTAGTCTAGAGAATCTCAGAAAAGCACAGCCCAGCTTTCTTTACACGTCACAATCTGAGTTCACTGAGCTCAAGGGCAACACACTATCAGTGTTCAGTGTTTAATTTTTAATCTTTCACCAAAAATTATTAAATACTAAGCACTGAGAGGTCCCAGACCTCAGGGTCAATTTCCTCTGACATTTAAGAAACATGGGAAATAAATCTTGACATCTTTCTTACATTAAGGAAAATAAATAATCCCAAAATATTACTTAAACATTGATCTGATAAAAGAGCAAAATGAACTCTCTCTCCCTGGCCATTGTCGTGAATTGGGTTTCTAAACCGAAAAGCCAATTATTGTTACTTCATATAAATAAGTAATTTATTTGAAAGGACTGGAAACTAGTCCATAAAATGCTACAAATGAACCAGCTGGACTAAGTATAATGAAGTATGGATTAAATTTAAAGGATAAAAAAAAAAGGAAAGGAAAGAAAATGATTTAAAATACCCAATCATGGACAGAGATGAATTATGTCAGCTCTCAAATATGTGAGTAGAAGAAAGCTTGCTAGGAAAAACAACTGCATGTTAATTCAAATATTTTTGAAAACATGTTTTTAAATTATTCAGCAATGAGAATTGATTCCATTTGCTCAGCTGACAGCATTTAGTCATTCCATTAATAATCAGCAAGACTGGAGAACTTTGGGATCTCCAAACTGAGCCATTAGCTTAAAAGATGCCAAAGATTGGTTCATTTGCCCTGAATTCTAAAGAAAAACAGCATCCCCAAATGAACCATCATTTAACTGCCTTCATTTGGGTGGCAGGACACTCAATAGCAAAAGTAAAATATAAAATATATCTTAAGAAAGAAGGCATGAACTCCACATGTACTGATATGGTAAAATGTCCAAGAACACTGTTAAGTGGGGAGAAAAAGCAAGTTACAAAGTGGCATGCAAACTATGATCCAATTTGTGGTAACATACATACATACATACATACATAAATTATTTAAAAAGCAATAAATAATACAATAAAGCAAAAGGCATATCCATTCATATGCTTCTAGATGCACAAAACGTTTCTCTCCAGAGACTGAGTGGGAACAGGGCCTAAGGGTATAAGAAAATGAACATTTCACTGTTGGAATTTATTTTAGCATAATTTTATATTACTTTTATAATTAAAATAAATTTAGTTAGTTAAAAGAAAAAAAAGTCCCTGTTTTAAAACTTTGGGTGGTTCCTCAGTAGTCTAGGCTAAGTCCACATTCTAGGTAGCAGGAAAATGAGGCTCCACCTGGTCACTGCATTTCCGCACCTCCCTGTGCTTCCATCATCCTCATATGCTGCCTGGATGTGCTTCTCCCCTCCCCGCCCCCTTCTACATCTCAACATTCAAAAGCAGACCCAGATTCTCCCTCTTTGGTGAAGTGTTCCTGATAGCCTAGGCTCAAGGAATTATTCATGCCCTCTGCTCCACCCCATAGCACTTCTCTTTTTCTCTTTTATTAGGGTTCGAGATAAAATACAGGATGCATAGTTAAATATGAATTTCAGATAAAAAGCAAAAAATTTTTTAGTATCAGTATGTCCCAAATATTGCATGAGGCGTACGTACACTTTATTTTGTTTGCTAAATCTGGCCGGGCTGCCTCTTATACAGAGGCTTTGCAATCATCAGGCTCTTCCATAGTTAGATGCAATATGAATTCTCCTCCCGTCCCCCAAGCCCAGAGAGAGCAGAGTCTTCAAGAATGCTTGCACCCTCAGTACCCAACAGAGTAGCAGAGGCTCCATAAATACACATCGCCTCACCTATCTCAATCATGGAGGTCTGTTCTGAAACCATCTGTCTCTGTGCTGCCCCTTATCCTTCTATCCAATTCAAGCACTCAGAGAGATTATAAAGTGATGTTAGCTCATAATTGGAGCTGCCTGACCACTTTCAGTTGCACTCCATGAAATCGTAAAAGCCTTCAGCTCAGTGTTTTAGAAGAATCCAGGAATGATAGATAACTAAAAATAACTTGGGGGTAGGCTTTTCAGGCAATCAACCTGACTTCATTTCGGCTTCTTGAATGTGGTCAGTTAGAGGCCAGGAGCAAAGCCAGAGGCCAATCTTGAAACCCCACCTGCAAGCCAATGAGAAATCCCCACAACCTCTGCTCAATTCCCATCAGGCTGCCACTATGAATGAGCCAAGTACAACTGTCGAGGACTGTTAGATATTATGAGCCTCCCATGCTAAATGAAATCCACAGCTGACCCCTGCCACAGCAGAAGGGAAGCTATTAAGCTAAGCCTTTTATCTTCCCTGGCCAAAAGGGAGTATAGTAAACCTAAAAGATAAAGCAAAGAGCCAACTATTCCAGGTTGGGATTCCTGAGAAGCAGGCAACATGGGGGAGTTTAGCATGCAAGGTTTTTTTTTTTTTTTTTTTTTTTTTTTAATCATCATTTTATTGAGATATATTCACATACCACGCAGTCATACAAAACAAATTGTACTTTCGATTGTTTACAGTACCATTACATAGTTGTACATTCATCACCTAAATCAATCCCTGACACCTTCATTAGCACACACACAAAAATAACAAGAATAATAATTAGAGTGAAAAAGAGCAATTGAAGTAAAAAAGAACACTGGGTACCTTTGTCTGTTTGTTTGCTTCCCCTACTTTTCTACACATCCATCCATAAACTAGACAAAGTGGAGTTTGGTCCTTATGGCATTCCCAATCCCACTGTCACCCCTCATAAGCTACATTTTTATACAACTGTCTTCGAGATTCATGGGTTCTGGGTTGTAGTTTAATAGTTTCAGGTATCCACCACCAGCTACCCCAATTCTTTAGAACCTAAAAAAGGTTGTCTAAAGTGTGCGTAAGAGTGCCCACCAGAGTGATCTCTCGGAGCATGCAAGGTTTTTATAAAGGCGTATCCTTGGGATCATCACTTGGGGAAGGGCAGAGAAGATAGCAGGACAGGGCAGAGAGAGAAATCAAGCTGCAATGCAGACCCAACGACATACTTGGCCAACCCAACGGGCAGTTCTGGAGCTGGAATAGTTCTTCAGAGACGTCCCAAACTGAGCCAAGGTGGCCAGGACTTTATGCCCCCATGTTGCTCAGTCATGGACCGGAGGCAGCCTGGGAAGGGCAAAACAATGGGTGGGGCAGCCCTCTGCAGCCAAGACAACCCTGAAGGGGATGCCAGTTGAAGGCTGTGTGCCACTGGCACGCCAGCACAGGACAACAAGTCCTTCATCAAAGCAGGATCTGGGCAGCAATCACAGTGTCCACTACACCAAATCCCCTTAAAATCAAGCTTTATAATATACTAAGGAGTGACAGTACTAACTACCAGGGGCCAACACCCTTGCACAGAGCAATGCACTTGGGGCAACAGAGCAAGAAAGAAGGTTGAGACAGTACAGGCACAAAACGGCAGAGTAGGAAGTTTTACAAATTGCTCTAGAAAAATGAAAGAGCTGGAAAGAGAGACTGGACTTAATGAGGTGGTGATCCTGGAACCAGAATGGACATTTTGAACAACTACAGGAGTGTCAGAAGAAGCGAGAGGCTGCCTGAAGTTCAGCTTTTGGAAGTGGAAGCGTGACGCAGTGACCAACCCCCACCGCTCAGCCCCAGGGCAGTGGCTGCAGAAACAGCTACAGTTGCGGTAACACAGCTCGGATTCCATTCCGGGAGCAGCTGGCTGCGGCCAGGGCTGGTAGAGAAAAACTCCTCTTCTAAAAGTTGGGGTTCAGGGTCAAGGCCAGTCTGGGGACTCCATGAAGGACTAGCAGGCAAGCAGGCCTCAGTTTCAACCCTCTGAGCAGCAGTGTCCCCTACCTCCCACCTGCATCCACCTGGATGTACTAGTTAAGTGGGTTTTTTTTTCCTTCCTTCTGTGTGTGGGTGTTTCCTAGTCTGCCAGAGCCCCGAGGGCCCAGCATAGACTCTGGCCTTGGTTTCAGGCCTCTATGCATCAGCAGTTTCTAGGTTCACACTAGCATCTACCAAGACTTAAAGACCCAATGCACTTCATTAGTTTGATTTCTTCTGTCTCTCTTGTGTTGTTTATTCTGGCTGATTCCTGAGGTATCAGCATGGACGCTAGCCTCGGTTTCCCTCAGAAGCAGCGTCTTCTGGCTTTATACCAATATCTATAGGAACACAAAAAGCCAGTGCACCCCTTTCTCTTTTTCCTTTTTTGCTTGGTGGGTTGTTTTTTTCTTTCTCTGTTTTTATATTTTGGAGTCTGGTGGGTCCCTGAGGGACGAGCAAGGACACTGGCCTAGTTCTCGGCCTCGAAAGCAGCAACCTATGGCTTCCTACTGCACATAATAAGACACTCGGAGAGGAAGTGCACCTCAATATTTCTTTTCTTTGTTTTTATTTCTTGGTGTTTTGGGGGAGAGGGGCTATTTTGTCTATTTGTTAGTATTGTTTTACCTTCCTCTTTCCTCCCTATTTTTTTTCCCTTCTTGTTCTTTTTCTGGCAGACTGAATAGTGGGAGAACTAAATTTCCAGAGTGACCGCAACATTAATACTCAGAATGTCCAGTTCTAAACAAAAAATTACAAAACAAACAAGGAGACAGGAAAGCATGGAACCATCACAAAAAAAAAAAAAAAAAAAAAAAAAAAATTTGATGTAAACTATTCCAGAGGAAGCAGAGTCTAGAATTAAAGCCCTTAGAACAACTCTTACAAACAGGATCAATGGATTAATGGAAAACATGGACAAAGCACTAAAGGAAACCAAGAAAACAATGTATGAGCAAAATGAGAATTTCAATAATGATATAGAAATTAAAGATATACAGATATACCTTGCTTTATTGCACTCCACTTTATTCCACTTCACCAATATTGCATTTTTTACAAACTGAAGGTTTATGGTAACCTTGCGTCGAGGAAGTTTATCCAACAGCATTTGCTCATGTCTCTGTGTCGCATTTCAGTAATTTGCACAATATTTCAAAAATTTTCATTATTATTATATCTGTTATGGTGATGTGAGATCAGTGATCTTTGATGTTACTATTATAGTTGTTTTGGGACACCAGAAACCACACCCATATAAGACAATGAACTTAATCAATAAACGCGGTGTGTGTTCCAACTGCTCCGACCCTGTCTCTCTCCCCCTCCTCAGGCCTCCCTATTTTCTGAGGCACAATGCAATATTGAAATTAGGTCATTAAATAACCCTACAATAGCCACTAAGTGTTCAAGTGAAAAGAAGGCTCCCACCTTCCTCAGTTTAAATCAAAAGCTAGAAATGATTAAACTTAGTGAGGAAGACATATTGAAAGTGAAGATAAGCTGAAAGCTAGGCCTCTTGCACCAAACAGCCAAGTTGTGAATGCAAAGGAAAAGTTCTTGAATGATATTGAAAGTGCTACTCCAGTGAACACATGAATGGTAAGAAAGGCAAACAGCCATACTGCTGATATGGACAAAGTTTTAGAGGTCTGGACAGAAGATCAAACTAGTCACAACATTCCTTTAAGCCAAAGCCTAATCCAGAGCAAGGCCATAAATCTCTTCAATTCTATGAGAGCTGAGGGAGGTAAAAAAGTTGCAGAAGAAAAGTTTGAAACTAGCAGACGCCAGTTCATGAGGCTAAGGAAAGAAGCTGTCTCCATAACATAAAAGAATAAGGTGAAGCAGCAAGTGCTGATGCAGAAGCTGCAGTAAGTTATCCAGAAGATCTAGCTAAGATAATTTACAAAGGTGACTACCAAAAAAAAAAAAAAAAACAGATATTCAATGTAGACAAAACAGCCTTCTATGGGAAGAAGATGCCATCTAGGACTTTCATAGTTAAAGAAGACAAATCAATACCTGGTTTCCAATCTTCAAAGGACAGGCTGACTCTCTTACTAGGCGCTAATGTAGCTGGTGACTTTAAGTAGAAGCCAATGCTCATTTACCATTCTGAAAATCCCAGGGCCCCTAAGAATGATGCTGAATCTACTCTGCCTGTGCCCTATAAATGAATAACAAAGCCAGGATGACAGCACATCTGTTTATAACATGGTTTACTGAATATTTTAAGCTCACTGTTGGGAACTCCTGCTCAGAAAATAATAAAGATTGCTTTCGAAATATTACTGCTCACTGACAACACACCTGGTCACCCAAAAGCTCTGAGGAGAGGTACAACAGATTAATGTTGTTTTCATGCCTGTGAACACAACATCCTTTCTGTAGCCCATGGATCAAGGAGTCATTCTGAGTTTCAAGTCTTGTTATTTAAGAAATACATTTCTTAAGGCTTCAGCTGCCATATATAGTGATTTCCTTTGACAGACTTGGGCAAAGTAAATTGAAAACCTTCTGTAAAGAATTCACCATTCTAGATGCCATTAAGAACATTCGTGATTCATGAGAGAGATCAAATATCAACATTCCTAAAAGTTTGGAAGAAGTTGAGTCCAATCTCATGGGTAACTTTGAGGGGGTCAAGACTTCAGTGGAGAAAGCAACTGCAGATGTGGCGGAAATAGCAAGAGAACTAGAATTGGGAGTGGAGCCTGAAGACGTGGCTGAATTCCTGCAATCTCATGAAAAAATTTTAATGGATGAGGAGTTGCTTCATATGGATGAGCACAGAAAGTGATTTCTTGAGACGGAATCTACTCCTGCTGAAGATGCTGGGAACACGGTTGAAATGACAACAAAGGATTTGGAATACTCCATAAACGTAGTTGATAAAGCAGCGGTAGGGTTTGAGAAGACTGACTCCAATTTTGGAAGAAGTTGTACTGTGGGTAAAATGCTACAAAAAAGCACCGCGTGGAGACAACAGGAAGATGGCAGCATAGAGAGGAGTAGAAGCTAGTTTGTCCCCCAGAACAACTAATAAACAACCAGGAACAACAAGTAAATAATCTGGAATAACTGCAGGGGGGAAAACATGACTGTCCACTCATCATACACCAGCATGAATTGGGAGGAATTCCTAAGTTCACAGGATAAAATCTGTAAGGAAAAACTGCAGAACCAAGCCAGAAGCCCCCTCCCACCACAGCCCAAACTGCAAAGCCTCCCAGTGCTAGAGAGCAGCTCTCTCCCAGCAAGTGAATATAGCTCAGCTGAGCACCAACTGGGGTTTTAATTAACAAGTGTGGACTGATGAATACAAGCTGCAAATCCCCAATAAGCAGACAGAGGCTTTGGGTGACTATTGACCTTGGAGAGCCAGAGGGTGGCCATGAACTGGCCCTGAAGATGGCTTTCTGTCCCTTTTTCAGCTCAGTGGAGAAAGCCTCAGCCATTTTCAGTTCCCAGCGCTCTGATCCAGACAAGAGTGGAGATAGCACAGGCAGAGTCTATTCAAATGCTAAGGACCTCTCCCTAGGGGGGTTATCTTCTCTAAGAGGAAAGAGGTGGGGCCCAGCTCTGCTATCCACCCTCCATTCAGAACTGGACCCCAGAGCCTGGGGGAAAACAGCCACAGGCCACACCTCCTTTCACAGTCTGGAGCTACAGCCTGACAGGCGTTACCTGCTGAGCAGAAAAGCATAGTGACTTGAAGCCTCACAGGGTGCACCAATCATCTAGGACACCCCCTCAGGGAAACGTGATACTATTGCCTTCTTCTAAGACCTGAGCCCCGTTCTGGTCTGGGAAAATCTGACTGAGGTAACCAAGGAAACCAGATGCCTAGACAACAGAAAACTACAACCTACACTAAGAAAAACGAAGTTATGGCCCAGTCAAAGGAAAAAACTTACACTTCAACTGAGATACAGGAATTTAAACAACTAATACTAAATCAGTTCAAAAAGTTTAGGGAAGATATGGCAAAAGAGATGAAGCATATAATGAAAACACTGGACACATATAAGGTAGAAATCAAAAGTTCGAAAAACCAACTGGCAGAATCTATGGAAATGAAAGGCACAACCCAAGAGATGAAAGACACAATGGAAACATACAACAGCAGATCTCAAGAGGCAGAACAAAACACTCAGAAACTGGAAAACAAGGCACCTGAAGCCTACACACAAAAGAACAGATAGAGAAAAGAAGGGAAAAGTATGAGCAACATCTCCAGGAACTTAACAAAACAGAATGCAGGAATGTATGTGTCATTGGTGTCCCAGAAGGAGAAGAGAAGGGAAAAGGGGCAGAAGCAATAATAGAGGAAATAATCAATGAAAATTTCCCATCTCTTGTGAAAGACATAAAATTACAGATCCAAGAAGCACAGCATACCCCAAACAGAATAGATCTGAAGAGGTGTACACCAAGACACTTAATATTCAGATTATCAAACATCACAGATAAAGAGAGAATCCTGAAAGCAGCAAGAGAAAAGTGATCCATCATATACAAAGGAAGCTTGATAAGACTTTGTGCGGATTTCTCAATAGAAACCATGGAGGCAAGAAGGAAGTGATATATTTAAGATACTGAAAGAGAAAAACCACCAACCAAGAATCCTATATCTGGCAAAACTATCCTTCAAATATGATGGACAGCTTAAAATATTCTCTGACAAATAGACAATGACAGAGTTTGTGAACAAGATACCTGCTTTACAGGAAACACTAAAGGAAGCACTGCAGACAGAAAGGAAAAGAAAGCAGTGAGAGGTCTGGAAAACAATTTTGGGAGACAGCAGCACAACAATGTAAGTACACTGAACAAAGACGACTGTGAGCATGATTGAAAGAGGAAAGTTAGGACTAGGTGGGACACCAGAACGAAAGAGGAAAAATCAAGACAGGGATTGTATAATTCAGTGAAACCTAGGGTGCTCAACAATTGTAATAAAAGGTATAAATATGTTGTTACATGAGGTAGAACAAATGAATGTCAACACTGCAAGGTGCTAAAAATAGGGTGGGATGGAGGGAAAATATAATCAATGCAAACTAGAGACTATAATTAACAGAAACACTGTATTATGCTTCCTTTAATATAACAAAGGCAATATATCAAAGCTAAATGCATACGGTGGGGGGTGCCTGACATAGGGGAAGGGTATGGGACTCCTGGCATTGATGTTCTCTGATTCCTCATTCGACTTCAGTTTAATGCTTTCTTTCCTTTTATTGCTTTCTAGCTGTCATGTTTTTGTTTTCTCTCTCTCTCTTTTTTCTTTTTCTTTTGTCCCTCTACCTTCTTTGACTCTTCCTCCTTCTTTGTGGAAGAAATGGAGATGTCCTTATATAGTTAGTGGCAATGGTGCTGAATACATAAATACATGACAATACAGTGAACCAATGATTGTTTACTTAGGGCAGAATGTATTAGCGTGTGAACAAAACCATCTTAAAAAAAACAGGTTGACGAAGAAACCTTGAGGGCACTGTATTGAGTGAAATGAGACAGACACATAAGGACAAATATTGCAGGGTCTCATTGATATGAACTAATTATAATATGTAAACTTATAGACATGAAATATAAATTACCAGGATATAGAATGAGACTAAAGAATGGGGAGTGATTGCTTATTATGAGCAGAATGTTCAACTAGTAAGAACTTAAACATTTGGAAATGGACAGTGATGATGGTAGCACATAGTGAGAACTAATAGTGCTGAATGGTGTGTGAAGATGGTGGAAAGGGGAAGCTCAGAGTCACATATGTCACCAGAAGGAAAGTTGGAGGTTAAAAGATGGAAATGTATAAAACAGTGAATCTTGTGGTGGACAATGTCTGTGATTAACTGTACAAATACTAGAAGTCTCTCTCATGAACCAGAACAAATGTATGACACTATAACTAGAAGTTAATAATAGAGAGGCATATAGGAAATATATATATATATACCTATTGCAAACTATATACTACAGTTAGTAGTATTTTAACATTCTTTCATCAACAGTAACAAATGTACTATACCAATATTATGAATAAATAATGGAGGGGGGGTGGTTAGGGATATGGGAAGATTTTAGTTTCCTTTTTTTTGTCTCTATTTCTTTTCTGGAGTAATGAAAATGTTCTAAAAATTAAAAAAAAATTAATTGTCGTGATGGATGCACAGCTGTATGATGGTACCATGGGCAACTGATTGTACACTTTGGATCTTTGGATAATTGTACGGTTTGTGAACAATCTCAATTTAAAAAAAAAAAAAAGCATCGCATGCTACAAAGAAATCTTTCGAGAGAAGAAGAGTCAATCAAAGTAGCAAACCTCAGTGTTGTCTTATCTTAAGAAATTGCCACAGCCACCCCAACTTTCAGCAACCACCACCCTGATCATTCAGCAGCCATCAACAACTAGGCAAGACCCTCCGCCAGCAAAAAGATAACTTGCTGAAGGCTCAGATGATGGTTGGCATTTTTTAGCAATAAAATATTTTTAGTTAAGGTATCTACATTGTTTACTTACACAAAATTCTATGGTACACTCAACAGACAACAGTATAGTGTAAACATAACTTTTATATGCACGGGGAAACTGAAAAATTTGTGTGACTTGCTTTGTTTCGATACTCATTTTGTTGTGGTAGTTTGGAAGCAAACCTGCAATTTCTCAAATTTATGTCTGTATAAAAAATAACCAAATGGAAATTCTCAGACTCAAAGGAACAGTAACTGAAATGAAAATTTCAATAGAGGGGTTCAAGAGCAGATTGGAGAAAGCAGAAGAAAGGATGAGTGAACTCAAAGACAAGACAATTGAAATTATCCAAGTTGAGCAGAAAGAAAATAGGGGAAAAAAAAAAAAGACCCCGAGGAACCTGTGGGACACCATCAATATATGCATTATAGGAGTCCCAGAAGGAGAAGAGAGAGATAAATAGCCAGAAAAAAAATATTTGAAGAAATAATGGCAGAAAACTTACCAAAGATAATGAAAGATATGAATATACACCTCCAAGAAATGCAAAAAATGCCAAGCAGGATGAACCCAAACAGATCTACACCAAGACACCCTATGATCAAACTGTCAAATGCCAAGGATTAAGACAGAATCTTTTTTTTTAATTCATTTTTACTGAGATATACTCACATACCGTGCAGTCATACAAAACAAGGCGTACATTCAGTTGTTTACAGTACGATTGTATAGTTGTGCATTCATCACCAAAATTAATTTTTGACATTTTCATTACCACACACACAAAAATAATAAGAATAAAAATTAAAGTGAAAAAGAACAATTAAAGTAAAAAAAGAACACTGGGTGCCTTTTTTTCTTCCCCCATTTTTCTACTCATCCATCCATAAACTAAATAAAGGGGAGTGTGGTCCTTATGGCTTTCCCAATCACACTGTCACCCCTCATAAGCTACATTTTTATACAATCGTCTTCAAGATTCATGGGTTCTGGGTTGTAGTCTGATAGTTTCAGGTATCTACTGCTAGCTATTCAAATTCATTAGAACCTAAAAAGGGTCAAGACTGAATCTTAAAAACAGCAAGCGAGAAGCTGTGTATCACCTAAAAGGGATCCTTATTAAGATTGTCTGATTTCTCAACAGAAACAAAGGTGACCAGAAGGCAGAGGGAGGACATATTTAAAGTGCTGAAAAGAAAGCAAACTGCTACCTGAGAAGAATAAACCTGGCAAAACTATCCTTTAAAAATGAGGGAGATGTGGGAGACTTCAACACATCACTCTCTCCTATAGATAGATCAACCAGACAGAATACCAATAAGGAAACTAAAAACCTAAACAATCTGATAAACGAATTGGATTTAACAGACATATATAGAACATTACATCCCAAATCACCAGGATACACATACTTCTCTAAGTGCTCACGGAACTTTCTCCAGAATAGATCATATGCTGGGACATAAAACAAGCCTCAATAAATTTAAAAAGATTGAAATTATTCAAAGCACATTCTCTGACCACAATGGAATACAATTAGAAGTCAATAACCATCAGAGACTTAGAAAATTCACAAATACCTGGAGGTTAAACAACACACTCCTAAACAATCAGTGGGTTAAAGAAGAAATAGCAAGAGAAATTGCTAAATATATAGAGATGAATGAAAATGAGAACACAACATACCAAAACCTACGGGATACAGCAAAAGCGGTACTGAGGGGGAAATTTATAGCACTAAACGCATGTATTAAAAAGGAAGAAAGAGCCAAAATCAAAGAACTAATGGATCAACTGAAGAAGCTAGAAAATGAACAGCAAACCAATCCTAAACCAAGTAGAAGAAAAAAAATAACAAGGATTAAAGCAGAAATAAATGACATAGAGAACAAAAAAACAATAGAGAGGATAAATAACACCAAAAGTTGGTTCTTTGAGAAGATCAACAAGATTGACAAGCCCCTAGCTAGACTGACAAAATCAAAAAGAGAGAAGACCCATATAAACAAAATAATGAATAAGAAAGGTGACATTACTGCAGATCCTGAGGAAATTAAAAAAATTATAAGAGGATACTATGAACAACTGTATGGCAACAAACTGGATAATGTAGAGGAAATGGACAATTTCCTGGAAACATATGAACAACTTAGACTGACCAGAGAAGAAACAGAAGACCTCAACCAACCCATCACAAGCAAAGAGATCCAATCAGTCATCAAAAAGCTTCCCACAAATGAATGCCCAGGGCCAGATGGCTTCACAGGGGAATTCTACCAAACTTTCCAGAAAAGAATTGACACCAATCTTACTTAAACTCTTTCAAAACACTGAAGAAAATGGAACACTACCTAACTCATTTTATGAAGCTAATATCAATCTGATACCAAAACCAGACAAAGATGCTACAAAAAAGGAAAACTACCGGCCAATCTCCCTAATGAATATAGATGCAAAAATCCTCAACAAAATACTTGCAAATCGAATCCAAAGACACATTAAAAAAATCATACACCATGACCAAGTGGGGTTCATTCCAGGCATGCAAGGATGGTTCAACATAAGAAAATCAATCAATGTATTACAACACATTAACAAATCAAAAGGGAAAAATCAAATGATCATCTCAATAGATGCTGAAAAAGCATTTGACAAAATCCAACATCCCTTTTTGATAAAAACACTTCAAAAGGTAGGAATTGAAGGAAACTTCCTCAACATGATAAAGAACATATATGAAAAACCCACAGCCAGCATAGTGCTCAATGGTGAGAGACTGAAAGCCTTCCCTCTAAGATCAGGAACAAGACAAGGATGCCCGCTATCACCAATGTTATTCAACATTGTGCTGGAAGTGCTAGCCAGGGCAATCTGGCAACACAAAGAAATAAAAGGCATCCAAATTGGAAAGGAAGAAGTAAAACTGTCATTGTTTGCAGATGATACGATCTTATATCTGGAAAACCCCGAGAAATCGACGATACAGCTACTAGAGCTAATAAACAAATTTAGCAAAGTAGCGGGATACAAGATTAATGCACATAAGTCAGTAATGTTTCTATATGCTAGAAATGAACAAACTGAAGAGGCACTCAAGAAAAAGATACCATTTTCAATAGCAACTAAAAAAATCAAGTACCTAGGAATAAACTTAACCAAAGATGTAAAAGACCTATACAAAGAAAACTACATAACTCTATTAAAAGAAATAGAAGGGGACCTTAAAAGATGGAAAAATATTCCATGTTCATGGATAGGAAGGCTAAATGTCATTAAGATGTCAATTCTACCCAAACTCATCTACAGATTCAATGCAATCCCAATCAAAATTCCAACAACCTACTTTGCAGACTTGGAAAAGCTAGTTATCAAATTTATTTGGAAAGAGAAGATGCCTCAAATTGCTAAAGACACTCTAAAAAAGAAAAACCAAGTGGGAGGACTTACACTCCCTGACTTTGAAGCTTATTATAAAGCCACAGTTGTCAAAACAGCATGGTACTGGCACAAAGATAGACATATAGATCAATGGAATCGAATTGAGAATTCGGAGATAGACCCCCAGATCTATGGCCGACTGATCTTTGATAAGGCCCCCAAAGTCACTGAACTGGGTCATAATGGTCTTTTCAACAAATGGGGCTGGGACAGTTGGATATCCATATCCAAAAGAGTGAAAGAGGACCCCTATCTCACACCCTACACAAAAATTAACTCAAAATGGACGAAAGATCTCAATATAAAAGAAAGCACCATAAAACTCCTAGAAGATAATGTAGGAAAACATCTTCAAGACCTTGTATTAGGCGGCCACTTCCTAGACTTTACACCCAAAGCACAAGCAACAAAAGAGAAAATAGATAAATGGGTTCTCCTCAAGCTTACAAGTATCTATACCTCAAAGGAATTTGTCAAAAAGGTAAAGAGGCAGCCAACTCAATGGGAAACAATTTTTGGAAACCATGTATCTGACAAAACACTGATATCCTGCATATATAAAGAAATCCTACAACTCAATGACAATAGTACAGACAGCCCAATTATAAAATGGGCAAAAGATATGAAAAGACAGTTCTCTGAAGAGGAAATACAAATGGCCAAGAAACACATGAAAAAATGTTCAGCTTCACTAGCTATTAGAGAGATGCAAATTAAGACCACAATGAGATACCATCTCACACCAATTAGAATGGCTGCCATTAAACAAACAGGAAACTACAAATGCTGGAGGGGATGTGGAGAAATTGGGACTCTTATTCATTGTTAGTGGGACTGTATAATGGTTCAGCCACTCTGGAAGTCAGTCTGGCAGTTCCTTAGAAAACTAGATATAGAGATACCCTTCGATCCAGCGATTGCACTTCTTGGTATATACCTGGAAGATCGGAAAGCAGTAACACGAACAGATATCTGCAAGCCAATGTTCATAGCAGCATTATTCACAATTGCCAAGAGATGGAAACAACCCAAATGTCCTTCAACAGATGAGTGGATAAAGAAAATGTGGTATATACACACGATGGAATACTACACGGCAGTAAGAAGGAACGATGTCATGAAACATATGACAACATGGATGAACCCTGAAGACATAATGTTGAGCAAAATAAGCCAGGCACAAAAAGAGAAATGTTATATGCTACCACTAATGTGAACTTTGAAAAATGTAAAACAAATGGTTTATAATATAGAATGTAGGGGAACTAGCAATAGAGAGCAATTAAGGAAGGGGGAACAATAATCCAAGAAGAACAGATAAGCTATCATGGGTAAATTTAACGTTCTGGGAGTGCCTAGGAATGACTATGGTCTGTTAATTTCTGATGGGTATAGCAGGAACAAGTTCATAGAAATGTTGCTATATTAGGTTACTTTCTTCGGGTAGAGTAGGAACATGTTGGAAGTAGTTATCTTAGGTTAGTTGTGTTTTTCTTACTCCCTTGTTATGGTCTCTTTGAAATGTTCTTTTAGTGTATGTTTTTTTTTTATTTTTTTTTAATTTTTTTAGTTTTCATACAGTTAATTTAGGAAAAAAAAAGTTTAAAAAAAAAAAAAAAAACAAGGAAAAAAATATGCAGAGCCCCCTTGAGGAGCTGGTGGAGAATGCAGGGGTATTGGCCTGCCCTACCTCGATGGTTGCTAACATGCCCACAGACATAGGGGACTGGTGGTTTGAAGAATTGAGCCCTCTTCCACGGGATTTGCCCTTGGGAAGACTGTTGCTGCAAAGGAGAGGCTAGGCCTCCCTATAATTGTGCCTAAGAGCCTCCTCCCAAGTGCCTCTTTGTTGCTCAGATGTGGCCCTCTCTCTCTAGCTAAGCCAACTTAAAAGGTGAAATCACTGCCCTCCCCCCTACGTGGGATCAGACACCCAGGGTAGTGAATCTCCCTGGCAATGTGGACTATGACTCCCGGGGAGGAATGTAGACCCGGCATTGTGGGATGGAGAACATCTTCTTGACCAAAACGGGGATGTGAAAGGAAATGAAATAAGCTTCAGTGGCAGAGAGATTCCAAAAGGAGCTGAGAGGTCACTCTGGTGGGCACTCTTACGCACAATATAGACAACCCTTTTTTTTTTTTTTTATGGTCAAAAAACTTATATTTAGAATTTGCCAGCTGGACTGTTTAGATGATCCCAGTTTTGTTGGCAACATCCAAAGCATCATAGTCAGGAGCCAGTCGAACATATGCCTTCTTCTCTCCATCAGGCCTGATCAGGGTGTTGACCTTTGCCACGTCAATGTCATAGAGCTTCTTCACAGCCTGTTTGATCTGGTGCTTGTTGGCCTTGACATCCACAATGAACACAAGTGTGTTGTTGTCTTCAATCTTCTTCATGGCTGACTCAGTGGTCAGGGGGAACTTGATGATGGCATAGTGGTCAAGCTTGTTTCTCCTGGGGACGCTCTTCCGAGGATATTTGGGCTGTTTTCTGAGACGCAGAGTCTTGGGCCGCCGGAATGTAGGTGAAGTACGGATCTTCTTTTTCTTGTGGCTGTGGACACCTTTCAGTACTGCCTTCTTGGCTTTCAAAGCCTTTGCTTTTGCTTCGGTTTTGGGAGGGGCAGGAGCTTCCTTCTTCGCTTTCGGCGCCATCTTCGTGAAAAGCTAGACAACCCTTTTTAGGTTCTAATGAATTGGGGTAGCTGGTGGTAGATACCTGAAACTATCAAACTACAACCCAGAACCCATGAATCTTGAAGACAATTGTATAAAAATGTGGCTTATGAGGGGGGACAGTGGGATTGGGGAGGCCATGGGGATCACACTCCCCTTTGTCTAGTTTGTGGATGGATGAGTGGAAAGGTGGGGGAAGGAAACAGACAAGGGCGCCCAGTGTACTTTTTTACTTTAGTTGCTCTTTTTCACTTCAATTATTATTCTGGTTATTTTTGTGTGTGTGGTAATGAGGGTGTCGGGGATTGATTTTGGTGATGAATGTACAACTATGTAATGGTACTGTGAACAATCGAATGTACGATTTGTTTTGTATGACTGCGTGGTATGTGACTATATCTCAATAAAATGATTTAAAAAAAAAATGAGGGAGAAATTAAGACATATCCAGACAAAAACAGAAGTTCATTACCAGCAGACCTCCCTTACAGAAAAGGGGAATCCTCCATGGTGAAAGGAAAGGACACTTAACAGTATCTCAATGTTGGATGAAAAAATAAAGATCTCCAGGGTAAGTAACAATATGGTTAATATATATGTCAGTATTATTCCATTTTTCATTTGTAATGTTGTCTTCTACTTCTTATAAGGCTGAAAACTCAAATGCATAAAAAAAACAAGCATAAATTTTTGTTACTGGGCACATAATGTATAAAGATGTAATATGTGACATAATCAACAAAAATGGGAGGGGTGGAGGGATATAGGTACTGTGAAACTGTAGGCTACTGTAGTCAAGCTGAATCAACACAAACTAAATTGTAATAAATATAGGATGCTAAATGTAAGCCCCATTGTAACCATACAGAAACTATCTAAAAACATCTATTAAAAAAAAAAAAGCAAGGATAAGTGGTTCCACGTCACTCATTATAAAAGATCATCTAAACACAAAGACAGTAATGGAGGAAAGGAGGGACAAAAGCGGTACAAGACTTAACAAAAAACAACTAGCAAAATATCATGCATATATCTTGCCTTATCAGTAATTTCCCTAAAGGTAAATGGATTAAAATATCCAATCAAAAGGCATCAATTAGCAGAATAGCTTAAAAAAAAAAAATGACCCAACTATATGCTTTTTACAATAGACCCATCTTAGATTCATAGATTACATAGATACAAATAGGTTGAAAGTAAAAAGATAAAAAAAATTCATACAAATAGTAATCAAAAGAGTGGAAGTGACTATATTAGTATCAGATAAATTAGACTTTAAGTCAAAAATGGTTAGAAGAGACAAAGAAGGGCATTATATATCAATAAAAGTGCCAATTCAACTAGAAGATTTAACAGTTATAAATTATATGCACCTAACAGCAGAGTGCCAAAATATATGAAGCAAACACTGACAGAATTGAAGGGAAAAATAGATAGTTACATGATAATAGTTGGAGACAATAATACATCACTTTCAACACTGGATAGAACACCTTAACAGAAAATCAATTTAAAAAAATAGAGGACCTGAACAACACCATAAACCAACTAGTCCTAACCAAAATACATAGAACACTTCATCCAACAATGGCTAAGTACACATTCTTTTCAACTGCACATGGATCATTCTCTAGGATAGGCCATAATTTATGGCACAAAACAAGTCTCAATAAATTTAAAAATATTAAAATCACAAAAAGTAACCTCTCTGACCACAACAGAATGAAGCTAGAAAATCAGAAACAGAAGGAAAACTGGAAAGTTTACAAATAAGTGGAAATTAAACAGCATGCTCTTAAACAACAGTTAAAGAAGAAATTAAAAGGGAAATTGGACAATGGAGATAAATGAAAATGAAGCCTAAGAAAAACTGCTCCCACCTGCCCTAGTGCTCACTCCTTTTGAGACCACACTTGTCAGACACAGAGAATGCCATTCCTCACCTGTGCTGAGCACAGATGTAACTCACATAGAACCAAAGAAACCAAAGAGAGCAACATCCAAAATTTAGGCATATTTCCATTTTGCCATCATCTGGGAAACACTGGAGCATCCACCGAAGGAGAGCACACTGACCCCTCTTCAGGTGTACTGTTCCTGGTGAGCATTCGATAAATCAAAGTGACAACAAGGTCTCCCAGCCCAGAAGCTCTCCAACTCTGTTGCACACTGGAATCTCCTGTGGATCTTTAAAATTCCTGATGCCCAGGCTGCACCCCAGACCAATTCAATCAGATTCTGGGGGTGGGAAGGAGCGTCAGCTGAGAAGGTTGAGATCCAGTGTCCTAGCCTCATTGTTCCTCCACTTTCCCCGTTAAACGTTTCACAGGAACAACTTTCCGCTCTCAAAGCCCAAAGCAGAAAACAAACTGTATTGTGGACCTGGGCGAAACCAAGTGAGAGGGAAAGGACCAAGCAAACCCAAGCCTTCAACCAAGAACAGGCTTTCACACGCCAAGGTAACAATGTGACAGACAGTTTTGGAGTGCCAGCAGCCAGGATCAGGTCCTGACCAACCTCTGACAACCTCGAAGCCCATTACCAACCGATTAAAGAGGGTGATTCCTGCCTGCTATCCCTGTCTCTCCGGGGAGAAGGGGAGATATATTCTGCAAGGTTTAGAGCCAGACCTGAAAACATGCAGTAACTAAAGCTTACACAAACAGTCCACAGCCCCTAGTATCACAGGTGGTATGCAGGAGCTTCGTTTCAATATTTATTTTCTAGGAGGCTCAAGTTCCCACTATTGTCCCATAGCCTCCTCTTCCCCAGTCTCCAAGGCAGCCAGGAAGGGACTAAAATCTCTAAGTATTAAGCAAAATTCAAGTAGGCTCATGGCATTACAGTGGAGACAAGCAAAGACCAAAGATGAAACCTCCTCCAAATATTGGAAATACTAATATTATAGGAAAGTGGAAAGGAAAAGTGGTCTAAAATCAATAAAGAAGAGCAAATAAAGGAGAAGGATTTATAGACATTTATGCCAAAGCAGAAGTTTTTAAATGGCAATCCAGGGCTAGGGCTGGTGCACGCTGTGTTCTAAAATACCTTTAATTGCCAATAATTTAAAAATCTAGATTTTGACTTCTCTTGAAATGTAGGAGACACAGCCACAGTGGGGGAAGCTGAGGAGAGAACCATCCCTGGGTGGGGGGGGCGTCCCACAGGCTGCAGCCCCCTGAAGCCCCTACCCAGCCACTCAGTCACCCAGTTTCCAGCCTGGTACCCCCAGACCTTCAAGTTGAGACCCCTAAAGGAAATCATGAGTCTTAAGAGAGGAGTTTATGCCTCTAGCAGTAAGAAAAGTTTTTTTAAATGACTAATTGGCAGCAAATTTAGAGGAAATGACTGTGGCTCCTCAAGCTACCATGTCTTTTCTATCAGATTTTATTTTCTTCTCCCACCCATGGTGCCTCTAAGAGAGAACAATGAAAATGCTTATTGACATGATGAAAATAATCAAACTTACTTTCATCAAAATAAAATATGATTTAGACAGCTAGGGTTTAATAAGGTTTGAGTTGTTTTGGTTTTCTAATTTCTTATTTAGGATTTATTGAAGAAACCACCAGTGAGGGACTCATTCTCTCATTTCCTTCTGTCCTTTCAGAGCGGGCTACATTTCCCTAAATCTTCACTCCTGACTCCTTGACAGTGTTTTCACATCCTGATACCCTCCGAGTGTGCAGCTTTTGAAGAACAAAGCTGCAGTTCTCCAAAGCTATGACGCAGGACAGTATTAGCAGGTTCTTAGAACTCAAGAATTCATCCACATACCCTGAAACTGAATATAGTACCACAATTCACAGGCAGAAATAAGAGAAATAATCTTGTCATAAAGCTAGAAGGGCCTGAGTTAAGAAAGCCCTCTGATTTCATGAGTGTTATCTGCAATAAAATCGAGATGGGTCTGGCCTCATTTCTATGGCCCAGGTGACCAAAGTCTGTGCTCCCCATAAAGCAGGCTCCTCTTCTGACAGTGATGACAGCGATATGAGGGTGAAGTCTCAAATTGCACCTAGAATAACGGGTGCACCCCTCATTTGGCCCTCGTTTCAAAGGAGGAGGGAAGGGGGGAGCTGCAGCTAGCTCACAGTGTAATGGCATGCACTGTGTGAGGCCAGAAGCCTCAGCTTATGATAACATGATGACATCAAACGAGCAATTCTCCTTCTGTCTAGTGCCAGTCCCCAACTCTCAAGTATCGCCCCTCTGTTCTTTTGTGATTAATTGTGCTTTTTAATTCAGCCTCCTTTCTCCTGCACACTGATGCTTCCTGAAAGCCTCCTTCATGTTTCATGGCTCTGCTCCCTCAGTGTTTTCAAAGCCTGACAAACCCAGTGCAGAGCCTGAAATAAGCAGCCCTCTGACTCCAGTGTGAAGAAACAAGGCCCTTAGCTTCCTCTAAGTCACACAGAGAAGGGACTTGAGGAAGGCCGAGTGCACCTCGGAAAATACAAATGGATGAAATCACATCACACTGAAGCCACACAGAGAAATCAAACTGCATGTATCATTCTAGCAAATGCAATATTAACACAGCCACAGTGAACTTGCAGTTCCTCGAATGAGGTCTCTCGGCCTCCCACATGCTTTCCCTCCACCCACAAACTTGTCTTCCCCAGGTAATCTCTGCTTCAGGTCTTAGCTGAGATGTCCTTCCTGATGCCCAGGTCTGAGTTAGACCCGCAGCCCCCACCACGGGCTCCTACAGCCTCAGAGCACCTTGTACTACAAAGGCAAGGTATGCGCCTCGCTGGACACCAATGTTATCATTGTGCCATGGGGTGTTAACACTCAAAGTACCCAAAAGGCATAATTCCTCAATTTTTTGAAGGGATGGAACTATTCCTGGGAAAATACTATCTATTCTTACCCTTAATTTCTTATCTGCACAAGCAAAGTTGGTCCTAACAACAGGAAAAGTTCAACTAAGAATAAAGTGTTTTACATAAAAACTAAATGTATCCTAGTCTTTTCAACAAATAGTGCTGGGAGAACTGGATATTCATACCCAAAAGCAGGAACGAGGACCATATCTTATACCTTAAACAAAAATTAACTCAAAATGGATCAAAGACCTAAATACAAAAGCCAGAACCAAAAGACTCCTAGAAGAAAATGTATGGAAGCATCTTCAAGAGCTTGTGAGACTTTATACTACACTCAAAGCACAAGCCATGAAAACTAACTAACTAAATAAATAAATAAATAAACGGGACCTCCTCACAAGTGAATACTTGCATGCTTCAAAGGACTTTGTCAAGAGGGTGAAAAGGCAGCCTGCTCAATGGGAGAAAATATCTAGAAATCAGATATCCAATAAGGGTTCAATATCCAGAATATATTAAGAGATTCTACAACTCAAAAATAAAAAGATAAACAACCCAATTTAAAAATGGGGAAAAGATATAAACAGACATTTTTCCAAAGATAATATACAAAAGGCTAAGAAACACATGAAAAGATGTTGAACATCATGAGCTATTAGGAAAATGTAAATCAAAACTACAGTGAGTTATCATTTCACATCTACTAGAATGGCCACTATTAAAAAAAAAAAAAAAACAGAAAACTGCAAGTGTTGGAGAGGATGTGGAGAAACAGGAACACTTATTCACTGTTGGTGGGACTGTAGAATGGTGTAGCCGTTGTGGAAGACAGTTTGGCGGTTCCTCACAAAGCTCTGTATAGGGCAGTTATATGATCCGGCAATCTTTCACTAGGTATATACTCAGAAGAACTGAAAGCAGGGACAAGAACAGACATTTGCACATTGATATTCATAGTGGCATTATTCACAATTGCCAAAAGATGGAAACAACCCAAGTGTCTATCAACCGATGAACAGACAAACAAAATGTGGTATATACACACGATGGAATATTATTCAGCTGTAAGAAGAAATGAAGCTATGATGCATGTGACTACATGGATGAACCTTAAGGTCATTATGTAGAGTGAAACAAGTCAGACACAGAAGGACAAATATTGTATGATCTCACTAATATGAACTAAATATAACTAGCAAACTCAGGGTGTTAAGATCTAGAACAAGGTCACCAGAAGATAGGATGAGGTCAGAGGAAGGGAAGTTGATGCTTAATTTGTGCAGAATATATAATAAGTTTGATTGTAAATGTTTAGAAATGGATGGAGATGACAGGAGCACAATATAGTGAGTATAACTAACAGCAATGACATATGGGTACAATTATAGTTGAAAGGGATGGTTTAGGGTCATGTTTGTCACTAGAAGGAAAGCCAGAGGATGAAATATGGGACTATATAACATAGTGAACCCTCTTCAGGATGAAAATGTTCTATAATTGATTGTGGTGATGAATACCAACTCTGTGAATATACTAGAAAACACACTGTACACTTGAGATGGATTGTATGGTATGTAAGTTTATCTCAATAAAACTGCTTTTAAAATCTAAACTAAACTAAATGCATCCTATGATCTTGGAATTGGATCCTGAACCAGGAAAAAAAGACATTATTGGGGCAATTTAAGCAATCTGAATAAAGTCTATAAATCAGTTAATAGTAATGTAGTAATATTACTTCCCTTGTTTTAATAATTATATTATAGTTCTACAAGATAACATTTGGGGAAGTTGGTTGAAAGGTATATGAGAAATCTGTGTTATTTTTGCAACATTTTGTAAATATTTCAAAATGAAAAGCTAAATATATATGTATATTTTTTTTTAAAGCGCTTCCATGGGATCATCATATCTGGGCACTAGCCCAGGAAAACTGAAATTTTTCCCACAATTCCCCTTCCATCTGATCAAGTATGAAAACCCTAACTTCAGGAAAAGGAAGAAAACGGACCAAAATCTATTTGTAAAAGCTTTATCTCGGCAACACTTTTCACTTTTGAGCTGGTTTCCATCACCTCGAATCACTTTTCTCTTGAAAGTTCCCTGGGGATCAAGTCCTACTCAGAGGGAGCTCACCAAGTGGTTTACCTGTGCCCCGAGCAGCATGCCCAAGCAGAATCACTGTGATAGCTTAGACCCTGTTAATAAGACCCTGAAAATAAGAATCAGCAGTTGTCACCAGGTGAGAGACCATGAAGCCACTAGAGCTGAGGAAAGCAGCCTCAGGAGAACAGGCATCCCATGGTGGAATGGTTCAGAATCCCAAACTCTTAAAAGATCAAATTTCTCACTCCAAGTTTTATGTTTCCTCTTGGATATACAGAGGAAATAGGGCTGATTTCACTCTTACTGCATCCTGTTTTCAGTGTTCTCTCGTGTAATAAAATCAGATTTACCAGCTTCTGCTCTGGATAATGTACTCACTTCAAATTGTTTTTCAGAACACAGATAAGGAAACTAATTTATTGGTTAACAATAGTATTTTAATTTCTTGGCTTTGAGCACTGTGCCATGTTTATGTAAGATGCTAACATTAGGAGAAGCTGGCTGAAAAGTACACAGCAACGCTCTGTAACATTTTTGCAATTTTACTGTAAGTCTACAATTAATTCAAAATAAAATGTCAAAAAACTTTTAGAAGAAAGGGATGAGTATCCTGACCATAACCTGTGTCATTTAAACACAGTTAGAGTATTGTATTTCCTATTCTCTAGCCTTCAGAGATAAATATAAGGAACATACAATGTGCAATTTACATGTAATTAATTTAATACCCAGTGAAAGAACTGAAGCTGCCACTCCTTCCCAGGCTGTACCTCAGCCTTTTCTACCTCTTCTGCCCTCCTAGCACCCAAGAGGAGGATTATCAGGATGCCCTTTTCTCATCACAGGGAACCATAAGAGACAGCCTATAAATGCTGAGCCTACAGATTCCTAATTCCTTACAAGTCTCCACAAAGTGCAACGGGAGACTGCGGGTGGGAGGGGGTTTGTTACTAACACAACAAAATATTTTCTGAGTATCCATTTCTGCCAGGCACTGTTTCAGGTTTTGGGGAAACAGTCATGAACAAGACAGGCAAAGTTACTGGTTCCCATGGAGTTTACTTTCAAGGACAGGGACAGACCATAAACAAGCAAACAAACAATACATCAGGTGCCCACACATGCACTCACAAATTCAGATAACAGTGAATGCTATGGAGACACATCAGAGTAATGTGATAAATACTTCTTTGAGGAAGTGATATTTTGAGCCAAGACCTGATCCTTTTCTGATTCTCAGTTTCTTCATCTATAAAATGGAGCTAACAACAGTAACCCCTAGAGGATCTATCTAATTAAGTTTGATAATGACGACACAGAATTTAGCACAGTTCTCAACATCATTACATTGAAAGCACCAATTTTCTCAACTTACATTAAATTCTACAAACACCATTTAAATTTCTCCAAAGCATCTATGAGTAGATGGACTTCTGGTCTCAGAAATAGCTAGTTCCCCTCTACTGGGCAGCAGCAGTGAATAATGAATACATTTGGAAAGGGACAGATCAGGAAACACAAATGCAGAGCCCCAAGTCAGCAAGTGAAGAAAAACTGCCTGCCCCTGCTACAAGTTTTCCTCCTCTGTGCTTGTTCTAAATCAGCAGACCAAAGCCTCAGGACCTAAGAGTACTTTCTCATGAATGATTTTTCTCTTGACTGCTTCCAACATTGACAAGCCACAGTAATAAACCAGGGGCTCCCACTCCTTGGGAAGGGGCTGGAGATTGTAACACAGACTATCGCATTCTTCTCCCAGGCTGGAGGTGTAGCTTTCACAAAGAAATCATCAGTAAGACTGCATCCCAATTTTAGAACCCACAAAAACAACAAAAGCTATTGAAACAACTTAGGAAAATAATCATGAAGCCTTCTCTCTCTCCTTTCCTTTTCCTCCCGACCCCCACATATGTGTGTGTCTCTCCCAGACACACACACACACGCACATTTCTCCATGTTTGAAATAAAGCAGTTTAATGCCAAATTATGTTTAGCAAATACTCTAAGTTACCAAAGAACATTTTTTAAACTACATCTACTCACACACTGTCCAAGTGTATTATATACATTAAGGTATTTTTAAATATCATGTATGAAAAACCACCATTGGTCACTTGTTTCACATGATTTGTCAAGTCCACCTAAAAGAAGGATAAAAGGCTTCCGTGTGCTCCAAACCCTGCAGGTCATCAACAGCACAATCTTCCCCAAGGAGATCACTGAAAACATCATCATCATCCACTCCTCACCAAGACACCTGCCTTTCTCTTTCTGGACATTCCCTACTTCTTCCCCTTCCCCCGTTAGCCGCCTTCCTCCAATTTCCTAAATCCCCACCTGTTTTCTTTCCCTCTTCTTTAAAAAAAAAAAAAGTCAAACAAAACACCTCTCCTCTGTTGAGCCTGATTTACAATGCCCAGGAGAGGGCAGGGCACCCGGCCAAGCTGTGCACTCAAAGAAGGCGTAAATGAGTTTGAAAAGATTTTCTTACAGCTGCAAAACTACACACAGGTGAGCAGAGACTGCCATTCTCGCCTTCCTTGCATCCCTCCCTTAACAGGAAGGGTAGTCAGGTGCCACCCCCACTCACTTTCCAGCCTCCTGCAATCCTGGCACCGTCTTACACTCAACTAACCAACCCTCTCTAGCGACATGAGCTGATCGCCCAACCCAGCCAGCGTGTCTCGAACCTGGACCCAAGAAGCCTCCAACACTAGTGACTCTCCCGGGCTCCTAAGCCTCCATCCCCCCTTGTTGGCCAACACAGTTTACTCTTCTGCTTTTCCTCCTTCATCTCTCATGGCCCTTCTCTCTCTCCGCTGGTCCTCCATTCCTGCCTTCTTAGTGTTGCTGTTAGGAACAACAAGGAGTATAAAAATAATAGCAGCTGTGGTGTACTGAAAGGTTATTCCGTGGCTAGGAGTGTGTGTGACACTCGACACACACTATCTCATCTAACCCTCTTGACAGCATACGTGGAATTATTTTACAGCAGCAGTTCTCAAATATAGCCTCAGGACCCTTTTACACTCTTAATTTCTGAAGAGCCCAAAAAACTTTTATGAATGTCAATTATCTCTATTGATAGAGACCATATTCAAAATTAAAACTGAGAAAAGTTTTTTAAACACAAGAAAGCACAGCACACAGTGGCATGACATCATCTCGCAGCCTGGCACCTCTGGCAAACTCCACTGTACCCTGGTAAGAGAATGGGAGTGAAAAGGGCAAATGGCAGTTTAGTATTATTTTGAAAGTGGTGATGATTTTGCCAACCCCCTAAAGGGTCTTGAGGGTCCCCAGTTGTCTCTGGATCACGCTTTAAGAATCACTGTTTTACAAAAAGAAAAAAGAAAGAAAGAAAGAAAAAAAGACACTTAGCCTTAAAGAGTACAATCAATTTGCCCAAGGTCACCACTGAAGAACTCTGGTTATGCAGTACTGCTGCTCCCACTTCCCTTTTGCTTCATATGGTTTTCACCAGAGAAAACACTCACTTTCACCACATCAATTACAATCATCACTTTCAAGTGACAGCCTCCAAATGTGCACCTGCAGGGCTGATTCCTCACCTGAATTACTGGGCCTGGCCCCCCTCACCAGCACCCCTGAAATAATTCCTTCACCACCAGGCCCTCCACCCTAACCAGGCCCTTCAGCATTCTTGACTTTGGAAAAGATCCTTCTGCAACCTAGCAAGGCCCCAAATCACTAGAGTCATCTTTGATTCCCCCACTTCCCCATGTCCTGCTGACTGGTCTTCAGAATGTCTCTTGCAAGCACAAAACATAGGATATAAAACAGTGCATATTATGTTCCTACACAGAGGGAAAAAAGGCTGGATCCAAATGCACCAAAAGTTTAAGAGTAGTTATCTCTGGATCGTAGAATTATGAGTGATTTGTGATTTCCTTTCTTCGGTACACTTCTCTGCATAGCACATATTTCTTACACTTAGGCCTTACTTTCACAATGAGAAAGTATAGCAAAAAATTCTTCAGGGTTTTGGTTGTTAGTTTTGTCCCTTGACTCTGCCCTTTCCTATTAAAACTCCAGCTTAGTGCAGAATCAAATCGTCACAACTCACATTTAAATTCTCTTTATGGTCTTCCTGCACTGGTCTCTACCTACGGGGACAGACATCCCTGAGCCCTGGGGTCTCGCATCACCAAGTAATGGCAGGAAAGTCAACTGGTAACAGTACATAAAAGGAACTTAGCACAGTGCTTGGTGATTAGTAAATATATAATTGCCGCATGACAACAACAATTGACAAATGACAACCCTGTTTTAAAACCATCAATAGTTTACTGGGCTGAATAGTAATAGCCAATATTCATAGAGCCCTTACTTTTGGGCCCAGCAACTGTTAGCAAGTGCTGCCTCATACAATCACTATGTCAGGCCCATAAGGGGGGTCCTGTGAACACCTCCATCTTACAGATGCAGAAACTGAAGCTCAGAGCAGCTAACTGCCAAGGTGTGAAGTCAGGAAGTGGCAAAACTGGGATTCAAACCTGGTTTGGTCTCGCTCTCCAACAGAACTTTCCACCATGATGGGCATGTTCTATATCTGTCTGTTCAATATGCAGCTATTGTGACTAGAGTGACTGAGTGACTAAATTTTTTTATTATACTTTATTTTAATTTAAATAGTCACACATGGCCCATGGCTGCTATACTGGCCAGCACAGGAGTTTGGAGAAAAAACAAGTCCAAAATCCCAGGCTTAACACAGAAAATACCACACCTACCCACCTCTCACTCAACCAGTTCTTACAGAGAACTTCCAGTTAGTCTAAAATCCCTAATCAACTGTATGCATTCCCACTTCCCAGTCACCCCCTGCCCACGTCTCATCTAAGCCTTCTGTATAATAAAGGAGCTATAGGAATTTAGAGAAAGACAGACTTGGGTTCAAACCTCGACTTCACAGCACTTAGGCTGTGTGTATCTGAGCCCTGGTTCCTCATCTGGAGAGTGGGATGACAATGCCTACTTTAAAGAGCATCTCATAGAGAGCCCTTGTAGACACTCTCTACATGGTCCCTGGTAATTCCCCTTCAGGGCTCAATTCAAACTCCATCCCCTCTAAGAGGCCCCTGGAACCTGGAGATCTTTCCCCCAGCCTCTAAACTCTCCTAGCAGCTCCATCTCCATTAGCACTCACAGCACACGGATTCTATTGTGCTTTTTTTTTTATTTTTAAATCACTTTATTTATCAAATAAAAAAACATTTCCAAACAATATAAAGCAAAGCAATGGGAAAAAACAAATATCCTGAAGATATACTCCTACCATTTGATTTATTTGAGTTCTAGATCTGCACCTTCTCTGCCACTAGACCAGCACTCCCTGGAAGTCAAGGGCTGTGGTCATCAGTGACCTGCGAGGCAACAGGACACCATACAAAGGGCTGGGGAGGGGACCTACCCAGCTCAGTCCAGCATTATTAGCTGAGAGGTCTCAGTCTGCCCTCAGTAAAATGGGGATAAAAAGACCTAACTCAGCCAGTTGGTGGGAAGAGGACAGAAGTTGCTGAAGTAAAGAAATGAGCACGGTACAGATACGTGGCAGGGTTTCAGCAAATGCTTCCCATCCTTAAGAGGAGATGTCTGCCATCAGGATCACAGATCTACCAGACTAAACATGAACTAATGTCCTTTGACACAACCTTGCTCAGGAAATGCAAAGATGTACACTCTAAAATATCAACCCCAGTCAAAATACTGTGGGCAATTTTTTACTTCTTTTTCTGTTTTGAACCTGATAGAAAGGACACTGAATTCCACCTGAGTGGCTAATCAGGAAGAGGCTAAGGACATCAGAAAATGAAAGGAAGGTGGCCTCACCTCAGCAGATAAGAAGGCATATTATAAAGCTGTCACCTGGCATGTTGCCAGTACTCAGTAAATATTTTCCAGTAGAATATTTTTTGAAACACTTGATTTTGGAAAAACTCACAATAATTAAATTGTAAAAATAATAGTAATGACGACAACCAGCTTTAATGGACCCCTTGCCATCCAGGCATAGTGTGGAGAGTTACATTTACAGGAATTATCTCATTTAAATCTCAAACCAGAGTTTTTCAAACTGTCAACTGCAATTCACTAGTGGGCCTTGAAATCAATTTAGCATTTTTTAATGCTAAATGTAATGTAATAGAAAAGAAAAAATATATATGAGAATTGCATGAATAAGGATAAACGCTTCATGAATCTTTTACATATCTACAGGGCTACAATTTAAAATGTGTTTCTTACTGTTGGTCAAAACTTATTTGGGGGGGAAACTCTTGCCTCAAAACAATCATATTGGGTTGGTGCAATTATCATCTCCATTTTATAGATGCAGAAACTGAGCCTTAGAACAATTAAGTCTCTTCTCAAATTTTTGAACCTAGGCAGTCTGCCTACACACCTGACCCCATGAACACTGGCAGATCAAAGGAATAGGACAGACGGCACCTGAAGAATCAGCATAGATTTTCTAGAAAATCTACATTAAAAAAAAAAAAGCAAGTTAAACCAATAGTAAATGGACAAATTAGTCAACAAATTTTATTTTGTTGTCTCTTTGGAGGAAAACAAACAAATTGGATCCTGTAAAATTGTACAAAATGACACCAGTAAAAACAAAAAGACTAAGCACAAGAATCATGGAAGAATCCACAAGGAAAAGTTCTACAGATAGAATACATAAATGTTAGGATGTGGCCCAAAAAAATTATCAACAAAATTAAGTGTCCGATCACTTATTTATGTTTTTAAGGACAGCCGTGACTTTCCTAAGAAATTGACTGGACAAGGTCTCTATGCTTCCCAATCTATAAAACACTAACAGTCTCTACCTCCTAAGACTGTTGCAAAGATTAAATGAGATTTTGTACCTGACTCTCTCTCGGCAGAGTCTGGCACAGAGCAAAATCTCCATAAAGATAGCCGCTATTTTGATGATACAACATAATCGCTCTTTTGCATTTGCCACTACTCCTTCTGCCACACAACCAAAAGCCACAAGGTAGTAAAAAAACAAATCAGCTCATCACAACTTGCCATGAACCAAGCACTGGGTATTTCTTACCAGGACAATTGGTTACAGTTTGGCTCCTAGCTCAGAAACGCAGCCCAATTCAGTATCCCATCACCCTGTGCACCTCCATCCTGGCTGCAACAGGTGTCCTCACTTCCAGGCCTTTTTCTTTGAGGTTGGTTGCTTCCCTTTTACCCAACCTGCCGAAAGTCCTTCCACCAGTGCCAATGACTTTTTGAAGTAACTTTTTAAAATTAGATAAAGTTTTTAATTATTAATTGTAAAATGATGCATGAGTAAAGTAAAAATTCAAGCAGTAAAAGAAACGCCTTCTCTCTTCCTCTAACAGATTCTTCATCAGTCCCCCTCCTTAGAAGTGCCACTGTTAAATTTCTTATGAATCCCTCTATACAGACACAGCCGTGTCTGTGTGCACATACATTTTTTAAACACATGTACACATCTCTACTGTACTATGGGTATATGTATGGATAACTTGCTTTTCTCAATCCCCTATCCTGAAACTCTTTAGAGCCACACACTCTTTCTAAGCGCGCACAGCATTCCACCAAATGAAAGGGCCATCGTTTATTTAACAAATCCCCCCTCGATGTACATTAAGGTCATTATGATTTTTTGTTGTTACAAACCATGGTGCAACAAACATCCTTACACATACGTCTTGGTAGGTGGGAATAAAACCCATACAATAACTTTTTAGAAATGAAATTGCCAGATCAAAGGTTTATACATTTCTAACATTGACAGTTACTGTCAAATTTCCCAATATGGAAGTTTCAGATGTTTCAATCCTTTATGCTGCCATGATCCAACATACAAGTGTCTGTCACTAGCATATGGTGTTCAGTTAAATATTTACCAACCTCACTGGTAAAAAGTGTCTCCTAATTGCTGTTATAATTTGCATTTCTTTCCTTATGAGTTAGAGTATTTTTCGTTGGCTATCTGTCCTACTTTGTTGCCAACTACTGGATCACCAAATCTCTTTGAAGCTGCTCTTTGGAAGTTCACCAATGCCCTGGTCTCCAAGACCAAAACCTGGTCTCACTCTCATCATCAGGGCACCATCTCAGCAACATCTGATACCAACAACCTCCACCTCCTTCAGGTGGTCCACCACCCTTCCCTGCCATGACAATTTGCTGTGCTGGTTCTCCTCCACAGGCTGCAAGCCAATCTTCTCCCTGGAATCCTAAGGAGAGGCATTTCCCAGTGTCCAACCCCTGGTTGCCTTTTCTTCTCACCTTACATTTTTCAACTGTCAACCATGGACAAAAGCTTTCCAAATGTCAATACTTGAATCACCTGAGACCTAAACCCAGGTTTTCAATCATCTGCTAAACACCTCCTGCAGGGAGATGGACTCCTTCCTGCACTTCAGATAACGACCAGGTTAGAACACACACAGCCTCACTCTGGGCTGGACCTTGGGCTCATATGACAGCTACTACATCCCACGGAACTCTACACATCCAAAAGAGCCCACCAACTTCACCCGATCACCTTTCCCAAACCTCTTCTGCCACCTTGAGCTTCAAACCTCTGTTAATGACCCTACACTCGTACCCCTCCTCCTCCTTCCCATCCAGTGAACTGCCAAATCCTTTCAATTCTGCCAGTGAACTGTCTCAGTGCATCTATCCGGCCTTCCCATTTCCACCTCTGGCCCAGACCGCTGCTTCCTTGCCTCTTTCACCAATCCTGTTGCCACCAGAGTTCTCCGCTGAGAGCACAAATGTCATCGTATCAATCTCCTTCCTCCAAGTACATGCTTTCCGGAATTGTTTCCTGTCTTCCTTCTATATACTCTGGACCCTAGGCCTGCCCAGGCAAGGCACTGCACTCTCAGCATCCCTTACAGCTGGCCCTGTATTTATGAGAGTCATGCCAGGATGTTACCCCTCCCTCACCAGACAGTGGGTTTCTAGAAGACATTCACCAGGCCTCATTCACCTTGCCACCCAACCCCCAGATAGCACCCAGCATAATACTGTGCATTTGGTAGGCACTTAGTAAAATGCCTTCTAGAGTTAATCAGTGCAATCTTCTAGCATGCGTTCATATTATTCCAAAGAAGGAAAGGTACCTCTACACGTATGTAAATCTGTAATTTAAAAATATCTTTTTAAATCATCTAAATGGGGTCTATTTATCTTGTATGAGTGAGTATACATATACTCTTAGGGTCTAAAAAGTCAAACTCCTTCCCTAAACAGCTTTAGAAAAAACATGAAAATCCAAAAGTACTCATTTCTAAAAGTATTACTTTCTGAAGTTTACAAACCAGTATAGTGACTCCCCATTTGTCAATAGAAAAACAGATTCGGATGAGTCAAAGTGTCCAGGGCTGGCAATCTCGTCTTTTTATGGCCTTCTCATGCCCCACCAGATAGGCAAAACCACCAAATACAAAGTGATAAGGCTGAAGTGGGAAGACCATACAGCAGGTCAAATGTCCAGTCAATAAAAATAAATGACCTTGTGTGACCCCTGCCTGTCAACTGACTCAGAATACACTTGGCATTCAGGTCTGCTTCATCCTGCCAAGTTAAGCCAATTTAAAAAAATAACTTTTCTAAAGCATCTTTCTAAACCATTTATAAAAGATGTCACTGAAAAGGAAGCTCCAATTATTTTTCACTAAATGAAAAGTCAAATCATTCTGAAAAGCATTACTTTGTAGAAATATATAACAAGATTAAGTTCTCAATATGCTTACAAATCTTCCTGCTCCTGTTAGCATCAGCATTATTTCAAACACGTGCACTGAAGCGTCCTTGACTTTCTTTCCCCAGGAGTCAAAACTTTGTCAAAGTTTTGCCATCCACCCTTAAACCTCAAAACTGTTAAGTTACTGATTAGAAGTGAGGGTCCACATTCAGGGAATCGAAATAGCCTCTTATTAAGAGATTTAAAAAAGCCAAATCATTAAAAGTGAGAGATCTGAGCTGGCACAAATGCGGGGTTCACCCCGAGGTTCGCGGTGCCCCCTCGCCACTCCCAGATCCCCCCAGGGGATTCTGTATCTTCAGGGAAGTGACCGCTTGATGCTTTTTAAAGGGGGAACAAGCAGACCTCCTCAAGTTAATGGGTCGGGGAGAGTTTGTAAGAATGTTGTCCGTGGCTTCGGAAACACTTCATCCCCAGAACCCCTTCAGGGCAGTAAAGCACGAAGTCCTCCAGGGCCCCAGAGGCCGCAGCCAGGGCCCAGGAACCGGTGACCCGGCCCAGACACTTGGGTCCAGTCCAGACTGGCCTTTGAGGGGAACTCAAAGGGAAGGGGGGTGCGGCGAGGGGAGAGCGCGTCGACCCCACTCACCTGCGATTCATGGGCCGGACCCTCACGGCCACCTTGACCGATGCCATGGCTCATCCCGGCCCGGCCCCCGCGGGCTGCCACCTGTCGGGTGCCCCGCAGCCGCCGGCGACTCCAGAGACTCGGCGCGTGACTCCCGCCCACTTCCCTCTTAGCCCCCGCCCCTCGGCTCCCGCCTGGACCCTGCGCCCGGAGCGGCCCCACCTGCGAGGCCACTGAGCATGCCCAGCGCAGCTCGGGTCGGCGGCTCCGGCCCTTGCAATCCGCTCGCCGGGGTTTGGCGGCTGCCGGGAGGCGCGGAAGGGCGGGGCCAGGACGACCCGGTGCCGCAGCCTGAGGTCGTGAAATCAGGCGGAGCGGCTCTGCGGGCAGTGATCCCTGAGCGCGACCAGGAGCGGGATGATTTCATAAATTCTAGAGCACATCCTTATCTTCTGATGAACTTGGAGAGAGGAGAGAGAAAAGTGGATCACAGCAATTTAGGGCCTAAGCAAGGACCACAAGCCAGGGTTTGGATTACCCAAAAACGCACTTTTTCAGCCCTTACCAAAGACTTGACTTTACCCGCCAAGCACGAGTTAGCTCATCCATCTTCCAAAGAAACTGAAGGGTAGAGAAGAGTATCACATCTGGTTACTGGCCGCCTCCGCTCCTCCAAGGCAGTTGAAGCATGTATTTTGGACCCATCAATTCAGGGGTAACGATAAATGAAAAATCAAATGGGTACTGGATGTTGTAAATGTGGGCGATTTAATACTGTTAAATTGGCTGAAAGATCCATTTGGACTTTTTTGCACTTGTGTTACAGTTTAGTAGTTTAGGGAGTTTGGGTGGGGGCACCCGTTTTCTGATTAAGGCTTAGAGCCTCCTGTAGAAGTGAGGTCCGAACCAGCCGCTTTTCATGAACCCCCCTCCCCGAAACCTCTCCCCTCCCTGAAACCTCTCCCCTCCCTTAGTACGCAAATCCATTCATTCATTTAATCAATCATGCATCCTTCGATTACACACACAGGGCAGTTACCTGCAGGTCACAGTAGCCAAAGCATCAGCTCTACCTTCCTCCTGCCCCTTTCAGGGCTGCTCAGCACATACAGCCCCCCCACCCCACGGCTGCCTTCCGCAGGATCCTACTCTCCCATCCCGGCATCCCGCAGTTGACAGATGGGAATGGCCAGGCCCACAGAATACATTGCCTGGTTCTCAAGGCCAATACCTGGATCTCCAGGTCAACCTTGGTCACCATGCCCCTAACGGGGGCACAAAGAGGTGCCCCACTTCCACTCTCTCCCCGCTGTATTTCACCCCCTCAGGGCACCCAAGAGCTGGCAGGCAGCGGCCCTCCTTCAAATAAGGGAGCAGGATCGGGTAGAAGGAGCTGCTCCACGGGAAGCCGAGTTACAATGGGGATCACGAGGAGTCAGGCAGAGCCCCAGGTTTGAGCCCCAGCTCCAGCACTAACTAGTTTAGGGAGTCCTCCGATTTGCATTTATTGGGCTCCTCTGAGGCTTTGCCTCGTCTGCAAATCAGGAACAACTCCATAGAGTTGGTTAATGCATTGAATGAGATGTCTTCAAACACGTGATCCACTTAATAAAGTAATCAGTATTTCATCATCTTCCCCAATTCCCGAAATCACACGGCCCCCTTTGTTTCTTAAACCCTGAAAACCCAAGGTTTTCCCTAGAGCAGAGCTGGGTGCGGATCCGACCACTGGGCGGCGGGAAAACACGGCGCGCCGGATTTCGGAGCCGGCCAGCGGCCAACAGGCCGGGCATGCGCAGAGGTGGCTCGCAGGTTGGAGGCGCCACACGGGAGCCTGCGCTGGCGGGGCGGGACCCACCTTATATGGGAGCTGCTTGGGGACAAACGGCGTGGGCCGCGTTCCTAGGTGGGCGGGGCCAGGAGGGGACGGGTGGGGCAGGGTGGGGCCCGGACGCGACCCAGCGAACCACTCGCGCGCGGAACACCCGAGGAGCCTAACCCCGCCAGGTCACCCCAGTATACAAGGACGACAGTGTTAAACTTTTTAGAAGGAGACCGACCTTACTCACTAAACCGGGATTCTGTGTTTGGGGTCTTAATGGTTGGTTGCTTAGGTTTTATTCATTTGTTCATTCGTCACTGTTTTCAACAGCCTAAATGTGTGTATTAATTCCCTGACTTACGTGAAATATTCATATGACACAAAACAGACCATCACAGCCCGACAGACACCCTAGATCCCAAACAGCACTCCAAGAGCTTTTGAATACAAGTCAGCAAACGGAGCAGGGTCTTAACCGGAGAACGCCTCTAGTTGAAAGTGAAAGGAGTTTCTGAAAGGGAAGATTTACGATCAGATGCGAGGTTGGCTCATATTCTCAAACTGGAATGTGCACACTTTACAGGGCTTTGCAAACTTTAATGCTTATACGAATCACCTGTGGGTCTTGTTAAACTGCAGCTTCTGCTTCAGGACTGAAGCCTGAAATGCTGACTTTCTACAAAGCTCCGCGGAGTGGAGGCTGCTGGTCCCAGACCCGCGCTTTGAGTAACAAGGGGTTAGATTACCTCTAAGCAAAATGTATGTAAGCTTTGACGCACTAATAGTGAAAGACACTCACAGGGGCTGTTAATCTGAGTGCAAAGGGTCAGTGAATAGAACTCAGGGGACCCATGTCAGGTATGTATTGCTGTGCCCTAAACTCAATGGCTTAAAACAACCGTTCATGATTCTTTGAGTTGCTGGTCTCACCTGGGTTGGTATCATGAAGCTGGGAGATGGGGATTGGGATCAGCTTATGTCTCTTTCTTTTTCAGCTTCAAAAAATTTACACCAGGTGGCATGTGGCAAGGGAGCACTCCAAGAAAGCAAATCCAATGCACAAACATCTGTTGGAGTCACGTTGCTGAGGAACTATTGGCCAAAGGCAGCCACATGACAACCCCAGAATAGTGTGGGAGGGGCAGCTATCCAGGAGGTACTCCTGGGAGTGATTAAAATAACAAATCTACCACGGGGGTCCCTGAACTTGGATGGGGGGGGGGTTACATCTTTATTAGCCTCTAAATAAAATGCATTAGTATTAGTACCTGAGACTTTGAAGCCACTAGAAATCACAGATATTTTCATGTTAAATTACTATGGTTGGAGCTTTCTCAAATTGTCATTACATGCATTAGAACTTTGAAATTACGGTAGCCATTAGGCTCGGCACTAGATTTTGTTATTTAATATAAGATCACGTATTATGCTATCACACAAATTTATTTTCTAATATTTTGATAATTATAGTACAATATCTTAAGTTTTCCTCGTAATCCTTTATATTTAATTTTATGCATTTAAAAATGTTATTCTGAAAATGTTGCTTTCACCATACAGCCAAAAGGGTCCATGGCACACAAAAAAATTTAAGAATCAATGATTTAGAATTTCATTTGGATGGAGGAGGGCATTGCTATTTTCCAAGAAGGCTAAATGGTGATGGAAAGGAGAAGAAGGAAAGATTCTGAACCCTGGTTAAAACCAAAATGGTATTTTAAAAGAAGAGAGTATTAACTCTCTCACCAATAAGGCTTTTGTGTATGTGTGTGCTTTTTGTTTTGGTTTCGATTTCTTTGTTTTGATGTAGGTTGTTTTGGTTTTCATTTATTGTTGCATTCCCCTCCCCACCCCCAACACACACACAGTGTTTAGCAATCTCATATTTGCCAAATAGTTGTAAGACCCTAAGCAGTGCTTTAAGGTCCCTGGGTCTTAGCTTCTTCATCTCAAAGGGAGATGGCACAGGACTAAAGCATTCACTCTGCCTCAAAATATTTGAATCATCTTGAAATATGGTTATCATAAGAAAACACTGTGTCTCCATGAGCTATGACTTTTTTCTTACCTAAGCTCTTAGGAATAAAACTGATGTACTCTCTCACAAACATGACTTTAAAAACCTTGCTAACACATATCCTGAAGTAATTTGGGTGGAGAATAAAAATATATATTTGGGGCCCCCCTGAAGAGCTGGGGGAGAATGCAGAGGTGTTGGGCTTCCTCACCTGAATTGTTGCTGATGTTCTCACAAACATTGGGGACTGACAGCTTGATGTGCTGAGCCTCTGTCTTGGGGCTGGCCCCTATGAAGTTTGTTGCTCCAAGGAGAGGCTAAACCTGCTTATAATTGTGCCTAAGAGTCTCCCCCGAAGTGTCTCTTTGTCACTCAGATGTGGCCCTTTCGCACTCTCTGTCTCTCTCTTTCTCTCTCTCTAACTAAGCCACCTTGGCGGGTGATCCCACTGCCCTCCCCCCTACGTGGGACCTGACCCCCAGGGGTGTAAATTGCCCTGGCAACGCAGGATATGACTCCCGGGGATGAATCTAGACCCGGCATTGTGGGATTGAGAACATCTTCTTCACCAAAAGGGGGATGTGAAATGAAATGAAATAAAACTTCAGTGGCTGAGAGATTTGAAATGGAGTCAAGAGGTCACTCTGGTGGACATTCTTATACACTATATAGATAACACTTTTTAGGTTTTAATATATTGGGATAGCTAGAAGTAAATACATAAAACTACCAAACTCTAACCCAGTAGCCTTGACTCTTGAAGATGATTGTATAACAATGTAGCTTACAAGCAGTGACAGTGTGATTGTGAAAACCCTGTGGATCGCACTCCCTTTATCCAGTGTATGGATGAATGAGTAGAAAAATGGAGACAAAACCTAAATGAAAAATAGGGTGGGATGGGGAGGTGATTTGGGTGTTCTTTTTTTATTCTTATGATTCTGGTATAAGGAAAATGTTTAAAAATGGATTGGGGTGATGAATGCACAACTATAAGATGGTACTGTGAACAGTTGATTGTACACTATGGATGATTGTATGGAATGTGAATACATCTTAATAAAGCTGAATTTAAAAAAAAAAAAAAACCTTGCTAACCAGCAGACTGGCACACTTGATCTGGATCATAGGTCATTTTGGGTCACAGACAACTGAAAAACTCATCCATTTTTCTATACACTAGAAGGGCTGACCTCAAGCATTATATTCCAAAGTACACTTAATAATTCCTTATGGGGGTACCTTACACAAAGAGATTTAAATTGAATTTAAGAGCTATGCAGTGAGCCAATAAACAAAAAGTAAGTGTTCTCCTAGTTTCCAAACAAATGTATAATAGTATCAGAGACAGAAATAATGGATGCCAAATTCAAACTCAGCACCGTTTTCATATTCTAAGTCAGAAAATTTAAAGATAATTTTAAAAAGCTTACATTGGGGCCCAAGAATGAAACCTGTGTTCCAAAGTAACAGTGAAGATAATCACAAAAAACATACTTGGTAATTTTATTGTAAAGCTATATGCAGGTAACCATGAAACCAGCTTTCTTTTTCAACAGGAGTGCATGAAAAATAACAGCATATTTAATTTCATTGAAACTATCACCCTAAATCATAGTAATTTCACATACTAAGACATTTAAAAAGATTTTCAATTGCATATAACTAAAGGCATGGTCACTAACAGTTCAGAATTGGTGGACTTTATTATAGAGTCTATGGCAGCACATGGACTTTTTAAGTGTAAGAGATCACCTTCAATTGAAGTAATGGGAAAAACTGTCAAGAATGAATTCATTTGGTGGGACAGTATTGAACACCCAAGATGGACAAGGAGGTGATTTCTCAGGCAGAGGAAATACCTTGAACAAATGATTAGACTTGGGGGAGCAAAGGCCCCGCTCCAGCAAGAGTGAGAAACCTCTTGCCTGAAGCACAGTGAGAAAGGTATAAAAATAGTTGTCATATCTGCCCTTCCCTGTACCCATATCTTACTATGTCACTCTGTAGCTCCTCTCAGCCAGAGATGGAATCTATTTCTCCACCTCTTCATGTGGCTGCGCCTGTAAGGTTGCTTTGGCCCGTAGAGTGCAACAAAAGTGACTGATTGTTTTCAAGCCTAGGCCTCAAGAGATTTTGCACTCATCCACTCTCGTTCTTGGAACCCTGCTGCTGCCACGTGAGCAACCCCAGGCTAGTCCGCGGAATGATGACGTGACCCAGTCAAACCCACCACCGAAGCCAGTAGCCAGAGAACTACCAGACACGTGAGTGGGGCCACCTGGGACCAGCCACCTCCAGCCAACTCATCAGCTGATCTCAGATGTATGAGTGAGGACAGCGGAGAATATCTGAGCCCAACCAGATCAACAAAACCACCAAGCCAACCTATAGACTCATGAGCAAGACGTGAATGGTTGTCATTTCAGCTACTCGGTTTAGGAGATACGGTGTGTGCGTGTCTGAATTTGGCAATTCAGGAGCCTTTTTAATCATAGAAATACAAGCAACATAAAAGTGCCTTCCTGGCCATTTCTTATATTACAGATGAGGAGACCAGTGTTCAGAGTGGCAACGTAGTGGCGGATGTCTCTTTCCTTACCTGTACCACCCCCCCCACCCATCCCCCACACACATAGGTATTTAAATAAATGCAACAGATTCCTGGAACAACGTTCCCTGAGCACATTTCCTGCATTCCTACCTCCAAACTTTTGCTCCAACCATGCATCCTGCAGGAATGCCTTCTTGTCTCATCTCTGATGTCCAAGTTATTCCTTGAAGTTCTCCATTCCATAGTCTTCCCCACTTGTACCAACTTCCAGAGATCACTCCCTCTCCCAGATGTTTTCTGGCACATTCTGCACCACACATTAGTTCCTGACTGGAGCATTTGAAAATGTAATGTTCTTCTGGACCCGGCATCATGCGGTTGAGAACATCTTGACCAAAAGAGGGATGTGAAATGAAAATACAGTTTCGGTGGCTGAGAAATTCCAAATGGAGTCGAGAGGTCACTCTCGTGGGCATTCTTATGCACTATATAGATAACCTTTTTAGGTTTTAATGCATTGGAATAGCTAGAAGTAAATACCTGAAGCTATCAAACTCCAATCCAGTAGCCTTAACTCTTGAAGACGATTGTATAGCAATGTAGCTTGCAAGGATTGACAGTGTGATTGTGAAAGCCTTGTGGATCACTCTTCCTTTATCCAGTGTATGGATGGATGAGTAGAAAAATGGGGACAAAACCTAAATGAAAAATAGGGTGGGAGGGGGGATGATTTGGTGGGTTTTTTTTTACTTTTATTTTTTATTCTTATTTTTACTTTTTCTGGTACAAGGAAAATGTTAAAAAAATAGATTGGGGTGATGAATGCACAACTATATGATTCTACTGTGAACAGCTGATTGTACTCCACAGATGATTGTATGATATGTGAATATATCTCAATAAAACTGAATTTTTAAAAAAATGTGATGTTCTGTGTCTTTCTTTCCATCAGAAGTTCAGGCCTTCTAGTTCTCCATCTTCCCAGAAATACCAGCTTGGAAAATATTTTACATTGAGGACTAGCAAAACCAAACCACTCAATATACTATTCTATTTCTTTAAGTGGCCAGTATATAAATATGAATTTCTATGTGATAATTCTCTGGCCCATGTTGTCCCTTTTTTGTTCTTTTAACCATGTCATGAGATAAAGTTTATGCCATTTGTTACTGTCAAGCTTAATTAAGCCCCTTATAATTTATTAACCCCTGTACTTGGTTTGTAATTAACATCGATTAACACAAACAAGTACAAAATAGGCCATCAGCACTTTCCAGAAGCACTGATTACAATTATATTGGTAATTCAATACAGTATAGAAGATGGCTGGGAAGCAATTTGCACTCTTTATATAAGAGGACAAATGCCACAGTGCAAAACTAAGCCAAGAAACCAAATACATCTTTCCTGGGATTCACCTGATTATACCTTCACCCTGTTAACCCACCCCTTGACTGGTGTAACCCTTGGGCTGAATCACTGAAGGCACAGCTCTAAGTAACTTGCTTACTTGCATTCTTGGGCCAAAAGAGGAAAGCGTTTCAAAGGAACATCCAGTCACAGCCACGCAGCCCCCGAGGCTCATTACAGACAACTGTGATGCAGAGATCTCATTCATTTTGTAGTTCTGGGACAAAGCCCAGGGTTAAAAGGCAACAGGTTAAACTGTGAAGATGCATGACAATGAGTGCCCAAAGCCATCAGAGCTGAAAAGCTCTGAGTGACAATAACCTCAAGAGACCATAAACTCAATCCGCCCACCAAAAAAAAAAAAAAAAGCCTCTATTCTCTATTATTTTCAGTTCCTTTTCACCCTGATCTAACCAATCAAGGAACTATTCTCGCATCCAGTTTAAGGGGAGTCCACCATGTGTACTCACATGGGAAGAAGGCAAATTGCAAGTGGGAAATGGGCACAAATTGAACTTTGCGTGTTTCCTAGAATAAAACCGGGATGTTTCAGAGCTGCAGCAGTTTTTATTCTGTATAGAGGAAGTAAGCGAGACTCCAGGGAAGGACTCACGGGATTGATACATCATCCGTATCGATTGCCCCTGTTCAGCTGACTTGATAATGAAGCCGTGGAGCTCTTATGGGTCACCGTTACTGCTCCAGAAAGTGGACCATGGAAATCATTCACATGCTCTAAGGAGAGTGTTAGTACAAAGCAGAGGTTGCAAAGTCATTGCTGAGACATGTAATGTTCATGAAGGTCCTGAGATGCCAAAGACTTCCGTGTAAATGTATGACTCATGTAGTAGAAATTTGCTGGCTGAAACAATACAGAGAAGTTGGCTGAAGTTCATATAGCTTCTAAGTACTGAAGCTGGGGTTTGAACCCAGATGTTTGGGTCCTGGAGCTTGGGTCTTCTCTTTCGCCCCTTCCTCCCCAGCAAAGGATGTGATGGAGAAGGTGCTTGAAATGCAAAACAGCTATCAGAGGTAGAACTAAACAAAGAAAAAGACACAGACACACATGGATACGAAGTGTCCGCCTTAACCAAGACTGTAACATTGATGGCATTTGTCTTGGGTGTCCCCAGGCAGCCTTCCCTTTCTGCTCAGGATCTATGATCCTCTCTTCCAGTTTTCCATTCTCTCTCTTTTTAGCATTTTATAACAAGCATAAGATATACCCAGACTTCTTCTTTTCACACTAATTTTTTTTTTTGAGTAAGTTGTAAAATATGTTCAGCGGAGTGCATAGAGTGCGCAAATCTTGAAAGCACAGCTCGATTTTTTTTCGTGTGTATACACCAATGTAACCATCACCCAGAGGGAACGCAGAACGTTTCTACCACTCTCAGAAGCCTCTCTTGTCAAGGTACGGGCTTCTTATTTCAAATTCTTGTTTATTGAAGTATTATTCACATACAGCAATAGTCACCCTTTTTAGTGTATACTTTGTGAGTTTTGATAAGCACATAGTTTTGTAACCGCCAATACAATCAACATGCAGAACAGCACCATCCCCCCCCAAAATTCCCCTATGCCCTTTGATAGTGAATTTCCCCTCCACTTAACCCCTGGTAGCCACTGATCCATTTTCCGTCCCTATAGTTTGTCTTTTCTAGAATGTCATGTAAATGGAACCCTAGCATCTCGGGCTTCTTTCACTTAGCACAATGCATTCCAGAGGCATCTCTGTCGTCTCATGTATCAATAATTCCTTCCTGTTTATCACTGAGTAGTACCCACATCCATTCACCAGTTAAAGGACATTTGGGTTGTTTCCAGTTTTCCACAATTATGAATAAAGTCCCTGTAAACATTCTCATAGAGAGTTTTGTGTGAACATAAGCACATCCATTTCCTAGGGCTACTCGAACAAACCACCACAAGCTGAGCGATTTGAAACAACAGAATTTTGTTCTCTCGTCGTTCTGAAATCAAAGTGTCAGCAGGGTCACACTCCCTGGGAAGGCTCTAGGTAGGGTCCTTCCTTGCCCCTTTTCTGATGGCCCCAGGCCTTCATTGGCTTATGGCAAGTCCAATCTTGGCCTCCATCTTCACACGGCTGTCTTTTCCCTGAGTCTGTCTGTCTTCATATGGCATTCTGCCTCTGTCTCCATGTCCAGATTTCCTTCTTCTTAGAAGGACACCTGTCATATCAGACTTAGGGTTCACCCTAATCCAGTGGGACCTCATCTTAACTAATTACATCTGCAGAGATGCTATTTCCAAATAAGAGCACATCCTGAGGTTCCAGGTGGACATGAATTGGAGGGGGGAGGAACGATTTGACCCAGTACAAAAGGTTTGCATTTCCCTTAGGTAAATACCTAGGTGTGGGATTTCTAGTTCTATGCTAAGTGCATGTTTAACAATATTAAAAACAACAACAACAAAACCCACCAAACTGTTTTCCATAGTGGTTGAACCATTTTGCATTCTTACCAGCCCTGATTTGAGAGTTTCAATTGCCCCACATTTTCATCAGTACTCAGCGTGGTCAGGGATTTTTTTAAAGCTATTCTATTAAGTGTATGGCACAAAATTCTGAAGCTGAACAAACACATTTACAGGGTTTATTGTTGCCATCAGAGAAGACTTCAAACAAAATCAATCTTAAACCCCAACTATGTCTAAGAAAGCTACTTGCTGCGTATGCATTAGACAATCCATATTAATGATCCTAACTGATGTTATTTTCACTCATTCAGTCCAATTTTGATTAGCTGTCTGTATCTCAAGCAGCAGTAATGCCAATTTCCTTAGCACACTTGTTTAAAGGTAAAGCTCCTATATCTTACTGATTGCTGTCCTACAGGTTATACCTAAGTGTTATGACTCCTTGTTTCCTTTTGGCTTCCTTAAAATACCCAACAACCTTACTCTAATCACCTGCATTTAGGTGTGTTTTCTTTACACAGAAATTAAAGAATCCCTCCACCCTCTACTTTCAAGAATACAGCTAACAAAAACACTCCTAGGCTGGGAGGGAAAAGATGCTTCACTGCAGTCAACAAAATTGTCACACTTCAGGGGCTGGCTAGAGAATTCAATCACTTTCCCCACTCTGCCCTCAATATGCACACAGCTGTAAATTGCAGTTCTCTAGGAGTAACTGCAGCTGATTGCTCTGTCTCAGGGAGAAGCACATGTAGTCAGAATTCGGTCCTCTAGGATTTGTCACGTAAATTCCTCCACGGCCTGCTGCTTCTCTCTCCATCTCAGTGCTAATGCCTTCCTCATTTGCATCTGCCTTCTCCATCCCTTGGTTCCAATGCTGTGCTGTCAGCAATTAGACTGTGATCCATGTACCACCACCTATGCATTATTTATCCATTCCCCACCACCAGCTATTTCCATCTTTCTGCCTCATCCCTAAACAGAGGCACACACCAGACCACCTCATCTGCATCCTTTTATTTATTTTTATTTATTTTATTATTTCTTTTAAATAGGTAATACACACACAAGGAACAAATTCAAACAGTACAAAAGGATATAGACTAAGAAGTCTCGGCCCATTCCCCACCCCAGGTGCCCAGTCCCCTCGCTCAGAGGCAGCTAATGTTACCAGTGTCTTGTGCCCTTCCAGAAAAAAAAGATATTCTGTACATTTACAGATATGCAGTCTGGGTATTTTTATTGCTTGCACAAATGGTAACATAACACCTTATTGAAACTTGCTTTTTTCACATAAAACATTTATCTTATGAAGCATTTAATCTGAGTATATCCAAGAATATAAATGCATCTCAGTAGACCTGCCTCATTCTTTTAAAGAGCTGTGTAATGTTCAATGTTATACTTATACTATAATTTATTTTACCAAAGTATTTTTTAAAGTATCTAAAATAATTACTTAGTGGCTTAAACAAGACAGAAGTTCATTTCATGTAAAAGATGAGCAGGTGGCTCAGGGCTGGTGTGACTATCTACAGTCTCTGAGACGAGACTGAAGATGCTTCTAACTTATTGTTCCTCTGTTTTCAGTATATAGATTTCCTCTCATGTTTCAAGATGGCTGCTTAAGCTCCAGCCTTCACTTCTGCATTCCAGCCTGTGCCATTTTGGATATATTATGTCCCCCAAAAAGCATTGTTTTTTAATGCAATCTTGTGGGGGCAGAGTTATTAATCTTTTTTATTAGGGTGTGACCTTTTGATTAAATGTTTCCATGCAGATTTGACCCCACCCTGACATGACAGATCTTGATTAGTTTACTGGAGTCCTTTAAAGGGGGTTCACACAGAATGCAGAGAGACTTCTGGAGAGACACTTGCTGACACTTTGAGAAGCTGGCCCAGAGTTTGCTCCAAAGAAGCTAAAAGAGAACAAAATGCCCCAAGAGCAGCTGAGAGAGACTTTTGGAGAGACACTTGGGAGCTGATGCTTAGAAATGCTTGGAGACGTTTGGAGATGCTAGCCCAGAGTTTGCTCCAGAGAAACTAACAGAGACAAGCCCAGAAACATTTTAGAGAATGCCATTTTGAAATGCAACCCAGGAGCAAAGGACCAGCAGATGCCAGTCACGTGCCTTCCCAGCTGACAGAGGTGTTCCAGACACCATCAGCCATTCTTCAGTGAAGGTATCCTCTTGTTGATGCCTTAGTTTGGACACTTTTATAGCCTCAGAACTGTAAATTTGTAACCAAATAAACCCCCTTTATAAAAGCCAATCCATTTCTGATATTTTGCATAATGGCAGCTTCAGCAAACCAGAACACAGCCCAAATATTGATACATTCCCTCTCATTAAGACAATTCCCAGAGTCTCACAAATTCCTTCAGTTATATCCCATTCTCCAAACCTAGGCACAAAACCACACATACCTGCAAGGGAAGATGGAAAAGGTACTCAAAATTCCAGGGCCCTGTTAAAAATTCAGGGTGCCACTAAGATGGAAGGAGGAGAGAATAGACATTGGAGTACAACAAGCAGCTCTGCCCCAAAATCGTTTCCAGTCTTTGGCTCTTACATACAATGTGTCACATACAGTAGATATCTTTGTGAACATGCCATCTCATATGTGTGTGGAAAGATCTATAGAATTGCTGGGTCACAGGGGTGTGCATATTGATTTCAAAGGATATCACCACATTGCCATCTATTGACAAAAGACCAATTCACGATGCCTATCTGCCCACCTATCCTCAGCCCTGAGCCTGTTCACACATTTTGATCTTTACCAATGTGGTAGCTAAAATATGACATCTCCAAGTTACTTTAACTGGCTTTTCTCCTATACTTAATGAAGTTTTTTTTTTTCAAATATCTAAAAATGATTTGTATTTCCTATCCATGTTGGAACTGTTTCCATCATTTGCCCATCTATTTATTGGGTTATTTCTTTGTAACTCTGTAGAAATGAGTTCTAAATTGGGAGAAATCAGCATTTTTGGAGACATTATTGTAAATTTTTTTTATGGTTTCTCATTTGGCTTTGTTTATTGTGTTCATGCAGATTTGTTAATATAGTTGAATTTATCTCTCTTTTTAACTGTTTCTTGGATTTGTGACATTGTTTGGAAAGCACTTCCCATGATAAAATTATAAAATAAATTTTCTCAGGGTTTTTTTTTTCCATAGTAATGATTGTTTTTTTAAAAAATCTTTGATCCATCTGAAAAACACTTTCATATAAGAGGTGAAGAGACTCAAACTCAATTTATTTTAAACTGACTTCTGGTTCTCCTGGCCCTCCCCGCACTGATTTGATATCTTGGCTGCATCTTAAAAGCAGGCCAGCAGTTCTTTTCTACCTAAAATCAGCACATCTTAATTCCGCTTTCTATTTGATATATCCTATATCGTCATTGACATTATTCATTATTCTTCAGAGTTACATGTTGCAGTTATATTCAGTTGGCCAATGAGGAAAGTTAAGCCCTAAGAGATTCAAAATTCAGGCTCATGGGTCACAGTGTAGCTACTAAACCATAGAATGCTAAATGGCAGTGAGGTGTCAGGGAGGAACTCAGATTTGGCGGGGTACACAGACTTTGCTGAATCACTTAGGGGCCTTTAGTTGCAAGTGTTAGAAACTCAGTTGGGTCTACCATCTTAGGTCGCGTTCCTTGAACCCTACAGTGGAGATCTGCAGGTGTATTGGGATGCTCATGTCAGCAACACTTTCTGGGGAGTAAAAGCAGCAGGACTGGGCAGAGAGGTTGAATTGTGATGTCATTGCAACAGAGGCCTCAGTTGACCCTTCATGGCACTCTGGAGTTGGGATGCCCTCTCAGGGTTGTCTCTAATTGAGGCAAGGGGCGGGGTCTTTGTACCCCTCAAGCTGCCCCCAGGAATGAGGTCCAAGCTTAGGAGAGGAAGCCCCTGCTGCTGAAGGCAACTGCTGAAAGGGACTCGGCTGTGAGTCATCAGCTACCAGGGAATGAGTGGCACAGAGCGGGCAGTGCATCCAGCATCCACTACACCTGCCTAAGCAAGCGAGGATTTAGTGGAAGGCTATGGGGGTAGCTCACAGCATGGAGGGACGACCTGAAGGACCCAGTCTCAGGAAGGACATACTCCAGAGTAGCCATGGGGATCTGGAATGTAGGAATAAACGGGATAGTTTCTTCAGGCAGCAACGGTCAGGATGAATCAGCCCCAGTCATCATGATGCCAGTTCTTTCAAGATTCAGATTCTCAGGAGAGAGTCTGCTTGACCTGAATTTGATCACATAGTCCACATGGTCGCCCCATGGCAGAGGAAGGCATGGCCCTTTGGCAGACAGTCCCAGGGAGGCTGTACATGGCTGCACAAGGAGAAACATGTTCCTGAGAAGCCAATTGAGATGGTATCACCAGAAAAAGGCAATGGATACTGGGCAGACAGAGATGGCATATGTCAAATGAGCCCAGGCCATCTGATTTGGAATCTCAGTGTTGGATGTCCTTGAGCAAGGAGATTGAACTCACAAAACTTCACCTATCTCATTATAAAGGAGAAACAGTATTACCTACCTCTTAGGATTTTTAGGCTTAAATGATACATCTGTATCTATATGTATGTTTTCATACATATGTGTGCATATACATGTACACATATGCAATGTGTGTATATGTATACAATGCCTATATAATGAGAGCCGTCATTTATTTCAAGTCCACCATTCCTAGAGCCTCATCAAATTATTTTCTATCATTTCATCGGCATGCATTGCAGAGTAAGCATTTTATATGTTTTTGATTGTGCTAAAACACAAACTCTATATCTGGAAAGCCCCTTAGAGGTGCCCCTTCCTTTTACAGAGAGAACTGTAGTGGTGCAAAGTTTCACAGTTTTATGTTCCCCATATTGGTTGTGAGTGTGTGGGTTGGTGGGTGGGGTGATTTGCATTTAAAATAAATAAATAAAAACTAGTCAGGACAAAAACTAAATGAAAAATAGGAAGGGATGGGGGGGTGATTTAGGTTCTTTTTTACTTTTTTTTTTTATTCCTATTTTTATTCTTTCCGGTATAAGGAAAATGTTCAAAAATAGATTGGAGTGATGAGTGCACAACTATATGATGGTACTGTGAACAGGTGATTGCACACCATGGATGACTGTATGGTATGTGAATACACCTCAATAAAACTGAATTTAAAAAATGAAAGGGAGGAGACATAACTGAGAAATTAGGATTTAACAAATGATTACAACTACTGACTCATTATACAGATATTTCTTTTTAGTTCCTAGTATATTAGAATAGCTAGAAGGAAATACCAGAAATTGCTGAGCTGTAACCCACTAGCCCTGATCTTTAGTAATGATTATAAAGCTATATAGCAAAAAAAAAAAAAAAAAAAATTTGCTTGCTTGTATTTGTATGGATCTACTTCTGCATGTTTTATTCTTCTGATCCACTGACCTATGTATTTATCTCTGACAATGCTACACTGTTTTGGTTAACCTACCTTTATTATAAGTCTTTAAATTGGGTAGTGTGCAATACCAGGGGTCAATAAGTAGTGGGGGGGGGGTGGGATAAGAGGTATGGGATGCTTGGGGTTTTCTTTTTTCCTTTTATTTCTTTTTCTGGAGTAGTGCAAATGTTCTAAAATTGATCATGGTGATAAATGTACAACTAAGTGATAAGTGAACCATTTTGTGTACTTAGAAAGGATTGTACAGTGTGTGAATATATCTCAATAAAATTACATTAAAAAAAAAGACTAGGCAGGAGTGGAATGAGGAAACCAAAAGTAGTTTGCCTGGTATGATGGGAATTGAATCAAGTCTCCAAAAAAGTCATGTTCAGTTCCCAACCCCCAGTCCTGTGGTGTGAGCCCATTTACAAATAGGACCTTTGAAGATGTTACTAGCTAAGCTGTGCCCACACTGAATGAGGGTTAGCCTTAATCCTGTATGGCTGAAGTCCTTATAAGCAAAAGAAATTAGACACACAAAGAGGGAAGCCACAGGAAGAGTAAGAAACCAGAAGGTAATAAAATCCAGAGGAGAAAGGAGAGGACATCGCATGTGCATCACAATGTGGCAGAAAAGTCAAAGACCCAGGATCACCGGCAGCCAGCCTCAGACTGCCACAGCCCCCTGGGAGAAAGCACCGCCTTGCAGATGCCTTGATTTTGGACATCTTCTGACCTCAACACCGCAAATCAATAAATTCCCATTGTTTAAGCCAAACCACTGCATGGTATTTGTTTCAGCAAATGGGTACATCATTTTCTCCCTGGGATATGTCCAGGTAGAGCCTTTTCTGGGATTTCTATCTGGGGGTCCAAGGCAGGGGCAAGATGACGGCAGGGTAGGTGGCCGTTGAAACACTGAAGGCTACAAAAGGGAGATGCCAATGAAGTTCCCAAGTGGAAAAAGCAGTCTCATCTCTCTCTTTGCGTATTAAAAAGAGAAATATTTATCATGACACCTGACAGAAGTTGGGTGGGTGTGTATGGGGGGGAGGGAGTGGAGGAGGGATGTTTCATCATTCTCTCCCACACATCTGTTATCAAAAAGAGATCTAATTCCACCACCAGCACATCAACCTCACACCAATACACAGTCACCAAGAAGAATGGCTTCCGTGGCTGCTCCTCGGCTTGCAAATGTTTTCTCTCCGAGATCACACAAATAGCTGATAAATCCATTTCCCTGAAACAAATGCCATCACGGAGGTCTTCTTGAAGCTGCCAGAGGTTACAAGTAGCCTTGATGGAGTGAGGCAATGACACTGCAGAGTGATTGAAAGGGTTTAGTATGTGATTTCCTATCTGGTTCAGACAAAATAAAACCATTATCTGTTTTTTAAAGAGATTGTTTCCTGAGCTCTTTCGTGCTCGAAGCCTTTGCAGCACCAAGGAACATTATTAGCCTGTCACAATTATAGATCAGTTCATCACCGCAGTCGGCCTCCAATCTCCTTGAACACTTTGCAGAGGAAATGACTTTTCCGGATCTATGTTATCTTGGAGTATTTGGCCTTTTGGAGAAGATGGCGTTGCTGTCAACCCGGTAGCTGCAGAGTTACCTGGCAACACATTGGGGAGTTTGCTGGGGTCCACCTATGAGAGATACAGAGACCCCCCCATTAGCTCACTCATGCCTCACAGGAAGGGGACGCTCAGACATGGGGATGTGGTGGAGGCAAGCGTTTGCTTCGAGGAGTTGAGGATATATACCTGATGGTAAAGGAGATGGGGTTCCCTGGACCCTTTCTTATTAGTCTCTAATGTACTCACAGGTCAGTGGGCTTTTGTGGCCAGGCCAGGGTAAGGGTGCCAGAGGAGCTCTCACCCTTTTACCCCCTGCTGACTCAGGAAGCCACACCATTTACGTACTTGTCCCCACCCTGCTTTCCTCAGAACTCCTAGTGACCGCCTGTCCCCAGACCTACCACCTGAATGTCAGGTGTCAGATTCCTAGCTCTATGCTCCAAAGGGCTTTTCCATTCTGGGGCTTCCAAGCAGCAGGCTGCAACCCAGCTTCCCATACCTCCAAACAAAAAGGAGAAGAAGGTCCCGTGGCCCCTTGCCTCTCCCAGAATCAGAATCTCTCTAATTCACCTCCATGGATGGGGGCAGCCGGTATTTACAACCATCAATTTGTCCATTGGTGATTTCAGGTGTGGTGATCACTGTTAATTTACAGAGTTCCTTCAGAGTAAAGAGAAAAGAAAACCAAAGAGGAGACGTCACTGATGACCAAACGAAAGAAGAGAATGATGTGTGTGTGTGTGTGTGTGTGTGTGTGTATGTGTGTACATTTTATAAGATAACAGCTACCATCATCAGAATCTTATTGCTGGTAGCCAGGCCCCTTTTGGATCTGCAGGTAGAAAGAGGGGAAGTTGGTCACGCCAATGTTTCATGCTTCTAGAAGCTTCCCTATGTATTCTCAAGCTGCCACATAATTAGACAATTGTAATCCTTTAACTCTATTAGCTCTGCAGAACTAGATTATATTTATCTATAACAATATCAATAAAAAACAGACTGATGGCAACCTGAAAAAGGTATTTGCAATATCTAAAACTGCAAGGGATTAATGTTTAAAATATACAGGTAGGTCAGGAAAATCAAGAAAATCAAGATATCCAATAGAAAAAATGGTTGAAGAATACTGACAAGAAGTTCACAGACAGGAAAGGTTGAAATATATGAAAATAAATATATGAAGAAAATCTTAAACTTCACTAGAAATGGGAGAAATACCAATTAGAAGGACTCCACTTTGTACCCAGAAGAATAGCAAAGCTTAAAAAGGTTAATTTAAAGAAAGGCAAGTTATTGCAAAAGATTTGGGTAGATCAAGGACTTCTACACACTGCTACTGAACAGTTTATTGGAAAATAAACTGTTGTTGTTTCATGAAGTTAAGTACATTTAAGCTAAAGCAGGCAGAATTTCTAGGTACATACCCAAAAGAACTGAAAGCAAGAACACAAACAGATATTTTCACTCTGATGTTCATTGCAGCTTTATTCATAAAAGCCAGAAGGTGGAAACAACCCAAGTGCCCATCAACAGATGAATGGATAAACAAAATGTGATATAGCCATACAGCAGAATATTATTTAGCCATAAAAAGGAATGAAGTTCTGATACATACTACAACATAGATAAACCTTGAAAACATGATGCTAGGTGAAATAAGCCAGACACAGAAGGACAGATATCGCATGATTCCACTCATATGAAACATCTAAAATAAGCAAAGTCATAGAAAAAGAAAGTAGATGAGAGGTTACCAGGGGCTGGGGGAAAAGGGAAGGGAAAATTATTGCTTAATAATATCCATTATTGCTTAAGATGGTGTTGATAGTAGCACAGCATTGTAAAAGTAATTAATGTCATTGAATCACACACATAAAAATGATTAAAATGGTGAATTTCATGATAAAAAATAGATATTTCCATAATTTCAAAGAAGTTCATGCAGATACAAAACAACACTACATACTTTAAAAGAAATATTTTTATTTAGAAGTTTTTCAATTTATCCTTTAATTCCATGGGAGATATTTGAATTATTTGAGACATTAATTAAGAGCAATAAACCATTCTGCCATTGGAAGCCAGTTCTCCCCATTACTAAAACTAGTATGGTAAGAGTACTCTCATAGTCAGGAAAAACTCAAGATTTTAAAAAAAATATTATTAGTGATAAGGATAAGCATTCACTTGCTTGTGAACAATATTTCTTCTCTTTTTTGGAAAATCTAATTTCCAAGTTAGCATTCATTTGTGGATTAGGTTTTGTTGCTACTTAAAAACAGCACCATTTTTTTGACTTAACGTTCCCATTTTCAAAATTAGCAATTTTATCTATTAGGTATATTTCTTTTATCAAGTGTTTTCTGCCATTGTAAAAGAATACCATTATCTGATCAGATGTTGAGTCTAAAATTATACATCACTATTTCTATTTATTTGACTACCACTTGAATACACATTTATACGTGTAGAAAAGGTTCAATTTAAATGTATAGCTTGGTTTGTCACAGGCTCACTTAAGAGTGCAAAGTACTAGAACAAAGTTCTTATATTTTTAGAAATAAACCAAAATGATAGCACTGATAAACTACCAAAGAATAAAATTACACTTGGTTTTGAGCTTATTCTTTTCTTATTAAATTTTTGTTTGCACTCAAGAGAGCCAATGTATTTAACTATGTTTTTTTGCACAAGGACTTATTTTTACTTTTGTCACTACTATGTCATTATGAAGCTATTCACAGGATATTTAGGAAACAAAATGAGTTCTTTGAACACTACTTACTTTTAAAGGATAGTTGCATGTTAGGGATGTATATCAGCACAATAGAGTGGGTGCTTAAGAGGCCGTACAGGAAACAGAAAAGAGAATGATGAAAAAAAAGAGTTAAAAATATGACAAGCAAGGGTGCAGTCAGTAGACTGCTGTAGATAGCCTCCTAGGAAATAAGCATGGTTAACTCATGTTTCCTTATTTGAGGACCCAGTGAAAAAGAGAGCAAAGAAGAACAAACAAACCACAAGCAAATACTCAACGCCTTTATTGATCTATTTACATATACCTTACATCATAGCATCAATATGTATATTTATATCTATATCCCCCAACCCAGACCATTCCATCATAGATAGTGAGTAGTTCGTGTCATAAAAATAAAGATTTCATTTTTCCTAATACTGAAAGACTGAATGCTTTTCCCCTAGGATCAGGAACAAGACAAGGATGTCTGATCTCATCATTTTTATTCAATATTATACTAGAAGTTCTAGCCAGGGCAATTAGGCAAGAAAACGAAATAAAAGGCATCCAGATTGAAAAAAGAAGAAATAAAACTACCCCTATATGCAGATGACACTATCTTGTATGTAGAGAATGCTAAAAATGACACAGACACACACACAAACAGATCTAATAAATGAGTCCAGCCAGTTTACAGGATTCAAGATTATTGACAAAATCAATGAACAATCAAAAAAGAAACTCAAGAAAACAATCCCATTTACAAAATTTTGAAAATAATAAAATACTTAGGAATAAATTTTAAGAAGTACAAAATGTACACTCTAAAACAAGACTTGAAAAAAATTAAAGAAGCCCTAGAGAAATGGAAAAACATCCCATTCATGGAAAGAAAGGCCTAACATTGTTAAGATGACAATACTCCCCCCTAATTATTTAAAGATGGAACACAAACCCTATCAAATTCCCAGCTGGCTTTCTTGCAGAAATGGACACACTGATCCTAAAATTCGTATGAAAATGCAAGAGACACACAATAGCCAAAGCAATCTTGAAAAAGAAGAACAAAGTTGGAGGACTCACATTTCCATTTTCAAAACTTATTACAAAGCCACAAAAACTAAGAAAGGGTGGCACTGAAACAAAGATAGATGTAGAAATCAATGAAATTAAACTAAGTGTCCAGAAATAAGCCCTTACATCTATGGTCAATTGATATTTGACACAGGTGCCATGATAATGAATCAGAAAGAATTGTCTTTTCGACAAATCACACTGGGAAAACTTGACATCCAGGTGCAAAAGAGTTAATTTGGATGCCTACCTTTCATCATAAACAAAAATTAATTCAAATAGATCATAGACCTACATTTAAGAACTAAAACTATAGTTTTAGGATTAAATCTCTGTGATATTGGATTGGGCAAACCAAAAGCACAAGCAACAAAAGGAAAAAAAATAGATAAAATAGACTTCCTCAAAAGTTAAAACTTTTGTGCTTTGAAGGACACCATCAAAAAACTGAAAATATAACCCATGAAATGGGAGAAAATATTTGCAAATGATTATAATAACAATAATAAGGGACTTAGAAAATAGATCAATAATAAAGAGACAAAAAGTTCTATTTTAAAATAGAAAAAAAGATTTGAATAGTCATTTCTCCAAAGAAGATATACCATTGTCAAATAAGTACATGAAAAGATACTCTACATCATTGTTCACTAGGGGAATGCAAATCAAAAACCACAATAAGATACCACTTCACATCCACTATGGTGGCTAAAATATAAAAGACTGACATTAGCAAGTGTTGGTGAGGATGTGGAACAAATAGAACACTCATTCATTGCTGGTGAGAATGTAAAATGGTCCAGTCACTTGGAGAACAGTTTGGCAGTTCCTCAAATAGTTAAACATGCCTAGGTATAAATCTGAGAGATATGAAAATATATGCTCACACAAAAATTTATACATAGATGTTCATAGTAGCATTAATCATAATATCAAAAAAAGTGGAAACAACCCCAATGTCCATCAACTGATGAAAGAATAAACAAAATGTGGTATGTCCAAGCAATTCAATACAAGTTAGCAATAAAAAGGAATGAAATATTAATACATGCTACAACAAGGATGAACCTGGAAAACATCCTAAGTGAAATAATCCAGTCATAAAAAACCACCTACTTCACTTATATGAATTATCCAGAATAGGCAAATCTATGGAGACAGAAATTAGATTAGTGGTTGCCTAGGACTTGGAGGAGCAGGAAATGGGAAGTGACTGCTAATCTAGGGTTTCTTTTGGGGATGATGAAAACACACTAAAATTAGACAATGATTAAGTTTGCACAACTGTGAACATACTAAAAGCCATTGAACAGCACATGTTAAACGGCTAAATTATATGGTATATGAGTTATAACTCAAAAAAAGCTGTTAAAAAAACCAAAAGCTTTGTGTTGTTTTGTTTTGTTTTAACATCATGCACATTCCCCTTGATAAAAGTCAGCATTAAAGAGGAAGAGAGAGCTCATTCAATGCTATTAAAGAAGAATGCCAAATACCTTGCTTTAAATGATCAATCGCTTGGGGGTGAAGCGGCATGCAAAATAAACATGAAAAGAAGCATTTTTCTCCTTCTGTTGCACAGCATGAGCACATTGGCTGCTATGGAAAAGAAAAAGAAAATTCCAGTTGTGTTTGGCTAAAATACGCAGTTATATTTTTCAGCACAAGGAAAAGTTTTCTGAGGCTTGGAATTGGACACGTATTAAATGGTCCTTCAAATCAGCTTTCCAGATTTAACAGTAGAACTAGTCACATCAAAGAGGATGAGGACACAGTGTACCAGGAGGGCAATAATAACAAGGACTGCTTAATATGTGTCTTTAGGAAGGAATTTTCCCCCCAGTTGGATATAAATAGCAGCAGGAACCCTCAGCAGATTGCTGCACTATCAACCAAGCTGAAATACACCCAGAAAGACGGAATCTGTTATCCATGGCAGACCTTGGCCATCTTTGCCAAAAGGACAAGAGAAGTCTTTGTCTCATTTCTTGACTCAAATAAGCCAATGTGTTGTGCCTTCCATTGTATGTGTAATGACTCAAGTCCAAATCTTATCATGTTGTTCATTTACATGATCCATTTCCACTGGTTAATGTCCAAGAACTATCTATGTAGAGAGCCATACTGATCAAGATAATATAAGAGTAACTATAATATTCATTTCATAATCAACATACTAGCTTTATAGAAGAATTGCCCTTCCAATGGATTATGTTTGCCCGACACGGTCTAAATTGAATAAATAAGCTCTCCAGGAGACAGAACTGGGTATATTATTCTCTTACATTCTCCTAATCCCATGGAACTTAGAATGAGGTCAATCAACCTACCTCTACTTAATAAGATGGAAAGAAATGGTTCAAAACGGACTGGAACAACAGACTAATAAAAATACAGAAATGAAATTATAGAAGACACATTTAAGAGCCATACCAACCATGCTTGTTGAGACACTGTGCTCCCTGGGGAGCCCCAAAGACCTTTACTTAGAAGATAAACATTTGTTTATAGAAGTTCAACATGGTAGGTGGGAATTGTTATTTGTGAAATAAAAAATCCCAAGTGATGCAATTCAGGATTGTTTTAAAAGTAGTTGTCAAATTTATTTTTTCACAGCCTGAAGGGTTTCTAATTTTAATTTTTGGCATCTTGTTATCTTCCTAAGAAATCTCTGAGCTAATCACAAATTTGGACAAAGCTGAATTATTCAGCCAGGCAATCTTTGTGGGTTTTTGACTGTAGTGGTGTGAGAAACAAGCACTATTCCTAAGTAGCAATAAATGCTCACTTGATTGTGGAGAAGAAAATGCAAGAACCAGAGAAGAAAATGCAAGAACGGATGCCCAACCAAAATGTGGGGGATAGCGCGCAGAACAATAGACCCAGCAGTATTTATTCCCTACACCTAACCGCAAGTCCCTCCCCTGTTTCTCCATTGGCTGGATACTCGAGGTTACATTCTATTCGACAAGCCTAACTAGCCCGCCCACATTTGAAACATGCAGCCCGCCCACATTTGAAACATGCAGCCCGCCCAAATTGGAAACATTTGAAATATGTTTCCAGCACAAATTTGCAACATTAGGAACTGTTGGAACAAATCCCCACTCCTGACTATAATGGTTATGCCCAGGCCTCTTTAGAGTCAGTGGGGGCTAGTTTGGTAACAAGTTATGAGGCTATTTTGAGAACCTCTATTCCGAGGCTCCACCCTGCAAGGATAGTAGACAGTGGGCGGATAAGCAGGGGGACTGACTGTGGATAGTGGGCGGATAAGCAGGGGGACTGACTGTGGATTACAGTTTGTCTTTTTAACCTTCTACCAATTCCTTAACTGCCCCACCCTGCTAGCCACACCTGTCCTGTGTGAAAGCTAAACTTAATCTCATTCTCACAGTGGAATACGTGAGTTGAAGATTCAGAGGCATCTCAGAATTTCCCAGTAAAGACAGGTAAAATGAACTAGATTAAAAAATGCCAATTTTTTTATAATTTATAAACTGAAGTCCTCATTTCCTATAAAATATGGGGCAGCCAACTATGTATATAACCAGTACCAAGTGTACATAGGTAATTGTCTGATTAATTTCATCATTATGTAAACAATCAAACTGGATAATTTAAGAAAGAAGCAAAACAAGAAGGAAAAAAAAAAAAAAAACACTTCCTGGGAAGCAATCAAGCTTGAATGGCCCTGGCTATATGGCCCAGGCTATTCTCGATACATATAAATGTCTAGATTTCTGTTACACAGAAATGCTTCACTCTTTCAATGATGCAAATTTCTCTCCCTGGGTCTCTGCATCCTATGAGCAGATGTGGGGAAATGGAGGAGGAGAAAACATATCAGAAATCAAATCAGGGCCATGTTGCTTCCAAAACAATGCCAAGAAGACACCGAGAGAGAATGAGAATGGGAAAATTGAGCCTAAGGTCCAATTTAGCCAGGTTAACTAGCTGGTGAAATTTGATTCAAAACAAATCAAGAATTGTCATTAAATGTTGAGTTAATTTATTCCACAAACATGTACTGAGGGAATCATTTGCCACACGGCCCCTACCCTCATCTTCCAACTCTTTGTTTGTTGGAGGGAGACAACGGATTTCAATATCTTAGGGGAGGTGCTAAAGTGACATTTGTGCTTTCAAAGGAAGCTGGAGTTTCCAAGTCTTCTTTGAGCTTCGCGCCCACCTACCACAGGGGGCCTGATTTGGCTGGAGCGAAGAGCAGCATTTACTTCCTATCACATTAGGGAGAGGCAGATGGGACACATTGCTTGCAAACCCTGCATACACCACCTGTGCACTGCACTAAAAATACACCCACTGGGCTTCTCATTTGTCAGATGCTTTCCAGGATTTGTTTGGTGACAAGAAAATGCATTGCAAAGGGGAGGAGGATCCAATGCACCATTCACCAGCCTCCAGAAATTCAATTTTACATTCCAGTAAATGCTATTCACAAAGGTGAAAAAAGCTCAGGTTTATTCCCTAACTTGTATTGTTAGTGAGCACCAACAGTGAATGTCTTGGATTTGGTAATTTCAGGAAAGTGGAAAAAACAATTCTGAGGCTTGACTCTTGTGGGCAAAGGTACCCTGAGAGTCTCCAGGAAACACCGAGATAGGGGGCAGGTAAGTGCACTTCTGGGACCCAACTCTGGTTCATGAACACCTTACCAATGACTGCGGTGTAGACATCTCCAAAATCGGCTTGAATGCCTCCAAGTAGTTCTTGACCATTCACAGTGCCAGTTGGAGTTTCTTGTTACCTCTTTATTAATTGGGATTAAAAAAAAAATAAAAGAATACTTACTTAACCTATTGTGAAATATCCATGTGCCACCCTACTTCTCTTAACTTTCCTTGAGTTTTGTTATTTCTATATCTGGAATCATCGTGTGAGAAACAAGCACTATCCCTAAAAAAGGAATAAATGCTCACCAGATTGTAGAGAAGAAAAGAATTTATTCACAATTGCAAGAAAGGGCACACAACCAAAATGTGGTGATCAGCGTGCAGAACAACAGAACACAGGACTATTTATGCCCCAAGCCTGACACACAACTCCCTTCCCTGTTTCTCCATTGGCTGTGTACTCCAGAGGTTACAGCCTATTGGACAGGCCTAACTAACCTGCTCAAATTTGAAACATTCAGCCTGCAGCAAAACTGAAACATTCAAAATAAGTCTCCTGTGGGAATTTGAAACATTTGAAACAAGTCTCCACCCCTGACTGTAACTGTTATGCCCAGATAAGGCACTGACACCACGTCTATGCTTAGGTGGCCTCTTTCCTTTGTTCTTTAACTGCAGAGCCAGTGTGAGCTAGTTTGGTAACAAGTTATGAGGCTATTTTAGGAACATGTACCGGAGAGTCTCCACCTTGCAAGGATAGTGGGTGGATAAACAGGAGGACCAGCCACTAATTATAGCTTGGCTTCTTAACCCTCTGCCATTCCCCTGAGCTGCCCCCACCCTGTGTGAAAGCAAACTTAAATCTAATTCTCACAATCATATGGAATATGCCAACAGCCATTACCAAATAAACCCAACAAATCTTCCTTCTCAAAAGAAAGTAACCATGAGCCTTCGCACTTCCTGTCATTCTAATCACACTGTTCCCTTTGCATGAATGTTCTCACATTGTTCACCTGGCAACTCATTTTAGCAAACACATAAAATAACTACTTTACAAAATTATTAAATGACGTTTCTTACACTCTGCAACTCTTTCTGAGCCCCTCTATCAATTCGGAATTGATTTGGGTGACACAGATCACCAAGTAAGATAGAGGTTTATTTTTTCTCTCATAACTTGAAATTCAGAAGTAGGAATTTTAGGGCTCATCTGTTGGCCTCCCATGGGTCTCCCAGGACACAGTCTTCTTTTTTTCTGTTCCACTGTCCTTAATGTGTAACTTCCATCTTTAAGGTTGCTTCATGTTCTCAAGATGGCTATTGGAGCTCCAGCTATTGCATCTGTATTCCAGGCAGGAAGAATAAAGAAGGGGAGGAAGGAAATATGGATACTGTCCAGAAGAGAATACCCTTTATAGAACTTTCCAGGAGGCCTTATCCAATGACTTCTGCTTCCCTGTCATTAGGCACCCCAACCTTCAAGGGAGGCTGGGAAGTGTAGGCTGGGCTCACTTGCTGACACTTCTTTGTTCTTCAAGTCAACAAGTGCTTCCAATAAGTATAATGAATAGACAGTGAAACCACCCCATGTGCCAAGACCACAGCTTTCTGCATGGTGGTTATAGAAGAAGTCTAGGGCACAATGGCATAGCCCACTTCCTTTAAGATTTTCCAGGGCTGTTGGACATATAATCTTTGATGCCTAAAACTCCATGATTTTTCATCAGAATGGGGATGTTAGGCTAGGCTGCAGTAACAAGCATCCCACAAACCTCAGTCTTATTTCTCTCTCCTCCTACACGTCTAATATGAGTCAGGAGGGTCCCTGCTCACTACAGTCACTCAGAGATCCGGGCTGATAGAGGCTCCACCTAGACATGTGCTTTCAGTTGCTAAGGCAGGAAAAAGGAATATGGCAAATCATGCACCAAAAGTGAGATATGCCAGCTCCATCCACATCTCACTGGCCAAAGTGGGTCCTATGGCCACACCCAATTTCCCACGTGCTGAGAAGGTAAGAAAAAGAACATCTGTGAATCACACAGATGACCATTCGAGGGTGTGCACATGCCTCTGCCCCTGTCGAAAGGCACATTCTCCATTCCCCGTCAGCAGTCACTAATAACTTCATGCGGATTTTAGCATCTTGTTTTTCTTAAGGACAGGTCTTGGCATGATCAGGAAAATATTCATGGAGACTAGAAGGAAACAGTAAGTGACTTAGATGACAGAAAGGTGAGGTGGGATTATCAGAAAATTCCTACCCAGAAGCTGCTGAGAAGTAAACAGAAAAGAGAAACCTCAGATTAGGAGGGAAGAGACACTGGCTCTTGAAACCATCTAGTCCCACTTCTGCCCCTAAGTAACTGGAAGTTCTGGACAGGCACTTAAACCTCACAGGATTTCATTCCCAATCAGTATTCCAAGGCTATTGGAGAATGTTATTTCGAACATCCTGATTGTTCCAGAAGCCACTCAGCTAACATATATAAAACCACCAGGCTCTACCAAACAAGGAAACAAATACAAATGCCCAGAAAGAGGGAGCAAGACTAATATGGCAAAGCACTAGACTGGATGCCCATAGAGAGAAAGCCATTTCTTGTAAGTGTACATTTTGGAGGCAAGGAACACATCATCCTTCTAGCCCCCCAGCTGACGACTCCCATAAGGCTCCTAGACCTACAAAATTTACACTAGGGTCCTTTCAAATGGCAGGCCAGGTCTCAAAATACTTCTGTCAATTTAGGAAAGAATAAATCTTTATTCCCGTAGAGAGGAAAAAAGAGCCAGCAATCCTTACTTCTAGAGCTGCCCTTGAAACTGCTAGCTGATTAACCTCTGACTCAACAAGGGAAAGAATATAGGGCTCTTAGGACAAAGCTCAGCCAGGAGAGACTCCAGGGGTAGGTTTTATTAGTAATATAACCTCTTCCTTAAGGAATTTTATAGGGAGCCATCAGGCAGCATGTGCCTTAGCAGCAGAAGCCATGTGACTGCTCCGTATCTGAAGGCCTTGGTTTGAAAGCGTATTTCCTGTGGGGTCTTGATGTATATTTAAGATGACAGGCAGGAATTACTTATTCCTCCTGGTGTATGATTTCTCATTTTTCTTCCAGCAGAAATGGGGAATGGATTGCTCTGAGATTCACAAGTGTTCTGGGCCTTCTGAAGGGTGGCAGATAGAGTGACAGGAGTGATTGAGGTCTCCTCGGAGGGCAGAGCCGTCATTACCGGCCCAGCCCGTGATCCAGCTCTGTCAGTCACACCCTGACACTCCGTCGCCCCACTTCCCTTTCTGTCCATCACAGCTGGGGCCCTGGAGGCAGGGAGAGTGGCACACACTGCCACCTGGTCTGTCTCTCTCTGGGTTGACTTGTCAGCCATATATGCTACCACCACTCCACACATGCGGCACAGGCTGGAGCAAACCCTGCACAGTTCCCCTCCCCTCTCTTGTTTCCAAAACATATTCACACACACACAAACATGGACATGCACACACTTACATACAAGAGAACTTGCATTAAATTTAACACTGAAAAAGATCTGAGAAATGAAGAATGAGTCTTAAAGTGGAAGGTATGGAATTCAAAAACACCAACCCCACCCACGTGAATTTGGTGAGGGGGTAAAAGCCAAGGTTATGACTGATTTTATGTGCCAGGACCGTAAAGCAAAGGAAGGGCTCATTTTCATAATCCAAATGTATACAAGCCAACACATTGCTTCTTTGCTATTTCCTTAGCCCTGGCCTTGGCCAGCTGTCACCTAGATTTTTGCAATACTCTTCTACCCACTTTCTCCACTTCCAGTCTCCCATCCTTCTGATCCATCCTTCATTCTAGGCCAGCAGGATCTTCCCAAAAGGTAAATCAGATCATGCCAGTTCTCTATTTCAAACCCTTCTAGAACTTTCCTTTGCCTATAGAACTATTCCAAGATCCTCAGTATGGATCGTGAAAGCGTTCCATAATCTGGTCTCATTTGTGATTTTCTTTCTCCATGTCATCCTCAGCATTCTAGTAAAAGAACTTGCTCCACTTCTTTTAACAGCCCAGGTTGCTTGGGGCCTCTTTTTTTGCTTTTCCGCTGAGTGCCTGACCTCCAAATTGGTCTAGAATGCCACCCTGCAAGTCACTCAACCTAAGTGGTGGTATCTCTGCTGAATCCGTGTCCATCTCATCTTTCCAAGCTTGGCTCAGGGTTACCTCCTTGAGGATGCTTTTCTCAAGCCCCCATTCTCTAGGCAGATCTGGCTGTGCCTCCTCTGACCCCATTTCCCCAGAAGAAGCCTCTTCCATGGCACCAACAGTACTTGATTATCTTGATGAGTTACACGTCCGTCTTTGCCTCCTAAACCTTGGTGGCAATGATGATGTCTTGTTGGTGTCTTCAAGCATACAGCAGAGCCACAGGCACTCAGGAAACTGCCTGTGGAATGTTGTTATTGAATGAATTTCTCAGTAATTTTACCTCTGTAGATCTCACCGAGGAAGAGAGTAAACCCAGAATCTGAATGAGTAAACCACAAATACAGCAATATGACCTGAGCATTGGAGAGCCATTACTTTTGCCTGCCTCTTCAATAAGAGTCTTTTAATTTTCCTCTGGGGAACCAGCCTCCCTCCATTGCATGGAGTATTGTGGGAATTCAGGAAGGGATCATCCAGAGTCCTGGAAATTTGAACCTTAAATGAATCTCACAAGGACAGAAAATAGTTCCTTCTGTCTGCACTCCCCGAATCATTCTGATTACACTGAGATTTAGTTGGTCAGTCTTTCCTCCCACTTTGTAAGTACCCATATGCCTTTAACAAATTACATTTTCTCTCTTCAATTAGCTGAAGTTGATTTCCGCTGCTTGCCCTTGAAGAACCTACTCATTACAGAAACTTATTGCAGAACCTGTACTTATGGTTTCTGTATTTATTGCAATGCAGACCAGCAACAAACAGTTCATGGAGCATGCTTTGAGTAGCACTGCCAGACTGGCAATTCTAAGTGTCATTGGGGCACCCCTAGGTGATCCCAAGACCCTTTTGAGAAGTCCCCAAGGTCTAAATAATTTTCAGAATAGTACTAATATTTTCCTTCCTTTTTTACTCTCATTATCTCCTAAGTGTATGGTAGAGTTTTCCCAAAGCTACATGATATGCGCTATTGCAATGGACTGGATCAAAAACAGAAGCAGTTAGGAGATTACAACTAGCTGTCCAGATATTAAAGAGATTTGCAAAAATGTAAAACAATGCCACTCTTGTCTTTATTTTTTATTTTTATTTTTTGTTTTTGGAAAATACAATTATTTTCTTAATATATTATGATAACCTGTTAATGGGTTTATTATTATTTAAAAATCAATATATTTAAACCTTTCAGTTTTAGTTTCCCATATGGTAAATATAGATTGTAAAGCCTACAAAATTAAAAGCTCTTTGCAGTCCTTGCTAGTTTTCAAGAGTAAAAGGTTTTCCTGTGTTGTAACAGTTTGAGAACAGCTGGTCTCAACCATTCAGGTCACATAGTAGGTGTTGCATGTGTTTGCTAATTGAATGATTGATTCCAGGCTGGGATTGCAGGGATAAATCCTCTTGGAAACTGGCTAATCCTCTTGTTCCTATAATCACTGGCAGAGTCCTCCCAGGCTCTGCCTCATAATGGCCATTTCCTGAAGGCTCCTAGATTATTGCTTCTAACCCTTGAACAACACTTGCACCTCAGGGCTTGGATGTGGGGGTGTTCTATTGCTCCTTCTCAGACCCTTTCACCCTCTCAGGAAACTTTTCCCCTTCTCTAAGGCTCTGGGCCACCACCTTCTTTGTCTCTGATGACAACAACTGTCATGTTCTTCACCCAGCCTGTGATGGTTGGATTCATGTGTCATCTTTGCCACATGGTGGTGCCCAGTTGTCTGGTTGAGCAAGCATTGTCCTAACCATTACTGCAAGGACATTTCATGGCTGGTTATTAAACCAGAGGCTGGTTATTAAATAATCAGTCAATTGATTGCATCTGTGGCTGATTACATCTACGACCAACCAAGGGAGTGTCTTCCGAAAAGAGAGAATCCAATCAGTTGGATTTAATCCAATCGGATGAAGACTTTTAAGGGAGAAGAGAGAGCTTTCACTTTCTCTTCAGCCAACCAGCCAGCCTCTCCTGGGGAATTCATCAAAAACCTTCATCGGAGTTGCCAGTTTGCTGCCTGCCCTACTGAATTTGGACTCATGCATCCCCACAGTTGCATGAGACACTTTTATAAAATCTCATGTTTACAGATATCTCCTGTTGATTCTGTTTCCCTAGAGAGCCCTGACTAATACACTGCCCTATCCCACTGTCTTAGTTTGCCAGGCTTCTGTGAGAGCCCCCATTGGGTTTTTTGAACAAGAATTTATTGGCTCATGATTTGGAAGAGTTGAAGTCGAAAATCAAGGTATTGGCAGGGCTTGCTTTCTCCTGAAGTCTGTGGTGATCTAGTGCTGACTTTCCACAATCCTCCGAGTTCCTTGCTTGCATCCCTGCCTCCTACCACATGGTGCTTGCTCTCTCTCCTATTCTGCTCTCCAGTTGCCACCAACTTCTGGCTTCTGGCTCCTCCCTGTGGCTTTCTCTTTATAAGATTTCCAGTAATATGGATTAGGACCCACACTGATTCATTTGGCCACACCCTAAGTAATAATAACATCTTCAAAAGGTCCTATTTACAAGTAAACTCATACCCATAGGAATGCAGATTAAAATTAAAAATGTGCCTTTTGTTGGGGCACATACTTCAATCTACCACATCTAAACAGTATAGATACTCATACTAAAATACAGATCAGACTCCTTCATTGTCCAAAGGATAAAATCTAGTTCCTTATATTAGTTACAGTGTTAAGATTTGCACCCCATTCTCCCACCGTCTCCTTCCCCACCTGCACTCTTTCCACTCTGTCACCATTCCATGTTCCTGCCATTTTAAACTGCCTCTATCCAGAACACCACTGACGCTCTCTACCTTCTTTTATCTTGCCAACTGCTACTGATTCTTCATGACTCAATCCAGATGTTCTCTCCTCTAGGAAAGACTCTTTGATCCCCCCAACTCTTGTTCTTGATATATTCCCCCAGAGAACCAGATATTTCCCTACAAATTGCTAATAGCACTGATTTATACCTGCCTTTTACGTATCTGTCTCTGGCCACACACAGGGCAAGTCAGGGTTTATGACTCATTTACCATTTGCACCATTAGGATTCCATTTGAGCAGCAAATTATAGAAATAGCTAAAACAATGACTTAAGCACATCAAGAGGTTTGTTTTTCTCACATAACAAGTAGTCTAGGATTCTCTTTCAGTGATTTAACAATGCTATCAGTGATGGATTCTTTCTGGATTTTTGTTCCAACCTCTTTAATTTATAGCCTTTGTTCCTAATGGGGGTCATTTCACAATCCCAAGGTGGTTGTTCCTCTCTAGCATACTTTCTCCAGCATCTACCTTCCAGCAATGGGGAAGGGTGAAGGGTAAAATGTGCATGCCAGTTGAGCCACCCCTCCAATGGATCCTTTGCTTACAACCCATTAGCCCAAACAACCCAAGACCCCTCAAAGCTGCAAGGAGCACTGGGATATGTGATTTTCAACTGGCCATACTGTTGCCCTGAACAAAATCAGAATTTTCTTAATAAGAAAAAAGGAGAGAATGGATATCAAGAGGCAAGTATCAGTGCCTGCCACACTCTAAAATCCTCAGAACTAAACCAAAGGCTCAGCTAAGAGAAGGGCTCAACAAATATTGGTTGAATGAATGAATGAGCTATAACAGATGCCTGCAGTTAGATCTATGGGGACACAGAAGAAAGACATGGGGATCAGATTGGTGGTAGGCAGGGCAGCAGGATGGTAACTGAACTGAAAAGGAAGGGAGACCTTCATGCACTCTCCCTGGGGCCCTATTTTCTCATCTCTCCAGGGTCCCTTCTTCCCTAGGCTCTCGGTGGCCATGTGGTGCCCTTTTCAAAGGGCAACTCTGTGGCTCTATGGAAATGCACCCTGACCTGTGCTGTCTTGTAATTCCTTGATTTACTCTATCATAAGCATCTTTCTATGCCAAATAACAAATGTTTGCCAAACCTTTTAAGTGTTGCTGCCTTGGATTCCACTATAATGCCAAATTTGCACCTGCTCTCCCCTTTCCATCCACAGCTGAACAAATCAGGCCTCAGGGCTCAGATTCATGTGTTTGTCTGGGTCTTCTGAGATACCAAGATAGAATGAGAGGTGCACGAAATTTAATGGGGGAAATGCCTGTGAAGGATAAAGGGGAGAGAGAACAGGAGTCAAAAGGGGAGATTCTTCAGAACAGAGGCAGGTCTGACTCCTGCAAAAGGAGAGAGGGAAGGAAGGAGGATTGGGTAGGGTGAGCCTCAGACTGCCGTGCAGTGTGAGAAAGTCTTGGCCAGGCCAATGTGGAACCACAGAGTAAAGATTGCCCATAAAAGAGAGTGCCTGTAGAAATAGCCTGGCTCTAATACCCACTGCAAGCTCCATCATTTGTCGGGAGCAGGATGGTGAGAGCATGGCCTTGGCATGAACGCTGAAGCAACAGATCTGAAGTTGCAGCAATTGGAGGCTCTCAGACAATGACATTAGTTTCAGTAGCATGCCATGCTGAATGCCTCATATATTCTCTTAGAGATTCAGTAATTTCCAACAGAGTACAAAGTTGGAGCATAATCTAATCAGTCAAAAACTACAAGCTCTTCCACCAGGGTAAATACTGAGGAAGGCACCCCCACCTGCTGGCCCTACCCTGCAGCACTCTGGGATCATGCTCACTTTGTAGTGGTGACTGTTTGCTTAGCTGATTACAGAGGAAGGACACCTGAGTCAATGTGAGCAATAATTAGGAAATATGTGTACCCAAAGTGTAGGGTACAAAGATGCATGAGCTTGCTCAGAACAATAACTCTTTCCGATCACTGCAGTAATGCATTCTGGGTCCCTCATGATGCCCATCCATCTGACGGTCTGTATTGATCTCTGAAGATTGACTGTGACTGCTTGACACATGCCTCTTCTGGTTGGCTACTTCAGCACTGCCTGGTGGACAGGGCCCATTTCAACTGTTTTAGCACACTTTGATTCTCCCTCTAATCCAGGGATTGAAAATCCAAATTTTTTGCAAGGGGCTTGTTCCTTAGAAGTTGATCCCTGGATGCGAATTTTGGTGCATTTGATTTATTGCAGGAGCACTTTCAGGAGAGAGAATGAGGGAAGCAGGACAGAGCAGGGCAAGAAGCTGAGTAAGGATATGGCCTCGGCTGGAGTCAAGCTTCAGCCTGATACTATGGGGAGCTCTGGAGCATGACTCATATCATGGAGTTGGTCCCCCCTTGAGGCCCCTGTGTCAGTCTGTCATTGGCTCGGGGCTGCCACTCATAGGGAAGATCACATAATCTCCTGAGGGAGGCAGCTCTCATTTGGATGAGAATTATCTGGAGAAGAAGAAAGCTGTGAACCATGACTCATCACAGAGGTAGAGGATGGGTGCCCTGGCTGGCCTGGTATAGAAGATCAGGGCACATTCAGGACCAACTAAACATATTTGACTGGGTTGTACCTGTTGTAAAAATTGGGAAGTGAGGGGAACTGTGGCAAATAGAGAATGCAGGTCCTGTCTGCCAGTAATGGCTGGCTCAGCATTGCAAGCTCATCTGATTCTTTGAGAGAAGCTGGAAGTCTGGATTTTTATGTCAAACTGATGATTCTTAAATGTCAAACAAACACTGAGAAGCCCAAATGAAACCCAGTGTGGGCCTCTAGCATGTCACCTCTGCAGAATCCTTCCCGCGCAGCCCAGCTGAGTAACTTTCCTCGTGTGTTTGCTTCATATTAGAGCTGGGACCTGAATCCAGATACAGGATAAAGCAGAGTATAGTGAATCAATTAGAATTTGGCTCTGTTATAAGTGGCATAAAACCAAAAATAGCAATGGTTTAAAGAAGATTAACTGCCTAATGTAAATGAAGACTAGAGAGAAGCTTGGTTCTGGTGGGGCAGCTCCACAATCTTCAGGGAGTCGAGCTATTTCTACTGTGTTGCTTGGCCATTTTTTGTTTTTTCCTTAAACTTATTATTTTGAAATAATTTCAAATGCAGGACAGTTGCAAAAATAATGGAAATATTCCTTAGCCCCTATTTTGGGCTAGATCTCTTAAGACCACCGTGTCTTCAGGGGTGAATAAGTCAGGGCCCCAACACCCAAGGAGTTTCCATTTAATAGGCACAGACAACACATGAAAAGCAAAATAAGATTATCCACAACACCACTATTTAAATTTTATAGAAAATGAGAAATAAAATTATCCCCTACATCCACTTCTTCAAGCCCCTTCCCACCATATGGGAAATGTGGTAGACAAATGTCCTGCCCATTTGAGATGTATATTCACACTGAGGTAGTATTCTTTTAAATTAAAATAGAGGGTCTTAGTTTGCCTGGTCAGCAATAACAAATACCACACAGCGAGTTGGAGAGAGAGAGGGCAGGGGTGTGGGTGGGGGGGGTGGGGGGTGGGAGTGGGGAGGAAAAAGGCAAGAAGGGAAAAAGGGAGGAGGGAGGAAGGGGAAGGAAACAGCTGTCTTTCAAAGCCAGCATATCCCCCAGATCAAGCCACATGCACGGGATACTGAGACACTGAGAATGAGAACTACTTGATGCCCTGGTCCCTTCTGGCACAAAGTCCGGTCCATAGCATCAGAAAGCACCATTGACATCCCCTGTGAGCAGGAGGTTGCATTCCCTATAACAGGACTCTGTGGAAAGGAAGAAGGTTTGGTCACCTTAAAGTCTACACCAATCCTGATTGTTTCCTCTCATTTTTTTAAAAGGCTGACTCTGTTTCATAGTATACAAATCTTAATTCATATGACCACATCTTCTAGAAAGAAGCCCTGCTTCCTTCACCGTTAAGCTTCTGCTAACATTAAGGGTTTACGTGAATTGAAAAAAATGTTTTCCCAGTGCTGGAGCTTTGGGCCTTATTTTTATCATGAGGAATGTTTGTCTGTCACTTAAATTTGACCATTGGTGTTACTGTCCTGAAAGAAAAAATTTACCTCCCTCTGCTTTCCAATTTCAGGCGACAATGTTGACTGGAGATAAATACATAAGGGAATAAATGAAGAATAGGTTTTCGTGGTTGACATCTGATTGCTACAGAGCTAGGAGTAGAAAAATGAGAATGTCTATAAGGAATTCCTTCATTCCTCCCCACCCCCCTGTCTCACATCAGCTGAAATGGAACAATTTGTTGGTTTTCTTTCTTAATTGTACCAGGGAGATGTTTTAATAGCTCTTTGTTGGTGACCTCCTGGTACTCCAATATATTTCCCCTATCAGCCAATTTTGTCTCCATTGTTCACAGAACTCTTGCTATGTCTTTTGAGAAATGGGGACACTGCTATGGTTAAGTAATAACAAGATAATGCTGCATGACAAATGCATGTGGAAGCAAGAGTCAGAAAGATTTAATAATATCAAGTGAGTTAGCACTATAATCAAGTTTTCTATTAGAAACAAACAGAAGACTGGTAGCAGGTGTCCTATAGTAGACCTTCACTCCTTCCTTTCTCTTTGTCATTTGGGTTGTCTTAGGGTATGACAGCCAGGGACTGAAGTCACTGAGGTTGAGGTTGAGGTTGAGTTGGCGTGGGGTGGTGTCTTATGCTGAGTTGGAGCCCCCAGAAGCAGACCCTGAGATAAGGACTTGAATGCATCAGCAGGGAACTGGGGAAGCAAGACTGGAAGGGAGGAAGTCAATCTAAGGTGTATTAGATGTCAGATGCTGCCTCAGTGGGCAACTGGGGCTCAGTCCTGCTGGGGACTCCTGGGAGACTGTGTAGAATTGATCTATCCAAGCGGCAAGGAAGCTGGGGCATTTATCTTCCATCTCTCATTTCTCTTTGGCTAGTGGCTGCTCTTGGGGAGGGGGGTGTTACTGGCACACCCAGATTGTCCAGCAGATGGGTAAGCACATCAGATAAAGCCCTTAGTTGGAGTGTGTTCCGGTTTGCTAATACTGCCATTATGCAAAATACCAAAAATGGATTGGCTTTTATAAAGGGGGTTTATTTGGTCACAAATTTGCAGTCTGAAGGCCATGAAAATGTCCAAATTAAGGCATCAACACATGTATACCTTCACTGAAGGAAGGCCAATGGCGTCCTGAAAACCTCTGTTAGCTGGGAAGGCACGTGGCTGGTGTCTGCTTGCTCCCAGGTTGCATTTCAGAATGGCATTCTCCAAAGTGTCAGCTTTCAACAGCTGTCTTCAAAATGTGTCTTTCAGCTATAGCAGTGAGCTCCTTCTGTTTGAGCTTTTATAGGGCCCCAGTAAATTAATCCAGACCCACGTTGAATGGGCAGGGCCACGCCTCCATGGAAATAATCTAATTAAAGGTATTACCCACAGTTGGGTGGGTCACATCTCCATGGAAACAACCTAATCCAAAGATTCCAACCTAATCAACACTAATATGTCTGCCCCCACAAGACTGCATTAAAGAACATGGAGTTTTGGGCGACATAAAACATCCAAACCGGCACAGAGTGTATGCGTGGAAAAGGTGAGTGCCAAGGGGATTGAAGCAGGGCATGGAATGTGTCTTTTAAAGAGCAAATGAAAAAGGGGCAAATCTGTGATGCTTTTACCTGGCCCCAAAAGCTGGATTAGCCTATCTCTCTATTAATGTTGGAATTAGGCTTAGAAAAAAAGGGGGTGTAAAACGGAGGAAAAGAGAAGTGGGGTAGAAGAGGGATGCAAAAGCAGCAAGAGAGGTGAGGGGAGGAAGGAAGAGAGAACACAGATTGGAGGAAGTCCAAAGTGGCTAGCATTAGTATTAGCTAAGTGTCTGTTCTATAGACAGTTGTGTTGTCAACATTTGCACTTGTTTATCTGATAATAAAATGGGGTGGAAGTAGGTAGAAGTGAGGAAAGAGGAGTGAAGGGGATGCTTGTAGTAAAAGTATAACCTACAATGTGCCGGGCCCCATGCTGTTTGTTTCACATGGATTAATTGTAATCTCCACAAGTAACCTTCAATGTAAGCATTATTGCCCCATCGAGGCACAGAGAGTTTAAATGATTTGCTCAAAGCCATCACTTATAAGTATCAGAACTGGCTCTAAAATCTATGCTATTTCCCCTACAGATTGTTACACCACTCATCAAGAAGAAAGACTCCGTTCTTCAGAAACTGAATTTGGAGTAAGGGTAGACATCAGTTGAGCACACTTGACATTCAGTCTTTGGCTTTGACGCTGGGTTGTGTGCAGTTTGATGTGGCCTGTGTTGGGTTGGTATCAGATCCTGATGGCCACCAGGGCCACCAAGGACCAAAGCATTTTGCACAGGGTGAGGTCCTGTTTAGTCTTTCCATCTCTGACTTCCAGGATGTCCATGCCCTGTGGTCTGCCCCCAGTTTCCTGCCCAGCCGCCAGCTGCAAACTCTGAGCATATCTTGTGATGTCATCCTTGATGCGGAGAGTGGTGTTGTCATTATGGACAGGACCATCTGAGGCTTCTCCAAGCAGAAGGTGGTGACTGCACCTAACTGGTTTGGAGGACACTTTTGAGGACTCACCTTGGGAACTTTTAGGAGTAACTGGTGACTTAGATTAGGTTCCCTAGAAGCAGAGCCTGAGACAGGAATTCCTTGTGTAAGTGATTTCATGGAGAAGAGCTCTTAGGAGACACCGGTAAGAGTGAGGGAAACAGGACAGGGCAGGGTTTGAAAAAACCTAAGCAAGAGTGTGGTCTCAGCTGCAGACTAGCTTCAGCCTGATCGTATGGGGGACCCTGGACAGTGAACTGCACCAAAGTGAGTGCCAGTTTGAGGCAATGGGCCTGCCTTTGTAATCTGTACTAATCAGTTGTTGACCACAGTCGGACCCACACTGGGTAGAGAATTTCATATGTGGGGGGCTCCTGTTTGATCAAGGATAATTCCTTGGAGAGTTATCAGCTGGGAGTTATTATCAGTTATTATCAGTCAACACTCACAGCAGGTGAGGTTGGGGTACACAAGCCAGCAAAGGGCTTCTGGGCAGAGCACCAATAGCACCCACATAGAGTGGAAGGCAATTTACCGGGTTGGGGAAGGAGGTCCTTCTTGAATTTAAATGGAGCTATTAAGCCAGAGGACATTTTCGCTACAAAGTTAGCAAAAACAAACAAACAAACAAAAAAACAGCTAGAGCAATCAAAACAGCCCTGAGGCTAGATAATTGAGTCAAATCAACAAATGTGGAGAGATCACTGAATTCTATACACTTAATAGGCAAAAGGCAACCGGACTTTCATCTTTGTTCTGAAGTGGGAATGGCACTTTTTTTTTAGGAACTGTGGAGGATCCAGGAGTGACCTGACCACTTGGGATCCCAGAGAAATTTGGCCAACCCAATTTTTTGGGCTAGCAACCCCATGTAGAAAGACTTCCATGCTCCTCAATTATTTCAACCCTGCCCATCTCATAGAGTGACCCAGGGATCTCAAGAAAGCACAGAATATTTTCTTTCCCTGTGAAGAGAGCCTGAGTCAAATATAATACAGAGCAATGATGTGCTAGCTTTATTGTTCCAAGCATCTGATACCTGGAAGAGATGACTTTCCCCAAGGAGACAGTACTCTACCTGATTCCAATACCCTGTCTGTTACATTTACTAGAACCCTGCCTAGCTTGCTTTATTTTTTATACATAGACTGATCCTCAACAAATACTCATTGAACCAATGAATGAAGGCTGATTATTTGCCTCCGACAGTTATTAAATTCTCTGTACCCAACCCACCCTACTTTAGTTTCCTGGATGCTAAAACAAATACTATACAATGGATTGGCTTAAACAATGGGAATTTACTGGCTCACAGTTTTGAGGCTTGGAGAAGTCCAAATTACAGGTGACAACAAGGCAATGCTTTTACTCTGCAAAGACAGGCATTCTGGGGCTAGCTGCGGCAATCCCCGGTCCTTGGCTTTTTGGTCACCTGGCAACGCACGTGGCAGCATCTTCTCCTTTCTTTACCAGTTTCTGTTGACTTCTAGCTTCTGGCTGCTCCCTGTGGCTTTTGTCTCCATTGGAGTAATCCCAGATTAAAGCTCAAGCTGATTCAGTGGGGCCACACCTTAACTGAAGTAACATCTTGAAGAGATCCTATTTACAATGGGTCCACACCCATCAGAATGTGGACCTGGACCAAAAACATGTCTAATCCAATTCTCCACACCCGCCTCTACACGCTGCTTTCCGATGCTAAGCCCTGAAAACTTTGCCAGGTGGCTTCTAGTAGGTTCTGCCAGTAGGCGGCTGTGCTGGTTTGGATCTGAAATGTGACCCATAAAAGGCCATGTTCTTTTAATCCAATCTTGTGGGGACAGAACCATTGTGGGTGGGACTTTCTGGTTAGATTGTTTCCATGGAGATGTGACCCAGCTCTTTCAGGGTGGGTCTTAATTCTTTACTGGAGTCCTTTAAGAGAGCTCACAGAGAGAGAGAGAGCTCAGAGAAGCTGAGAGAGACAGTTTAGAGAGAAGCTAAAATATGTAATCCAGAGTTTGCCCCCGGAAGAAGCTAAGACAGAAGCCCAGAGACTTTTTGGAGAAAGCCACTGAAACCAGAAGCCAGACCCAGGAGAGGTTTCAGCAGAGCCAGCCATGTGCCTTCCCATATGACAGAGGAACCCCGGATGCCATTGGCCTTTCCCTCAGAGAAGATGTCTCCTCTTGATGCCTTCATTTGCACATTTTCATGGCCTTAGGAATGTAAATTTGCAAACTAATAAATACCCATTGGAAGAGCCAACCCATTTCTGGTATATTGCCTTCCAGCAGCTTTAGCAAATTGAAACAGAGGCTACTGGAGATTGGATAGGGAGACTGGAAGGCTGGAAGGGGGAGGGAGAAAAGGACTGCACTTTTCCTGTTTTACTTTCTATTCCCATCAGCATCGCCCCAGCAATAGCATGTTCCCCAGTGGCACCAGGTGAATCTAGTTTTCTGCTTCTTTCTGTCATTCCAGAACCAGCCTTCTCTCATCTCAGAAGGCCCAGCAGCTGGGCAGTAGCCCCTTTTCAGAGGTTCCTCTTAGTTTCTAAGTTTGATAGATAGCCTAGATCTCTTCCCTTTTTTCCCCAGCTCTAAGAGTGGTACCTGCTTCCTGCAGTTACTACCTCAATATTTCCTATCTGCTTTCCTCCAACACCCATATAACCAATTTCCTACATTACATTTTCTCTGTGAAAATACTTTATGTGGCGTTTGTTTTCTGACTCAACACTGTTACATTATCTTACAGCAAACCTGTGATACAGATGTCACAAAATGATACAGAGGTTCATTTTTCAGATGGGGAAACTGGTACAAAGAAATGTTAAGTAGCTTCTCCAGGTTTACACATTTAGGAAATGTTGGAAAAGACAATATATTATAACTATACAGCCTGAATTCCAATTCTGCACGTTGTTAATATTGTTATTCATTTGAAAAAATAGACTATTTTTTAGAGCAGTTTTAGGTTTCCAGAAAAATGGAGCCAAAAGTACAGAGAGTTCCTGTATACCCACCACCACACACATGGGTTCCACTACTATTAACATCTTGCATTACTATGGTTCATTTGTTCCAATTGATGAACCAATATTGATATATTGTTGTTAACTAAGTGTCCAATAGGGATTGCTCTATGTGTTATACAGTTCTATGGGTTCTGAGAAATGCATATGGTCATGTATCCACCATTACAGTGTGCTATAGATCAGTTCCGATGCCCTAAAATCCCCCGTGCTCCACTTATTCATTCCTCTGGCTACTACTCATCATTTTATTATCTTTATAGTTTTGCTGTTAATCCCTTTTCAATTTGCATACTATAAAATTTACACTTTTTAGTGAGCAGTTCTATGGGTTTTGGCAAACATTTACAGTTGTATAACCACTAACACAGCCAAGATACAGAATAGTTCAATCACTCCCCAAAATTCCCTCATGCCATCCCTTTATAGCCAATTCTTCCCCTCCCCCCAGCCCTTGGTAACCACTAAATTTTTTCTATTCCTATAGTTTTGCCTTTTCCAGATGTTCTATAAATGGACTCACATAGGATGTAGCCTCAAGTCTGGTTTCTTTCATTTAGTGTAATTTTAATCTCATCCATGTGTTTGAGTATAGCAGATGTCTATTCCTTTATGTTGCTAAGTGGTATACCTGTACTTGTAATCTCCACAGTTTTCCATTCACCATCTGAAGGACATTTGGATTGTTGCTACTTTTGGGTGATTATCATCAAAGCCTTTATTAACATTCACGTACAGCCTTTTGTGTGGACATAGTTTTCATTTTTCTTGGGTAAATACCTAGAAGTTGGATTTCTGTGTCATGTGGTAAGTCTATATTTAATTTGATAAGAAATTGCCCAACTGGTTTCCATAGGTACTGAATCTTTACACATTTCCACCAGCCGTGTATGAGAGTTCCAGTTGATCCACATCCTTGTCAGCATTTGGTATTGTCAGTTAAAAAAAATTTAGCCATTCCAGCAGATATGTAGTGATATGGTAAATAATTAAAGCATTTGGGTGGACTCTGGGCCACATAAGTTCATTTTGAAAAGCTGCATAGCATTGTGGTTAAGACTCCAGACCCAGCAGCCAGTGTCCCCACCTGTAAAATGGATATAATAATAGGAATCTACCTTAAAAGGTCGCTGTGAAGATTAAATATATGTAAAGCAGTGATACAGAATAAGTACCACTTAAGTGTTAATTATTATTGCTATTATTATTTTCAGGGTTGGATCACCCTGCTTAGCTACATGATACCCAAATTTGCAGAAAATCAAGGCCAGGAGGTCAAATTGTGGATTCCAAACAGCAAATTGAGAAGCCTATTGGTATGCAATCTTCCATCTTCTCAAATTGCTGCAGCGCAGTTCTTTTTAGAAACCATTCTGTATATAATGCAATCCTCATCCTCGCTTTGCAAAAGTCCAATTTTAAAGACAGCATTTGAACTTCAGTGATTAAAGAAAGCATTTGAATTGTTATAGATCCCCATCTCCAGCCAAACAATATGCTTTTAATAGGAACACAGCTTGTGATTTATACTAGTTCCCTTTGATCTGCAATGCGGACTACATCATCAGCATTAAGTTGAAATTACTCTGCAATCACACACATGGAGCTTATATTTGCAGTAATTGTGCAAAGAAAACCTCATTATCCTGCAATATGCACTTCAGAAAACAAACACACAACCTTTTCTCCCTCTAGTGGCACATTTAAAAAGCAACCTCAAGTTTCATGGAGGCCAGTCTTGCCTATTAAAATTGAGGGAAATAAATAGGGAGTTTACACAAGACTTGACAGATTCATAACATTTGTTTATTATTAGTTGTGGTAAAAAGTTTTCATTTTATTTATGCAAAATGATATTGCTGTCAAGATAACAGGCTGGATGATAGCCATAGGAGTTTTCTGATTTATCCTCACTTGGCACTTTATTTTTTATTAAAAGTAATAAACTAGAAGTCTGCAAGTATTGTGTGACCAGGAATTCTGATTTCCAGCTGCTTTTCAGGTGGATGAAACCCCTCTCCTCCACACACACCCTTGAAATCTTTAGGGAGTAATTAGAGCTGAATAATGATGAGTTACTCCGCTGGATAAGAACAAGGATGATGTCTCCATGGTTTCTCTTAAATTCTTTGTATGGGTCAGGCACTGTGCTAAGCATTTTCTATAAATTAACTTATTTAATTCTCACCATAACTGTGAGGTAGCTACTGTTATACCCATTTTACAGATGAGCAAAACTGAGTCTCAGAGAAATTAAGTAGCTTGCAGCAGGGAACATACCTTGATATGATTTAGTTGTGGCTGCCAGTGCTCTCATACTTTGAATGTACCTGAGCTTATTATGCCTTTCATTTATTTTGCTTTTTATCTGTTTGTTTTAAACTTTGTTTTATTGAAGAGTAAATCACATGCTGTAAACCATGCAAATCCTAGGTGTACAGTGTGATGAATTTTTACGTATGTAGACATACATGTAACCACTACCCAGATCGGCACCCCATGAGATCCTGCCACAACTCTGCCCAGACAATATGGTGTCAAGACTTCCTAATATTAAAATATTGCAAAAATCTTTATGTGTTCTTTCAAACAATACAAGCTATATATTAAAAAACAATTGAACATCTCTCATATTTCCCCTTGTTCCCACATCCAGAGTTAATCACTGTTAATGGGTGGGGTGCATATCTTTCTAGACCTTTTCTATGTTATACTTCTATTTATGGATGTGGGCCATGATCACGAAGCCACAGCTCATACTGTTGGCTCCAGGGCCACACTGGCTTTGCAATGGTCTGGGGTCAGGAGGTCACCATCACGATAAGCTCTAGGGCCACATCACTTTGGCTGTGGTCCATCCTGACAAATGTGTTTCCCAGTCCCTGTCTTCTGAGACCCTCAGACCTTGGCTACCACAGTCTGCCATGACTGCACTTCCCTGCCTGAACACAGGAGGGCAGAAGGAGAGAACAGTCTCTTTCTCATAGCTGCCTTCCAAATCGTGGAGACATCTGCTTGGAAGTAGTGTGGGGGTCCCCCAAGGTATAAGGGAGTTGCGAAAATGGAAGCTTTATCTTTCCAACCCTGAGCAATAAGGCTTTACAAGGGTGGAATGTGGGCCAAACTGGAATGTCTGTTCACCTTTCTTTCATAACAAATGATATTTTCATTTAGAAACCTCTTTTATACTAAAGCAGAAATGACTGATAGCAAAGTGTTACTCTTTCCACATAGCTCTATGTGTCCTCCTCCACAAAGACCCCTGGGTCTTAGCATGCTCAGTCACAGCAGGTCCAAAATATTCCCAGTTGCTGCCCATGTCCTGCACCAGAAATCATTCCCTTTCATTTTGTTTCTATTGACCAGAGTATATTAAAATAGTTCTTATAATTTAGAGAGGGGATTTGCAAACTATGGCAAACCATCCCTGCATTGGTTCCACGTCCAAGCTTCCCACAAGCTGCTCTTGGCTAGTGACTGGGCACAGCAGGGAGACTAAGGCAGACCGTTTTTGGGAGATAGCGGATTCCTCTGGCAGCCAATTTTGGCTTAAGGGATCCCCATCAATTTTGCCAAAGCATTCTTAGAACTGGGAGAGCTCTCCATCTCCTGCTCCATTTTTTTTTTTTTTTTTTTGCCCCCACTTTCTACTCATCCATCGTACACTGGACAAAGGGGAGTGTGATCCACATGGCTTTCCCAATCACATTGTCACCCCTCATAAGCTACATTTTTATACAATTGTCTTCAAGATTCATGGGTTTGGGGTTGTAGTTTGCTAGTTTCAGGTATTTACTGCTAGCTCTTCCAATTCATTAGAATTCATTGTCTATATTGTGTGTAAGAGTGCCCACCAGAGTGACCTCTCGGCTCCTTTTGGAATCTCTCAGCCACTGAAACTTGTTTCATTTCCTTTCACATCCCCCTTTTGGTCAAGAAGATGTTCTCTATCCCACGATGTCGGGTCCAGATTCCTCCCCAGGAGTCATATTCCACGTTGCCAGGGAGATTCACTCCCCTGGGTGTCAGATCCCACTTAGGGGAGAGGGCGGTGATTTCATCTGCCAAGTTGTCTCCTGCCCCATTTTTACCTCACAGATGTTTGGTTCCCATATTATTAACACTTTGCATTAGTGTGGTATTCTTGTTACAATTGATGAAACATTATTATTATTTTATTATTAACAGTAGCCCACAGTTTACATTAGGGGTTACTCTTTGTCTTCGACATTTCTACTCTGGTAACAAACATAAAACCTAAAATTAATGATTTTAGCCATGTCCAAATGTATAATTCCATGGTGTTAAGTATGTTCATAGAGTTGTGCTACCATCACCACCATCCATTAACAAAAAAATTCCTTCAGCCCAAGCAGAAACTCTGTATCAATTAAGCATTAACTCCCAATTCTCCGCACCCTCCCTGGCCCCTAGTAACCTGTATTCTAGTTTCTGACTCTATGAATTTGCATTTTTAAATTATTTCATATAAGTGAAGTCATGCAATATTTGTCTTTTTGTGTCTGGCTGATTTCACTCCCCATTGTCTCTAACATTCATCTATGTTGCCACATGTATCAGAATGTCATTCCTTTTAATGACTGAATAACGTTCCATTGTGTGTACCACATTGTTTATCCATTCAACTGTTGATGGACACTTGAGTGGCTTCCACCTTTTGGCAGTTGAATATCTATGCTATGAATATCAGTGTGCAAATATCTGTTCAAGTCCCTGTTTTTAATTCTTTTGCGTATATACCTAGAAGTGGGATAGATATGGTAATTCTATACTTAACTTTCCAAGGAACCACCCAACTGGGGAAAACCCACATTTTGATGCCCTCTAAGATATAAATAAAGCTATCAGCAGCCTGAGTTGAAATGTGGTGCTTCCTGTGGTCTCAGCTTCAGAGTTTCATCCAAACCTACTAAATCAATTGTGGCCCAGTGTTACCTTCTCAGATAAACTGAGGATCAAAATCATTATCAATAGCTGACGTGTAAATTACGCTTCACCATGTTACTTCAATAGATTGAATAACAAAATCCATTGTCAATATTTGCCCTCTATGAAACTCTTCACCGTGGAACAGAAAAGCTAAAAATATTCCATACAGGCTTGTGGATAATAAGATTATGAACATGTCCTTCTCAAGAAACTTCTAATTTTTTTTCTCCCTTCTTAATGGTCCATAGAGTCCTGGTCTAATGCAGATATTATATTAAATTGGCTGAAATAGCTATTAGTCTTACTGCACTATGTTATTTCCCATTGACTTATTCCAGAGATGTCTTTCAACTCTACACCTGTTTCATCCTTAAAAGCACAAATGTTCTGAATAACTGAAACATAGTCAGCTGATGCATAAAACTTGCATGGTACATAATTTTCTAAATAAAAAAGGAAATGAAGTCAGGAGAAAATGCTATTTAAATATCAAAACGTTATCTGATGCTAGATCTATCATTTTTGGAGCTGTTGTTAAATCTCAAGCATTTAGCTTCCTGATTCAGAGAAATCAGTGGGAGTTTCTTTTTCTTATGTAAGAACCAAAAATTCATCTTTATAGTTGTGTCTTGAAGGGAAATACTGGTCTTGACAAGGCTGTGTTCTCTGTGAGATGGTGTGATGATTCCGCCAATCAACTTCCCCCTGGATGCACCTGCCTTTTCCCGGAATTGTGCTCTCAAGGATCAGGAACACTCACCCAGTGTGGTTGCTGTTAGCTCTGGCCATGTGTGCATGGATTTGTCTGCATGTGTGTGTACGTGTGAGGGGTTGTCTTTCTCTTCTGTTTGTGAGAAGGGCTATGTGTTAGAGAATTACAGTTCCTTCCCAAAATACTCCATTTTGGTTGTTAAAGCTGCTGAAATGCAATACACCAGAAGTGGGTTGGCTTTTACAATGGGGAATTATTAGATTACAATTTACAGTTCTTAGGCCGTGAAAATGTCCCAACCCACGGCATCAACAGGACGATACCTGGACTCTGAAGACAGGCTGCCAGCAAGTGGGACACCTCTGTCCTGTGGGAGGGCACATGGCTGGCATCTGCTGATCCTTCTCTCCTGAGTTCCGTTGCTTCCAGCTTCTGGCTGTAGGTTTCTCTCTTTTAGCTTCTATCTATCTTAGCTTCTCTGGGTGTGTCCTCGTCTCTCAGCTTCTCTGGGGCTTTTTCCTTGAGCTTCTCTGGGTTTTCTGTGTGTCCTTTATCTTCTTATAAAGGATGCCAGTGAGAAGATTAAGACCCACCTTGAACTAGGTGGGTCACATCTCAATTGAAATAATCTAATAAAAATAACCTACGATAGGTCTGCACTCACAGGAATGGATTAAAAGAACATGGCCTTTTCTGAAGGTACCTAACAGCTTCAAACTACCACATGCATCCTCTTCAATTTATGCTTTGGTTCACTCGTGGTTAGACATACGTACCACCTTTAACTTCGTCTCTTCCAGCCCCTATCTTCTCTGGTCCAGTCTAACTAGATTATCTCATGCTGGTTTCTACTTTGTGAAGAAAGTAAATTTCAGTGGCTGGAACAAACTGGGTTAGGGGCAAAAGGCTGAGGTGACTTTGTCCTTCCTGAAGTCCGGTGTCTGGCTGAGCTGGAAGAGGTTGTGCAGTAATGGAGATGGGACTTCACTTTTGTTTGAATGTCTACTGATATCAGTAAATATATTGATCTGTAAAAGCATTGCACAGAAGTTACTATTGAGAAGTAATCCTAACAGGATTTCTAAAAAATCTGTGGGATGTTTGGCTGTTAGATTTCTAAGTAGAACGAAACATAGAACTGATAATCCTGACACAACAAACATTCGAATCAAATATTGGTATTAAGGAGCAGAGGGAAAAACTCGCCCAGGTTTGCCTGAGGGTACAGGAACCCAAAACAGGGATGGATTAGGGGGTTGCTTCATTGTATAGCATGGAAGAGATATCAGAAACTCTGAATGTCAGGGGAAGGTAGAAAGCCATCCCTTTAACCTGTCAGCTTTACAGACTGTCATGTCCACAGTGACTGTCCTAGTTTGCTAATGCTGCAGAATGCAAAACACCAGAGATGGATTGGCTTTTATAAAAGGGGGTTTATTTGGCTACACAGTTACAGTCTTAAGGCCATAAAGTGTCCAAGGTAGGGCATCAACAATTGGGTACCTTCACTGGAGGATGGCCAATGGCATCCGGAAAACCTCTGTTAGCTGGGAAGGCACATGGCTGGCGTCTACTCCAAAGTTCTGGTTTCAAAATGGCTTTCTCCCAGGACGTTCCTCTCTAGCAAGCTTGCTCCTCTTCAAAACATCACTCACAGCTGCACTCTCTGAGTTCCCTCTCTCTGAGTCAGCTCATTTATATGGCTCCACTGATCAAGGCCCACCCTGAATGGGTGGGGCCACGCCTCCATGGAAATATCCCATCAGTTATCATTTACAGTTGGGTGGGGCGCATCTCCATGCAAACAACCTAATCCAAAGTTCCAACTTAATCCCCACTATTCTGTCTGCCCCACAAGACTGCATCAAAGAATATGGCTTTTTCTGGGGGACATAATACATTCAAACCGGCGCAGTGACCTAGATAGAGAGATAAACTGATTGTAGGACTAGAACCCATTATCCATATATAACGTTCCAGTTAAGGGGCTTCCAGCTGCCAGGAATAGAAAAAGCAGCTCAAATAGAGATTCTCTCTTATAAGAAGTGTCACAGGAGGGTGGCACCGGGGTTGATTAGTTCAGTGGCTCAGCAATGTCGTCGAGGACCAGATCCCACCCTCTTTCTATGACCCAGACCTCAGCACATGTTCTGGGGAGCTCTTTATGGTTCTCAAAAAGCTGCACAGTTACATGTGTTGTTTGCAAATAGGAAGCTATTCAGTAGAAAGAAATGAGGCTATTTGCTCCTTTAGTCCATACGAAACCTTCCCAAGGGACCCCTCCTCAGAATTCTCTCACATTTTATTAGCCAGGATTTTGCCCCATGGTCCTAAGTAAATCACTGACCTGGAGAGTCCCCCCCTTCCTACCCCTTGGGGGCTGGCGAGAGTGACACTTGCCTTGCCTGCATAGTCTTGCAGAGGAAGGTAGATGGCTAGGGGCTGTTTGCGACTATAATAATGCAAGTAGAGAGAATAGAGATTCTTCCAGATTCCACTTTTGTCCCTGGAAAGGGACCTTGTGCAGCAGAGTAAATTTTCTAGACCCTACCATGTGCAGGAGACTTGCTCTAACCAACCTCTGCAGAACCTTGTAATGATTTCTTTGGCTTTCTAACCTTAATTCTGGGAATGATTAAGTTCGCAAGAACTTTGAATACTGAAAACACATCTCCCCTACTGCAAGATAATAAACGAGTGTTATTCTGATGCACACATGATTCTTTGATGGGGTGGGTTTGTGTGTCACACCCCTTATCAGAAAAGTAAAAAGCCCTGGACATCCAAAGGCAAGATCCAAACAAAAGTCCTGTTTTGTCCAGGCCAGGGGCAAAGATCTTGAGGCACCCTGCCTGAGCAACTAGCCTGCCAACTCAACAACCTATCTTCTCCCCTCCCTTCCCATCCTCTCTTCCTTTAGTTTCTACCCTCCTCATCCCTCCCTCCCAGTCATCTTCCTCTCACTGGCCCTGTGAGCTGATATATATATATATACATATATATAAGCTGAGGAAACTGCTGGAGTGGTGGTAGGGGAGAGTTCTAATTCTCTCCCACCACATCCCCTTCATAGTCCTATTGCCCCAGCCTCAGACTCTTCATTCCCCAGACTTCCCCTTGGGCTGTGCAGACTTGAAGATTGATTAATCCACTGGGCTGCAGGGAGCTCTGAAGAGTTCTGGTCTCCTGGAGGACATCGATTTGGCTCCCCTATTTTACTTTACTGGTAATTGAATGTCAGGATAATAGATTGTAGGTGGGGAAAATGAATCAGAGGCTCACTTCCAGAAAGTGGGGTAAGGCTTTGTGGAGGAAGGAAGGGTTAAGATTTCATTTCATGATTTTGAGAGTGTTGAAATTTTTTTAGGTTAGTTTGGTGTTTGGTTTTTAAATTTTACGTTGGTTTAGTGTTTGTTTTTCTTAACAGTTTGGAGAGAATTTGGCAAGCAGAGAAAATGCAATTACATCCTAATTTCCCAATTATGGCTATTAAATTTTTTTTTCATAGGAATCAACATAGACCCATCAAAGAAGAAACCTCCAGGACTGACTGAGGGAAACTGAAATTAATTCTGAGAAGTGGTTAGAAAATCTGCTTAGACATTGGTTCACCATTCTGATTCTAAGCAGGTCACCTAACTCATTTGAAAAATAGTAGAACACTTGTCCCACTACATTACCTCTGGGACTTGGGTGAATTTTACCTGTCATCATCCATACCCCTCCAGATAAAGCATTTTTTTTTTCCTTTTAAGAAACTCCCCTCCCCAACTTTTGGTCTAGCAGTTTCAGTGATGGTGACCCCACCCACCCCTGGCTTTAGCAATGATCCCACACTGGCTAATGACTGTGTTCCAGGGATCTCCTAAGAAGTTGTGCCAGCAGTGGGAATGGAACCGAAGGCAAGCCTGATTACTGAATCTGGGACTTCTCTTGGACCATCTGGAAAAGAGAAGCCTTTTCCTCTAAGGTGTTGCTAACTAGCAGAAGGATATAAGTCTGAAGGTGCTGTGCTAACCTGAAAATTATGTCCACTATGAAGGAAAGCAGAAATGTGCAAGAAGAAAGAGAGCTGAGACTGGATGATGTTATTTGAGCTCCTGAATCCAGCCGTGGCTGCCATCTGACTTTTCTGTTACGGGAGTCAACAAATTCCTTTTTTGTTTAAGCCCACTTGTGCTGGCGGACTCTCCTTTATAAATGATGGAATTCTAATGCAGTCAACAAGTTACACCAGCTTTAACTTAGGGTCATCTCCTGTTCTGGTTTGCTAATGCTGCCTTTTTGCAAAACACCAGAAATGGACTGGCTTTTATAAAAGGGGGTTTATTTGATTAAACAGTTACAGTCTTAAGCCCATGAAGTGTCCAAGGTAACGCATCGACAGTTAGGGTAACTTCAGTGGAGGATGGCCAATGGCGTCCGGAAAACTTCTATTAGCTGGGAAGGCAAGTGGCTGGTGTCTGTTCCAGAATTCTGGTTTCAAAATGGCTTTCTCCCAGGACGTTCCTCTCTCAGCTCCTGTGCATTCTTCAAAGTGTCCCTCTTGGCTGTAGCAATCCCACTCCTTCTGAGCTTTTATAGGGCTCCAGTGAACTAATCAAGGCCCATGCTGAATAGGCGGGGCCACGCCTCCATGGAAATTATCTAATCAGAGTTATCACCTACAACTGGGTGGGTCGCATCTCTGTGGAAACACTCAATCAAGGAATTACAATCTAATCAACACTAATATATCTGCCCACACAAGATTGTATCAAAGCTCACGGCATTTTGGAGGACACAATGCATTCAAACTGGCACATCTCCCAATCACATCTGTTACTTTTGCTCTCCGATGGTCCATCAGAATCCAAGACACTAGAATGCACCTCTATACTCTGCTCTCCAAAGAGCAGCTAGTAATCCTTGCTTCGTTAATTTTTATCATTTTTATTTTTAACTTTTTATTTAGAAATAATTCAAGATTGTCACTAAAGTCGCAAAAATAATACAAGGAATTCCTGATACCCATCGCCCAGATTCTCCAAATGTTAATATCTTATTATGTCACAGATCAATACCAGGAATTGTTAATACCGGGAAATTAACATTAATATAATGCTATTAAGTACTCTTATAGACTTATTCGAGTTTCACCAGTTCTTCCACTAATGTCTGGATTTTTCCATGTTCTCTTGTCTCCTTAGGACTCTTACTCTGAGACTGTCCCTGAATCCTTGTCTTTCATGGCCTTGACAGTTTTGAAGAGTACAGGCTACTTATTTTACTGAACATCCCTCAGTTTGGGTTTGTCTGCTGTTTAAATGGTGATTAAATTCAGCTAATGCATTTTGGCAAGTATACCGGAAAAGTGATGTGTCCTTCTTAGGACAGGAAGCACATGATGTTCCAGAGCAGGGCCTAGCAGATTTTCCTGAAAAAAAGGACAGACAGTAAATGTTTCAGGCTTTGGGGACCACACACAACTCCATCATACATTTTTTGTACGTGTTTGCATGTCTGTGTATTTATAACCCTTTAAAAGTATAAAAACCATCCTTGACTGAGGGCTGTACAGAAACAGGCTCTGGATGGATTTGAAGCCCGTGGCCCTTAGGGTTGTAGATGCAAAATGATCCTTTGAAAATATGTCAGTGAATGTCATGTCTCCACTTTAAGCCCCACATTGGCTTTCCACCTCCCTCAGAGTAAAAGCTGGAGTCCTACAGGGTAAGGCCCTGTGCAATCAGCCCCAGGTATTCAACCTTCCCTTCTTGCACTCTCCTCCTTGAAAACTGTGCTCCATCTGGACAAGAGGTTCTCAAACTCTCCTGTGCATCAGAATCATGTGGAGGGTTGGTTAAAACAAATTTCTGGGCCCATTCCCAGAATTTCTGACTCAGCAGGTCTGGGGTAGGACCCAGGAATTTCTGGTTCTAAAATTTTCCCTGGTGCTGCTGCTGCTGCTACTGGCCAGGGGTCCCACTTTGTGAACCACTGGTCTAGACACACTGGTCCTTTCCATATTTCTCCAGCAAACAAAGCACACTCCCAACTCAGGGCCTTCATATCATATTAGATATTACTTCTGCCAGTAAGAATCTTTCCATGGGTATTTGCTTACAGTGGCTGTTAGTAAATGCTTAATAACTGAATCCCTAAAAAAAAAAAAGTAATGAAGTTCTTGATTCATAACATTTGCTGATTAATAGTTTTCTGGCATGCAAATTCTCCAACCATGGCTGACTTCAAGCTACCACCGTGACGTCACTGAAAGCTGGAAAGAGATGTGCACACTCAGCCCTAGTGAGGCAACAAGGGCTGGCTAGCACAGCGTTTGTACAACAATTCTTCACGTCTCTGTTTAAATGTCATCTCCCCTGACAGGGCTTCTCTGACAACCTTATAAAATAGCACAACATTTCCCCAGCCACTGTCTCTCCTCTTATTGGATTTATTTCTATCTCTATGTGTTTATTCATTGTCTGTCTCACCCACAAGAATTTAATTCCGTGAGTGCAAGGACTTTAGGGTAGGTTGATTTATGTACCCCAGTTTATACATGTTCTTAATCATGATCCACATTATTTTGGGTGTGAACCCATAGTAATTAGGATCTCTTGAAAATGTTATTTTAGTTAAGATGTGGCTCACCTGAATGATGATGGTTCTTAATCTGGATTGCTGGAGGCCTTTGTAAGCAGAAGAAATTCAGACAAAGAGGGAGAAAGCCATGGGGCGGAGCTGGAAGCCAGAAGTCAGCTGGGACCCAAAAGAAAAAGGAGAGACATCAAAGAACCGGAAGGACTGCCAGCCAGCCAGAAGGCTACTGACCCTGGGAGGAAGCAAGTCTTCTAGCCTCTGAAACAGCAAGTCAAAAAATCCCTGCTGTTTAAGGTAACACATTGGGTGGTATTATTCATAGCAACCAGGAAACTAAGCTAACCTTGTCTAGTTCTGATCCCCTTGTATCTTCATTCCTGGCACATGGCAAGTACTGAATTGTTTTTCAATGATTTAACCCATCAAGTTGTGGTGAGGATAGCATGAGGGCATATATGTAAAAGTACTAAAAAAGTAGGAAATTGCAATACAAATGCACAGCGCTTTATACCTACTCATTCTCTAAATGAATGTAAGGAAAAATTCTGACCTTCGGTGGGAGCAAGGGAGGGAGCAGAGACAAAAAAGATCTCGGAACTCCTCTCACTTTAAGAATCCCATTTGCCTATGAGAAGAAATGAACACTCTGTTTAAGTTGAATCTTTGTCCCCGGATCTGATCCTTGGAGACTCCAAAATGAGGCAGAGGGCTAAGGGGTTACGATTACTTTTTAGTGGTCGATCCTCTTCAGAAGCTTACAACTAAGGACAGAAGAGAAGACACTGACACAAGTTGTGGGAGCAGAGGACTGACAGGGCTAAGTGCCTCCAAAGAAGTGCATGTATCAGATATTTGGTGGGAAACCCAACCCAAGAAGCCAGAGCTCAGCAAAGTGTTCCGAAGATTGAGTGCAAATACCCAGTTCCCTCCACCCCTTTACAAGCTGGCTTGTCAGACAGTGTCCTTAAAAAGGCAAGGCTGTGCAGGGACGGGGGCGGGTGTCAGCCCAAGAAATATGGACAGTTCATCTGCATATCTTTTGGTGACCTTCTGGAATGACAACCAAGCCACCATCGCTTCCCTGTGTGCAAATGATAGAGATCTCATTTCTGGGGACGGGGGGATTGATGTGGCAGCCACAGTGCTATTAGTCCTGGAAGATGCTCTATTCTCATTACTGTCTCCTGGCAACATAGCACCAGATGCCGCGATGAATATTAATGATCCTTTCTCATGTAACCTTCGTGCCTTCCTCCGGCTCCTCCAGGCTTCAGCTGGGGGCTGCTCTTATCTGCTACTGCAGTCCCCATCTCAGTGGATCTTTTCCTTTTCTCCCCCCGTTTGAGAAGAGAGTTATTAGTGAGATTTTTATCTAAGGACAAGGTTTCAACTCTTCTATGGAGACGCTCGTTTTTTGAGCCATACCTCATTTTCTAAGAGAGATAAAAGCACTCCCATTCTGCTTGAGCTTGTCTGCAGTCGCTTTCACTGACTTTATCTGCTGGTTGGAATATGTAATTTGTCTAATATCTTTGCTTCTCCGTGTGCGGGGTTTAAAAATAAACATGGAGTTGAGTGAAAGGGGAAATCAAATATGACTACATTCTCAGTGGGTTTCATACTTATAGGCTTCTGACAATTTCAGTGCTGGAGCAATGAGTGTGATAACAGGGTTACTCCGGACTCATCGGTCTGACTTCTGATCCTTTGATTTCCCATGATAAGAAGCATACCCTTTGGAAAGGCAAGTCGTATTCAATTTCTTTGGGCTGCAGTGCTAATTCCTTTCATTCTTTGCTTGTTTCTTCAGGCCTCTGAGATATTAGCCAGAGGTTGTGGTAATTCAAGGTGCTACACTTGATAGACTCTTCCCTTCTCCCTCTATCTCTCCCTTCCTTCCTTCCTTCACTTAATATTTAGTGAGAAGTACAGTTAGTGATTTCAGAGCACAAACCTTAGAGGGAGCCAGGCAACGTGTGAATCCTGGCTCTTGAATTTATTAGCTGTGGGATCTTGAACATGTTGCTTAACCTTGTTGAGCTTCACTTTCATCACTTGTAAAATATGGATGAGAACACCTACTTTACTTAGGTTGATAATAGGTTATATGATATAATGTATGTGAAGTGTTTAGTCCAGTGCCTGGTCCATAGTTTGGACTTAATAAGTGGTGGGCTAGGGTAATAGATTGTTGTAATAAATGGCCCCCAGTGAAGCATGCCTTCTGCTATCCACACCCTTGGTATCCCCCTTGCATACTGACTCTGGAATTAGCCATGTGACTTGCTTTCACCAATGGGATATTAGCAAATGTGACTGTAGTAGATGCTTAGTAAGTGCTTGTGCACTGGGGCTTCCCCTCTGGGAATAGTGCTACCACCATATGAGGAAGCCCAGTCTATCCCTCTTGATATCACAAGCACACAGAGACCCCGCCAGTCCTCAGGCTGAATGTACCTAGGCCCAGGTGAGACTAGCTGAGGGCAGAAAACACATGAAGTCAACCATAGATAGAATTTGGGGACATAACACATTTTCATTTTAAGCCACTAAACTTTGGAATCATTTGTTGTGCTTGCAAAGGCCAACTGGTATACCCGATGCTAGTTGCTTACATAACCATTGTCTTATTTAAACCTCACAATAATCCTGTGAAGTGGATGATATTATCTTCCACTTTGCAGGTGATGAAGGGAAGGCTCAGGGACATCAGGGAGTTGTCTCCTTGCTATGCAGATCCTTAACAGAGCTGCTAAGGAGGAAGTGCAAGAACAAAGCATCTTTGCACACTGTTCTTAATGGGGAAAATCTTATCACTCAGAATCCTATCATGGATCACTTGGTATTTATTAGCCTTTCTCATGTACAGTCAAGAAAGCATGACTGAACTGAGGAAAGGAGTTTACAAACCAACCCAGGTCTTCTCTTTTGCCTTGAAGAAGGAGGCTGGCAACAGTTTTCCATCTGACTCTGCTGTACCCTGTGATGGCTTTGCAGGTGCACTGGCTCCACCTCTCAGGTTCAACAGAGGAATAGAAGCGGCTGGCAACCGCTGTTCTTAGCGCTTCAATGCAGGACAATGGCTTCCATGCAGGGCCATTCTACACATGTCCTTTCACTTCTCTTTCAGAGCTGACATTGCTTCTCAGGGGAGTAAGTTACTACACACCCAACATGGCCTCCAAATTTCCATCATTAGAAACACATTCCTTTAAATTAAACTTTGTAGTCTTTAAAAGACTCCTAGACAATCTAAATGCCATCAAAAGGGCAACATACCAATCCAGTTAATCCCTCTTTGTGAAATAGGACACAGAACAGATTTAGAGCGGTGGCTGGCCAGTGTTGACGCATTGTTCTCCAGCAGTGCTGTCCAAAGAAATATAATTTGAGCCACATATGTAACTTCAGATATTCTTCTAGCTATATTTAAAAGTAAAAACAGGTGTAATTAATTTCCAAACAATATTTTATTTGACCCAATACTAAGCATGTTTTATTTCAATGTATAATCAATGTTAAAAATTATTAATGAGCTATTTTATGCTTTTTTTTTTTTGGTACTACATCTTCAAAATCTGGTATGTGTTTTACACTTACAGTTCATTTCAATTTGGACTTGCCACATTTCTGGCACTCGATAGCTGCACGTGGGCTTAGCGGCTATTTTGCCGATGGCACAGGTCTAGAGACCCAGTGTACTGGTTTGTAGAGTGGGGAAAATAATGCTGACCTCACAGAACACTGCACATGAAATGAGTCAATGTGTGAAAGTGCTGTGTCATCCCTGCAGGATCACATGGGAGCTCCCAGAAGTCTTTGTGCAGCTTTAAGTTTTAATGACTTCAGAAGTATAAATGCTACAAACTTATTTAAAAAACAAACAAACCATCATTTGAAGGTTCTATCATTTGAATTTATTTTAGACTTGTTTACTTTCATAAATTTTGAATAACTCATTTTAAATTTATTTTTGTCTGCAACAGTTTCTGGGTAGTGATCGCTTAGGTCAGTGGGTTGGTAGCATGGTTTTCTTGCTTGGCAATGTCATCACCTGATCTAGTTCCGTTAGACTGTTCCTTGTGTGGGTCGTCTCAAAATAGTTATGTATGTATTGAAACCTCATTTTTTGTGGGGGTTGGGGGTGGGTATGGTCACTGAGTAGCAGCTGATCAAAGTGCAACATTTAAATATTCATACAGGAGAATGTTTACATTGAATTTAATAAGATCATATTACTATCTTAAAATTTTAAATAAATTGCTGTCTTTAAATTTTAAATGATTAACTTTCAAATGCTGCTCATTTTAAGTTTGTAGCACTTCTACTTCTGAAGAAATTAAAGTTAAAAAATTGCGCTAAGCATCTGGATGCCCTGTATTTGTTATTCACTATTAAGGAGATGAGAATAGCTTTCCCCCAATCACTCCTAACCTGTCCCCAGAGAGCAGTGCTGCAGACGTTAGCTCTGGGTTTCTAGAAAACTGTGGTGATGGACAGTCCTTACATGACCTGACAAACTCCTCACCCCAATACGTCCATGAGAATTAGGGCTTTTAACCTACCTCAGTGAGCAGGCGGCCATTTTTTCTGCTCTGTGAAACAGGCAGACAGCTTCATTTTTCTAGATGCATTGACGGGAAGGACCCTGCAACTATGTACAATGATCCCGGACATTATTTATAAACTGCCGCACCTTGGTGAACCATAGTAGTAGAACTGGTAATATCACTAAAACCTGCCAGGAGTGACTAAATAATTTGGTTTCAACTCAGCAGTCTCCATCAGTTTTGAAAGCTATGACTAAGGTTGGCATTAGTCCATTTGGTCATCTTTGTGTGTATTAGAAAAGGAACCCTTTCCTCTGGGAGAGAAACAGCTCTGCCCCAGGGCACATGGCTTATGGAGTGTAGTGTGGGCTGATTTCAGCCCCAACGCCCCTCCTCAATTGGTGTCCTTGTAGGCAACATATACAACTGCACATGGCAGCCCCAGCTATTGTCTATTCACATTGCCTCTCAAGACAGAATTGATACAAGGAGTTAGCCATTAATCTAACTGGTTCATGGTCCAGTTTGAATAGTGCTAGGGTCCATTCACCCTGTGTTCCAGTTTGGATGCATTATGTCCCCCCAAACACCATGTTCTTTAACTCAGTCTTGTGGGGGCAGACGTGTTAGTGTTGATTAGGTTGGAATATTTGGATTTAGTTGTTTCCATGGAGATGTGAACAACCCAAACGTAGGTGATAACTCTGATTGAATTATTTCCATGGTGGTGTGGCCCCACCCATCTAGCGTGGGCCTTGATTTAATCACTGGAGTTCCTTAAAAAATGCTGACACAGACCCAGAAGCTAGTTGGCTTAGCTCAGAGATGCTTGGAATTGTGGACCCCTGACGTTGCCTGCAGCATAGAGAGACATTTTGGAGATGGCCTTTGAAAGCAGACTCTGCTGACACTTTGGAGCTACAAGCCCAGGGTTTGCCCTGAGAAGCTAAGCCTAGAGACACTGTGGAATGTCATTTTGAAACACAACCTGGGAGCAAGCAGACACCAGCCACATGCCTTCTGAGCTAACAGAGGTTTTCCAGAAGTCATTGGCCATCCTTCAGCAAAGGCACCCTCTTGTTGATGCCTTAGCTTGGACACTTTTATGGCTGTAGAACTGTGAATTTGTAATCAAATAAAACCCCTTTATAAAAGCCAATCCATTTCTGGTATTTTGCAAATGGCAGGATTGCAAACTGGAACACCCTGCTGTAAAAATTAATCAAATAGAATACTCACCTTTAAAAGGCTGCAAAGAAAAAAAAAAAAAAGCTCTGAATGTCCTCAATGTTCTTTAGAAATGGTTGAACTCAACCCCCAACCTCTGCCATCCTCCTGAAAGATATTTAATTCTATTAATATTTTCTGCCTTTTCTCCACAGCATCTGAATATATCCCAAGTCAAAAGACCAAATTATATTTATTACCAATAATTCAAAACTGGAGTTTGAGCCAAGAGAATCCAAAAAGGAAGGAATGATTTCTTACCATTGAACAGTGCAAATGAAATGCACTGTTTCCAAGTGCAGCCATAGCCCTTCAGACCCAAAGAATATATTTACCCAATGAATGAAGAAATAACACTGTAATTTCATCTACTTCACTTGCTCTGGCTTTGGATAGAGATTAAACAATTCCCAAAGAATGGTTAAAACAAGAGAACACATACATTCTCCATGTGTTAGAGCAGATGGCATATAGAAACCCAAAGAAATAAGGATAAAAATACATACCCATAGTATTGACACTCAATGGTGTAAAAATAATTTCAAAATTCTAATTGGCCTTGATGTTGGAGAGACACTCTTTTGGCTTCATTATTCTCACTGAAAATGGAAAGGGAACTTGTTTCCTGTTTCAGAAAGAATTTCAGAACTACCAGACACTTCTTATAATTGCACCATTTCTTTTGGTGGAAATGACAGGTCAGGAAATCTTCATTTTCTCATGCCATTTCTGAATTCATAAACACTGCCTTTCCTGTCTCCTGCCACATATACACACAAAAACACACAGCCTTCTGTCTGTCATAATTTACTGTACTGGTTAGTTCCTTTCAGCCTAATTCTCTCCTTCACATCATAATCTGAACTCATCTGGAGAAATGAGTGGAGACGGAGCTGCCTTTTCATCTAACCTGGCTCTTGGGAGTTCAGAAAGGCTCCAATGCCAGTTGCTGTGTACAGCAGACACTGTCGGTGCCCTGCCCCATCCCCGCACCACCCACCACCCAATACCTGCCTAAGACATTCTTCTGCAAGACTCTACTCTCCACCCAATGGACCAAGCCAGAAATGCTGAAGTGTTAAAGCTACCAGGAATATCCTTTAGGCAGTGATGGGTGAGGGCTGGAGGATAAAATTCCTCACCCCTTGAGTGGGACAACTTTGACGTGGTGCTCTAGGCTTCCAAAGTGGGGTTGTAGATAAATTACAGGAACTCCAGTTAAAATTGAATTTCAGATAACCAATGAATTTAATTTTTTTTTTTTTTTTTTTTAGTGCAAGAAAGTCCCATGCAATATTTGGGGCATACTTGCATGAAAAATTACTCATTGTTTATCTGAAATTCAAATTTAACTGGGCATCCTGTGTTTTTATTTGCTAAATTGGGAAACCTTACCCTGGAAGCCCACATGGTGACCTGCTGACTATCACCGCCTGTTTTGTTCCCTCTCTACTGATGCTGCCTGGGATGCCCTCCTACCTGAGGTCAGGTTTCCTAGATGCAGAGCCTGAGATGCGGATTCTTATGCAAGTGATTTTTCAAGGGAGGTGCTTGCAGGAGAAACCTGTGAACATGCAAGGGAAGAAGGGCAGGGAAAGGAGCTGAGCAAGGTTGTGCTTTCAGGAGAAATCTAGCTTCAGCCTGATCCTATGGGGAGCTATGGAGTGTGAATGACATCATAGGGTTGTCAGACCTGGAGTTCAAGGGGACTGGCTTCTGCACCTCCATATTTCTCAGTCATTGGCTATGGTCTGTCTAGATGGGTGTGAGGTAAAGGGGATATGTGCGAGGCAACACAAACTTCAAGGCACCTTCCAAATAACTTGTCCTCACTTCCTTGTTTCAGAGTTTGTTTGTGGGCAAGCTGGACCTAAAATACCAGACTATTTGGTAAAATCCTTGATGGTTCCTAATTTCTCAAGGACAATTCATTTCCCTGAGGACCAAACTCTGCATCTTATTTGCAATATTTCATACATAATAAATGCTCAATAAATATTTGTTGCATTGAATTGTACATAGAAACAAAACAAATACATCTATAATATAAATATTTATAAGAATGATACTTTTGTTTAGTACTTACTACCATATGCTAAAGTAGGCACTCTAGTAGGTTACTCGTTTTTAAAATTCAATGAACAAAAACGAAGCATTGCAATCACATCTAAAAAATTATCCTGGAATTAGCCCCAACATCGTTAGGTCTGTAGTAAATTAGTAAAATTTGGGAACTCGGAGAGTCCTGCTGTGCTTCATTGAAGGCATGGAAGTTGCAGGATAATAAAAAACCTGCCTTCCCAAAATATTTTCCCTCGTGGTCTCTCTTTTATGGGTAGTGTTCTGGTTTGCTAATGCTGCAATTATGCAAAATACCAGGCATGGATTGGCTTTTATAAAGGGGGCTTATTTGGCTACAAATCTACAGTCTGAAGGCCATGAAAATGTCCAAATTAAGGCATCAACACGAGTATACCTTCACTGAAGGAAGGCCAATGGCATCCGGAAAACCTCTGTTAGCTGGGAAGGCACGTGACTGGTGTCTGCTGATCCTGGGTAGTGTTTCAGCTCCTTCTCAGCTCCTGTGCATTCTTCAAAATATTGCTCTTGGGGTGTTTGTCCTCTCTTAGCTTCTCTGGAGCAAACTCTGGGATAGCATCTCCAAAGTTTCAGCAAAAGTCTGCTTTCAGCAGCCATCTCCAAAATGTCTCCCTCAGGTAGGCAATTGACTACGGCAAGGAATGACTGGCCCTGCCTGTACCCTTGGTGATGGCCAAGAGGCTCACTTTTAAAGTTGTTGCTGCCTAGATCTCAAGATGTGGCTTCTCCAGAGGAAGTTACTTAGGCTGACGGATACTGCTTTGCAGGCACCAAACCTGCAGGAGATGGACACCAGGAAAGGAGGCAAACAGATGAGACCCTGAAGCACCAAGAGTTAAGGCACTCAGTTTGGACAGGAGCCGTGCCACCCAGCTCTTGTAGGGGCAGTTGCAGAGGGCATGGGTCACAGGAGACTAGAGCTCAGTCAGCGTTGGAGAGGGTCAGACATCAAAGGGAATGATCAGAGCTCCAAACGTGGGAACAGACACAAGAAAACCCTTGTGTCCTTAAGTGCTTCTGCTTGAAGACAGAACTGGTTCTAGAAGCAGTTAGTCTACCATCATGCAGACTGGGGAAATAGAGGCTGACTGGGGATTCCAGACAGGTCATTTTAAGTGTCAAAGGGAAAGGTCCTGCATATTTGATGTTGTCCAAGATCAGAGAGGGGGCATGTGTTCAAGTTCAGCCAAACTCTGGGCAGGTGAGAGGCAGTGGGCAAGCTTGGAGGTCAGGGGCATGAAGGTGGCTGGTAGGAGGGGGTGAGAATTGGACAAAAATATAGGAGCTGAAGCAGGAATAAGGGATTATTCATCAGAAAGCTTCCCGAAGCAGAGATCCCCACTGTATCCTTCCTAACAGGCCATCCCAGGCATGCATTTAGATCTTCGATTGTTTTGCTGACTATTTGGAAGATGGCACAAGCAAAAAAATGCAGATACTTAAGGCAGCTCCAGAAACACCAGCAGCAGGGCTTTCGAGATTTTTAGGCTGCCTTCAACACGAACCAGTTATCTCAGCTATATGTTAATGACTCTGCTTCCTTGAATCCCTTAATTTTCTTCAGATTGTGGACTTTCTTGCAATTTCTGTTGGAACATGGCCCAGTAAGGCTTCTGTAGCCTTGGGTCTATTATTTAAAATATGATTTCTCAAATTTTCTTGATTTCAATTCCAAAGAATTCCCAAACTCAATTTTTCATAGGTTAAAGGCAAGCCCATGGACCAATGGCCCTTGAATCAGGTAACTTTCTCCAGATTCATCAGCTGAGGTGCTGGCAAGCCAGGGTCACAGGACATAAATCTTTCAGCTACTTAAGCACCAGAGAGCTGTGGCCATTTGTTTCTAGAATGGCATAGCCTGCCCAAAGCACAAACCCACTGCTTCTCCACCTTCCCTTCTTCCTCTAGTCCCCCAAATCAAATTCACAAAAGATTTACTTAGTACAGACTTCATTTTTACATGTATACTTGTGATTCTTGTCTTAAATCTGAGCACAGACAACCATCAAATTTCTGTGCTAGACGACGATAGGGGAAGGGCTCCAAATTCTCAGCTTATCTTGAACCTCTCCTTGGAGCCTGAGTTTCCACCTCCCTTTCAGCCCAGTAATTCAAGTCTGTTTAGCAGTAGCAATCACGGTGGTTCATGGTTTGGGTCCTTTCATTTCCCCTGCTGCCTGGGTCCTTTCATTTCCCCTGCTGCCCACCCTCTGGCAGCGATGCTGACAAGCACTGAGGTGGCCCAAAAGTGGCAGAGAGGAGGGGCAGAGAGGAAGCCGGAGCCAGGGTGCTGAATAATGAGCCTTTCAATGGCAGGGTCTGACCCAACCAGGGGGGCTTCCTGAGCCGACTGGAGGGGGAGAGGGGTCCTTCTTGGCTCAGAGCGTGGACGCTGACCCACGGGGAAACACGGCAGGAGTCATCGGTCTTGGCTGGGTTATAAAGGCTCTGGTTTCACCTCAGTAAACTCTTCTTGAACACCTCCAGTGTATTTCCACAGATCTATTTTCTCAGAGCCTTCAGAATTCATTCCTTTTTTCTTTCTCCTGCTGCTTGAAGCAAGGAGGGACAGCTTCTCAATGTAAGATAAACACAATTCTTTCTGGACCAGCTGAGCCAGAAGAAAAGGAGGCCAAAAACCAAATAAGACACCAGGCTGAAGAAAATCGGATTGCTGTGAGCCGTCTTATACACTCCTCTCTGCCTGGTTGAGCAGATTGGATAATCATATATCCTATTTCCTCAACTGCTAAGACTCAACCTATGTGTTCTTACTTACAATACATTTTCTCATAGTTTTGCTTTCGAAGGCTTTTCTGTCCAAAATCATTCTCTCTTCCCCTCCCCCCACATGCCTACAGGCTTTCTCCATCTTTCCCACATCTCTTCTCCCAATCTCAATAATGATCTAATGGTCTAATAAACATTTGCACCCAAAGATGCCTGTTTCTGATGATGTAATAATTAGTTTACTGCTTCAGGGTCACCTCCAGGATCTGGGTACCTGCCAATTGCTCTTCATGATGGGCCTTGACCCTGAAACCCTGGCCTAGACCTGCTCTTGTGATTCAGATACTCTGGACAGAGCCACAGCTGGGATTCAGACTTCAGGGGTCTGAGCTCTGGTAACCCATGATTCCCTAAAACAGAGTGTCTTGCCTCCACCACATCCACTAAGCCTGAGGATTGACCTCAGCTCCCCTGTTTTTCCCATCGGCCAGTTGGAAGCTTACATCTGGGATCTTCAGGTTTAGCACACCCAGTTCCTGAGCCAGTTCTGGTCAAGGGCCGGCAGGCCATCAGGTGCCATGGCCCCACCAAAAGAAGGTGGTTGATTTTGTTGTCCTGGCCAAGTGTGGTGTAAGGCCTAAAATTATATTATGTACTGTCTTGACATCCAGTAAAATTGGGAGGGCCTTGAATGGCCTACATGAAAGTTCCTGTCCCCATTCTGCTCCCGCTGATAAAGCTCCCTATCCAAATGACCCTTCTTACAGAAGGAATGAGGCTCAGTTCCTGCTTATCCCAGAGTAGTGGGTTTCAGTTCCCTGCCAGTCCATGGAATTATTCCAACAAGCCAATCACATCCTCCCACGGGTGAGGCACCTCACCCTCTTGCTACAACGAAGCCTGCCTCCTTCAGCCCCTGATGGTTTGCTCTGCTCCTGAGTGCAGCCCCCCATATGGACCTGTGTGGCGTGCAGTGTCCTCCTCCCCCTGTCTGGGCTGGGGGTACATGTGACTAAAAAACTGCTGTCCATCTGTGCCAGTTTGTATATTTATGTCCCCCAGAAAAAGCCATATTTTTTAATGCATTCTTGTGGGGGCAGATGTATTAGTGTGGATTGGGTTGGAACCTATTGGTTCAGTGTCCATGGAGATGTGACCCACCCAACTGTAGGTGATAACTCTGGATAATTTCCATGGAAGCATGCTCCTGCCCATTCAGCGTGGGCCTTGTTTAGTTTACTGGAGCACTATATGAGCTCAGACAGGAGGAGCTCATAGCTAGCTGGAGCCAAGATAGACATTTTGAAGATGGCTGTTGGAAGCTGATGCAGACATTTTGGAGAATGCCATTTTGAAACACAACCTGAGAGCATGTAGATGCCAGCCACATGACTTCCCGGCTAACAGAGGTTTTCCGGATGCCAATGGCCTTTCTCCAGTGAAGGCACCCTTTGCTGATGGACACTTTATGGCTGTAAGACTGTAACTGTGTAACCAAATAAACACTCTTTTATAAAAGCCAATCCATTTCTAGTGTTCTGCATTCTGGCAGTGTTAGCAAACTAGAACACCATCTCATCTGCCCAGGGTAGGATGTTGTATGTTCAATCATCCCCAGGACCCTAGGGTGGGGATCCCTCCCTCACCAATGGATTAAATAGCAGGTGATTAAAACACCAAGTATGGCTGGAGGTAGAGCAGCACCCACAGCATGTGCACACATGTCCCCTGCCACAGACTTCATTCATTCGATGACTGTTGAGTGCACTGAGGATGCAATGGGCAATAAAGAAGACATTGCTCTGCCCTCATGGAGCTCAAAGACACAAACAAGTGTAAAATCTATCTAAAACTTGTTCTGTGCAGTAGAGGTACATGGCAGGTGCTAAGGACCTTATAATGGAGAGATTTAACCTGATCAGGAAGGTCAGAGGATGCTTTCCTAGGAAAGTGGAAACTGTGCTGTGATCTCAAGGAAAAGAAGAAGGGGATAACTTGGAAAAGTGGAGGGAAAGAGAGCACCAAGCAGAAGGAACAGCCTTCCCCAGGGCAGGTGGGCACAGCTATTCAAGAATCTGAGAGAAGCAAGACTTCTTGGTGTGCCCAGAGGGTGGAGGGTTGGGTCATGCCATGGAGGGTCTACCAGGTAGCATAACAGCTTTGGCCTTTGTCATAAAAGCACTGGGGCTTTGACAGACGGTGTCTTAATTGGCCAGGATGCTATGACAGATATGGCACAATGGATAGCCACAGTTTTGAAGCTGGAAGGAGTCCAAAATCAAGGCACCCACAAGGCTTTCTTCTGGAGTCTGTGGCATTCTGATGCCAACTGGTGACCATCTTTGGGTTCCTTGGCTTAAATCTCTGCCCCCCATCACATGGTGATGCCCTATCCTTTCAGGCTTCTGTGACTTCCTTTATAAGTATTCTTTTTATAAGGCCTCCAGTTATCTGAGTTAAGGCCCATCCTGCTTCGGTTGGCTAAACCTTAACTAAAAATGACATCTTCAAGTGGTCCTATTTACAATGAGTTCAACACACAAGCATGCAGATTAAGATTAAGGACGTGTGTGTTTGTTGGCCTATGTAATTCAACCTACAACAGAGGGGCCAGGGAGATTCGGGCATAGGCGAGAGTGTTGGTGCAATGATGGGCCAAAGGATCTAAATGGATAAAGAGGAAAGTGAGGAACAGAGAAGATCAATTGGAAGAAAACGGAGGGTCCCTGGACTTGATGTTCCAATAAAATAGATAACTCAAGAAGCAAGCTGGAAGGGCAGGCACTTGCCACGTTGCCCTGGCCTCCTGTGGTGTGTGATTAGGAATCTTCTCCTGGATCACAGGGTTCTAGGATGTGGGTTTGGGAGTCAGAGCTGGGAAGAGGAAAGGCAGTGTCAGGAGAGATACGGGGGAGATCCCCACGGATCTAGAACCTAGACGTAAGGAGGCAATGCAAGGAGAAGGAACTTTGGCAGGAATTCATTTGATTTGTCAGCTGGGACTAGAGACAATTTTAGGGACAATATTTTGCTATTTTTTTCTTAGTATTAAAGGTAGCTATAAATATACCCATTTCCATTCACATCCTATTTTTGATGATCATATTTCTCTTGAGGGGAATTCTTTGAAATTTTTATTTGGAAATAATATCAAACAAAAAAAAGTTACAAAGGTAAAAACAGTGCAAGGAGCACCCATATATCTTTTACCAAGATTCACCTGTTCTTAACATTTTGCCTCATTGCTTTATCCTTTGCTCACACTCTCTAGAAAGGTAGATAGAGATTAATTCTTCTCTGAACCATTTGAGGGTAAGTTACATTTATCACAGTCCTTTACTCCTAAATACTTCAGTGTGTATGTGTTAAGAATAAGGATATTCTCTCCCATAAGTTATCAAACTCATAAATTTACATTGGTGCAATATTTCATCTAATCTATCATCAATATCCCAATTTTGTCAGTTGATCCAGTAATTTCCTTTGTAGAAGTTCAGGATCCATTCTAAGGTCAAGCATTGCATTTAGTTTAGCCTACTTTAATCTGAATAATTTCCATCTATTTTGGTTATCATTTTTAATATCCAATGAGTTTGGCTCATTGTCTCCCTACTGTTGCTTATAATAAAAGCTTCATACATGTAACCTTTCTTTCTTCTTTTGAATTATTTCCTTAGGCTAAATTTCTAGGAGTAGAATTATTGGAGCAAATGCTATGAATGCTAAGTGCCTTTTTAAATACAGACTGTCATTTTTCCCCAAAAGGGTTGCCAATTTAGGTTACTTGTAATATATGACTGCATCTGTTTTACCACACATTTCACAGCAATGGATGTTGCTGTATCTTTTTGTTGGTGAAGTTCACTTAGCAGATGTAAAATGAAATGGCATCTCACTCTTATTCTGATTTGCAGTTCCTTCCCATATAAGCATGTTTCATCTGTGGCCTTTGTTACTAGATTCCCTCTTGTGTGAACTCGACATGTCCACACTTCTGCTTAGTTTTAGTCTTGAGGACACAGACTGTTGTTGATTTTTTTTCATCCTGCCCCCTCCAAACACCTAGCAGAGTATCACAAAATAAGTATTCTTGAAAGAAGGAAAATATTTTTAGAAACAATTTTTTTTGGATTTTATTTTTTAAATAAAGTGATGCAGAAATAGGAAGGAGGGCAGTGGCTGTGGCAAATTTTAAAAAGGAAACACTTTCTATTTAAGCAGACTCCTCCCGCAGCCTGCCACCTGGAGGCAGTTTGCCATAATTGCAGGCAAGGTGGGAGAAAACAGAGACCTCTCAAACCTCTGGGTGTTGTAAGGACAGAAGTGTCATGCAGAATATACAGTTAGATATTTCTTTAAAACTCTCACCTGTCCAACAGATTTTTGCATATTTTTTATATCTTTTTTTCAAATTCCATGTCCCTCATTTGCACACAATCCCTGAAAAGGGATGTTACATCTTTGGGGATTGGGAAGAGAGGCTTGCCTCAGAAATCTTCCCTGGTAGGAAATGAGGGCTATTTATGAATAAATGCTATTTTCATTTATAATTCCAGGAGAAAGTACAGTTCAGACAGTAGGAAATCAGCATCTCCCAGGCTGAAAGCTATTTGCTTGGAATTGGCTAGACCTCAAAGGATGTTCCATGGACTTTCTCAGCTCACTGCTAATATCCTTGCCGAAATTCATCTTGCAGGAACATTTTTTGATGCACCTGCACAAAGAACGGGATAATTAAGTTATTGGTAACATGCTTATGTTGTGGGGCTTTTATTTCTACAAAACTGAATCAAAGGGTATAAGAATTTTAAGTTTTAATAAACATTGTAAAGTTACTTTCCCTTTCTGCCAATTTCATAACAATATATAATTTTACCAGATGTTTAAGTGCCAGTTTCATCACTTTCTTGCCAGGGAGAGAGGAAGCATCCACACCTGCCAGACAGCTGATGGCCCATCACAGACCCACCTAGAGATTAAGGCAAGGTAGTTTCTCTCCCCATCCCAAAGAAATATATGTGTGTGTGAATTTCTTTGGGTTGAAGCTTTAGTGAAGATAGACCAAAACTGAATTGTTCTTTAATAGGCTGTAAGTAATGTGAAAAGCCTACTGTTTTCGTTTCTTGGCTGCTAAAGCAAATACCATTCAATGGGTTGGCTTGACAACAGAAATTTACTGGCCGGAAGACTTGCTTCCTCCCAGGAATGGCATCTTCTGTCTGGCAGGCAATCTTTGATGTACCTCGGCTTTTTCCATTACACAGCGATCGATGCACATGGTGGTGTCTTCTCCTTTCTCTTCCAGGTTCCATTGACTTTCAGCTTCTTGCCTTTCCTGTGGCTTCTCCTTCCATGTTCAATTTCCTTTGCTTATAAGGAATTCAGCCATATTGGATGAAGGCCCACCCTCATTCAGTTTGGGCACAGCTTAATTAATAACATCTTCAAAGGTCCTATCTACAAATGGGTTCATACCCACAGGCCCAGGGGTTGGAACCTGAACTTGTACTTTGTGGGGAACATGATTCAATCCCCAACAGCTACCTCTGGTTGGTTTCCACTCACCATGTCAGAGCCAGAGGGGCAACTATAACCGTTCACCAGTTCATTGTAGGTCTCGACTTACAGCTTTGACAAAGAGGCCACCTCAACCACACTGGGAAGAATCAAAGCTTCCTGCTTGGTGGCTCCCAGGAAACAAACAAGCTGACAGAATATTTAGAGTGTGTGCTTCTTATGGATTAGCGGTGTATCCTATAGGACAGGCCCCATAAATCAAGAAAAAGCATTTCAAGTGAAGTTAGTGATGGTGGATGACCAAGAGCTCAAGCCAAATGGCCCTCTGGGGGGCCTCCCTGGTGGGCCACCATCTTCAGTTAGGGCAGAGGAGTCACTGTTGGCTCCGTGCTTTAGAATTGGTTTCTGTGCACATTTCCTGGCACTCTCTTGTCCTCCAGGCCCTATAGTTATCCCCAATCCACTTATCCTCACTTCATCCATTTCTTTAAGTATTTGGATTTGGGAGGAAAGGTGGAATGGAGAGGTATGGAGATTTGGGGATTGTCAGTCTCGGAAGTGGATCTGTGGATAAGGGAATAACAGTATTTTATATTTATGCAAAATCTCACAATATGCAAACTACTTTCCTATTATTATGTTCAACTTCCCCACAAACCATCACATACCCTCAAAAGAGTTTCCTGTTCTCCCATTTCTCCTTTAGGTAACCAACTTCTGTACTCTCCCAATTCAAGATTGTTTATTAATGTAAATTTATACAGACACGAATATTGGAAGTCAGGAGTCTCATGGATTAAAGTGATAGAAATACATCTTGAATAGCTTAAGAGAAGAGTAAAGCATTGGTTTTCTGAATGTTCATTTTAATAAGTATATTCATCCCATTTACCTTTCCTGCATTAGAATAGATGTAATTAACTCTTCAATAAAATTAGTTACAAGCATTTATCAAAGTTATTTCAGGTTTGTCATGAGGAAAGAGGCTTGTTAAGAGGGCAAATTTAAAGATCTCACTTAGTAGTTCTTAGTAGGGACATTTATGTTAAAAAGACAATCATATCACTGCTTGACAGGATATAAGAAAATAATGTCTAGTGACTGTCATTAGGCTTGTGCCTGACACTCAGCTGGGGATGTGGGTAACTTATCTTCCCAAAAAAAGGTCTATTAAGCTCATTAAAGTTTATCAAGACTTTTTTTTTTTTTTTTTTTTTTTTAAATCAGGAATGCTATTTTTTCTCCCCAAAGGAGAAAGTAATCACATCAGATCATCAAGTTCTGCCCCAGCTCAGGCTGGGGACAATTTTTTCTTTCTCAAAAAATGTATTTGGACTTAATTATGCCATTTAAATTTGTTCTTTGTTTAGTTATTTGTAAATGCTGTGTCAATTGACTTCAATGGGTCTGTTTCTCTCTGGTCTTTCAGAAGGCTTTTAGTTCAGTGATTACCTTAAGCATGTGAGTACACGGTATCTACAATATTCAAATCTTCAACTTTAGTCTATTGATGATTCACTGCTCTCCAAGATAAAAAAAAAAATAGTACATTTGTTTTTCAAAACCACTTCCATCAGGTTGTTATGTCTTTTAGTTCCTCTGGGGGCACCATTTATCCTTTCAATATATCAACCTTTGTAATCCCTTTACTACTGGCTTAGTACTTAAAAGGGTGGTGTGCCAGTTTGGATGTATTATGTTCCCCAAAATGCCATGTTCTTTGATACAATCTTGTGGGGGCAGACATATTAGTGTTGATTAGGTTGGAATCCTTTGGTAGTGTTTCCGTGGAGATGTGACTCAGTCAACTGTGGGGGAGACCTTTGATTGGATAATTTCCATGGAGGTGTTTCCCCACCCATTTAGGGTGGGTCTGAATTAAATCACTGGAGTCCTATAAAAAAGTTCACAGACAGAAGGAGGTGCTGCAGCCAAAAGAGACACTTTAAAGAATGCACTGGAGCTGAGAGTGGAGCTGGAACACAACCTGGGATCAGCAGACGCCAGCCACGTGCCTTCCCAGCTAACAGAGGTTTTCTAGACGCCATTGGCCATCCTCCAGTGAAAGTACTCGATTGTCAATGCATTACCTTGAACACTTTATGGCCTTCAGACTGTAACTTTGTAACCAAATAAACCCCCTTGATAAAAGCTAATCCATTTCTGGTGTTTTGCAAAACGGCAGCATTAGCAAGCCGGAACAGGTGGGATGGTAATGGAGAAGCTTCACTATTAGGCGGTCAAACACACACCAGAAAAATGTTCATGACAATTCTTTAGTTTACCTCTTTTTGCCTAGCCATACCAAATTTTTGAACAGCTCTAGGATATTTCTTCACTCCCCAACTCCCTTTCTTTCTTCCTCCCCTTTGGTCCACTAGGTCTCTTGTTCTAGTTCAGCTGAAGATCATTCCATTTTTCTTTTCTTTTCTTTTCAGGGCAAAGCATACAGAAGATGAAATTTTCCACTTCTAAGATTGACCTCTATTAACATAATTCCAGGGGAGTGGTTATGCTGAAGTCTTTTTTCTTTCTATGTTTGTGGGTGAGCTTTGGCTCCAAAAGTGAGGTGGGGTATATGTGCCACAGATAAAGAAGGGAACAGGATAGAAAATTCCCTGACACACTTCTACTTCTTGGTTTAAAGTTTGGATAATCTACTTAAAGAATGAGGAAGTTGATATGCATAGCTCTTCACCTCTACTTTGTTAAACAAGATTTGCACCTTGCCTTCTAAACTTTATTACTCCGTTTTGTAGTCTTGATTATATTTGTAGAGAAGATCACTATTCCCCACTGGTCCCATTGTGTTTTCTCCATTCATCTTAGCAGCTGTATTTTATTCACAAATAGTCATCTTTGATAGCGGCTCATGGGTGTGATATTGTTTGAGCTCTTCTTGTGTGAGAGCATCACCTATTACTTTCATATGCCCGACCATGTTCACATATATTGGGCCAGACTCTTCCTTCAGATCTTTGTAGATATTTCTCGACTTCCATCTAGAATTGAAAATGTTATGGAGGAGTCCAAAGTCTCTTTTCTGACTGGATACCTAAATGATACTTTATCTTTGTTCAGCATATTGCCCAGTATGTATCTCAGAGTTAGTCATTCTGTAGGAATCTTCCTTGCCGCCACCACTATATTGGGGAATTAGAAAAGAGTATAGTTACATGAGTGTGTGAATTTGCCAAAACTCCTCACATTGCACAGTTAATATTTGCACATTTCACTGTATGGAAATTTTGTTACCAAGCGAGGGCTCACTGCCCAATGCACACAGAAGTTAGTGCCATGACAATTGGATTTCTAGAAAAGAAAGAGCTTTAATGCAAGTTCAGCTGGCATGGAGACAGGAAACAAGGTTCAGATCTGTCCCCCTGAGTCTAAAGAGCTTAGCATTTTTATGGGAAGTCACTCAGTTAACATAATATAACTGTAATACCAAGTAAATGAATAACCACTACAATAAACAAGTAAAACTGCTATAGCCAGCAGTTACAATTTTACCTTAAAAACATAGACAAATATTAGTCTCTAGCTAGGATATGCATACTAAAGTATTTAAGGGTGAAGTGTACTGGTATCTCCAACCTACAAGAAAGGCATCAAAAAATAAAAAGTACTAATAGACAGATAGTTGTACAATAAAGCAAATACCAGTATTAATAATTATAGAATCTAGATGATGGGTACCTGGGTATTCATTGTACAATTCTTTAAATGGTTTGCATGTTTGAATTTCTATAATAAAATGTTGGGGAAAATGTAAGCAAAGTAGTTATTGTGGCAAATGAAAGTCAACTTGGAAATGCTACAGAGGAAATAAAAATAATTAGTGATGAATAATACACTTGGATTTCTGCAATGAATGCAAACACATTTAGGAAAACAAATGATAAAAATTTACCGGAGAAGTAGAAACTTGTCCATATGGATGCTTTTTTTAAAAGTAGTTTTCAAAAAATGTCAGGTTGTGTGGTTAATATGAGTTCCGTGGTTATCTGAGAGCATGGAAATAGAAACTGGTTGAGTTGTGAGGTGAATGAAGGAGATTTGCCATGTTGGGGATAGAAAAGGAAATGGGCACAAGAAACCTGATCATGGTTCCAGCTTAGCTTCCTGGTCTGTCAGTGAAGATGACAATCCCTACCTTAATTGACTAAGCTAAGGATGAGAGCCTTGTTCTCCAACTTGGGCTTGCATCATAGACCCCAGGAGGCCTGTTAAAATACCAGTTGCTGGGCCCCACCTCCAGAGTTTCTCCTTTCATAGGTCTGGGGTTGTGGGCCAAGAATTCGTATTTTTTTAAAAAGTTCCCAGGTGATGCTGTCATTCCCGGTTCTGGGGAACCAGAGGATTATGGTAAAGGCGTGGAAAATGCCTAGCAGGTATTAGCCCTAAATGTGCGTCGACCAAAAAATAGGAAATAAGCTGCAAGGCAATAAAGGCATTTATTTGGGGTCAAAGAATTGCAATTCTGGGAGCACAGATTCAGGCAGCAACCCAAATCATATCCCAACCTTGGCATTTCCAAAGCAAGGGTTTTTAAAGGAAAAGAAGATTACACAAGTTGTTTGTGGTTGGATAACTGGGGTACTCTGATTTTCTTTGAGATTAGAGTTAACTGGAGTCTTTATCTTGTGGTTTGCTTATGGTGCCTGGATGTCCATAGGGTTTTTCGGAACGTTGCTGCTTAAGGCTTTTCATACTGCAGAGTTTGTGATCCCAGGTCCAGACTTGCGTAGGAGTAACCTACAGAATGACTTCCTGACTCCATTTGAAATCTCTTCACCATAGAAACTCTATTTTGTTTTATTTCTTTTAACATGAATGATTGCTACTATTTTAGTCATTCACCCTGCATATACCTTCTCTTTTTTGTCTCAGTAACTCAACCGAATAGAACAGTTTGTTTGTTCAGGCAAACAATTATCAGCCAAGACTCGGGTGTGAGGGAGCTCACCCAGGCTTAGTCTTCAGGAGAATGATTTTGGCCTTCTTCCCTGTTTTGTATTCTTGCATTTTTATTAAGATATTATATTTTTTTCTTTTTTTGAGGAGGGCATGTAATAATACTTACGTGGGACGTTACTTATTCTTAACCACATGTATACATTTCTAAATGAGATTATATTTTATATTAAAGCATTCATCATTCATGCTAATTATTTTTAAAAGCTTTTGGAGAGGTTATAATTACATTTTTAAGGGAGTGTCCTACAATTGGCAAAATGAAGACTATGCCCACTTATTTGATCTTTCAAAAATGCCATACGTAATGCATGTCACACCTGCTGTGCATGCACATGCACACACATGTGCACACACACACCCAAAAAGCAGAGGCCTCTGTGAATCTGAATAGCAGTTTTTATTCATATAGGCAAATAGAACACAATGGTCACTGTTAAGAATTGAATCAGTGGCTGGGAAATAGAGGTATAAAGAGAAGAGATCACTCTCAAAACAGAAAGCACAAAAGCAGAAATAGAAATCACAGGGGAAAAATTAGATTCAGAGGCCAGACCTAGGAGGCCTAAGTGAGAACAGAGGCATCCAGATGGTGTAGATGGAGCAGATGGAAGGGAGGTAAGCTCAGCCGTAATTGAAAACTTTAGTCATCTGACAACAACCTTCCAAATGTGATTAATGAAAAGAAGAAGGAGAAGAAACCTCTGTTTCTGGGGCTTTCAGGATTGAAAAGAGAATCTGGTTTCTCTTCCATTTGGCTTCACTTTGTGTGGTGGATTAAAGATGATTGCATGTTCTTTGTCTCTCCCTATTGAGAGGTGAAGTTTCTTTCTCCTCCCGGAGAATCTGGGCTGGCCCAGTGACTGCTTAGCCCACAGAATGTGACAGCAGTGACGCTGTGTTCCAGGCTTAGTCGGTAGGAGGACCAGCTACTTCTGCCTCCTGCTTCTTGAAATGGTCTCTGAACCCAGCGGCCAGGCCGGGAGGAGACCCAAGCCACATGGAGAGACCACGAGAAAGCTTTTCAGTTGACAGCCCAATTGGGCTTAGATTTGGGAGCAACATTAAGTGGCCAGAATCAGAATCCTCTTTATTGGCAATTTCTAGAATAGATAGACTCTAGTAATCCTATCAAACTTCACCCTCTTGGTCAGTCTCATTGGGTTCTTTAAAGGAGGAGTCTAGCAGCCTCTCTACAAGCGGAGAATTCTCTCCCCTCCCTAGTTAACCCTTTGTAATAGGCTTGTGTTTAGAGTCTTTGGTGTACCTCTGAAGGGCTTGTGATATCACTGGATTCTCTTCATTGCCAAGACCTATATCTTTTGTCTGAGGGTTAAAAATGTATTTAGGAAGCAAGCAGCCAATAGATGCCCTTGCTTGTATAAGGCAAAGGAGAAATATTGGGGTATCATATTTTGAAATGTCAGGGGGTTTCTAGTCTGGTGACTGTGTGATGGTTGTCACCCTAGTGAGATCCAAAACACAGTCAAGGAGGGCATGGACTCTCCTGGAGCCTTTAGAACTGGATCCAGGCATCACTTCCCTCTGGATATGGAAAGATTTATTTTCTGTGGCCATACTGATGAGACAGCTCTATAACTGATCTTTCTCATCATCCTATAAACATGCTATGTAGGTGGCTATGGCAGATTCTCTTTTTCAGAGATGGCTCCAACAATATCTCCCATCCCTCATGCTCTTCTGTCCAATGTGTCTTTTATGCTCCTGTCACTTGTTTATTCCCCATGGATACTGTGATTATGGCAGAATTACTGTTATGTGACTTCTGAGGTTAGGCCATAAAAGGTGATATTGCTCCTGCCTGGATCTTTTGAAACACTAGTGCTAAGCACCGAGCCACCATGCCATGAGAAAGCTCAAGCTTCCAGCTCACCACCCTGGCTGAGCTCCCAACAGAGAGCACCAGCTTGCCAGCCACGTGAGTAAGGCATCTTGAACACTGCTAATCTAAACATGTGGCCTCAGGACTGTTCACAGAAGGGTGAGAAGAGCATGGAGAAGGCCACCAGAGTCCTAACCACCTAGGCTTGGTGGTGACACAAATTACCTCTGTGTTCATCTGAAGCTGTTGCGTGACCCATTTAATCCATTCCTGTGGGTACAGACCTATTGTGGGTGGGATATTTTGTTAGGTTATTTCAATTTGAGATGTTATCCTCCCCATTTAAGGTGGGTGTTCTGATTTGCTAATGCTGCTATTATGCAAAATACCAGAAATGGATTGGCTTTTATAAAGCAGGTTAATTTGGTTACAAATTTACAGTCCAAAGGCCATACAAGTGTTTAAACTAAGGCATCAACAAGAAGATACCTTCACTGAAGAATGGCTGATGGCGTCTGGAACACCTCTGTCAGCTGGTAAGGCACGTGGCTGACATCTGCTATTCCTGGGTTGTGTTTCAAAATGGCATTCTCCAAATTGTCTCTGGGCTTGTCTCTCTTAGCCTCTTCAGCTCCTGTGCATCTAAGCACCTGGGAGCCCTCTCTTAGTTTCTCTGGAGCAAACTCTGGGCTAGCATCTCTTAGCTTAGCATCTCCAAACGTCCTTCTGGCTGTAACTCCAGGCATCAGCTTTTAACAGCCTTCTCCAAAATGTCTCTCTTAGCTGCTCTCCAAGATGTCCCTCTCGTACAGGACTTCAGTGATTTAATTAAGACCCACCCTGAATGGGCAGGGTCCATATCTCCATGGAGATAATTTAATCAAAGTTCTAGCCCACCGTTGATTGAGTCACATCTCCATGGAAGCACTCAATCAAAAGATTAATATCTGCCCTCACAAGATTGCATTAAAGAATATGGCTTTTGAGGGGATATAATATATCTAAACTGGCACAGTGGGTATTAATCCTTTTATAGGAGTCCTTTATGAGATGATAAAGGACAGAAAAAGCCAAGAGAGTTTAGAGAGAAAAAGCCTCCGGAGGAGCTGAAAGAGAAAAGCCCCAGAGAAGCTATGAGAAAACCTGCACAACACAGAGAGGAAGTCAGTGGAACCAGTAGCTGAAAGCAAAGGAACCCAGTAGCAAAGGACCAGCAGACGCTGGCCATGTGCTTTCCCATGTGACAGAGGAGTCCCAGATGCCAGCAGCCTGTCTTCAGAGTTCAGATATCATCCTTTTGATGCCTTAACTGGGACATTTTCATGGCTTAAGAACTTTAAATTGTAAGTTAATAAATCCCCACTGTAAAAGCCAATCCATTTCTGGTATAACGCAATTCCTGCAGCTTTAGCAAACTGAAACAACTTCCGTCACATTCCACTGGCCGAAACTAGTCACATGGCCCCACCCAGATGCAAAGGGGCCTGGGAAATGTAGTTTCTGGCTGGATGAATACAACAACTAGGGCTCCTGTCTTGGCTGTGGCTGGGGGAGCACTACTGAAGGCTGCTCAGACAGAAAGGGAGGTGAGAAAGAGGGGAATCCAAGGCAAATTGCTTTTTCAAGAATCTTGACTTTGAGGAGTTCAAGGCTGATGACCATCTAACTATTACTCTAAGGGGAGGGAAACTTCCAGTACATGGAAATAACCACTACAGTATGACAAAGTTTATAATATATATCATATTTGCATTTAACTTATGAGATTTTGGCTAAGCACGTTTGGCAAATATGCATTACAAACAGGCACACACACAGCCCTGGAAGGGAACATGAGTTAGATGTGAATCATCTGTTCTCAACTCCCACTTATCTTTCCATGTGAGCTCTCTCAGTGACAAGTGTGATTCCAACATATAGAGAAACAATTATTTTCATACCACACAGTTCATAAATGCAAGCCGACTATTATACTGCAATAGCCAATGGCCAGCAGGCTGTTGTCAAGCAGTCATCAGTGTTTGGGGCACAAATTAAACTTGGAGGATTGGATAACCAAAGAGGAGATGAGAGGAAATTTCCCTTTAGAGGAACTTTCCAGACATTAATTGAAGGAAAAATTAGAGAACTGGAATATCACCTTTTGACAATTGCTAATGTGGTGATGGAGCTTGGCATTATACATTAATTGCTGCTAACATCACCAGGAGAGACAATCAGACATCATGGCCCTCCTGATGGAAGAATCAACACTACCCACAAAGAATTCCTGCCAACAAAAAATCAAACCTGTCAGTGATCAAGGCTTCGGATCAAAAAAACGATTTACAGGACATGCAACGGACAAAGGGACAATTTAAAATACACCACAGGGATGAAATCAACAAAATTCAGACTGTGTCAAACTCTGCATGGGCAGGCAACCCAGTTTCTTCAACAAATAACTTGCAAGAAAAAAGAGAGAATGAGGGACAATCTATAAATTAAAAGACATAGTAATACATAGGAATACCATGAGCAGGACTTTATTGGGATCCTAATTTTTAAAAACATTTTTAAAAGGTTAAAACATTTATAATTGGAAACTTGAACATTTGATGATGTTAAGGAATTAATTTTCTCTAGGCTTGAAAAGGTATTGTGGTTTTATTAAAAATAATCCTATCTAGGCACTGTACATACCTTTTTCATAAAAATTTTTTAGAAACCCTCGGACAGTTTTTGAAAGTGACTACCCTTTTGTACTCCCACCAGCAAGGAATGAGAGTTCCAAATGTTTCATAGACTCGCCAACACCTGCTATTGTCATTTCTAAAGGATGTGTGGCGGTATCTCATTGTGGTTTTGATTTGATTTTCATCAATGGCTGATGATGCTGAGCAATGCTTTATATGCTTGTTGGGAAATCTATATATCTTCTTTTGTGAAGAAACTGCTCAAGTCTTCTGCTGCTTTTAAAAATCAGCTTTTAAGAACATGATTTGTAGAAGTTCTTTATATAGTCTGGACACAGTTCCTTTGTCAGATATAGATATTATGAATATTTTTTCATGCTTGCCTTAAGGACATCTTTTGATGAGCAGATGTGTTTTCAATTTCTCAAAGTTTTATTTTATGGCTGGTGCTTTTTGTATCCTGTTTAAGAAATGTTTACCTAGCCCCTTTCCTCCCCCAAATAATCCTGTCTTTTAAAGATATACACCAACAGATTCATGGATGAATATGTTAGATGCTTGTTTTAAATTATACAGTAGAGGAGATAGTGGGTTGGAACTGGCTATGGACTGATGGTTTTTGGGTGATGGGTACATAGGACTGTGCTTCATTATTCTAGTCTGTCTACTTCTGTGTTTATTCAAAATTCTCCATAATAAAAAGTAAAAAAGAAAAAAAAAAAAAAGAACTTACAACAAGGGCGATAGCGGCTTGGAAGAAAATCCCAAAGACAATGGTGGTGCACACATTTTAAGAAATGCTGCATCACCCATGCTCTTGTTGGCATAAAAGCTAATATCAACACAGAAACTGGTGACATGGACGCAAGAGTGACTCAGAAAAGTTAAACTGTAAATGTGAAGAAGTTTTAAGAATACCTTAAACAACTTATTCCTGCATACTTTCCATTTCTAATGCACAGGAGTGGTACATGATTAAAAAATATGCTTAAATGAAACTGAAAGTGCTCTTTCAATAGGGATAAAAATATTCTAAATGATAAGAATGCATCATGTCTATGAATAGAAAAATGAGGACAAAAAGTCAATGAATATAGGGAGAAATGGAGGATATAGGATGTTTTGGGTGTTCTTTTTTACTTTAACTTTTATTCTTATTCTTTTCTGTGTGTGGTAATGAAAATGTTCAAAAACTGATTGTGGTGATGAATGCACCCTGCAAACAACTGATTGTACCCCATGGATGATTGTATGGTATGTAAATATATTGCAATAAAATTAAATTAAAAAAAAAAGAATACATCATGTCTAAGTGGAGTTGGTAGGGATTTTTTTTTTTTTCTTTCTTGAGTGGTATATAAAATAATGGTGTGTCTTATTATTGACATCTTTTCAATTCTGATGAAATATAAAACTTCATCTAGTGGCCAGTGATCTCTTCAAATGCTGGAGGAAAAACAAAACAGAGTTAGTTTTGATGAGCTGATTGACAAACGTTCCAGTGCCATTCTTACTTGGCGGTTCAATGGTTTCTAAGGGATTCTTTTGTCTGTTACAGACTTGTGTCTACGCAATGTTCCTACCTAAAGTCTGGGCAAGACGGGGAAGGAGATATGGAGAAGGTTCTGAAGGGCTCAGTGCTGGCAGCCTTAGGGCAGTTTTGACGGAGTTGTCTCTCTGTGGCTTCACCACTTAAAACAGAGCGAAGACTGCAAGGAAAGAGGAAAGATGGGGTTGTCACCTACGGGCTCTAGTTCCACTGAGGTCAGTCTTGCAGTGGGTACATCCGTTAAAATGGAAACACAGCTAGTCCCAGAGAAGTCGTACCCAGGGGATGGGCAAGAACTTTAGGGGTCAGCTAGTCCACCACCATCATTTCAAGGTGAGGGAAAATAGGCTCAGATTGCTCAAGGTTGAATAGCAAGTTGGAACCCTGTCTAGAACTAGGGCCTCCTGGATGCTAAGATTCCCATCAGGGCCAAGAGACTGTGCTTCTAAGGGCTCTAGAAGCCTATCTTGAGATGGGGAGTTTTGTGAAAGTCATTTCCTGGGGGAAGCACTCAGGAGAAATGACATAGCCAAGCCAATAGCACGGGGGTGAGGAGAGGCTAAGCCAGGATGTGGCTTCAGGTGCAGACTAGCTTCAGCCTGATACTTTGGGGGACTCTGTCACACAAACTACACCAGGGAGTTGGTCCTACCCTGAAGCAAGGGACCAGGCTTTTGAACCTCAGCCATTCACTAGCCGTGGGCAGCCTGGGGACTGAGCAGCCAGTGCTCCTTTGAGCAAGGGCAGTTCTCTAGAGTGGGAGCAGCTGTGCAGGATAGCCAACACTCAGAGCAGCTGGGGGGAATGCACTGACTGGTAAAGGGGTCTGGACAGAGCAGCAGACCATCCGCTACCTAAAGTTTTAGAGTGGGAGCCCATTAGAAATTTTAGAAACCAACATTTATTTAACTTCACTAATGGATCATTCTCAGAGGATATATGGAGAGAAGGAGGGATGGGGTTGGATTTCTTGATTGCTGTGGTCTTGTTGCCTGGTGCTTTGCATTTTGTCATGAAGCAAAAATGAAAGGAAGACAGCCTACAGTGAAGCAGGGTAGGGAAAGGAGGGTGTGGCTCGTCTATCTTAATCAGGAAGTGTAGCAGGACCTGCTGGGTAAAGCGGGGACATCAAAAACAATCTGCTACCTATCCTCACATCACCAAATGAAGTAGGAATTGTATTAATGTATTAATGAAACAAAGTGGGCATCATTACCATAATACCTCTCTTTCCACTAATTGTTTTTTTTTTTTTTTACTCTTGCCTGCTGGGTAGGAAATTTGAAAGAAGGAAAATTAAATTATTGCTGGGGTTTATCAAGTTGATTTTCTCCCCAATCATTTTCTGTACTTAATAAAGTGAAGGAAAGTTTATTGATTAGGAAATTTCTGCAGGACACTTTATGAGCAGGGTAGCAAAACATACTTCTTCTTAGTAGTCAGAAATTTGGCTACTTCAACCTGCAGTAGGATTTTCATCGGTGAAATGGAACTTACTTTTTCAAGTATTTACTCCATTTTGCTTTCCACAAGCTGTATTGAATTGCTTCTAAGGGAGAAAAATTCCTTCCATGATTTGGATAGCATATTTTTGGACAACGTCACATAAATCTTGGTGCAACAAGGGAGATCCCATCACCCTGATAGGGCAAGACCACCATAAAAGAGAAAATGGTTATGCTAACTGAGCAGAGAGAAGAATATCAAGTGGCTACAATAAAAGGAGCTGAATCTTTGTGGGAATAAAACAGGCAGAATTCTAAGACCATTTCTATGTGTACAGAGGCCTATCTATAAAGCCAATGAAACTTAAACTTAGGGACCCCTCACCCTGTACCTAAGTTTGTGTTCATAGCTTTGCATTCTTTTTGTCGTAAATGGACCCCAAATTAAACCATCTCCAGGTTCCCAAAACTGAGAACAGGTCCATATGGGTATAGTTTTGTCAAAATAAATTATTATGGGTGGGACAGTCAGACCAGTGACTATGGGACAACATGGTGACAGCCTGAAAGGGGATGTATTTAGTAAAGCAACCTGTCACTTTGGGTACATAAGGCAAATGTCTTTCATCAGCGAATTCCCAGAGTGACTATTTGTGGGGCCCTCTGTCATCTATTTAGCTGACCCTTCTTATGGGTCCATTTGGAGCAGCCAAGGGGAGAAAGTACCCCATAAAATAATTTTATGAAATCTCATCTCTCTGTAGACCAGTGTTTCTCAGTTGGAGGCAAGCTTGCCCCATAGAGGACATTTGGCAGAGTCTGCAGACATTTTTGATTGTCACAACTGAGGGGTGCTACAGGCCTTTAGTGGGTAGAGGCCAGGGATGCTGCTAAACATCCTGCAATGCCCCAGACAGTCCCCACAGCACAGAATTATCTGGCCTCACATGCCAGTGGTACCAGGTGAGAAATTGTGCTGTTGACTGTAGATGTTAAGAGGCTCCGGCATCAGAGTCCATTATCTGAACTCAGGCTCTTTCACTTGCTGATTCTTGAAACCTCAGTTTCCTCATCTGAATATCGGGATAATATGAGTATCAATCGCATATGGTTGTTGAGAGGGTTACGTGAAGTAACAGTGGTAAGATACTTCTTACACTGCCTAGCATACAGTAAGTGATCATAAAGTGCTGACCATGATTGCTATTATTATGCTTACATCCTAATGTTTTATATATTTTGGATAATAATACATCTTGACTACCTTCTAAGGGTTAACCTTAGTCCTCATAAGGACTCAGTTTCCCTATTAAAATGAACTTGATCAGTGGAAATTAATCTCTGCTCAGTGGATTTCCAGAGATTTAGTAGAGAAACCTCTTCCCACCCTAGGAGTTTCCATGGGGGTTTAGGGATGGAGAGTCAGTGGGTGGGGCTTGGAACCCTCAGCTGTGATTCAGGTAGAACAACTTGGCTTTTATCTGCTTTTTTAAATTTTATTTTATTTTAAATTATTTTAACATCTAAGCCTAAATAAATATCTGAAACACTTGTGTAAGACTCAAATATTGATGGTCAACTTTTCCTGTGGAACCTTAACATGTTTTTTATGTGAAGTATAATAAATTCAAACAGAAAAATCTCATCAAAATTCAGTCTGGAAGGGGTGTTCCTATCAGGAATAGCTGACTCTTGGCCAGAACCTTTTCTCTTATCTTCATATAGGAACCACCCAGACAAGGTGCCCATGTATAAAAGTATATGCAAGGATTTGTTGTCTGGATCGAGAAACATGTGCCTTGCATAGGGCATACTTACATGGCACTAAACAGAAAGATCCTACAAGGGATTGGATACGCATGTCCAGTCCTGAACTGGGGTGGCTAATGGCCAGGCTTTGGGGCCGAGATGGACTTTCTTGTGCATTTCCCATGATGCCTCAGTCCCATAGAGCTGGTCTACCCTGGAACATCCACTTTGTGCTGCTGATTGTCTATGTTGAGATTGTGTCTGTGGCCCCAGGAAGGGCGAACTCTGCAGATGCTGATGATTCAATGGGACAACTGTTCTACTGAAAGGGCTGTGTCCTCTCCAATTGTGGTGTTTTAAAGACCCTCTGCTGGGAAGAATCTCTTCTGCCTGAAGTTTAAACAGAAAAGAACCAGATATTTATGCAGAACTTGACACTTGCTGAATAGCAACATTAACTATCTTCCCAGTGACGCTTGCTCGGAATGTCTTGGTCAATGGCCCCATGGCCTGCCCCCTTCTCTTCTTACCCAACTCCATCTTGCACAGCAAGGAACCTTGTGCACAAGCATGTAGAACGCCCCAGCCTACCAGTTCAAGCCCCATCCACATCCCCTACAAAAAACTACCCCTCAGCCTCCTACCAGGCCTGGGGGTACATAACATAGCATTATCAGTCTTGAGGGGACAGACCTTGTAAATGGGCTCAGAGCTCTTTGGGTAAGAAATGACATGGCCCCAAGGTCTGGGGTAACAGGTCCCTGGGGTGGGAGGGCACACATACCCTGAGCCCTGTAGACACCATACTGCATGGGGAAGGAAGCACCTGGAGGACAAGAACAGGGCCCTCTAAAGCACAGGGAGCTTCTTACAAAAATGGGATCATATTGTACCTTCTTTCTGCTTCAGTCAGTAACACTACATGGAAAGCCCTACATGTCATTTGGTATATCTCTAATACATTCTTCTTTCATGCCTTTATATTTCATGGTATGGATGTGTCATAGGTTAGCCAGTGATTTCTCTGTTAATGGACATTGAACATGTTTCCAATTTTTAGCTATGAACAAAGTGGCTATAAATATGTCTTTACTTATCATGGTGTTATTTCTATGGGAGGTATTTCCAGGAGTGGGACTGCTACACCAAGAATATATAATTTAATGCAATTTAAGTTATTTGAAAATATTGTGTGGGTGTTGCCAAATGGTCAATAAACATAAGAAAAGATAATAAATTCACTATCATCAGGGAAATGCCAATTAATATAACAACAAAAGATTATTTTACACTCACTATATTGAAAAATTGAAAAAAGAGCTAGAACATCAATGTAACTCTGGGAAAAAGTGCAGTCTCATATATTACTGATGGAAATATGAAGTGCACCAGATTTCTTGGAAGGCAGCTTAAAGCTTATTTATTGGCACACACACACAACAGAAGTTCTTCATCTTTCATGCCTGTTTTCTGTTACATACACGATGACACTATGGACTCACTCTCTCTTAGGTTATTCTCTCCGCTCACAGGGACAGGGAGTGGAACAGGAAGGCTGAAGAATTATGGACCTTGTGTACATCCAGCAAACCTCAGCCGGGCTTGTGGAACCTCATCTCCTGGTTGTGACTAACGTTGCTTCTTTTGGACCCACAGGAGTGCAAATGAAACAGAGGATGGAAAGGAGACTGGTGGGGAGGGCAGGGATGGGACAAATCAGTGTTGTGGAAAGCCCTCTTTTCCTTGGCTTAGCAAGTTTTCTGTGCAAAGACTCCCGAATTAGGTTGTCTCAAAGTCCCTATCCAGAAATTTGGAAGCCCACAATTCTTTTGCAGTGGACTCTCCATAGCTAAGAAATTTCTAGTAAGTTGACAGTGTCCTGTGTTTTCTTCTGGGTCAAATGGAATGCTGGAAGTCTGGGCACCCCCTCCTTCTGCAAATGCTATTGATTTTCAGCATGGTTGATAAAAGAGAAAGATAAAAGGCCCAATTTCTCTTTTTATGATAGATATGACCAATTAACTATAAATGTCAAGTAACCACAACTTAATTAACTCTAGTTCATTTAACTACTTTAATTAGATTTTTTTCCCAAACAAAGCAACGGTCTGTTTTTGAAGGTCACAGACCAATACTAGAATGAACGGGGTGAAAGACCTGTACTTTGGATGAAAAGTGACTGATGGCTGGTGCCTGTGGGGGAAATGGACCACACAAAATAAAAAATAATTGGCAGGCTGATTAATATAGTTTGCTTGAAATGTATACATAATGCATGTTTGATTAATAGCACCAACTATGCTTGAAATTAAACTGTTAAAAATGTCCCAGACTTAATCTCAATAATAGAGTATTTTTTTAATCATAATGGGAAGATGAAAAAAAAAACGTGACTGGAGTTGGAGTCAGATAGACCAAAAGTCAGAATTCCAACTAGCAAGAAACATTACTTTTGTCTAAAAAAAAATCAACTTAAACAGGCATATTTGGTTACATAAATCGAGTTCTCTAGGATGTTATCTGGACAGGGAAAGATTTAATTTGGAAGGGTTAACTTGTTTTGCCTTTAAAAAATAAAAAGCTTTAGAAAGTTCAAAACGCCTGATAGGGGCTGAAGTAGTTAGGAGAGGGTTTGGGGGGATATTTGAGATTTGAGAGGATCTGAGAGAAAAGTGGAGAAGTGGATGGCAGCAGCAAGAATCTGTGAAGAACAGGAGAAATTCCCCAAGGAGGAGCGTGGTCAAAGAACGTTAAAATGGAGATGTCTACCATTCGATTTTAATTTGTTTTCTGTGTGTCTTCCTGTTACCATTTCCCCAAGAGTTCAGTTAAAACTTTCTAAATGGAACTGGCTTGCGACAGAGGTGTTTGATGGGGTGTGGGGAGGAAGGAGGCGATATCAACAGGAGCCAAAGTCATGAGGAAGGAAGAAGGAAGGAAGGGCCTAGAGGAGCCACTGGAGCAGGTAATAGGGGAAAAGGAAAAGCATATGGCAGAGAGGACCACTTCAGGAGGAAGAAGTCCTTCCCAACACTCCTCCGAGGCATCTGGACCTCCGTTAGCACAACAGATGGGACACAGAACTTTTTAATTGATTTATTCCCTTTATTTACCAGTTTTCAAAACGATGAGTTGGTTCGCTTGCATCCCTCAGTGGTTTCCAATCAATTTTTAAATCATTATGAACTCAGGGATTTAACATATTTATCAAGTTTCAATTCTTCACAATTATTATCTCCATTAGATTATTCCATCTCTGGCCTCTTCAAGTTGCATAAGCCATTTTTTAATATGAATGAAAAAAGGTAAATGTAGAAAGGCATGCGTCTCAGGGATATCAAGGCGGCAGACACTTGGGCTACCTTATTTTTCAGTGAACTGAAATTCTTCTGGCTATTTCTCATCAGCAATTCCCGTCATTCCTCTTTTAAAAAAAACTTGACTTAATTGAAGCATCATATCTGACTTAAAGGAAAACCATGACTCAGTTTCCTTTATGTGTATTTACTAAGTGCCTATCGTGGTCCATGACTTGTGCTAGGCAATGCTTCCTTCTCCAGTGGCTTGGCTTTTGACTCATTTTCTGATGTGTTACACCATTTGCAAAGGCAGTCACAGCTGTGACATTCTCAAATTGGCATAGACGGTAACATCTGAATGGGAGTTGGTATATCAGATTAAATTAGGTGTAGCAACAACCATAAAAGCTACACCAAAAGATAATCCGTCTTCATTGGTTTGGGTAACCCTTTCTTCCTGAAATGCCTTGCTGAGATTGTTATAAGGGAACTTGTCTGTGCAGGTACTTTCCAAGTGTAGGTAATTGGGTCCATGGTCCATGACCAGAGTGGGCAAATGGAGAGGCCAATGGTGGCAGAAGTGCTGGCCATGTGATTGAAGTTGCAATAGGCAAGTAGAGTTTCTTCTCCATGACTCCTCCAGCTCTTCATAAATGTGGCAACCCAGGCTATATTCTGGGACATCAAAGATGAGTCATGTTTTGAGTTCCCCAAAGCCTTTTCTTCAAACTCTTCTTGGAGTCTCAGGAAAGGTATCTCTCTGCCACTGTACACACTTTCCCAGATGCTCAAGGGTCAGTAAGTCTTTCTCAGGTAGATTTCCTGTGGAGTTGCTTGGATGTTCTAGAAGGATTAATTCAAAGCATGGGAGAGCTCCAGGGGTCCTTGGTGAAGACAGTGGCTCCCTGCTTTAATTCTTCTTTCATCTTTGCAGCTCTGGGGCCTGTTCAGTCTCCAATGGTATGACCTCCCCCCCCCCAGCCCAGTGGAGATACGAGACCATTAAAAAGAGTCTCTCTTGATGCAGAAAGTATAGAATCAGAAATATTTGAATTCTGGATCTGGCATTTATTAATTGTGTGGACTTGAACATTGTCTTACATGGGATTGACTCACAAGTAAACTCTGAGAAAAAGCTTTGAGGGCAAATAGTTTACTTGGTGCATGAGCTGAGAGGCACAGGTATGGGAGTGGTGAGATGAGACAGGGAAAGAGAGGAAGCCTATACAAGCTATGTTAATGAGCAAGTTACTACTGTGGGCAACTAGGGCTCATTCACAGTGGGGAATTCTGGGAGCCAGGTAGAGCATGCCTCAGTGTAACCCCATCCAAGGGGAGAGGAAGCAGAGGTATTTATCCATTGACACCCATCCGTGGTTGGCTGAGGGCAGCTCCTAGGGGGGTTAACACTTCAGCATTTCTGTCCAGCTTTGAGTATGGACTAAGCACACTTCTGCAGCGAGCAAATGCCCCAGGTAGTAGGTAACAGGTGGTTGTTGTATGAAGCCACTGTGAAAGGTGCATGTGAAATGTGAATTCCTAGAAACACGTTATGCAGCATCTCTAAGCGATGGTTTCCTTCATGTGAAAAATGGAGATAATGCTAGCTATTTCTCTAGATTCTTATGAAGGTCAGAAAGCTAATGCAAAGGGAAAATGCCTGGCATAAAACCTCCAAAGTAGGCACTTGATGCATATTTCTTTCTTTCCCTTTTCATGTAGACACTCCATAGTCATATGAGGAAACCATCATGCAAACAGGCTCTATCCTTTATAGAATCGGGGGATGGGGGACATCGTGTAGGAGCAGTGGGTAGCCACTAAGCTGAGCAATGTTAACAAATAGTAATAAAAGCATCAGGTATCATATTGTATACTTGTCCATGGGGACACTTTGATATATTTGCATACAAAGATAAGATGCTTGCGGTTTCTTTCCGAAGTTTTCCCAATGGCACCTCTTTAGCATAACATGTACTGTATTTCAGAAGCTAAATTGCAGCCTGGCATTTTAAAATAGAATCTTGGCTTTGGAATCAGGCAGCAGAACATGAATAATTTGTACCCATATATATCCTTCCATTTTTCAAAAACTAAGCGCTTTCCATCATTAATTTGACACATCTCATACTTCCTTTTGGACAGGGAAAACATTTCATCAGAGCAACATTTCTTGTTGCTTCCTCCATTTTACAGTTGGAATGACTGAGGCTAGAGGTACACTATGGTAAGCAGTGTATGAATGCACCATGAAAAATCCAGGTTACAGTTACACAAACTCTAGTCCTCATGAAATTATCATACCCAGGGCCTCATAACAGCAAGTGAGAACATTGGACTCTGTTTCTAAATTGGACTATGGTAAATGAATTACACATGGCTTCAATTCATGAATTGAATTCTTGCCCCCTGGCAAGAAAGTCAGAGCAGCTTGCTTATGTTTTTGGTTAGGGTGGAGTTGTGCTGTATCTTTTTTTTCCTGTTTTTTTTTTTTTTTTTTTTTTAACATGTGTATGTGGATCTGAGTTTGTGTTTGTGTATATGTGTATGTATGTGTATTTAGTGACTTGCCAGGACTAGAGAATAACTAGAATCAGAAATCTAGCTGATCCTGTCTCTTTTCATTCTTACTTCAAGATCCACAGATTAGTCAGGATAGGAAAGGCTATGCTGAAATAACAAACAGCCCCTAATTCTCAGTGGTTTTCACCAACAAAGTTTAATTTCTTGCTCTCACTACATGTCCATTAAGAGTCAGCTGGGACCTGAACTTTGCCTCCATGTAGTTGTTCTTCCTCCAGATTGATCAACAGCCATTATCTGGGATGTTCCAGTAACTATGGAGGAATGAAGGGAAAACACTGCAGTGTTTCAAATCAATAATTAAATTTCAACCTGGAAATGACACATTCACTTCTGCTCACAACTCAAAGACCAGAATGGGCCATGTGTTCCCAACCAACCACAAGGGCTCTAGAAAGTACAAACCTAACCTATGCTCAGAGGAAAAAGAGCACTGCAGAATATATATTCTGATGGAATTGCTGGTAAACACTAGTAAGACTACCACAACTTGCGTGATGGCCAGACAATTTAGGGACATTGTCCCTTTTTGCTTTTATATAGAAAATGGCCCCACTCAAAGACATTATCACCATATTCAAATAAAAAGTTTCAGTTACTTATTTCTAGACCTGTGCTGTCCAATAGAACTCTCTGTAGTGATGGAAATGTTCTCTGCATTGTTCAATATGGTAGCCACTAGCCAAGTATAGTTATTGAGCACTGGTAATGAGGCTAGGGTGACTGAGAAACTGAATTTTTAATTTTAATTAATTAAAATTTTAATGTAACTAGCCATATGTGGCTAGTGAATACCATATTGGCCAACTAAGTCTAGACCACTGAAGTCACAGCGTGGGTTTATCGTTTGTCAGTCAGTAATAATGGCAGTAACACTACCTATCTTCTTATATTTGTATTGCATTCCATAGTTTCCAAAATCTTTTTTATATACCACCCGTATGATTCTTCCAACATCCCTAGGAGGTAGACAAGGATGCTAATATTATGATACCCATTTTATAGACATGAAAATCAAGATTCAGATTTGAATAGGCATTCAAGTAGAGATTAAATGGTTGGTGGTGAAGAGACTAGAATCCAAGCTTTCAGGCAAAGATTTGCATTGTGTGACGTTATACACTCATCCAGGACTATGATTGTCCCTCAATAAATACCTGGCTCAACACTTTTAATATGTCAAGTACTTGAACAAACCCACCTTTCCTTCCTTTTAAGGACTTATTTTCCATATTATTCCATGTTAATCACAGACTAAACTTATGCTCATTGTATTCTTTCCTGAATTGATGTCTGACAGTTTCATGTATAGATTTCTGTTTTATCTAATGCAGGTGTGAGCTCGTTATGTTTAGAAACTTTTCTTTCTTTGGCAACTTCCTGAGTGCTCAGTAGCGTGACGAACCATACCTGTTTGCCCAAGAGGGGAGGGTTTCCAGGATCAGGATTTTCAGTGCTAAAACCAGGACAGGCCCAGGCTCACTGGGTTGGTTGGTCAGTCAAATGCCCAGCACAGGGCTGAGGTCATGGATTGAATGAAATTGAATGTTAAAGTAGCACATATATAGAGGACAGGTTGGGCTTGATGAATCAATTGCAAACCCATACCATTGTCACCAGAGCATGGCAGGTACCCATAAATAACTTAATTTTATGACAAAAAATAAAGGATAATAAATACTATATATGTTTCCTTATGCCCAACTGGCAAATTAAGCAAGTAGAATTTTTTTTAGGAACCATGTGATGTCAGTAGGCCTCTCTTTTATATTTCCATATTTGGTTTGAAAGTTATTTCAAAGAGTAAAATGAAATTATGTATTACTGATGTTGACTGTCGCAGGCATAGCTAACAAAACACACACATAGATACACACACACAATCAAATGATGGTCCCTTCTCAAAAGCTTCCATTGACTATAGGTAATTATTCTAAAGTTCAAATGCTTATTTTCAAACTTTCTGATGCTTCCTCTGATTCTTTGAAATAATCACAACCTTCTGCTTCTCTGGGGAACAAGGCCAAGCTCTTGCTGTGTAGATTTTCCAAGCATCCTCTTACAAGCAGGACCAGGGCTTTGATTTTGATCTACAGATTTGGGATTTGAGGGAGAGGGGAGTGCTCATTCTCCAGTGTGCCTTGAGCTTCTGAATGCTTCAGTCACTACAGCTTATTGATTTCTTCAACTTCTTCAAATGAGAAAGTGCCTTTTGAATAGCAATAAAGTAGCTCTTTACACACTTCTTGAATAACAATTGCCTTCTGCATCTGTGTGTGGAATAGCAATGCCTAGAGTGTTTCTCATTACAGCAGGCAATTTCATTGTGTTGCCACAATACTACCACTCCTTAAACTTCATGATGACCTCAGATGACCCACTGCTTTTTTGCAAAGCTGGGGAGGGGAGGGAGGTTAAACTAATTTACATGAATCAAGCGCTTGTGGCCGCATTTCTGCGAGGATGTTTTGTAAGTGAACTCATGCAAAGCGGATCATGATTGATCCAAGTAACTCAAACCCTCTCCCCAAAGTCTGAGATCTTGTGTGCCTACATCCTCTGTAATCCTCCATTTTATTGATAAATAATTTTAGAGCTTTGTCACTTTCATTCCCGAGTAATCTTCAATTAGCAATGGCCCTTAAAACTTTAACTTTAGATTTATTACCACTGAAATACTTACAACAGGACTACAATTAGCAGGTATACCTATATTACAGAGGGACTTTGGTTTTTGTCATAAAATTAAGATGCAGCAAGAAGAGGCATTGCATGTGTTGCCTGCCATAAAACTGGTGGAGCCAGAAACTGGTTCCTTAGGTACTCTCGACAAACCCCTGGTGTCTATAAACATAAATAAGGAGATGGGAGAAGGGATTGCCACACAGAAGGTATAGTCAGAGTAGAATTCTCAAGCCAAGTGAATCCAAGGACTGCAGGGAGTTGAAGAATAAAATTAAGATCCACCAAAGAGGCCTCAGGTCTTCAGCTTGGCATTTAAACATGTGTTACCATGACTCGAATCCTCCTGTGAGATCAGCTGATGTCCAGGCTGTACCCCCAAACCAATTAAACCAGAATCACGCGGATGGGACCCAGACATCAGTATTTTTAAAAATTCCCCATGATTCCAATGTGCAGCTGAGTTTGAGAACCACTGTTCAAGTAAAAGATCACATTCTGAGTTCCTTGAGAAAACGTCATTAAGGAGAGGCCTCCCTGGTATGATAGAAATAACGTCAGAGGGGTCATAGAAATAGTTGCCAATTACGGAATTTACATCTGGGCTTGTTGCTATATCACTAATCCTTACAACAAACCCACGAGAGAGATACTCACATTCAAGCCCAACTTAATGCACCTTTCCGAATTTCCTCAGTATCAAATGTGTCTATGGAGATTCTTGCCGCCACCATGCCATCATCGTTACCTTATCTCTTGCTAATCCACGAGAGTGTTTTCACCATTTGTCAATGTTCCCCTCACCTGGGAGTGTGAAGACAAGGTGTTCCCTGCCCTGGATTTGGGTCTTGCTGCCCCTTCAATTAGCCTTCACTCTTGCTGTGTCCTTGACTCTTGGCTGCTGCTGGGAGATGTCCGGTGTGATTGAATAACTGACCGTGTGTTCTTGTCGCCCTCTTGGTAATGTACCATCTTGCATTTGCTTTACCTGCTGCTTTTTCTCCTCCCTTTTGCTGCCCTGGGATTGGAGCCCTAGGTGAAATGTTGAGAGGTAAGTATTGCTGCATGCTTTATTGTTTAGGAGATACAGGTTAGGACAGTATCATTATACCAACAAATTCCAAAGTCCATGCCCTTCTCACTCTTTTCTCTCTTTTTTCCTGTCTACTGGATCCTGACTCCCACTTTACCATCTCATGCAAGTCACCTGCCTTCTCTAAGCCTCAGTCTCTTCATCTCTATAATGAGAGGGAAGGACTATCAGACGTTCCTAAACTTTTGTGTTCTTTGGGCCTCTTGGGCAGTCTGGTGAGGCCTATGGCCCCTTTCTCACAACAATGATTTTAAGTGCATTAAATAAAACACTCAGGATTACAATATCCAGGAACTCTTCTTTCTTTGGTAACTTCCTCAGTGACCAGCCATCCCAGTTTGCCCAAGACTGAAGGCTTTCCCGGGATTAAAAAAACTCAATTATATTGAAATATATCGCTGATGATAAACTATGGAGCTGAGACTAAATCCAGGCATTCTGATTTTAGGGACTGAACTCATAACTCTATGCCCTACTGCCTCTAGACATAAAGAATTAAAAAGCACACAAACCAAAGTAACCACAGGCCAATGATGGATTGTTACATACACAACATCCTGAAGGGCATACATGGATTAGGGAGAGAATTTCACAACCAGAATAACCAGTCATGGTAGAAAAGGAAATAAGTAACCACAACAAGGACATCTTCCTATTACATAGTCCACTCTTCTGAACCACCTGCATATATGAGCCTCAGAACAGTGAGAGAAGATTCCCACAGTATTTTCTTGGGCATAGCCTAAGAGACCTTTCTTTACCTAGAGGATCTAACAAAGGACATAAATCGTGTAAGGGGAGAAGATGGGTCATTCTCAGCTCCTCACTGAAACGTCACTGTTTGGATTTAAATTCAACCAATATTTACATTCATTAAATATTGATGAATGTGCAAGATGATTTTATGCATGTTATTTCATTAAACCAATCACAACCAGGGGTCTGCTAGAGCCAGCTCCTACTGGCTAGTAAAAGCCAATTTTTAAATTTTCAGGATTTTTGTGTGCTGATTTTTAACACAACTATTATTTAAAATTAAATTATGTAAAATTACAAGTAAATACATTGCATTAAAGACAAAGATAACAAATACTCAAAACTCAGCACTGCCTAATTATATTACTACATTCTGCTATTATTTATGCTCTTGAGGTTATTTATGCCTCTTGCATCTGTCTGGTGGAAGTACTACAGAACGGTTGTTACTGCACATCTCTTCCAACACTGGGTTCATCACCGTCACACTGGTAGTTTGAAATAGGTCATAGCGGGAATATTTACACCATGGAAATAGGCAAACAGTCCAAATCAGGTTTTTATGTTTTTCCAAGGAACTAGTTGTTAAACATTTACCAGCTCATCTGATTACAGTCCTGCAAGGGAGGCAGTCTTAGTCCAGATTTACAAATGTGGAAACTCCAGCTACTAAAAGACGAGACTCAGGCAAGAACTGGGTCCCTTGGCTCTGGGACTAGCACTCTTTGCATGATACCACACTGCCTCTCCATGCACACAGGAGGAAATGCTATACACTATTGATAGCTCAGCCTGGCTGTGCAGTAGAAATCAGATTAAAAGCGGCCTGTGCTTTTGGTGTGGATCTATGTCCACCTCTTAAATTTCTCTACCCAGTACAGGCATTCAAATACCCAGGAGCATGCAGTCCACTTGCTATAAATCCTAGGGTACTGGGGAAAAAACACGGAGGGAGAGGTGCTCCTTTACAACCACAATTTGCAGTCTGTTGTAAAGAACTTTAATTGAAACTCAGTATAAGATTTGCCTGTGTTTTTCCAGCATGTGAATCAGCAAGGAGCTGGGGAGGTTGGATCCAGATACCACCTGGGGTGAGGGCAGAAGCCTTGACCATTCAGAGACAAATTCACAGGAAGAGTGGACTTGAGACATCGCAGGAGGTCTTCAAAATAACTCTCAGAGAAGCTTCTTTGATGAGCTGAGGCAATTCAGCAACTTCGGTGCTGTGCATCCAAGCTCATAAATCACCAGGATTTGCAGGCTTTGCAAGACGTCTTCCATTTTGCAGTTTTAAAAAATGTACTTGCTGCAGTGGCTTTAACGAGCTACTGCCAGTTATTTTGCTCAGGTGCCTTGCATCTTAAGGACAATTTCATATTCTTGTTGTTGATCATTGGATGCATATAAGTAAAAATTAAAAAAAAAAAAAAAAAGAGGCTAAATATCAAACCACTCCAAAAAAAAGAAATTGGAGGAAGTCATTTTCCCTCATGAATATGCCCAGTAAACCTCTGAAAGCTTAGATATGTTCTTTTAAACTCTGAAATTGAGAGAATCTACAGCCCACTTGAACCAAGGCTGTGCATTTGAATCTCTGGGAGAGCTTCAGAAATCCTGTCTGTGTGTCTGTGTTCCCACAACCCCAGAGAGTGATTTAACTGGTCTGGTCTGGGCATTTGGATTTTTAAAAGTTCTCCAGGGGTGTCCGCCTGCCCTGAGAGTTTGTTAGGAATGCAGAATCTCAGCCTCCTCCCCAGACACAGTGAATCAGAATCTGCTTTTTACCAGATCCCTGGATGACTGTTGTTCAAAGTTGAAAATCACTGTCCAGAACCTAGGAAAAAAAAAAAAAAAAGCAAGCTGACTTTGTGAATCACACCCAATTCTGCATTATAGTTAGATCAGATTAGAAATGGCTTTTTTCTCTCTCTTTTCCTGTATGTAGTCAAGTACCATGCCCTGTTGATTTTCCTTTCCAAAGAAAATCTCTTGCATCTCACAGTGTTGTCCCAAATCTCATGACTTGGGGCAATTACTGTAGCAGTTTCCAGGTCCCGAGCCTTTCCTTCTTTCTTGCAGGTTCCTGCTGAAATAAATCCTTTCATTACCTCTGCCCCCCAAATTTCAATGGCCTTCTGTTTCCCATCATTTGAAATGTGAATTTCTGTCTGACTCCAAGGCCATCCTTGTTCTGGCTCCAGGTGAGCTGTCTAACCTGATTTCCTACTGCTTTCCCCTGTCTTTCTCGGGTTCCAGCTGTTCTTTGCACCAAGTCACAAGATGCCCACCAATTCCCTCTTCCTCTTGGCTCCAGGAAAGCCATCCCCTTTCAGTCTCCCTCTGCATCTCCAAATCTCATTCATCTTTCAAGGCTCCTTCCCCTTGCTCTGAATGTCTCCAGCACTTATAATCCAAACCGCTTAATTGTTACACTCACATCTCATATTGGTCACCCATTTCTCTGCCCCTAGGACCAAGCTGGGCAGGGAGCTCTAAAATGGTAGGAAACATATCCTGAAGATGAATCCAGCTCCTCTCTGTTCAGAAGAGGCCTGGACCCCTCCAGGAAGGCACCCCAATTGATGCAACCCATGCCCATGATGACCCTTTAGATCCAGCCCTTCAGGCAGGCCTGCTGGTCTTGCCTCTTCCATCAGACTAGGGACCTTCAGGGTCAATCCTGCTGTAGCCCAGGAGCCTCTCTGGGTTCTATGTTGTCATCTCAGGTGGGTTTTGTGCCACCTGAGGGCAGACCATCATGGTAGGTGAAGATAGAGATGGGGATGGGGTAAGCAGGGACAAAGATGATCATATGATACAGTAACTGCCATGTGTTGAGGACTTTCTATCTCCCAAGCACAATTCTAAGTGCTTTATTTTTTTAAAAAAACTTTTTACTACAAAATAATATATAGATGAATTATTATAAGGCAAACACCCTTGTAACCACCACCCAGATCAATGAACAGAAGCTTACCAGCCAGCCTAGAACCACCCTCATATGCCCCATCTCAATCAGAGCCCCCTGCCCTTCCACCCCATCCCCCCTCCCCTAAGAAGAACGTTATCCTGACTTTCACAGTGAACACTGTATTTGTAGTTGTATCACCCAGTTCTGCATCTCCAAGCACTATAGTTTGGTGTTGACAGTTTCTTAAAATTTGATGTTTCTTTTCCTTCCCTTTTAATCTGTTTTATCTTCTCTTCATAAGCTCTGTGCAGTAGGTATTAGGACTATTTCATCATGCAAATGAGGACACTGAGGTTTCTCAAGGCTAAAGAGCTAGGAAGTGGGAGAGCCAGAGTTAAATTACTAATATATTGATTCTCACAACAGTGTCCTTTGCACTCACTGGCCGTTAAGTAACACGACCGTTAGTACCCTGAATGCATTGGTGTCACCTGGGCAGCTTTAAAAAACAAACCCGTGAAAGAGTCTCACTGCAAACCAATTAAATCTCTTGTTTGTGGGGCTCCAGTGTGTTTTTAAAGCATCCCCAATGATTCTACTAAGCAGCCTGGGATGAGAACACTGCCTTAGCCCTTCCTCAGACCCCCTGAAAAAGCCTTAACATTATTTGATCAGCATGTAAATTTCCATTCAGGCTCTCCAATGAAATAAGTCAGGAAGTACCACCTGCCTGCTGTAGAGTAGGGAAAAAGGTATTTCCAACAAAGTGGTCCTCTTGCACTTCAGGCATACTCCCCTGTATATCTGATAATCTAAGAGTTAGCACTTCAGTTGTCATAGCAACAAGATAGGCAGGAAAGGAGGAACCAAATGCTTCCTGCCCCAGAAGTCTTCACCACCACCACCACCACCACCCCCACTCTGTAGTCTTGTAGTGAGCAGATCCTTTCTTTCACCCATTCCAGCAAGATATTGATGAACTGAGCCTGGAAGAGCAGATCCACGGCGTCTGCCATTCCAGGCACTGCTTGCTGAGCTTGTCGGGACTTCTAACTTACAGGGGACCAAAGAGGTCCAAGCAGGTAACCACTGGAACAAAACCAAACCAGGACAGTTGCAATTGCAACTTCATTCCTGTGGAGTAGCTGACCGCAATGCCCTTAGTGTGGATGAGATCATGTTTTATAGGATTTTGTGCAAAAACAGTAAAAGAAGTTGGGCTCAGTTGCCACATATTTCGGGTCCTGTTATAGCCACACTTTCTGTTTTAGCAACCCCACTTCAAAAAGATGGGTTCCACTGGCCAACCATTACTCACTATGGTAAACTGTTTGCAAAATAGCCACAATAATTCCCCTTGCTGTATCCACAACCCTTTGCAATGTGACTTTGCAGCAATTCCCATCAAGATGTGAAGACTATTTTTCTACTCCTTGAGTCTTGGCTGATCTTGTGATTTGCTTGACCATTAGAAGGTGGCACAGAAGTGAGAGGCTTTGCACACTTTCTTTTGCACTGTTGCATTGCAGTGAACTGTGTGATGATGTTGTAAACAAATACATCAATAGGATAATTGTGTGACCCAGAAAAAAAAGCATGTTCTGAATCTTATTCCCATCCCTATGGGTAGGAACTCATTGTAAATAAGACCTTTTGAAGATGTTTTATTAAAGTGTGGCTAACTTACTGTAATTATTGGATTAATTACTGGAGTCCTTCATGAGCTGAAGAAATTAAGAAATAGAAAGCCACATGGAGGAGGCTGAAGCAGGAAATTATCAGGAACCTGGAACAGATAAGAGAAGATATCGCCATTGATGGGAAAGCCAGGGAATCCAAAGATTGCCAGCCAGCCAAGAGGAATCGAGCCTTCCAGACTCTGAAACCATAGGACAATAAATTCCCATTGGTGATTTGTCATGGGATCTAGGAAACAAAGACAAAGATAAATTCAGAAAGAAATTCAGAAGGAAAGTAAAACAGAAAGAAAATAAAACAGAGGGATGCGACTGCATTGGTGTGGAGGCTACTTGAGGGGGCATGGTCAGAGGTCGTGACATTTGAGCTGAGACCAAAACGGCAGGAAGGAACCATCATGGGCTGAGCCAAAGGCAAAGGGTTCCAAGCAGAAGGACTGGCGAGAGCGAAGGCCCTGAGGTAGTAAAGAGGCTCAAGGAACAGCAAGACTAGTGTGGCTGGAACATGCTGATGGACGGGGACAGCAGGAGGAGAGGCAGTGAGAAAATATGCAGGAACCTCTTCTTTTGGCCATGGCTTTTAAATAAGTGCATGGTTTTTAAATAAGTGCAATAAATAGAATTAGAGAACAGCAGCAAGAAAGCGGCATAATTATGCATTATATGTTATGGGGATTATTTTGCTGACTTTGTGGAAATTGGATTATGGGGGAAGAAGAGTGAGTGCTGGGTGCAGTTAGGAAGCTGTTAGATTAATGCTAGGGGAGATGGTGGAGTGTCCAAGCCAGGGGGTGCCTGGGGCATGGAGAGAAGTGGAGGAGTTTGGGAACTAGAAACCAGTAAAGAGAAGAAGCACTTCTGGTTTTCAGAACTCGATATTTTGAGCTTCTTAAATGAGACATGCTCTTAACACAAGCATGCTATAAATACACAATGAAATAGATGTCTTTAAAAGTGACACGTGTATCTCTCTTTTTTTTTAATGTATGTGCTGAGGAATGGGTGCTGATCTATTCATTCCAATTCTGAGAATCCTTTGCAGACTATAAAGTTTCCAAAGAGGAATGATTGTTTGACAATGAAGGATTTTTTTTTTTTTAATTTTTCTTTCACAGACTCCTTTAGAGAAGAATGTTGTTCAGTGATGTCGCTATGATGGGAAAGAAATAGTGAGATCAGCGTGTCGGTGGGACCTGGGTGGAGAGAGAGCTGCTTTTTATACGGAATGTGCAGGGAGCTGAGTACACTCAAATTGCACAAGTTCCTTGCCGGGGGTGTGTTCTCTCTTCAGCATTTGATTCACAGCTAATTTGGTGCTGTTTAGTGCTGTACTCCTGAACTCAAGAAACTCAAGCAACAGTTTATCTGATGGGATTAACATCATATAAAAAGTTTTATTTAAAGTCATTTTCCTTGTACCCAACCTCTCTTTTGTGGTACTCCTGCCATAAATACTTAATTCAACTCTCCTCAGAGAAAACATCAGACAAAGCCATTGGAGGGATACCTGGCCTGAACTATTCAAAAATATTAAGGTCTTGAAGGACATAGAAAGGCTTGAGCAACATTCCAGATCAGAGACTGAAGGGAAATGTCAACTATATGCCATCTTTGATCTGGGATCAGGAAAAATATTCCTATGAAGAACGTTATTGAGACAACTGGTGTAATTTGAATATGAACTGTATATTAAATAATGATAATGTAACGAAGTAAAATATCCAGTATTTGATAATTGTGTTGTGGTTTTTTTTATAAGGAAATGTCTCTGTTCTTAGGAGGTCTGCGCTGAAGTATCTAGGGGTGAAAGATTACGATGTCTGAAACTTACTCTCAAATGATTCAGCAAGAGAAAAGAAAAGGGGGGAGATGTGGGAAACCATTTACATTTGACAAATCTAGATAAAGGGTATACAGATGTTCGTTGTTTCATTTTTGAAATTTGTAAATTTGAAAAATTTTTAATAAAAAGTTAAAGAAAGAGAAAAACCCATTTCATGCTACAGAACACCTCATAGACTATCTAGAGATTATACCTTGAGCAAAGACCAAAATTAGGTATTGATACTTGTGACTGTTCCTTCTATCATATGCACAAGGAAACTGCCATAGCGTGGGAAGAAATGAGTTCCCTGGAATCACAGTAGAGGGTCTAGGATTGTTTTTATCCAGAGCCTCTGGGTGCTGATAACCAAACCTCTTTGCTCATATTTACAGCCCAGTTCTTCTGCCTTCTGGGTTCTTTCCGCTCTGCTCCATTGGTAACCGTACCCTGGCTGTCTCCCCATGCCACCTCATTCTGTGTCTAGGGCCGTCCCTTCTGCTCCTGGCTTCACCTCTAACCTTAGCACCCCTGTTCTAGAAAAGCTGACTGTGGGGTTCTCCATGGCCCACTTACAGGAGCACTACCCTGTTATGGTTTACATTTGGGTCTCAGCGACATCTGATGGTATCCCACAAGACCACACAGATGGAGCTGCTGGAGAGAAGCTGGAGAAGCCATGGAGTATTCTATTATTTTCCACAGTGCTGTACCGGGCATCAGGAGAATTGGTTTCAATTTTGGCTATTCCAGAATTGAGTTCTGTGACCTTGGGTTAATCCCCTAACCTCTCTGGACCTCATTTTCCAAACCAGTAAGATGAGTGGCTTGGAGGCCCTCTGGAATCTAAATTTGTTAACTATGACCATTCGAATTCTCCCATTCAAATCCTTCCCTGTTCTAGTTTGCTAATGCTCTCAGGATGCAAAAGATGGATTGGCTTTTATAAAAGGGGGTGTATTTGATTACACAGTTACAGTCCTAAGGCCATAAAGTGTCCAAGGTAACACATCAGCTATCGGGTACCTTCACTGGAGGATGGCCAATGGTGTCTGGAAAACCTCTATTAGCTGGGAAGGCACGTAGCTGGCGTCTGCTCCAAAATTCTGGTTTCAAAATGGCTTTCTCCCAGGACATTCCTCTCTAGGCTTCAGCTTCTCAAAAATGTCACTCTTAATTCCTCTTGGAGTGTTTGTCCTCTCTTAGCTTCTCCAGAGCAAGAGTCTGCTTTCAATGGCTGTCTTCAAACGGTCTCTCATCTGCAGCTACTGTCTCAGCTTCTGTGCATTCTTCAAAGTGTCCCTCTTGGCTGTAGCAAGCTCGCTCCTTCTGTCTGAGCTTGTATAGTGCCCTAGTAAACTAATCAAGGCCCATGCTGAATGGGCGGGGCCACACCTCAATGGAAACTATCCAATCGGAGTCATCACCCACAGTTGGGTGGGGCGCATCTCCATGGAAACACTCAAAGAATTACAATCTAATTAACACTGATACATCTGCCCACACAAGATTACATCAAAGATAATGGCATTTTGGGGGACATAATACATTCAAACTGGCACATGACCTCACAGGGTGTTGCAGGGTGAGGACTGTCTGTGAGATGTGAAATCATCAATTAATCATTTAATCCTAGGTTGTACATGTTCTTTATGCCCAGTTCTGCTTATAGCAATTAAAATTCAGAGTCCCAAGTTAAGCAGACCTGGTTACAAACATTGGTTCTTTTCACTCTTACCTGTTCTGGGAATTTGGACAAGTCACTTAATCTGCCTAAGTCTTAGTTGCCCCATCTGTAAAACGGGATTAATAATGATTCTTACTCTAAAGGGTAATTGTGAGGATTAAATAAGGTAATGCATAAAGTGCCAAATAAGTGTTCAATAAAAATAATATTCCTAAATATTATCATTAAAATTATACTATTTTTCAGAATATAAGAAAAATCCCTTTCTATAATTCCTATCAGAGGGTCTCTATGTAGTAAACTTTGTAAATTCTTGCATTCTTTTAAATATAGTTATTTCGTCTTCAGTCTTGAAGTAAAAGTTTGCTTGTAGAATTCTGGCTTCAAAATAATCTTTCCCTCAGCATTTTACAATGTCACCCTATTGTCTTCTTACATCCAACATTGCTATTGAAAACCCCATGGAATTCTGAGCCTCATTTTTTTGTGGGGGTTTCTATTTTTTTCCTTTGTAAAGTTTTTAATATTTTATCTTTATAGTTGTATTTTAAAATTTCACAAGGATGTGACTGGGTGTAAGTGTGTTTATACTCATTATCTGGGATCCGTGGTGGGCCTCTTCAACTGAAAGGCTATTTTTCCTTGGATCTGTGATTTTTTTTTTTTCCATTATTGCTTTGAGTGTTCCTGCTTGCCATTCGCTCTATTCTCTCCTTTTAGAATTCTTACTAGATTGTCTTATCCATCCAAATCCCTGAACTTTTATTCTATACTTTACAATTCTTTGTCATTTTTGTCCTATATTTTGGCAGAATTCCCCACCTTTGTCTTCCAGGCCACTAATATGTGTTACATCCATGTCTATTTCACCATTCAGCCTTTTTTGTTTTTTATTTTTACAATAATTTTAAAAAATTTTCCTAGGTCTCTGATTGATTCTGTTTGATGGCTATAATCTCCTCTTAGATTTGTCTGAGAATAGTGAATATACTCATTCTAAAATCTTCTTCTGCTTGCTATAGTAACCTGTTTCTTAGTTTGTGGAGCTTGGTGCCCTCCTTTTCATATTGTTGGACCATTCCAGTGTTTGCAGATTATTGCCCCAGTCTTCTATCGACCAGACTGTGAATATTATGTCTGTTTGCCATGGCTCACCATCCATGATTATGCTAGATGAAGGGGATCTGCTTCTAGGTGGAATGGACTCTAGTCCCTCTCCAGGCCTGGGAGAGTAAGGCAGGCACTGGATGTGTTGTTAGGCAGGGTGTGAAGTCTTCTGGACAGGAATAGTTTCTATTACTCCCTTTGGTCACTGTGGGGCCTCTCCCACCCAGCTGCCCAGATTCAGTTCTTCTGCTTGGGGAAAGGCAGCCTTTACTCCAGTCTAGCCCTGGGCAGGGATGGAAGGGGAGGCGGGGTCAGCTGCTGGGTTGTCCGTTGGCAGTGTCCTAACCAGCGATCCAGACGTTATTCCCCACTGGGTCTCTCTCCTATTTCCATTTTTGCTACCTCTGGGCTATAAGCATTCCTGAAGTCACCCCACATTTTACAGCAGTCCTCTCTTAAGTGGTTTTCCTTTTTATTTATGTAACAATTCCATTTTCTTTCTGGTCTACCAAAAATGCCTCTTGTTTTCCAACCCGATTAGGTATTTGTTTTTTAATACAATTTTCTCCTGTAATTTCTAAGATTTTGCAATGGGTAGAAGTTACAGAATAGTCTCAGGAGCCTACCTCTTTCTGAATAGACTTGGAAACCTGTTTTCTTTTAAGTTTTGTTCCCCCAGAGTACAGGAAATAGTGTTGCATTTATTTATTACAAGGAGTTATCTTTATTCCCTATCAGGGTTATATTTTAGCTGCTTGAAGACATATTGCATTTTAGAGATGCTCTTGTTAAAAAAGAACTCTTTGAAGGATGCCAAAGGTTATCTTGGCAGGAATCCACAGTAAACAGAGCTTTGGCTCTAAGAGATCACAATATGCAATTTCCCGGATAAATGACTCTAAGAGAGGAGGTCCGATTCTGCATCTACCAGCGTTGTGTGCGTGCGCTGTTAATAGAAAAGTTTTATTTGCAATTTCATGCTAATTAGTGACCTGCTATTGGCCAAGACTTGAAATTAAATTAGGAAGTAAATGTAATGAGAACTTGTATCCATCCCATGGGGAAGATTCTCCTAGGGAGAAATGGATAAAATATAACTTCTGCCTTTCCCTCCAGGAAATAGCAAAATCAGCATTAAGTTTCTACTCTATTATATACAAAATTCAGGTTGGTTTGTTTGTTAAAAAAAAAAAAACATCTAACTATTTACTCTGGCTAGCAACAGCTCACTTTCCCCTCTCGAACTCATTTCCTCTGTGCTCATCATTGATTCTCATATGCATTGTATTAGCTAATTTTTGCTTTGCAATGAACCACTCCAATTATTAGGGGCTTAAAACAACAGCCATTTATTGAGCCCAGGAGTTGGCTGAGCAGTTCTTCTGTCTGGGCTGGGCTGGGCTGAGCTCAGCTGTGCTCACCCCTGCATCTGCTGTCAGTGGTGATTTGGCTGAGAGCTGGCTGGGCTGCTGGCTGAAGTGACAGGGCAACTGGTCAACTGGGTCATGTGCTTCTCATCATCCAACAGGCTAGCCTGGGTTCCTTCACAGGGCGGCTGGGTTCCAAGGGTAGCAAAAGAGCAAACCCTAAAGCATGAGAACTCTTGAGGCCTTAGCTAGCCTCACTTTTGTTAATATCCTATTGGTCAAAGCAAGTCACAAGGTGAAGAATATATTCAAAGGGTGGGGGAAGGAAAGAATTGTGGCCTTTTTGCAATCTACCAAGTCATATTTTAATTAATTCTATTAATGTAGTTCACCCATATACATTTTAAAAGATTTTTCCATAAACTTGAAGGTATTAAAAGTGGCTTGGAGAAATTACAATTATTACATAGTCATTTCTTTTCCTGAAACAAAACATAGATTGAGTAGGAAAATTGGGTTCTAGACCCTGTCCACCATTTTTTAGCAAGGTGGTTTTGGGCTAATCATCTAGCTTAAGAGTCATATTTTTTTAATCTTTCAAATGAAAGGTTTAGATGGGTTATCCTGGAGGCCCTTCTTCTCTCTTCATTATTAGTAAAAAGAAATTTGACCTAAAGTGAAGAAAAGCAAACAGAATGACTTGAAAGAATTTATCAAACCAAACCAAACCAAACAGAATGAGTCTTCTGAACCCAGCAAAAGTACTAGAATTTCTGTTCTAAGTAAATGAGCTCTAAGCACTCCAAGATTTGAACTTTGGATATTCAATCCCAAAAGAAAATTTTCATTTTCTCTCAAACTTTCTCCTGCCTGTCCTTGCAGTCTTTCTTTGACTAGATTTACTATTAAGAGGTCAGAGCAGTGAATTTTCTTCCTTCCTTTGCTATGTTGCTTCCCTCACCTTCGATTAGCTTTGACCTCATTGATGCATAGTATGTCTTACATCTTCTTTTTGTTTCTAGTAGTTTCATAGAGTTACATGCCAGGGATCAATAAACAATGGTTAAATAGGTTGAAGGAAACTGAGCTGATTTTGCATGCTGGGTTGCTGAAGAGTGCGTTTCTTGGAGGACTGTAACAGTGTATTTTGGGGGAAACTGGAAAACAATGGCAGTTACACGTACAGCCAGAGTTAGAGGGTTTTCTACCATTAGCAGGCAATGGATTTGCTTTCCTCTAGCAGTGAGGAGGGGAAGGCAGGGAGCTCTGTAAAGTGATAGAAGCTTTGTGTTCCCTGGGTGTCTAGGATGTCTCCAACAGGAGATCCTGTTCTGTTTGGAATAGAAAAAGGCAGCAAGGAAATGGAAGGTCAGACACTGCCTGAGCGTCATTAATCTGGAGCACTAAAAGTATTTGAACCAAGATTCTCCAAGGCTGAGCTTAGAAGTGGCAGCTGTTCAGGCAGCCCTGTGGGTTCTCCTTTGTATATTCTACCCTATCCCGTCAATGGAGGGAGCATGAAGGCAAAGGCAGGCAGGAAAACAGCTCTGTGATCCTCACTCTAGAAAACCAGCATTTTCACAATCAGCAGGTGATCAGAGATTTTTTTTTGGAGTCATTGACCTTCCATTCAATGTTTGTCATTACTCTCTCTTGGGTTTTGACTAAGACTATCTCAGAATTTAAAAGATGGAAATAAGCAAACCCATCCTGCAATGTGGGGTTTCTTCCATTTAACTGAAACAAGTAAGAAAAAATCCTATTAGATAATAAAGGAAAAAAAAATCCTTGCCATTTCATTGAGTCCCAAAAGAATACTAAATTTAGTGCAGAATAACTTATCGATTAATCTAGGGAGGTAGGGACTAGAAACCAGTCTTGCAGGCGATAAAAATATCTGGTTTGGGAAAAATGATATTCAAGAGACTCATGCTCATTTTAAACCTCAAAGCATGGCTGGTAACGAAGAATCAAGGCCCTAAATTTCTGATTAAAATTGATTTGGGGTGGCCTTCCCTGAAGCCAAGGAAATGCAATAGAAATCCTCATTCTCTCGCTCACATGGCTGTTCCCCAATTAATTAACCCTTAATTGTTCCTCATCATACTCCTGTGAGCCAGGGATGTGGTGATGGTGCTGCCACCTTAATGGGAAGAAACATGAGGCAATGGGATGTGAAATGGCCTCTTAGTCCCAGAGGGAGTGCAGCAGAGAATCAGAACTTCAGAACAGAATGCACAATCTCCTCGATTCCTCTTCTGTGCAACGAGGGCCTTCTCTAAACTAACCAGATGGTGGCTCTTCATTCTCCATCAATGCCAGCCTTTTTTAATGAAAGCAGGAGGAAGTTAGACTCTGCAACAAATGACCTGCAGGTTTTCAAAACAAAGAGGTGTGAGGCTATGCAATACCAGGATTTCCAAATCTTAAATTTTTACAAAGAATTTAAAAAGGAGAGGTAATCTAAAGGGATCTAGAAATTCAGAGTTGGGGACCTTTTCTCCAAACTTGTGCAGGGAGTGCACTGTGATTGGTAAAACACGTTCACAAACATTCTTTTTAAACATTTTTAAATGGTTCTCCCCAACTGTTTTGAGAGACGGGAGTAAATGAATATTCTGGTGGATACAATATATTGCTGAGCCCTAAAGCTCTTTATTTCAAGAGTACAAAGACTAAAAAACAATATAATCAGAATAAATCCCCAAACCTGGAAGGATAAGGTGCCCTTAAAAAGTTGGCAGGTAGCCCATGAAGTCCCATCTGAAGAGTTGGAACCACATGGCTCAGCAACGTTATCTTCATTCCGATTCACAGAAGAATGAATCAACAGGGCTTGAAGGCTTTAGAGCAAGTATGAATGTGACAAGAACAGAAGGAAAATTGAAGGCATAAATTCAGCTTTGTGTGTCGGGATTACTGAAATCCAGTTTCTCACTTTTGAACCATTCAGAGGAAAAAAAAAAAAAGAAAAATATAGCATAAAACAGATGTTTCCTTCTTAGTATTTTTAACCGACATTCTGGGCAATTAAACACAGTTGCCTTCTTTGGTGCACACAAGCTACCATTGTATTGTAGTCGGTGGATTGTTGGATAACAAACAACTCAAGGAAATTGCTACAGCGTCTGTCGTTCCTCTGCCCTTGAGAAGTGGCTTACTGCATAATGTCACAGATGTCTGGCTGGGGTTGTCTTGCCTTTGAGGGAATGTCACTGTCAACCCACTCAGAGCCACTCGCTGCGCCTTGGCTGGGATGAAAGCTTTCCTTTGTGGACAGAATCACCAGAGGTAAGCTGTAAAGAGCACTTGGGACATTTGGACCTTGAAAGCCTCTCCTTTTGTGACTACAAATGTTGCTGGGGGGAAAGTAAGGCCCCACAATATTGGCCCAGGAATCAAATTGTCTTCCCAGCTCTAGATCCTGACTACTATTCAGTACTCACCTAGAATGGAGCAGACTTCCTGGGCCCAGGCATGCACAGGGAGCTTAAAAACATGTGCTGAACAAATGAATGAATGCATGCATGCATGAAGTGAACATTCCTCTCCTTCACAGTTTCCGTATTTTTATTAAAGTCTAAAATAAACATAGGTTTTAGTACCTCTATAACAGGTTTGTTGTTGGAAGTCATTAGCCAGTGCCTGGTAAGTGCCGTGAAAGTGTTTGCACTTACCATGTTTACTATGAGGCTTTATTGTTTGTTTTCATCTTTGGATGGCTTTCTAGACAGTGATCCTTAAATTAAGCAGTGAGCTACATTCTGAGCACCATGACTATTTTACTTCTTGCAGTTCCAACAGAACATGGGTTATTTTTCTCTAATATACTTAACTGGTTTTCAGATTAGAAATCTGCAGAAATTAGAGATGGGAGAGATGGGTCCCATTACATCTGGCTCATCTTTTAGCAGTTGGATTAGCTTATTGATTAATCCAGGGAAGTTTTATGACTGTTCAGTGCTTTATACCAGGGTGAGTGGGGGGTGGAATAAGCTCTCTGATGTGCTCTTTTTCCACTCTCCTATACCCATAGAGTCCCCCAAAATGCTTCTCCTCAAAGCCAACCTGAGCCATGCTTTAGGGGCAGTGGGAGGGGGAAAGGTAGAGGGGGAGCATGGGGGAAGAAAAGTCAATTCCTATATTGCTTTAAGTATAATGAGTGATAGAACTTTCATGCTCTTTATCTTCAACAACTCTTCCACTGAAGACTAGATTTTACTTCTCCTTGCTCAAAACTTTTCTTAGCTTCATGCAATTACCCCTAGGTATTCCCCTTTCCCCACAAATAATCTTCCACATTATAAGCCCCCAAGTAATTCCTAACAGAGCCAACTTTTGTGCTCTCTCTATTTCGTTATTACAGGACTAGACTGCCACATGCTCCATTAATCTCTTGAACCAGCGTCAGACTGGGCTGCATTCAAACTGTTTCCAATTTTCATCTGTCTGCCTTTCATGAGGTTTGGGTTATGCAAGTGACCCTGTCCTGGAAATCTCTGGGTCCTTCTGTGTCCCTGTGTCATTTCCGTTTCATTACTGCATTATTATTAATCTGAGGTTTTCCATGCTTGATTATATATACATTTTGCCACATCTCGCATTCCCTTTAGGTCAGGGATCTATGGAGAGCTCAGCCTATTTTCCTGTAACTGGCACCCATGCATGAGCAGAACATGCTAAATAAATAGTGATGGGATGGGAGGGGCTGGTCACGATCCCTGTCCAATGTCCATCAGTCCACCATTGTAATGCCTCCGTTCTTTATTTCCCTCCCTCGATGGTCTTTCTCTGAGTACTCAGTGTAGTGTGGAATGTCAAAACTGACAGCTGTGCCACTGGGAGGGAGGACAGAGAGGGAGAAGTTTTTAAATTTTTAATTTGGAGATGCTGTGTGCTGCCAGGAATAGCAAATGGAGCAGGTTCGGCTACTGGGGGTGAAGTGGGTACAACACCACACAAAGGAGGTGTGAGCTCATAGCTGTGGCCATAATATAGTAAGTGAAGACAGACTGCCAGTGAGAGAAAATTCCCCAACCAATTGTCAGCCCCGAGAACAAAGGGCACTGGTCAGAGGAGCTGCTGGTAAGGTCAGAGGGAAAAGAAAGGGGAAAGTCAATAAGGAAAAAATCTAGAAGTGTGGTTGCAGCACCAGGCCTGCTCCCTCTCACCTTGTCAGTAAAGGGTGCTGGGCCCTGCCTCACACTGATGGTCCCTGCAACTTGGGACATACAGAGAAATTCCTGACAATTGGAATTTCCTACCTCAGCCTCAAGTCAAAGAATTTTTCTTCTAATCTTTTTTCAGTGGGCTTTTTAATAGACTCTTAGAACCATAGGATGTTAGAGTTGGGAGCAAGCTTGAGATTTCATTGTGAGTCTCAACTCCTCATTTTTCGAATGCCCAGGAGCACACAGAGAAGTTAGCCTGGGTGCTGTGCCAACCATAGCTTTTAATTGAAGTATAACATACTCAGATAAAAAACACAAATCAGAAGTGCACAACTCAATTGGTCTTTCAAAAAGTGAACACACTGTACTCATATAATCAGCACCCCAATTAAGAAATAGAACATCCCCCAGTACCCCAGAACCCCTCATTGTGCCCCCTTCCAACCACTCCCCTCTCCTTCAAGGGTGTGCCGGTTTGGATGTATTATGTCCCCCAAAATGCCATGTTCTTTAATGCAATCTTGTGGGGGCAGATTAGTGTTGATTAGGTTGGAATCCTTTGATTGAGTGTTTCCATGGAGATGTGACTCAATCAACTGAGGGGGAGACTTTGATTGGATAATTTCCATGGAGGTCTTACCCCACCCATTCAGGGTGGGTCTTAATTGAATCACTGGAGTCCTGTAAAGAGTTCACAGTTAGAAGGAGGTGCTGCAGCCAAGAGGGACATTTTGAAGAATAGACAGGAGCTGGAGTGGAGCTGGAACACAACCTGGGATCAGCAGACGCCAGCCACACACCTTCCCAGCTAACAGAGGTTTTCCGGATGCCATTGGCCTTCCTTTGGTGACGGTATACTTGTATTGATACCTTCATTTGGACATTTTCATGGCCTTCAGACTATAACTTTGTAACCAAATAAACCCCCTTTATAAAAGCCAATCCGTTTCTGGTGTTTTGCAGAATGGTAGCATCAGCAAACTGGAACAAAGGGTAACTACTATCCTGATTTCTAATGGGATAGATTTGTTTTGCCTGATTTTGAAATTTGAATAATTTTCTTTTGGTATGGTAGGAGTCTATTGGAAGGAATGAAGTTATTTCAGGATATTTGTTTTTCCCATTGCATTGTTTTGTTTGGAAATTTTTTTTTGTTTGATAAATAATTTCAAAATAAAAAAAATGAAATGAAACCATACACTAAGGACTATTTTATGTCTGACTTCTTTCACTCAACACTATGTTTGCAAGATTCACCCATGTCGTTGCATGTATAATAGTTTGTTCATTTTCATTGTTATGTAATATTCCATTGTATATTATACTTTATTTGATCTGTTTATCCATTCTACTGTTGATGGACATATGGACAGTTTCCAGCTTGGGCTATAATGAATAGTTCTCTGAAAATATTAGTGCATTTTTATTTTTGCACATACATATGGATTTCTTTTGAGTCTATAACATGGAGTGGAGTTGCTGGGTCATAAACATGCCTCTGTTTATCTTTAATAGATACTGTCAAACAGTTTCCCAAGGTGGTTTTAAAAATTTACACACCTACCAACATTTTATGAGCATTTTCAATTTTCTACACTCTTACTCATACTTCGTATTGTCTATCTTTTTCATTTTAGCATTTTTGGAGGGCATATTATAGTTTGCTTTTTTAAAAAAATAAACTTTATTTTTAGAATGGTTTTAGGGTTATAGAAAAATTGCACAGGAATATAGGGTTCCCACGTACTGTACACTGCCCCCCAACAGTTTCCCTATTATTAACACCCTGCATTCGTGTAGTACATTTGCTACAGTTGATGAACCAATATCCATACATTCATTATTAATGACTAAAGTCTACAGTTTACATTAGGGCTTACTCTTTCAATCTTTATACAGTTCTTTAGGTTTTGCACAATGTCATGTATCCACCATTACAATATCATACAGAATAGTTTCATTGCCCTAAAATTGCCCTGTGCTCCACCTAGTCATCCCTCTTTCCCTCCCAACCACTCAACTTTTTATTATCTCTATAGTTTTGTCTTTTTCACAATGTTATCATATAGTTCACAATAAGTAGCCTTTTCAGACTGACTTCTCTTACTTAGCAATATGCATTTAAGATACAGGTGGCTCTTAAGACCCAAAGAGTTAGAGTAAGTTTTGTTTTTGTTTTCTTTAGTGGAAACATCCCATGAACTGGTGAGTACATGCCCGTCTCGTTTCTGATGCCTAATACCAGAATAATCTATTGGAACCCACCAACCTGAAAACATTTAATGTCTAAAATGGAATGATACAAAAGAAGATATGAGGCAAGGACTTTTACATCAAAGAGCCCATACTTAACTGGGAAAAACAAGAATTCTACACAGGACACTAACAGGCCACAACTAAGTACTGAAGTGTTTGGGACTCTTGTTAAATGTTGGCTGAATGTTGGTTAAGTATCAGATACTAATTGTGAACTGCAAACAGAATCAGTCTCTGAGTACAGAGAGGAGAGAGCTGGCACCAGGAAAAAGCTTCAGAAATGAAATGTTACTTCAGCTCAGACTGTAAGTATAAAATGTTTACAGACGGAGAAAACTAGAAAATATTTCATGACGTTTTCTGTGTGGATGGATGTGCACGTTTGTGTGTGTAACACTGAGCAAATGTTTAATATCAACAATCCCCTCAATTGCTGTCTCTGTCACTCAGCAGTAGACAAGGTGCAAGGGCCAGCTCATTGAGTGTTTCAGAGTTAGTGCCACTCCTTTAAGTTTCAAGCTGTCCTCTTAGATCTTGCATTAGCTGTGATTCCAGTCATCTAGATCAAAAGAGCAAAATGTGCTTGGAAATTAAAGGGAGGTTTAAGACAGAGTTTGTATACTGTTGTCAACTGTTTAGACTGAGGAATTGGATTCTACAAAATCTACTTTCCACCTCAGATTTCAAAATATTGTAGTAAATCTCTCATTTCTTGTGGGCACTTAAAAGAAGTGCTACCACAATTGCATCTCTAGAAAGAATTTTATGCTGCAGAAGAATCACCTGGCCATCCTCTGACTAAATTCCTGACCTACAGAGTCCATGAGACATAATCAAAGAGTTGTTTTAAACCATTAGATTTGGGGATAGTTTGTCAAGCAGCAATAGAAATGGAAACCCCTCCACGGTCTTATTCACAACGCACAATCATTTAATTATTTGTCTGACACCTCCATGGGAGCAGGTGCCACTTCTAACTCCAACAGCTAACATGGGATTTGCTGTGTTGTAGGAACTCAATAAAGATAAGAATGTCCCAAAGTCTTATTATGGTTTTAAGCTATTTGAAGCTTAACACTGCACAAAGACTTTTGAGATACCCTATGTCGAAGGAAGGAAGGAATGAGCTCTTCCAGTATTGTAATGGAATCTGACATTTGCAATTTCAGTCACAAGGAAATCTTAGAACCAATTTCTCTCAGGCTTCTGAACTGACCAGTTTAATTCAGAATCTTCTATTGAGATGACAAAATATATTTTAAGTTATATTAATGTCTTTCAGGAGCTGAAGTAATTTGGTAACATTAAATGTCAGAAAGGCGCTTCATATTAAAACTGCAAAAAAGACTATGATTAAAGGGAGATTAATCTCAATAAGAGATAAACACTATTTCTTGTTTTTTTTTTTACTATCAATTTTAATAAGCTCATTTACCCAAGTGATGATGTTTCAACCAGTGGATATCAGAGAAATTTACTGTGGTTGAACTGACCCAAATTCACCTTAAACAAAATAGAATAGGAAGTGCCAGCCTCATTTACATAATTGTCTTGGATCCCTAGACAGAAATAAATTTCAGGGTTGTCTTGTCTGAACATAATCTGCAATTCAAACTAGAGGTATCAGAATCTTTTCTTTCAACTTCTGTGCGATAAAAATCCAAACCGTCTCTTGCCTGAAATGTTTTATATATATCCTGGTCTTTTGTTATCAGATTATTCTGACCATCCTAAAGTTAGAGTTTGGATATGACTTCTCCATTTATTTCTTCAGAATCTTTCCCTGAAGGTATGTGAAAATACTATCAACCATTAATTATTCTTTTTTTTTTTTTTAACTTTTGAATATATTCATGTATTGTAGTGAAAGATAAATAATGATTATTGGAGATAATTATCCTAGATTGTTTTCACGGTGATCATGTGGATTTTTTTTTTCTTCTTTGTCTTTATTTCTTTTCTGGAGTAATGAAAATGTTCTAAAAATTGAACAAAAATTTATTGTGATGATGGTTGCACAGCTGTATGATGGTACTGGGGGCAACTGATTGTACACTTTGGATCTTCAGATAATTGTATGGTATGTGAACAATCACATTGATTATTCTTTTGGCTAGATCCTAAGTTATTTTCCTATACAGTCTTTTTATATAGGTGCTCAGTAAATATAGGATGGAATTAATCAACAAAGATCAACTCAGAAAATGGATCATATATAGTTTGATTCCGATGTTAAAAAGTGTCACCTCAGATACATAACCTCTTATGTATTCAAAATGAATCTTTAATTGTGAACCAATTGGTATAAAACTCTTTTGAACTTTCTAGGAGTTATTTCTCAGAAGGGGTTTCAATTAGTGTGTAAAGTCAGAATGGGTTAGGCTATGCTGCATTAACAAATATCCCCTAAATCTCTTAATTATTCCTTGCTTATGTTACGTGACCAATTTTAACCGGTGCTGATGAGAAAGGAGGGTCCTTTAATCATTGTAGTCACTTGGGGACCCAAGCTTGACATCTTGAGATTTGTTTCCAGGATCAGAAGGCAAGAAAAAGGATACTTGGCAACCTGTCACTGGCTTTTAATGCTTCTGCTTGGAAGTGACCCCTTTCATGCCCTCACACATTATTAGCCAAAGCAAGTCACATGGTCTCAGGGGGAGACAAGAGCCAGAATATTTGTGCACAATTGTAATGACTACCTCAAATTAGAAAATGATCCAGGACCTCAAAAGCAAACCATAAACCTTATACAGGGGAACAAAAATTCTAGACTTTTTTACACTTACTTAAGATTTATTTCCAAAAGCCCAGTAGAAGGCAGTTAAAGATTTGAGGTAAATAGCACTCCTTTTGAAAGAAACGGTTGAATTGTGTTTACATAAGAAGATAGTATTCTGTATCTGATAGTATCTCTGTGGCTTCAGAGCTAACCATTTTGCAATAATGGATAATCTTCCAACCATCCTTAGAGAGGAAATGCTTAGGGTGTTGCTACTCAAAATGTGTTGGGGCAGCAACATCAGCATCACCTGGGAGCCTGCTAGAAGTGCAGATTCTCAGGCCTTATCCCTGCCCAACGAAATCAGTATTTGAGTTTAATATATCCCACAGGTGATCCATATGCATATTTAATGTTTGAGAAGCACTGGTTTAGGACATCTGGGGTATGCCCATGAAATTAATGATACATCAAGTTTGAAAGTACACAATTAGGGCCCACAATTTTTTAAATTTGGATTTTCAAGTTGGCTTAAGACCCAAGAGATTCTACAACATTAAATCCTAGTAGAAGCAAAACCCACTGTACTGAAGAATTTTATTTGCATAATATTTTGCTTGTTCGGTGGGTCTCAGGGGACTGGTATATTATTTTTCTAGTCTCGAGGGGAATGGCAGTCGTGTGATATTATTTTAGGAGAGGACAGCTGATACCATACTGAGCACAATCTGTACATCTCACAATATTGAATAATAATAAGCTCAGTCCCCCTACCCCCTCCCATCCTGACTTCTTTGGATTAGTTATCAGGACCTCAAAGCCAAACTATTGCTTCCAAACTTAATGGAATGCATACATTATCACAGCCTATCTCAGATCACACCTATTTTGGGGGAAAGGATATTATCCTAGTATATGTGAGTGACATCCATTATTAACATCCACACAGTAGCACACATCAGAGGTACACTAATTTCTGTTGTCTTTTTTTCCTTTCCTAAAAACAAGAATATGTCCATAAAATAAATAAAATAGAAAGGCTATGGTGGAGCAAAAAGAAATAACACACAAAATGATTTCTTCCCTGAATATGGGGGGTGCATTTTAGGAAGTTCCAGCCAACATAATTCCAACCATTGAGGGAAAGGTAAAGATGATTTGGTACTCAACAATAATGCCTAGATTTATTTAATGCATATTACGAAAATAATTTCACTCTACATAAATTTTCTTAATCACCACCTGGGGGAAAGAAAGAAGATATAAACAAATTACATATACATTTTGTGACTCTATGTAATATAAGTAAGCCAAAATTTATCCACCAGAGTTTTATGATGTATTTTCTTTTAAACATGGCCCTTTCTCAAAACAACGGCAGCTAGATACCAACAACATTTAATGAGAAACATAAAACACGTGCAGATAAGGTAGGGAAATATATGTGCATTTGGAGTCACTAAGAGACGCCTCAGTTATCATCCTTATAACTTAGATGTTTTGACACAGTTTTATTCTAACTGTTTATAGCAACTTTTCTGCTATCCCTTAAATAAATGACTTTTATCATCAATTGATACATGAAGCTTAGCCAGGGTGTTATAGTGCTGCCTCTGGATTTAGTTTCATAAAAAAAAAAAAAAAAACCTGTTTCACAGGAAAGTAAATCACATTGCTTAACTGAATTGCGAAAGGCTGGGACTGAGGAGAGCCCTCATGGAAACCATTTGCTCTTCTACTATTTAAAAAGAGAAACATGTTAGTTGTTGACATCCGATTCCCAACCTGATCTTCAAGAGGTGAATTGGATCCTACAGGCATGGCTTCTTTAGAGTACATCTGAACAAGGATTAGATACTATAATGATGTTAATATAACTACACAACCAGGTCATCAAGGCTTCTTGCAAGACCAGAAAAACTCCTCTCTCTTCTTCATTCTGTTTGCAATCACTGGTTTCTCGAAATCACTCAGGAAACCACCGATGATCATTAACAGACTATTGGAAAGCCCATTGTGACAGTCCCAGGGCAGGAAAATGCCCTGACTCTTTTTTGAAGAACTTGGAAACTAGCATGCAGAACATCGCCACTGATGTGACATTAGATGATTTCCTTCTGACAGTCTAATGTGCAGTAGCCATAATTTGTTACTGGAATAGGATGTATAGTCCGTCTTTAGGCCTCTGTGTTTCCTATTGTATTTTCTTCTTATCCTCTTTTAATAGTTATAAGCACTTGTCCAGATCCATTTGTAAAACACAGATGACAATTTTCAGAAAAATAGTTTAACCATCATCATTATCCTTAAACAGAATTAACTAATTGTTCATATGTCTGTGCAAATATGCAAGTCAGCTTATCCTTTGTTATTTAAATATTTTATATCATATTGTTTTTCAATTTGTTAAGGATACACTCAAAATTTCTTGACCGAGGCAGGTCTGTTTACATTACTCTAATGTAATTTCACATTTCTTCTAATTTTTTATATCATATAATAAAAAAGTGCTTTTCTGTGATTAACATTATTTCCCACACTTATGTGCATCTTCATAAGGCATCACATTTTAGTGTTTGCCTAATTTTCCATCAAGTTCTTTTGTTCATTCAACAAATATTTATTGAGTACTAGCTACTTTCCTAGTTACTGAGGGTACTTGAATGAACAACGCAGAAAAAAATCCTCACCCTCAAGAAGCTTACATTCTAGTGGAGCTTATTTCATAACTGACTAACCATTTTCATCTTGTTGCAACTTCAAGTGCCCTTTTAAAATAAAAATTTCCAGCTGATAAAACCAACCTATCTGCCCCCTGACCTTCATCTATTTGTCCTAGTCATAGCCAGCATTTAAGCCAGTTACTTTATATAATATAGTTCATTTAGCCCTCACAGTAATTCTAGAAGGAGCTGCTACTATGATCCCTGTTTTACAGATGAGGAAATTCAGGCTCGGAGAAATAAGTTAAAAGGAGGATACAAGAATAGTTTCCACAACCTTGGCTGGTTACACCCATTTTATATTCCAGCAGTTGATGCTTAACACATTGTTGAATGGATGAATCAATGAACACATACAATTTTTTGAATTCCTGTTCAACTTGGCATAAATACCAATTCTTTGGATGACCCTAGAAAAATCTAGGCAGTTGGGTGGGAAAGGTGATAGGGAATTAATGGTTTTTGAGTGCGTTTAGGTAGATAATCTTATGGGTTTTTGGTTACTACTCCAGCGTGTTTACCATATCTAGTAAGAGAGTCAGAGTCATCAATCAATTCATTCTGCTCTGGGGCCTCAAACTGGGCTGCCTGAGATTCAACCTCAGCAGCAGATTGCTCCTTCAAGGTCCCAGGAATGGGAAGAGAATGGGGGTGAGGGGAGAACCGGCTGACCTAAAGGTTATGTTAAACCGGGGCCCACCAGAATCCAGGGAAAGGACACCTGCTTCAGTAGTCAGTATGCGGGGCTGCGCCTGTAAAATTATACATGATTTGGGGAGACTGTACCGTTGTATGGGGTAAAACAGCGCAAGGTCGTGGCGGGGGAAGGACTCACTCCCTTCCCTATTCTCTTACTCCATGGCCCCGGGATTCCCATTTAACCCCACACGGTTGCCACAACCTCCCTACCTTCCCCATTTCCCTTCCCCACTCCTTCTCCGCGCCCGCCAGGTGTGCGCACGCGCAGAGAGATTTCCAAAGGGGAGCCGGAGATAGTGAGACATCGACTGACTCTGTGCTCGGCTTCTCGATTTGCCGGCGCTCGATAGAAGTGCGTGGCAACGGTACTTCCGGTGCCTGCTCGGTTTCCGGCTTTCGGTCCGCATTAAAGACGCTGCAGGCCTCAGGTGAGTTGGAACGGTTTTTATCTTGTGGTTTCCGTTTTAGGGGTGCGGTTTGCCTCTGGGCCCGACTCTTCTCTATCGGAACCGTCAGCGACTAGGCGCAGTGGTGGGGTCGCGGCGCGTCCGGCCCGGGGTTAGCGGAGAGCTCGGTGAGGGGGCCGAGGGAGGGATAGAGACTGAGCCTTTGGTTCCGAGAGGCCTCCGCATTTAGGAGCCTTGGATCTAGGGGGACGGGATGGGGCCGGGGATGGCAAGGCGGTGCCTGTGGGCTTCGGGCCGGAGCCTTGGGCGAGCTTGCCTCTATCTGGGAAGGCGGGAGCCTGGTGTGGACAAAGTAAATAACGAGTGTTTGTGCGAAGTGTTCGCTGTGCACTCTCAGGGACCTTCCAGCGCTCCCTTTGGATTGGGGAGGTGATTCCGGAACCCCTGCATCAGGAAACCTCGCACGAGATGTTACAAAACCACCCCACTCCCCATGGTCTCCTCGTTTTCGGTTTCACCTGTCTCCCCTCTCCGCTTCGCGATCTCAGCTGCTGTTCATGTCTCTGCTTAAGGAGTTACCGTTTATCTGTTACCCGCTCAAGAACTGTCTCTGTTAGTAGGCTCTTCCCCTGTGCGTGATCCTCCCTGTTCACAAACAATAGATGCTCAGTAAATATTTGTGAAAGTGAGTAATATGTGGTGCACCCAGGTAGATAAAGCAAGGTCACAATTTGCAACTGTAGTGAAATACTGTAATGGTGTGAAAGAAAAGCCAAGAGAAGACTTACAAGACAAGGGCTGAATTCCCAGGCTTGCTGCTAGAACTTAGCTGTGTCCCTTAACATGTGAAAGCCCTTTTTGATAATAGCTATTTTGAGTGCTTACTGCTGATACAAGAACTGTTCTAGGACTTGTATCTCATTCAGTCTCCTGAATTCTATTGAGTCGCTACTGTTACCATCTCCGTATTACGGATGTGAACACTGAGGCTTGAGAGATTGAGAAACAAGCAGTTTGTAAGGAGGATCTTCAGGATTTGAATTCAGATCTGGCTGGTGCTCGAGTCCAAGCTTTTAGCATCATGCAATATTGCTTTTTCTGAGCGCCTTTCAAGTCCATTAGTGGTCACCCTGGAGTTAGGACATGTCATGCTGCTTTGGGAGAATGCCTATGGAGTAGTGCTGGGCAAATTCTGTTAATGTTATGTTTTAATGGTTTTTACTGAATGTACCTTTGCTAGTATTTTTAAAATTTTGCTTCAGGCTTACTCAGTTTTAAAATAATTTCATTAAAACGGAAGAGGTATTTCACTAGGTAAATAGAAAAAAGGTATCATTTGTCATAAGTGAAAGGTAAGTATAAAAATAAATGCACCAAATAAAATGTTATTAAATTTTGGCTAAGTACTGATACTCAACCAAGGTTTTGAGCCTGAGAACTATCCTCATTTTGTTTAAAAAGGAGTACTGGCAAGTATTGGAGAGTATTAAAGACTGCTGCCAAACTGATACTTTCTTGTAATCAGATTTGAAAGAGAATTGAGAGGTGTTGCATCCCTATGCCACACTGCAATGGTTTAATCCTCCCTGTTTCTAACAGAATATGTACCCTCTCTTTAGGTTATTTGGACAATTTAACCCAAACCATGGATATCAGACCAAATCATACAATTTATATCAATAACATGAATGACAAAATTAAAAAAGAAGGTAAGTGCTTTTTTTTAAAGAAAAATAATTGGTTTACATCTAAAGTGTGTTTAATCAGTACTGTGTTTAAAAAAATTGTACTGACCCCGAACTTTTCATCTAGACGTCTTTCTTAGGGCCTAAAATCATGGTCCTCTCCCTCCTCCTTTTATAAGGATTTACAGCTTCTTAGATAAAATAAAAACAGGGACTGATGATATGTTGGGTCTGTTTTTGCTTGTAGATATATGTTTTTAAATAACTTTAAATTCCATAGCCAACAGGAATAGTTTGATGTGGTTTTATTAAAATATGTGAAATTATACACATGTCTGTATGGTGGGGGTGGGGGGACACTCAGTGCAGTGCCATTTTATGAAGACTTTTGTCATTATTTTATTCACCAGTAACTTGTTTCCTGTCTAATTTTGCACAGAATTGAAGCGATCCCTGTATGCCCTGTTTTCTCAGTTTGGCCATGTGGTAGATATTGTAGCTTTAAAGACTATGAAGATGAGGGGGCAGGCCTTCGTTATATTTAAGGAACTGGGCTCATCTACAAATGCCTTGAGACAGTTACAAGGATTTCCATTTTATGGTAAACCAATGGTAAGTCAGTCTTAATATTTTGGTTTTAATCATTGTTACCAGTATGTGTAATTTGTAAATGTACACTTGAAACTTTGGCTATTGCTTTCTGCTTTTTAATCCTGTATGCTGGGCACACGCTTGCTAAAAATTGTGACTTTCTTAAATGAGCTTAGTTGAAATGGAGAAGAGGTCTAGGTGTAGATGTTTAGGTTTCCTTATAAGCCAAGGCCAGGCTGTGTCTCATTTAAGAGATGTTTGAGGGCCTACCATGTGCCGGTCCCTATGTAGGCTTAGGACATACAGAAGTGAACAAGACAAAGATTCTGCCCTCATGGTGCTTGTATCCTAGTAGAGAAGATGGGCAAAGGAACAAGCACACAAACAAGAATATGATGGTAGCGGATATTTCTTGGGTGTTGGGTGCTAGGCATGACCCTGTTCTAGGCATTTTACGTAACATTATTTAAACCTCACAACCACCCTCTGAGGTGGGTTATAAGTAGTATTGCCTCCATTTTACCCATGAGGAAACTAAAGCATAAGATACCTTGCCAGTCAGTGACAGCATTGGGATCCTAATCAGGCAGTCGGCTTCAGAGCCAGGTTCTCAACCACTGCTCTCTACTACCTTTAGGCATGCTGAGTGCTGATGAAGAGTGGGGCCCTAATTCTTGTTTCCTGTGAAGGAAACATACAGAGTGGTATGTGGAGAAGGACAGGTTGGGACAGGGAGGGTTACTTGCTACTTAGAAATGGTAATCAGGAAAAGTGTCTGAGGAGGAGACATTTCAGCTAAGACATGGAAGATAAGGATGAAACACTGGCCTTCCACGCAGAGGGAACACAAATGCAGGGGCCCCAAGGTGGGGGAGAGTTTGGTGTTTTGAAAACTGAAAGGCAGCCCATAGTGGGGGCATGGGCAGGAGCTGTGCCAGATGAGGTTGCAGAGGTGGCGTCGAAGGTCATGGAGGGAGTTTGGGTTTTAATTATTTACTTAAACGTTTGTAATAGAGTTTAATTCTCAATTTATGCCAGATCAAATGGGCAAAAACAAAATACATTGGGATATAGAATATTTTAAATAATTAATGGTAGTATAGGCAATATTCTCACCCTCCAAAAAGCTAGAAATTAATAATCAGAAAATCAAAAGAAATTTCTGCCTGTAAATGTAAAGAACACAAATAAAACAAACTGAGTGTGAAAATAAAAGTTGTGAGTCAAAGATGAAATCCAATCTGAAATTTCAGAAAATGTGATAGTGAAGCCATGCACTTGAGACAAAGCAGTGATCTAAGGGAAATTGTATAGTTTTAAATTCATAGGTTCTATTAATGAATACCAATGAATGGAAAGGAAATAGTTACATGTAGAGTTTTAAACTGGGGAGTGACATGATGAGATTCATGTCTGGCTGCCGAGTGAAGATGGGTTTGTGGGAGGGGAGGTAGGGAACTCATTAGGATTGGTTTAGGAGATGGGATATAAAGTAGCGGGTTCCATAGGTGAGTGAGTCCAGGGTCCCTGGGGTATGAATTCCAAAGTACCTTTCTTCTGGGACTGGGAATATGAGGTCATTTGGTGTTGGGGGAAGAGCAAGACAAAGCCCAGGATTTCAAGGACCTGTGATCTCATTCTGGTAATGCCATTAACAGGTTCTGTGTTTTACCACCTCTAAAATGTAAGCTGGTTGGACATGCTTTGATCTAATTCAGGGGTCAGCAAACCCTGTGTAAAGAGCCACATAATAAATATTTTAGGCTTTTTGGGTCACATATGGCCTCTGTTGTATATTCTTTATTTTTAAACCTTTTAAAATGGTAAAAAAATATTCTTAACTCACAGGCCATATAAAAACTGGCTGTGGGTTGGATTTGGCCCACAAGCTGTAGTTTGCAAACCACCAGCTTAATCCCTTCATTTTACAGATGAAAATTCATACACGAAATGTTGATTGTTTATCAAGGGTATTGTTTGTCAAGTGGCAGCGTCAGGACTTGAAAACGAATCTACAATCCATTTTTGTGAATTCTTTTTTCTGTTTTAGGGGTGGGCAAACTTTTTCTGTAAAGGGCCTAATAGTAAATATTTTAGGCTTTGTGAGTCAGATCTCTGCAGCTATTCAGTTCTGGCTTTTTAATGGGGAAAACAGCTATACCCAGTATGTAAGTGAATGGGTGTGGCTGTTTCAGTAAAACAATTTACAAAAACAGGCAGCATTGGCTGTTGGGCTGTCAGCTCTCATTTGGCAACCCTGCTTTATACATACTTACTTCAGGACTGAGCACTTTTAGTCTGTTCCTGAGCGAGATTTCCTCTCATCCTCTCTCCAACTCTCCTTCTCCCATCACTCTCCAGCTGACTGGGCACCATCTGTATAGAAGAAAATGGGGCCAGCATACCCTAATTTTCAGTAAATTGGCATTTCCTCAAACTAGCTGATTTTTCTTAAGTTATTTTGAAGAAATAGTGTAATTGAGATCTCATTTGGCAGAAGTATAAGACTAGGTTTTAGTTTAGGTCTAAAATTATGTTAATATGAAGGAGTAATTTCTTCCTGTAATGAATTTTAGGGCTCTTTTGCTGAATTGAGATGACAAGTCTGTTAGTACCTGTTACTCAGACTCAGGAAAGCTGAAATAGTTTACTGTATTTGGCACAAGCTTCACTTTGTCAACTAGTATTATTTCAAGTCAGTGAGAAAAAAAACTCTTTAGACTGATTTTATATTGAAGACTGGTTTTATGTTTTGGAGAGGCCTGCTTTTGGCCTTCGGGAAGGAAGCAGGTATTGCCAAATCTCCAGCATCCTGGAAGGGGAGAAGGACATTCTTTGAGCTGTCTTGTTTGTGTTTATGTAGGTGGTTTTAGTTGCTCTTCTGTTTTAACTCCAGCATACCAGATGTGCCATGAACAAATTTGCTATAACTTGGTATTCACAACAAAATTATTCTCTGTGATTCAAGGACATTTGGTTATTCAATGCCAAAGATACCTCAGTAAAGTAAAACCATCTTCCTAAGGGCTTCTCACTCATGATACCTTTGGCATAAATTTAAGTCTTGCCCCTTCTCTTGACATTGTGGTGACTTTTATCCCTTATGGGTATTCAGCCTAGGCTAGGGTTTCTCAGCCTCAACACTTAACATTTTCAAACCAGGTAATTCTTTGTTAGGAGGGGCGTCCTGTGCTTATCGAGTGTTTAACAGCATCCCTGGACTCTACCCACTAGATGCCAGTGGCAGTCCTCTAGTTGTGACAGTCTCCACACAGTGCCACCCATGCCCTGGGGCGCAAAATCACTCCTGATTGAGAACCACTGGTCTAGACCAGTTAAGAGCTATGGCTGAGAATCTGAGATTTTTGCAAGTTGCTATGTCACAAGGACAAACTCAGGTTTAAGCTGTTTCAAAGACAGCTGATCAAGCCACCCAGGATCTATTCAGGGCAGGGACAAGGTTGCAGACCCGAGGGAGTAAGGAAGGAATCCTTGGGGCCAAGTCAGAAGTTAGTCTAAGCTAGATATCCGTTTCAGTTCTAGCATTTTATGAATCACTATATTCATTATACAGACTACCCCTGATTTTATTTCTCCTGATCTAATGTTCCCCAAAATAATAGTGGCAGTCAGCTTATCTCCTTTTGCGAGGACTTAGAGAACTTAGTTACTTACAGGGCTCAGTTCATTTAGAGCTGCTAAGTATAGCAGCCCAAACTAGCCAGGGAAAGCCTTGGGTACTGAGATGTGTAGACTGGCTCCCCTGTCATTTCTCCATTACATTCATCTCTAACTGAAGTATAGGGAAAAATTGCTCTTGCACTTGACAAATTGCCTGCTTTCTAACCCACACTACTTTGAAGTGTCACTTTATCTCTTCAGACTGAGACCAAATTCTGCTACACAAGGCAATTTTAGATAGTAATTTGTAGAACTACTGCGTTTTGATATGATGAGGGAGATAGTAACTCTTTCAGTTTCAGAGAAGAAATGTTTGCTTGAAATGATATTTGCAGTTTGTAAAAAGGCACACCTTAGATGGCAAGAACATTCCAACAGTTAATTGTTAATGAAACTAGCAGTGTGATAATGCTTTAGGCCAGGGCCTTGCTACTCAATTGTGGTCCTCAGACAAGCAGCATCATCATCCCTGTTGAGTGTGTAAGCAATGCAGACCTTCTGCATCAGAATCTGCACTTTTACTAGCTCTCCAGGTAATTAGAATGCACATGTTGTTTATGAAATGCTGTCCTGGAACGATGTTTTTGAACACGTCTCTGTTGTCTCCAGCCGCATACTATCCCTACTGGCTGTGGCATAGTTAGAATAAGCACATGGCCCATTCTATTACCTATGAAGCCATCTTTTTGTTTCCTTTCAAAGCATTTTAAATTCAAGGTGGTGCCATTATTAATGTTATTTCTTTTTAAAAAATTAATTAGATTCAAAGGAAAGTCATTCTCAGTCTTTGGTACTTTAACCATTGGAGGTAACAAATTCTGTATGACACATTCCTTAGCTGATGGATACATCTTGACCTTTCCATTGAGATTTTTCTGTAAAAGGTTAGACAACTTTCCAATGCAGTTTTCTCTTTTCTTTTATTGCATAGAGAGAAGCAGTGGTGCAGATATTTCAAAAGTCCTGTTTTTCCATATGAAAATGTGTGGTTTTTCTTATCAACACATTTGAATACTAGCTTTGTCTAAGTTGTGAATCAGGCCACAGTTTATATTCGTTTGACATTCAGTACATTTTGACAGATTTCCTTAGGGATGTGTTTAAAATCAGCTTGTGTAATGAAATTTGAAATATTAATGACTAGTGTAAACACTCTTCAGTCTAATGAAAAGTGACCTGTTTTTTAAATTACTAAAATAGCGAATCCAGTATGCAAAAACAGATTCTGATATAATATCTAAAATGCGTGGCACATTTGCTGACAAAGAAAAGAAAAAAGAAAAGAAAAAAGCCAAAACAGTGGAACAGACTGCAGCAACTGCAAACAAAAAGCCTGGTCAGGTAAGGTGGACAAAAGTTAATATTTTTTTTTGGTGTTAAAAACTCAGTAGAGATGTCTGTCTTCTACATGGGGAATAATTTTTGAGGGGTATATAGTGTGTGTGTTTGAAAAGATGAATTTTTAAGAAGTTGGAATGGTTGAGCTCTAAAATCCCAGTGTATTTAAGCAACAAATTTAAAATATATATCTTTACATATGCAGATTTACATTAAGCAGTTTTATTTGAATTTGCATAATATTTAATTCCATTCTCCAAAATATATTAGTATCTATTGGCTTAATTCTCATGCTCTGCTGCTTGGGAAATAATACGACAATATTATCTTTAATCATGAGTATGCCATTCATTGCTTCTTTCTTTGAACAGTTTAGAAATGCAAAATCTAATTGGAAATACCAGGCAAAAGAGAAACTATCTTCCGAAAAGTAGCTACTTCTAGATTGAAAGTGATTAGAAAGCTATTTCACTAAGTATAATGCTTGACTTATGTCCATTTGTTTGGAGGAAAAAAGGACAGACTGATTCTTGTTGCATCTCTTGTATTTTTCTCTATCATTGTCAAGTTTAGAGGTTAAATTTTATGACGTAGTCTAGGATACACCATTTAGGGCTACACCTTTCAAAAATAACTTGACAAATTAAACACATGAATATTTGAGTCAAAGTTAAGATGTAGATTCTTAAAAGAAGTAAAATTAAATGGAATAAAAATGTTGAAATTAATGTTATTTTTATGAAGTAATTGTAAACACCTGTTTTTTGTAGGGATTGGATTTTTAACTGTTTTCGTTTTTCTTTTATTTAGGGAATACTAAATTCAACTAACACCCAAGGAAATACAACACCTAATCCTCAGGTAATAGTTTTTCCAAGGTATTGCTTAAAAATAAAATTATAAAACAATAAATTGTTGGTGCATATCTTCAGCGACAAAGAATATTTTCATCTGTGGGGCACAATATATAGCACTTTAATGTAGAAGTTCACCCCTTAAAACATTTTAGCTTTCTTTAGGAGAGAAAAAACAAAATCTAACTTTATTCCAATATGAATCAGTGACAAAATCAAAGTGATAGCTTTTAAAGTCTTTTCTTTAAATCTCTTTATGTAGATGTTTTAGAAACTCCTCACTAAATCTCTCCACCCTAAATGTCTCAAGGGAAAAAACCTTAATTACGTAATAATGGCTTCATAGTTGTTTCCTGGGAATGCAGAGTCTGGCAAGATCCTTAAATCCAGAGAAGTCCCTGCTCCACGGAGGCCTTTTTCCTCTGATTTTAAGTTATTTACACTTTCTTATAAATATATATTTTCCTTTCTTTGAACTCTCAACAATTACAACCCAGATCACAAAAGCCAGAACTTAATAACAATGCTTGTTTGCTTGTTTCTACTTTAACTAGATTGTGCGCTTACTTCATTTATTTGCAGAAAACAAAGAAAAACAAAAATTGAAAGTCACTATGAAGTGGTAGTCATTCTAGTTCTGGATTTTCTTATATGCTGTAAGGTAGTAAACAGTCGTGCAAAAGAATTGCAAGTAGTGCAGATTAACATCTGAGCATTACTACTTGGGTAATCAGCTGAGGGGAGTGACGTTGCTGCCTTCTTTCGTTGATTTAGGGTCTTGATTATGTAGTCCTCCAGGCTGACCTCCAGATACTTAAGACTTATATATAAAATTAGTAATCTTCCAAATTTGTATTAAATGACTTGAAGAATGTCTGCTTTGTTTCGTTACTGTTAGCCTTCAATTTATTTCTGGGGACATTGCTTTTCAGCTTTAGTATTTGGTGTAGTAAGATTTCACAGATCTTTATAAACTGTGTGTGGGTGGGGTAGCTCACTGAAGTTTACGTTTTAGTGTAAGAACCAATACTTTTTTTATATGTGTAAGCTAATTTTGCCTTTTTTCCTTTTTAATAGGTTCCTGATTACCCTCCAAATTATATTTTATTCCTTAATAACTTACCAGAGGAGACTAATGAGATGATGTTATCCATGCTCTTTAATCAGTAAGTTTTTTCATAGGGAAGCCTATGTTTCAGAGAGCCTCCTGACAGGACAAATAGCACTGTTGTGGGTTGATGCCATTTGTGCACCACATAACAGTAATTCCTTTTGGGTTCATTGATTAGATCTGGGATTAATTGTGATTTGAAGCCAGTCTGCAGATTTAGCAAATTAAAAAGTTAAATTTCTTCTGATGTTTAAATTATTAATTCTAATTGATGACTAAAATAGGAAACAAAGCTTTGATATGATGACAATAGAATTAACATATTATTCTACAGTTCTTTCTTTGTATTAACAATAATTCAAGCTCCATCCTATTTTGGATTCTTGGTAGGATATGATACTTTCCTGGACTAAGTCAGGAAGTTGCTTAACAAATCTAAAAACAAAATAGATATTTATGAATTTGATGTCTTTTATGTATTAGCTACATACAAATTGTCTTTCTTCTTTGTAGGTTCCCTGGTTTCAAGGAAGTCCGTTTGGTACCTGGAAGACATGACATTGCTTTTGTTGAGTTTGAAAATGATGGGCAGGCTGGAGCTGCCAGGGATGCTTTACAAGGATTTAAGATCACACCATCCCATGCCATGAAGATCACCTATGCCAAGAAATAACATTTGGGACAGTCTTCTTTAAAGGACTTGGTGTTATTTATAGTGTTTGTTTTGATAACATTTTGGTTAGGCCATTTTTAATAGTTTGGGGGGGCCATAGTGAAAGCAAAATTTTTGTGAAGAACTTAAAAAATAATCTAGTCTTTCTTGAGCCTTAGTGAGCTGTGAAATACAAAGGCCTTAATTTTGTACAATAAACTTTTATTTGTATTTTATATCTTATGCTTTGTTTTATTTGGCCCATTGCCCTATCATCAAATGCTTATTTTAGTCTAGAATACATCTTAAGGTATATAAAACTATGTCATAAGATGCTTTTCTAGTGTTACTTTGGAGGAGCTAATAGTATAGAAACATTGAATCATTTAATAAAAGGGAAGGAGAATTAGATCACAGGAGCTAGTAAATGACCTGTATTAGTGGTAAAAATGATGATCCTGGATATTAGAAGAAAATGAGACCTGGGCAGGATCTAAATTTGATCTTTATGTCCCTCAAAGAAATAAGCATAGTATTTTAGTGGTAGTAGGCATTTCATGAATCTTTAAATTCAATGTTCACTTGAATAAAGGACATTTAGGAGTAACTCTACTTGCTGCTTTCTGGGAAATCACAAAGGAAATGCTGTCTTCAAACTTCACATTTTATCATTAAGTGACTTTTAAGACTTGCTCATTCCCTTTTGAGGCAGGACAGTTCGTAAGAAATACCTACTTGGTTAATAGCTAACTTCTTTATTAAAAGACTTCCAGGGAAAGATGGAATAATCCATAATCTTTTTTAAGACAAACAGGCTTTCAGAGGATTGCCAGTGCTAATTTTGCTACCTCTCTGTAATTCTTTAATGTGATATTCAAATATTTCCAAAGCTTGTTTTCTTTAGCGTTGCTTTATCCCTAAGGCTACTGATTTGGTCCTCTGCTAATAGACCCATGGATATCTTTAGAAGTGAATTTTTTTATACTATAGCACTTATTAAAAAAACGGTGCCACTGATCATTTTTTGGTGTTCTTGTGTTAATATTTCCTCGAATGAAACTTTCCCTTATTTAGAATTTTTATTAAATACTTAAGGAAAGATCACTTTTAGGCTTACATAAACATAGATTTTTATCACATCACTCTTGTGCATAAAATGAAGGGGGGGATATAAAAACAAATTTTTATTCCTAAAACTGCCGCATTCATATTCTGACGCTTCTGAGTAACTTTTTTAACCCAAAAAGTTTTATGCTCTTGATACTTAGCAGCAGTGTCAGTTGCTATTAAATTTTCAAACTACTTAAGTTTCTTTACTTGTCTTAGACCAAAATGAACATTTCTTGGACTGGCCCAAGGCTTCAGGCACTGCTTTGCCCCTGTGTTAGAGGAAATAGAGCAGCCTGGCTGGAGGGGAGTGTGAATGGGGGGAAGGGAGCAGCAGCAGTAGGAGGGGACTGTGTAGGCATTTTTAAGGACTTTGGTTTATCCTCTGAGGGAAATGGGGAACTAGCAGAGGATTTTTAACATCAGTTTTATTGAATTAAAATTTACATACAGTAAAATTCACCCACTTAAATGTATAACTTGGTGAGTTTTGACAGTTGTATACAGTCATGTAGTCATAATCAAGATAGCTTGCCATGACCCCAGAAAACTCCATTGTGCCCCTTTTCAGTCAATCTGTTTTCTCCACCTTGGCCTCATGCAACCTATGATCTGCTTTCTATCACAATAGTTCTGCCTGTTCTAGAATTTCACGTAAATGGAATCGTACAGTATGTAGTCTTCTGTGTCTGGCTTGTTTAACACTGAACTGTTTTTGAGGTTCTCCCATATTACTGCATGTATCAGCAGTTCATTACTATTGCTGAGAAGTTTTCCGTTATGTGGCTATATCACAATTAACCCATCTGCCAGTGGATGGATATTGGGTTCTTAACCTTATTTCGGGCTATTATGAACAAAGTGGCTATGAACACTGTATAGGCGTTTGTGTGTACATACATTCTGTTAGAAGATTTCAAACAGAAGACATCTATTATTTTTTGAAACTATTTTGGGGTAATTTAAAATTTATAGAAATCTTTCCAGAAAAGGCGGGGCAAGATGGTGGACTGGTGAGCTGTATGTTTTAGTTACTCCCCCAGGAAAGTAGATAGAAAGCCAGGAACTGCGTGGGCTGGACACCACAGAGCAATCTGACTTTGGACATACTTCATACAACACTCATGAAAATGTGGAACTGCTGAGATCAGCGAAATCTGTAAGTTCTTGCGGCCAGGGGACCCGCACCCCTCCCTGCCAGGCTCAGTCCCCTTATCGGAAACTCATTCTACTGATCCAGACTCCAACCATAGATAGACTGAGACCAGACACCAGAGAATCTGAGAGCAGCCAGCCCAGCAGAGAGGAGACAGACATAGAAAAAAACAGCACGAAAAACTCCAAAATAAAAGCGGAGGATTTTTGGAGTTCTGGTGAACATAGAAAGGGGAAGGGCAGAGCTCAGGCCCTGAGGCTCATATGCAAATCCCGAAGAAAAGCTGATCTCTCTGCCCTGTGGACCTTTCCTTACTGGCCCTAATTGCTTTGTCTCTTAGCATTTCAGTAACCCATTAGATCTGTGAGGAGGGCCCCCCCTTTTTTTTTTAATCCTTTTTTCTTTTTCTAAAACAATTACTCTAAGAAGCCCAATACACAAAGCTTCAAAGACTTGTAATTTGGGCAGGTCAAGACAAGAGCAGAACTAAGAGAGCTCTGAGACAAAAGGCAATAATCCAGTGGCTGAGAAATTTCACTAAACACCACAACTTCCCAAGACAAGGGGGGTGTCCGCTCACAGCCATCATCCTGGTGGACAGGAAACACTCCTGACCATCGCCAGCCCCATAGCCCAGAGCTGCCCCACACAACCCAGTGTGACAGAAGTGCTTCAAATAACAGGCACACACCACAAAACTGGGCGTGGACATTAGCCTTCCCTGCAACCTCAGCTGATTGTCCCAGAGTTGGGAAGGTGGAGCAGTGTGAATTAACAAAGCCCCATTAAGCCATCATTTCAGCAGACTGGGAGCCTCCCTACACAGCCCAGGGGGTGCACGGCCTGGAAGAGGGACCCACTTGCAAGTCTCAGGAGCCATACACCAATACCAAGGACTTGTGGGTCAGTGGCAGAGACAAACTGTGGCAGGACTGAACTGAAGGATTAGACTATTGCAGCAGCTTTAAAACTCCAGGATCACCAGGGAGACTTGATTGTTAGAGCCACCCCCACTCCCTGACTGCCCAGAAACACGCCCCATATACAGGGCGGGCAACACCAACTACACACGCAATCTTGGTACACCAATTGGACCCCACAAGACTCACTCCCCCACTCACCACAAAGGCAAAGCAGGGGAGAACTGGCTTGTGCAGAACAGCTGGCTTGTGGATGCCACCTGCTGGTTAGTTAGAGAAAGTGTACTCCACGAAGCTGTAGATCTGATAAATTAGAGATAAGGACTTCAATTGGTCTACACATCCTAAAAGAACCCTATCAAGTTCAGCAAATGCCAAGAGGCCAAAAACAACAGAAAATTATAAAGCATATGAAAAAACCAGACGATATGGATAACCCAAGCCCAAGCACCCAAATCAAAAGATCAGAGGAGACACAGCACCTAGAGCAGCTACTCAAAGAACTAAAGATGAACAATGAGACCATAGTACAGAATACAAAGGATATCAAGAAGACCCTAGAAGAGCATAAAGAAGACATTGCAAGACTCAAAAAAAAATAGATGATCTTATGGAAATTAAAGAAACTGATGACCAAATTAAAAAGATTCTGGACACTCATAGTACAAGACTAGAGGAAGTTGAACAACGAATCAGTGACCTGGAAGATGACAGAATGGAAAATGAAAGCATAAAAGAAAGAATGGGGAGAAAAATTGAAAAAATCGAAACAGACCTCAGGGATATGATAGATAATATAAAACGTCCTAATATAAGACTCATTGGTTTTCCAGAAGGGTAAGAAAAGGGTAAAGGTCTAGGAAGAGTATTCAAAGAAATTGTTGGGGAAAACTTCCCAAATCTTCTAAACAACATAAATACACAAATCATAAATACTCAGCGAACTCCAAATAGAATAAATCCAAATAAACCCACTCCGAGACATATTCTGATCACACTGTCAAACACGGAAGAGAAGGAGCAAGTTCTGAAAGCAGCAAGAGAAAAGCAATTCACCACATACAAAGGAAACAGCATAAGTCTAAGTAGTGACTACTCAGCAGCCACCATGGAGGAAAGAAGGCAGTGGAACGATATATTTAAAATTCTGAGTGAGAAAAATTTCCAACCAAGAATACTTTATCCAGCAAAGCTCTCCTTCAAATTTGAAGGAGAGCTTAAACTTTTCACAGACAAACAAATGCTGAGAGAATTTGCTAAGAAGAGACCTGCCCTACTGGAGATACTAAAGGGAGCCCTACAGACAGAGAAACAAAGAAAGGACAGAGAGACTTGGAGAAAGGTTCAGTACTAAAGAGATTCGGTATGGGTACAATAAAGAATATTAATAGAGAGAGGGGAAAAATATATATGACAAACATAAACCAAAGGATAAGATGGCTGATTCAAGAAATGCCTTCACGGTTATAACGTTGAATGTAAATGGATTAAACTCCCCAATTAAAAGATATAGATTCGCAGAATGGATCAAAAAAAATGAACCATCAATATGTTGTATACAAGAGACTCATCTTAGACACAGGGACACAAAGAAATTGAAAGTGAAAGGATGGAAAAAAATATTTCATGCAAGCTACAGCCAAAAGAAAGCAGGTGTAGCAATATTAATCTCAGAGAATATAGACTTTAAATGCAGGGATGTTTTGAGAGACAAAGAAGGCCACTACATACTAATAAAAGGGGCAATTCAACAAGAAGAAATAACGATCATAAATGTCTATGCACCCAATCAAGGTGCCACAAAATACATGAGAGAAACACTGGCAAAACTAAAGGAAGCAATTGACGTTTCCACAATAATTGTGGGAGACTTCAACACATCACTCTCTCCTATAGATAGATCAACCAGACAGAAGACCAATAAGGAAATTGAAAACCTAAACAATCTCATAAATGAATTAGATTTGACAGACATATACAGAACATTATATCCCAAATCACCAGGATACACATACTTTTCTAGTGCTCACGGAACTTTCTCCAGAATAGATCATATGCTGGGACATAAAACAAGCCTCAGTAAATTTAAAAAGATTGAAATTATTCAAAGCACATTCTCTGACCACAATGGAATACAATTAGAAGTCAATAACCATCAGAGACTTAGAAAATTCACAAATACCTGGAGGTTAAACAACACACTCCTAAACAATCAGTGGGTTAAAGAAGAAATAGCAAGAGAAATTGCTAAATATATAGAGATGAATGAAAATGAGAACACAACATACCAAAACCTATGGCATGCAGCAAAAGCAGTGCTGAGGGGAAAATTTATAGCACTAAACGCATATATTAAAAAGGAAGAAAGAGCCAAAATCAAAGAACTAATGGATCAACTGAAGAAGCTAGAAAATGAACAGCAAACCAATCCTAAACCAAGTAGAAGAAAAGAAATAACAAAGATTAAAGCAGAAATAAATGACATAGAGAACGAAAAAACAATAGAGAGGATAAATATCACCAAAAGTTGGTTCTTTGAGAAGATCAACAACATTGACAAGACCCTAGCTTGACTGACAAAATCAAAAAGAGAGAAGACCCATATAAACAAAATAATGAATGAAAAAGGTGACATAACTGCAGATCCTGAAGAAATCAAAAAAATTATAAGAGGATACTATGAACAACTGTATGCCAACAAAATGGATAATGTAGAGGAAATGGACAATTTCCTGGAAACATATGAACAACCTAGACTGACCAGAGAAGAAATAGAAGACCTCAACCAACCCATCACAAGCAAAGAGATCCAATCAGTCATCAAAAATCTTCCCACAAATAAATGCCCAGGGCCAGATGGCTTCACAGGGGAATTCTACCAAACTTTCCAGAAAGAACTGACACCAATCTTACTCAAACTCTTTCAAAACATTGAAGAAAATGGAACACTACCTAACTCATTTTATGAAGCTAACATCAATCTAATACCAAAACCAGGCAAAGATGCTACAAAAATGGAAAACTACAGGCCAATCTCCCTAATGAATATAGATGCAAAAATCCTCAACAAAATACTTGCAAATCAAATCCAAAGACACATTAAAAAAATCATACACCATGACCAAGTGGGGTTCATTCCAGGCATGCAAGGATGGTTCAACATAAGAAAATCAATCAATGTATTACAGCACATTAAAAATTGAAAAGGGAAAAATCAAATGATCATCTCAATAGATGCTGAAAAAGCATTTGACAAAATCCGACATCCCTTTTTGATAAAAACACTTCAAAAGGTAGGAATTGAAGGAAACTTCCTCAATATGATAAAGAGCATATATGAAAAACCCACAGCCAGCATAGTACTCAATGGTGAGAGACTGAAAGCCTTCCCTCTAAGATCAGGAACAAGACAAGGATGTCCGCTGTCACCACTGTTATTCAACATTGTGCTGGAAGTGCTAGCCAGGGCAATCCGGCAAGACAAAGAAATAAAAGGCATCCAAATTTGAAAAGAAGAAGTAAAACTGTCATTGTTTGCAGATGATATGATCTTATATCTGGAAAACCCTGAGAAATCGACGATACAGCTACTAGAGCTAACAAACAAATTTAGCAAAGTAGCAGGATACAAGATTAATGCACATAAGTCAGTAATGTTTCTATATGCTAGAAATGAACAAACTGAAGAGACACTCAAGAAAAAGATACCATTTTCAATAGCAACTAAAAAAATCAAGTACCTAGGAATAAACTTAACCAAAGATGTAAAAGACCTATACAAAGAAAACTACATAACTCTACTAAAAGAAATAGAAGGGGACCTTAAAAGATGGAAAAATATTCCATGTTCATGGATAGGAAGGCTAAATGTCATTAAGATGTCAATTCTACCCAAACTCATCCACAGATTCAATGCAATCCCAATCAAAATTCCAACAACCTACTTTGCAGACTTGGAAAAGCTAGTTATCAAATTTATTTGGAAAGGGAAGATGCCTCAAATTGCTAAAGACACTCTAAAAAGGAAAAACGAAGTGGGAGGACTTACACTCCCTGACTTTGAAACGTATTATAAAGCCACAGTTGTCAAAACAGCATGGTACTGGCACAAAGATAGACATATAGATCAATGGAATCGAATTGAGAATTCAGAGATAGACCCTCAGCTCTATGGCCAACTGATCTTTGATAAGGCCCCCAAAGTCACTGAACTGAGTCATAATGGTCTATTCAACAAATGGGGCTGGGAGAGTTGGATATCCATATCCAAAAGAATGAAAGAGGACCCCTACCTCACCCCCTACACAAAAATTAACTCAAAATGGACCAAAGATCTCAATATAAAAGAAAGTACCATAAAACTCCTAGAAGATAATGTAGGAAAACATCTTCAAGACCTTGTATTAGGCGGCCACTTCCTAGACTTTACACCCAAAGCACAAGCAACAAAAGAAAAAGTAGATAAATGGGAACTCCTCAAGCTTAGAAGTTTCTGCACCTCAAAGGAATTTCTCAAAAAGGTAAAGAGGCAGCCAACTCAATGGGAAAAAATTTTTGGAAACCATGTATCTGACAAAAGACTGATATCTTGCATATATAAAAAAATCCTACAACTCAATGACAATAGTACAGACAGCCCAATTATAAAATGGGCAAAAGATATGAAAAGACAGTTCTCTGAAGAGGAAATACAAATGGCCAAGAAACACATGAAAAAATGTTCAGCTTCACTAGCTATTAGAGAGATGCAAACTAAGACCACAATGAGATACCATCTAACACCTATTAGAGTGGCTGCCATTAAACAAACAGGAAACTACAAATGCTGGAGGGGATGTGGAGAAATTGGAACTCTTATTCATTGTTGGTGGGACTGTATAATGGTTCAGCCACTCTGGAAGTCAGTCTGGCAGTTCCTTAGAAAACTAGATATAGAGATACCCTTCGATCCAGCGATTGCACTTCTCGGTATATACCCGGAAGATCGGAAAGCAGTGACACGAACAGATATCTGCACGCCAATGTTCATGGCAGCATTATTCACAATTGCCAAGAGATGGAAGCAACCCAAATGTCCTTCAACAGATGAGTGGATAAATAAAATGTGGTATATACACATGATGGAATACTACATGGCAGTAAGAAGGAACGACCTCGTGAAACATATGACAACATGGATGAACCTTGAAGACTTAATGCTGAGCAAAATAAGCCAGGCACAGAAAGAGAAATATTATATGCTACCACTAATGTGAACTTTGAAAAATGTAAAACGAATGGTTTATAATGTAGAATGTAGGGGAACTAGCAATAGAGAGCAGTTAAGGAAGGGGGAACAGTAATCCAAGAAGAACAGATAAGCTATTTAACGTTCTGGGGATGCCCAGGAATGACTATGGTCTGTTAATTTCTGATGGGTATAGTAGGAACAAGTTCACAGAAATGTTGCTATATTAGGTAACTTTCTTGGGGTAAAGTAGGAACAGATTGGAAGTAAAGCAGTTATCTTAGGTTAGTTGTCTTTTTCTTACTCCCTTGTTATGGTCTCTTTGAAATGTTCTTTTATTGTATGTTTTTCTTTTTTGTTTTCTTTTTTTTTTAATTTTTTTTTTCCATACAGTTGATTTAAAAAGGAAAAAAAGGTAAAAAAAAGAAAAGAAGAAGAAAAAAAGTAAAAAAATATATAGTGCCCCCTTAAGGAGCCTGTGGAGAATGCAGGGGTATTGGCCTATCCCACCTCAATGGTTGCTAACATGACCACAGACATAGGGGACTGGTGGTTTGATGGGTTGAGCCCTCTACTGTAGGTTTTACCCTTGGGAAGACGGTTGCTGCAAAGGAGAGGCTAGGCCTCCCTACAATTGTGCCTAAGAGCCTCCTCCCGAATGCCTCTTTGTTGCTCAGATGTGGCCCTCTCTCTCTGGCTAAGCCAACTTGAAAGGTGAAATCACTGCCCTCCCCCCTACGTGGGATCAGACACCCAGGGGAGTGAATCTCCCTGGCAACGTAGAATATGACTCCCGGGGAAGAATGTAGACCCGGCATCGTGGGACGGAGAACATCTTCTTGACCAAAAGGGGGATGTGAAAGGAAATGAAATAAGCTTCAGTGGCAGAGAGATTCCAAAAGGAGCCAAGAGGTCACTCTGGTGGGCACTCTTACGCACACTTTAGACAACCCTTTTTAGGTTCTAAAGAATTGGGGTAGCTGGTGGTGGATACCTGAAACTATCAAACTGCAACTCAGAACCCATGAATCTCGAAGACAGTTGTATAAAAATGTAGCTTATGAGGGGTGACAATGGGATTGGGAAAGCCATAAGGACCACACTCCACTTTGTCTAGTTTAGGGATGGATGAGTAGAAAAGTAGGGGAAGGAAACAAACAGACAAAGGTACCCAGTGTTCTTTTTTACTTCAATTGCTCTTTTTCACTCTAATTATTATTCTTGTTATTTTTGTGTGTGTGCTAATGAAGGTGTCAGGGATTGATTTAGGTGATGAATGTACAACTACGTAATGGTACTGTAAACAATCGAAAGTACAATTTGTTTTGTATGACTGCATGGTATGTGAATATATCTCAATAAAATGAAGATTAAAAAAAATTATAGAAAAGTCACAGAAATAGTGCATAGAATTCCCATAATCACTTCAGATTTCCTAATAGTTAAGGTTTCTGATTTGCATTACCCTTAATACAGTATGTATTTCCTAAGTATAAGGCCATTCTTCTACATAACCCTATAGGACTATCAAAATCAAGAAATTAACATCCAATGTCAATATACAATCCAATTTGAATTTTGCTGATTTTCTCAGAAATGGCCTGTTTAGATTCCAAATCCAGTGCAGCTTATGTGTCACATGTAGTCACGTCTAATATATCAGTTCAAAACCTGTCCTTGTCTTTCATTATCTTGTTATATAGAGATATCTTTATGTATTTGGATATATCTATACAATTAAAAACTAGGAATTCACAGCAGTGACTCCAACTGTGATCCAACAGCACAGAGTTAATTCTAGCCTCTCCCTTATTTGTAGCTCCCTCTTCAACTGTCCAATATCCTCAGTGTATTTACTTAGTTACTTAAATCTCCCTGAATGCAACCAAAGTCTGAAAAGCAAGGCTTCAAGAGGAAGGAGGGGCAAGGGAAAAGGAGCCAACTATATTTCAAAGAAGACTTAGTTACAGTAGAATCTTCCTTATCTTACCCAGCTCTGGGAATGTGAGGTGAGAAGTGCATATTCCTAGGGAGGCTTGGATCGGAGGGAGTAGAGGTCACTATCAATCTAATACAGTGGTTCTCAATTTTGGCTGCATATTAGAATCATCTGGAAAACTTCTAACTGCCTGTGCCCAGTCTACAGCCCAGACCAATTAAATCAGAATCTGGAGGAGGCAGGGGCAGTCATCAAATGTTTGCTCCCCAGGTGATTCCAGTGTGAGCCAAGGTTAAGACCCAACCCAAGATTGCTACCTTTATGAAACAAGTTGTAATGATTAGTTCATTAGCTCAAATTGTATTTTCAAAGGCAATTTGTTAATAGAAAACCATGTAAAATTGGAAATTGTTGCAAAAGGCTGATATCTCCATTTTAAACTCTAAGGCTTAAAGTATTTTCTCTTTGGTTATTTAACAGGCATTTTGTCGCTTGCAAATGCTGTATTCAGTGATGACTGAAGAATGTGAAGTCCTGGCTAAATATTTTGTTCTGCTTGAATTGCCCTGGAATAGTACTTCTCAAATTTTAATGCACATATGTAAGTTAGTGGAATAGCCTATTAAAAACATAGGTTCAGATTTACCAGGTCTGGGTTGGGGTCTGAGGGTCTGCATTTCCATAAAGTGATGCCAAAGCTGTTAGTCCGAGAACCATACTTTGGTGGCAAGATTCTAGGTCTCTGCCTTAATAATTTAGTCAGTGAATCTTAATTCTGAGGATATTATGGATCTCCTTCTAAGTCAGATAAAAGCTAGGAACTTTCCCCAAGGGGGGAAAAATGTGCAGATGCACATATACACACTTAATCACACCATTTCAGAGGGATTGTGCATTCATTCAATGAATTCTCAATTTAACGAATGCCATGGGTTCTTCTAGGAGCCAATATAGAGTGATGAACAAGCTAGACAAGGTCCCATGGAAATTTCATTGTAGTGTCAGGAGGCAAACCAGCACCAAGTAAACAACAAGGTAATGTCAGATCAATTTGCATGCTTTTGGGCGTGTCCCATGGTAACGGGGTACAGTGGCTGGGTTGGTAGGGACAGGCTGTGTTGGTCTGTGGAGACATCTTGTCCAGAGACCTGGATGCCAATATGTGCAGGAAAAGCTTTCCAGGCAGTAAGCTCAAAGGGCCTGAGGCAGACATGGACTTAGCATTTTCAGAAGAGGGAGAGCAGCCAAGGTGGTGGGAACAGAGGGGAAAGAGGAGAAAAACGGGGTGAAGGGAGGGAGGTAGAGGGGCCAAATCATGCAGGGCTTTGAAGGGCACAGCTAAGAGGCTGCTCCACCCATCCCACCCAAACCCATTCTAAGAATCTGAGGAAGCCACAGCCTCCATTTTGAGATCTCCTGACTGAAAAAACTAATTTAGGACCAGAAAGGGGTAAAAAAGACTTTTTGGGTTAAAGGCTCAGAGAACACATCTGAAAATCTATAGGAGGAAGGTAAGCAAGCTGAGGATTAAGTAAAATAAAATGGAAGCCTGTATTGGGCATTGCCAAGAGGAGACCCCTTTCCAAGAAGGGCTTTTTCAGAAGACAAAACCAATTGACCTGCAGGGGTTTTCAGAGAAAATGGAACAATCCTTACAGGGTTGCTGATAAGCAACACCTGGTGATTGATAGAGCTAGTTTAGGTCAAATAGAGACAGCTTATCAGATTGGACAAACATACCATACTAATCAATGTACATTTCCTCCCCAATTTGTAAGGCATCCCCCTCCCCTATGAGCTTCCCCTTTCCACTCCCTGGGCAGAGCTGCCTTCTACCTTCTGAATGCGATGCTACCCGATTCGTGACTCACTTGATAAAGCTGTGAGAGCCTAAATTACATGAAAATTTTTTCTTTTATTCAGGACAGAGGCTTCTCTGCACCCCGAGCGATTGTGGGGTCTTGAGCATAGCTGCTTCACACAGTGCTGAATAATGCAGTTTAAATTTCTATTTACAAGCAAAGTTTGGCAAAGGGCCTCTAGCCTCCATCCTGTCTCTTCCCACTGCAGAGCACCCCGAAAACCCAGGCCTGCCCAGGACGTGCTATGTAAATTCTGAAGTGGTCAAGTTTTCACCATTAACCATGAACATCAAGAGGCAGAGAGAAATAAAAAGCGACTCTTTCCTTCTTTCTTTCCCTCCAAATGGTCCATAATGGCATCTTGTTGGTATTAGCCTTACTTTGCTAAGTGGTTGACATGGCTTGAATGTGACTTTGACATTTCACTCTGCACTGGGAGCCTGTTTACGGCGTGGAAATTCGAGTCAGTGTGGGCCCCATTTCTTAAAGTGCCTCTTAAATGCCAACTGTCTTTAAGCTCTCCTGTGTTGAGAGCTGATTTGAGGCTGTAACAGTCTGCAAAACAGCTGCTGGGTCAGGAGTAAAGAGATTTAATCAAGCTTTAGTTTTCCCAAAGAGATCCTCGTAGGCTCCCAGTTTATAAGAAGGAAAAGTGCACAAGCATTTTGCTTTCAGAAATGATCTCTAATTCCTTCTTTCCTTGAAGTGAAGCAGGAAATAAAGATTTTAAATCCCCATTCAAATTTGACAGGATTTATGGAACGGGTAAGGGCCACCATCCCCCACTCAGTAACCCTTAGGGTAGCCAAGAAAGGGGACTTGGGTCTTTGCTGGGCCTCAGTTTCCTCATCTCAAATGAAGGTATTGAATAAAATGAGCTTCCAAATCAGGGCCAGCTGTATAAAAGACCCACTCCCCAAAATAACACATACCATGTACACACCACAAACCCCCAACCATAAAACCCTTGTATTATACTAAGTGTATTTTGGTTTGCCAGTTAACCCCTTGGAAAACTGAATCAGATTATTTTCGACATAACTTCAATGCCTGTCCCTCAATGTGGGGACCACATTTTTTGGTGGGGAAGGAGGTTCTTCTCCAAAGCCTCGCAGTTCACCAAGACGGATGGAGCATCCTGACAGGGACCTCTGTTCTAGGAACAACTGCGAGAAGGGCTGTCTTATGGGAAATGCCAACCCCGAACACCCTATAAAAACCAGCCACCGTTGTCTGTGTCCCCTAATAGGGGTGAACTCTTAGGGCACTTTGTTTTGTTCCCCACTTATCTCCAGTGCCTAGAACGGTGCCTGGCAAGTGCTCGGGAAATATTTGTTAGTAGACGGTTCTTCAGCTTTGGTGACTTCTAGCAGTGCTTCTCTCTCCATAGGAAAGACACCCAGAAACAAGATAAAAGGGGGTGAAACAAACCTCAACTTTCTGCCCTTCTTCACCGTCCATGAGCAGTTCAAGACTGAATTTTTAAAATTCTAAAGAAAGGGGGTGGGAGAAGATTGCTCCATTTTCCCCAGCCCACTTGACACTTCCTTTCCCTATTAGTAGGTTCTGGATGTGCCATCAGCTAGTGTGTTACAATCCATCCCTGCCCAGGACAGAACTTAACATCTAAGAACCCTATGGGGTACAATTTGTAAACCTAAGAGTCCTTATATTTACTTCTCATAAAAGTTTAGATGTTCATTAATTGGATTCGTTCAATTCAAAATTATTTGTGATGAAGACATAGGTCTTGCAATTTCAACAGATTCCTAGAGTTAGAGCAGCTTTCTTCATAGGATGATGGAATATGAGGATTAAACTTAAAAAAGATTAATGATTTAAGTAAATCATTAATAAATTACTTATTAATTAAATTTATTAATTACTTATAATTAAATTAATTGCTTTATTAATAAAGAGCTAATTATTTTTAAATTGCATAATGCTTTCAACAACGCCCTGCTGTTATGTGTTGAATTGTGTTCCTCAAAAAGATACGGTCAAGTCCTAACGTCCTGTCCAGTGAATGTGACCTTATTTGGAAATAGGGTCTTTGAAGAGGCTGTTAGTTAAGATTAACGGTGGGCCCTAATCCAGTAAAACTGGTGTCCAGACAGATAGTGAGGAGAACGCTAGATGCAGATAGACAGAGAACACCATGGACCAGCAAGCCCCGCCAGAAACCAGGAGCGAGGCAGGGAACAGACTCTTCCTGCAGACTTTGGAGGAAGCACAGCCCCGCCAACCCCTTGATTCCAGACTTCCAGTCTCCAGAGCTGCGGGACAATACGTTTCTGTTGTTCTAAGCCTCCCAGTCTCTGGTACTTTCTTCAGCAGCCCTGGGAAATGAAGACCCTTGTTGACAGAAGAAATAAGCCACAGCTAAAGTAGGTTTAACAAAGTTTGAATAGCATTTGTGTCTAAAAAAAGATGTGGAGGTTGATTCTCTTTGGAAAATCAGATGCTAACTAGCCCCTGGAGTCCGGGAGGCAGTTATGAAAGCAGAGGATGGTGGATACTTTCCCACTGGCTGGGGGTGTTTACCCAGATTTCTGGCTTTCACATAAAAGAACGGAGCCACTGAAGCCTGTCCCCACTTTCAGGCAAAAGGTGCTAGCAACAAACAGCGCAAAAGGGAAGATGGCAAGAATATTTTTACTTCTTCTTCCAGGTCTTGTGGCCATAGGTGCTGTGCATGGAATATTTATGGACAGCCTTGCTTCCAAGAAGCTCTGTGCAGATGAAGAGTGTGTCTGTAAGGACTTCATTCTACCTTTCATTATATTTCTATTATGCAATTGAAAATATATTCGTGAACAGCATAAAACCAAATTTTACTTTGCAATGACTATTATCTAATGCTTATGTTACTAGCATTGTTTCTCTTTGTCTTAAGTTTGGTCTCTTACTTTGGAGATTTCACTTGGCTAAGATTCTCTGGATGCAGCTTTAAAAACCTGGTAATCTTCCTCTTGAGTTGAACACAAGCTATAAAATGTGAGGTATTCCTGACTCTCATTTCCTAGTCTTCTGATATGCTTTGCCTCTTTTACTAATATAAAATTCAGAAGCTGAAAAATTAGTCATTTCCATTTTTTTTCCTTCCAGATACTATTTCTCTGGCTAGAGCTCAAGAAGATTACAGTGCCCCAGACTGTAGATTCATTAACGTTAAAAAAGGGCAGCAGATCTACGTTTATTCAAAGCTGGTAAAAGAAAACGAAGCTGGAGAATTTTGGGCTGGCAGTGTAAGATAAGATCATTTAAAATATGCACGCATCCTGACACGAGTAGCTCTGAATTTTCCTCTAATACCTCTTTTTAATGCATTTTAATTTTTATTAAAACTAGCTGTTAAGAAAAATATGGGGATTATAGGAGAGAATTTTTGCATGTTTTAAAATTGCTGCCTATAATTGCATGTTTTATGCTATTATTGCATTTTAAAGAAACAAAGATACTTTTTTGTAACAAAACCAAATGTAGGTTCATGTGAGGTTTGGGCAAGAAGATGAAGTCAAACACATCGGGCCCGAACATCCCAAGCAGTCTGAGTCTTATTTAAAAATCTTTGGAAAGGATTGCTAAGTCTCCAGGAGAGGGCTGACTGACATCCTTTCTCCCTGTCACTGTTCTGGACACTCAGGTTTATGGTGATCACCATGAGGACAATCTGGGCATTGTGGGTTATTTCCCCAGCAGCTTGGTCAAGGAACAGCACGTGTATCAGGAAGCCACCAGGGAGGTTCCCACCACGGTAAGATCCCCAGATGGGGCCAGAAGGACTCAGACCTTGGGGTGACACAGGTTGGTGTTAAAACGGCATCGTGCAACTTACAAGACGTATTAAACAAAGCACCCAAGTTCCAACAGTAAACTTTTCTGAACCAGTGAGTTTGGGGGAGCATTTGTATCCACACATCCCCTTTTATTTTAGGTGCAAGTTATACTGGAGAGGAGTCCATGTTGCAAAGAAAGAAAACAAAATAATATTAATTGATTCTTATAGTTGTTTATCCTTATTTATGAAAGACGTGTTGGGGCAAATAAATTAGCACCTGCATTTGATAAAACTAAGACATTCTGGAAAAATCTTTGAGCACCTTATTTTTGTGGTAAATAGACTCAATTTATGTGAAATAAAATCATACCCTATTTCTAATGTGCTGAGGTCCTGTAAACTCAGGACATAAGTGGAAGATTTTCTTTGAGCAGCTTTGCAAGGTGGTTGTTTGAAGATTCTCCTGGAGCTAACTGCTGTACCAAATAAGTTCAAAACATTACCCCAACCACACAAATGTTACTCACTTGTCATTGCTTTTTAGCATAAAGCTTGAATTTGTCACATAGCCATGATTTAAATGTTTATTTGAGAACCTTCATTTTAAGCAGTTTTTTTTTTTTTTTTACTTAATCTGATAATTATTTCATACTCTTTGGGGTTCAAACTCCCCTATTCTCAATCCAAATTTGTCTTTAAAAATGACTTAAAATGAAGAAACTCCATCTGTTTTCCGGTCCTTCCTGCTCAGTTCAATCTTTTGTGTTTCTTTTCCAGGATATTGATTTCTTCTGTGAGTAGAAAACTAGTCCAAACTGCAGAGAGAAAGGGAACACCAAAACTAAAGGTGTATGTAATAAAGTGCTTGCAGTGTACTCAAAAATAATTTCTGGCTTTTGTTTTAAGGGTTTGTTACCTGAAGGAGGGGTAGTGCTTGGGCTGGAAGTGGCAGGTGAAAGAGGAGTTGCAACTCGGTACTTTGTTTTCTGCTGGCCTGGTCTTCTCACAAGCAAGGGCAGGACAACCACTGGTCCAAGTGGTTGAATTCATACCTGATGATTAGTTGTCACTTAGAGAATCTTCTCTTACATAGGAATACATTTAGAACATGGTTGATGCGGGGTTATTTCTAAGTAATAATTCTTTCCAGCTCTTTGACTCCCTATATGTAAATGTTATGGGTCTCGGGGTATCCCTTTGGACATCGAGGATTTCTATTTATTTGTGTCTCTGGCCAGATTGGAGTGTTAAAAATGTACCTGAAGGTGCTGTGCCATCAAGGGGTATTGTGGTTTTGTGACCTTTTCATAGTTGCTCACTTTGGGATGTGCAGCTGCTGGGGGAAAAAAAGAGCTGTTTGGACCCATGGATGTTTGGACTGTGCCTCTAAATTTCTCTTTTAAAAAATTCTTACAAATTATTTTGATTGAATAACTTTGCTTTCTAAATAATCAATTTATCTCCTCCCAAACTTTAAATAAATAAATGTGTATATTTAATGGGGGAGGGCATGGAAATATTTTTAATGGAATATTTTCTCCATAGTACATGCCCTCACTAGATATTATTGAAACTTCAATCATCAAAAGACATAGCAAAAAAAAAAAAAAAAAAAAAAAAAAAAAAATTCTGAGGGTTATTTTCTCTACCTCTATTTCAATTTTTAATTTCCTTTTCCTCTGCAAAAGTGCCTCATCAAATATGGTTTATCAAGAAATCTGGTGAGGGGCTGCAGATTTTGCAGCTCTGAAGGGCTCACAGGCTTTTGTATATTTACCTGGAAGTATGTTTTCATTGTATAGCACCGATGTAATTTTTCTGATATAGTCATGAATTTTTGTTTCCTTGCATGTAATTAAAATGCCTGACTATACAAAAAAAAAAAAAAAAATCGTCAAAATTTCTGAGGCTTTTTTTTTTTTTAATTATTTTCTACCTTGGGATCTAGAGAGTTTTGAGGGCCCAGGAATGGGTTTTGTTCTCTAGTTTTCTGTGCTCTGGTCATCTATGAGCGAGAAGGCAGCATTTAGGGCAAATTGGAGAATTGGACCCCATGGCTATTTTTCAGCTGTGTCCACTGTGACTTTGGGTGAACAGGTTTTTGCCAAATTCTTGTGCAAAATGGTACCAAAGGGGATGGGGAATTGGGAAACACTACTTTATCTTTTTCTATCTCATGAACAATTTCAGGCAGTATCTAGAGCTCTCAATCAAAATTTTAGTCAGAGGCATTTATCCCATCTCCTTTTCTATCTGCCACTCACTTGCCAGCATCCCCATTCCAGCTACTCTGTCACCCCTGGAGAAACCCAGCACCCCACTAGGCCTTCAGTCAGCCCCATGCCCCCCAACTGGTGGCCTTGCTCCTCGTTCATAAGGCCTCAGGCTGAAGAGCTCTCTGCCTGCCCCCATCAGCTCCCACCCACCCAGGACTGATCTCATCTGTGTTGGAGGGTCATTGACTGGTTTATGCCTCCTGGGCCTGATCGCATTGAAAGAATGAAAGCATTTTCCAGAACTTTAAACTACAGAGGGTAGTGCCATCCTGGAACCGCAGCCTCAGCCTCACCTGGACACTCATTAGAAATACAGAGTCTTAGGCCTCACTGCAGACCGTCTGTCTCAGAATCTGCATTTTAGCCTGAACCCCAGGGGATTCATGGGCACATTAAAGACTAAGAAACCTTGATTTTAGTTCCATCCTCTCATCTTACAGATAAAACAAACAAACCAACTCTAGAGAACATGAGAGATGAAGCAACTCTCCCAAGGATAAACAACAGGAATTCAAAATTCCTGAACTGGTACTTGTCCACCACATACCAGGCATTGTCTTGATGGTCTATTAATCTCTACCTAGAGAAAGGGGGATTCAGTTTGTGGAAGGGTGAGAGTTTGGGGGCAATGAGGCCTTCTGGGACCCCTTCCTACTTGGGGCATTTTTCTTTCTCTCTGCCCACAAAGAACAAAGGCATTTAGTATCTCTACGAAGTTGTCAACTGCTGACATGAAAACAAAAAAATCTAAGTTTGAGGATGCAAGAAAGAATCCTAGCTTTCAGGCTTCCTTTGATACCCCGAGCCAACTAAGGACTATCTACCACTATCTATCTATCATCTACCTACCTATCTATCTAACTACTTTTAAGCTGCCTCATCCCTTTGCTTCATTCTGTTGATCATATACCAGGTAGCTGGGTCTGGCTACCTGAGTACTTGCTACCCTGGCAACCATCTAACTCCATGGCCACCCAAACTCATCCTGTTTAAGCCAAGACACAATGTGAACCCTCAAGATCCTCACTCGCCTTTCCCAGTGTTGTAGCCAAGATCTTACTGCCCCTCAGATCACCAAAGATGGATTAAACAAAATTAAATAGAACAGGGATTTTGCTGTCATTTGTTTTATATTCTATGAGGTAGTCAACGCAATTTAGGAAATGTTTAAGTGCTCGCACTGTAGCTTATATGGCCTCCCTGTAGGAGAGATATAAGAAACGTAAATATCATCTCTGACCTCACAGAACATGGGTTTTGGTGGCTTGAGTTATGTACCCCAAATTTAGATATGTTCTTGGCCTTAATTGCCATTTTTGTGGGTGTGAACCCATGGTAAAAAGAATCTCTTGAAGATGTTATTTATAGTTAAGGCGTGGCCTAACTGAATGAGTTTGGATCTTAATCCAGATCACTGAGAGACTTATAAGCAGAAGAAATTCAGACATAGAGAAAGCCATGGAAAGGATCTAGAAGCCAGAAGTCAATGGAACCCAAAAGAAGAAAGGAGAGGACATCACCATGTGAAGGAAAAGCTAAGGAACCCAAAGATTGCCAGCTAACCAGAAGCAGCAAGATTTCTAGGCTCTGAAACTGTGAGCCCCAAATTTCTCATTGTTTTAAACCAACCCATTGTGTGGTACTTGTCATAGCAGCTTTGGAAAACTAAGACATGGGAATAATTATTCTACCCATGGAAGAATAGGGAAACAATACAAGGGAATGGATATGGGTAAGGAAGGTAACTGGTTTCATCTCATGCAACAGCTTAGGCCAAGTGATAGATTTTGCCTAGAGCAGAGTTATTCAAAGTGTTTGCTAGTGCATGATGAGATCAGGACAGAAAATGATAAAAAGTGAGCAAAGTTGGCAGATGGTGGACGCTGGTAGGCAATCAACTGAAATCCCATTTAAAGGAAGTGTGTTGGGTGGTATTGGTGGCTCGGAGAAAAGTTAGGTGCCCAGAACACCGTGGAGCTTTGAAATAATGTGGGTTTGACATTTTAGTGCTGCCATTTCTTGGCTGTGCATTCTTTGATAAGTTTCTAACCTCACTGGGCCTCAGTTTTCTTGACTTACCAATGGGGTTAATAACATCTTCCCTGCTGGGTAGTTGCAAGGATTAAATAAAATCTACGTGGGGGGGGGGGGGGTCCGAAAATAGGAGGGCCTATAAGCAGCAGCCATTATTATCTGAGTGGCTGGAGCTGGATGGACAATGGCTTCCCCTTAAAGAATTGCAGCTATAACCGTGCTCGGGGCTTCACAGATAAGAAATCACAATTACCAATTCAGACCATCTGGAATTTATAAATCAAAGGTATTTGCAACACCTTCTAGATTGTATACATTTTTGTAGTTTTTTTTTTTTTTTCCTTTTCAAAATCACCTGAAACTATCTGAAGTATTCCAAAGTCATCCCACCAGGAATTTGGTGACATGGCAGGCAGTGAATAATTTTGATTGGATATCCCAGTTCTGGCCACAGCCCTTTAGCCACACCAACACATGAGGGCTCTCTACATCCTGCTGAGGGCTTCCCATCCTATACTCTCTACATATTAGATTCTCTAGATAATCTGCTTGTTTGTGATGCCTCCAGCCAGATAGGTGTCAGGATGCAAACAAATCATATCTAGGCTCAACACAGTAGGGATGTCTAATTTGCCTACAGCCATGCTATCAAGAGTATTTAACAGCAGCCCCTCTAGGGAAACTGATCTCAAAAACGGAATATCTCACCATAGTTTAAGCATCTCAGTTTCTCATAGCTTGATGTCACCTGCTCCACCTATAGGGGTGTGTAGCGTCCCACTGCTCTCCTAATGTTTAAAGTTCAAGGCCCTGGCAAGACATTATGAACCTCAGAGCCTTGTAAAGGATCCAAAGCACAACTAAGGTAACCAGTGGGGAGAGAGCGTCCCATCCATGGACCATCGCAGGGATTAAGTTACTGTGGTTTCTGGTCTTTCTCCAAAATCAATATGCATGAGTATGCAATGCCTACTAGTAAAAAGTTTAGTCTGGATAGATTACTAGATTACATTATTTTATAATGGATAAGTCTTTGTGTTGTTAAACAATCCAATAATAAAGACACGTGATTTGGAAAGGCTGCATTTGGTTAGTTTTCCCATTTTATGTCAAAGCCAATGGAAGGCACAGAATGTGAATGATTGTGAGTCTCATACCCCTTGAACTTGACACATGGGAAGGGCGTAGCAGTTGTCTAGAATAGTGCTCAGACTTATTGCTTGTGTGACCATGCTCACGTCATTTAACCCCTTGCTTCCCAATTCACTCATCTACAAGGTGGGATAATAATGCCTTTGGGGGGTAATAATAATTAATTTGGGGGTAATTATAAAGATTAAATGAAATCTGCATGTAACATCAGCCCACACAGTGCCCAGCACCTAGGAGGTATGTAATAAATGAAATTAAATTCAAAATGGGAGGGTTTAAAACAATTTGAAAGCTTTGAAGAGCTACAGCTTTTTAAATGAACTAAAATTTTATCTTGAGCATCTTTTCTTCTCAGAGCACTCTTGTTTTTCTCTATAGCTTTGTTGAAACTGACTGCAAAGCACACTGCAAACACTTAGCACTAAGATGCAAATGCACCCACATGTACACACACACACACACAAGATTGACAAATGTTATTCTACATGTCTGGGGTGTCACATCCTTTCTGCCTTCATTATCAGGGAAATATCTCTGGTGCTTTGTCAAAGAGTTTTTTTGTTTGTTTGTTTGTTTTTTTAAATAAACAGGTAAAAGAGAAAGAAACAGTTGAGTCCTTATGTCCCTCATCTTCTTGGGTCCTCCAATAATATTGCAAATGGCAGGAGGCTGCTCCCGGCCCTCTGTTTTCCATGCCCAGCCAATAGCCAACTTCACTTGACTTCACCAGCTCCTTTGTGGTGCATGCAATTCTTAAGGTGACTAATAAACAAGTGGCTGGGTCCTTTTGAATAACAGCTTTGTAGTCCTGCAGAGACTATTAGCACTGAACTAATGAGTCTATAGAGCTGCAGAACACCTCATTTTCGAGGTGCTGGCTTTTGAGTCCCCCTCCTTGTCTACTTCCTGGGAACAAATATTCAGCAAATGGCAAGAAAGGGCAATTTAAAGTAGGGTTTTGATTTTCTGCTCAAAGTGTGGTGAGCTGGGGCTCATCCTACAGAAGTGCAGCGTATTTCTGCTCTAATAATGTCCCTTTTGGTCAAAAGTCATACCTCTTGTTCAAGAAACAACTGGTCAGGAATGCTACTTGTGCTTTCTGCAAGCACGTAAGACATAAATCAAGTTCTGTATTAGATATTAAAATTATAAACCTATTCTTTAAATTATCACCGTGAATTCATAAGACTCTTTCCTAACTAGGTGAGGGTTTTCAGACTTGAGTGTGAAATGACAAAGTGAAACGGAGAAACAGAGAAACGGAAGTTGCTGTTAGAATAATTTACGCTTGAAGGCTTTTACCAGAAACATCCATGGAAATGCACTTGCCACCCTGCTCTGCTTTTGTGAAGACACAGTTTGTGTGAAAAATATTAGAGTCACAGTCGACTTAGCTCATTGTTCACCATGTGACTAAACTCAGCAGCAGTTTTTGTGCATAAAGTTTTAGGACACCCTGGCATATCTCATAAGCTTAGAAGAAGATACCTCTAAGAGAAGGGTTTCGTTCCGTTTTGCATCAGCCACTCCCGAGCTTAGATAAATGTGGATCCTGATGGTTTCTCACCATTTACTGACTGAGGAGACCTGTGTGCCCTCATGGAGCAGATCCAAAACAGAGAAACATTAAGCTCATTTACATTTGCTTAAACAAATCTCTGGAGGGGGGTAGGTGTTTCAGCTATAAGGGGAGAGAAGAAATAGAAGGAAGCATTGCAAAGAAAATATCATTTCTTCAACAATCAACCTGATCTATCGGAAACGGGAGGAAAAATAAGAGGAAAAAGAAATAAGCTAATAATATTGCATGTTCGATCCTTGAAATACAGTTTTCCTGACATAAAGACCTTTCCATGCTACGATGTCTTCTCAACTACATCACCTACAAATACCATGGTATATTGGTAGCTAATTTGGAAAATGACATGTTGAGCCATACAATTTATATAATCTATCTTCTAACCCTTTACTAACAGAGGCAGAGAATGCTCCTCAGACCATGATTTAAATATTTCTCTAAATGGAAATTAGTTTTCCGTCAGCTGTGAGCAATTGTTTTAATCATTTTTTTCCTCCAGTGTACACAATGCTTAAGACGATGTGTGTTGGGGGTAAAAAATGAGGTGCTGTCACTAGTGTCTCACCCACCTCTCTCCTTCCCTTCTCGTCTTGCTGTCTTTCTCCCTCTTTCCTGTTTGCTTCAGGATGTGAATTTATTCTGGCCAAATGAATCAGTCTAGTTGGGAACGTTAATTTGCTTGAGCAATGGTATGTCAAGCTGGGCAAAAAAAAATTACCGATTTTTTTTTAGATTTGCACACATCACAGGCAGGAAAGTTGAGTCGTAGCTCTTGGTTGTTCGGCACCCCCTCACTGGACCCGCGGTCACCCCTGGTTTCTCAGTTCTGTTCTGCTCCTTCCCCTCTCCCATTCCCACTCCCCTCCTCCCTGACCCCAGAATGATTTAAGGGCCTTTTTATCTGCTCCTCGATATTTCTCCGGGCTTTACGTTGCTACTATTACTGTCACCACAAATGGATTAGCAGGCACGCTTAAGCCTTGACTCCCGAGAGCCATAATCAGAACACATTGGTTTCTGGAAATCAGCTTCAACCTCTGCTCAGATGGACAGGAGACAGAGCAGGCCTGCGAGCCAGCTGGGCCCAGGAATTAAAGAGCAATGCTGGCCTATCCTCCAGAAAAAGGTCCTGGGGCACTGGGGCCACTCGAGGTAACACGTGTTCCCAAATCCCACTGTCACCTGAAGCACTCAGGTAGATGATCCTAGGGGAAAGAACCAACATACTCTGAGCACAAACTGTAAACCAGTATCTCAGGGTGGGATCCACAGAAGCAGACCCTGATCCGAGGATTCATGTACAGCGATGTAGCAAAGAAACATTCCCCGGGGAAATCGGCAAGGGAACGAGCGGCCTGAAGGGGTTGGAGGCCCAGCACTGATGCAAGTGCAGGCAAGTTCCTACAGTGGCTGGCTGCCCCCAGGTGTAAGTCTGCCCGGGCCCAAGGCGGGGGAGCTGAGCTTGCATATTTTCGCACCTGGCAGTGGCTGATGACGGGTTGGGGTGGGGAGTGGACGGCATACATTTCCAGGCAGCTCTGGGTCTCTGCGTATAGACAAAGCAGGCCCAAGTAGGCCAAGGGCAGGCCTCAGAAAAAGAGCCAGAGGTGCTGGTTACAGGGAGCTAAGTCACAGACAGGAGGTGCCTGAAAACCCTCCAGCAGCATCCAAGGGAATTTTGAGTGGAGCTCTGACTTGATCTGCTAAAGCCAAGCCCTGCACAAGGGGCTTTTCATTCCACTTTATCCTCACCAGCAATCTAGGAAGGGGATGCTGATTTTCCTGCGAAGCAGGTATGAGCCTCCTACCATGTGCTTTGTGGGTTGCATGTTGAATGGCCTCAGATTTCCAAACTGATTTGCTTTCACAGACTCAAGCTTTCTGATATGCACATTAGATGTTGGTGAGAGACAAGACAGGACTAGAGTGACATCTAGTGGTTAGCCTGGGTTCTGGCGCGTAGAAAGATACTTCTCAACTTGAGTCAGCAACCCAGGGTCTGAGTGTCTTTTAGCATTCGGAATCATCAATATCATGGTTGCCTTCTCAGATGGCCTCTACATACTACCCCCCTCCCCACAATCTTAAACTCTGCAGGAGACATGACATAGGTGGGGATATTCGTATGCCTTTATCTCTGAACTTATAAATAAATTCAATTGAAAAAAAGCTGACATCCCACTTTCAGACCTGTTTTGCATACCTGTAGGAATGGAGCCGTGCAGAGTTTGTAGATAGATGGCTTCAGTTGATTTAATTCATTTATAAAAAAGCAGCAAGAGCAGCTTGGGCTGACAGAATAGACACTTCTGTGGAAAACAATGACACAGTCCCAACCCCCTCTAAGGGCACCATGGGGAGACTGAAAGGGGACAGGACATGTTGTCTGGAGTCACTCACTTGTAAAGTGTGGGAGAAAGGATCTGAAAGCAGGCAATCTGGCTTCAAGATCCACAAGCTGTCCATGACATCATGTTGGAATGAGGTTAAAGAAATAAAGCCTGGGTTTCTGTCTAGTCTGAGAAGGTGGTTCTCAATCCGTGGTTACATTGTTTGTTATTGTCCCACCTCCCCTCCCCTCGGGGACATTTGGCAATGGTTGTGATGACTGGAGGGGAGATGGTCTGTTACTGACATCTAGTGGGTAGAAGCCCGGGATGCTGCTCGCCATCCTACAATGCACAGGACAACTCACCACAACAAAGAATTAACCAGCGCCCCAAATCAACAGAGCCAGAGATGAGAAGCCCTTGCTCTAAGAGGTAATATTCATCAACAGGTGAATTTTGAAAGAATGACAAATGCTAGGAAGGCCTATGCAATTACCCGGCTGCGTGTTTGTTTTCCAAGTCCCATCTGGGGTGTATTTATTCTGTAACGAGCCATTAGGTAGAGCTGGATACCTGAAAAATATGTTCTTGCAGACGTCGTACCCTGCACCAAGCACTTCCATTCCTTTCCACTGCTTTCTGCACTGCACAAAGAGACGCTCGCTTTGCAATCAGGTTGTTACAGATGAGGCTCCACGGTGCCCTTTTCTCCTTGATTTTAAACACTTCCCTTTCGCTTCAGGCTGCAGTGGTGCACACTCTTGCCCCCGATCTAACCTCCAGGAGGGTTCATAACTGGTGCTGTGCATCAGACACCTGATGGGGTCTGAGCTCTATCTGCTTTTCTTCCCACTTGCATTTTTCAGTCTCCTCCAGGAGATTGCTTAATTGCTTTTCAAACCGCTATCGTGCCCTCCTAGCTTTACAGCTTCTTCCAAAAGAGGATAACAATGTCCCATTATTTTTCAAGTAAAAATAGCACTTTCTTACCCCTCTGTAATATATGCACTGCCAATTTCAATAGCACCAGCTGTCTTTACCCAGCGTGGATCTCTTTTCCCTTCTATTTCCCCTCCTTGGCTATTGTCATCCTGTTTAGCCTTTCTTGGGAGATCTTCCTAGGCACACAATTATATTTATAGTCTCTGTACCTTTTGTGGATCCAATTAAAATTTAAACACTGATTATTTAGCCCAGTGTTGGCACCTCTCATTTCTTATGGGAAGAATTTATGTAAACATTAGTAAGTAAACATGTGGTGCACTGTTTTAGTACATATTTCAATCCTGAGAAGGGGAGAAGCATAGCATGCATTTCTCATCTATTAGAAGAGATATGTAATTGGAGGCCTAGAGCCTAATTTGAAATTTATTACTTTATATCATATTCAAAACATAAATGGGTATAGATTTGGGGAAAATTAATAAACTTAACCCCTGCTCTTATCTAGCTTATCACTTATGAGCTTGAAGGGGGCTTATGTGAAATTTTAATTTTCAGAAGTTGCTATTGTATTTAAGTTTAAAAGAACCAAAATATTCCTACCTTTCTCCCCAACAACCCCCACCCTCATGTGATAAAATAGTATTGTGTTTTTCAAACTGGACATTCTGAGCAATAGGAAAACAAAGGCGGCTAAAATAACTGTGTGGGCTTGGAAGGTGGGTTCTCCATCTCTTACACTCATGCCTTCTCCCTTTTCCCCAAGATACCTAACAAGGGAAGGGTATCCACAAGGAGAAGGACCCGAGTCTCAAAATATCAGCTTAACTAAACATTAGGCAAGCACCTGAAGATGCCCCCAGCTCAATACAGGGCTTTTCTGACAAAGACTGGATTGGAGATCATGACTTAGAAAGGGAAGCCTGCAGAAGGTTTCCTGGCTCTTACTTCCCTGAATCCAGGCCACTTGGGTCTATGGACCGTGACTCAACAGCCAGTGAGGACAGCTGCTGACTGCAGGCACCAAGAGAGAGGCGGAAGGGCAGATGATTTTGAGCCCTGATCCGTATCACCAACATCTCTTTACCTGGTGGCATTTTATGGCCACTGGAGTTTGCCCTACCCTTTCACAGTCTGGCAGTCTGGAGCCGCCAGCAAATTAACACTTCTCAGGAGCAGCCCTGACCTAATGGCTGGTGTATAATATGCCAGCCCCCTTCCTTTCGGTGGGGATAACTCTTAAATGTTTAGTCTACACTGCCTCCCAGAGGTCTCCGGTGAAATGGAGCCCCATGTGCTCACGGCGATGACTTTGTCATTACGCATTAATGCATAATGATAATGATAATGCGTGATAATGTGGCTTTTTTCTCCTCCCTGACTCACTTCCCCGCTCCCAAGCTGACAGTTCCCTGGAATGGCCTCCCAAGTAAATGACTCATAGCTTTCTTTCAGGATCTGCTTCTTGAGAAACCCAAACCAAGACAAAATGTGTGGCTGGTTCTGTCTCTAGCAGGCAGGCTCTGTCTGGGGAAGCTGGAAGCCAAACAGGATGTGGAAAAAAAGGCCTGGGATCTTCAGGAGGTCAGGAAGAAGGAGTCGACATTGGTGCATGCCCTCTAAGGCCAGTAGTCCCCATCCTCCGGTAGAACATGGCCCACTGAGTATCTTAGATTCTGACCATTAAAATTTGCAATTCCTTCTCCTTTGGGGAAGAGATAGTGGAAGGCAAAGGGGCAGAAGGGCTGGGATTTTACCCTCAGGTTCCCCTCCCTTTCCCCATCTTCAAAAAAGAAAATAAAGAAAAAGACCAAAACAAAAAGTTTCCCTCCCAACAGTTTGGGTTTCTCCAAGGCCATTGCCTCCTTAGTGTGGCAAACTCTCCAAGCTGCCCAGTGATCAGCACTCCCTGAAGCTCACATCCTTGCAGCAAACTGAACACTATTTGTCTCCATTTCATAGTCAAAGCTTCTTACCATTCCCAGCCACCCATCACTTTTAGATTCATTGCGGTAGGACTTACTCTTCAAACAAGACAATTCTTTAATTCCTCCACTTCGTGGTATGAACACGACTCAGAGCTATGGAAAACTTGTAGTGCAGCCTTTTAGGTGTATTTTATTAAAAGCTAAGATTATGCTTGAAGCAAAGGTTAGGCAAACATTTGCTTAACGCCTTAGAACTCACAGGCAGGCAGGGACTGTTTTCTTAAGGCGGGGAGCTGAATAAAGTGGCTGCAAGTTAAGGAGAGTCTTTACTTAAAGGTCAAACCAAAATATAATATGAAAGATAGAAATAGTTTGAAATAGAGGTTTTTTTATTTTTAGTTTTAAGGGAGACTGGTTCTAGGTGGAGATTTGTTTCTTCTTTCTTCCAAAGTTTGAAAAACATTTGTATATCAGTATTTGAAACATAATTATTCTTGAAAAACAAATGTATAATTGAAGGGATATGGCTACATTGGCCCTCATTGCAGCCTTAAATTATAAGGTAGACAGGAAAATCAGAAGGAAGAAAAGATATCAAGTATTTGGAGCTACCCACCTCTCGCTTCCCAGCAAGACCCTGCTCCAGGGTCCCCAGTCTTCCCAAGAAGCCCCCATGTTTCACATTGCCAGGCCCAGCCCTGTTTGCTGCCATTTCACCTTCTCCATGTTGATTCTATTTCCCAAGAAGTTGAGTGGACTGGGGAATGGATCAAGCAATCTTGAAACTGTTACTGAGCCTGAAATTTGTATTTCACTGGTACAACTAGCACCGTGACTTTCTACCAGAGGAAAGAATTGCAGAGCCTGACAGGGAACTGGGGATGATGACACCTAATTTTTCTAAAGCCTGGTGTGTAGGAGGCCACCAAGCCTGACAGCCAGCTCCAGGCCAATAAATACTGTTCCGTGACCAAATGAATGAAGAGGTGGGAATGCTGTTTGGTGCTTTCCCAAGACTTTGGCCACCTTTCTGATAGGAAGTTGCAGCACCTTCTCTCGTTCCCACCTGATTTAATCAAATCCACTCAGAAACTTGTTTGGATTTGTTACACGGTGTTAAAAATGATACTCTGATATACCTGGATTTGATGGATGGTGTTGCTTCTGTGAAATATATGGCAGGTGGTTAACTTCTGCAAGATTCATTGACCTCTCCTGGGGCCACCAGGATGTGCAACAATTACAAGGTTAGTATCTTGGACAGCCTCTCCCCTCCAGGACTTTACTCCTTTCTGACCAACCGTCTGTTGTACTGATCCATGAGACTCAGCTCTTTGCCTTTCCTCCTCAAACCCTCACTGCCTTGGTTGCTTTCCGAGAGCTTCAAATGTATTTCATATGTTTTGTCCAGGTTTTCATGTTGTTCTTGGTGAGAAGGTTGGTGTACAATAAGCTAGCCCATCATTACTGGAAGCAGAAACCATCTGTGGATTTCTTATGTGAGACAGACTAACCTCTGTTTGCCTAGCTGTTGGGAGTTTGGTTACTTGCAGCCAAATGAATTCTCAACTGATAAGCATGCTGTCCCTAGTACCATGCCCCACGCTTGACCTATGCTTGGTTGACTTGTGTAAAGAGGAGACTGAGCAGGCTGCCTTGACTGGAGGAGACAACCATAACAAGCAGAGTCATAAAAAAACAAATAAGTCTTCAAGGTCATCAGAGAAGGATAAATTTGATTTCTTCATTTTGAAAAAAAAGGAAAATATCTATAAAGTGGCTGAAAGGGTTCATAGAGAGAACACTGTGGAAACTGCTGAGTGGTAATATTTCTAACACAAGTTAATAACTTGCTGGGAACCCAAGAGGAAAGCGTTTCATCTCAGCTTTGCCATTAAGTGCAAAGTCTAAACTTTTGGCACAAGATTTATAACCCTCAGAGCTCTGCAGATTTCATTAAAGAGTACAAATAAAACCTGACACCTCCTTAGGTGCCCCATAGCCTGGGATGTGGAGAGATAAGGTGATTTTCCAAGGTCAAACTCTGGGCAGCAGGGAGTAGAGAGCAGGGGATCCCATAGGAGTGAATAGGTTAAAGGAGAAACACAATTAAACACACACACACACACACAACCTTCACCTACAGACATAGATATGGGTAACTGGTAGGAATAACCTATCTAAATCTTATGCCCTCTGTGGCAGACTGGATTTTCCTAAGGTGACGCCATCAACATTCCCATCCCACACACTCTTCTTGCAATGCAGACAGACTCTCCTCCATCAAGAGGTGGGGTCTCTGTTCCTTTCCTTTGAATCTGGGTGGGCCCACAACTATGGTGGAAGAGATGCTGCATATTGTCCAAGAATAAGTCATAAAAAGCAGTGCAGCTTTCACTGGCCCCCTTGAGACAGTTGGCCTTGGAGTCCTGCTGCCAGCCACAGGGAAAGGCCACTGTAGGTGTTCTGGCTGTGAGCCTGAGAGCAGAGCTGTCAGCCAGCACTGACCATCCCACGGCAATAGCCATGTGAGTGAGTGGGGCTTTGGAAGATTCCAGCCTCCAGCCTTCAAACTGCCCCAGTGGATGCAGAGTGGGAAAGAGATGAGCTGCCTCTGCCAAGTACATCCCCAGTTGCAGGTTCATGAGCAAAAGAAATGCTGTTGTCTCAAGCCATTAAGTGTAGCAGTAGTATTTTATGCAGGCAAAGCTAATCCTCCTTCCCCACCCCTGGCTGCGATGCTTATGAGATTTGCTCAGCTATCACTCATAACACAGGATGTACCTGAAGAGATGGACTCAGGTACAACGGCCTTTGCAGACTGCCGAATACATTAGCTGAGCCAAGTGACTGGGTGGTGACAAAGCCTCAATCTGGCACAAAGCTTTTCCTTGTGGAGGTGGTTGGCAGAAATACCCAGTGCAGTTCTGGCCCCAACCTGTAAATGGTACCGGTCTTAGGGTCCCTGTTGGTGACTTTATTGAGAAAAACTTAAAAGACAAATGTCTAGAGATATTTGTCAGAGACTACTGATTGCTTCCCCAAATCCATTTTGTCTTTCATCCTTTAATAAGAAGTTCCAAAATGTTAGGTGCACACGAGGCCACTCAGAATAATGATCACTGTAGCAGGTGCTTGTGATGCCCCAGTTCACATCCCCATGGTCCGTCTAATTGCACTGCAGCTGTAAAGGACAGATCATGCACCATTACCTTTGTCTGGCATCAAGTGTGTACAGCGTCTCTCTGTTCTTTCTCAGAAATGGTGGAAGGAAGGCTGCCCAGGCATGCATGTACAGTCAGACATTGCAGAGCAACTGTGCTGGGGACAGCTCTCCACCAATGGATGGTGGATAAAGGCCACCACCTGCCCTTCCTTGGAACGGATAGTACTGACTTATGTTCTACAAGATCACACAGAGAGCCCCTGTAAGATCGAACCCTAGTTGCCCAGTATAGCAAGTAGCTCCTTTCCTGGCTTTTCTCCTTCTCTGTCTCGCTTTCCCTACTTGTTCCCTTCTATTTCTTGGGCTTGCCTTCCAAATAAACTGCATGTGCCCAAATCCTTATCTCAGGGTCTATTTTTGAGGGAAACCAAACTAAGACAATTGCATTTCCCAACTTCCATTGAAGCAAGATGTGGCCACACAACTAAATTCTGGGCAGGTGCTCCATCAATTATGATTTCTCTTTTGCTTCCTTTAGTTAATAGTGCTAGAGTGTGGCCTATTGTCTGAACTTCCTTGCAGAGCAGTCAAGCTTGTGAACTCAGGAGCCTTTGAGTCAGGCTTCCAGGATTCAAATCCTGGCTAGGTCACTTATCACCTCTATGACCTTGGGAAAGTCACTTAACCTTACTGTGTCTAATTTCCTCACTATAAGAAAAAGATGATGGTAATGATAGTAATCTTATTGTGGGTGTTAAATGAGGGAATACATATAAAGTTTTCAGAAAAGTACCTGATAATGATAAATCACAAATATATATATATATATATATATATATATATATATATATATATATATATATTTAATAAAGCATCTCCATGACCAATTAAGAATGAATTGATTCCCAGTCCGCACCCACTAGATGCACTGAAGTGAATGATTTGAAGACTGTGGTAGGAACCCTGGCCCTGGAATCAAATCAGGAGATTGCCTTCAATACCGTTGGGTTGATACCTCTGAGCAACTTTCTGAAGACTTGAACTTCATGCAGTTGCTGCAGAAATGGTCACAGGTCAAGGGCCCATGGGGGGAAGAGGAGCAAATGCTGATGGTGTTTCAGTTCTTGCCCTACTGTGTGGCACCCACTGCCTCTTGCTCGGCTCTGCTTGCTCTAATGCTTCTGTAGGTAAGGAGCAGAGGTGAACACACGTAGAAAATAAAGATGGTTTCTTTCTCATCTCTGATGGGATGCTCACTCAATCTCACCCACAGGTACTGAGGCACACCTGGTCAGCTTGATATCAAGGTTGTTTATTTTATCTCTGTATCAAATCCATCAAGAATCACAGCTTAGTGATTGTGGTGATAAATGTACAACTTTATGATGATACCATGAACAACTGATTGTACACTGTGGATAAATGTATGGTATGTGAATATAACTCTATAAAATTGTAGGAAAATATATATATAGGAGTAAAAGTGTTGGAGAAAACATGGTGAGAGGGATGATGCCTCACCAATATGGACTAACTACAATGTGTAAACTCAGAATTGAATCTTAGAACATAGCCTAACGTGGACACAATAATTGTAATAGTCCCTAGATTGTAAGCTCTTACAGCAGTTAACTCTATCGCTGAATTGTAAGGCCTATCTCTAAACTCTGAGATGCTGATCCTCTAGCGTATAACCTGATTGGTCTCTGGAACAATGCATATCTCTGAGAGACCTGAAACTCAGAGCTAGAGCTCGGCAGATATGAATGTCAGTATTAGTGCATACAGCCACTGTCAAAAAAAAAAAAAAAAAAAGCTGAAAAAGAGCCCAGACTTCAATTAGTGATATGAATGAAGCAGGTCTGGTTAAGACCAGGGCAAGCCAGGCCAAAGGATAAACGTTGAAACTGATTGTGTTTTAAAACTTCAACTTTCATATGAGACCAAGGGAATAGATATCTATTTGGTACAGGATCTAAATTTTCTAAACAGTACAACTCTACAGTTGATTTGTTCAAACACCACAATTGCATGGAACTTTGAATAGGAAGTGAGATACGGTAGGTTAGTATAGGCTGGAGTGAAATAGTGACACATCCTAGAGTAATTTGGGCAGATAATAAAAAATACATTTACAGCCTCCCCCTCCCCAGCCCCGAGGATCTGGGGGAAGGTGTGGATGTGTTGGACATCCTCACCTGGACTGGTGTTGATGTTGTCACAAACATTGGGACTGGCAGTTTGATGTGCTGAGCCCTCAAGCATGGGACGTGCCCTTATGAAGCTCATTACCACAAAGGAGAGTCTAAAGTTGTATGTAATGGTGCCTAAGAGTCTCCCCCTGAGTAACTCTTTGTTGCTCAGATGTGGCCCTCTCTCTCTCTAACTGAGCCATCTCGACAGGTGAACTTGCTGCCCTCCCCTCTACGTGGGACCTGACTCCCAGGGGTGTAAGTCTCCCTGGCAACGCAGAGTATGACTCCCGGGGATGAATGTGGACCCGGCATCGTGAGACTGAGAGTATCTTTTTGACCAAAAGGGGGATGCAAAATGAGACAAAATAGTTTCAGTGGCTGAGAGATTCCAGATGGAGTCGAGAGGTCACTCTGGTGGACATTCTTATGCACTATATAGATAACACCTCTTAGGCTTTAATGTATTGGAATAGCTAGAAGTAAATACCTGAAACTACCAAACTCCAACACAGCAGTCTGGACTCCTGAAGACAATTATATAATAATGTAGATTATAAGGGGTGACAGTGTGATTGTGAAGACCTTGTGGATCACACCCCCTTTATCCAGTGTATGGATGAGTGGAGGAATGGGGATAAAAACTAAAGGACAAATGGGGTGGGATGGGGGGATGATTTGGGTGTTCTTTTTTCACTTTTATTTTTTATTCTGTAAGGAAAATGTTCAGAGATAGATTGTGGTGATGAACGCATAACTATGTTATCATATTGTGGACAGTGGATTGTATATCATGGATGATTGTATGGTGTGTGAATGTATTTCAATAAAACTGAATTTAATAAAAAAAAAGGAAAAAAAAAAAGAATCACAGCTTAGGATCCTTTGGAAAAGAAACTGCCATTGGACAGAACTTTCCATCTTGGAGACACCTAAAAAGGTGGAAGTGCTGCAGAAAAGACTGCAAGACATGAATCAAAACTTAGTAGCAAGAGGAGGTGGGGCAAGATGGCAGCATAGGGAGGTGTGGAATTTAGTTAGTCCTCTAGAGCAGCTAGTAAACAGCCAGGAACAACTAGTAAATAGTCTGGAACAACTGTTTGAGGGACATCCATGACCAGACACCCCAATCTGGAATGGGTGAAAGGACCAAGATCACAACATAGAAATGTAAGTAAAGCCCCCAAACTGCAGAGCATGGCAGGCTGAGCTGGAACACTTCCCTATGGGAAAAGAATTGTTCTCTGCTGGGAGCAAGGGAAGGTAACTCAACCAAGCTCCAACTGCAGTTTTAATTAACCAATTTGGACTACTGACTACAAGCTACTGACTACAAACCTGGAGCAAGCAGGAAATGAACTCTGAGGTCTCTCTCAGCAGAGAAGAGGCAGGGCAGATGGAAAAAAATAGTAAATAAATAAAAACAGAGGCTTTTGGATTGTCTGAGCTCAGAATATTGGAAAAGGGCTGTTGCCAAGAAAAGGGGCATATAGAACCAGGTACCAACTCCAACTCTTGACTGGCACAACTAGGGGTCTTGAGACTGGCTCTGAAAAGGGGATTTCTTTTTTTTTCTTTCTTTCTTTCTCTCATTCTAAGTAGTTCATTAGGGAAAACCTCAGGCATTTTCAATTGTCAGCACTGACCCAGGCAAGGATGGAGATAAGATAGAGAAACAAAGGAAGATGTCAAATGAAGGAGATAATTCCCTAAATGGCATCTCTTCCCTAAGAAAAGGGGGGCAGGCCCAGCTCAAGTGGTGACCCCCCCTCAGAGGATTCAGAACCCAGGGACTTGGTGGGGGTGGGGGTGTGTGGGGGGAAGAAACAGCTTAAGCTTGGCTTCTGACTCAGTCTTGGTCCCTGGCAGGGACAGGGTCTGCTGAGAATTAAAGGCATTGCACCTCTTTATGCCAGTGGGGAGCTGTGGGCTGACAAATGCCACCTGCAGGGCAGAATAGGAAAAGCACAGTGACTAGAGGCCTTACAGGAAAATCTGACAATTTTCTCGTTCTCATCCTCAGGGAAAGTTGTTACTGATTACACCCTCCTCCTGAAACATGGGCTTATCTGGTCTGGGAAAATCTGATTGGGGTAATCAAGGAAACCAGACAACAAAAAATTACTAGTCACACTAGGAAAAACAAAGATATGGCACAGTCAAAGGAACAAACTTACACTTCAAATGAGATACAGGAGTTGAAACAACTAATTAAAGATGTCCAAACAAATTTGTTATATCAATTCAAAAATCAAATCAACAAGTTGAGGGAAGATATGGCAAAGGAGATGAAGGATATAAAGAAGACATTGTGGGGAGAAGGAACCTGAGATGGCGACTGGGTGAGACAGAAAAAAAAACACCTCCGTGGAAAACACTAGGTAAAAAAACAGAAAGGACCCAGAACACCACTTCCAGAGTAGCACCAGCCAGACAAGTTCTGCTAAAGCCACAGGGAACATGTGTTTGGTGAAACCAGGAGTCTGCATTCTGAAATGAGTGAGTGAGTCAGCTGAATCCCTTGGCCATGCTGTGGTGTGGGGAAATGGTGGGTTGGCATTTTTTTTTTTTTAAAAAAAGCCTGGGAACAGCTGTAGATAAGACGGGAGCAGTCTGGACTAACGCCTCGGTGTCTGGGGTGGAGGATACCCCTTCCCACACCCACTGCTGATTGTCTTGGGTCCAGGGAAGCAAAGGGGAGATGCACGACTTGCAGCAGTCTCCCCAGTGGGAGGGGCTGCTCCTGCCCGGGGCGAGCACATAGCACAGAGCCGAGCCGAGAAACCCAGCCTTGCAGCCATCTCCCCACTGGGCGGGGCTACTCCTGCCCGGGCCGAGCACACAGCACAGAGCCAAAACAAGAAACCCAGCCTGACAGGGGAGTCTTTCCCGCAGCACTGCTCACATGACACAATATCGGCCGTGGACAGTGGCCTTGAATACACCCATGGCTGATCATCCCGGAGCTGGGAGAGCGGAGCTGTGTGGAAAGAGGGAAGTTAACGCATCCCATTCAACCATCTTTGAAGCGGGTTGGGAACACCCCTACACAGCCCGGCGGCCCAGGGCTTCCCTGGAGGCTGGCGCTCACTTGTGATGTGGCACGGCCCTCTCTCCCTCAGCAGAGGTCCTAGAAAAGCACAGCCGGGAGGGGGAACCACTGTGAAATCCCAGGGAACCTATGCCAATACCAAGGACTTTTGTGTCAGCGGTAGAGAACAGCCTTAAATCTCCGGGAACACCTGGGAGGTTTGATTGTTAAACCTGCCCTTCCTCCCTAACCGCTCAGGCACACGCCCCTCATTGAGGGCAGACAGCACCGACAACACACCCAAATTAAGTGCACCAATTGGACCCCGAAAGAATCAGATCCCCACATACCACAAAGTTGGGGAGAACTGACTTGAGGAGAATAAGTGACTCACAGACACTATCTGCTGGTTAGTAAGAGAAAGTGTATGTCACCAAGCTGCAATTCTAACAAATTAAAAATCAAGTAAAGCAAATGCCCAGATGCCAAAAACAACAGAAAATCTTAAAGCATATGATTAAACCAGACGGCATGGAGAACCCGAACCCAAACTCTCAAATCAAAAGATCTGAAGACACGCAGTTCCTGGCAGAATTAATCAAAGAACTACAGACAGGCAATGAGAGCATGGCACGGGATATAAAAGACTTGAAGAAGAGCATGGCACAGAATATAAAAGACATAAATAAGACCCTAGAAGAGCATAAAGAAGATATTGCAAGAGTAAATAAAAAAATAGAAGATCTTATGGAAATTGAAGAAACTGTAGGCCAAATTAAAAAGACTCTGGATACTCATAATACAAGATTAGAGGAAGTTGAACAACAACACAGCCTCCTCGAGGAGCACAGAACAGAAAATGAAAGAACAAAAGAAAGAATGGGGAAAAAAATGAAAAAATTGAAATGGATCTCAGGGATATGATAGATAAAATAAAACATCCAAATTTAAGACTCATTGGGGTCCCAGAAGGGGAAGAGAAGGGTAAAGGTCTAGAAAGAGTATTCAAGGAAATTGTTGGGGAAAACTTCCCAAACCTTCTACACAATATAAATACACAAAGCATAAATGCCCAGTGAACTCCAAATAGAATAAATTCACACAAACCCACTCCATGACATATTCTGATCAGACTGTCAAATACTGAAGAGAAGGAGCAAGTTCTGAAAGCAGCAAGAGAAAAACAATTCACCACATACAAAGGAAACAACATAAGACTAAGTAATGACTACTCAGTGGCCACCATGGAGGTGAGAAGGCAGTGGCATGACATATTTAAAATTCTGAGAGAGGAAAATTTCCAACCAAGAATACTTTATCCAGCAAAACTCTCCTTCAAATTTGAGGGAGAGCTTAAAATTTTCACAGACAAACAAATGGTGAGAAAGTTTGCTAATAAAAGACCTGCCCTACTTCAGATACTAAAGCGAGCCCTACTGACAGAGAAACAAAGAAATGAGAGAGAGATAGAGAGACTTTTAACAGACATATATAGAATATTACATCCCAGGTCACTGGGACACACGTTCTTCACTAGTGATCACGGATCTTTCTCCAGAATGGACTGTATGTGGGGACATAAAAACAAGCCTCAATAAAATAAAAAACAAAAGAATGAATTTGTTCAAAGCACATTCTCTGACCACAGTGGAATACAAATAGAAGCCAATAACCATCAGAGACTTGGAGAATTCACAAGCACCTGAAGGATAAAAATGAGGGGGAGATGAAAACATTCCTGGACAATCAAAAGCTGAGGAACTTCATCACCAGTAGATCAGTCCTAAGCAGGCTGAAAGGAAGGGACACTAAACAACTGACTGAAACCACATGAAGAAATAAAGATTTCTAGTAAAGATCACATGGTAAATATAAAGACCAATACTACTGTATTGTTGATTTATAACTCCACTATTTACTTCCTACAGGATCTAAAATACATAAACTGTAATGATAAATCAGTGGTTTTGGACTCAATGTAAAATATGTAATTCTTGACAAGAACTACATAAAGGTGGGGGAATGGAGGAGTATAGGAACATAGTTTATGTGTCCTATTGAAGTTAAGTTGATATCAAAGAAAACAAGATTGTTATAGACTTAAGATGTTAAATTTAAGCCCCACAGTAAACACAAAGAAAGTATCAGAGAATATGATCATAGAGATGAAAAGTAGAGTATGGGTTATGAGAAGTAGGGGAAGAGGCAACGGGGAGTTAATAAGAAATGAGTGTAGGGTTTCTGTTTGGGGTGAAGGGAAATGTCTAGAAATGGATGGTCAGAAGGTAATAGTATTGCAACATTCTAAATGTGACTAATCCCACTAAGGGAATGCTAGGGAGGGGTGGAATAGGAAGATTTAGGCTATATATATCTTTCCACAATTGAAAAAAAAAATAAGACAGTCTAAATAGATGACAATTAAATGCCAAGGATGATCCTGGATGGGATCTGAGGTTGGAGGAGGGGAAGCTCAAAGGGACACAGATGGGACACAAGAAAAAAAAAAAAAAAGGAAATATAGAATGTAAGCTTTATATTAATGTTGAATTTCTTGAACTTCTTAGCTGCATTTAATGAGATTGCATGAAATAATGTTCTAGTTCATGGGAAAGGTATATGTGAATTATATTGTTTGTTCAAAGATATGTGCAGCTTGCTCTCATATGTTCAGAGGACAGAGCAATAGATGATGGATGTTAGGGAGGGAGGGAGGGAGGGAGAGAGGGAGGGAAAGAAAGACAGTGGTGTGACAGGATCTTAAAAGTGATGGATCGGGGTATCGGGGGAGGGGGGTCAGGGTATGATGGAGTTCTATGTATGGGGTTTGTACTGTTTTTACAACTGTTCCTGTAAGATTGAACTTATTTCAAAATAAAATTTATTATAAAAAAAGATTAATCTGTGGTAATCAAATACAAGCAAATTAAAACAAACAAACAAAAAGAAGACATTGGGCAAACATAAGGAAAAACTTGAACATTTGAACAATTGGCAGAACTTATGGGAATGAAAGGCACAATAGAAGAGATGAATAACACAATGGAGACATGTAACAGCAGATTGAAGGGGCAGAAGGAAGGATTCAGGAACTAGAGGACAGGATATCTGAAATCCTACAAGCAAAAGAACAGATAGGGAAAAGAATGGAAAAATATAAGCAGGGTCTTAGGGAACTGAATGAACCATGAAGTCCACAAATATACAGTCATGGGTGTCCCAGAAAGAGAAGAGAAGGAAAAGGGGTCAGAAACAATAATGGAGGAAATAATCACTGAAAATTTCCCATCTCTTATGAAAGATAGAAAATTACAGATCTAAGAAGTGCAGCATACCCCGAACAGAATAGATCTGAATAAACCTATGCCAAAACACTTAATAATCAGATTATCAAATGTCAAAAACAAAGAGAGAATCCTAAAAGCAGCAAGAGAAAAGTGATCCATCACATACAAAGGAAGCTTGATAAGACTCTATACGGATTTCTCAGTAGAAACCATGGAGGTAAGAAGGCAGTGGTATGATATATTTAATACTGAAAGAGAAAAACTGCCAACCAAGAATTCTATATCCAGCAAAACTCTCCTTCAAAAATGGGGGAGAGTTTAACATATTCTCTGACAAACAGACACTAAGAGAGTTTGTAAACAAGGTACCTGCTCTACAAGAAATACTAAAGGGAGCACTACAAGCAGATAGGAAAAGTAAGGAGAGAGGGGTTTGGAGAAGAGTGTAGAAATGAAGACTATCAGTAAGGGTAAAAAGAGAGAGAGAGGAAAAAATAAAAATAAAATGCAATATGACATATAAAATCCAAAAGACACAATGGTGGATAGTAGACATTATGTTGAGTGAAATTAGCCAGAAACAAAAGGACAGATACTGTATGGTCTCACTAATATAAACTAACATTAAAGAGCAAACTTTGAGAGTTAAAGTTGAGAACACAGGTTATAGGAAATAGAATGAGGGTAGAGATCAGGCATTTGACTCTGAAAGAGTACGGAATGTTCAACACGATTGATTGTATAGATCCAGAAATGGATAGCACAAAACTGTGTGATGGTAGCATAATATTGTAAGTACTCTGAGCAAATATGAGTGTGAGTATGGTTGAAAGAGGAAGGTTAGGGGCATGTATGACACCAGAAGGAAAAATAGAAGATAAAGACTGGTATATAACTTAGCAAAACCTAGAGTGGTCAATGATGGTGATTAAATGTACAAATATGAGATTGTTTTTACATGAGGGAGAACAAATGAATGTCAACATTGCAAGGCATTGAAAATTTGATGGTGTAGGGGAAAAATGCAATCAATGCAAACTAGAGTCTATAGTTAACAATAACATCATAATATGCTTCCATTAATTGAAACAAAGGCAATATACCAAAGCTAATTGTCTATAAGCAGGAGATATAAGGGAGTGGTACAGGATTCTTGGAGTTGTTGTTGTCTGACCTTTTCATTGTATTGTATTTTATTTTATTTTTATTTTTTCTTCTATCTTGTTTTTTTATTCTTCATTTTTTCCCCCTGCTCTTCCTCTTTCTTTGCAGAATAAATGAAAATTTTCTCATATAGATTGTGGTGGTGAATACATAACTATGTGATTATACTGGGAATCATTGATTGTTTACTTAGGATGGATTGTATGCTGTGTGAATAAAACTGTTTTTAAAAATAAACAGGGATACAAGAGCTGGAGAAAATGTGGAGAGAGGGATATATCTATTCAATGTTGGTAGGGAAGTAGAATGTTGCAGCCCATCTGGAGGGCAGTATGGTGGTTCCACAGGAAGCTAACCATGGGCTTGCCATACTTGGAAGAAATGAGAGCATGGGACACAAATGGACATTTGCACACTGGTGTTTGTGGTGGCAATATTCATGATTAGCCATGGGAGGTGGCCCAAGTGTTCATCAACTGATAAACAGAATGGTGAACTGTGGTGTATACATCTAATGGAATATTAAGGGGTGGCAAGAATGAAATAAGTTGTGAGGTATGCAACTAGGTGTATGGACCTTGCAGACAGTATATTGAGTGAAATAAGTCAGAAACAAAAAAACAAACATTATATGCCTCACTAATACGGACTAACTATAATGTGCAAATTCTGAGAATTGAATCTGTAAGCATAGGTTATGAGGGGAAGGCTTATTGTAAAGGTTCCTAGATTGTAAGCTCTTATAGTAGTCACATCTATTCATGAGTTGTAATGGTTATTTCTAAATTCTGAGATGAGCTATTCGAGTATAACCTGGTTGGTCCCTAGAACTTTGGGTAGCTATGTGACACCTGAGACCCACAGCCAGAGTTTGACAGCTGTGAATGTCAGCATTACCCCATTCAGCAAGTGTTGGTTAGGTTACCTTGGTTAGCACTAAGGTAAATCAGACTAAAGGGTAAAGGATGATATTGACTGTGTTTTAAAACTTCAACTTCTGTGGGAGACCAAAGGAAGAGATGTTTATTAGGTGCAAAATCTATATTTTTTGTAGCACACTATATAATTTAACTTGTGTGGTCAGTTTATTCAAACATCATGATTACATGGAAACTTGAATAGGAAGTGAGGTCTGGTTGGTTTGTACAGGTTAGCATGAAGCCCTGATACATTCCATAAAAAATTGAGCTGAGAATAAAAAGTATTTGCAAAGCCGTCTTGAGGGACTGGGGAAAAATGTGGAAATATTAACTTCCCCACCTGGGAATTCCTGATATTTTCACAAGCATTGGGGACTATCAGTTTAGTAGGTCTAGCCCTCGATCTTGGGGCTTGCCCTTATGAAGCTTGTTACTGCAAAGGAGAGGCTAAGCCTACTTATAGTTGTGCCAAAGAGTCACCCCTGGAGAACCTCTTTTGTTGCTCAGATGTGGCCTCTCTCTCTAAGACAGCTCAGCAGGTAGATTTGTTGCCACCCCCCCCACCCCCCCAACTTGGGACACGGCTCCCAGGGGTGTAAATCTTCCTGGGAATGTGGGACATGACTTTCCAGGAATGAGCCTGGACCAGGCATCATAGGATTGAGAAAGCCTTCTGGACAAAAAGGGAGAAGAGAAATAAAACAAAATAAAGTTTCAGTGGCTGAGAGATTTCAAATGGAGTTGAGATGTCACTCTGGAGGGCATTCTTATGAATTATATAGATATCCCTTTTTAGTTTTTAATTTATTAGAATAGCTAGAAGGAAATACCTGAAACTGTTGAACTGCAATCCAGTATCCTTGATTCTTGAAGATGATTGCATAATTATATAGCTTATATGATGTGACCATGTGATTATAAAAACCTTGTGGCTCACACTCCTTTTATCCAGTGTATGAACACATGAATAGAAAAATGGGGACAAAAATTAAATAAATGACTAATAGGGTGGGATGGGGGTGTGGGATGTTTTGGGTGTCCTTTTTTACTTTTATTTTTATTTTAATTCTTATTTTAATTTTGTTTGGAGTAATGAAAGTGTTCAAAAATTGATTGTGGTGATGAATGCACAACTATATGATGATATTGTGAACAACTGTTCTAGTTTGCTAATGCTGCCTGAATGCAAAACACCAGAGATGGATTGGCTTTTATAAAAGGGGTTTATTTGGTTACACAGTTACAGTCTTAAGGCCATAAAGTGTCCAAGGTAACACATCAGCAATTGGGTACCTTCACTGGAGGATGGCCAATGGCATCCAGAAAACCTCTGTTAGCTGGGAAGGCACGTAGCTGGCATCTGCTCCAGAGTTCTGGTTTCAAAATGGCTTTCTCCCAGGACTTTCCTCTCTAGGCTTCAGCTCCTCTCCAAAATGTCACTCTCAGTTGCTCTTGGGGCATTTGTCCTCTCTTAGCTTCTCTGGAGCAAAAACTGACTTTCAAAGGCTGTCTCCAAAATGTCTCTGTAAACTGAAGCTCCTCTCTCAGTTCCAGTGCATTCTTCAAAGTGTCCCTCTTGGCTGTAGCTCCTCTTCAAAACGTTCCTCACAGCTGCACTGAGCTCCCCCTGTCCATCAGCTCATTTCTATGGCCCCAGTGACTCAACTTAGAAGCACCCCAAATGGACAGAGCAACACCTCCATGGAAATTATCCAATCAAAGTCATCACCCACAGCTGGATGGGGTGCATCGCCACAGAAACACTCAAAGAATTACAATCTAATCAACACTGATAACGTCTGCCCACACAAGATTACATCAAAGATAATGGTGTTTGGGGGGACATAATACATTCCAACTGGCACAACAACCAATTGTACACTTTGGATGATTGTGTGCTATGTGGCTATATCTCAATAAAATTGCATAAAAAAAGGCTTAGCAAAAACTGAAATGCACTCCACATTCCCCAGTTTGGGCCACTCAGAAATTTCCATCTGATAAGGTAGTTACTTCTCAGTAGGAGCTGAAAAACAGTAACTTCTCTACTCAGGTGAGTTCTTATTGTTTTCATCATGCAAAGGAAATCATGGATTCATTTTTAATGCTGTTGATGATGATAACTAAGTGCCAGAACTGCCTTGACTCACTGAACCTTCAAATTTATCTTATGAGATGGGCAATTTTATTATTCCCATCTCATAGATGTGGGTATTGAGGCATAGAGAAGTTAAAGTAACTTAACAACATCACAGGAGTAGGATTTCACCTCAGATAGTCTGGCTAGAAGCCTACCATCATAGCCACTTTTCTACAATGAGACAATTGCTGCCCAATGTTTCACTTTAAGGTCCTTTTATCATATTTATGGAAAAATCTGAAATTTGAAATTTGGGATTTTTGTTTTTATTTGTATTCCTAAGAGACACGATGGTCTTCTTAATTGCATTCTTCTCTATGCCATATTCATTTTTCTTAAATTGAAATAAAATTCACATAACATGAAATTCACCATTTTAACCATTTTAATGTGTGCAATTCAGTGGTTTTTAGTATATTCACAATGTTGTGCAACCGTCATCAATATCTAATTCCAGAACATTTTCATCAACCCCCCAAAAAACTGTAAAAACTATACCTGTAAAAGTCACCCCAATTCCTCCCTCTATCCACCTCCTGGCAAACATTGATTTACCCTATGTCTCTATGGATTTGCCTATTGTGGACATTTCATATAAATGGAATATTACAATACATGGCCTTTATATCTGGCTTCTTTCTCCTAACAATGTTTTCAAAGTTCATCCATGTTGTAGCATATATTAGGACTTAATTCCTTTTTAAAACTGAATAATATTCTGTTGTGCAGATGTACCATGTTTGGTTTATCCATTTATCAATTGACAGACAGTTTAGTTGTTTCCACTTCTTGGCTATTATGAATAATGCTACCATAAACATTTGTGTACAAGTTCTTTCATGGAAAATTTCATTTTTCTTGGGTGTATGCCTAGGAATAGAACTGCTAGGTTATATGGTAATTCTATGTTTAACATTTTGAGGAACCACCAAACTGTTTTCCATGGTGACTGTCCCATTTTACATTCCCACCAACACTGAATGAGAGTTCCAGTTTCTCCACATCCTCTTGTTACTTTCCTTTATAGGTTATATGTATATAAAATATATTATTCCTTTATAGGTAATGTATATATTATATATTATTCCTTTATACATATATATATGTATTCCTTTATAGCTTACACACACACACACACACACACACAGTAGCCATCTTTGTATGAAGTGGTCTGTCATTGTGCTTCTGAGCTGCATTTCCCTAATGACTAATAATGTTGAGCATCTTTTTATACACTTTTTGGTCATTTGTATATCTTCTTTGGAGAAATGTCTTTTCAAGCTCTTTGCTCATTTTAAAATTGTTGTTTGTCTTTTTGTTCTTGACTTATAAGAGGTCTTTATATATTTTGGATACTAGACCCTTCTCAGATATATGATTTTCTACCTTTGATTAGGAGCTAAGGAGAGAGGAAAGCCATGTCTTCTGAGCCACGCTCACCTAGAGTGGAGTTTCCATCAAGCTGGGCTGGTAGAGAAGGGAGGGAGTGGGTTGTGGTTTAAATGCTACAGATTCTTACGTTTTAATCAAGTGTTCATAGATTTTCTTGAGTGAATCTTTCCTCTTTAGGACCATCTTAGGACAATTTCCAGAAACTTTAGATGGTTGTTTTTTAATTTTTATTTTTTAGTAGTTTTCCAGCTTTGCTTATTTCACTGAGGATTGGGTCTATGAACCATCACATGCTTTCTTCATGGCAGAACAACTCCAGGGTTTGGTCTTTGGATCACTTCTCTATGTGCACCTGGTTCCTTATGTCATCCAGTGTCTTGCCTTTATGTATGTTAATGACTCATTTATTTCTCTAGGTAAGCCTGACATCTCTCCCAACCCCAGGCTCAAAAATATATAACTTCCTTCTTCTTAACAACCCTACTTGGATATCTCTTAGGAAATAGAAACCTAACATGTCCAAAGCCAAATTCCTGAATCACCCAACAGAAAGGTGATATGCCACAGTGTTCCCATTTCTATTAATGGTCAGTCCATCATTCCACTTGCTCATGCCAAAACTGAAATCAAGGACTTTTATTTCTCTCAGTACACCAAACATTCCATGAGAGTATCCTGTTGGCTCTACTTTTAAACTACTGTATATCCAGAATTTACCAAAATAAGCTACTATCTTTGATTGCCTGGAGAATAACTACAGCCTCCTACCTGGCCTCAATGTCTACTCTTGTCCCCTACAGTTTCTTTACAACCTGCTAGTCAAGTGCCCCTGGTGAAATATAAAGCAGTTCATGCAAGTCTCTGTGGTGGCTTCCAACCTTTCTTAGATGTAAAGCCAAATTCTCCATAATTGCTTACAAGGTCCTAAAACTTTAACTTCCTGTCATCCTTCTAATTTCCTTTCCTCCTCTCATTTATACTCTCTCCTTTACAACCACACTGGCTGTGCCAGTTTGAAACTGTTATGTACCCCATGTGCTTTTAATCCAGTCTTGCGGATGTGGAATTATTGTGGGTGAGACCTTTCGATTAGATTATTTCCATTGAGGTGTGGACACTGCCCATTCAGGGTGGGTCTTAATCTGATCAGTGGAGTCCCTAAGAGAGCTGAAGTGCCCACACAGACCCAGATGCTTGGAGACACTTGGAGACGCAGACAGAAAGATGTTTGGAGATGCTAAGCTAAGAGATGAAGCCCAGAGTTTGCCCCGGAGAAGCTAAGAGAGGACCCCTAGACCTTTAGAGAGAAATGCCCTGGGAGAACAAGCAAGGATGCACAGGAGCTGAGAGAGAAAAGCAGAGAGACAGAAGCCCAGAGACATTTTGGAGGAAGCCATTTTGAAACCAGAACCAGGGAGCAAAGAACCAGCAGACACCAGCCACGTGCCTTCCCAGCTGACAGAGGTGTTCCGGATGCCATCAGCCTTTTCCTCAGTGCAGGTATCCTCTTGTTGATGCCTTACTTTGGACACTTTTATGGTCTTAGAACTGTAAATTTGTAACTTGATAAATCCCCTTTATAAAAGCCAATCCATTTCTGGTATTTTGCATCATGGCTGCTTTAGCAAACCGAAACACTGGCCTTCTCACTGGGCTTGCTACTATGTCTAGCTTTTGCATTGTCTCTGCTTGAAACCTCAACCCTAGAAATCATCTTGGCTAAGTCCCTCACATCCTTCAAGCCTTTGCTGAATTTTCACCAAACTGAGGTCTCCCCTGATGGTTAATTTAAATTTTACTCTGCCCACTCTGCCAGCATTCCTAAACCCTCATACTCTGCTTATTTTATCAATAGCACTCATTATGTGCTGCATAGTTTGTTTATTTATTATGTTTGTTGTCTATTTCTATTTCCCCAAGTAGAATGTAGACTCCACCAGGGCAGGGATTTCTATCTTTTTTTGCATGTAATCTCAGCACCTAGAAGAATGCCTGGGATATAGTTGGTGCTCATTTGTTGGCTGAATGTTTTAGTCAGTGGTGCACTGGTAAATGTTTAACAACCTGCTCCCAAGAAAAAAATAAGCCCTGACTTGTAGCATTTTTTTCAGTTTTCATGATGCAAATACTCTCACCTGATATCAGTGGCTGCCATCAAGCTGCCAACTTGAGGTCTGTGAATGCAGAGTTTAGAAGAGGTCTGTACACTTGGTTCTTCTAAGCTGGGACAAAACATCACTCGTTCTGGACCATGGATAACAAATAGATTTACTCTTGTGTGAAAACTCTGATTGACTGGTAGCGTCTAAATCCACCACGTTGACAAGGATACTGAGACCTGGCTCAGGCTCAGCAGGGAAAAGTGTCCCAATTAATTGGGAATGTTGCACAGGCACAGGAGGGGTATTTGTTATTCCCATTTTAGAAAATTTCTTAGGGAAGGGAAAATGTGGCATTCTGAAATGTCTTTATTTTGCAAGTTTACTCTTTTTGGACTTCCCGGGGTTTTTTTGAGAGCACCAAAATTTCAGCTGCACCCTAGAGTAAGACTTTTTTTCCTAACAGGAGAAGACATTAATTTACACAAAAAATAGTTTCAAAATATTTTCAGTTTCTAGACCAGTGAAATACTCTATCATGGTCACCATGGCAATTTTAGTTTTATAGGAGCTCTTGTAAAAGGCCAAGCTTCTCAACAGAATCCATTTGCTTCTTGAGTTAGAACGTTTTTCGAAAATGAACTATCCTTTTTTCTTCTTTTGTTTTGGTGAGTGGATGTCTGAAGAGCTAAGGAAAGCCAATGGTCTGGAATCTGAGTGTATTCTAGAAACCTTCAAAGTTACATAATGGAATCCTGGAATAAAGACCTACTGTTTTGATAAATTGGCTGCCAGGGAGAAGAGAAAACAGCTGAGACACGAAAGAGGTGGGAAATACCTTAGGATGCAATTGCCACAAGTGTGAGCAGGAGGGAAGGGGCTGCCCCACAGGGCTGCAGACAGCAGTCAAATATCTGATTATCAGGCTGTTAAATGATACTCCCAAAAAGCATCTCTTTCAGAGAAGAGAAAGAAAAAAAGTGATGACAGTTTTTGATGTTATAATTTACACCTCTGAAAAGCAGAAACAGAGATAAATTCACAGTTTTTGTTTGTTTATTTCTTCCTTTTTTTTAAATATTAGGGGCAGGGTATAATTTATTTAACTCTGAGATTAGAGAAAAAAGCCAGTCATAGTGAATAGTAGTGGGTGAACCCATAGTGGATCCAGAATGTTACTTTATTCATCACGTGTTTATTGAGCACCTACTGTGTGCCAGGTAAGCTTCTATGTCCTAAGGATATGATGGTGGACATTATGGAGTCTGACCTGTTTTTTGAAGGTAAAGTCATCGCTCGCATACAAATAAAATGAAAATGGCTCTAAGATTTTATTTAAGTCATTTATTAATGAAGGGACCAGTATGATGCTACAACTGGTTCAAAAGAGAATTCCAAGACCTTTATTTATACAGGCAGCAAGGAATACTAAAATGAATTTACAAATGGATGCAAAACCAGTCTGTCCACAGGGAAGTAATCAATTGCATTCTACAGAACACAATTCATTTGCTTTTATATGAACAAGAATCATTTGCATTTGCTATCAATTTTCTTTTACAGTTAGGTAACTATAAAAAATTGGAAAGAGGGAGGACAGGAGGTTGAGATACAAGTGAGCCAAATCTTTCCTATCTCAGTAGAAAGTCAATCATTAATATTGGAAGATGATGAGCTAATGTGCCAGTTTGGATGTATTATGTCCCACGTTCTTTAATACAGTCTTGTGGGGGCAGATGTATTAGTGTTGATTAGGTTGGAATCATTTGATTCAGTGTTTCCAAGGAGATGTGACTCAATCAACTGTGGGTGGAACATTTGAGTGAATTATTTCCATAGAGATATAAACTCCACCCATTCAGGGTGGGCCTTGATTTAATCACTGGAGTCCTATAAAAGAGCTCAAAACGGAAGGACTTACTTGCAGCTGAGAGTGACATTTTGGAGAGCAGCTTAGAGAAACATTTTGGAGACAGCTGCTGAAAGCAGACTTTTGCTGACGCTGTGGGTGTGCTAGACCGGTGTTTGCTCTAGAGAAGCTAAGAGAGGACAAAATGCCTCAAGAGCAACATTTTGAAGAATGCACAGGAGCTGAGAGTGGAGCTGGAACACTACCCAGTATCAGCAGATGCCAGCCACATGCCTTCCCAGCTAACAGAGTTTTTCTGGACCCCATTGACCTTCCTTTGCTAAAGGTATACTTGTATTGATGCCTTAATTTGGACATTTTCATGGCCTTCAGGCTGTAAATTTGTAACCAAATAAACCTTCTTTATAAAAGCAAATCCATTTCTGGTATTTTGCATAATGGCAGCATTAGCAAACTGGAACAGCCAAGGGAGTGATGCAATCACTTCATTTGAAGATGGGAGCTGGTAATCAATGTTGGACTAAGAAGATAAATGAATAAAAGTTATTGAGTCTTATTGTGGGGTGAGAAGCAGGAAGGGGTGGGACAGGACACTTGATTTCCAGTGTTACCCTTCTGCATTACTTTGTATTTTAGTCATGTTCATGTATTATTTTGGAAAAAAATCAAATCCAAAGACTAAAATGCTAAAAATAAAGATGTAACAGTCCGTTTTATGATTACCAAGGTAGGCAAATTTTGTTTGCATTTGGGAATTGACTCTTGAAACAATTGACTCGTTGAAATTCCTTCCTATTTTTATATCAGTGGCTATTATTATATATTTAAGCCCAAAGCTACTTTATGCAAAAAAAAAGGATGAGCCTAATTATCTGTGTGTCAGTAGAGTAAACTGAATAAACACACCTGAATTTGGGGAGTTTGAATTACTTTAGGAAATCCTTCCAAATATTGAGTTTTGATTTGTGTTGTTCAGGTTTCCTTAGCAAAAGGATAAGTGAAAAATGAAAAATATAATATTCTATCTGGTTCAGAAAGTTCAGGCAGGTGTCAGGGAGCCTGGAAGTGGAAGCCCATCAGGAACAAGCACACTAATTCACACTCTCTCTACTTCTCCCTCCTTTCCTACATCTCCTCTATTTCTTGGCCTGTTTCATTATTCTTTTTCTGCAGTCATTTTTTTTTTCTCTCTTAGTGTTCATGGTTAATGGTGAAAACTTTATTGCTTCGGAATTTATGTATCCTATGATCAAGTCATCAATGTAGATTAGTGCCATCTCTGAATTCCATTTTCAAATTCTTTCATGAAAGACTATCTCATTGATTCAGTATGGCTCCAGCCGTAAACACTGGAGATGGTGGTGATGCCTTCACATGGTATAAAAGAGGATAAGTTTGGAAACCACAAACACTTCAAAAGGCATCCACAGTGACTTGGTATGTCTGGCATATACAGAGGCAAAACTCTGATGCCCACTCATGAGCTGGGCTTCTTCCAATTTCTTTTCTTGCACTTTGCTTAGCTTATGGATGATCTGTGGGTCTCAGAGTGATTTGTGGTAACAGCAGCCAAAGCCATATATGACTATTTAAGCAGTGGTCAGTATGGGGTAGAGAAAGGGATGATTAAATAGTGCTATGAAGATTATTTTAGCTTCCATTGTTGTACTGAAGACAAAATGAATTACTTTTGTTTTTAGAGAACAAGGAAGAGAAATAAATACAATTTTTGAAAATTGCTTTTTTTAAAAAAAACTCTAGCAATTAAGGTTTGTTTGCACTGCCCTTATTTGAAGGTCAAGGAGATAGAAAAATTTAGAAGGGTTGAGAGGCATGAAAAAAAAATCAGTGCTTTTTGAAAATGTTACTATTGAAGATGGTCTTTAAAGACAAACAAGTTGATTTATTAGATACATTGTGAGTTTGGAGGAAGGCAGGAAAGATTTTTCAAAATGAAGAAGGAATAAGCAAAGAGAGAAATCTGGCCCAATTTAAGAGAATAAATAAAGGGAGGGAAAAATCAATATAAATTTACTCCTCAAGTTCATCTGGAATTAAAAAAACCCTGGTGAAATAGCCAAAAAGTTTTCAAACAGAAACAACAATGAAAAGAATATGCTCCTCATATAAAAATACAATGAATAGCTATAAAAATTAAAACAGTGTAGCTGTGGTTGAAAAACTGATGGACAGATCAATAAAACAAAATACTGAGTCCCCCAAATAAGAAAAGATGCTCAAAATGTGATAAAGAAAACATCACCAATCAATGATGAAATAGTGTAGGAGAAAAAGTTAGATCCCTGCTTTGCATTCTAGGCCAAAATAAAACCCAGCCAAAAAGAATCAATGGAAACAAAACAAAGGAAAGTAATAATTTAAAAACTAACTAGGAAAATTCATTATTTAGCTGGATTTAGGACTTCCTTAGCTTAAAAGCAATGGAAGAATTCACAAACATTAAGTCTGCTGTGTCACTCCACCCAAGGGAGAGCCAACTGATCACAAAGTGAGAGCAGGCTTTCTTTCACCTTCAGAAATGGACTTCTGGGCAGATCTGAATTGGCAAGATCGGAGCCTGATGGCTTCAAACAGCGTTCCTCAGGCTGGGATCAGCGGGCATCGGAATCTCCTAAAAGTGTAAAGTAATAGCAATAAAAGGGACAAATATAAATTTTAAGATATGCATTTTTCAGAAATTCTGGACTCAACCTTAGATATATCAGATCAAAATTTCTGGTGATGCAGCTCTGGACTCTGTATGGTTTATACTCATTTTAATCACAATAACAATTTTTTTTGAGAATTATGGGCTCAAATGAAACACCAGCCAGAGGGCTGGGGAGGACTTAGCTCTGTTTAAAAGTCCTATTTTTGAAAACATCCACTTTACCCAGGTTTTCCCTAACCTTTCAATAAAGGAAGAAGATTAGAAGGAAGCAAATTAAAAGTGGAATCTCCGGGACCTTTCCAAGGTGGGAGGTGAATCGTCCTGGCATTAGGTAGAATAGGAAGAGAGACTTTTAACAGAAGGGTTGGACTGCAATTTGGGTCTCTCCATTGTGCCATCCCAGGGATGCCAAACAGAGATCCTGGTTTCTCTTCAGGGGCAAACCAGGTTCTCCTTGGGTGTGACACCCCCACCCCATCCCTCACCTTCCATGCCATTCCATCTGGCTTTACTGCGTGCAGTTGGCCTGGTTTGCTCAAAATCAATGGTTAAAGTGTAACAGAGAAATCTCTTAATATATTATATGTCTATTATATATAATGCATCAATTTATCTATATTTATCACCTATCCATCAGTCTATCTAAATTCATCATCCATCTACCTAACTATGACTCCATCCTCCTCTCTCTCTCAGCCATCTCTCTACCTGGTCTACTTATCACCATCATCATATTTTTATGTCCATTTCAGCTCTTCTAAGGAGGGTGATGTAATTCAGATCAATGGAAAAATAAACTCTCTACATGTCACTTTGCCTTCAAAACTGGTCAGATATTGCTAGTAGAGGAACATATGTGTATAATTAAGGAAAATATTATTATTTTGAATAATATGATATGAAGATATTCTACTATGAATGAAATTTATTCTCATTTTCAGTAGACATTTCAATATTGTATTTTCAAGAAAAGTAGAGAAGGAATGGTTGGATAAGGAACATTACACTATTGAAGTAAAATTTAAATTGATAAAATCATTTGAACTCCTATTAGTGGGGAGAAGGATTTTCCATCACATGGAGAAAAGGCAGTAAATAATCTGCTATCGGCTACCAGTGACTGTTTTTTTTTAACAGTTTTATTCATACACCATACTATCCACCTAAAGTGTACAATCAATGGCTCTCAGTACAGCCACAGAGTTGTGGATTTGTCACCACAATCAGAGGACCACTGATTTTTGTGAACAAAGCTTTTGTTGATCATGACTGGAACTATGAATTGGCTTGCTCACTTCTTTTCATTTCACCTGCCTTCTAGTTTGAGAAGTTAGAAAGCCAAACACCATGTTTTCCGGACTTTTTTGCTACTAGAGTTCTGGACGCAAATTAGGTTCTTCCAATTAGATGTACTCACACCAGTTTTGGATCACAGAATTGAGGAGAAGACCATTTCTGCACCCTTTTTGGCTGTTTCTGTTGGAAAGTATGGATGTGGAAATGTGAGATTTTCTGTGGCACTTTTCCAGTTTACACTCCCCAGTTCCCTGGCAGCCCAGAAAAGGATGGCTTCTTGATTTGGGCCGAGCTCCAAGAGTGGTCTCCAAGGAGGTAGCTTCCCTAGTGGGTCAGTTTTGCAATGATCCAAAGGGTAATCCTGGAAGCCCAGCCTAGAACTTTCTCCTTTAGGCCTTCACTGATTTTGTAAGCACCTAATACTCTGTATTAAATCCCTTCCTGCTTAAAACACGCAGAAGGGGTTCTGTTCTTAACACAAACTCTTACAGATCCGATGATAATCAAGAGTGTGAAGAGTCCATCATTGAAGTGTCTCAATTGGGTTTAAAAAACTGCCAGCTACACTGAAGAATGTCACTGAAGAAGCAGAAAAATATAATTTTATTACATATGCATCCTTGAATTCATGTCTCTTTAATATTCTGCCTGGTGAGGTGGAAGGTAGGTATGCAGCACTTCTGCTGCTTACCAAAGTACATATTGTCTTAAGGGCAGGCACTTGTAAGGTTGTTTGAGTTAGGAACTGAACTAGTCACTTTTTCATAAAACACCATTTTTTATTTGAAAGAACAACTGACAGATAAAGTAAGGTTACTCAGACTAGGTACAGGGCAGACATTTTCTCAAAAATGAACAAAGTGAACTTATCATTTCAAAGAAAACAATTAACAGTATTTGTTGCCAATGATAACATTTGAGCTTTCAAGCAGAAATTAGAATTTTGGAAAACTTGTGCTCAGCAGAGTGAGCTTGACATTTTTTTCATTACTTGGACTTTACTGATACTCAAGACTTTATACTGATGAGATAGTTGCAATTATTAAATGCATTTTTTTCTGTTGTGTAGCATAATGCAACATGTTAACATTTGGAAGATCTACATAACTCAGTGAAACAGTATTTTCCAAATGGCCAAAGGATGATGTTACAAAATTGTGTAAGGGTATAAGATCCATTCAAAGTTCAAGACAGACCATGGATTTTAATATAACTGAGTTTGAAAAATTTATTGATATGCTTAAAGATTTCATAGTGCAATGAAATGAGAAGCTATCATTTGTCAAGTTTTGATGCAGCACCAAAAAACAGCCACAATTATTTGAAGAGGTTATATTTACATGCAAGGGTGGATTCTCTTTATATACTTCAACGAAACAACATATTGACATAGATTGAATGTAGAGCAGATATGAGAATCTGGATGTTTTTTATTAACCCGATATTAGAGACATGCAAAAATGTAACGCAATGCCATTATTCTCACTATTTTTTTGTTGGGAAAACAATGTTACTTTTCATAAAGACATTTATATTAATTTATTGTTATTTAAATAAAATAGATATGAAAACTTTATCAGTTTTGATTTATAATATGATAAATATTTATAGATATGGTCCACATACACAAAACTCTTTGGGGTCTTTCATAACTTTATGGAGAGTCAAGGGGTCCTATGGGCAAAAAGCTTGAGAACTGCTCTTTTAGAACGTGTGCAAGTCAATACCACATGTTACCAGGAGATGCCGCCACAAATGCACGTTGTATGCTCTCCTGACAAAGCTTCAGTTTGAGGCTGCTGTTTCTGCAGCTCACACAAATGACTTACATGATCAATTTAGTGAGCCCAGAATTTTGTACTAGAGTTGATGGTGGAGAAGGAGATGGGGAGAGAGGAAGACCATGTCTAAAGACCTAGAACAACTTGTGCTCTAGCAGCGGGACGGAAGGAAGAAAAACAAAAGAGGACAAATGGCCCCCAAGCTTCAGAGATGAAACAAACACAGTTATGGCATTGCCTACACCATTAAATCCTGGGACATCTGCATCCCCTATTTAGATTAGAGAGCATCCCTGGATTTCCAGCTGCTAAATTGGATCAGGATTTTCCCTGATAGAGACTAGTCCACTGCTTCTGGTTGCTCTCACCAGGAAGAGAAAAATCTCATTCCATGACCTCTGGATGACTACATGACTTGTCCCTTGCCTTCTTGCACACCCTCCGTTGTTCACAATCTTGATTTCTCTCACTACATTTACTGATGTAATTCTCTGTGCATTGCTTCACCATCCTGTAGCTATGTTATACATAGAATGTCCATTTCCTACTAGCATGAAAAATTATGATTTATCATTGGGAAATTTATTCTGATAAACTATGTCATTCCAAAGATGTAGTGCCCAATCACTGGGAATATTATTATGATTATTGTAAGATGAATTTTGTCTAGTCTCTGTTCCTAGTCATCCTGTCCCATTGTCAATGCTATAAACATTTATATTTCCTCTCAGTGTTTAGATGCCAGTGTACACAGAGATAATCCACCTCTCCTAACATACAGCTGCTATGAAATATGGAATGTCATCATAGTACTGTACCAAAACTCAGTTTTGTGACAGAGCTGTCTCCCTTTCTGACCTCTTTTCTTTATTTCCTATTCTGCCTTCGAATGCCTCTTGCCATGCTGATTTGGACTCTATTTTTCCCTCCCAATTTTCATCTCTCTGCCTTCCTCAAGGGAATCCCTGTTCCTTGTGTGGATTTAATATCCCCAGCCTTGCTCTGGATGACTCACACACATTCCCCTTCCGCCCACTGCTGGATGATAAAAGGTGGTGGTTATTCCTTCATCTCAAGAAGAACCTCCTATAGACTTTGCATGTAGGGGAGAAGAAAGTTTTAATGCCTTGGTATAGCTCATTTATCACAGTCCCTTCCATGCCACCAATTCCATAGCTGGTTGAAATCCAAGACTCCAATATAAAAGGTTGTTTAAGAATGTCTGGAGGCTTAAATTCTCAGGGTCCTCTTCACCTCCAATCTCCTGCTTCCCATACTTCCAGTTGGTTCTGCCCTATGATGCATGAAATCTGACACCTTTGGATTTTACCAAAATCCCACCTACCCAAGGCACTGGTGAGCATTGTGCACTTTATGGGACATTTCAGAGAGTTTCAGAAGAAAGTGTAGATATAAAGAGCTTTGCAATGGAACTGCAAGCGCTACCATGTTCCTTTGCAAGTCTCTGCCCTTTGCCTGGGCCCAGCCACTTTCTACCTTGCTTGCTTTTCTTTTCCCATCCAACCTCTCTCATCACTTTCATCTCACCTTTTTCTTTCTAGAACAACAAATGCTTTCCTTTCCTTAGGAAGAAATGCTGCTTTTGCCCTCCTTTCTGCAGGTTGACCTTTAAGTTCTCATCATCTATCCCAGCATTGATCAAGTTTTATTTGCAAAAATGATAGAAACTCTTTGCTGGCTAATAGAGGATGACAAATTTTTTATACCTACTTTTATCTACCTTACAGATAAAGGTACATGAACATTTATGTGCAAGTCTTTGTATGGATGGATGTGTTCATTTCTCTCAGATAAGCACTTAGAGTGGAATAGCTGGATTGTATAAGTGTATGTTTAACTTTTTAAAAAACTGCCATATTTTCCAAAGTGGTTGTGCCATTTTTGATTCACATAGAGGTGAATGAGGGCTCCAGTTCTTCCACGATCTGTATACTGAAAATCATAAAACAATGCTGAGTGAAATTAAAAAAGACCTAAGTAAAAGAGAGACCTACCATCTTCATGGGTCAAAATACTGTATATCATTAAGGTGATAATTTTCCCCAGATTGATCTGCAGATTCAAAGCAACCCCAATCAAAATCCCAGCAGTCATTTCTTTTTGGTAAAAATTGATAAGCTGATTCTAAAATTCATATGAAAATGCAAAATAGCCATACAATTTTGAAAAAGAACAAAATTGGAGGGCTAGCTACCTGATTTTAAGAATAATTACATGTCTGGGAAATCTTTAAAATATTCTGATATCCAGGCCACAATGCAATCTGATTAAATCACAATATCTGGGGATGGGACCCAGCTTTACAATTTTCTGAAGCTCCTCAGGTGATTCCAATGTGCAAAGGTCTGAAAATCAGTCTCGGAAGATTCCTGTGCTAACGTATTTCATGAAACCTCTAGAGGGCCTCGTAGGCTTGTAACTGACAGGAAATTGCACCTGCATCCAAATAGACGGTCACCCCACATTCTGAAGCCTTTTTTTTTTTTTCCAGATAATCAGATAATGTGGGGGAAACAGGAAAGAATAAAGAATATAAGGTTGATGGCCACTGCTGCTGGTCCTTCTTCTTTTTTAACTGATTAAGTATTTGCCATGCACAAGGATTTAGAATACCTTTATCAGTTTCTGAGTCTGTATTGACGGCATCATGGTATAAAAAATGAGCTTTCATTATTTACTAACTCTAAAATGATCTTGGTGGTGAATAAAACTTTAGACTCAGCCTGGTATTTGGAATCTTATACAGTTTGGCTCTAGATGAACCATCTATGTAATCTCTTTCATGACCCTACAGATACCTTCTGATTTAGCCGCACTGCTCTAATTGCCGTTTTCCAAACTTGATGCCTTACTCCCTCCTTCCTTTGAGTTTTCCAGGCTGGAAAAGCGTAAGTTCCCCTTCCTCAGGACGCTTTCCAGTTCTCTCCAGCCTTCAAGGACCCCTCCCACCTCATAACACATCTTGTCTGGACATTCATTAGGAACTGGATTATCAGGCACACCTGTAATTTTAAATGGTTTCATACTTTGTCTAATCAACTAAATTATATGCTTTTTGAGTCACAGCACTGCATATTTAATTTAACTGTCACTATAGTGCTTGGTGGATTCATATTTGCTTGATGAAAATCTTTGTTTTAATAAGATGAGCTTCAAACTGAGCTTCTGGAGAAAAGGGCCACATTTTACTATTTTTACCATCCTGCCTAAAACAGAGCAGCCACTCGATACACAATGGTTGAATGAGATGTATGCATTCATGTTTAATATTTACTTGCATATGAATGTAATTAATTTTGAATCCCTTTCCTTTGAGCTGAATCTTACTTCTCCTCTACTTCCTCCTTCTCCTTTTCCTTTCTCTGTGTCTTTTAAAATGTCAATCTCTTCTCCCTTCCATTCCTCTCCCACCTTCTCCTCTTTCTTATATTTCTTTGCTCCTTTATTAAAACTTTAAATAACAAGATTTAAATAGTAATAAGCAGAGGTAATATTTGAAATATTTGCAACAATTCTAATGTGGTACGCACGTATCAGTGATTTTATTGGTGAAAAAGACACAGATATTGCCAATACTATTCTGATTTATCAAACTAAATTCATAATTAAACAAAATGTTAAATTGCAGTGGAGTTTAGTGAAAATGAAAATATATTTTTCTCCATATTAAGTCAAGAATCCTCTCAATTTTATCCAGAAAGCCCTGGTGGCAGACGAGGTCTGTGGACTCCCACAATCTCTGACGTAGAACAAGACGTCAAACCCAAGATTTTTCTTTAATGACCAAACCAGGATTTTGTTCTATTTTACTTCTTTTTTAATTTTAAAAAATTTCAAATCTTCAGAAGGGTTTCCGGGCTGCTATGGCAAATCAAATTATATACCCAAGAAAAACCATATTCCTAATCTTAATCCATTCCTATGGATATGAACCCAGTGTAAATATTGCACAACCTAAAGATGTTACTTTTGGTGGAGGTGTGGTAAACTAAACCACCCTATTATTGGAGACCTTACACAACAAGCCATGGGAGGAGCCAGAAGCCGGAAGTGAAGCGGAACCGAACCGGAAGAGAAAGGAGAGTACAGGCCATGTGAAGAGAAAAGCTGAGGAACGCGAGGGCAGCCAGAGCTCTGCAGACCCAGGGAGGAAGCAAGCCTTTCAGCCTGAAAAACTGTAAGAGAATCAATTCCCGTGGTTAAACCAACCCATAGTGTGGTATTTGTCTTAGCAGCGGGGAAACTAAAACAGCTGCTATCCTTGAGCGGAAGTTCACGTGGGAGGCCTGAGACATCAATAGTTCTCAAATTTAAGTGCGCATCAGAACCCCTTGGAGGGCTTGTTGAAACCCAGGTTTTAGGGCTCGACCTCTAGAGGGTCTGCTTCCTATGGGGCCTGAGAATCTGCATTCCCAGCAAGTTCCCTTGGGATGCTGAGGCTGCTGGTTCAGGACGCCACTTTGAGAACCTGGTTTGAGTGGAAGGAGAGTTGGTCGATCAGGGGGAAGTGGGGCCGCAGGCTGGTGTGTGGCGACGTAGGGCGTGGGGTTGGGGGGAGTAGAGAATAGGGGATGGCCCAAGTGTGGACACTGAAGTCACAGTTGATGTGCAGATGGCTTCGATGTGCTACCCCACACTCCTTGGTCCCGTCTAAATATGCCAGCGGCTGCCGTGGTCTGTCCCCAGCGTGCTGACATTTTCCCGCGCTCGGGGGCTTTCTCAGGCACCACCTGCTTTTGAACCCAAAGCGGACGGGGGTCCGTGGAGATACTCCCCAGGTTCCCGGTTCTCGGGGAGGTCCGCAGAGTTCCGCAAATATCTCCAGTTGGAAGGAAGTCCCGCTGCCCGCAGCAGGAACCCACTCGCTAATTCTCGCTGTCGAGGCCATTCCGTCTCCCTATTCTTGCCCTCTCCCTCCTGCTTCCTGGAATCACCTTTCAGGTAAAACCACCTGGTCCCAAGCCCTTGCCTTAGGGACTGCGTTTGGGGAAACCCACTCTGAGATGGGATTCAGATCCAGGCCTGGGTGACCCTGGACAATGGATTAAATCACTTGAGCCTCATTTCCTTGTTGGAACCATGGGGATACTTGTACCCCTCTCCCAGAGTTGTTAAGAAAATGCATGTGTTTTTTTTTTTTTTTTTTTCCCCAATAGTTTTATTTTAAAGACTGACCCCGCCGTGGTACAGGTGCTCAGGAGATGTTAGATCCATTCTCCCTTGAGACGGGTCACATTCTGTGAGGGAGAAAGAGAGAAGAAGGCAGAGGAAAGAATTCAGTTTGCCAGATACATGACACAAGTGGGCGAGGCGCTCGCCTGAGCTGCGGGGACGCGGATGAGAGTGGGCGGATCAGGGGGAAGTGGGGCACCAGGCTGGTGTGTGGCCACGTGAGGCTGTGGGAGGAGGAGCATAGGGGGTGGCCCAAGTGTGGACACTGAAGTCACAGCTGGTGTGCAGATGACTTCGATGTCCTACCCCACACCCCTTGGTCCGGCCTAAATATGTCCGCGGCTGCTTCTGGGGGAATGGATGCTTCCAGACATCCTGCTCCGGGATTTAAAAATTACTCATCTTTGCAGCACTTCTTTCAGCCAGATATATTTGATTTCAATTGTAGGGTTTTGGATTGAGAGGATTACCTGTTTTCATTTTCTCTTGCCCTTCTCCTAACCATCTCTTTCTCAGGAGGTGCTTTTGCTTTATTATTCTGATTATTTTATAATAGAAATATTAATGAGATGACTGGCATTCCTCATTGGTTTGAATGTGGGCCTCTTTATGATTTAATTAATATTCTATCTAAGAAGGAAGAGAAAGATCTTTCAATTAATTTCAGAATCCTTTGCTCAGCAAACCTCCCTGCCCCTGTAACTCTCTCCTTCCCTCCAGTAATGCAGTTTCAAAACAGAATCCCAAGGAGAGATTCTGATGGGGAAAAAAGATCAATATGGATTGCCTCTTCATTCTCCATCCACTCTGTGTGAGTTTTATGCAGGCTCAGTCTGGGTAGGATATATTTCTAAGTACATTTGCTGCAGGCAGATGCATTTGAAGGGCAGGAATAGAATGAGACAGGGATAGATAGTATGAAGAAAACATGCAATGCAAGAGAAACCAAAACAATGATAAATTTAGAGCGGAAAAACAATGTTTTAAAATTAACAATAGTTTTCAACGTCAGTTTTTGTGAATTCAAATTCAAAGGAGAGCATCCCTATCCTAAGAAGAATTATATGGAATTTGAGGCTTGGACCTCGAAGTGGGCTTTATCCAGCTTTCCATCACTCAACTATGGCCCAGTCAAGAGATCCAGCAAAAAGCAGTGCTGCTCAGCCTTCTGGCTTCCAGCAGGGCAATGGACTATGACAGTGGGTCAGGGAGAGCAAAGCCCATTTAAATGACGAATGGAGTGTGAGATGCAGACGTTTAAAAGCTAAGAAGCTGAGGTGAGTCATTTCCCCCCTTGATGGATTATGGCAGCCTGTTTCCTCAAACCACAGTAGACTTTAAGCTACTTGTGTCCAGGATTTATATCTGGTTCATTGGTACTTTTTGCACAGTACCCTGGTACCTTGAAAAGATCTTTTCTTATGCAGATAATTTGAATCATTAGATTTCATTGCATGAACTCTTGGTTATATAATACATGTTATCCAGTTAAACCTGAACAGCCAAGTCCAGTACACAACAACATTCAAAGCATTTGAATGTGTGTGTGTGTGTGTGTGTGTGTGTGTAAGCAAGATGTCAATATCTGCGTGTGTGCATATGCACATACACACAAACTGTTGTGTTTGTGTGTGTATGTTTGTATGTGTTTGTATGTGACAGAGAGCAGAGTGCATCTTAAACCCAGAGCTCAGAAATTTGCGTTTAATTCATTTGTCCTAAGGAATCATAGAGTTTGTATACAGAAGATTGATAAGTTCAGCATTTCCTTTCAAGAAAACTACTGCAGTAATGGATGGATTAATTATTTATGAATTGATGGAGGGTTGGTGACTAGAAACAGGAAGAATAGTTTGGAAGCTCCTGAAAGTCAGCTGGGTAAGAAATCAGGAGAAATCATTCTGCAATCCCAGTAAGAATAACAGAAATGAAGCAATGTATTTGAGAGACATTTGAGAAGTGGGATGGCTCGTGACAGTGATCGAATGTGGGAGGGAAAAGAAGGAAGGAGCCACAGATGGTTCAGAAATGCAGTGTAATCGTCCATCCATCTCTGAGTCAGGACCACGTTATAAGATTATCCCACCCTGTCATTTATAGTGTTAGAAAGAACTCCGGAGGGAATTCTCTTGCCTTTTCTGAGGACCTGTACCCTCCAACCCCTGCTATCTTAATGTTCTTCCTGCTCTCTAACCTGTGCATTCCTAAATGCAAAAGGACTTTTTACTTACAGGCAATGACTTTGAAAGATCTAGATTTTATACCAGATTATTTTATATTATAGTAAGGAGGGTGGACTTTTAATACTGAGTACACTGTTTAAGATGGAATTTGGTTTCCCTTTATAAGAACAATAATTAATGTTTTTTTCCTAACACCTGTGACTTTACTGCCCTGTATTTCATCAGGGAGCTCTTGAACAACTCTTTTTCTGAGGCGATAAAGTTGTTTTTATAATAGATGAGGTTTAAGCTTTTCACCTGCAAATAAAGGTCTAAGCTCTTATTTAAAGATTTTAGAAGGTCAGTGAATTTATCTTAGAAAAAGAAGGTGGCTTCCCCATATTTAGGATAGGAAGAGGGTACCTGGAGCCCACAGAAGCCCAGAACTTGAGCCCTTACCCACTGCAGGCTGGCAGGACCTCAGGAGAAAAGGGAGGGCCAATGTGACGTATTTGAAGGCTGGCCCTTGAGCACTGGGGCTTTAAGGAAAGAGGAAAGGGCCGTGGTGGTCCAGACTGCAGACAGTGGAATGGGCACTTGTGAGCCTGTAGTGTTCTTGAGCCAGACTTTTTTCTTATTTTCTTGATGTCCTATAAGAAAAGCTCTGGGGTTCTTTATGATCTGATAGAGGGGGTGAGGGAGCCCCAATTGAAACTGATATCGGACCTCTGATTGGCCTTGGTGAACAGAAGTTGGGAGTGCGGCTTCACTTGTTTAAAAGAAATATAGAGGGGAATGAAGGAAGGTGGGGAAAAGGATGTGTTTGTCAAAAACATAAAATAAAAGAAAGCAAGGGGGTGATTCATCTACCCAAATATTGTGAGCCACAAACATCTGTTACAATGATTGAATGCAGGGCTCTGTGCATTTATTGGGCTAGTTTTTCAGAGGTGTTCTGTGTAGCTGACTTAATTGGATTTACCTTGGCATGAAACATTCAGCCTCAAGACCTGCTGATGTTAGAGTGGAAATTCACTACAACTAGTGCCAGAGACCCTGGAAATATAAGATACGTTGTGGATAATTTTTTTTTGGGGGGGGGAAAGGGGCTTTCTAAAGGTATAGTGCCTCCAGGATATGTTCTTTCTGAGCTTGACTCATGGTAATTCCCTGCCTGCTGTACCATCCTGCAGATTAAAATTGGGCACCCCTAGTTACTGGTGTCATTTCCATGCTGGTGCTGCTCAGAGTGAGCCAGGGTGGGATTGGAAAGCACTGGAGATGGGGATAAGCCCAAACATGAGTCTGAAACCAAACCTTTCTCAAGCTATTGCCTAATTGCTTGTAACTGAACAAACACACATTATCCAATTTTAAACCTGAATGGTCAAGTCTGGGACTCGACAACATTCAAAGCCCAGGGATGAATCCAACACACATTCACAGTGTGGGAACTGGCCAGGTTCCCTTTATCTTCTCTTTGGAACGATTTCCATTTGCTCTTTCTGAGAATGCCAGGGGTTGCAAGAATCAAATTTTGAGTGTGCCCTGTTCCTGTTGAAAATTGCTCTTTCTGAGAGTTTTGCTCTCAGCCCCTTTTGCATTTCCTCCATATCTTTAAACCAGAACTCGATCTCTTTGAGTAAGGAAGTGCACTTTATACTTTATCATCTGTGTATGTAGTTGCCGGCACACTTAGGGCATTGCTGTTGAATCAAGTGAAACACAGTGGTTGTTTGTAAATGTTTGAGGGGCTGTCCCCCTCATCATAAGTCCATGAATTCTAATGTATAAAGAACTTTAATTTAAAGAGCTCATTTGAGCCTTACTGAGTGCCATGGTGTTGGTATTATCACCTATGCAAAAAGAGGAAAGTTCAGAGCAGAAATATAAAAACAGAAAATATTTTTTTTAACTGAAAGAAATAAAAAGTTTGACAGCCCCTGTACCCTTAAACTGAGATGTAGTCAGATGTAGCCGTGTCCTGTGGAATGTTGGGCGATACACACAATCACAAAACATATATGTACATGTGACTATATGAATGTCATGTATGTGTATATTACATACACTGACATGTGTATACACATACATGCATATATATATACACATATATCCCAAAGGACAAATATCCAATCATCCAGTGAAATGATTTGCTCAGGGTCATATACCAGGATTCTGAATAGAACTCCTGAGACTTTTTGCACTGGTTCTTGGAATTTGTTGTGTAGAAGAGGGAGTAGATAATTCTGCATCGTTCCAGGAGACATCTTAGACTAAGGAGTAAATATTACTCTAGGAGGCAGACTTCAGCCTGATATATGAAAGTACTTTCTTAATAGAGATGATACAACTATATATCCATAATACAATGGTAGATTTTTAAAAAGCCCTATTTCCAGAGCAGTCTGTATGGTATAACATTTTTATAAAAAGGAAGGAAATGCATATGTGCATAGTAAAGAAAGTTTACTAAGGTTGGGTCTAAAATAACAGTAGTGTACTTTTCTTTCTTTTTAATACTCTGTGAGTCTTATCTATGAGTCTGTGTTTCTTCTGTTATAAAAATAATAATGTGGAAAAGGGAAAGGAACTTGCTAATAATCAGAGCTGTTCAAAGGCAGTACAGGTTATAAAGCAATAAACCACCCCTTACCAGGCTAAATGACAGGGATTCCTTAGTAGGTGAACTTGCCGTGTAGTTATCAATGTGAGAAGATGGCCTTTAATTCCAGCTCAATCCTAAAATTCTGTAACTTGGAATTCTCATCCTGCCTGTATTTTTCAAAGCCAGTGATAAACACTCTGACAATCATGGCTCCCAGTCACTTAAAGTGAAAAAGTGCTAGGATATTTTTTATTTTTAACCAGTGCAAAATACAAAATATTCTTGATTTGTATTTAATTCCTATGAGAGCAAAGTGAGAGGGGTACTGAGTTTTGTGTAGGAGCTGGGTTGGTTGCCTAGTAACTGTCAGCACCCAAACTGCAGCTCACCTCCCTTTGGCAGCCCCATTCCATCATGACTGAAGTCAGGCCAACGTAGCAACCTCTTTATGGTAAACCGCTACCTCCTCATTCTATGAGGTAGATAAATAATTGGCAAATAAAAGGGTAACCCCTTTAAGATCCAGGCTATCCTTTTCTCCTGTTTTTTTTTTTTTTTTTTTTTTTTTTTTTTTAATTTCTGAAAACATTTTAAGTGGCAGTGATCTTCCAGCAAGGCTTGAAAAGGAAAAGGAAGACCCTACAGTATTGCTTGTCCATGGGGCCACTGTTAGAGGGAAGCAGTGACTTCAGTTCAGCCATTCTGGCAGATGCCTCACTTTGCTGTAGAAATGAGGAAAGCTATTTGTCAAGGATCAAAGCCATGAGCTGTCATCAGGGCAAACAGGAGTGGAATTGGGGGGGCTCTCAGAGATTTTGACCATGCACAGGTCACCTGGGCCTCACATTATGAAATGAAAGAAACCCTGTGAACAGATACACCAGCTCTTAGAGCACCATAAATGAAAGAGAAGACACAAATACTGAGCACAGTTTCATCACATTCATCCTATGAAATTTCTCTCGCAGACAATGTGTTAAGCTGATAGGATCTGAAGGACTGAGTCCTTACCTGCAGATTCTTTAGATAATGGTCAGTTCTCTGCTTGTTCCAAGTAATCTATCAGAAATAACAAGGGGGTAGGCAGCTGCTGCTGCTGCTGTGCAGGACGTAGCCAGCAGAGAGGGGTTCTCTCCTGAAATAGCCCCACACTTCTTCAGGGAAAATTTCATAAGAAAAAAATGCAGTTCAACAAATGAGAGAAATTTTTGCACCAGAGTTTCCTTTGTTATTTTTGCTATCTTTAGGAGAGAAGGTGAGAATGACTCTGTATTTGTTATATAATTACAGGATATTTTGCTGGCATCTGTGTCCAGTTTTAATGCTGGGCTTTTCAACTGAACAGCCGGTTAGTATTCAAAGCCCACGACAACCTGTCTTCCCTGATTCCCCCAAACCAGAGTTTTGAACTCAAGTTACAGCCTTTTAGAGCCTCTATGTCTTTGCACATGGTTAATTTGCAATTATAGCTTCCATTTCCCCTCTTTATATATTATATTGCAGAGACAGCATTACAGTACAAAGGAAGAAACCATTTTTAAAACAGAAATACAATGCCATCATAAAGTGTCAATTATTTTTATTTTATGTTCCCTTCTGCTCCTTATACGGAAGCATTGCACTTTACAGAGATTTTTGTAGAATTAGTTTTTGTATTCTGCCATTCTGAGTTAACTTTGTGTCATAAATACCTTTTTCCACTTATCATGATTGTTTGTAATTGCTCTATGACATAATATCATAGGGTGTGATGCACCATAATTTCCTAAGCCTCTTCTTACTGAACTTTTGGGTCATTTTATATTTTGCACTATTATAGATAATGATGTAAAAACAAGCTCTCTTTACATTTTAATAAAGACCCTTGATGGGCTACTAAGAGACATCACTAGCTGTGTAGTTGTTTGTTAGTGTTCCTTATATATGATTATAATGCCATTGACCTATTGTCAATGACCTGTGAATTCAGGGAAACTAGAATTCAGACACTCCACTGTGAGTGCTTCTCATGTCTGAAAATGAACTTCATTAAAAAAAGGCAATTTAACAAAGTTCAGAAAACACCCTGTTTAACTAGAACATTTGAGCAGAGAATGTTCAACTTAATTGAATTTCCTGGTATTTGCTACGGCTGCCATCATTAGCTTATGTTTATGTAAAAGTTAGAGTTTAGAAAGCAATTTTCACAATACAGTGCTTTATATAGTGTCACTTGGGATTGGTTCCCAACAACGTGTGTGAAATATTTACTTCACTTTGTGTCATGTGGTGCTGTAAAATGCCTTTCACAATGGTGAGTGCAGTTTCATCCCTTTTGAAAAGGGCGCCTTGCAGACTCAGGTGATGGTGTAACATTATCAATTCAATTGGAGTAGAGTGGCCCCAATTTGGTGAAACTTGAGAATCGTCTACAGAATTCAAGGCATTCCCTTGCATGTGTGACTGTTTTTTTGTTTGTTTGTTTTTGTTTTGTTTTCTTACAAAATTCCAGATATGACTATTAGGGGCTGTCCATTTGTTCTTTCTCATCACAGTGGATTACCAGGTAACTGAGGACTTTGGCATTTAGCATTCATAGAGCTCCAGAACTTGTAGAGGCTGTGATGATGATTTAGGTGAGCAATTTAAAGCCCAGAAGGGTCGTGAGATTGACTCAAGGATTAGGATTTGACTTAAAAACCCTTGAGTTAATGATTTATTATCCAGTGTTCTTTCTCCTAATTCATGGTTATATTTAGCTTTATTGCATTTCTTCTTGGACTCTTCTTGAAGCAGCCAGTAGCAGTTGATGATGCTTCACTAGACACATTCAGACACCTTATACTTGGTTTTGCTGTCTACTCAGTTGACAGGACTGCATTAAATAATAAAGCAGGCAGACATTTGATTTACTTTCATTCTTTTGTTTATTTGGTTACCTTTTATTGCATACCTGTGTCATGTTAGGATACCTGCTAGGCACTCAGAACACAGATTCCAAAGACACAGTAGCAAGGCATGTAGTTTGGTCATACATATCAGGGTTTGCATCTCAAGTTATCATTTATTAACCATAAACTTGAGAAAATTACTTGACCTCTCTATCAGTGAAGAGGGTAACAGAAGAAAGTCGAGAAGTCCAGTGCTTCATACTCCTATCCTGTTTTATTGAGAAATATCTGAATCCTTAAGTCTCTGGAGGAAGTGGATTCCAGTCTTCCCTAGGTCACCTCAAGGGCATTGTGGTGCTTGGTGCTTGAGTGTCTATAATGAGAAGAATAGGTGGTGAAATGGCAGAGGAGCATTCCAGAGGTTGGAGGATTCAATAACACAGTTGAGTCTCTTTTGCTGGAAAGCATTCATCCCAGGAGGATGGCATGTGCCCTTCTTGGGATCCAGAATAACCACCCCCATGTCCCTTTTGGCTTCAGTGCTAGACCTTGTTTTGCATTAGCCTTTATTTCTTTGTCTCTGTTACACTTCCTTATTCCTTGTCCATGGGCTTTAGTTAGTCATTCTGGTCTTCCTTGACTGGTCTCACAATTTAAAATTTTAGGAAGAAAGGGTTCTTTCTATCCCAGGAGACCTGTACTCCTTTTAAGAGCTCCAAGTTTCACTCTACTGAGCAGCACTGTATACCAAGAGATGAGGTAGATTTTTCTCAAAAATTTTAAAAGAAAAAAAATTATAATATTTCTCCAAGGATTGTAAAGTTCTTCCTACCCTCCCTAAATGTGTAAGATTAGGTAATGGTACAATTTTATAAGTACGTGTGAGTGAGTGTATCAAAGAAGGTCTGTTTCAAGATTTTCTGCCACTGCTTATATTACGATATAATTGGCAACTCTGCTCATAAAGGGAAAAACAGTAATGAAGATGGTGAGATGTAATCTCTGGTAGGGCATTCCTTTTGAAGGGCACCTGTTACTCATATCTTGAGTCATGACTTACCAAACATCTGTTAATCAAGGCTAAAAACTTTGGAGCCATCTTATATGCTGCATTTTTTTTATCCTGTCTTTCAGTTGGCATTCCTTCACTGACTTCCCTTATGTTGCTTTGTTATAGTCTCCCTGCCCTCTCAGCAGGACCATTCTACTTACCCCAAGCTACTCTTCCCTTCACTCTATCTTTCCTGCTGATTTCCGTTGTAATTTCCTCAAACCTAGATATAATGTCATTTTCTTGCTAAAGAATCTCTGATGGATCTTGACTGCCTACAGAAGAAATTCTAAACTCCTTTGTGTAACATTTTGCCCCCATTCGCCTATCCAGTCTTATGGCCCATTACTTCCTCAAATGATTCATTTACTGTGATCATGTGTTCCCTGAATTTCCCCCAGGTTTACCTATTTTGCATCTGTAATTCTCTGCTGCTGGGGCACCATCTTCTCCCTTTTCCTTCCTCTTGAAATCCTAACTTTCTTTAATATCCCTTTCTACCCCATGAAATTGTCTTTGACCCTCATCTCCCCTCCAGTTTGGAAATAAGCCTTTCCTCCTATATATTCCCATTTCAAGTTGTTTGGGCATTCTCCCATGTAATTACTTGGATGTAAGAGTCAAGAACCCAGTAAAGAGGCCTAGGTTAGAGACACATATTTGGGAGTTGTCGGAATATAGATGGTTAAGTCATTTGACTAGATGAGGTCTCTTAGGCAAGAGTGAGCCAGGAGGAACACCAGAACTTTAGAAATACAGGAATGTGGCTCTGAGTATGTCGTGTTTAAATATATCACCTAATTCTATTACAGAGCAGACATCAATCATTGACCATTGATTGAATTAGAAGTGGAGTCAGTATTTCCTGAACCTGAAATTTCAAATGTTTAGGTTTTCCTTGTACTAAGGATAGAGGTATCAACTATACCCTCTCCAGGGTATTGAACCACCAGCCATATATTTCCCACGAACCACTGCCCTAAGAAACAATGGCTTTCAATAGAATCATGCATTCATTCAAAAACATTCAAAGACCACTTCTTCTGTAACATGCACAAGGAATATAAAAATTAATATACCAATGACATGATGAAATGCTTATAAGAGAAAGAGAACATACATGGAAACAGGCCAGAATTTACAATAAATAATAAATGATAAATGCTACCACAGGGGCAGTAATGGGCAAGATTTTCTCTCATCCAGCTACCTGGAGGAGAGAGTGAACATGCTGTTGGGTCTTTCTCCAAAAATTACTGTGGGAGCACCAACATCTAACAGTTTAGTGCAAAAAGACCCCTCAAATCCTGATGCTTGATTTTCTTCAGGGTTTGAGAGACAGCATAGTGTAATGATAAAATCCTGAACATGAAAGTCCAAAAGATCTGGGTTCAAAACCTGGTCTTGCCACCTGTGTGTTAACCTGGGGTGAGCTATTAAACCTTCCCTTGAAACCCAGGACATCATGTGTATTACCTCCCAATGTGGTCCTAAGGTGGAGACGAATCTCTTTGTAAGAGCCCAGCACGCCTTCCTAAATCCTTTTGTTTTGTTCTTATTTTCATTCCCTTTACCTCAGGTATAGCAAGAGGAGTGGAACATTAACTGGAAACTCTCTTGACCACCAGCGATGTCTTTTGGACTACCTGAAACGTGAGAAAGTGAAAAAAAAAAAAAGAATTTCAACTCTTTCTAGTGGATTGGGAAGGGAAGAGTCTTTTTTCTTTATATCCAAGCACCCAATTCCAGCTAATAGAAAGTTTTATTATGTTTGTACGTAAAGTTAAATGAGTCATCCCAGGAAGCAGTGGGTAAAATGAGTGATTGTGAGACAAGCAAAATATTTCTGTGTACCGCATTCCTATTTTTCTATTAAATGAGTCACAGAAAGGAAATATGGAACTGGGTCTCCAGAGACCAGCCTGTTAAATAAAAAATTCAACCCAAAGCTTAATAACAGAAAAAAAGTGCACCACATACTACTCTTCCAGATGGGAACTCAATGACACAGTTGAACTAATATTTACTATTTACAAAAGCAAGAAAAATTGAACTACAACCTCTCCTTATTCTCAGATAATAGAAAACAGAATACGGTTTGGAAAGAAAGTTTTCTAAAGTTGATTGACTCTAAGTGAATGCTGCTGTGCTGTGCAGCCACAAATGCCAAAGACCAGCATCCCACCTGATTCATGGTTTAGATGGTTGTAATTATCTACTTCTGTGTAAGAAACAGTCCTCAAACTTAATGGCTTAAGCAACTAACTGATATATCTCATGATTTCTTAGACAGGAATTCAGGAAGGGCTATGCTGGGTGATTCTTCTGTCCCCTGTGGCATTGATTGAAGTCACTTGCCACTCGCAGAAGGGCCAGTCTGGAGGGTCCAAGATGGCTTCACTCACACTTCTGGCATCTTACCTGGGGTGGCTGGAAGGCTGAATTCAGTGGGGACTCTGAAATGGAGTGTCTAAATATGGCATTTCCCAAAAGGGGATCTCAGGGGAGTTGGGTTTCTTCCGTGGTGGCTCAGGGCTTCCAAAGTGAGCACTCCAATGGCATGGGTGGAAGCTGCATGGCTTCTTATCACTAAGATCCCAGACCTTAGTGATAAGGCCCCCTTATCTTAGGTCCCAGACCATCAGGCCACCACATTTTATTGGTCAAGGAGGTCACCAAGGCCAGCCCAGATTCTGAGGGAGAGAAATTTCCTTGACCTCTTAATGGGAGAAGTAGCAAAGAATATATGTGACCATTTTTAATCTACTACACATGCTCATATTGTGGTATATCTTACTCATGGGTCATAAATGCTAGAGACATTTTGAATTCAAGTTCCTCATTCTTTCCTGTTATTTATCTGTCTCTGGATGAACACATAACTGCACACTATGATGCTTGCTTACTGCAGTCACTTCTCACTTTCTGCCTAAGGGCAGATGGACTGTCTGGGTACTTAATGCTCACCTAAAGTGTCCCTCAGCTAAAGAAGGGTAAGAGCCAAAGGATAAATGCTCCACCTCCTTTCCCCACAGGTGGGACAGTTCTAAGTGTGTTCTACAGAGTTGCCTAGAGGTCTCTGGCATGATTGAACCCCAGTTGCCCACAGCAATAACTTGCTCATCTACTCACCATGCATTTCTTTTAGTTCTTCTCTGTTTCAATTTCCAACTCTTCTACCAGTGCTTCCTGAGTTGTTCTTCCACATAAATTGCTTTTAGAGTGTTTACTTCTGGAGGATCCAAACTAATGGACTGATAGTATTTTTAGATCATGGCATTAAAAGATCTGGCTCTAGATTTCACTGCACCATGGGGAAGAGAGTTCCCCTCTTCCAGACCCAATGACATCACTCATAACTTAAGGGTTGTTGACCTGATGGTGATAAAATTGAGTCTTGCTTTTTCTTAAGTTTCTTGCCCAAGGCTACATGGCTGGTAGGTGGCAGTGTGCCAGGAATAGAATACTGGTTTCTTTTTTTTCCCCCCACTAATCTTCAAAATGTACTTTTTATTTTTTAAGATTGTTTTTTTAATGCAATTTTATTGAGATATAATTGCATAACATGCAATCATTCAAAGTGTGTAATCAGTTGTTCACAGTATTGTCATATAGTTATGCTTTCATCACTACAAACTTTGAACTTTTTCATTACTCCAAAGAATAAAATAAAAATTAAAATAAAAAAAGAACATCCAAGACATCTCACTTCCCTCCTCCCCATATTGTTCATTTACTTTTTTTAAAATACAGTTTAATTGAGATATATGCACACACCCTACAGCCATCCTCAGTAGAACACTGGTTTCTAATTCCTGGTTCTTGCCTCTGCATAATAGGGTTTTGAGCTGGTTACCTTAGCTCTTAATTCTATGTGTTCACAGGCATGACCGGATGACACAATGAAGATGTATTTGAATACAAACACACACACACACACACACACACACACGTGCACACACATTTGCTGTCAGTAAGTAGCCTGCCTTGGTTAGTTCACCAATCAAGGTTAGAGGTCTATTCTAAAAAGCCATAAATGAAAAGATTGTTCATCTTATATGCATTTATCTATTCATATTTAAACTAGATGATTTTTCAACTGGCCTTATTCCTAAAGGGACAATGAGAACCTTTTAATCTTATAGCCAGTGGGATACCTAGAACATTTGAACCTGGAGCAAAAGATCTTTTTTAACACCTTATGTTCTGGTTTGCTAAGGCTGCCATTATGCAAAATACAAGAAGTGGATTGGCTTTTATAAAGGGGCTTTATTAGGTTACAAATTTACAGTTTTAAGGCCATAAATGTGTTCAAACTAAGGCATCAACAAGAGAATACGGTCACTGAAGAAAAGGCCAGTGGCATCTGGTGTTCTCTGTCACATGGGTAGACACATGGCCAGAGTCTACTGGGCCTCTTCCAGGGTTAGCTTCTGGTCTCCATTGCTTTCTTCAGAATGTCTCTGGGCTTCTGTCTTAGCTTCTGTCTTTCAGCTCCTGTGCATCCTTACTTGTTTCTCTGTTTCTCTTAGAACATTTCTCTCTTAAGTGTCTGGGGATCCTCTCTTAGCTTTTCTGGGGCAAACTCTGGGCTTTATCTCTTAGCTTAGCATCTCCAAACATCATTCTTTCTGCATCTCCAAGTGTCTCCAAGCATCTGAGTCTTTATTAGCTCTTAGCTTCTCATGGGGGCAAACTCTGGATTACATATTTTAGCTTCTATCCAAAATGTCTCTTTCACCTTCTCTGAGCTCCTTCTCTCTATGAGCTCTCTTAAAGGACTCCCGTAAACTAATCAAGGCCCACCCTGAATGGGTGGGTTCACACTTCCATAGAAATAATTTAATCAAAGGTTTCACCCACAGTTGGGTGGGTCACATCTCCATGGAAACATTCAATCAAAAGGTTCCACCCCACAAGATTGAATTAAAAGATCTTGGCACTTCTGGGGTCCATAGCAGCTTTAACTGGCACACCTCCCTCATCTATACAACAAAATTATTTTCAATAATAACCTTGTAATATTTATGAGTAATAATTATTTACTTGATCTATTCTGTAGTTTTAAAATATTTAACAATTTAAAATAAAATTTAATTTTAAAGAAAGTCTTCAAACCAATAAAATATTTCACGCACGAACCAAACTTCACCCATATCAGACGAAACTATTACGTCTTACAGTTTGCCCTGTTTCACTGCTTTAAATTTCAAACACAAATAATAACTCCAAGTAGTCACAGAAAATGACAGAATTGAAGTAACTCAAATTCTGCTTCCTTGTCTTTAAAAACTATCTTAGTTTGCCAGGCTTCTGTGACCAATACCCCACAATGGGTTGACTTATACCCTACAATGGGTTGACTTAAAGATTGATAATTTATTGGTTCACAGTTTGAAGGCTAGGAGAATCCAAAATTAAGATATTAGCAAGGCTTGCTTTCTCCTGTAGTCTGGTGCTGGCTGCTAGTAATCCTTGGGGTTCCTTGGCTTGTATTTCTGTCTCCTGTTACTTGGTGATTTGATCCTTCTTTTGTCTGTCCTTCCAGTTCCCACCGACTTTTGTTTCTGGCTCCTCCCTGTGGTTTTCTCCTACTACCGTCCTCCCTTTTCTTTTTGTTATAAGGCCTCAGTAACATGGATTAGGTAAGGCCCACCTTCGTTCAGTTGGGCCATGTCTTAACTAAAAATAACATCTTCAAGAAATCCTGTTTACAGTGGATTCATACCCACATGAATGCCGATTAAGAACATCTAAATTGAGGTACATAATTCAATTCACCACACAGTCGTTGCACTCTCCATATTTATTTTGAATCTTTTGTTTAAGTGCAGGCATCTGTAGTACCGCAGAGTTGGAGATATGATCTGTGCTCAAAGCAGATAGCTAAAGAAAGCTGAAATACTTTTCTACCATTATGAACCTAACTTTCAAAACAGATGCATGTAGCTGAGTCCTTATGTGATGGCAGCTGAAGGTATAAATAGATTCTTTGAATTAACTTCCAAGTAGAGAAAATGCTTATTAAAGGATGTATTATGGATTAAATCATATCCCCCACAAAAACATGTTCAAGTCCTAACCCCCAGTCCTATGAGCAAACTCATTTGTAAATAGGATCCTTGAACAAGATGTTATTAGTTAAGATGAGGCCAGACTGAATCAGAGAGGACCTTAATCCAATATGATTGGTGTCCTTATAAGCAGAGGAAATTTGGACATAGTAGGAAACAGATGGGAGAGAGATGGTCATGTGATCGAAGCAGAGAACGAGTTATGGATTGCTTGGCAAACCACCACCAGAATGCCACAGACTTCGAAGAAAGCATGGACCTGCTAACACCTTGATTTTGGGCTTCAAGCCTCCAAAACTGTGAGATATTAATTCTTGTTGTTTAAGCCAGCCTGTGTGTGGTATTTATTATAGTGGCCCTGGCAAACCAAGATAAGTAATTTTAAAATGTGCTGTTTGAAGCTTACATGAGCAGTATATTATTAATACCAAACAATAACTGCAACAGCTCATAGAACTTGGACCAAAAAATATTTTGGGGGAAGGGAGAAGAGTATTTTATTTCGTACACTGTTTAGAATCACTGGCATGGGGGGCACCTGGAGATGAATACAAGGAGGCTAACTTTTAGGGGGTTTTAGAATTGCTTTCAAATTTTCTACAGGCAATGCAGCCATTACTGCCTCCATCTGGGGTGGCTCATGGCCCATCACCCTGCTCTTGATCCACCACTGCTTGCAGCTCTCCTGGGCCACCTCTCTTTGTATAGATGAAGGGCGAGGGATTTAGGCTGCAGTCTGAATTTCTGCAGAAGTGGGGATTATCTCTGTGAGTTCATTATATCTGTGTGTTTGTCCTCAGATATGTGAGCCAAGAGCTTGGGTAGGCAAGCGGAAGACAAGCCTGTTCCTATCAAATCTTGCACTTGAAGAAAAGATTGTAATTTAATACAGTTTAAAGTTCTTCGATTCCATTGAAGTCTTTCGAAGAAGTTGTGGCACAAGATTGAGTGTAATCTTGGAAAAATGAATAGGTGTGCAAAAGTAATGATGAGTCAAGGCCCAGGAAGCTTTTCTTGTCTCAGTGTGATGGGTACCAGTTTCCCCTGTTGTTGGTGAGGAACAGGTTTGGGCCAAGTAACACAGAGAAAAAGTTAATTTTGTGTTTCTTAATGAGTTTACATGTTCAGAATTGTTTTGTGAAAACTGATGATGATTTGTTACTTTACTGGTACAACCCCCTCCCACCCCCCAATTTCACCATGGTCCTGCATCATTTCTATGGGTCAAGTCCCAAACTTCTCAGTTTCTTAGCCCAGGCAGCCCAATATCCAAGCCACTAAGAAAGTGGGGGACAGGAGTGGTGTCTGCAGCTCGGATAAGGGAAAGATGAAGCCCTGTATGCAGGCCTTCTCCTTTGAGATCTCCCAGTCCTCCATGATGTAACACTTTGCCATATCCTTGAAATTTACTGTTTTGATGTAAAATTTTTGGAGATACAGAAAATTGCACAAAACATCACGTTGGGTTCACTTATCACTGACCCTGTTTAGCATAGTCAGCACATGGTAATAAGTGAAAACAGTGTCCGTGAACACAGCTGTGTTACCAGCACCTAGATCAAGAAACAGACGTCAGCATCACACCAGGAAACGCATGTGCCCTCTCCTGGTTTCCGTCTCCTTCCCAAGGGTAACCGCCATCCTGGCTTCTAACCCCATAGATTAGTTTTGCCCGTTTTCAAACTTCATCTAGGTTGAATTTAGGTAGAAGCATGTGCTTTTTTGTGCCTGGCTTTTTTCACCCAACGTTATGTTTGCAAGATTTGTCCATGTTGCTGCCTGTCATAGTTTGTTCATTGTTTTTGCTGCATAGTGTTCTGCTGTATTGTTATACCGCAGTTTCTTTTTTAGTTCTACTGTTGATTAACACTTGGGCAGATTTCTGGCTTTGGCTACTATGAATGTGTCTTTTGGGGGTGTATTTGTTAGGGTTCTCCAGGGCAACAGAAGTGACGAGATATATATATGTATATATATATATATATATGATGTAAATATTATGAAATTTATTATAGGAATTGGCTCATGCCACTGTGGGGATGCGCAAGGCCGAATTCCGTAGGGCAGGCCACAAGCTGGGCACTCTGCTGAAGATTTTCTGTGAATCCCCAGGAGAAGGTGACTGGCTAAAGTACAGATGCCAATTCTTCCATCTGACTGCTGAAATCATCAATTCTCCTTTTAAGGCCTTCAGCTGATTGGATGAGACCTCTCTCATTGTTGAAGGCAATCTCCTTAGTTGATTATAGATGTAATTAGCCATAGATGCAATCAACTTACTGATGATCTAAATCTATGAAATGTCATCACAGTAACAATCAGGCCAGCGCTTGCTTGAACAGACAACTGGACACCATAACTTGGCCAAGTTGACGAATGAACTTAACCATCACAGGGGAACAAATATATGCATTTCTGTTGGGTATGTACCAAGGATTGGATTGCAGTATGTTTTATTTTGAAATGCATTTTCTTTTTGTTCCCATTCTCAAGACCTCCCCTCATGTCCATGCCTTAATTATCTCTCTTCTGGGCTACTGCCAGACTTGCTCATCTCCAGGCCATCTCTTTACACTCTCATTATGGTTACTATTCTAAAACTGATATTGTTTGGGGGCTACTCTTTGACTCTAGAACATTTGGTGACTCTCCATTGTCTTCAAAACATAGAGTGGCATTGGGAGTCCTCTGACATCTAGCTCCAAACCATCCTCCCAGCTTCCTCCAACCACTGCATCCTTTTGCACTTCCTGTTCATTTGTTGTATTATCTTATTTGCAGTTCCCAAGTCTGTCCAAGTCTTTGGGAAATTTTCTCAGCCTGAAAAACTTGTTTGCCATTTTCTGTTTCTCAGGTAAAGTTGAAAGTATCTAGCACAAAATAGATATTTGTTTTGGAATTATCACAGAGTAGATACTTAGATATCTAATAGGCATTGCTAACTCTCGATTCACTCATTCCCTGCCTGTTTTTCCTCCATCTTCCCTTTTTCAGTCAGAGACACCTGCCATTTGCTCAGCTCCTCAACTCAGAGCCACCTTTATGTCTGTGTATCCTCCTGCTCTCCATATCAAATCTGTGAGAAACTCTGGCTGTCTGCTTTCTCTGAAAAACATTCCCAAATCTGACTCTCATCTCCTCTGCCTTTGTCAGTTTCACACCTTTCCAACATCTCTGGCCTGGACCATACCAACATCTTTCCAACTGATCTTTCGGCTCCCTTTCTTGCTTCCTTATAATCAGCTCATCTTAGCAGCCTGAGTGAGTCATCTTTTTAAAAAGGAAACAAGTAGAGGTCATTCATTGGCCCTTAAAACCCTCAAACCCACTTGGCATAAAACCCAACCTCTTTACTGTGGTCTAGAAACTTGTACAACCTGCTGCTTCTCATTGCCCAGACTTCTCCCTGAGGGTGCCTTTCTCTGAGATGCTTCCTGAGCTCGCACAAGTCCCTCTTTATGCCCTGACCCTGCTTTATTTTCTTGAGTGCTCTTAGCACTGGCTAAAACAATATTTGTTTGTTTGTGTTTGGTCACTTCTCACTTGAATGAAGGCACTAAGAGGCAGGGGCTTTGTCTTGATTACTACTCTTCTATAAATAATAGTGCCTGGCCCATAGTGGGCCCTGAACACACATTTATTGAATGAGTGAATGTGTGAATGAATGAATGAATACATAATGAATACCCAGCACTGTAATTCTTCCACTTATTCTCCTGCTATCTTTCATGCTGCCTCTATGTGACTGATTTGCTCCTTCCTCCAGAATAATTTACACTTAGCTTTCATATTTTGCCTATTTCATTCTGCCTTATAAAATACTTGTTTGTTTGTCAGCTTCCTCTCCAGGCTGTGCTCTCTCCATCTCAGCCATCTGTATATCCTGAGTAGGCCCTGCCTGTGGGTGTCGGCAATGCGGTAAAGTCAATAACTTGTTTAAGGGATGTTAAAGGACGTTAGCCGTTTAAAGAGGGTCTGTGTGCTTGTGAAAAGGAGCTTACGAAGATCGGCATTCTTAAATATGGTAGCACTGCAAAAAAAGTTCACTTTTGGTCTTTCAGTCTCTTCTGATATCAGCTTGAGATGACCTTTGCCTAAGGAACTTTTTTTGTGTGGCAAGGCAAGGTGGCTCTTGGTGACCTATTTCCTTCCTAGTTAAAGAATCATTGGGATCCAATTTTGAAAATTTGATTGGAAGCCATACATTTAAATGTATGATATTAACCAAACTATATATTTTTCTCTTTCCAATTTAACTTAATTGGAAAGTCCAAGAAAGCAAAAGTCTTGTTTTGATTAAAGATCTCTGCTCCTATAAATAGCCTTCTAACTATAACAAAATCAGTTTCCTAGAGAATATCTTATACACAAGAGGGGGGAGTGGCTCCCAAATTGGTTTTTTTTTTTTTTTTTTTTTTAAACAAACTCAAAGCCCACTTATTATCCCAGGATCTCTAATGTTTGAACTGCCTCAGTTACTGAATATAAATGCTTTCCTTTTGGAAGCAGGGCAAAGCAACCACATAGAAAGTGCTCAGCACCAACAAAACACACCTGCATCACAGTAGCTTGTATCCAGCCTAAGAAAATGACTATGATATATCCTTTAAAGCCATTTTGTGCTGTGGTTGAAGTATTTCTGCTGTTCTTGATTCCAAAACGAAATGCCCAAGATGTCTCTAGTTCTTTCATCTGGATTTGGAGGAAAGGTGTGCAGAGGAAATATGATCTCTGCAAGGTCTTCACAGACATTTATGTTTGAATAAGCAAAGGGAGTGGGAGTGGTAGAGGTTCCAGGACTGATTTCTCTTTTGAGATTTTCTAATAGACATCGCATGAGAATTAATAATACTTTGTACATAAAGGAGGAAAGATAACTAACTCTTTGAGCCACATCTCAATTATTTTAACAATCAGTCAGGTTTTCTTTTTTCTCCTTCATTTTCTGTCATTCTGTAAATAGGGCAGATAATTAGGTCATCAGAATAAGAAAAAAAGAATCTGAGATAACATCCTATTGAATTGCAAATTTCAACATTACTGCAAGTGTAAAAAAGCAGCAAAGGAGATCTTTATGTGAATTTCTTTTAAGTTCCATGCTATTTTAGAGATAATAACCATATGTATAAAATAACTTGAGACATACAGATAGTCCTAGCAACTTTAATCGTATTGTATTTCAATTCATTTCATCATATCTCTAAAGCCAAATTAGTGCACTTTTGTGAAAATAAAATGCAAAGTGACATTAGCTTATTACAAGAATAATGCAATAATAAACATCCATTGGAGAATTTTACTTTAAAATTCAGACATTTACAATTAAGGGGATCCATGTATGACAGAATAAGTACATTATCTAGTATCAAAAGCCAGTCTTTCCCCTGATGACAATTTGTTTCAGTTTTGGCCTCACCATTTATTAATGACATAGACTTGGATGGATTACTTGGCTTTGTTTAGCGTTCTCGGTGTAAGTAGCAACCAAGACTCTGGCTTACTTTGATATAAAAGGAATTAATTGAAAAGATAACAGATAACTCATCAAATGGATGGGAAGGCTAGAAAACCAGGTGGAAGAAAACAGTCAGGAACAAAAGGAAATTAGGTAGCTAGTCCCACAGTCAACGTCCTGTCCTAGGAGCATCTGTTTGGGGGCTGCTATCACCATGCCTGGACACTGGTTGCCACCACACTAGATACTGCCATAGCCACCCTGGACATTGGGCGCCATGCACATCATGAGCAATGGCAGACACAGCTTGGTGTTGGAGAGCCCCAGGGCTTAGTCCTTGGTCCTCTTCCCACCACCATCTACACTCAATCCCTTGTAATTGCACCTGGCCTCATGGTTTCATACATTCTCTCTGTGATGTTACCTTCCAAATTTATATCACTGCTTGGACCTCTTCCTTGAATGTAGACTCATATGCCTATGTTTCCTACTAACATCTCTGCTTGGATGTCCAAGAGAAAGCTCCACACAACAGGTCCCAAACTGAACTTCTGTTCTTTCCCTCATTGTAGTTAGGGGTTACTCCATCCTTCCACTTCCTCACTCTTTTCTTTCTCTCACTTCTCACATTCCAATGCATTAGTACATTCTCCTATCTTCAACATATATCCAGAATCAGACCTCTTCTCCCTACCTTACTGCTCCCATCTGAGCCACCATCATCTCTCATCTGGATCATCCTGTACTGGCCCCTCTCCAGTCTTCCTGCATCTGTCCTTGACCCCATCCCACCTATGTCACAGCCCACACTCAGCACAGCAGCCAGAGCGATCATGTTAAAATGTAAGTCAGCTTTTTGTGTGAACACAGTTATTTAATTTGTCAAAATAGCAAGGAGTGAGATTTCTGGGTTTATGGTAAGTGTGTGTTTAACTTTATAAGAGATGGCCATATTGTTTTCCAAAGTGGCTGTACCATTTTACCTTCCCACCAGCAAAGGATGAGAGTTCCAGTTGCTCTGCTTTCTCACTACACTTGGTATTGTCAGATTTTGTTTTTTTCATTCTAATAAGTATATGGTGGTATCTCATTGTGGTTTTAATTTGTGTTCCCCTGATAGCTAATGATGTTCAGCATCTTTTCATACACTTATTTGCTACTGTATATCTTTGATCAAGTGTCTATTTAAATATTTTGCCCATTTTAAAATTGGGTTGTTTGTTATTATCGAGTTTGAGGGTTTTTTTTTTTTATATTGTGGAATCGCATCTGTTATCAGATATGTAACTTGCCTATATTTTCTCTAGTCTATAGCTTGTCTTTTCATTCTCTTAACAGTGACCTTCGCAGATGAGAAGTTTTTAATTTTGATAAGGTTCAGTGTATCAGTTTGTTCTTTTATAGGTCATTATTTTTGTGTTTTATCTAAGAAATCTTTGACTAATTCAAGGACACAAGATTTTTTTCCTAGAAGTTTTATAGTTTTTGATTTTACATTTATGTCTATGACACATTTTGACTTATACAAATTTTTGTAGTAGCTTTATTCATAATTGCCATAGTTGGAAACAAAATAAAGTCCCTCAGCTGGGGGATGGAGAAACAAATTGTGATATAGCCATATAATGGGTATAAAAATAGAACAAGCTGCTGATAAATGCAAAAGCATGGATGAATCTCAGATATATTATGCAACATGAAAGAAGCCAGGTTCAAAAGGTTACATACTATATAATTCCATTAGTTTATATTCAGGGAAACTCAAAACTGTAAAGACAGAAAACAGATCAGTGGTTGCCAGGAATTGGGGATGGAAGAGGAAGGTTGACTACAAAGGGACATGGCAAAATTCTGGGGGAGATGTTGAAACTATTCTATACCTGAGTTGTTGTAGCGGTGGTTACACGATGGTATGCACCTGTCAAAACTCACATAACTGTACACACAAAAAGAATGAAACTTATACTGTATAAATTATATCATCTTATTTTTGAAACCCTGTAATAAATCCTTATTTGGTAAAAATAATAATTTAAAAAGTCAATCATACCATTCATCTCTTGGTCAAAACCCTTCCACTTGGAGCGAAAACCCAAATCATTCCACTGACTTTGCCCTCCTGGTTTCATGCTCACTCATCACTATTTGCTTTAGCCCCACTGGCTTCCTTGCTGTTTCTTAAACACTCCTCCTTAGAGCATTTGCACAGGCCCCTCCCTCTGTCTGGATGCTTCTCCCCCAAGATTTATGGTTTTCAAGAAGTATGCTGAGATGTCCTGGGGCACTGAATTGAATCCAGATATTCAGGATATTTTAAAATTCACGGGAAGTACATCAGTATCTGTTGGACATCACACACAGTACTAGCTGGGGGTGGTTCATAGTTTCAACATTAGATGGCATGGTATTATTTTCGATGATATCACAGTTTTGCAAAAACCAAAACAAGAAAAGAGCAGTTTGGTAGTTAACAAGCAAGTGTTGTGTGAAAATCGGCATGGATCAGGAAATGAGAGATTCAAGGATTCCAGGGATTGAGAAGTTGTGGTGTGACCAAACAGTAATTAGAATTACCTTCTAGTGAAATTAATTGTGGTTATTTAAGAATGAGGCAAAAATACTATTTTTGCTATTAAAGATAAGTAACCATGTCAACACCTTGCCATAGAAATGACCCCACTATCACTACTTCTCACCACTTCACCCTTTTGTGATGGGTCAACCCCCCATTTGAATTCATGCAATGGAGACTTTCTTAACTTAAGGAGAGAGCAGAGAGGCTGTATAGCCCAAACAAAGGGACAGATGCCCACTTTATGATGTAAGCTCTCCAAGCTTGGGTTCACTCGCATATCTCATAGAGCTACCAATAGCACCTACTTTTCAAGGGCATTTGAGGATGAAATCTAATGCCTGAAAAGTGGTTATCAAAGTGCTGGTACTCGAAGTGGCCATTTGAATGGGTCTTTCCTCCGTAGGACCAAAATAGACCATATGAAATATGGAGTGGTTGTAGATGGATAAATTCATCAAAAGAGAAATTTGGAAAACATGAGAGGTTTTGTATCTCATACCCATCTCAGCCAACTGAGAGCTTTTGTGACGATTCTGATTTTCAGAGATTCAATTTTCATAAGGTCCTCCATAAATGGTAGTGTTTGTTTTTGATGTACATTTCAAAGAAAAGTTGCAATTTAATATTTTTGAGTCTTCTGCAAGTGTATATAGGTATCTATTGAGTAACTAGTCAATTCAAACAAAGCATAAAATAATCTCTTCCACCCAACCTTTCCTAATCCTCAAGGGGTAATTAATTCACACAAAAAGTAGAATCTGAGTGCTCGTGTATGACTGTCAGTATTAACAGTGGCTAGAAGTCAGCTTAGGTAGGAACAGTGGGAAAAGATTTTTGTGACAAGCTCTTGTTAATTCTCTTAAAATTGTTCCTGGACCTAATAATCTCAGAATTTGAAACTATTGATTTCTTTTTTTTTATTGGCACCATCACTTTCCTGGTAGACTGGGCATCAATTATCACTGCATCTTGGATTCAGTAATTGTTTAATTTGATAAATATCCCCCTAGTATTATTATTTATCTAAACTTTCTTCTTTGCTCTTCAAAAGGTTTTCTTTTGTAATATTTAAGTTTGTGATGTAATTTTCTCTTGCCCTACTTACTCTTTTAGTTACTTCTGTTCTTATCTTACCCCTTATAGTAGTTTGAGTTATGTACTCCAAAAAAAAAACATGTTCTTAATTTTAATCCCATTCTTGTGGGTGTGAACCCATTGCAAATAGGACCTTTCGACCATGTTATTTTTGTTAAGATGAGGCCAACTGGATCAGGATGGATCTTAATCCTATTACTGGAGACCTTATAGAGAGAAAGCCAGGAGAAGCCAGAAGTCATTGGGAACCAGAAGAGAGAGGACAGTGCCACGCCATGGCAGAACCAAGGAACCCAAGAAACTGGCAGCCAGCTTGAACACTACTAACCCTAGGAGGAAGCAAGCCTTCTAGCCTCCAAAAACATGAGACAATAAATTCCTGTTGTTTAATCCAACCTGTTGTGTGCTATTTGTTATATAGCAGCCTGGAAACTCAGACACCCCCATATTCCTTGCAGGCAAGAATGTTCACATACATCATTGAATCCCCTGAAATGCTTGGCGACTGTCTTGTCCATGCTTGATGCTCAGGAAGAATTTGTTGGGATAGGGGGAGAATTTATGACAGCCTCTCTTGTTCGTGGATTCCTGTCTTTTGTGCTGTTTCCAGAATTTGAGCCTCTACTTAGCTTTGCTGTTTTGTTCTATCACTCCCTAATCTGAAGCTTTGCTAACAAGATTCCCAGCTGCTTTAAAAAATGCTTGGAGTAAATGCCAGAAGGTACAAGTGGCATTTACTCAGAAAATATTTTTAGAGCAACTGATGCTGTTTACAGTTATAGTGATAATTGAAGGCATCATTTTCAGTTCAGAAGCAAGTAAACAAAAGGGTCTTCTCAGCTTGAAATGTATTGTCTTTTTAAAACATTTATCTAGCCTGGAGTGTCAACTTATTCTTATCCTCCACCCTCTACTTGACACCAGCAGCCACATTATTACTTAGAAGAAAACCACAAACAGTTTGAATTTAATTTATATTTTGTATATTTCAGTTTTTAATTAAAAATATTCTGAGTAGGTAACATGTGCATGGGACAAAGTACAAAAAACACAAAATGTTATACAGTGGAAAATAAAACTATTTCCTAACCCTTTCTTCTGTCATTCTAGTTTCCTTCCCCAGAGACATTTAGTGGCTTCTTGTGTCTTCTTCCAGGTAAATTTCATCCATTCACTTATTTATTTTACCCCAGTGGCATATACTGTAGTGCATCTTGCTTTTTGTCAATAAAAAATAAATCTTTGAGTTCCTATCACATTATATACAGACCCTGGTTTATTCTTCGTAATGTCAGCAAAGTTTTCCATCATGCACATGGACTATTTATTAAATCTGCCTCCATGGATAAACATTTATGTTGTTTTACTTTTATAAGCAATGCTGCAATTAATATCCTTGCATGTATGTTGCATATCTGTAAAATATTTAAAGATGACTTCTTAGCATCGATTTTCTGAATGTGAGTATGTACCTTTGTAGTTTTAGTGGCTAGAGTCAACATGCCCACAATAGATATTGTGCTATTTGCACACACATCAGCAGATCTATTTCTCCATATCTTCTCAAGCCTTTGTTATCAAACTTCTCGATTTCCCAGTCTGATAAATGAAACATGGAATGTCATTGTAGGTTAATTTCTATTTCTCTTATCGTGAATGAGGTTGAACATCTTTTCCTATGGCTAAGGAACTAGGAGATTTTCTATGATACAAACTTTTGTTTATGCCCTTTTTCCATTTTCTATGAGTTGTTGCTCCCTTACCAGCTTGATTTGTAGGACCACTTTTTACAAGAAAAATAAAAACTAGCTCTGCCTGTGATATGTGCTTCAAAGCTTTTCATAGATCATCAGGTGTGTTTTGACATTTTAAAGAACGTTTTCATAAGGCTGAGATTGTGCTTTGTATGTACTTTCTCCTCCTCCACTTCTTCCTCCTCCTCTTCCCCCCCTTCCCTTCCTCCTTCCCCTCCTCCTCCCTTCCTCCCTCCCTGCATTCCTTCTTTGTGTTGAAAACTCTCCCATGGTTTTGTTTAGTGCTTTTGAGGTTTTGTTTTTACATTTACGTATTTTATCTATCCAAAATTTACTTAGCACAGGCTGAGACCCAAATACATATATTTACTTAGATGCTACATAGTTGTTTCTACACCTTTCAGTGGATACTTCATCTTCCTCCACTGATATGCAGTAACATCTTTGTAACATCTGTATCGAAAATAAGCTCTCAGTATCAATTTGGGTTACTTTGAACTCTTTATTCTGTTTCATTGTGGTCTCCTGTGTGAGTGCTGTATTGTGGCTATAAAATGTTTTATCATCTATCGGGATAGTTCCCCTTCATTCACATTTCCTGTTTTTTTTATTGTTCCTGAGTATTTTTGCTTATTTACTTTTTCATGTAAACTATAGAATAAGCTTTACATAACTTAGATATCATTCTTTTAAAAAGTTCTTTTGGTACCTTTTTTTCATAGCATTTATTATATATGTGTTTGTGTGTGTATATTTATTTATTAGAGCAATTGCAGGTTTACAGAAAAATCACAAAGAAGGCAGAGTTCCTATCCCCTCCCCACAGTTTTTCTTATTATTAACACTTTGCATTAGTGTGGTATCTTTGTTAAAATTGATGAAACAGTATTACTGTAAAGTATTAACTGTAGTACATAGTTTACTTTAAGGTTCATTCTTTATATTGTATAGTTCTATGTTATTTTTTTAAAATATTTATACTGTTAATATATACCCACCTAAAATTTCCCATTTTAACCACTTTCAAATACATAATTCAGTAGTGTTTATTACATTCACCATGTTGTGCTACCACCAGCACCATTCATTACTTTTGGTATATGTTTTTAATGAAATAAAATATGTTCTTGATTTTTTTCTGTCCCAAAGAAGAACATTATTTTCATGTTTTTATTTTGAATTTTAATGTTTTCTTCATATAATTTGTACATTTTCTTGGTAAGATTGTTTCTAGGTACTTTAATTTTTCATATATTGATATTTTACTTAGGTTATTTCCTTTCTGATAACTTCTGTTTGGTGGTTGTGTAGGGGAAAAGTATTGATTTTTGTTTATTAAGGTACACAGGCAGCTTACTGAACTCTGTCATTAGTTCTAATAATTTTCTAGGTTATTCTCTTAGGTTTTCCAAGTATGCAAACCATGCCATACCCAATTCATAAGAATTTCAACACCTCCTTTCCAATTTTTTAAATATCTTATTTCTTTCTCTTGTCTAAATGCAAAATGTTCCTTAAGACTGGTAACTGCCTTTTTACACTTTTATTATTTGCCCGTTAAACAAGGAGCATCTTTGATTGTAAGGGATAGGTAATAAGATTAAGGATGTAGTCATCTAGTCTTATTTAATTAGGAAGCTGTTTGCTTGTTAGTAAGAATAGATATTGAATTTTAGTAAATGCTTCCTCAGTATCAGAGATATTCATATTTTTCTTTTGATCTATTAATATGTCAAAATATAGTCATATATTTTTAAATATTTGAAACAGCTGTGAATTCCTCAAGTAAACAACACTTATCCATGTGGTATTGCTCTTTTAACATGCTCCCATCTTCTATTTGGTAAGATTTTATTAGGATTTATGCATTGGGTTTTAGCATCCTTGTTATTCATAAATAGAATTTAAAATTTTATCTTGTTTTTCAATGATTTGAAACAGTTTAAATACACGTTAAGGTATCTCTTCTTTAGCGATGCGGTAGAACTCCTCTGTTGGAAAAGACCAAGGCCTTGTCCTTTGTTGGAGGGACTTAGTTCCTTGATAGTCTTCTCTATTGCTTCTATGGTATTTAATCTGCTTAGATTTTCTAACTTTTTTGGGGTCCCTTTTGATCATTTTATTTTCTGAAAAAGTATCAGTTTCATTGACATTTTTAAGTTTTAGAGTTGAACAAAGCAATCTCATATGAAACTTTACGTTTCTTTCATTTGTATTATTTATCTGCCTTTATTTCTTATTTTGACTCTTGGACATTCCTTTCTTTTTCCTGGATGGAGTTAGAGAATGGTTTATTTATTTTACTGAATTCTCCTCCAAACAAATAAGCTTTTAAATTTATTTACTTATATATTTTTGTTTTCTAATTTATTAATTTATTTTAATTTTATTAATTACATGATTCTGATTTCCTTAGTTTTATGTTATTTTCTAACATCTTATTTGAATTCTTAATTCATTTTCTTCTTTTGTTTAGTCATTTGATTATAAATTGTCCTCTGAGCACTGCTTCAGTTGTATCCCACAGGTTTTGAATCCTATTTATATCTATGTCATATCCATAGTTATATTTATGGTTGTTTACATAGTAGATTTATATTATTGTGCTACCACTTTTGTAGATATTCAGCAATGTTAATTTTGATTTTTCTTTTTGCTTCAAAAGTTGTGAAAGAGAGTGTATTTTAAATTTCTGGGTGGATGGCTTTTTTCACTTTTCTTTTTAATTTATTACTATTTATATTGCTTTGTTGTCAGAGAATGTTGTCTGCACTTATACTTTTTTGGACTTGATAGTTATTTTGATAGTTGGGGAACTGTTCAGTGGAATATGAAAAGAAGATGGATTTTGTTTTTTAAAGTAAATATCCTTCCCCAATTCCATTTTCCTTCCTCCCTGCTCAGATGTAGCCTTATTCTGAACTTTGTTTACAATTCCTATGCATGAGTGCATGCATGTATATATATACCTGTGTTATTTATGTATGTATATATTCATATACATATTTATCTCAATGCATAAATGGTATATGTTATTCTCATTAATTTTTCTGTATTTATATAAATGTTATCATTCTCTACATATATTTTTCAAGTTGCTTTTTTACTTAACACTGCATTTTGAAAATTTGTGTTGATATACATAACTTCTGCATTCATAGTCATTGCTATGTAGTATTCCATTGCTTGAATATATGCCAAATTATTTGTACTTTTTCTACTATAGATGGACATTAGGTTGTTTCCAATATTTTACAATTACAAATAATGTCAAACACCTTTGTAGACCTTAACTTGAGTCTCACCTCCATGACATACATGACACCTTGTTTAGTATTTTAGTCCCACTTTACTTTTAAACCCCCAATTTATTTTGTTGTCATTTTACAGTCATGTTTTCTCTGATTCACCTTCATGCCCAGCAACTTCTTTTCTCCCTGTTAATTGTTGCATCTCATCCTTTTCTTCTGCTTTTACTTTTCTTCTTCCTAAAGTTCATCTTTTGTAATTCGTTCAGTGAAAGTCTACTAGAGAAGCACAGTGAACTGCAGCCTCATGGCCTCTTCCCTGTGTTGTCTTTCTGAACCTCATTTCTTTCCTTAGGCATCCATGAGATATGAGTGGTTGAGTAGGATATTCCAGAAAGATGGAGTGGCATAAGCTGGATGCAATACTAGGAGTATCTGATGCCAGGAGTCAGTGACGTTACTCCCTGATTAACACGTTTGTTGGGGGCATAATAAACATCCGGCCTTGTTCTAAGTGCTAAGGCACAGTGGGAAAAAGACACGCAGAGTCTCTCCCCATCTAAGTGTGCATTATAATGTGGGTGGGGAGAGAGGTAACGAATGGGTACAAATAAAGGTATGAGGTGGTTTCAGACAGTGATAGGTGTTACGATGGAAAAACACAGGTGCTATGAGAGTGATAACTGGAGTGGGAGGGTTTATTTTAAACTAGGCTGGACAAGGAAGGCTTCTCTGAGGAGGTGACTTGTGAGCCCTGACACTTGAAGATTGAGGTGCAACCAGCCATGGAAAGATCTGGGGAAGGAGCAAAATTCAAGGCAGAGGGAACAGCAAGTTCTTTAGGTTCCAGAGCATGAAAGAATTTGTTGTGTTGAACATGAAAGGAGGTGAGGTAGCTGGAACACATTAAAGGAGGTGGAGCAGGCAGGAAATGGGGTAAGAGAGGGTAGTAGATCATGTAGGGCCTATGGGCCTTAATTAGAAGTTGGGCTTTTATTGTAAATGCAACGGGAAGCCACCGGAGGATTTTGAGAAACTTATGAACATAACATGGTTTGCATTTTACAAGATTACTCTAGCTGTCATGAAGAAAGCAGATGTTAGAGCAACACAAATTGGGGTAGAGTGATTTGTAAGAAGGTCCAGGCAGGAGATGGTGGCAGCCTACATTAGTGGAGGTGTAGTGATGATGGGGTGCACCACTGACAACCACCCCCACCTTCCAGTCCAGGCACTGGCTTTCCCAGCTGCTGGGAGTGGTGCCTGCTGACAGCTCACAGCCAACGTGTTTCCCAGACATGGTCTGCTGCTCAGGGCTGCTGCCTTGCCCAAGCTTTATTCCTTCTTCTCAGAAGCAATTTGTATCCAATAACTGGTGGAGAAAAGTGTCCAAATACCCAGTCTTTTTGCCTCACTTTGGGACATATGTGAAAGGCCAGCTTCCAAACTCCTCCTGGGATCAGCTGAGGCCTTCCTGCCACAAGTGAACCATAATTCAACTCTTCCCTCAGCTCAGTTCTGCTGCCCTTACTTCCTTACAGGTGTGTGCCCAAGAGTTCTCAACAATAAAACACCTGCAGGTAAGTCTACATTTCACTTGGTTTCCTGGGGAACCTGGAGTTGGTACTAGAAGAGTTGGTATCTCTTTAAGAGGTACCAGACGTGGTCCTAGGAAACCATCCAAACTGGTACATGGGAGCTACGTCACCCACCACCTGCCTGGCAATGAGGAACTCATCCTGGAGGTGGGTAGAGCATGATAGCCCCTAGCATGGCATGTTGTAGCAGTGCAATTGTGAAAATTTTACCACTGGTGACCTGGGATGTAGTTCCTATAGAAGACAATGTGCTGAAAGTAAATTATTTCAGGCATTTGAGAGGTACAAGGGAAGTAGTAATTAGTAATTATAAGTAATTATAAGTGCAAATGATGCATTAGAGAAATTCAGTAAAAGGTCAAGGGTGATTAATCATCAATTTAAGGCAGAATGTGAAGTCAGAGGACCTCCTTGTTATCCAAAGGAACTCATAACTTGCAATTGAAAGGCAATAAAAATCTGAGGACCAGGCCTTGGGCTTAATTAAAGGGAAGCACAGCTCTAGAGAAGGTGGAATTATCGATCACCTAGACATCCTGCAGCACAGTACTCAATTATATGGATGACATCCTGCTAATTGGGCTAAATTAACAAGAATTGGCAAGTGTACTGGAGGTCTTAATAAGGGACATGTGTGCTAGAGTCTGGGCGTAAGCCCTACAAAGATAAAGGGGCCTCCTGTATCAATGAAATTTTTAGGGATCCAGTGATCTGGGGCATGCAAATATTCCATCCAAAGTAAATGACTAATTTTGGGTTTCACACCTCTGACCACTAAGAAGGAAGCACAGTTCCTAGTAGGCCTCTTTAGATTCAGCATGACCAGTACTTCACATACTGCTCTGACCCATTTTCTTGGTGTTGTGGAAGGACGTTTGCCTGTTTGTAGGGGGTCCAGAGTAGGAAAGGACCCTAAAGAAGATCCAGGTTTTGGTGCAAGCACTCAATGGTTGGCCCAGATGGTCCTGCAGACCCTCTGGAATTAGAGGAATCAGTGGGAGCAAAAGACACCATGTGGACTCTGGAAAACCCTGTTAAGAAAATCATTTCCTACACTTAGGGTTCTGAGGCAAGGCCATGCCATCTGCAGCAGAGAATTATACATTTGGAAAGAAAATCTTTGCATGCTTCCAGGGTTGGCAGAGATGGAGCACCTGACAGTGGGACATCACCTAACCACAGGGCCATACCTGTCCATCGTGATGTGGGTTCTGTCAAATATACCAAGTCATAAGGTTGGGTGGGCCCAGCAGGAAGCCATCTTTAGATGGAAGTCATACAACTGGGATTGGGCACAAACAAGGACAGAAGGCATAAGTCAGCTGAATGAATGAGCAGGTAACCCAGATCCCCATGTCATTCACTGCTTTGCACTAGATCCTCTCCTTCAGATCACACCTATGTTTGCATGTGTGTGTGTGTGTGTGAATCCCTGGTGACCAGCTTCCAGCTGAGGAGAATGTGAAACTTGTGGTCCTGAAAGACAGTTGTGAGGGGGAAATCCTCCCATATGGGTACGATCTGGGCAATGTACCTGGTTACCTACTTTCTGTAGAAAGAGAAGTGTTCCAAACAAAAACATCTACAATGTATGGGTAATGGGGATGCCTTGACTGGTTGGTCTGGAGTCTTGGAGGAGAAGGGTTGAAAATCAAGTACAACAAGGTCTGGGTAGAGGTATGTTAATAGGTCTATGGAATGCAGGCACAACATTATAATTTTGTTTTGAATATCATGCCTCTAGATTGCACCTTCTGTGTAAGAGATACGACTCATACAAGTCAACAGAATGAGTTGGTTAGTTGATGTCAGCCAACCTCTGACACTGGTCACTCTGCTGTTGGCACAGTGGGAAGGATGGAGTGGCCATGGTGGCAAGGATGGAGGATAGGCATGGATCCAAGATCCTGGAGTCCCATGCAGCATCTCAGAAGGAGCCCATTTTACAGCAAAAAAGATGCAGTGGTGGGCCCATGATCATAGGATCCTCTGGTCTTATCACGTTTTACACCACTTGGAAACTGCCAGCCTCAAAGAGGCTTCTGAACTTCCAGTAGGCAGCAGCTTGGAGATTGAGCCCAGCAAGGATGGGACATCACCCTCCAGGATGTGGGACACACTCTAAATCATTGATCATTTTATGGTGCTATGGCCTTATTGGTAAAATACATGTATTAGGAAACCAAGGAGTGACCCTATTTGTCATCACTCTGAATTACTCATTTGAAGGATTTATGAGTTTTCTGCTTAAAACCCCACGCTCTTTAGGTTTAAAGGTTCTGGTTCCCGGAGATAATGCTTCCACCAGGATACACCGAGTCCCATGAAATTTTAAATTGCTGCTGTCATCTTTTGGCTCCTTGTGTCAAACAAACAGGAGACAAAGAAAGGAGTCACAATGTTGGCAGGAATAACTGACCTGATCATCCCAGGGAGGTAGGGCTGCATGTTACCCAATGGGGGAAGAATACAGCTGACACATGAGTGATCCACTGGGGCGTCTCTGGTACTGCCTTGCCCAGTTGGACTGTGGATAGATAAGTTAGCAACCCAAACCCAAGAAGGGCATGGCACCAGGGGCTTAGACTCTTCAGGGATGAGCATCCGGTGCCCTCTACAGGTATATTGCCTAGCTCATCGGACGTACTAACCAAGGGTTGAGGGGCAGGGGTGGTTAGAATAGGTGATAGAGGAGGGAGATGTGGGGTATCAGCTGTGGCTCCCAGACAAGCACTAACCTTCATCTTGTAAGTTTTCTCCAGGAAAAGAGACCAACCAGAATTGCGAGATGGCGTTGACTTCTTATATGGCACAAACGGATGCAAGAGGCACAAAGAATGGGTGCTCTGAGGCACCCCTCACGTCTCTCTTCAGGGCCCAGCCTTTGCACCTGCTTGGTGTGTTGGCTGCTGACAGCTCACGGCTGCAGCTGTCCTCAGACACTGCCAATGGGTGCCGCCCTTTCCAAGGTTATGTCCCTTCAAGGCCCAGTCCACTTCAGTGACTAGAAGTTGTAGGGGTAAAAGGACCAGCCCGTAACCTCAATTTGGGACATTTGTGAAGGGCCGTCCAAGCTCCAGAGCTCCCCCTGGTGTCGGCAGAGGCCTCTGTTGAGCCTGAATCACAGTTTAACTTCTCCCTTGCTCATCTCCCTCCCCTTACTCCCGTGGTGGCTTTTAGGGTATGTCCGCAAACTCTCTGCTACTCCTTCCCTCAAGAAGTGGAGCTCAGTCCCTCTCCCCTTGCGTGTGGGCTGGACTTGGTGGCTTGCATCTAGTGAATGGATTACAGCAGAAGTGATGGGATCTCCCCTCCCAGGTTAGGTTATAAAAAGACTGGCTTCAGTTGTGGGTGTGCGCCCTCTCGTTCACTGTCTTACCACTCTGGGGAAGCCAGCTGCCAGCTCCTGAGGACACTCAGCAGTCTCTGGAGAGGCCTCTGTGGCCAGGAACTGAGTACTGCCAGCAGCCACGCCAGGAGTTTGAAAGTGGTTCTTCCTGGGACAGCATCTTCATGAGAGTTCCCTGAGCCAGGACCATGCAGTTAAGCTGCTCCTGGTTTCCAGACCCACAGACATTGTGAGATAACGAATGCTTATTGCTTTAAACTGTTGGGTTGTGGGGTAATATTTTACCTGGCAATAGAGAACTAATATACTCCCTTACAGATGTTATATTCGAGAGCCCTGATAAACTTTCTGCCTGTAAATCTCTATCTCAGTGACTATTTCTTGGGAAATCCATCCCAAGAGAGAAAGCAAAGGCAAGTAGGTGTTAAAGATACAAATCTTTTCTGGGAGATGTGGGATAATTTATTGTTGCTGAATGTAGGCAGACCAGTCGATGGCATTGAAGTGGTGGGAGGTGAGAAAGGAGGTCTTTCTAAGCTTGGCTAAGGAGATATAACTTGGCCTTACTGGCATTTGGGGGCCACTGAAGGTTGTGGAGCAGGAAGAACATTCTAGCAGCAGAATGAAGGATGGATAAAATGGGGAGACTACCATTAGGGAGACTGTGATGTGTGGACAAGAAACAAAGACATAAGCTGCCCTCTACTCCCAGGTATATGGGACTGGTAAAATAGGGATAAGAACAGTACCTACCTCACAGAGGAGTTGTAAGGATTAGATGCACCTAAAATCGTAGCGGGCTTAGAATGGCGCCTGGCACGCAGGTGTGCTATGTAGGTGTTTGTTAAATAAATATGTGCTAAGCCAGGTGGCATCTCCACAGCCAGAGAACTTCTTACTCAATATGGGAACATCCTGGAGTTCAAAGGAAAGGGAAGGGCACCCTGAGTTCCGTTGGGCGGACAGTGGTGTGATTCAGGGTAAGGACAGAGTCTCAGGGACCTTCCTGTTTGGAAACGTTGTGCTGAGTCCATGGTCGTCATTCTCAGATTCAAAGCCTTGCTCTTTCCCTCCAGTGTGCTACGTGCCTTCGATGACAAGGGCCACTGGTAAGAGGGGCAATAAATCATCACCACGACTGAGAAAAATAAACTCAGCCCATGTCCTGCTCTGTATGGGATTGGCATCTGCAAAGTCTTGTGAGAAAGCTGCCACAGTGAACCCCATCCATGGCTTCACCCCACTCTCCCTCCACAGAATGGACCCGTCATGAGAGACTTCTAATGCCTTTGGGGTTTTACTGTGTTTCCCCATGAATGGGTGAATGGATATTCTTTTTTTCTTTTTAAACTTTTTATTATAATAACATATATTCAACTCACAATTTCCCATTTTAACCACTTTCACATGTACAATTCAGTGGTATTAATTGCATTTGCAATTTTGTGCTTCCATCATCACCATCCATTACCCAGACTTTTTCATCACCCCGAATAGAAACTCTGTACCCATTAAACAATGACTCCCTATTTTCCTCACCGCCTCCTACCCGGCCCCTGGTAATCTATAGTCTGCTGTCTCTATGAATTTACTTGTTCTGGATATTTCATACATGTGAGATCATACCATATTTGTCTTTTTGCATCTGGCCTATTTTACTCAACTTGATGTTGTCAAGGTTAATCCATGTTGTAGTTACATCAGAATTTGATTTCATTTTAGGGTGGAATAATATTCCGTTGTGTGAACTTTTGGTGCTTTAACGTGACAGGTTCCTGCTGCCTCATCTCACAGGTCACAATGGATTGTTTTCCTGAAAGGCAACTAATAGACTTTCTCTCATGCTCCAGATGTTGGCTCCAGCTAATGGGCCCAGCTAGCAAGAGAGGTTATTGAATATCTATGCAATTGAAAGTATCAGATGTTATGTGAAATAAAGACGAGGAAGTTTGTGGCAAGGGAGACAAGATGAATACACAGAAATAGGCCTTGTTAGGACTGTATCTGGAGGAGAGTCTCCTTACCTGGTTTTGCCATCACTGGCCCCAGAATCTTGACTCTAAAAGTTTAGCGAAGTCTGCCTAAACTAGGATTTATTATGCAAAACCACCTGTCCTAGTTTCTTAGAGCTGTGGTAACAAAGTACCACAAAGTGGTTGGCTTAAAACAAAAGAAATGTACCAGCTTACAGCTCGGGAGGCCAGAAGTACCAAATCAAGGGATTAGCAGGGCCCTGTTTCCTCTGAGGTCTGTAGGGGTCTGGTGGTGGTTTGCCAGCAATCCTTGAAATTGTTTGGCTTGTGGCATAATTTTGAAGACATGGCCATACCTCTCTGTCTCTCTCTGTCTCTCTGTGTCCAATTTTCCCTTCTTATAAGGACTCCAGTGATAATGGATTAGGGCCCACTCTAATCTGGTTTGGCCTCATCTTAACTGATAACATTTTCAAAGGTCTGATCTCCAGATAGGGTCACATTCATGGGATCAGGGGATAGGACTTGAACAATTCATCACACTACCTTACAGGGGTTCTTTAACTTTGGGCCTTTGGAAGATGGCAAGAGAATTTGTGAAGAACCATGGAGCTCACGTACTGAGTGAAAACCATACACAACTCCCTTTGCTTGATGACTGTTCTAGTTTGCTAATGCTGCCGGAATGCAAAATACCAGAAATGGATTGGCTTTTATAAAGGGGGTTTATTTGGTTACACAGTTACAGTCTTAAGGCCATGAAGTGTCCACGGTAATGCATCACAATCACGTACCTTTACTGGAGGATGGTCAATGGCGTCTGGAAAACCTCTGTTAGCTGGGAAGGCACGTGGTTGGTGTCTGCTCCAAAGTTCTGGTTTCAAAATGGCTTTCTCTCAGGATGTTCCTCTCTAGGCTGTAGTTCCTCAAAAATGTCACTCTTAGTTGCTCTTGGGGTGTTTGTCCTCTCTTAGCTTCTCCAGAGCAAGAGTCTGCTTTCAACGGCCATCTTCAAACTGTCTCTCATCTGCAGCTCCTCTCTCAGCTTCTGCGCATTCTTCAAAGTGTCCCTCTTGGCTGTAGCAAGCTCATTCCTTCTGTCAGAGCTTATATACTGCTCCAGTAATCAAGGCCCACCCTGAATGGGTGGGGCCACACCTCCATGGAAATTATCTCATTAGAGTTATCACCTACAGGTGGGTGGGTCACATCTCCATGGAAACACTCAAAGGATTCCAGTCTAATCAGCACTAAAACGTCTGTCCCACAAGATTGCATCAAAGAATATGGCTTTTTCTGGGGAACATAATACATTCAGACTGGCACAGTGATTCTTCCCAAAAGTGGCTGTGACAAGGATTTTTTGCAGGGTGCATCCCAGGAGCAGGAATAGGGGACTGAGAAGAGGGCACACCTCCAGATGTTGGTGTAAATGCTTCTAGAGAGTGGCTTTTCATGGCTGCAGCAGCAGGGTCCCATTTTTTGTAGATACTATAATCCATCTAACCATTCATGTGTTGTTTGGCATTTAGGTTGTTCCCATCTTTGTGCCTTCATCTTTGCAAACATAGCTTATTTCTCAAGGATAAATTGCAAAACTGAAATTGCTGTGTCAAAGGCTTTTGATGCATGCTGTCAAATTTTCCTGCAGAAAATTGTGCCAATTTTTGTGCTCACTAGCAGTGAGTGTCTATTTCTTCATAAACCAGGGTATTACTACTCTTTTTAATCTTTGCTAATCAGATAGAAAGTGAGATCCCATTTTGTTCAAGTTGCATTTTTCTTATGTATGACAGTATTGAATGTTTTAAAATATGTTTATTGGCCATTTGAATTTCTCCTTTTATGAGTTGCTCATTCTTGTCCTTTGCTCCTTTTTCTGGTGGCTGTACTAGAAGATTTTTCACATTTATTTGAACAAGTTCTTTATATATTAAGATATTAGCCTTTCACAAAAATATATACATATATGTGTGTATATTTCACCAGTTGGTTATTTTAAAATTTTGTTTACAACTTGATATACATCATTTTACAAAGTTTATGATGTAAAATCTATCGGATTAAAAATATTTTATACTTTTCAACAAGAATATGCAATATATTTACCTTATATTTAAGATATTTGCTTTCTGTTACAAATAGCTTTTATAGAATTATTTACTGAGCCCCTTCTCCTTTCTCCACAGATGTGAAATGTCATCTCAGATACATATAGTTGAGTCTGTAAAATACAGAGCCACAAAATGAGAAATGTAAATGATTAAAGAAAGCTCTGTATAACTCTATGCTGATAAATGTGTAACTATTACTGAAATGGACAATTTCCTGACGACATGAATTTCCAAAATTAATGCCAGTAGAAAATCTGAACAGACCAATGACCTCTTATTTGAGAATTTTAAGTTATTGAAGAATTGCTTATTTGATAATAAAATATAAGGCATCACAAAGTATAAAATTTTGATGCTAGCACAAGAATTAGAAGAAACAATAACAAGACTGAACATAATATTCTTATTCTTATGCATTATATAGATATCCCTTTGTAGTTTTTAGTGTATTGGAATAGTTAGAATACCTGAAACTGTTGAACTGCAACCTAGTAGCCTTGATTCTTGAAAGTGATTTATAACTATATAGCTTATATGGTGTGTGCCGGTTTGTATATATTATGTCCCCCAGAAAAAGCCATATTCTTTAATGCAGTCTTGTAGGGGCAGAGGTATTAGTGTTGATTAGGTTAGAAACTTGTGGTTGAGTGTTTCCAAGGAGATGTGACCCACCCAACTGTGAGTGACACCTTTGATTAGGGTGTGACCTGTTGATTGAGTGTTCCCATGGAAATGTGGCCCTGCCCATTCAGGGTGGGTCTTGATTAGTTCACTGGAGTCCTATAAAAAGAGCTCACAAAGAGAGAGACCTCAGAACAGCTGTGAGTGACATGGAGAGCAACTGAGAGAATCTTCGAGATGGCCATTGAAAGCAGACTTATGCTAGCCCAGAGTCTGCGCCAGAGAAGCTAAGAGAGGACAAATGCCCTAAGAGCAACATTTTGGAGAACGCCATTTTGAAACACAACCTGGGAGCAAGCAGACGCCAGTCACATATCTTCCCAATTAACAGAGGTTTTCTAGACGTCATTGGCCATCCTTCAGCGAAGGTACCCTATTGTTGATGCCTTGCCTTGGACAGTTTATGGCCTTAAGACTGTAACTTTGTAACCAAATAAACCCCCTTTATAAAAGCAATTCCATTTCTGGTATTTTGCATAGCAGGCAGTATTAGCAAACTGGAACATGGTATGACCATGTGATTGTGAAAACCTTGTGGCTCACACTCCCTTTACCCAGTGCATGGACAGATGAATAGAAAAATGGAGGCAGAAAGTAAATGAATATTAGGGAGGCTTTGGGGGGATGGGATGTTTGGGGTATTCTTTTTTACTTTGTTATTCTTAATTTTTTTTTTTTTTTGCAGCAATGAAAATGTTCAGAAATTGATTGTGGTGATGAATACACAACTATATAATGGTACTGTGAACAACTGTACATTTTGGATGATTGTATGGTATGTGAATATATCTCAATAAAATTGAATTAAGAAAAAGGTAAACTCTAGACAAAAACATTAGATTGCAAAAGAACCCCAAACTACTAGAACCTCAAAGCAACCACTGAAGCCCAACATCCTAACCTTAGAGTCCCTGTAGGAGACACAGCAGAAGCAAACAAGAGGATTCTGCATTCAGAGATCACCTGAAAGATGCACGGGAAGCTGATGACAATGGTTCCCTCTGAGGAGGTACACCCGGTTGCCTGGGCAAAGGAGTATGAGGGAGACTTAAGTTGCACCATATATCTGTCAGCGTTTTGAATTCTGAATCATTCACCTATATTTCCCAATGAAAAATGAAATAAAATATAATCTCGATATCAAAATTGAAAAAAAAACAAAACCCACAGGCCTTACAAACCAGCACAAGGAGATCGAAAATAATATATACAGTATTTATCATAACATAATAATTGTCCAAAATAGTAAACTTAAAAAGTCTATTTATAGGCAAATGGTTAAATAAACATTGGTGTACAGCTCCAAGGAATACTATACAGCAGTGACAACGAATGGGATAGATATGCTGTAGATAGGAAGATTGCCGTGTCTACTGTTAAGTGAAATGTGCAAGTCATGGTGCAATATATTATCTATCATGTATGGCAAAGAATTCTTCGCACAAAACAAAGCTGTCCATGTCTATAGATAGTTATGTATTTGTAAATGTGTTCCAGAAGTTCTGGAAGGATTCACACCAAATTAATAATAGCACTACAGAAGATGCTAGGATTAAGGTGAACTTTAAGGTTTGATTTTTCATTCTGAGAAGGTATATAGCTATGTTTTACTTGTTTAATAAAAGATAAAAATTAAAGGATCAAACATATCTTTTCACTTATGCTCAAAAATGTACATCACTTTGCTGCTCATGATGGCCTAAATATTGGAAACAAACTTAAATATCCATCAGTATCCCAATTATTTAATCACATGCCACTGTTAGAGAGAATGAGATGCATCTCAATAATTACATACCTGTTTAAATGTATTGAATGTAACTGTTGGCAGCGTTTACCTTTGGTGAGGTATGGGTGAATTAGTTTTTGGGTGCTTGTAGTTTTCAAATCTTATGATGAAAATGTTTTTATGTAGTATTATTGTGCAATTAAAAATCTATATTGACAGAACATAAGATCTATAGTAGTAATTATCTTTGTGTCGTTAGAAGGTAAAAGAAAAGCCAAACCCTGATTCTGCGGCTGACCCACCCTATTGCTCCTTTTAGATATTTCCATTCAAACTCTTTCTCTCATTTGACTGACGCAACTGGATTTTGACTCTCCCTTTCATTAACTGATAGGAAGAAACCTCCTAATCACTCCATCTCTCTCTTATTTGGAGTTTCTAATGGGTTAAAAATAAGGGCTGTTTGCTAAAGATTGCATTGACTAAGAGAAGTAAAGGAGCTGTTTTATGTCTCAAAGAAGGCAACTGTCTGTTGGTTCTCTTAGGAAAAATCACAGTGTAGCTGCTCCTGTAGGAAGCCAAGGTGGGTGAATACATAACTTTCCTTTCTGTTATATTTCTTGGAGTTAGGTGGAGACCATTATTGTATTGCCAATTATAGGGCAAAAGGGGACGACCGATCCCATTTTGTTTTCAAACCTTCAGGTACCCAGAGACTGAGGCTGGTCTTCCATAACTTTTCCACTAAAGGGAGTTCTCATTTATTCTGCTTTGGCAACTTCACACACTTAAAGGGAAAGGAAATTGCCCAAACTCTCCATCTGTCACTTATGAAAGCCAGGCTCTCTAAACTGCTAACTCAAAAAGCTACCTGGAAAGCTGTGTTCATTACTGAGTTATAGCTTTGAATATTCCAGCAAAAGATGCCTGAAAGTGTCCTGTAGCATTTCAAATAGACCTTAAATCACTTAGCCCAATTTGAAAAAGTTTAATTAAAGAAGACCCTGTTTTTCCTTTTGCGTCTTCTCCATTGAAGTCTAACCCCCATTCCCTGTCCTGCGGAACATCCATTAGCAGCCAGAACTAAGAGTTTAAGTGTGCTGGTCTGAGATGTCTTCACATTCCTGAGCCCAGAGAATACTTAGAACATGGCTAAAGGGCATGTGGACATTTTTGATACCTTTGGGTAGCATTTGAAAACAATACTGGTACGTAGAATACAATAGTGTTTCATGTAATTAAGATGCAGGTGAAGTGGCCTAACGAGGAAGTACAATTTGCATTTCTTGGAGGTTTGCCTCAGATTGCCTGCCCAGAATTTTAGTAGAACTGAATTGGCAAATAGAAGCACAAAACTGTATTCCAATTTTAGAATCTATATCAAAATGCCCAAATGTCAAAAGTTTGACAGTTTTCTGCAGTCAGTGTTAAGTAGAATGCACATGCACACCCTGTATATTTAGAGATACATAGATTCAATCTTGCATAATTTTTCTAAAAAAATCTCGCAGAAAGTTGTTACCTGTGTTAATTTTTTTCCTGATTATAAAAGTGATACATGCTCAACATAGATTTAGAAAGATCAGAAAAATATAGAAGAAATTCAAAGTCACTAATTATTCCACTTCTAAGAGATAAGTTTAATAAATGCACAGCTCAAAAACAGGATGTAAAACTACATATAAACTATGTAGTTTTTTTTTCATTTTTATTGAGATTGTTCAGGTACCATACAATTATCCAAAGATCCAAAGTGTACAGTCACTTGCCCCTGGGTACCCTCATACAGCTGTGCATCCATCACACTTAATTTTTGTTCAATTTTTAGAAACTTTGCATTATTCCAGAAAAGAAAGAAAATGAAAGATGAAAAAAGAAAAAAGGAAACTAATCCTCCCCATCCCTAACCAACGCCCCTCAATTGTTGACTCGTAGTATTGATACAGTACATTTGTTACTGTTTATGAAAAAATGTTGAAATACTGCTAACTGTAGTATATAGTTTGTAATAGGTATATAGTTCTTTCCTGTATGCCCCTCTATTATTAACTTCTAATTGTATTGTCATACATTTGTTCTGGTTCATGGAAGCAATTTCTAGTATTTGTACAGTTGATCATGGACATTGCCCACCATAAGATTCAGTTTTATACATTCCTGTCTTTTGACCTCCAACTTTCCTTCTGGTGACATATATGACTCTGAGCTTCCCCTTTCCACCTCATTCACACACCATTTGGCGCTGTTAGTTATTCTCACATCTTGCTACCAACACCCCTGTTAATTTCTAAACATTTAAGTTCATCCTAATTGAGCATTCTGCTCATACTAAGCAACCACTCCCCATTCTTAAGCCTCGTCCTGTATCTTGGTACCCTATATTTCATGTCTATGAGTTTACATATTATAATTAATTCCTATCAGTGAGACCCTGCAATAATTGTCCTTATGTGTCTGGCTTATTTCACTCAGTATATTGCCCTCGAGGTTTTGTCATCAACTCATTTTTTTTTTTAATATGGTTTTGTTCACTCACCATACATTCCATCCCAAGTAGGTAATCAATGGTTCTCTGCATGGTCATACATTTATGTGTTCACCACCTTCACCTCTATCTATATAAGGACATCTACATTTCTTCCACAAGGCAGGAGAGAGAGTCAAAGAAGGTAGAGAGGCAAAAGAAAGGGGGGAAAAAATGACAGCTAGGAAGCAGCAAAAGGAAAAATAACCTTAAATCAAAGTAGAATAAAGAATCAGACAATACCACCAATGTCAAGTGTCTAACATGCCTCCCCTATCCCCCCCTCTTATCTGTATTTACCTTGGTATATCACCTTTGTTACATTAAAGGAAGCATAATACAATGATTCTATTAGTTACAGTCTCTAGTTTATGCTGATTGCATCCCTCCCCCAATGCCTCCCCATTTTTAACACCTTGCAAGGTTGACATTTGCTTGTTCTCCCTCGTAAAAGAACATATTTGTACATTTTATCACAATTGTTGAATACTCTAGATTTCACTAAGTTACACAGTCCCAGTCTTTATCTTTCCTCCTTTCTTGTGTCTCACATGCTCCCCACCTTCCTCTCTCAACCGTATTCATAGTTACCTTTGTTCAGTGTACTTACATTGTTGTGCTACCGTTGCCCAAAATTGTGTTCCAAACCACACACTCCTGTCTTCTATCACCCTGTAGTGCTCCCTTTAGTATTTCCTGTAGGGCAGGTGTCTTGTTCACAAAGTCTCTCATTGTCTGTTTGTCAGAAAATATTTTGAGCTCTCCCTCATATTTGAAGGACAGCATTGCTGGATATAGGATTCTTGGTTGGCGGTTTTTCTCTTTCAATATCTTAAATATATCACACCACTTCCTTCTTGCCTCCATGGTTTCTGCTGAGAGATCCGTCCATAGTCTTATCAAGCTTCCTTTGTATGTAATGGATTGCTTTTCTCTTGCTGCTTTCAGGATTCTCTCTTTGTCTTTGACATTTGATAATCTGATTATTAAGTGTCTTGGCATAGGCCTATTCATATTTCTTCTGTTTGGAGTACGCTGCGCTTCTTGGATCTGTAATTTTATGTCTTTCATAAGAGATGGGAAATTTTCTTTGGTTATTTCCTCTATTATTGCTTCTGCCCCTTTTCTCTTCTGTTCTCCTTCTGGGACACCAATGACACGTACATTCCTGCACTTCATTTTGTCCTTAAGTTCCCGGAGACGATGCTTATATTTTGCCATTCTTTTCTCTGTCTGTTCTTTTGTGTGTCGGCTTTCAGGTGCCTTGTTCTCCAGTTCCTGAGTGTTTTTCTTCTGCCTCTTGAGATCTGCTGTTGTATGTTTCCATTGTGTCTTTCATCTCTTGTGTTGTGTCTTTCATTTCCTTAGATTTGCCAGTTGTTTTTTCGAACTTTCAGTTTCTGCCTTATGTACGCCCTGTGTTTTCATTATATGCTTCATCTCTTTTGCCATATCTTCCCTAAACTTTTTGAATTGATTTAGTATTAGTTGTTTAAATTTCTGTATCTCACTTGAAGTGTAAGTTTTTTCCTTTGATTGGGCCATAACTTCGTTTTTCTTAGTGTACGTTGTAGTTTTCTGTTTTCTAGGCATCTGGTTTCCTTGGTTACCCCATTCAGGTTTTCCCAGACCAGAACGGGCTCAGGTCTTAGAAGAAGGCAATAGTTTCAGGTGTCCCTGAGGGTGTGTCTTAGAAGATTGGTGCACTGACTTGAGGCCTCAAATCAGTGTGCTTTTCTGCACAACAAGTGGCGCTGGTCAGCCTGTAGCTCCAGACTGTTGTAAGGAGGTGTGGCCCATGGCTGTTTTCCCCCAGGTTCTGGGGTCTTGTTCTGAATGGAAGGCGGATAGTAGAGCTTGGCACCACCTTCTTCCTTTTAGGGAAAATACATCCCCTAGGGCGAGGTCGTTTACATATATTCTGCCTGTGCTATCTCCACCTTTGTCTGGTGAGAGCTCTGGGAACTGAAAATGGCTGAGGTTTTCTCCACTGAGCCAAGAAAGGGACAGAAAGCCCCCTTCAGGGCCAATCTGGAGCCACCGTCCAGCTCTCCAAGGTCAGTTGTCACCAAAAGCCTCTGTCTGCTTGTTGGGGATTTGTATCTTGTATTAAGCCGTCCACGTTTGTTAATTAAAACCCCAGTTGAAGCTCAGCTGAGCTATATGTGCTTGCTTGGAGAGTGCTGCTGTCTAGCACCACGAGGCTTTGCAGTTTGGCCAGTGGGGGTAGGGGGCTCCCAGCTTGGATCTGCAGTTTTTACTTACAGATTTTCTGCTGCATTCTCAGGCATTCCTCCCAATTCAGGCTGGTGTATGGTGAGTGGACAGTCACGTTTGTCCCCCCATATTTATTCCAGAGTATTTACTAGTTGTTCCTGGTTGTTTATTAGTTGTTTCCAGGGCAACAAACTAGCTTCCACTCCTTTCTATGCCGCCATCTTCTTCTGTCCCTCTGTTAACACTTTCCTGTTGTTTTGATACTTCTTTTGTTATACATATTCTTGCAAATTCTAGGCTCTGTCTCAGGGCTTCAACTATGCCTCTATGGATCTCATGTTGTTGCCACAACATCTTAATTATTGAAAATCTACAATACCAGGTAGAACATTTTTACTATATAATTTTTAAAAACTATTTTATCTCAGTGTGAGGCACCCAGAGTTGCACAGTGGAAAGTGAACAGATGACTCAGAGAACCTAGTTCCCAAGTCTGTTGCCAAGTAATTGCATGGCCCTGGAGATGCCTGGGAACCCCTGTGGCCCCCAGTTTTCTCATCTGTACATGGTCATAATATAACTTAATACATAACATAATACAACTTCCTGGTTGTTGGACTTAATTCAGGTAATGTTAAAGAGTTCAGCGTAGGACATGCTCAGATGTAAATGCTCAATAAATGCTTGCTATTAATATTGTTTTAGTTCTCATTTTCCTTATTGATAAGATTTCAGGGCTAGACATACTATCTTTAAGGTACTTTTAGCTCTAAAATTCAGAAGTGCAGTAAATCTTACAGTAAGTGCCACTTGCAGATTGTCAATTGTACGTTCATAGTCTCAGATTCTTTCTTCCATTTGATCTCCCTGTTTCAGCACCTTCTTATTGCAGTTCCTTCTTTAGCCTAAACTGTTGGGATTACCCTGTTTTATCTTGCAAATGCTGTGTCCCAGTTTAAGCTGAGTTTGGTCTCTCTCTCCCCCATCTGTGTTTAGTATCTGAAGGAGTTTAACTTTTCTGTATGCAAAGCTTTGGATAATAACTGTAATTCTGGATGTGGATTTGAGTTGCTTTGCCAGGAAATATACCTTCCTTAGTTTTCTGAGGACAAACTCAGACATTAGAAGGGGCTTATCTCCAGGGTATAAATTCTGTGTCTAAATTTGGATGTGTCAAGTGGCATTTCCCTTGCGGCATATAAGACCGCCTTCCCAGCAGTTAAGAATGCTTGAGACTGGAACAAGAGGAAGCGAATCACCTTCTGTTTCTCCAAGTGCAGTTAGTATGGTATAACTTGTGAGACCCTCTCCCTAAGACACCCCCCCCAAACACACATACTTGTATTCCACCCTGCCCAATTCAAATCAATTGAACTGATTTTTCTTAAATCCCACTGTCCACAACTTCCTATATCCAACTGAGGATGCAAGGGAGAATAATAAAACTTTCTGCTTTCAAGAGATCTAGGGGAAGAGACAGGCCACCAAATGAACATCTTTAATAGTAGAGTATTTACAGGCTGTGGTAGAAAAGTAAATATAATGCTAGGGGAGTAGGGAGGATGGAATGATTCATTGCAATTATTGGGGCAGGAATTAGGAAAAACTTCATGGAAGTCTATGTGCTGTTTCAACTGGGTGGTGAAGCCAATTATTGATAAGAATGGAGGAACAGGCAAAGATAGATAAAGTGGGGTGTTTCATCTAGAGACAGGATGGACAGGGGTTGTAGTTAGCTGGTGAAGGGCAATGAATTTCCCCATAAATTGGACTTTATCTGGTAGGCTATGTGTGGTGAGCACTCCGGGGCTGCACTCATTTCCACATCTGTGCACATTCCCCACACTTCTGTATTCTTTTGCTTTTAAGGTACCTGTGACTCTTCCTTTGGGAACTACCTAAAGGCTACTGGAGCCATTTGGCAGACATCTGGAGATGTGTGGGACTTAGCCCCTGCCTCAGGACTGACAGATACAAAAATATGAATGCCTTTGAGTGTTTATGATTTTATTTTTATCTTTGTAAATTTAATTTTTGAATGTCATGTACATGGTTCAACATTAAAAAAGTACAAAAAGGTATGGATTGAAAAGTGTCCTTGTTCCCGTTCCCAACTTACCCAGTTCTCCCTGAAGGCAATCAATGTTTCTGGTGTTTATTGTGGTTTTCCATCACAAGTAAACTCTTAATTCTATTATTACTGCCTCCCTTTTTGTACAGATATAAGCAAATTTGCTAATGCTCTATACATTCAGTTTATTTTAATTACCAATATATGCATTTTTACAACAGCTATATTGGCAATTAATTTACATACTATGAAATTCTTTGAAGGTTTTTTGTTGGAAATGTTATTTTCAATAATATATTGTAGCAATTCTGGGTTCTGGTTCCCCCTCACCTCTCCCAGTTCTTGTAATTGCTGTTTGCTTGTGTATTTGTTTAGTGACTGGCTGGATTACTTTAGTGAAGTTTATTTCTCCTCCAGAGTGTGAAGCTTCTGATGCTGCTTGTCAGGAACCACAGCCTTGGGAGGCCCTGGGGACGGCAGTGGTTGGGGCAGGGTTTTCTTGGACAGTCCTTTTAACTGATCAACCCAGCTATTAAGCTCCAGTAATTGACGGTTGATCAGTCTATTGTTTTCAACCATTCCCAGGGGCATGAATTGCCCTAGAGACTAGTCCAATCAAATTTGAGCCCCTTTGAAGGGATAGTTCTTGAGATCAGATGTTTGAGACTTGTTAGAACTCCAGGAGGGCCCTTTCCAGCTGTCTCTTTTTCCGGGTTTTCTCTTGCAAAGTAGCCAGCCTACAGTATAGCCCATATCTCCAATGAATCTATCATTCTCTTCCTGATTGTTCTTCATAAAAATCTCCACTGTTGTTGAAAGCAAACTTAGGGTTGAACTTCTCCACATTCTGTTGCAAACTAAGTCATTGTGGGGGGAGGGGGCTATGAAATTCTCCCCAATAGACTCTGAACTCTCAGTTTTCTGGCCTACTTCTCTTCCCCCACTCCCTACCTCTCCACCCTCAGGACAAATCTTTGAGCCAGAGCCCTTGATCTGGTGGTGGGGACAATGGTGTGCTTCTCTCTGAGTGATGCTCCTGTTTTTGGAGCTGAGGGCTGGGTGAAGGGGAGCACAGTAGCCTCAAGTGTGCTTGGCTTGTCGTTCTCATCATGGAGACTCCTCTGCCTTATGAGCCTGGAGAAAGTGTGCTTGGGGCCCAGGTATTCTTAGCTGTGCAACACCCAAAGTAGAGCCTCCGTTCCATGAGTGGAAGAGCCCCAACCTCCAACCATGGGTGTTTGGAATGGGTGTTAAGTCAGAACTTAGCCTTAGTAGCAGGTAGCTGGTAGCAGGGTGAGAAGTACTGACATCCTGTGCCTCCCAGGGTGACAGCCCTCCTGCTGGGAGCTTTACTGAGCTGGGAGTGGGTTTTGGTTCAAATACCACAGCCTCTTATTCTTAATCAATAGATTTTCTTGAAAAATGTTTCTTCTTTTATTGTATACTTTTAGAACCATTTCCAGACACTTCAAATGGAAACTTTTCATAATTTTCACCAGTTTCCTCCTCACAGTTATCATACTCAAAGTGGAACCTGCTGATTGTTTTCTTAACAAATGCCCTGGGGATAAGGCTGTTCCACCTGAGGAGCTCTGAGCCAGGTCAAATAATGACAAACCCTGCAAATGGGACTTTTCTGGGGAGGTGCCAGACAGGTCAAATAGTGATATTCTCTGGGGGTGGAGCTTCTTGAGATACTCCAAACCCAGTCACCCACCTCCAGTAGCTCCTAAGGGTGTTGAGAGAGGACTGTTTTTCAAGCTTACCATTGAGCTGGGAAGAGGGCAATGGGTATAGGACAAGTCAGAATGCCACAAAGTTCGCTGTGATAACCAAGACTCATCTATTTATTTCCATATCTTTTGCCTGTTTCCTAATTGGATTGTTTATATTTTTACTGTTGAGTTTTGAGAATTCTTTACTTATTTTTGATACTATTTCTGTATTATATATGTGTTTTGCAAATGTTTTCTCCCAGTTTGTAGACAGTCTTTTCATCCTCTTAATAGCATCTTTCACAGAGCAAGTTTTTAATTCTGATGAAGTCTGATTTATTGGTTTTTCCTGTTATGGATTATACTTTTAGGGTCAAGTCTAACAATTCTTTGCCTACCCCTAGATCATGAAGATTTTCTCCAATTTTTTTCTGAAAGTTTTATATTTCATGTTTAAGTCTGAGATCCATTTTGAGTTGATTCTTGGATAAGATATGAGACTTAGATCAGGGTTCCTTTTTTTGCTTATGAATATCCAATTGTTCCAACATTATTTGTTGAAAAGGCATTATTTCTTCCATTGAATTGCTTTCACACCTTTGTTTAAAAAATCAGTTGCACTCATTTTTTGTGTGTGTATTTTTAGGTTCTTTTTTCTGTTACGTTGGTTTATGTCTCCATCCCTTTGCCAATACCAGACAGTCTGGATTACTCTGGCTATATAATAACTCTTGAAATTGGACAGACTGATTTATCCCATGTTCTTCTCATTTTTCAGAATTGTTTTCTTTCCTTTGCCTACACATTTTATAATATTCTTATCTACATCTACAAGTTATTGCTGGGTTTCAATAGGAATTGTGTTAAACCTGTGTATCAATTTATGGAGCATTAATATCTTTCCTATGTTTGGAAATCAGTGGGCATGGTGTGTCTTCCCATTTATTTGGATCTTTGTTGACCTTTTAATAAGTATTTTTTAGTTTTTAGTATACAAGTCCTGTATATGTTTTGTTAGATTTACACCTATATATTTCATTTTTTGAGTGATTTTAAATGATACTGTATTTTTAATTTTGATGTCTACATTGTTCATTGCTAGTATGTATAGAAATAAATTTCATGTTTGTATGTTTCTCTTGTATCCTGCAAACTTGCTGAAATAATTTATTATTTCTTGGATGGTTTTTTTTTTTTTTTTTTTAATTCCTTGGTGTTTTCAAGAGACAGTCATATCATGTGCAAGTAGGGACTGTTCCAATTCAATCTCCCTTTCCTCTCTAGCCATGGCCAGAAACTGCAGCACTACATGAGTGAGAGTGGTGAGAATGGGTGTCCATGCCTTGTTTTTTGTCTTAGGAAACAAGCATTCAGACTTTCATCATTAAGTATAATATTAGCTGTAGGTTTTTTTTTAGGGGTCTTTTATCAAGCTGAAGAAGTTCCTTTCTATTCCTACTTTTCTCAGAGTTTTTATCATGCATGAGTGTTAAATTTTATCAAATGCTTTTTCTGCATCAAGTGATATGATAATATGATTTTTCTTATTTACCTTATATTGAAGATTATATTGATAATTTTTGAATATTGACACAGACTAGCATCCCTGAAATAAACCTCACTTCCTCATTATGTATAATTCCTTTTAGAACTCACGTTTTATATTGCTGAATTCTATTTGATAGTATTTAGTTAAGGATTTTGGCATTTGTATTTGTGGTGGATATTGGTCTGTGGTTTCCTTTTTTGTACTGTCTTTATGTGGTTTTGGTATTGGAAATACTAACTTCACAAAATGAATTGGGAAGCCTTCCCTTTTTTATTTTCTGGAAAAGGTTTTGTCGAATTAATTTTAATTCTTACTTAAACATTTGGTAGAATTTTCCAGTGAAACTCTCTGGGCTTGAAGATTTCTTTTTTGGTAGTTTATTAATTATGAATTCAATTTCCTTAATAATTATAGAGTTACTCAAATTATCTGTTTTATAATGGGTGAATTTGGAAGTTGGTATATTTTGAGGAATTGATTCATATATCTAGAACTGTTTTCAGTATTCTCTTATCCTTTTGATGTTTGTACAGGCATACCCCATTTTATTGCACGTTGCTTTATTGTGCTTCACAGATACTGCGTTTTTTTACAAATTAAGTGTTTGTGGCAACCCTGTGTTGAGCAAGTTTATCAGCACCATTTTCCTAACAGCTTGTGCTCACTTTGTGTCTCTTTGTCACATTTTAATTAAGGTATGTACCGTGTTTCTTTTTTTTTTTGAACTTAATGCTATTGCACACTTAATAGCTTAAAATATAGTGTAAACATAACTTTTATGTACACTGGGAAAACAAAAAAATTCTTGTGACTTGCTTTATTGCAACATTTGCTTTATTGCAATGGTCCGGAACTAAGCCCACATTAGCTGTGAGGTATTCCTGTAGTTTCTCGAGTGAAATCCCATTCCACTCCTGATATTGGTAATTTGTGTCTTTTCTCTTTTTTGTCCATCTTGGTAGAGGTTTTTCAACTACTGAGCTTTTCAAAGCACCAACTCTTTGTTTCATGGATTTTCTCTATTGTCTTTCTGTTATCAATTTCATTGATTTCTGCTTTTATATTTATTATGTCTTTCCTTTTGCTTGCTTTGGGTTTATTTTGCTCTTCTTTTTCTAGGTTCTTGAGATGGGAACTTAGATCACTGATTTGACACTTTTCTTTTTTTTCTGATGTATGCATTTAGTGCTATACATTTACCTTTCAGCTTTCCTTTAGCTGTGTCTCACAGATTTTGATATATTGTATTTATATTTTCTTTGAATTTAATGTATGTTTAAAAATTTCCTTTGAGACCAAGGAAGAAAGAGGTGCCTGTTACCACCGCCAGGGGAGGAGCATTCCCAAATGGAAAGTAGCAAAGAGCCTAACAATGCCTGTGACCAGGAATAGCAGTTATGGGGTCCAAACCCTCTCATGGTTTGCAGGTGTTGGGGTTGCCAACAGAAGCATAACTTGCACAGGCACTGAATGGAACAACCTTTACTCACATAGTGGAGAGACAAAGCAAGGTCAGCTTCAGTACTGAGCACCAGTCCCCCATGGCCAGTGAGTCTCGATCCATGGCTGATGCAGGGATATGATCTATGCACACCCCTCTTGTGTTGCAGTGTATTGTTGTATCTTGCAGTTTACTTATTCTTCCCTCTGTTCTCTCTATTCTGCTGTTGGGCCCTGCATTGAGTTTTTATTTCAGTTATTGTATTTTTGAGTTCTAAAATTTCCATTTGGTTCTCTTTATATCTTCCCTTTCTTTGCTGAGACTCTACTTTTTCATTTGTTTCAAGTGTGTTCATAATTTCTCATTAAAGCTTTTTTATGATAGCTGTTTTAAAATCTTTGCCAGGTAATTCTAACATGTTCATCAAATCCATATTGGCATATAGTGATTAAATTTTTAAATTCAGTTTGATGTCTGCCTGGTTCTTGATATTTTGAGTGATTTTTGATTGAAACCTGGACATTTTAGGTATTGTTTTATAAGATTCTGGCTCTAATTTAAGCCTTTTGTTTTAGCTGGCTTTCTCTGACATCACTGTGGCAGAGAAAGGGAGGGTGCCACCTTATTACTGCTATTTAAGATAGAAATCCAGGTTCACTCAGCTCTACTGACACCTGATGGGGGGAGCGCCTCATCACTACAGGGAAGGGGTGTGAGTTCTCCACAGTTGCCTTCATGGCTGGGAAGGTGAGGGATGCCTTGGAACTGATCCCCATGTGGCCTCCACTGACATCTCAGGTGGGGCAGGTTTGCTCCTGCCTGGCGGGGATAAAATACCTGCCTCCCTATTCATCCTTTTTTGACACCATCCTGGAGGGAATGCTGGGGGACCTCACTCCAACCTTGTTAGGGTGGAAGGTCCAGGCTCCCCCCTTGACATTTGCTGACATGGGTAGGGGTGGGGGAGGGTCTGCATTTTTTTCTATGGGATTTGATTCAAATAGAGAAATTATTGTCTCAAAGTTTTCTGTCTTACTATGTTGCCCCTTTCCTGGTTCTGACTAGAGTGTGAAGGCTTTTGTGGCTTTTTTTTGTTGTGTGTGTGGCGGGGATCTCTATCTGTTAGTATTTCCAGGTTGTTAGCTTGTTTAGCTCAATTTGGTAATACATGAGGCCAAAAGAAAACTGAAGTTGCTCGTTGCTGTATCATTCCTTGGGATGAGGTTCTTAGTTGATCTGCCTTTTCTCCACCTTTCAGAGTCTTCGTATGCTTATTTTATATAATTTTTAGGGTTTTTAGTAGCATTTGGAATAGGGAAAATCATGTCTACTCCATCTTCCTAGAAGTACAAATAAGCCCATTTTTTAAAAGTAGTATTTGTTTACTTGTTTTGAGCTGTGAGAGTTATTTATATGTTCTGCATAAAAATCTTTCATCAGATAATTTTTTTTTGAATTATTTTCTTGCAGCCTGTGGTTTGTCATTTCATTTTCTTACAGGCACCTTTCAAAGAGAGAAAATTTGAATTTTGATGAAGTCCAATTTATCATTTTTTTTTCTTCTGTTGTTTATGATTTTTGTGTTCTAGCTAAAGCATCTTTGCCTAAATGAATGAGGGTATTTTTAGTTGGCATGTCTATGGCCCGTGGAGTTGATGGTAGATATCTGGGTCTCTTGGCAGCTTTCTTTCCCACTCCTGAAAATTCCAGTAAGTCATCTGTGCCAGTTTGGGTGTATTATGTCCCCCAAAATGCCATTATCTTTGGTGCAGTTTTGTGGGGGCAGACATATTAGTGTTGATTAAGTTGGAGCCTTTGGATTAAGTTGTTTCCATGGATATGTGACCCACCCAACTATAGGTGAAACTCTAATTAGATAATTTCCATGGAGGCGTGGCCTGCCCATTCAGCATAGACCTTGATTAGTTTACTAGAGCCCTATATAAGTGCTCAGACAGAAGGAGCTCGGAGCTTCAGCCAAGAGAGAGTAACTGAGAATGACATTTTCGGAAGAGCTGCAGCTAAGTGAGGATGAAACGCCCCAAGAGCAACATTTGGAGAATGCCATTTTGAAATGCAACCTGGGAGTAAGCGGATGCCAGCCACATGCCTTTCCAGCTAACAGAGGTTTTCCGGATGGCAGTGCCCTTTCTCCAGTGAAGGTACCTGTTGTTGATGCCTTACCTTGACACTTTATGGCCTTAAGACTGTAACTTTGTAACCAAATAACCCCCCTTTATAAGCCAGTGTGTTTCTGGTGTTTTGCAACACGGCAGCATTAGCAAACCAGAACATCATCCAATTGAGAAGTGTGAGTCCAGGCATTAATTACTACAGATCATGCCATCTTATTGCCCCAAAGTATGCAGTAGGAGGTGAAACCTGATTTCCAGTCCCCCATCACGCTAGTTACTAGCATCTCTGGGAACATGGGAAGTTTATTCCATGTAGTTTAACCAGACCAGGCTCACAGATGCCTCCAATGGCCTTATGTTTCTTTTGCCCAAGATAAACAGGATATTTCTGAAGCAGGCACTGAGGTAGCTTGACTCTTTAGGACTCAGTCATTCCCTATGGTAAAGGAGGATTGATTCTACCCCTCCCCAATCTCTTTCTTCCAAAAGTTGGTTGAACCCTTATGGCCACCATTTCTAAGTCTTTTCATGTGAAAGCAGGGTCACTGGATCTCAACTTGGTACCCAGACCAGACCACTTATGTCAGTTGCAGCTGGGGGACCCTCTAGCAGATGCTGCCAGTGCCTCTGCCCTGCTGTCCTTGGCCTGTTCAGAAGGATCTGAGTCTCCCAGCCTGAGAACTTTTTCTGAATGCTGGAGTGTGGTCAGCCCATGGGTAGGGCAGGCAAGAAGCTCCAAGAAGGGAATGCCTGTGGAGTGACTCTAAGCCAGTGAAGATAGGAAATGATGGATAAATATCCCTGCTTTCTCCCCCTCAACTGGGTTCCATGTAGGCTCTCAGGAGCCTTCCATGTAGGATTGAGCCCAGTCACCCACAGTGGTTCTGGCTAATTAATGTTCCTTCAATTAACTTTTCTCCCTGTCTCACCTCACTTTTCCAGTTCCTTACCATGCTTCTAGTAGTCACCTCTCAAATAAATGATATGCACCAAAATCTGCATGTTTGGAACTGTTTTATTCCCCCATTTGGTGGTAGTGGTGGCATGGGTAGGAAGCCAAACAAAGACAACTCTCCATATCCTTTTACCCAGACCCACACATAGGTATATGGAATCAGGCCAAAAAAACATAATGTTAACATATCGATTTATATAGGAGGCCCACGTATGTCGACTACTTAACTTACATTATCATGTCCACTTTCCATTCAAGTCATGTTATTGATTGTAACCTACTTAACTCTGAAAGTGACTCTGTTTTCTAGGTACAATTGAACAAAATTAGTGTCATATGTATTTCAGATTCTCAATTAAAATGAGTGGGTGCATTGGCAATATAATTTCATGATGCTTACTCTCAAGTATTACCATGCTGAATCATGAGAAATTCACTTCTAACCTCTGTTTCGATCTGTGACTTTTTGGAAGGTGACCTTGTTGTCCCTCCTTGAGCCCTGGATTTCATAAGACTTTAATCAAAATTCATGAGAATTCTGACTTGACCGCAGAGAGATACCAGGCTCCAGAAGAGGGAAAATGAGAGTGACGCAAAGAGCTGCGTGAAGTAAGAGTAATAAGTGCTTCTCTGAGTTCTGATTGTATTGTTGCTATTCAGTGCTCCAGGAAGTGAAATTCTTCTTGATTAAAGGGGAAAAAAAAAATAACCATTTTTACCACTGCTTGTTCAACACAGGTTATTTTGACAAGGACATAGTTGAGTAATTCTGGGTTGTGGAGTGAAAATGACAAGTTTTATTTATTAGCTTCAATTGGTGGTAAGATATAACACAGTGGAGACAGCTGAGCTTTCATGCAGGGCAACCACAGGCAGAGACTTCGCATTTCCAGCATGTTCTCAGGGTTCCAGTTATATCATGAAACCAACAAAAGTGATAGATATAGATTAAGAAAAGAAATATAAGAGATGTGTATGTCTGTCTCCAAACTCAGATGTGTAATAAATATACTTGCTTTATTTTACCATGACTCAAATTAGTATTTCAAGCCAGTTTCTGCTGAAGTGACAGAAACTGGAGTATAGCATTTTTGTTTTCTGAGGAGAATTTCTGTCAAGAGGTAAGAAGGAAAAAAGATCTGGGAAAGGTAACTGTTGAAAGAGGAGCAAAGAGAGTTAGTTGTCTGCAGGGCTCAAAGACTCCAGCCAGTAATGAGGACTAGAAGCAGTGAGGAAAGCAGCTGAAGTACCACCCCACAGGGCAGAGGGGCCAATGTGGGGCCTGTGGACGGCCCCATTCAGCAGGAGAAGCACCGGCCAGCGTCCCCAGCTCTGAGAACTGGCATGGACCACCACTGGATCCTGAGCCATCTGGAAATGGGCCATCTGTGAGTAGGCTTCTCATGTCCTTCTCTCCCACCTTGACCTCTAGAAGGCCCTTCTCTCCCACCTTGACCTCTGGAAGGTCTTTCTCTCCCACCTTGACCTCTAGAAGGCCCTTCTCTCCCACCTTGACCTCTAGAAGGTCTTTCTCTCCCACCTTGACCTCTAGAAGGCCCTCCTCTCCCACCTTGACCTCTAGAAGGCATCATTTGCCAGTGGTGTTCCAGAGAATCTACCTGAAGGAGCTGAAATGTGGGTGTCATTTGACCACACCCCAATGACATCATAGCCTGGAGTGGCTTAAAGAATTTCCTCTCAAAGATCTTTTATAGAATCATAGAATGTACAAGTTGGAAAGTGGCTCTCTTTCTTTCGGTGGTTTAGTTTTAAAGACCTTTATCAGTTAAAATCTTGCCCAGACTTCCAGTCTGTAAAAAATGATGGAGGCAGAGCTTTCTCTTTGTGAATTGGGGAGAAGAGGGTGGTGCCCAGGAAATCTCAACAAGCTAGAAGTTAGGATATCTAGGAGACCCTATTTCCAGTTTTGGTCCAGTCCCCCATTGAACCTCTCCTGCTGGTAGGCACTTTGTAAAGTGCTTTCCCATGTAGTTGTCTTACTTTAGCTTCTCGCCAGTCCAGTGAGGGAGCTAGGGCAGGCAACTCGACGCCCATTCTGTGGAGGGAAAATCAAGGTTTGCAGAGATTGAACCCTGTCTTGGGCCTGATAGTCAGGTTCGTGGGGAGTGGCAGAGATTTGAATTCAAACCAGGTCCCCTCCAGACTTCAGTCCTGGGGTTTGTTACTCTGCCATATGGATTCTTTCTTATAACTGGAGAGGTTGGAATAGCTGTTCCCCCTGATTCCACCAGCACTGCCCTGCTGTGGGGATAACACTGAAAGGACCATGAAGCCCCAGGGTACAGCCCGAAATAGCCGCATCAGATGGGAAGGCCAGACACTGGGACAGCTCAAAGTAAGCGGTCTCGTCAGAAAACATCTCTGTAGGGAAATAAACACAAAAAAGAGAGTTCAGGCTCAGCAGCAGCAAGGGAGATGGATTTGTCGATCCAGCCTGAAATCCAAAAATAAAAATCCATTTACTGAGTGTTCTTATTAAAATAATATATCAAATGAAATCCTAGGGTGCATCTGGGCTTGTTCATACAGTTGAGGTCCGCCTCTGCCTCATTTCGGAAGCCTGAAATCATCTTCCGTCTGTCCTGTCAGAGAGGGCTGTTTCTAAAGGAAAGCAGGAGGAAGTTTAGGCAGAATCTCTGCGTAATGGGAAGGAGATGAAGGCAGGGCAGTGTGCTGCCCCAGCCAGCAGTATCAAGCACCACTTGGGACTTTGTGAGAGGTGCAGATTCTCCTGAATCAGAAGCTCCTGGAGGCCGGGCCCAGCCTTCTGCGTTCTAACAAGCCCCCTAGGGGATGCTCAAGCCTGCTTGAGGGTGAGGTAGGCTTCAAGGATGAGCTCTCAGGTGGCCTCTGCCCCAGAGAACCATCATGAGGAGGAAGGTGAGGCTTCCACCCTGGCAGCTGTGCTCTGGAAAACCTAATCCCTACCCCCTCGCCATTCCTCTCCCTTCCAGGTGCTGCTAATAAGTGTGCATGTGGTTTTTTGGTTTTTGTTTTGTTTTTGGCAGTTCCTGTATTCAGTGAATGGAAAGAAATCAGAATGTATTGAGCACTCATGAATGTGCCAGGCACTTCGGTTGGGCCCTTTTTGATGAGTTACTTATTTGATCATCATAAAAACCTAGAGAGAAGAAAAACACATCGTGTATTTTGTACAGAGGGATGTATGGATTTTGTTAGACAAACCCTTGAAGACCTAAACGACTTTTCGACTAGAAGGGATTTCTATTGGTGAAATTCCATGCACTTTGTGGGGTGGGAGCAATTTTCTTTTTTAATCAAAGAGAAAGGCCAGGCCACCACAGGCCCTAAAAGGACAGCCCTGGTCATGGGCCATCTGTCAGTAGTCAGTAAAATGGAAGTATATGCATATGGTAGGATTCAGCAATTCTACTCTGGGTTAGAGTTCCCAAAGAAACCCTCCCACAGGTCCATAAGGAAACAGGAAGTGTGGTCCTGCAGCATTGTTTGGTGGCAGTGGGGGAAATTAGAGACAATCACCAATGTTCACCTCTGGAAGCAAGACCTGGCAGTGCCCACAGCCACCCATCGGGGTCTTACAAATATATATATGCATGAAAAAAACAAGGAAGAGCTGGATAAGATCTATAAGCACAAAAATCACATGCATTTCACATGAGCCCGTGCAAACAAGAGGATGAACATCAAACCATTTGGATGCTTGCCTTTGGGGTAGAGATAGCAAGATGGGAGTGGGGTAGTGGTGGCAAAGAAAATTGCACCAAACAATGTTAAACAGGCAAGGACAACTTTATTCTAGACGACTGCAGTAGGGGGAGAGACCAGAACTAAGTCTGAATGCAACATTATTGAAACAAAGGGTGGCAGGGTTCTTAAGGGCTGGGGTGGGCTAGCAGAAAATTACTGGAGGATGTTAGGGGGGTTGAGCAATTGGATGGGTGAGTGATTTATGAGCTTGTGATTTAGGACCATTTGGCTCAAGAAGGCTCTCTTTTGGATCCTGTAAGGGCTGGGGAGAGGGAGCAGAGATAAGGCATGTCCTGGTTAGGTGCCTGGAAAATGTGAGGGCTGGGGTAAGAGGGAGGTCAGGGGCCTAGAGTTAGAAAGATGCCCTTCTAAAATTTCCTCAAGCTAAGGGGGACATTAAGACTGTCTTGGTCATGGAACAAAAGGGGATTAATAAAACAGGAAGGGGGAGTCCTTGCACTGATAATAAAGAGGGTGTGCCCTGAATTGAGGTGTGTTAACCAAATCCTCTGCAGCTGAGGTAAGAAAAAAGAAGAAAGGAAGGGAGGGAGGGAGGGAGGTAAAGCAACAGAGAAAGATAAAGGAAACCACAAAGCAAATGACAGCCCTTGGCAGTGTCCCAGCATGTGCATTCCCAGACTGGGGCCACCCCTAAGAGGTTGTAGCATCTGGGTGCTCAGGCCCAGGTGAGCAGCATGTGGTTTTGGTGCATAGAAGTGAGCATTGCTTCCTGAATACTCCATATTGAGTCTCTGGTTTAATGGCAATTAATGTAATGCCCCTTTCTCTCTTCTGTCTCAGGATAGAGTCTTTGGGATTTCGGATCTTTGGGCAAGAGAAGAATTCTCCCCTCTTTTCTGAAAGATATGTGCCTGGGCCATATCATTCACAGGCACCAGAAAGTATCTTAGAAGTGGCTCATGTGACCCTTCATTTTATGAGAGGAGGAATAAGGTAAGTGACAGACCTGGACCTAGAATGTGACATCTTGATTCCTAGTCTAGGACCTTTTCCGAACCCCCATTGCAAAATGGAGTCATCGGGGGGGGGCTAGAGAAGAACATGGGTCCCCGGGCCCCTCTACCTGAGTTTTGGCTTTGAGTAGGTCTGAGGGAAGGCCCAGGAACCGATATCTTCCAAAAGTTCCCCCACTGATTCTGAAATGAAGTTGGGTTTGGAAATCAGACTCTCCCACCCTCATATCCATCTGTGAAGGGGCAATAAAGGGAGAGGGTATAAGACGTTGACCAGTTTGTTAAGAGTATTTTCTATCAAATAGCCCAAGGTATTTCTCTTGTGAAGAAATCTACGTGATGCCCCAAACAGGGAGGTTGTTGTTGGGGGTGGGGTTCATCTTAGCTTAGGGATCGTGCAATCCCACTGCCCAGGCCTCCTGCTCCTCCTCCCCTTTTCTCCAGGGTGGGACCAGTCACTCAGTGGAGACCAACCTGTATTCAGTCCTTCTTTGGTTTATACCTTAGCTAATTACTTATTGAGTCATTGTTTTAGAACATACTGCACTGGGTACCATGGAAGATGTAAAGAGAAATGAGATTTGGGGCCATCCCTTAAAGTCATCAAAGGCTATTGGGGGAGGAGGGTGGCTGTTACAGGGGCAGAGAGCTGGAGGAGGTGGGCTCCTTCTGAGATCTTGGTTGGCAAAATAGCCTCCATTCTGTGTCACATGGTATTTTATTTCACACTAATGCATTATAATTAGATTCAATAATTTTCTGAACTAGCCCACAGAAACATTAGCATTATCCTCATTTTTTAGTTCTTGGAATTTTGTCCAAAATTATTCCTCAATATGTCCTTTGTTTCTCCCCAAACCATATATAGCAGTTTTACAGTGACATAAGGGATGTCTCAATCTTGAGAGCATGAGGTTATTATGGGTATTTTGAGACTCTCAATCACCCTGCAACAGCCAGAATAGATAAAAATTATCAGCTTCTAATTTGGTATTTGGAGAGGGTCCTCACAGACTCTGGTGGACATCTATGGAATTGTCTTACTTAAACTCCTCTCCCTTCTCTCCTCACAGCTGGAGGCAGCCATTTTGTATGATATGGCTCTGTCCTTCTGCCTTCAGTTGATTGGTCTAAGGGTGGGTACCTGACCAAGGTTGGTCCAGTCAGAATCCTTCTCTGGGATTTTTGGATTTGGGATCAAGAGAGATGAGGCAGTCTTGTTCTAAATTCTGAAGGTGAGCACCTACTCTGGGTCAGGCACTGTTGTAGGCCCTGAGGCTATAGCATTGGGTAAAACAAAGTGTCTTCTTTGTGGTGGGGGTGGGGAAATAGGTAATAAATAAACACAGAAACCAGTGAATATATAAATTTAAAATAATTAAAGCCCAAAGTTGGTGAACAGTGATGACAGCAATAACAATAATAAATAAAAATAAAGTTATTATTATACCAACTCTAGTGAATATATAATGAGAATTTTCTCCTTTACTGTGCAAGGAGCACTGTGCTTTACATGTATTAACTAATGTAACTCTCACAGCCTTCCAAGGAAGTGAGTCCTATGAGTAATCCCATTTGGGCCAAGGTTCTTATTTCAGTGGGAGGAAATGGTGAGAATTGTCAAGAGAAGCAGTGATGAGACTTTGGGTTCCTGGTTTCATTGCCTATGTTTTGGCCCTTCCAGCTGTTTAGGCTATTTATCTTTCCATTGATTTCATGAGCTAATAAATTTCCCTTTTCTCTTGAACTTTTACACATGGAATTTCTGTCACCTGCAACCAAAAAGTGCTAAGACACTATGAAAACTCAAGTATTTTTGGAGGGCCTCTGCACATCTGGCAAGGATGGTGTTGTTGAAATGACAAAGATGAGCTGACGTAGCTCCAGTCCTCATTAAAGACTGAGAGAGCAGAGATGAGGACTGGACACGAAAGCTGCTATGCATCTCTACTCCGCCTCCATTTGCCCTCCTCTGAGCCAGGTACTCCAAGCCCAGCATATCCCATCTTGTGCATCCTTGATCATCCTACAAGCCCCTAGGGTGTAGGGTCTGGGAGAGCAGGTACTCTCTTTATGTCCCCTGATACCAGCATCTGCCTTGCACATGATTGCAAATTAAAAAAAAAAAAAAAAAAAATCCACCAAAGCACATCTGGGGGCTGATTATGGCTGTCAGCTTTCACCTTTGTTTTTCAGCTTGAGTTGCTCCTTATGTATTTTTAAAATTTTTTATTGTAGTAACATAAATACAACTCAGATTTCCCCATTTTATCCACTTTCAAGCGTACAATTCTATGGTATGAATTACATTCATAATATTGTATATCATCAGCAGCATCCATTACTCCAACTTTATCACCTCAGACAGAAACTCTGCACCCATTAAGCAATAATCCCCTCTTCCCCTCCCCACCTCCAGCCCCTGGTAACCTGTAAACTACTCTCTTGTCTCTAAGAAATTTGCTTATTCTAGGTATTTCAGATAAACAAGATCATAAAATGTTTGTCTTTTTGTGTCTGGCTTTTTTCACTCAACATGATATTGTCAAGGTTCATCCATACTGTAGCATACATCAATACTTCATTCCTTTCTACAACTGAATAATACACTGTTGTGTGTGTATACCACATTTCATTTATCCATTCCTGTTGATGGACACTTGGGTTGCTTGCACCTTTTGGCTACTGTGAATAATGCTGCTATAAACATCGGTGTACAAACATCTGTTCAAGTCCCTGCTTTCAATTTGGTGTGTGTGGGGGGCATATACCAAGAAGTGGGGTTGCTGGGTCATATGGTAATTCTATTTTCAACTTTTTAAGGAATTGCCAAACTGATTTCCACAGTGGCTGCACCCTTTTACAGTGCCATCAACAATGTATAAGGGTTACCTTTTCTCTGCATCCTCTCCAACACTTTTTTTTAATAGCCATCCTAGTGGGTGTGAAGTGGTGCCCCCTTTTTCATTCAAGAGGAACACATTCTGATAAGTGTGTGTGGAGTGTGGGGCTGGGTGGGTGGGGATGATGGGGAGAACTCAGGCTGCTAGGAAATATTTTCTTTTTCCTCTGAAGTTCTACCCAAATTTCCAGGTGTCTCTATACAGGGGAAAAGAAAGGGTGGATAAATAAAATCTGCAAGCAGGGAGTATGTCTAGGGATTACAACCCTGGATTCTGGAGTCAAACTCTTGAAGAGCCACATATTAGCTCTGTGACTGCAGGAAGGTCACCTAACCATCCCACACCCAGCTGCTTCTACCTGGGAAATGTGGTATTGATGCCTCTCACATAGCGCTGATGTGAGGATTCAATGAGAAAATACACATGAACTGTTCACATAGTGCCTGTCACACAGAAAGTACTTAATAAATGTTAGTTACCACTATTGCTGAAAAAGTGAATTAATATGTCTCTCTGTATGTATAATAAACATAAATTTCCAAAACATATGTTGTGTGAAAACATACAGCAAAAGCAAGCTGTAGCAGGATGCATAAATACAGTATGATGCAATTTATGTAAAATTTAAAACAAAGTAATTTGATATACTGCATATACATGTGTGTGTTGCATGTGATGTATATACATATAGGTATATGTTAGAAAGCACAGAAGGATACACAGGAAATATATGTACTATTTTCCAGATAGTGGTGATTCTGGTGGCGGTGGCAGTGGTGGTGGTGTGTGTGTATGAGCATGCGTGCATGGCCAGAGGTGGTGTACGTGCTTGAATGTTTCATAAGTAAAAGTTCCATCTGAATGCCTTGTCCATTTGTATTCCATGTGACTATTTGGATTTTCCTTTTGATATGCAAGAGAAGTTCCAGCATGAGATCCTGAAATGTGAATTACTAATGATGATTTTTGGCCTGGGATAATTCCAAACTGGGATCATGTGGCTGGAGAGTGGGGGCAGGGCAGGAGCCTGGTTTTACGGATTTATATCACACATTCTTACATAGTTTAGAGAAAGATTTAGAGCAAGGCATCACAGACAGGTTGCTTAATCTCTCTCAGTCCATTTCCTTAGCTATGAAATGGGAATAATAAATTGTGTTTTACGAGGTTGCAGTGAGAGCTGAGTAAACACAGAACATGGCACTTGGTAAGCATATCAAATAGCCTTGTGACACCCAATTTATGTTTAAAGCTTATGTGCAACAGACTTCAGAGAGGAGAAGCAAAGTAAGAATCACTTGGCAGCTGAAAGATGATTTCTGCAGGTGTCAGAGCGGCCAGCAATATCTCACTCCCTCAGAGCGATAAGCACTTTCAACACACCTGAAAGAAAGCAGCAAGCAAGGCCTTTCTGGCTTGGGAGTGAAACCCAGCACACCTTTCCCTACCCCATCATTCCTGCACGTGGTACAGGGAGCAGGGAGAGCTCTGTCCTCACGGAGGGAGGGAGACCAAAGCTGGGCTAGGGACCAAGGCAGGTTTTGGGGAATGGGTGGGTGGCTCAGTAGAGTAAAGAGACGGACAGGTGCAGGGGAGGGAAGGTTGCAGTTAAAGGGGGAGGAGCTGCAGGAAGGACAGAGAATATGTGAGTCACCCCCAGGGGAGCAAGTAGGAGACGGGTAGGCTGAGTGAGGCCACCTGAGGTCAGGGATGCAAAGCTCCATAAAGCTCCTGGAGGGGAAACGGGGGGACTTCTGTGACTTGAAGCTGGACTGCACAGGAAGTGTTCTTTTTGTAGAAAGATGTAGTCTATCTATTCATCAGGGAACCAATATAGTAATGTAGTCCTGACCACAATAAATGAATCTTCAGTAGAGAAATTGTGTCCTCCCTGCAATTGGAGTAATCAAAGCTCACCCATTTTGCCAATTCCGCTAATGACTATTCCTGTACTTTCTGACTGTTGTCTTCAATGGCCAAAGATGTTTACTCTTTTTAATTGTAAAGCTATATAGTACCATTTTGACTCATACTGTACCATTTCAAAAGGTGTTTTGATTACTGATGCTTTTAGCCGTGATGGATGGTGAAGAGAATATTTGTAGACTAAATCAGGAGGCAGCTTGATATGGTGGGAGAAGTGTGGGTTGATATCAGATAGACTCAGGCACATGATTGATTCAACCATTGTGGCGCAGGGCCAATGTGTTGGGCTTATAGCATTTATATTACAATGGAGAGAGAAAAGAAAGGAAGTGTATGGCAAGGTGATTGAAAGGAGTGATGAATACTATGAAGAAAATAAAGCAAGGTGTCGGGACCCAGAGTGGCTGGGAAGGATGGTATCAGGAATTGAATCCTGTTCTCCACAAAAGTGATGCTCAGGTCCCAACCCCTGGTCCTGTAGGTGTGAGCCCATTTGTGAGCAGGACTTTTGAAGATGTTATTAGTTAATGTGTGCCCAAGTTGAATAAGGGTGGGCCTTAATCCAATACATCTGAGGTCATTGTAAGCAAAGGAATTTGGACACGTAAGAGAAGCCATGGGAGGAGTCAGAACCGGAAGTCAGTGGAACCAGAAGACAAAGAAGACATTGCCTTGTGAGAGGAAAGCCAGGAAACTCAAGGATGGGCAACGCTACCCACCCCAGGAGGAAGGAAGCTTTCTAGCCTCTGAAACAATAAGCCAATATATTCCTATTGTGTGGTATTTGTCATAGCAGCTGGAAAACTAGGATGGGTAGGGAGTTTTGGAGTGGATGGTCAGTGAAGGCCTCCTCAGGGGTGACTCAGGTGGTGCTGATCTAGGGAGCCTGGGACCTGCAAAGATGGGCTGGGGGCTTGTTTGGGTGGGATCTCCCAGCCGGTGCTGCCTGGCTGCCAGCGTCTCTGGATGGGAGAAGAGGTTTCCTGGCCGTGCCACTCGATTTGGTTGGATCCCCTTGCTGGTGCCTCCCGGCCACCCTGGTAGCTCTCTGTGTGGGAGGGGACAAAGCAGCTCCCTGGGCAGGGTGTTTGTTGTGGGTCTCAGGTGCAGGAGGTGTGTTTCAGGCCTGATGTGGGGAAGGAGAACACTTTAAGTGTCCACTTGTTTTGATCTCCCTTCTCTGTGCCCCAGGGCTCACCTGGTGGTGTCTGTAGGACCCCTATGCAATTTGAGGGGGAAATAACCTGGTCTTCCTTCTGTTGGTAGGTTGTTGTGTTGCTTCCTGCTGTGCGTGTGTGGTGGGAGGGAGAGAGGGAGATCTTAAGATACTCTGCTGCTCTGCTGTTCCTCCAGTCCTGGAGCTCCCAGCCTGTCCACTTTGCTCTTCCACCTTTCAGAATCCTCCTTTCGTTGCCTCTCGTGTCATTTCCAGGCTGCACAGTTGTACTTAGTGGGAAGGAGCAGGAAGATAGTCTGTGCCATCTCATTTGGACTGGAAGTCCCTTGACCTCATTCTTTTAAGATGCTGTTGAGTATTCATCTCAAATATGTGTTTCTGTAATGCATATGTGTGTTATGTCTGTCTGCATATGTCTGTGTATGTGCAGACAGAGATAGCTATTATTTAGCCATTTCCCTATTCATGGGCATTTAGGTTTTTCTTTTTTTCTTTTCTTTTTTTCATTATTACTAACAAAGTTGCCTTCAACATCTCTGCATGTGTCTTATTAAGCACACCTGAGAGTCTTTCTCTAGAGCACATATAAATCAGTGGAATTGCTGGGTCAAAGACTGTGCACATCTGAAAACTTAACACATAATGTCCATGGTGACTGCTAATTTACTCTCCTTCCCTAAATGCTTTTCCACGTCTTCATCAATACTTCATGTTATCAGGCTTTTAAGTTTTTCCTATTTGATGGGTTAAAATGCTTTTAATTGCTTTCTTTGCATTTGTTTTCTGATTTCTAATGAGTTCCAACATCTTTTCATATGCTTATTGGCTATTTATTTTTCTGTTTTTTTGTGTAGTGCCAGTTCATATGCTTTGGACTTTTTAAGAAAATTTTCTTTCCTGGGATGTTTGTCTTTATGCTGATTAATAATCTTTTAAAAATATATAGTTTAAATATTAATCTTTTATTATATACTTATGAATATCTTCTCCAAGTCTATCCATTCAATTTTAATTTTGGTCATTGGTCATGTCTTTTGTCATAAAAGAAAATTTAAATTTTGATGTAGATAAAAGTTTCAGTAGTTTCCTTTATATATCTTGCATTCTTTGTTTGTAATAAAAAGACATTTTAAATCTCAGGAACAGAGACAGTTTCTTCTCTTTGTTCTTCTGATAATTTTATAGGTTTTGTTTTTCAGTTTAGGTCTTGAGTCAACTTGGAAATTATTATTGCGAATAGTATAAAGAATCAAATGTTATTTTTCAAGTGGCTGTTTAGTTATCATAATGACACTGTGTTAGTAGATCCTAGTTTAGTTTTGTTTTAAAATGCCACTGTTGTTTATACACTAATGTGCCCTATAATCACAGATGTGTTCTTGGCAGCTCCGTACATCTTCAAATACCATGATCTTTGACCTTTTTGGAGCTTTAGTATATATTTTCCTACTTTGTGGAGAAGGGGAGAAAGTTCTCTTTTCATAACTTATTCAAAATCTGTCTTGTATATTCTTTTTCATTTACTGCTCCATGTTAAATTTTTAAAGAAGTTTGTCATACTCATATATCAGAAAAATATAAAGGAAAGTGAGTACTGTTTTTTAAATACAAAATCACAAAAATTATGACATTTGATATCAAGTATGGATAAGAACATTTAGGATTGAATTGAATTAACAGATTATTTTTGGGAAAATTTGACTTTTCAATATTTAGTGTTCCCCTTTAAGAGATGGTGCATCACTGTCAGCAGATTATTTTCAAATTGGTTATTGTTGATCAGTAACAAGGCAGTTTGTTTCAGTGTGCTGTTCGTATTTCCAAACAACTTACTGAATTTTCCTGAAAGTTCAAATAGTTGATAGGTGATTCCATTGAGTTTTCTGGGCAGATAAGCATATAATTTAAAATAATAGTGGTTTGTGTCTTTCTCCGCTTTTTAAATTGATTGGTTTGAACCTCCAGTACCATTCTGAATAGTAGTAGTGATAACTGGTATCTTTGTCTTGTTTCTCATTTAGTGGAATTGCTTGTAATGTTTCAACATGTATTGTGGTGTTTGCTGAAAAAGTCTGGTAAATATCCTTCTCTTTCTGGTTCATTAAGAGTTGATTTTTTTCTAATGTTTTTCTGGCATCTGTAATATGGAGATAATTGTATTTTTTTGTTTTGTTTTTCTCCTTTATAATCTGTTAATGTAATTTACATTAATAGATTTTTCTGATATTGAAAAATCCTTACTTTTCTACGATAGACCTTTCTTCATTATAATTATTTAGTCTTAATATATATTCAATATGCTGATATTTTATATATAGGATTTAAAAAATCCATAATCATAAGTGAGATTGGCTTCTGATTTTCTCTTCCTTTGCAATCATTTTATGGTTTATGCATTAGAATCATACTTGTCTTATAAAATGAGTTGGGAGGATGCTCTATTTTATGCTTAAGAATGGAATTATCTATTCCTAAAAGTTTGGTGGAATTCTCCAGGGTCTTTTGCCTGTTTGGGGGGGGGTAGGTCTTTGATTACTGTGATATATTCTTCTATAATTACTGATCTGTTCAGGTTTTCTCATTTCTCCTAGGCTAGTTTTGAAGACTCATATTTTTCTAGATTTTTCTACTTTATATTATAGCAATTACTGGTTTACATTTGTACACCGTATTCTCTTATTTAAAAAAAAAGTATGTTAATTATGTTTGTGTGTGTGTGTGTGTGTGTGTGTATCTTTGACTCTCTCTGGGTCATATTTGCTAAAGATTTGTCTACTTCATTAGTCCTTCTAAAATATATATATTTCTAGTTATATTAGTCAATTATAGTGTAAGTATATTTTTGTTTTGTTTTATATCTTACTATTTTATCTTTTTATCTATATTTTCTACCTCTATTTTTTTGCTGTTGTCTTTTTGCTGCCTTCTAGAATGGGTGGACAAATCCTATTCCACACATGTCACAAAACCTGCTAACAACAACAACAAAAAAGCCAATAATCTGAGCGCTCTTAATGTTTCACTGAATAAATTACATGAACAATTTCACATGTCTTAGACTGGATCCATGTATAAAAGGAAAGTTGTGGACTGATGTGTTAAGAAACCAGCTATGAGAGTGGCTTAGCTGCTGGCTGGTAAGCAAGGCCCCTCTGCCCCCATTTATTGTTTCCTGTTTTCCAGGTGTATGCATTTGTTTTGGTTTTTCATTAACTTCTAATCTTGCTGTGCTCTGGTCAGTGAACATAGTCTGTATGATATCCACTTTTGTTTTGAATTATGAGCTTAATTTATAGTCAAAGTGTAGTTAAGTTTCATACATGTTCTATTTATGCTAAAATATAATGGGATTCTCTTTGGTATAGAATTTTATAGCTGTTTCTTAGATTGAGCCTTTAAATTCTTTGTTAAAATCTCCAATATAATTTATGAAAACTTCATGTAAGTTTTGAAAAGAACCTTCAGCTGTGATTCTATAATTCTTGTTTTCTTCTTGCAGAACTGTCATGTTTTGCTTTATGTCTTTCAAAGCCATGGTGTTAAGCTTATGAAGCCCCTTGAATATTATATTATCTTTCTACATTGTTCCTTTTGTCAAAGTGAAACATCACTCTTTTCCTTTCCATACATTTTACATAAGATCATATTTTATATGATGTTAATATTCATTTAAAAATGACAAGTAAATTTTAAATTTCAACTTTACTCTGTCATTTTTTATGTAATTTTAAAAAAATTAGCTGAAGTTCATACTTTATTCATATTTCTTTAGTTTTTCCCCTAATGTCCTTTTTCTGTTCCAGGATCCCATCCAGGATCCCACATTACATTTATTTGTTGTGTCCCTTTAAGCTTCTCTGGGCTGTGTCAGTTTCTCACACTTTGCTTGTTTTTGATGACCTTGACAGTTTTGAAGAGTACTGGACAGGTATTTTGTAGAATGTCCCTTAAGTAGAGCCCATGCGTAAGGTGTGGTAAGTTATGTTCCACATGTTTGAGGGGTAATAGCTACATAAATTATTTGTAATTATTCTATATGGGATATTTTCCTTTTCTCCCCTATTTATTTATTCATTTACTCATTCATTCAATCATTTATTTATATCAGTATGAACTCATAGATATTTATTTTACACTTTGCATCATAATCTAATACTATGTTATTTATTTTGTTGTTCATATTGTTCCCAGCTTTCGCCATTGGGAGCTCTTTCCGTTGACACCTATGTCCCTGGGACCTAACCCTTCATTTTGTTTTTTGAGCACTTCTTTACTTTCGGGCACAACAGAATGACCCAGGCTCATAGCTATATATTCCTTGCCCCTCCCTAGAATAAGCCCTGGCTCCTCTTAGTGAGGAATGACATCTGGATCCTGAGTGTGCTTGTTGCTCTTGATATGTTATTGTCTCTAGGATCTCTCAGTGAACAGAGCTAAGAAATGCATGTATGTCTACCAACCCCTGTTGCTCCAGTTTGCTAATGCTGCCTTTTTCACAAAACACCAGAAATGGATCAGCTTTTATAAAGGGGGTTTATTTGGTTACAAAGTTACAGTCTTAAGGCCATTAAGTGTCCAAGGTAAGGCATAAACAATAGGGTACCTTCACTGGAGGATGGCCAGTGGCATCCAGAAAACCTCTGTTAGCTGGGAAGGTACATGGCTGGCGTCTGCTCCAAGATCTGGTTTCAAAATGGCTTTCTCCCAGGACGTTCCTCTCTAGGCTGCAGCTCCTTAAAAATTCACTCTTAGTTGCTCTTGGGGCATTTGTCCTCTCTTAGCTTCTCTGGAGCTTTCAAAGGCTGTCTCCAAAATGTTGCTGTGTAAGCTGCAGCTCCTCTCTCAGCTCCTGTGTGTTCTTCAAAGTGTCCCTCTTGGCTGTAGCAAGCTTCCTCCTTCTGTCTGAGCTTATGTAGTGCTCCAGTATACTAATCAAGGCCCACGCAGAATGGGCAGGGCCACACCTCCATGGAAATTATCCAATCAGAGTTATCACCTACAGTTGAGTGGATTGCATCTCCATGGAAACACTCAAAGAATTACAATCTAATCAACACTAATATGTCTGCCCACACAAGATTGCATCAAAGATAATGGCATTTTGGGGGACATATTAGATTCAAACTGGCACGCCTGTGTTCACACACATCCATAACTATTTCTATTTCTGTGTCTGTCACTACCTGTATTAAGCTAAGTATGAATTTATACTGTTGTCTCCAGCTCTTATCTAGTACCACATGGATTATTATAGCTCTCTTCCCTTGCTTATCTGTAACCTCCCACTCCAACAGTAAGAAACATAGTTTTTCCTATCCACCATCCTTTTACCTATTCTTCAGTCCCAGCATACATGATAGCAATTTCAGAATCATTAACCCATAACCCTTGGGGAACAACTTTACAGCTGTAGTGTGGTGCTTATGTACAGTTCCCTTTGTCTTTAGTCTTACAGTTTCTAGTCATTCCCAAAGTTACATAGGTCAGGACTCCTTTTTTCCCACCCCCTTCAGTAAAGTATATATCATACATATATAATACAATTAGTTTCTTTTGTCACAGTCTGGATTCCACCCTGGGATCCCCAACCCTCCTTGTTATTATTTTTTATTGTGACTCTTCCTATATCATTTTAAAAGGTGAATCTGTTTTGAATCAATTTGCTTTAGATGGTTTAAAAAAATCATGTCTTTTTAGACATGAATTAAAACCATTTATAACTATTGCTACTAGTTGTAGCTAAAGGCTTTTCTTTCTATTAATTTTTAGTCTTCTGTTGACTTTGCTTTATAAATGGTTACTTTTCCTTTATGTAATTCATTTCCCACCTTTTGTAGAATTTAGTCAAGTATTCTCTGTTTTTGAGAATCTCTTACTTGGTTTCTATTTTTCTAGACCTTATCCTTAAATTTTCTAAACAACATATTAAAAATGTACATTATTTTTAAAATTTAATTATTTATTTCCTATTCACACCAAAGAAATATGGAGTATTCTTTTACTTCAATCTGTTCTCCTGCAATTCCCTCAATCCCCATGTTGTAATATCAAGAAATACGTTCCAGACTATTTAAACACATACATAGAGACAGACAGACACACATGTAGACAGTTTATTTGGATTTAAAATAGTTGGTGAATTCCTCTACTCACCATAGCATCTTGTATTCTACCACTTCTTTCTATATTCATTTTTCTTACTGCTGGATTACATCCTGTAGTAATTCTCTCATAGAAAGCCTATGAGGTTAAACTTTCTGAGTCTAGAAAAAAGGTTTATTTTGATCTCATACTTTGAAGGTCTGTGTATCCAATTACAAGATTTAATTTGTTTCCAACAATCCTTGGAAGATATTAATCTGATGTCATCTTGTATACAAGATGTTACCCTGATTGTCTGAATATAGACAGCTTTAATCACTTGCCTCTAACAAATAGAAAGTGATGCCTCTTAACTTCTGAGGCTAGTTCATAAAATGTTATCAATATAACTTACACCTGAGCTCTCTGGGGCTGCCTACTTTTGGAACCCTGGCATCATATTCTGAGAAAGCCCAGGCTACATAGTGAAACCACATGTAAGCATTCTGACTGGTAATGCCAAACAGATGTTCAAGCCAACAGCCAGCAACAACCAGCAGGCATGAGTGAGAGAACCCTTAAGATGCCTTCAACCCCAGCCGCTGACTGCAGCTGCATGAGAGGCCCTCTATGAAAACAATATTGTTGAGCCCAGTTAACATCCAGACATCCTGAGTTTGTCTCCGGGCTTTGCCACTTACTAGCTCTGTGACTTTGGGCAAATTATATAACTTATCTATAAACTGGTGCTAATAATACCTTCCCCAGAGGGTTGTTCTGAGAATTAATCAAGATAATGACACTCCAAGGTAGGACTTAGGCTCATTTTACAGCTGAGAACATGTTCCAAGAAAGGTCAAGCAAATTGCTCAAAGTCAGTCAAACATAATGAGACAGAATGAGTTTGAACTTAAATCTGACTTGAAAACCTGTTCTCTTTATCATTTTTCAATTTCATTGCTAAAAATGATCACCATGGCAACCCATTAACCTTCCTAGTCACAGAAGGACCTAAGGAAACAGTACCATCCTTTTGCATGTCTAGCTTGAATTTAAGCCAAGTTGACAACCAGCTGAAATTGTGATGCCATTGAAAGCAAAAGAGAAAAAAAAATGTACCATGGATTTTGAATACCTGATCTCACAAGCAGATGAAGCAGACACCACGCTGTGCTAATGTGAGAGAGAACAGTGGGTTCTTTTTGTCCTCACTTCTCTGGTTTTGGAAAATGTATGAATCTTATTCAAATTCCAAAGATGCTCTTGGAACCAGAATGTAGTTAGATTTCATGTATTCCTAGAGATAACTAGCACATGGTAACGAAGAGAAAGGCGCTGAATGCCCGAGGGTGCTGAGGGTCGATAAAGTCTTAATACAAAAATATTTTCACACTATCAGAATTTCCCTGTAAATCTTCTTTGCACCAATGGATCACATATATCAGCATGGATTAAAATATAGTCAAAAAGTAAAGATGATCAAGAGTGACAACAAAAGTCATGTTTTCTCTGAACGTATGTCCCCGGGGGCAATTATATTATGCATCCGAAAGATAATAACAACATTCTACCTTTAACATGTAAGGGAATGGTGAGAATTTGTTTCAGAATAAGTTTTTTCCAAAGTCTCTGCTCTAACATTGGTTTGCTGTGATAAATTGACCTACCTAATTATCATCATCATTGTCAACCATTGGCTAATATTTAATATACTTAAAATGTACCAGGCAGACTTCTAAATACTCTTCATATATTACCTCCTTTAATTGTCACAACAACCCTATGGTATCGGTATTTTTTAAAAGCACGTTTTACAGTTGAAGAAACTGAGGCATAGAGAAGAAAATTTAGTTACCTAGAGTGTGCCATTTAGGAGGTGCCAGAGACAAAATTCAAATCCAGAGCCCATGTTCTTAACTGCTAGGCTGTCTCTTAATATTATTAATATTAGCATTATTAATATTAATTATAGATAACCTTTATTAACCACTTACTTATGCGCCAGACTTGATACAAAACCCTTGGCACTCTATATTTAACCTTCACAATAGCCTTATGAAATGGATTCTATTTTCATTTCCTATAGATAAAAATATGGAAGCTCTAATTAATTAGGTAACTTTCTCAAAGATCCCATAGCCAGCAAAATGCTCAGAAGGGATTGTTGGTAAATGGCAAAAATGGCCTCAAATTTTTCCTGTCCCTGCCTCCATGCCCTTTTGTACTCCCCTCCCATCCTGATCTGGGCTTGCCCTTGTGGCTTGCTTTGAGCAATGGGACAACAGCAAATGTGATACCAGCAGAGATTTGAGAAATTCTTGTGTGGTGGAGCTTGCCCTGTCCCTTACCGGTCTTGGGAACCCCATGACCATCTTCCTGAGCACCAGCCTGGAGTGGCCCTGCCGAATAAGAGACCATGTGAAGTGAACTGCCCAGCAGATGCCACTCTAGGCCAGCCAGCCCCAGTCAGTGCGGCAGCCACTGCAGACTCACGAGGGAACCCGACAAAGACCAGAAGAAAAACTGTCCACTTGAGCCCAGTCCAAGCTGCTGAGCCGCAGGACCCCTGGGTACATAAATAGTTGTTGTAACCTCTGTGTTTTGGTTTGGTTTGTTACACACTTAAACAGCTAACTGATATGGGACTCTAGTTTGGGTTTGTCCGATTCCAGAGTCTACCTTCTCAACCACAGTGTTAAGCACATGCTCCTCTTCAGCTGATGTTACAAGTGTCATAAATGCATATTTTTGAAGAGATATGAACTTTCTCCAAGATGCCATCATAATAAATAATACTTTCTTGGTCATTTTTGAGCTAGTTCATTCTGTTTTAATTTTCTATTCCAGAAGGTAAGGGGAATGTGTAGCAGAAAAATCATGGAATTTGGAGTCAGGGAGCTTGGGCTCAAATTACAACTCTTCTATCTGTAGTGGGACCTCGAGCAACACTTGATTTATCTGAGCCTCAGTGATCTCACTGTAAAAATGGGAGTGATATTATCTACCTAATTCACCATTCTCTCATGAAGATCTAGAGGAATTACATCTGTGAAATATTTTGTCAATTGTCTGTAAAGGATTTTTATTAAAAAGAGAGATGAGCAAGTATCAGAGAGGCAGTTAAAGCTACGCCTCCTCCAAACTGAGACCTTCACCTTGATGAAGGCAGAGGAACAAAAGAGAATATTATTTAATCCCCTACACCCTTCCCTTATTATTCCTTAATGAATTCTTTGAGTTCCCTCTGCTGCAGCATTTAAACATGTAGGTTTGTAGGATAATAGAACTGGGAGGGATTCTGGACCTTTTCTACTTGCTCCTTAATTTAACAGATGAGATCAAGATGGCTACAGAATTATCAGAGCTGTGTTCTCCATCCTCAAGTGAAGGAGTGAATAAATTATTCAAAATTATTTTCATGCACTATTGAAAATTATCATCAGATATTGCCTTTAACTCTTTGTGTGACTCTGCCCAAAGAATCTAATGTTACTGGGCCTCCTGACCCAGTTGTTCTGTAACATCCCAGATCCCTCACTGCCATCATCTGAGTGGTATGTCTGCTGTCTGGCCCACATCTGCCCAGGTTTATGACATTTTTTTCCAATACTAAGAGATAAAATATCCAATTATACAAAGATTCACTTGTCCTGTAAGTCAAATAAGATTGTGCTGTCCTGGTCAGTACTTAATGCCAGCCAAGGTTGCCCACTGGGAATCCTGATTATGAAAGAGAAAGGAGCAGAGAATTAAATAGCATTTAGTCACACACTTCTCTTTTGTTCTTTCTACCATCATCAAGGTGAAGGTCTCAGTTTGGAGATGGTGTGTCTTTATCACCTCTCTAACACTTGCTCACATCTCTCTCTCTCTCCTTTTTAATTCAATTTTATTGAGATGTATTCACATACCTTACAATCATCCAAAGTGTACATTCAGTTGTTCACAGTACCATCATATAGTTGTGCATTCACCACCCCAATCTGTTGTTTGAACATTTTCCTTGTACCAGAAAAAGTAAAAATAGGGATAAAAAATAAAAGGAAAAAAGAACACCCAAATCATCCCCCCTTCCCTCTTGTTTTTCATTTAGTTTTTTGTCCCCATTTTTCTACCCATCCGTCCATACACTGGATAAAGGGAGTGTGATCCACAAGGCTTTCACAATCACACTGTCACCCCTTGTAAGCTACATTGCTATACAGTCATTTTTAAGAGTCAAGGCTACTGGGTTGTAGTTTGATAGTTTCAGGTATTTCCTTTTAGCTATTCCAATGAATTAAAACCTAAAAAGGTGCATAAGAATGCCCACCAGAGTGACCTCTCAACTCCATTTGGAATCTTTCAGCCGTGAAGCTTTATTTCGTTTCATTTCGCATCCCCCTTTTGGTCAAGAAGAGGGTCTCAATCCCATGATCACATGTCTTTTTAATAAAGAGCCTTCTCTGACAACATACCTAGCCAGAATTTATCAACATTGTTTTGTGTTTTCCTTTTATTTGTTTTCAGGTTCACTTCTGTTTCTGCCTAGTGAATGTATTTTTTTTCTATTTGCCGTAGTGACATATAGGGTGTTTAAAAATTAATTTGTTTAAAAGAAAAACTTCATTTAGAGAAAAATGTTGAAAAATAATAGTACAGATATTTATCAGTTATTGATTGCTGTGTAACGAAGCACTCCAAAAGTTAATGGCTCAAAACAATAATGCTTTATTTAGTTTACTATTCTGCCGGTTGGCAATTTTGGCTGGACTTAGATGGTTTTTTCCAGGTCAGTTCACTCTCCCATGCTTCTCCAGTCAGTTTGAGCCTATGAATCCCTTCCTTCTCAGAACAGTGATTTCAGAAGCATGAAATAAAATATATAGAATTACAAAGAAAATCAATGGTATTGAAATACAGATATCGAAATATTATAAAATTTGTAATTTAACAATACGTTGATTCTTTACTAACAATAAATAATGAAATCTTATGGCAGGTCAATTAACAATAGGAATTTTGAATAGTGATCACATGAAAATAATATTCCGAGATCTCTTCAACAACTGTAATGTGGTATGCAAATGTTTGTTATTTCTATTGGTGTCAAAGTCATGGTTTCTAATAATGTTCCTGTGGTTTGTTGCTGAAATTCATCATCAAAATAAATGTTAAATTACAATTTAGAAATGGGGCTAGTACAAATAAAGATGTAGGTGTTCTCCTATTCACATTCCTAGGTCTCCTCTATATTAAGGGGAAAATCTGCTTATGGTTTATGGACACATTCCTTGAAGTCTTTCTTCCTTTAAAAAGCAAAGGTGTGAGTGTCAAGGACTTGGGAAATAGTGATTCTGTCTTGATGAATATTTGCTCTTTCAAATTCTTGTGGGCTTTCATTGCTTGGTTTTTGTTTTTTTTTTTTAAATGGCCTATATGTTACTAAATAGTGTTAGTGTAAGGAAGTGTTCCTTCTGACTCAGAGGTGAGGCCCTGTGGCATTCTGCCGAATCTTCAGAGGGTAATCTTAGATCCTTCTATTCTTTTCACAGAACTCAGGACTCACATGAGCCTTCCTTGACATTCTCTGGTCCCTAAATATTTTGAGAGGATTCTCTGATGCCCAAGATGAATGTACTGCTGTTTCAACACATCCACTTAGTATAAGTAATTGGTGGCTTGTGAATGAAGGTTGTGAGGGAGGGTAAGACTAAATGAAGAAGGAGGAATGAAGGATGAGTAGGGTCTTCTGGGAAAATGAAGACTGTTTTTGTCACTGCTTAGGAAACGTCAGAGGGCAGAATGATGGGGCTGCTGATGCAGAGCTGGAAAGCAGCTTCGTTTTCAACCCATTCTTCTGCCCTTCCCAGGAAAGGGTGCTCCTCTGCCCTTTAAGGTAATTCTCTAAGCATCCTGGGAGAAATCACAAAAAAGGTGCAAGAAACGACCACTGCCCAAATGTTAGGGAGAACGACTGGTCCCTCATTTCCAAGGACTTTAAGAAGGTATTTATCATGCTTTGCTATATTGGATTGATTAGGGGGTAGAGGCTATTGATGTCAGAACATCTAGCTGCTATGTTACTGTTTTAGTATTTGCAGTGCACATCATATTTCCATTCGGAGCAGACTTAGGTAGTGAAAAACTGAGAATTAACAAAAAAAAAAAAAAAAAAAAAAGCAAAAATCAACCTACCAGTTATGCATAGCTGAGTGATCTATACTGGCTAAGAAGTTTTTATCTCCCCATTAGAATTGTAAATAGAACTCTGCAGAAGGAAGAATGATGCTGCAAATATGATAGATAGCCAAGCAAGTCAGCCAAGAACACCATTATTTTTGGGGGAGTTGAGAATGCAGAGATTGCAATGGTTCTCCTAGGAATTATAAAATATGGGAATAGCATTTTCCTCATGCAGGATTAAATGAGGGATGGTACATGAGTAATTTCGTGTCAAAACTAAATATTCATTTGTACCCAGTTGCCTATGTTTTTCTACTGTGTTATCAAATACCCATGATTCATTCAAGGCGTTGCTTATTTTACTTGTTCATTTTTAGATTACATAAGTAATAAATGTTTGCTGTAAAAAAATAGAAACAGTATAAGTAAAAAGAATATTCTCTCTACCTCTAATAATCTCATTCCTGGAGGTAACAACCTTTAACAGTTTAGTTTGTAATTTAATATTCTAGATTTCTAAATATTCATACCCACTCGTGTGTGTATGCATGTATCATCATAATAGGATTATTCTGTACATATTGCTTGGGAATTTGCTGATTTTATCTAAAATAACTTTCCTCTATTTTTCCATGTCTCTATTAGTTGAAAGATTAGTTTTTATAACTGTGATGTCTGAAATTCCATTGAATGGCCACCTTACCATTTGTTTAACAGTCTCCTAATGTCTGGTATTTAGGTTGTTTCCCATTCAACAAATATTAATTGAGGATGTATTATTCTTCTGGGGTACTGTGGGGGGAGTACAGGAAATATAAGGAGCTGCCTCTTCTCCCAAGGGGTTTGAAGCTGAATATGTGTCAGATAGATTGTGTAACAAATAGCCTTCACATTTCAGCAGAAAATACTAAAAACTCCCAATGCCGCAGAATCTAATAGCAAACCGAATCAAAACAGCCTACAAAAGAAAGGCATTGTGCAAGAGCACTTTCTCAGTAGAAAATCCAACATATCAAAACAGAATGGTTAGAGGGCAATTATTCATAATATAAAAATCTTTTTCTTACAAAATGTGTGATTTGTTAAGTACCCCTCTAGTACTTAAATCATGATTTTTGTATCAGCAGCTATTTGCTACAGTTTAGGACACCTGCCAAGTAAAAGGAAGCTTGAAGCATTAAGAGCCCCTAAAGTTTGGCAGTATATCTCAATCTCCCTGGAATATTTAAGGGGAAAAATATAATTCAATATATCTTAAGGGGGATTTTCAAAACCTAGACGTATCCGGCACTTTTTAGCACCATTTCAGATCATTGCAGCCTCATGTGTCTCCGGGAATCGTGACCAGTTGTTCCTCCCCAGCCTTCACTTTGGACACCCACTTCACGTAGATTTCTCACAACTGCGGTGGCTGCAACTGACTGGCCCTGGAATAAACCCACACTTTGTCACAAGCCCACACCTTGAGCCTCGTCTCAGTTCAGGGCTTTCCAGCTGCCACTGGGGCTTGAGCTATATCAGGACATGGTTGGCCCTCACCCAGTGCACCCCGAAGTGCAGGGGAGTTAATGTCCCATGGGATAAACCTTTGATCTATGGGAGATGAGAGCTGGTGAAAAAATCCTTCTCCTTCCTCCTCTGTCCCCTTCCCAACAGACTTGTGAGATGCTCTCGCCCTTATGGCCTGTCAGGAGATGGTTCCATGAGATAGTGCAATTAGTTAACCCCTGCATAAAGCAGTGGCCATTGCTGTGGTGCACTACATCATGTTCACTCTCTGTCTCCCTTGCCCCACTTCCTTTTCCCTCTCTTCTGCTTCCCTGGGATTACACATCTTGATAAAGGCATTGCACATAAGCTGTTATCTCAGACTTTTCTGGAGAACTCAGGCTAAGACTCAGGCTGGACAAAAAGGGGTAAAGCTGGATATATCATGCATTTTCTGCTCATTACCTAATGTGTAACTGCATTTACTGAGCATCTACTAAATGCCTAGCAATTTTGTCAAGTGCTTTATATGTCATTTAAAAACATCCTATGAAGAGGTTACTACCATTAACTGCAATTTTTATTCTACAGGAAAGAAAACAGGCTTAGAGAATACCTTGCTCAAGATCATTTTATATCACTTTCTAATTTCTTTGCTTGCCCTAGCCTGTGGCTGTGATTGGTAGGGGGAGAGGAGCAGGGGAGTACCCATCTCTACATGGTCATTCAGAGCCCTTTTTGACCACGAGGTTCCTCACTCTTCAAGCTCTAAAGTAAGTGAGTCAAGTATGTGAAAATGGACCCACTGAATAAGACAGGTCTTGGACTTAGAGCCCTGTGCATGGGGCAGAGTAGTGGAAGTGTTAGCTCAGAAAGACCCTGATGTGTGTCCAGTCAGGAAGGTGGCTTGACCAGCCTGTCATACTGTTGTTCATTGCATGACTCACGTGCCCTCAGCTTTCACACCTTGGAGATGAGAAAGCATAGCAAAAATTCTCAATTAAAACCACCTCTGACTTCTCAGAGTGCTTTATGAGAAAGAGGCCTGAAGTGCTCCATGGCCAAGATCTCCAACTCTGTCCATTTCTGCTCCTTCATCACACTCTGCTGCCTCTGCCCTGTCTCCCCAAACCTGGGCTTAATCCCACCCAAAGTTGTTTGTAGTAGAGTCTCTGCAACTTGCCTGATTGGCAGCCACCTGGGCCACCACCCTGCTCAGCAATCATTTCACTCGTCTTCAATGACTCCTCTCCCTGACACTTTTGTTCCATTTTACACAGCAGCAATTCCAAGCTTTTGTTACTATTCTGCCTTCTCCCAAATGTTATCATTCCTCCATTCAGTGCTCTCAAGAGAAGGAAGGTAGGAGCTCTTTAACTTATTTCCCCCCAAACCCTAAACTCACCTAGACGTTTACCCATCCTTCTTATTGCTGCCAACTCAAACTGTCCCTGGTGCTCCCTGTGACACTCCTGGATGCCCTGGGTGGGGGGATGCAGGGCAAACCTCTGAACCTCTACTCCTGGGCTCCCAGATCTGAGGGTAGACCTGGAGAGATGGTTTTCCCTCCCTTTATGTATGGTACAGAATATACAAGGAAGAACACCATGGGACTTCTGTTGTAGTCATTTAAAAAATGTTCAGCCAGCTTTTTGTGAATGTGTAGGTCTTAACTAGCAAAGGCAGTTGTTGAGAGCAGTCACTTCTTGTACATTGACCGCGTTGTAGAATAGATGGACACCAGGGTTGGATTGCTTTGACTGTGGTCACACCTGGGAAGGCAGGGACCCCTATGTGGGAGAGGCAAGTATCCAGTTTCTGTTTTTTAATTAACCATATAAGTTTTATAAAATTTGTATAAAAGCCATTATCTCTTAATCAAAATAGGGTACAGAGCATGGCACAGGACACCCTCCCCAGCCTTATGATTCCTCTCCTTACCCGTTGCAGAGGCAATCGAGCAGCCCTAATGCTATCAGGCATGGTGTGTTTTGGGCTGGTAGAAATAAAGTTAATTTGAGGCTGGTCCTGACGGTACATCCATGTTCAGTGTTAATTTCCACATTTTTTGAATTTTCCGTTTTTCCTGCTATTGATTTCTAGCATCATTCCAGTTTAAGTTGGAGAAGATCCAGTCTATGATTTCAATATTTTAAAATTTATTGAGATTTATATTGTGGCCTAACATATGATCTATCCCAGAGAATGACCCATGTACATTAGAGAAGAATGTGTATTCTGCTGCTGTTGGGTGTCTGTATATGTCTGTTAGGTCTGGCTGGTTTATAGTATCATTCAAGTCTTCTACTTCCTTGTTGATCTTTTGATTTTCTTTTGTTTACTTTTTGTGTGGTTTATTTTTTTCTGTCCTCTCATTTTCAGGCTACTTGTTTCCTCAAATTTAAGGTGCATCTCTTATAAACAGCCTATAGTTGGGTCATGTTTTTTTTTTTTTTAATCCATTCTCCCAATCTCTGCCTTTTGACTGGAGAGTTTAATCCATTTACATTCAAAGTAACTACTGTTACTGCAGGATTTTCTTCTGCCTTTTTGCACTTTAGTCTTTGTAAGTCTTAAACATTTTTTTGCCTCTGAATTCTTCTGTTAATGCACACTTTTGTATTTATTTGTTTTTGTGTATGTATATATGTTGCACCATTTTGAGTCTCTTCATTTCTTTCTGTATGTATTTTTCATTTATTTTCTTTGTAGTTTCCATGGGGCTAAGATCCCAAATCTATAGCAATCATATTTGATTTAATACCAACTTATCTTCAGTAGCATACATAACAACTGCTCCTATATCCCTCCATCCCTCTCACCTTTTTGTTGTATTTGTACAAATTATATCTTTATACATTGTATGTCCCAGACCATGGATCTATCATTATTTTAGAACCTGTAAGAAGTAATAAGTGGAGTTACATTCCCCAAAAATGCAATGCAATAATACTGGCCTTTATAATTACCCATACATCCCTTTGATCCACTGTCTAGTATCCTTTTCAATCTGAAAGACTCCCTTTAGCATTGCTGGTAGGGAAGTCTTCTTGTGTTGATGGACTCTCTTAGCTTTTGTTTATCTGGAAATGTCTTGATCTCCCTTTCTTTTTCAAAAGACAGTCTCAGTGGATATAAACAACAGGTTGGCAGTTGTTTTCTTTCAGCAGTTTAAGTATTTTATCCGCTGCTTTCTTGTATTCGTAGTTTATGATTAGAAATTGGAACTTAATCTTTTTGGGACTCCCTTGTTCATAATATGTTGCTTTTCTCTTGCAGTTTTCAGAACTCTCTCCTTGTCCTTGGCATTTGATAATTTGACTATTATGTGTCTGAATGTGTTTCACTTTGAGTTTATCCTGTTTGGGGTTCTTTTGTTTTCTTGAATGTGCATATTCATATCTTCTGTTAAAGTTGGGAAGTTTTCTGCCATTATTTCTTTAAATAATCATTCTGCCTCTTTCCCTCTGTCTTCTCCTTCTGGGTCTCCCATAATCCTTTTATTGGTCTGTTTGATGGTGTCCCATGGGTCTCTTAGGGTCTGTTCACTTTTAAAAATTCCTTTTTCTTTGTGCTCCTTGGCCTGAATAATTTCAATTGTCTTGTCTTTGAGTTCACTGATTCTTTCTTCTGTTAGCTTCAATCTGCTATTGTTATTGTGGTGTTCAAATTCAGTATTTCTTTTTTGTTCCTTTAAAAATTTTCTGTCTCTTTATTGAGTTTCTTGTATTGTTCATTCAGTGTTTTCCCAATATCCTTTAGTTCTTTTTTCTGTGTTATTATTTATCTTCTTGAGCATATTGAGGACCCCCACCCCCACCCCCCACCTGGTTTTAAATGTTTGGCAGTATATCCAAAGTCTGGTTCTTTGGTGATCATTTCTCATTTTTATCCTGTTCCTGTTGATGAGCCATCATTTCCTGTCTCATTCTTTTTCTTGTAATCTTTTGTCGCACACTATGCCTTTTAATATTTTTAGTCCCTGCTCTGTTTATTAAGTTTGTATCCAGCTAGTGATATGATAGAGATTTCCTTATTGCCAGTAGGTAACAAAAATCAATAAACCAATGCAAAAATCACCTTTCACAGTCCTTGGAAATTGGCATTGCATTGGCCAGTGATTTCCTTTGGTGTTTAGCTCTTCTTTCAGCAAGATCAGGATCTTCCATGTCTTTTCTGAGCCTGTGCCTTGCCCTGGGCTTGTGTTTGCTGGTGGATTTAGTAATCCCTCAGTTTACAGGAATTTGAATAGCCTCCTCCACTCCTTGCAGAAGAGACTTTCTCCCCCTCCTGAGTGCTCTATTATATGATTTAAAATAGAAAAACTTTTGCCCCAGGCCATTTAGACTTAATTGTTTCTTTCATTGTTTTAGTTGTCTGAACCTGTAATGTGTTTCCTCAGTCTTTCAGGCTGCCAGCCAGTTGATTGGCACTAACATATAGACTTCCTAGTATGCACGTGGGGATTACTGTTCTTCCACTGGAACAGGACGAGGGACCCACAATGGGAGTGGAGGTTGACTCCACACTGCACTGGGGAGGGATGGAGGAACAGTCATCAAGGACACCATGAGCTTTTCCTACCAATTTTTAAGCTGCATTTTCTTGGTTCGGCCCTCTCCCAGTTACTGCAACTTTTTAACTATTCTGTGGAGTTTTGAAGAAGATGGCTGTGATGGTTGGGTTCATGTGTCAACTTGGCTAGGTGGCCTACCTGTCTGGTCAAGCGGGCACTGGCCTGACGATTGCTGTGAGGCTATTTGAGGCTGGTTGGTTTGTGGGATCATCAGTCAATTGACTGCAGCTGACTGATGACTCATCAAGGGGCGTGCTTCCACAGTGAGAGAATGCAATTGGCTGGATTTGGTCCAGGTGATCAGTTGGAGGCTTATAAGCCGGACGGTTAGAGAACCTTCACTTCTTCAGCTGCTCAGTGAAGCTTTTCCTGGGGAGCTCATCGAAGTTGCCAGTTCGTTTCCTGAGGAGTTCGTCAAAGTTGCCGGTTCGTTTCCTGAGGAGTTCGTCAAAGTTGTTGGTTCGTTTCCCGAGGAGTTCGTCGGACGTCTTCCTTGGAGTTGACAGCTTGTTGACGGCTCTGCAGAATTTGGACTCGTGCGCTCCCGCAGTTGCATGAGTCACTTTTACAATTTGATAATAAGAGACATCTCTTGTTGATTCTGTTTCCAAGGAGAACCCTAACTAATACAATGGCTCTGTTAGATTTTGGTAGTTGTTCAAAGATTCTGTGGGGAAATGGCACCCTGGACTGTCTTATACCACCATCTTGGTTGAATGCAACTCAGTATGTACTCTTTGGCTTCTTTCAGTCAAGATGATTATCTTAGATTTATCCATGTTTTGTATGTATTCTTTCTATCCTGGATGGTATTCCATTGAATGGATACACCATCATTTGTTTATCTAGTCACCTGTCAACAGACATTGGGTTGTTTCCAGTTTTGCACTATTACAAATAAAACTGTTAAATGTCTGTGTACAAGTCATTGTATGGATATATGCCTTCTTTTTTCTTGGGTAAGTACCTAGAAGTGAATTGTCTGGATCATATGGTACGTGTATATTTAATTTCTTAAGAAACAGGGCCGGTCTTTAAAAGTTTTTTAATAATAGGAGCCTTTGTTATTCAGGATATGTCTCATTCAAGTGCCAAGATGGAAAATTATATCCACAGCCAAAACAAACCCATTAACTCTGATCCTTTATATTAATAAACCTCACACCATCTGTGCCATTATGAATGTATCCTGTCCCCCAAAACGCCATTATCTTTGATGCAATTTTGTGTGGGCAGACAGATTAGTGTTGATTAGATTGTAATTCTTTGATTGATTATTTCTGTGGAGATGCGACCCACCCAACTGTAGGCAGTAACTTTGATTGGATAATTTCCATGGAGGTGTGGCCCCGCCCATTCAGCGTGGGCCTTGATTAGTTTACTGGACACTATATAAGCTCAGACAGAAGGAGCAAGCTTGCTATAGCCAAGAGGGACACTTTGAAGAATGCACAGGAGCTAAGAGAGGAGCTGCAGCTTACAGAGCAACATTTTGGAGATGGCTTTTGAAAGCAGACTTTTGCTCCTGAGAAGCTAAGAGAGCACAAATGCTCCAAGAGCAAGCGAGAGTGACATTTTGGAGAGAAACTGCAGCCTAGAGAGGAACATCTTGGGAGAAAGCCATTTTGAAACCAGAACTCTGGAGCAAATGCCAGCCATGTGCCTTCCCAGCTAACAGAGGTTTTTGGATGCCATCGGTGTTCCTTCAGTGAAGGTACCCTGTGTTGTTGCCTTACCTTGGACACTTTATGGCCTTAAGACTGTAAGTTTGTAACCAAATAAACCCCCTTTATAAAAGCCAATCCATCTCTGATATTTTGCATTCTGGCAGCATTAGCAATCTGGAACACCTTCCAAATAGAAACTGATATAAAATACATATTGCAGACATTTTCTAATTTCACTCTGAAACAAGTTTACTCTCATTTAAGAAAACAAGTGAGCAAACCTGTCAAAGATTCTCATCCTTCTCAGGAGTAGCCTTGCTGATTAAAATGCTGAAAAGGTTGAAGTCTGTACTTAACATGAGCCAGGCTCGCTTCAGAATACAATAGGCTCAGGAACCACATCACATAGAGGTTCTCTTTTATTTGAGTTGGGAGACAGTTAAAGGGCTTCTCATAGGATTTTTTTTTTCTCATGTAATTTTTTTTTTATTTTTACTGGGATTGTTCGGATACCATACAATTATCCAAAGATCAAAGTGTACAATCAGTTGCCCCTGGTACCCTCATACACCTGTGCATCCATCACCGCACTTAATTTTTGTTCAATTTTTAGAACCTTTTCATTACTCCAGACAAGAAACAAAGTGAAAGGTGTAAAAAGAAAAAAAAAAAAAGAATAGGAAACTCGAATCCTCCCATATCCCTAACCAAACCCCCTCAATTGTTGACTCGTAGTGTTGGTATAGTACATTTGTTACTGTTTATGAAAGAATGTTGAAATACTACTAACTGTGGTATATAGTTCGCAATAGGTGTTTATTTCTTCCCTATATGCCCCTCTATTATTAACTTCTAGTTGTATTGTCATACATTTGTTCTGGTTCATGGAAGTTTTCTAATATTTGTACAGTTAATCATGGACATTGCCCACCATAGGATTCAGTTTTATACATTTCCATCTTTTGACCTCCAACTTTCCTTCTGGTGACATATGTGACTCTGAGCTTCCCCTTTCCACCTCATTCACGTGCCATTTGGCACTGTTAGTTATTCTCACATCTTGCTACCGACACCTCTGTTCATTTCTAAACATTTAAGTTCATCCTTGTTGAACATTCTGCTCATACTAAGCACTCCCCATTCTTAAGCCTCGTCCTATATCTTGGTACCTTATATTTCATGTCTATGAGTTTACGTATTATAATTAGTTCTTATCAGTGAGACCCTGCAATATTTATCCTTATGTGTCTGGCTTATTTCACTCAGTATATTGCCCTTGAGGTTTTGTCATCAACCCATTTTTTTTTTTTTTTTAAGATGGTTTTGTTCACACACCATACATTCCATCCTAAGTAAACAATCGATGGTTTTCTGTATGGTCACATATTTATGTGTTCACCACCTTCACCATTATCTATATAAGGGCATCTACATTTCTTCCACAAGGCAGGAGGGAGAGTCAAAGAAGGTAGAGAGGCAAAAGAAAGAGGAAAAAAAAAAAAAAGACTGCTAGGAAGTAGCAAAAGAAAAAGTAACCTTAAATCAAAGTAAAGAGTCAGACAACACCACCAATGTCAAGTGTCTAACATGCCTCCCCTATCCCCCCCCCATCTGCATTTACCTTGCTGTATTGCCTTTGTTACATTAAAGGAAGCATAATACAATGACTCTGTTAGTTACAGTCTCTAGTTTATGCTGATTGCATCCCTCCCCCAATGCCTCCCCATTTTTAACACCTTGCAAGGTTGACATTTGCTTGTTCTCCCTCGTAAAAGAACATATTTGTACATTTTATCACAATTGTTGAACACTCTAGATTTCACCAAGTTACACAGTCCCAGTCTTTATCTTTCCTCCTTTCTTGTGGTGTCTCACATGCTCCCCATCTTTCTCTCCCAACCGTATTCATAGTTACCTTTGTTCAGTGTACTTACATTGCTGTGCTACCATCTCCCAAAATTGTGTTCCAAACCACGCACTCCTGTCTTCTGTCACCCTGTAGGGCTCCCTTTAGTATTTCCTGTAGGGCGGGTGTCTTGTTCACAAAGTCTCTCATTGTCTGTTCGTCAGAAAATATTTTGAGCTCTCCCTCATATTTGAAGGACAGCTTTGCTGGATACAGGATTCTTGGTTGGTGGTTTTTCTCTTTCAGTATCTTAAATATATCACACCACTTCCTTCTTGCCTCCATGGTTTCTGCTGAGAGATCCGCACATAGTCTTATTAAGCTTCCTTTGTATGTAATGGATTGCTTTCCTCTTGCTGCTTTCAGGATTCTCTCCGTCTTTGATATTTGATAATCTGATTATTAAGTGTCTTCGCATAGGCCTATTCAAATCTATTCTGTTTGGAGTACGCTGAACTTCTTGGATCTGTAATTTTATGTCTTTCATAAGAGATGGGAAGTTTTCATTGATTATTTCCTCTATTATTGCCTCTGCCCCTTTTTCTTTCTCTTCTCCTTCTGGGACACCAGTGATATGTACATTCTTGTACTTTGTTTCATCTTTAAGTCCCCGGAGACGTTGCTCATATTTTTTCATTCTTTTCTCCACCTGCTCCTTTGTGTGTAGGCTTTCAGGTGTTTTGTTCTCCAGTTCTTGAGTGTTTTCTTCTGCCTCTTGAGATCTGTTGTTGTATGTTTCCACTGTGTCTTTCGTCTCTTGTGTTGTGCCTTTCATTTCCATAGATTCTACTAGTTGTTTTTTTGAACTTTTGATTTCTGCCTTATGTATGCCCAGTGTTTTCTTTACAGCCTCTATCTCTTTTGCAAAATAGTCTCCAAACTTTTTGAATTGATTTAGCATTAGTTGTTTAAATTCCTGTATCTCAGTTGAAATGTATGTTTGTTCCTTTGACTGGGTCATAGCTTCATTTTTGTTAGTGTAGGTTGTAGTTTTCTGTTGTCTAGGCATCTGACCTCCTAGGCCACCCCAATCAGGTTTCCCCAGACGAGAATAGGCTCAGGTCACAGAAGGAGGTAATATTCAGTATCTGGTTTCCCTGATGGTTTTTCTTAGAGGATTGATACACCTGTGCTTTTCTGCCCAGCAGGTGCACCTGTCAGCCTGTCACCGCCTATGTAAGAGGGTGTGGCCTGTGGCTCTCCTCCCCCAGGCTTTGGGGTCTGGTTCTGGAAAGGCAGGCAGTAGAGCTGCGCCCCTCCCTTTCCTCTTGGGGAGCTATGCCCCTCCAGAGAGGTCACTGCATATCAATAAGTTCTTTGTTTCTCTGATTCTGCTGATCAAAGTGTTTTGATTTTAAAATGGCTGAGGCTGTCTTTACTGCAAAGCTCTGTGAGCTGAAAACAGCTGAGATTTTCTCCACAAAGAAAGGGACAGGAAAGCTCCCAGGTTCACCCGTCAGTCAGAGATAGCACCCGATCCTCTGGGCTCCCCCTCCTGAGACAGATATGTCCCCCGACTCTCCCAAGGTCAGTTGTCACCAAAAGCCTCTGTCTGCTTGTTGAGGATTCGCTATCTGTATTGAGCAGTTAACATTAAAACCCCAGTTGGATCTGGGCTGAGAGAGTGCTGCTCTCTAGCACCGCGAGGTTTCCGTGAGGGAGGGGCTCTCGGCTCCCGGCTCTCAGTGCGGGTCCGCAGTTGTACTTACAGATTTTATGCTGCTATCTTGGGCATTCCTCCCAATTCAGGTTGGTGGATGATGAGTGGACAGTCACGTTTGTCTCCCCGCAGTTATTCCAGGTTATTTACTAGCTTTTTGGTCATTTATGAATTGTTCTGGGGTGGGGGTGGGGAATAATAGTCTTCCACTCCTCTTTATGCTGCCATCTTAGCTCCCTTCTCATATGATTTTGACGGATTGAACTAGCTAGAATCCTGGCAAGCAACAGGAAACAATTCTGGATAGCTTTTCAAAAGAAAAAAAGGGAATTTATGGGAAGGATATGGTATAGCTCCCAGCATGAATTAAAGTGAAGAACTGGGTTTGAAACATATGAGAACCAGAGAACACAGGATGCCTCATCAGGAGGGCCATCTCTACGTGGGAGGGATTGAACTGTCGCTTATTTTTCCTCTTTGCATTACCCAACTCAAGATACAAAGTTTGAGAATGAAGGAACCAATTCACCAAAATTTGGACATGAGCTATGTTCCTGAATGTATCAGGAGCGCAAGAGAAAGGCTCTGGTAAAAGGAGCCTTCGAGGACACCATTCTTATCATTGTGTGTATGCAGGCATTTGGCTTTGCTGTGCCACCAAGAATGCACAGGGAGCTGAGGAAGTCAGAAAGTTAGGAAAGGCAAATGGATGCAGTGTGCATAAATGACAGCAGTCCCTTACATTGGAAGGTGTACTTGAAAGGATTAATTCTGTACACTTCAAGTGCAATCAGATCCTTAAACCTACTTTAGTTTAATAGGCCAAAGGTTATCAAGAAAAATGTGGTCTTTCTACTTGTCCTTCAGTTCTTCAGACATAAAATAAAACTTGAGGAAGCTGAAAGAGCACAGATACACATGGAGAAACATGGCTTATCATTTCCATGGAAATCTGACGCTAGGCAATAGCCAGCATTGATGACAGCCCCCAAATTCTTGGCTGTTGTTCAGAATCCTGATTCAAATCCCCAGTTCCCTGATTTGCAGCTACAAGCTCTTGACTTGGAGGGATAACCTCTGACTTTCAAGTGAACCCCAGGTGTCTTCTGATTCTGCAGCCTGTGGGACTTTGCTGAGACTTGTGAGAATTTCATAATGTGGATGGGCATCTGGGATGCAATGTCATAGCATAAGCTCTCTTGTATATGAGTGAATTTAGTTTTGAGACCAGCCTGAGAGCTGGAGATGATATAGGTGATCTTTAAATATATGATCCTATGATGTTTTAAGGCAATAAGAGGATGTAAGAGCATGTTTCTATCCCACAACTTGATTTTGTTGACCCCAGTTAGAGTTCATTACTGTGCCTTGTGGGTCTCAGGCAAAAAATAAATAAAAATATCTAGCAGTAGAAGGAACGTTCTTGTGCCTGTATATATATGTATATATGTATATGTATGTATATGTATGTATATGTTATATATATATTGTTATATGTATTATTATATATATATTGTTATCTCTTTCCTCTTCAGGTAAAATTTTCCTTTTTTAATGTAAAGTTTCTGATAAAATGCTTCTAGATTTAAAGAATATTTGCAAATATAGAATGGAGAGTTCCTATACATCTTTCACCAGCTGCCCCTAGTGTTGACATCTTACATAATTCTGTTAACATTAATAAAATACTATTAACTAATCTACAGACTTTATTTGAATTTTGCCAGTTTTCCCATAAATGTCATTTTTCTGGTCCAGAATCTAATCCAGGACCCCTCATCACAACTAGTTGGCGCATCTCCTTTGTCTCCTCCCATTTCCGACAGTGTTTGTCTTTCGTGGCCTTGGAACTTTTGAAGCACACTGGTCAGTTATTTTGTAGAATGTCTCTCAATTTGAGTTTTTCCAATATTTCTCTCAGAATTAGAGTGAGACTATGCCTTTTTGGCAAGAAGCAAAGCTGTGGCTTTTGAGCTCATCATATTTAGGGACGTGCTTTCAACCATGCTCATTTTGATCAGTGAAGGTGGTATCTATAAGGTTTCTTCACTGTAAAGTACTGTTTTTCCTTTTGTAAAATGTAAGAGGATACTTTGAGACTCTGCAGATGTACTGTTTTTCCTCATACTTTCATCCATTTTAGCATTCACCACAGACTCTTGCCTTCAACAGTGAACACCATGGTGTTTCCCTGAAGGCAATTTCCCATTTCCTCTATTTTGTTCCTTCTGTGCTTTCTATGTTTATCTGTTAGAATTCGACTGTGAGGGAGAATCCAGCAAGTCATATTCTGGATGTCTGTTCTGAGCAGGGAACGGATCAGAGGACCTGCCTCCCCTCTTTTCCCCTCGGGGGGTCACTGCCGGTCAGGGAGGCCCCTGCTGGCTGTTTGATCCCCTCCAGAGCAGCCGCTTAGCGGGGAAGAGAGCATCCACTCCCCTTGGCTCTTGGCTGCCCGCTGTGTTTTTGCTCCTGCTTTCCTTACACCAGGAATGCCCTCCCCGCCTCACCTTCTAGACTGTTGTGTGGACTCCTGGATAAAAGTCAAACTATTTGCCTGTGGTGAGAATGAGAAAATGATTGGGCTTTGAGAGTTTTATGTTAACGGCAGCAGGTAGAAGAAACAACAGGGAGGTGAGGATTTACAGTGAAAGAGCCAGAAGAATAAGTGATGTAGGAAGACAAGGAGGGGCAGCAAGCAGAGAGAATTCAGAGAGGGCCTGTCATCCCAGTGACAGGGCCAGACCCAGGGAGGAAAGGGGAAGGTCTGGGAGCAGATATATATAAAAAACTCAATGTTCAATAAATTTAAGGGAAAGTCCAGAAACTGAATAATTCGAGACTTTGATGTCAATACTGCTTCCTGTGGGAAGAAACTGGCCTCCGTTCCTTTAGATGGCTAATAAAAAAGTCATAAAGGAGATCCCATACAATGAACACAAAGGAGATTCCAGTATAACCAACACCTGCCATAAGCCAGGCCAGTGCCAGTGCACCCCTCATTTAATGTCCACAGCCCCTGACGATGCTGTAACATGCAAGGAGGCTTTGTTTCAATAACCACAGAAGAGAACAAATTGTATGTGACCCTATAATGCAGCATAACTGAAAAATTTAAGGGACTCTCTTCAGAAAGCCAAAGTTCGTTCTTCATTGCACTTCAGTGCACTAGGCTTCTCTTTCTAAAGACAAATGTATTTAGAGAGAAACCCAAGACTCTGTACTCAGTAACTGAGTAACTCTCTACTCTATCTGAAAGGCTTCTTGACGTCCTGTTCCATTATATCTTATGATATTGGTGCATCTTAGAAAGAATGTCCTGTTTTGGCATTGCTTGAGTGTGTCATTGTAGAGTCTCTTGGCTCTAGCTGGAGTTCCTGTGTTAGGGAGCTTGTAGGTACTAGGGTCTCCCTCCCATGCCCAGCCCACCAAAAGGAACTGCAGATGGAGTCATTTTTACCACCCCCTTTGCAAGTGGATTGTGTATCACTGTTCAGTAGGAAGGGGTAGCATCTTGTAAGACAGGACTTCATCAGCTGGAACCAGAATAAAAAAGAAAAACAACTGGCCATCTGGCCTGGGCAGTGTGCTCTCCTGGAAATTTGCTGGATAGTGCCAAATTCCATAAAAATCCTTTCCTTCAAATGCCAGCAGAAGGTACAGACTTATGGAGAAATGAAGAAATTATGCAGCCTGTGCGAAGCTCAATTTATCACCAGGCTTGGGTAATGGAAATAAATGCCCACCCAGACTTTGTGGCAGGGACATTAATAATTAGTTCATGGGAGCTGTCGCCCAGGAATGTCCTGGCTGTGATTCAGATACAAGGCATGAAAGAACATGATGTCAATGCTGTGAGGCTATAGAGGAGTGAGATGTTTTGTCCTGCGTGGGTTGGGAATCAGAAGCAATCTTCTGCTATGGTGAGGCAGTGAGATGTGATAGCTTTGGCAATGTCTCTGTGGGTTGAGAAAAACTTGTGAAGTTAATTTTGGATGCCTTTCACTTTCTCTTACTGTACCTTTTGCAGAACTTTTTTGTTGCTATTTTCTTCAGACTAATTTCCATCGCATGCCCTCTCCTGTCTCTTGTCCATTACCTGGCTCAGCATTGCTGTAATGCCTCCTAACTGACCTCTCTTCTTTCTCCTTCTGATCTTTGATTCCATCCCCTTCCTCAGGGACTTATAAGTATCCTCCTGCTGCCAAAAGAATGAAGTGTAGAGGTCTGACCCTGGAAGTGAAGTCTTTTTCATAAATGATCATCTGCCCATCTTGCCTTATTCTGTCTGACTTACTTTTGGATTCAACTCATTTTTTTGTTTTGTAATTTTATTGTGGTTATATATATATATATGTAAACATAAAATTTGCCATTTTAACCATTTAAATACAAGCTCAGTGTATTAATTATATCCATAATGTTATATAAATGACCACCACCCATTACAAAACTTTTTCATCACCCCAGACAGAGACTTTGTACCCATTAAGCAATAACTCCCCATGCCTCAATCTCTCCCAGCCCCTTATAACCTCTGATCTTCTTTCTGTCTCCATGGTTTTTCCTATTTTAGATATTTCATGTAAGTAGAATCATATGACATCTGTCCTTTTGTATCTGTTTCTTTCACTCAGTGTGGTGTCTTCAAGGTTTGTCCGTGTTGCAGCATGTGTCAGAACTCCATTTTTTATGGTTGAGTGATATCCTACTGTATAGATAGACCACATTTTGTTTATCCAGTCTTCTGTTGATGGACACCTGGATTGTCTCCACCTTTTGACCCTTGTGATGGTCACCAGTTTTAATCCATACCTTCTCTTCCTTTCATCTGTACTTGCATTGTTCCATCCTTGCTCTTCCCCAATCGTTGCCTCTCTAGGGAAGTATTAGTTCCCTTCAGCATGGAGCCATCCTCGGTCTCCCCAGGTAAGGAGACCATCCTATCTGACATTTCTCTTTTGTGGCACATATAATTTCTACCCAATATCTTTATTTTTTATTAAATTCAGTTTTATTGAAATACATTCACACACCATACAATCATCCATGATATACAATCCACTGTCCACAGTATGATAACATAGTTATGTGTTCATCACCACAATCTATCTCTGAACATTTTCCTTACATCAGAAAGAACCAGAACAAGAATAAAAAATAAAAGTGAAAAAAGAACACCCAAATCATCCCCCCATCCCACCCCATTTGTCCTTTAGTTTTTATCCCCATTCCTCCACTCATCCATACACTAGATAAAGGGGGTGTGATCCACAAGGTCTTCACAATCACACTGTCACCCCTTGTAATCTACATTATTATATAATTGTCTTCAAGAGTCCAGACTGCTGGGTTGGAGTTTGGTAGTTTCAGGTATTTACTTCTAGCTATTCCAATACATTAAAGCCTAAGAGGTGTTATCTATATAGTGCATAAGAACGTCCACCAGAGTGACCTCTCGACTCCATTTGGAATCTCTCAGCCACTGAAACTATTTCGTCTCATTTTGCCTCCCCCTTTTGGTCAAGAAGATACTCTCAGTCCCACGATGCCGGGTCCACATTCATCCCCGGGAGTCATACTCTGCGTTGCCAGGGAGATTTACACCCCTGCTACCCAATATCTTAATTGTCTATGTCAGTATTCTCCCTTGATGAGAGGAGCCATGCCTGACCCTACTTCATATTTTTTTCTAGTCCCTACATACTACTATGCACATAGTGAGTTCTCTATCAGTATCGGTCGAATGAATGAAAGAAATAATTTATGACTGATAATGGCTGTTAAGATCCCCTACCCAGGAGTATTTATGTTTAATGGGGGTATGGAAGTTATGGTGGTTTGGAGTTGTTTATCCCAGAAAAACATGTTCTTAGACTTGGTCCATTCCTCTGGGTGTGAACTCTTGTAAACAGGACCCTTTGGTGAGTTTACTTCAGGTAAGGTGTGGCCCAGCTGAATCAGGGTGAGTCTCAATCCTATTACTGAAGGCCTTATAGAAAAGATCAGAGAGAGAGAGAGAAAGCCAGAGAAGCACCCAGAAACTGAAGATCAGCAGAACCTGGAAGAGAAGGGAGAAGTCAGGAGAGGCCGCCATGTACACTGCCATGTGACAGAAAAGCCAACGAACAGTGATCCCCGTCAGCCAACTCCAGAACTCCGCAGACTTCTGGGAGAAAGCATTGCCTTGATACCTTCTTGATTTTGGACTTCTAACCTCAAAGCCATTAGTCAGTAAATTCCTGTTGTTTAAGCCAACCCGTTGCATAATGTGCTGGTTTCAATCTGTTGTGTACCCCATAAAAGATTATGTTCTTTAATCCAGTCTTGTGGGGGCAGAGCTGTTGTGGGTGGAACCTTTTGATTAGATTATTTCCATGCAGGTGTGACCCCACCGAAGGTGGGTCTTATTCTTACTCTTACTGCCACTCTTACTCTTAGTGGCATACTCTTATGAGAGGATAAAAGGCAGGGACATTTTGAAGAGAGCTCAGAGATGCTTAGAGGAAAATGCCCAGAGACATTTTGGAGACAGCTGTTGAAACCAGAACCAGAAGAGAACCTAAGAGATGAAATCCAGAGTTTGCCCTGGAGAAGCTAAGAGAGGACCCCAGACGCCTAGAGAGAAATGCCCTGGGAGAAAGAAGCAAGGATGCACATGAGCTGAGAGAGAGAAGCTAAGACAGAAGCCCAGAGATATTTTGAAGAAAGCAATGGAAATGAGACGCAAATCCCCAGGAGAGGCTCAACAGATTCCAACCGTGTGCCTTCCCATGTGACAGAGCCCTGGATGCCATCAGCCCTTCCTCAATGAAGGTATCCTCTTACTAATGTCTTAATGGGGACATTTTCATGGCCTTAGAACTGTAAATTTGTGAACTAATAAACCTCCACTGTAGAAGCCAATCCATTTCTAGTATTTTGCGTCCCAGCAGCTTTAGCAAACTGGAACATGCGGTATTTGCTTTAGCAATGAGGAAACTAAAATGGGAGGCAACATGGACTAACAAAAATAATCAGGTCTTTGTGATAAAGCAGGTCTGTCTGCAAATCTTGGCTAAACTGCATTCTGTCTTTCTGTATGTTCCTTTACTTCACTGCCTCTTGGTATGCTCATCTCTAAAAGGGATATTTCCACTTACTTTGTAGGGTTATGGTATGGATTAGAGCATATAAAGCATCTTCTCTTAGTAGACCCTCAAACATATTAGTTCCTTCTCCTTTATAATTGTCTGAATGCACATGCTTAATCTAAAGAAATAAATATCTAACAGGTGACTTTTAAGAACCACAGGCAACTGATTGGGACAGACATGTCTGAAGGAAGCACCAAATTAGGAACCCACAAACCGTCCCTTATCACCCAGTAAACAACCAATTTCTCCTACCCCCTCCAGAGGTTGTGAATGCACTAAGAAGCAAGGTGGCCAGAAGAGATTCTCAGTTGTTTCAGTCATCAGACCTTATGGAGAGTTCCATATTCCCAAAGAGGCACCGACTGTGTCAGACCAGCCTGGCTGGATCAGAACCCTGCTGGGATACCACTAGGATGTAATACATGTGGAGTTTAGTTCAACAGATAATTAACAAGTGCCTTTCTCCCTGGAGAGCTACCGAGTCTAGCCTCAGCCCTTCAGAAGTTTTCTCCCAGTGTGGGTGCAGATGGACAAAAGGGCAGAGAGATCTGTACCAGAGAGCAGGAAATTGCGATATTTTGGTATAAAACACAGTTCAAGGTTGGAAGCCGTGAGTGAGGCTGAGAAGAGAGAATTGCCCAAACGAGGACGTTTCTTAAATGGCAATACTTGGCCTTGCGTGGCTGCTGGGGTGTCAATGGCAGTGCACCAGGGTTAAATTTGTGAGTCTGATTTTCACATTCTGTTGCCTGAGAATGTAGATTTGAAGAAAGGTTTGGTAAGGGGAGGCTGCATTAAAACATCACTCCAGGATTCTTTTACCTGCATCAGCCAGCTGCTCACAACTTATAGATATACACATGCTTCTAAAAATATGACTCTGTATGCAGTAAAATCCCTAAAGGTGATTTAGAGGTAAGGCTGGAAGGCACAGTTTTTTTGGTGGCTGTCAGTTTGGGGTTTGGATGTATGATTATCCTTCTACTGGAGAAAACCATGTATAAGAAGAAAAATAGTTGGATGTATTCTAATTCAAATTCTTTCCTTTATCTAATTAATTGAACACACACTTATACACACACAGACAAGTTAGACTCACCCACATTCACATTCACATAAGTTTCTTCTCTGTAACACATTAGAAAGAACAGTGGATGGGGAAGTGGAAGACTTGAGATCAAGCCTGTTTTGCTACCAATTAGATGGCCTCTCTGTGCCTCAGTTTCCTCAGTGGTAAAAGGAGGACAATAGTATTGCCTTAGCTCTACCCAGTTGCTAGGGTGATTGCTAGAAGATAAACTGAGACAATATATGTTAAAAAAAAAGAAAGCTATAATGTTATAAAGATGCAAAGTATGAATATGGCAGAAATAGAAATTGCCTGTGACTTGCAGAGAATCCAAGCCTGAAACAATTCTTGGAAGCAAGAATGTCACTTGGGACTTCAGAAATGTCACATTGCTCTTCATGGTTTAAGAACACCAGAATAACAGAGAGATGTTACATAAGGAAAATCATCCCTGCCACTTGATGATAGATATTTTTTATGGAGCTCCATTTTTCCTCTCATGCAAATGACAAATATACCCATATGCAAACTAGGACCTGCTTCAACTGAAATTCTGAAAAAACTTGGACTGGAGACTGAATTGGTTAATTAATTAATGTATCCTGTCCACAAACATTTGTGTACCTATGATGTGCTTAGCTTTGTTCTAGATGTTTTGGGAGGCACCCAGAAACAAAGAAAGAATATAACAATACAGTTGTTTTGAGAAGATAATGATACAGTTGGGGATAAGAAAATGACACATAAGAGCTGTTAAATAGAGCAGGGAAATAGTGCAGGAGATGCCACAAGCAGATCTGTGATAAGTGCAGACAGTAGATGTCAAGATTTTAGGGAAGGAGGAGACGAGTGAAAGCTGAACTAGTTGTTCAATTTCCTGTAGGAGAGAAGGGATTTGCATCGGGCCTTGATGTTTGACTAGGATGTGGATAGGAAAAGAGGATGAGGATGGCTTGCAAGTGGAAACGTGTTCAGAGAGTCACACACAAACCAGTTTCTGGAACAGCATAGGCAGAGGAATGGTATCATTGGGGGTTGAATCATGCCCCCCCAAAAGACATCCTAACGCCACTCCTGTGGGTGTGAACCCATTTGTAAATAGAACCTTGATGATGCTATTAGTTAAGGTGTGGCCAAACCGAATCACGGTGGGCCTTCATCCAATATGGCTGAAGGAAAGTGGACAGAAAAGTGAAAGCCAGAGAAGGAGACAAGTTTATCGCCATGTGATCACAGCAGAGATGCATGTACAAGCCACAAACACCAAAGACTGCTGACAAGCTGCCAACTCCAAGAGAAAGCATGGCCTGTCCACACCTATTGCCTCCAAAACTGTGAGGCAGTAAACTCTGGTTAGTTTAAGCTGACCAGCCTGTGATGTTTGTGATAGCAGCCCTGGTAAACCAAGGTGGTTTTTTTATGAACAGTGTGTCCTGTCCTACAATGGCACTTGGGCTCAGTCTGGGATCATGCATATTCTGGCCACGTAGTGCAGGTCACCAGATCACCCCTTCTGCTACCTTCTGGGTCATGGGTCCTTCAAAAGACATGGACCCTCAAAGTTGTCATTTAAAACAGTGATGTCCAAAATGGGTAGCATGGGACCTTGATGACTTTTGAAGTATTTCAATAGGACTTTTCCCTAAAAATTAAGGCATGAGTCAAAAAAAAGTTCAGGAAACACTACAGACTCTCTTCCCACTGGAGATTTGCAGTGCACGTTTGATGGATAAGTTCATGTGTCAAACTGGCCTGGTTATGGTGTCCACTTGTCTGGTCAAGCAAGCACTGGCCTGATTGTTACTGTGAGGATAGTTCATGATTTAAATCCTCAGTAAGTTGATTGCATCTATGGCTGGTTACACCTGTAATCAACTAAGGAGTTTGCCTTCAATAACAACAGAAGTCTCATCCAGTCACTTGAAGGCCGTAAAAGGAGAACTGATTTCTGCAGACAGAAGGAAGAATTTCCATGTCTACTTCAACCAGCCAGCTTCTCCTGTGGAATTCATTGACAACCTTCATTGGATTCCCAGCTTGCAGCCTGCCCTCCAAAATTCATACTTGCTGATCCCCACAATTGTGTGGCCAATTCCTATAATAAATATCATAATATTTACATTATATATATACATATATGTGTATATATACACATATATGTATATGTATATGTTTATGTATGTATGTATCTCCTCTCAGGTGTGTTTCCCCGGAAAACCATGACTAGTATGCACATTAGATGTGCCGGATTGCTTTTGGCAACTCAGCCCCATCCCCACCCTCTTCTGTGATCTCTGCTGAATTGTAGGGGCTGGAAGTCTGATAATTACATTGCTAAGATTCTCTGGGTGTCAGGCTTCTTGTTAGCTGCTGCCAGGGAGAGGCACTTACACAAGAACTAAAAGAGAGATAAGAGAGGACATTTATGATCCAACAAGTGGCAGGTGCACATATGAGTTCAGCAGGTATGAGGTTTGTAGTTTCTCCAGATAGCCCCCTAAACATCACTCCCCTCAGTGCTAACGACATCAGTAAAATTGCTGCAACTTCCTGGTTCTGGTGATCCTTGGATCTAGCAGTGGTTTACCTGATCTTTGCAGCTCCAGCCCGTCCAACAGAGTGGTAAACTCCCAATCCCCTGTATTCAGTCCTTTTCTGCTAGAATCCTAAAGTTGTTCCTGCTTTCATGACTGTGCCCCAATAGCATGGCATAGCAAAGCTTCTGAGAACTCTTGGTATTAAAAAAAGCAACATAAATTGTTTAAATTAGCAATTACCAAGCATATTTGACCACAGAACCTATTTTACCACCCTACTCCATTCCCCAAACAGAAATCAAACAAAAAAGAATACCTTTTGATATCCTGGGGAATCTGAATTCCATGGAGTGCCCTTTGGAAAACATCTAAGGATTGGTGGTGGAGAGCTAGGAATCCAGAACTGTGGGCCTGCTCTTAGCTGTGTGAACTTGGATAAGTCATGTTGTCTCTCTGGTCTTTGGTTTCTTCATTGGCTCAAAGGAAGAGATGGACGAAGGTCATGAGTAAGAGTTTTTCCAGCTCTCATCACTGACTAGAAAAAACAAAACAAAATAACACTGTATTTTACTTTGCATTCCCTTCCTTTTGTGCCTCGGTTTGCATGGATATTTCGAGATTTGAGGTAGAGAAATTTCACGAGAACTGGCAGCAAGTAGTTAAGTGCTAAGTAAAATTTACCAAAGAGATGTGGGGGGCTCAGAACTTCAAAACATTAGTCCTGACCCTAAAATCTTGGCCTTTCAGAAACATGCTTACTTTTGCATTGCCAGAGCATGGGAAAAACACATACAAGGAATAAGCTTCCAGCACTCAAACGGGGCTGTTTTAACAGCTAGTGAGCCCCCCGTCACTGGGAACATTCAAGTGGAGAGTGGATTTTAGCTTGGCAGGGATGACTGAGAAAAGTTTTGTGTGCATTTTGTTGTCTCATCAGATTTTTATGGCTGGGAGGCATGACACACACAGCTCATCTACGTTGATTCTCACATTTTATGGACAAGGAAACAAAAGACCACAGAGGTTATATGGATTTTCCAGGGTCAACACAGCTAGTGGATGGCAGAGCTGGGAGAAAGACCCAGGATATCTCCTCCTTTTTCTCCCTTGCATTATTCTGCATGCCCAGAATTCACTCTGATCTCTTTGAGAAGTAAAATTCTGTCCTTCAACCTTTCTTTTTCGTTTATTTAAAGAAGCAGTCATTTCGTGTGAGCAGGAAAACACTCAAGGTTGCCAGCTACTGTGGGAGGCTAACGAGGTTGGAAACGTTGAAGTAAACCTTTAGCCCTTGAAATTCTTCTTTCTAACCGTTCTTGGTCTGGAGGCTGCTTCTCCATCCCTGCTGTGCCCATTCATGCCAGACCAACCAGTAGGCTTCCGAAACTTCGTCCTCAGAAAGACAGGCCCTCCAGCCTCACTCGTGCAACTTCAGGCCCCGCAGGCAGCCTGGAAAATCAACCTGAGAGTAAGCCTCTTCTGCAGGGTTTGAAAACAAACCATTCACCCCACAGAGGGCATCAATACTACCTGAGGGCCGTGCCCTTTGTGGGGTTGGCTACTCAGTGCTGGATCCTTGTTAACTGCTTGACAGAACCCACATTTGCTTTCCCAATGCAGCTGCTGGTGGGAGTGTATGTTGGGTAACAGCCTTTTCTGCTCTCATCCAGCTGCTTTTATTATCCAAATATTATTAGGGGGAAGGGTGGGTACCAAAACATGCTGCCAAAGTGGAGAGCCACGGCTGGGACTTTGCAGAGGAACAGGTGCTTAACGCAGATCTGATTTTATCCCTGTGTGTGTTTTTTTTTCCCCCAAAGAAAACTAAGTGTGTTCAAGGATAAAAGGAACAGAATGCTAGAAACCATTGCTGTTTTCTCTTTTCCTAAGAATGATAGAAACAAAGATAAAGCAGCCCTCCTAAAAATGTCTGAGTTTTAAGTAAACTCTTTGTTCTTTCCACTTTGCAGTATGTGGGATTCAGTTAGACCTCAGGGAGAACTTTCAATGGCAAGGAAGCAAGGGGAGTTGGAAAAAGGCAGCCCTAACTTTCTACAAGGTTGTGCTTGTGAATTCTGCTGAAGTCAAGAGGGCAGGGTACATTAGGACAGTTTGGCTTTATTTATTTATTTTTTTTTTCGGAGTTAGTCCTAAAATGCCACCTTTGACCCAACTGTATTGCTCAGCCCCCATATCACGTTGATCACTGATTCTGTGGATGATTCCCTTTGATTCCACGTCCACTATTGTTCCCAGATTAGCTATACCATCTCCATTCTAAACCCACTATATCATCTCCATTCTTAACCCACTACAATTGGCTAACCATGTGGCCCTAGAGCAACCGTCTCAAGCCCAGATTTAATTCTCTGAGTCCCCTTTTAAAATTCCTCTTATATGCTGACCCTGAAGACCTTTCAGGATCTAGCAGTTCTCCTCCCTTCTGCTCTATACACAGAGCAGGCCCCATTTCCAGCCTTACTCCTGTTCTTTATCTGACAACCTTGAACCTCCAGCATAAACCTACACTTTTCCTACTTGAGAATTACCAACAGTGTCTCAGGGTCAAGCAGTACACAGGGTACCTGTTGCACTTTGTCCCTGTGTTGTCCTCCCCTCTTTATGGGACAAAAGGAGCATCCGTGACTTCTCCTTTGAACAGGAGAAGTGGCTTAGGGTAAAGCCAGAGATTTCCAAAACTACGCGCCTGACATGTTAGACAGTAGTTACTCCATTAGGTTCCCGATACATTTGTAAAGAAGACAAACAAGATCCTTCCTTGCAGGGAGCTTAAATTTCAGTGGAAGATGAAGATAACAAATAGCTAAATGAATAAATAAAAACAGTAATTATGGGAAGAAATTACCTGGGTGTTGTGCTGGACTGCATCAGAGGAGGGAGGGAGGCTATTTGGACTTAAGTAAGATCTCCATGACAAGGTGGTATTTAAGTCAAGGTGTAAAGGATGAGAAGGAGGTTCTTATAGGGAACTGTCTTTTGGAGAGAGAAGTGTCCTGGAAGTGTAGAAAATGGTGACACAGCAGAGCATGCATGGGAGGAAGGGGCATTGCGCCAGCTGACCCTCCCCCTCCTTGGAGAGGAGCAGCAGAGGATTGTCAATGAGAGAATTTGTCATCTCTCCTTCTTCTGTTCAATGTTGTATTGGAGGCCCTAGCCAATGCATTAAGGCAAGAAAAAAGATGTAAATATTGGAAAAGAAATAGTAAAACTAACTTTATTTGCAGACAACATATTATATATGTGTGTATTATAAAGAAGTCAATAAGCTACAAGAACAAATAAGTTAATTTATCAAAGTCACAGAATACAAGTTAAATATAAAAACATCAAATGTATTTCTATACCAGGAATAAACATTTGGCAGTCAGAATAAAAATATTTTAACATACAAAAGCAATCATTACAATGGAATAAATCAAATGAAAGATGTGTAAGACTTCTATACTGAAAATGACAAATATTGCTCAGAGAAATTAAATAAGTCCTAAATAAGTGCAGTGATATAACATGATCTTGAATCAGAAGAATCAATATTGTTAAAATGGTAATTCTCCCTAAATGGAGCAATAGATTTGATACAATATTAGTAAAGATCCAAATAAGATTTCAATAGGAATTGGCAAAGGGTTTCTAACAGTTTTTTGAAAATAAAACCCTACAATTTTGGAAAAGAACAAAACTGGAGAATGTACACTGCTTGATTTCAAGACATACTACAAAGCTATAGTAATCAAGAGAATGTGGTACCAATGTAATGATAAACAGAATAGAGAGCCTAGAAGAAGAACCACACATATGTGGTCAAAAAATTTTAAACAAAGGACGCCAATGAGATTCTATAAATAGAGGAAAGTCTTTTCAACAGATTGTGAGAGAACAACTGTATAGCCACAAAAATGATGAACTTTGACCCCCTATATTACGCCACACCTCAAAATTAATTTTAATTTAATCATAGACATAAATGTCAAGGCTAAAACTATAAAGATTCTAGAAGAACAAATAAAAAAATATTTCCCCAAATTTGGGTAGCCCCAAATTTCTTAGGATGTAAAAGGAATTAAGAAAGAAAAAAAGAAATCAAACTTCATGAAAATTACAAACCGCTAAACAAAAAACATCATTAAGAAAGTGAAAAGGCAAGCCACAAATTGTGGAAAATGCAAAGAATTATAGAACACCATAAAATCAATAACAAAAAGACAAATTCAATAAAAATGATTAAAGACTTAAACAGACATTTTACAAAAGAAGATACAAGAATGACTGATAAGCACATGAAAAAGTGCTAAACATCATTAGTCATAAGAGAAATGAGAATTAAAGGCTCATCAGAATATCACTACACTCACTGTAACATTTAAAAAATACTGAAAATACCAAGTTTTGGCAAGGAAATGGAATAACTGGAGCTCTCATTCAATTCTATGATGGGATTATAAAATGGTACAAACATGGAAAACTATGTGGTGATTTCTTATGTTAAACTTACCATTATCATGTGAATCAGAAATTACATTTTAAGTGTTTATAGAAGAGGAGTGAAAACATGCCCACCACTAACTGTCCAAGAATATTCATAGCAGTTTCATTTATATTAGCCCCAACCTGGAACATCAAATGTCCATCAGTAGGTGAAGAGATAAATTGTGGCATAGTCACAAATGGAAAACTACTCAGCAATAAAGAAAGAATAAACCACAATATACACAAGAACATGGATAATTTCTAATATGTGTTGAAAGAAAGAAGTCAGTCCTAAGGATACACAGTATATGATTCCTATTATGTAAAGGACAAGAACAGACAAAACTAATTTATAATGATAAAATTAGAAAAATAGTTGACTCTGAGGGTGACTATCTCAAAAGGGGTCTTCAGAGAAGACTTTCAGGGTGATGGCAACATTTTATATCTTGATTTGGGTGATGGTTACAGAAGTATTTATATTTTTCAAAACTTGAACTGTACACTTGAAATTTGTGCAATTCAACAAGCATAAATCATACCTCAATTAAATAAAAATTGCTTCTCTTCCTCCTACTCACTTCCACAATTAACGAAAGCCTTCAATAAGGATTCACGATGGCTGGGAGAGTGGGAAAACATCTGGATTGGGAAGCTTATACCTTTGTGTTGCCTTTAGCACGCCTTTGTTCGTTCAAATTGTCCAGACTGTTTCCGAGGGTTCTTTTTTTTTTTTTTGAAATAAATTCAAAGTTATAGGAACCGTTGCAAAAACAATACAAACCCCATACACAGAATTCCATCATACCCTGACCCCCCTCCCCTGATACCCCAATCCACCAGCTTTAACATGCTGTCACACCGCTATTTCTTTCCCTCCCTCCCTCCCCCCATCATCCGTCATGTATTGCTGTGTCTTCTGAACATATGGGAGCCAGCTGCACAAGTCCTTGAACAAACACTATAATTCACATATACAATTCCCGAGGGTTCTTATAAAGGTTAGCAGTACAAATACTACCAATAATAATGATACTGTGCATGTGAAAGGTGAACTTCTCCATACATATAAAAAGTGGTTTCTAAAAATTTTTTTTTAAAATCGCTGTCGACTCTGACACGTAGCCAGCAGATAGGAATGGGATTACTTTGCTTGAAGCAGAGGAGGGAGAGCAGGTGGGATGGGTCTTCAGTCCTTCCTTCTCTCCCTCCCTCTCCCAGTCGTTGTACCTGAGACCCCTCTGCCCAGCAGGGAAGAGTTTGAAGTCCACAATTGGAAGGGATTCTTCTGTGTCAAACATGCCACATTGATTTCTACTAGAAAACCTAAGTAAATGCCGGTATAGACCCTCTCAGCCTTGCTGGAAACAAATCTTTTCTCCACTTGTGACTAGCTTATGTGTGAGTCAGGATTCCCTGACTAGTCTAGTCCTTGCACACTCACCCACTGCACGGAACCTGTCCACGGTGAATCCAAAGCCCGATGATCCACTCCTGGCCCGGGTGTACCAGTGTCTTCCACACGTAGGGAGGATGAATCAACATTACTGAGTCTTGTCCAGATTTCTTTTTCACCTTTAGCTTTGCTTTTTCTTTTATTTTCTAGCTTTTTTCCTATCCTTATTTCATGCTTTTTTTTTTTTTTTTTTTTTTTTTTTCCTTCATTATCTCCACCTGCTTCCCTGGTGTTTTTTCCCTACTCTCTCTGGGTCTCAGAAAAGGGAGGGATATATTCATGACCACAGGTCTTCTTTTCTGAGAATTTATTGCTCTGCAATTCTCCACTAAAACCCTGACAATGGACAGGTAGTTAAGAGAGAAAGGTCACAGCTATGAAAAACATGATCAAATACGTGTACCGAATTGTTTTGAAACAAGTGCCCCTGCAGGGTGCTGCCCCAGGCACATTCCACAAATCCCCTTAAGATTGCCCCTGGGGCACCTTGCTTGCACCATCTTGGAACTGAGTTTTAAGTGTTAGTTAATGAGCTATTAGCTCGGCCTCATGAGGTATTGCTCTAGTAAAATGAGTGTCAAAGCACTAATCACAACCAGTTTGAGTGTGTTATTGCTATTCTAACAGACCTCTTTAATTCAACAATTAGGAAGCATGAAATTTAGTTTAACAGACATAATTTGATGATATAAAATTGTTCATCTGGTGTGAGCTGTTTGTTTCTATTAATATATTTCAGGTCACATGGGAAATGACTGTTTTCAGGAGGACCTACAGAAGGCTGTTTGCTTTTAACTCTGTCTTCTAAACCATCTTGCTGGGTAGCCACTGGGAAGGTTTTTCTGATATAGTCTCTGCTATAAACTTTTTGATTTGGGAGAAGTCGGGTTGAACAATTTGACTGATGTCTATGTCTTGACTGTATAATAAAATCAACCTCTGGGATAGGAACCATATTAGTCAGAGTTTTCCAGATAAACAGAACCAACAGGATTCTGATATTTTAAGAGATTTAGTGTAGGAATCAGCTCAAGTGACTGTAGGGATTGGCACGTCTAAATCCCATAGATTTGGGCCACAAGCTGGAAACTCCAGAAAAGGTGATTCTGAAATCTGGCACATGTGAAGTCTTAAGGGCAGGCTGCAAGCTGGAAACTCCTATGAAGGTGAAATCGTAGTCCCCAGGAGAAGCTAGCAGGCTGAAAAAGAGGTAGAACTTCCTCCTTCTTACTGCTGAAGTCTTCAGTTCTCCTTTAAGACCTCCAGCTGATTGGATGAGGAGACTCATTGTCAAGGGCAGTATCCTTCACTGATTGTAGATGCAATCAGCTGTAGGTGCAATTACCTGACTAATAATGTAAATCCATCTACAAAATACTCTCACAGTAACAATCAGCCCAGTGTTTGCTTGACCAAACAACTGCACACCATAACCTACCTAGCCAAGTAGATACATGAAATTAACCATCACAGGAACCCACTAATGTCTTTTTTTGCCTCAGGTTTCTTGTTTCCTCTCTCTCTCTCTCTCTCTCTCTCTCTCTCTCTCTCTCTCTCTTTCTCCCCTCCCACCCCACATGCACAGTCTCTTCCTCTCTCCCCACCCCCTTTTTCTTTCAAGTTGTAGGTTGTTCGTTACTAATGTATGGAAACACTACTTATTTTTGTATGTTGATCTTGTGCCCCTCACCACTTTGCTGAATTCATTTATTAGCTCTGGAAGCTTTCATGTGGATTTTTAGAGGATTTTCTGTTATAGGATCATGTCATCTGCAAATAGTGAAAAGTTCTACTTCTTCCTATCCTAGTTGGATGCCTTTCATTTATTTTCCTTGCATAATTGCTTTGGCTAACTCTTTCTGTACAATGTTGAATAACAGCAGTGATCAGGGGCATCCTTGTCTTATTCCTGGTCTTAGAAGGAAGCTTTCAGTCTTTCACCATTGAGTATGATGCTAGCTGTGAGTTTTTAATATGTGTCCTTTATGATGTTGAGGAAGTTTCCTCCTATTTCTAGTTTTCTGGGTGTGGTTATCAAGAAGGGATGCCAGATTTTGTCAAATGCCCTTTCTGAATCTACTGAGATGACCAGGTGTGTTTTTCCCCTTTCATCTTATTAATGCAGTATATTAAATTAATTAATTTTCTTATGTTGAACCACTCTTGCACCTAGGATAAATCCAGCCTGATCATGGTGTATAATTCTTTTGTGCTATTAGATTCTGTTTGCTAGTATTTTGTTGAGGATTTTCTCTACATTTTCTTCTAAGAGTTTTATGGTAATGTCTCTTATATTTAGGTCTTTGATCCAGTTTGAGCTAATTTTTGTATACAGTATGAAATAGGGGTCCTCTTCTTTTGGATATGGATATCCAGTTTTCCCAGCACCATGTGTTGCAGAGACTGTTCTGTCCCTGTTGAGTGGGTTTAGCAGCCTTGTCAAAGCACAATTGACCACAGATGTGAGGGTCTTTTTCTGAACTCTCAATTCAATTCCATTGATCAATATATCTGTCTTTATGCCAGCACCATGCTGTTTTGGCCACTGTAGCTTTGTAATATGCTTTAAAGTTGGGAAGTGTGATTCCTCCAACTTCGTTCTTATATCTTATATATATTATGTATAAATATAATACCTTATATCTTATAATTTTTTGTTGCATGCTGCAAATTAAAAATTTTTTTTTTTTGGTGGTATCTCTGGGATTTAGTACCTATACTGTCTGTTCATTAAGTTTGTATCCATCTAGTGATAGAGATTTCCTTGAATGCCAGGAGCTAAGAAAAACTAACAAACCAGTGCAAGAAACACCTTTCTCAGTCTTTGCGAATTGGCTCTGCATTGGCTGGTGCTACCCTTCAGAGTTTAGTCCTCCTGTCAAGTTCAACCCAAGGTGAAAGTAAATGGCAGGGTCCTTCCCTGAGCCTGTATCTTGTACTTGGCTTCTGCTTGCTCATGGCCTTAATAGTTCCCCCACTGACAGGAATCCAAAAATCCCCTCCACTCCTTATAAACTAGACTCCCCTCCCCCTAATACTGGGTGCTCTATTGTATGTCTTAAAGCCAGGAATCATTTTCCCCAGGCTGCTTTGCCTTAATTTGTTCTTACACTGTTTTATCTATCTGCAAGCTGCTGCTGCCTGCATGGAAGGTTCTGGGAGGGCAAGCTAGTGACCAGTTTCCTGGTTCAGTCTTAGACTGATACCAAATAGATTGGTGCTGACACACAGGCACCCCAATATATGCACAGGGGTTACTCTGCTCCCTCCTGAAGAGGGCCAGGTACCCACAGTGGGGCTGAAGACTGGTTCTACCCTGCTCAGGGAGGAGTGGGAGGGGTTAGCAAAGTTGCCATGAACTTCTCCTACCATTTTTAAAGCTGTGTTTTCTTGATTTGTCACTCGCACAATTACTACAACCCTTTAACTGTTTTTGGAGTTTTGAGGAAGAAGCTCTTTGCCATTTTTGGCTAGTTCTTCAAAGACTATGGGGGAACAGTACCTTGCAACATCTTATGCTGGCATCTTGGTCAACCAGCCCAATCTTCAGCTTTTAAGAAACTGAGCTATGGTTTTTACTTTTTTGGAACTGAATGTATTTCTCTAAAGTAAGAGTCATTGGGCTGCACGGGTCCAAGCCAAGCTGAGCCTTACCCAGTCTACCTTTTATTTCTATTCCCATAATGCCTGGAAGTTATGATTAACAAGTATTTAATTAAATTAAAATTGAATTTCAATTGTAGAATTGAATTAAAAATAAAATGAAAAGAACATGTGGAATTTAGTGAGTTTATATAAACTGTAGTTAATTTATTAAATCGTGTTTGCTTCTCTTTGCAGGCATTCTCAGTTTTATGTATTCTAAGATTTAACAGTTCTATAACTTTATAACGTCTTTGACAGATACCCTGTTTAGTTTCTGGAAATTACTGCTTCCCAACTGCTACCACCATTCTGCCCTGACCCTCTCCTGCGTCATTCAAGCACAGTTTAGTTTCCACCATCATCTTAGTCATGTATGAAGTCCCCTCGTCAAGCTTCTCTTCATTTCTCATCTCCTTCAATTCCTGTCATTGTCATTCTTGACACTTGAAACTGCTCCTCAGAGTGACTCTGATAATTTCAAAGGCACCTGTATTTTCTTATTTTAAGGTGTGTTAATTTAGTGGATAACTACTTGCTCTTTAAAGATTTATTGTTATTCATTGTTTTCCATTCCTTGTTGGTCAGTTCAGCAAAAATTTATATTATTCTGAATTTGGACATAAAAGAGGCAGCATGAGATAGTATAAATTAAAATTGATTAGATGGTTTTCTCATCCTTTTCTTCTGATAACCTAGCTCTTTATGTAACAAAGGGCAAGTTTCCAAGCCTCTTAAAACCTCACTTTATCTATAAATTGATGATGATTATACCTACCAGGGTTGCTATTAAAATGTAGATAATTGATGCAAAAATGTTTCGACAAATAAGAGTCCTATACTAAGCCAAGATTAGCAATGTCACCATGCATGACAAAATATAAAGTGTGGGCCTTTCCACAGCAGATTTGTGGTTTGTGTACAGTCTCTTTCCTGAACTCCATCCTGCATCTCCAACTAAGTAAATGTCTTTTAGGGCCTCAGTCCACAGTGTCCAAAACCAAACTCAGCATTTTCGTGCTAGAAGCTGCGACTCTACTTGGTTTCACAATATGGCTCATAGTGTCGCCATCTTGGTCACCCAGACCTGAAGCATTGAAGTCATCCTTGACTTGGGTGACCATGTCTCATTTAGTCAGCATTATTCTGGCTTACATCTGTTGTCTCTGCAACATTATTAAAAGGCCCTCTTTTACTCTCCAGAGTGCCCTGGTTTGGATGTTTGGATGAAAATTTTATCATCACCAACTGCTTGACTCCCTACTCTCCTCCCCATCATCTCATCTACTTTCAGAACCAGGAAGGAATGGCTTCTTGGCTTTTATCTATATAAATCTGCATCCGCTCCGTGCCTCTTCATTTCTGGTATCTCTCACTCTCTTTCATCTCTCAACATTTGCTCCCATTAGACTATCCCCGCAGACCTGCCTTGCTATTTTCCTAAATCACCAGATTCAGCTTTCTGATTACCTCTTACATGCCAGTTGCTCCATGCCAGAATGCACTGTCAACAGTCTGCATGCCAAATCATGCTCTTAAATGGTCTGTATTTCTAGAGTGAAAATAACTCATACTTTGAGTAATGCACAATTTGGAATTCATGTATTTTAATCTTTCTCCTTCTGTGGGGATAATGGCTGTGGCAGTAAAATACTTCGCTGCTGTCTTCAAGACTAAATTAAATCTATACCTCATTTATTGATTTTCATTCTTATGTCCTTAGGGCTTATTTTGAAACCCTTGACTTAAGAATAGGATGCAGAAAGGACGTGAGAAAAAGAGGAGGGACAATCAGTTGAAGCTCAGGTATTTGCAATTTTTTTTTTATGCTAGAACAAATAAATCCAGTGTATTATGCTATTTCTGGTAAATACCAGAATTTTCAGGAAAGGACACTCGTGATGTTCTTGCTTCTACTCTTAGTCTTGTGATAATTTGGTATAACTTGCTTTGTGTTCATACTAGATCTGTGAAATCAGGTGGGAGAGGATTATTTCAGAGCCTGAATGGGTTTCCAGCCAGGGACCGTGGGAGGCACATAACGTCTGTCTGCTTTCCCCTCCTTGTGACTAAGGTTGTAGTATTTTTGACAGAGTTAAACTCCCAGGGGTGGAAGCATATTTGAGTGGTTTATAAACAGCCAATTCTGCCGTGAATTCTGCCACAAAAATGCCTAACAGATTACCATTAGGTAGGACCCAGAGGTTGACTCTTAAAAGCCTAAGGAGAGGTAGTGAATTTCTCCTATGCTTGGGAGAGAGCCAGCATGACTCTGTGTGGAACTTATTCTGTTCAAATGCATTAAAAATAGAGGAAAAAATGAAGAAAAGCATCTTTTAGAAACAGGGTTAGGATGGGCTGGGAGATTCTGACATGATTAAAGGTTAATTTTTGGCATTCGGAGCAAAGTAGTTTAAGCCTCTAAGCTTTAAAGGACGTGAAACTCCAAGGGCTCCGATGTATTCCAGGGTGATTTTCTTTTGGCTCTGGCCAAGTCATTTGGACAAAGAGGTTTTCATAGAAGAAAGAGAGGAAGGAAGGAAAGGAGGGAGGGAGGAAGGAAGAATGGAAGGAAGAAAAGTGGGGGAGGGAGGGAGGAAGGAAAGAGGGAGAAAGACAGGAAGTAAAGAGAGTTCTGACGTAATCAGAAGAAAATGTTAACTGGTAGTGTTCAGAAATGACACTTTTCTAATGAAGAAGGTGTAAGCTGACGAAGAGCATATCAGCCATTCTCTGGGGATGACAGAGCGATTGAATCAGTCTGTCAGCTCTCTGGGTGGTCCCATTTGTCTAATACATCACAAAAATGGTAGAAGAGGTTCTTATTGTGGTTGGCTCCAGATTTATTGGAAATAGGTGAAGTTTCTTATGAGAAAGATAAATCGTAGCATTTGTCTTGACTATTTTAAACTATTATTTGTGTTCTTATACATGGCAATTAGACATAGTGGAATGTGATGCTGATTATGCTAATAATGGAAATACATAGTTGACAATGGGATGTCAGACCCTCTTCCTTCCAGCTTTTTCTCTCCTTTTAATGCTTAAGAAATACTCTCAGGTTGGCTCATCAGCTGAAGCAGGTACTATCCTTACCTGTCTAGGGGGACCACCCACAGAGTCTAGGCGGAAACAGTTGCCTGTGAGGCTGTCATTGTAAAGTAGATCTTAATGCAATTTGTTGTACATGTCAATTCTCCTCTACTTGATTACTGGATTCCTAAGAATATCAATGCAGAGAAGAAAGAAATGTCTTTTTCCTTTAAAAAAATTCTACTTCTCAAATACTTTTAAATAAGGGACTTTCCAGATGCAACAAGAAGCAGTAAGAAAGGCAGCACCAATGGCAAGCACTTTCCTGAAAACCAGATCTTTTTAAAAATTTTAATTTTCCATTATATTTGTCTCCTCTCATTGAAAGGGGACTTTGAGAAAATGCATTTTGCCTTCTGGAGAGATGCGAAGCAAACAGAAGCTCTGATTAAAAAATACGACTTCCCATATGGTGGATAATGTTTGTTCAACCTAACCTAAGATAATCTCAATTTGCCGGTGATGCAACTTCAAGGAAATTGACAGCTTTGTGAGCCCAAAAAGGTGGAGCCCAATAATGACTCCTCTGTCCCTTTCCACTTTCTTCATCCCTCTTGCCATGTCCAGTGCCTTTGTGAGCAGATGACATTTAGATGTGGGGGAGTACACAAGTCTAAGATGAGGACAGAGAACATCCAAGCAATGATTACATTAACACTTGGATTGATGGGAGAACATATGATTCTAGGGCCACTTACTATAGATAAAGCAGTAATCATGGTGGTTTATTGGTGAGACATCAAGGCCTGCTGTAACATTTTCAGTAGGTTGGACACTGGCAGCAGTCCCTGGTACCCTGGTGTTTGTTCTCTGACTGTACTCAGGAATCACATGCTTCTCAGATAAATTCCTGGCTCTTCCATGTTGAGCCACCATGGTCCAGCAGCTCCCTTCCTGCAGCCCTAGAAAGCTAGACCTCTGGTCTGCTCCAGCTGCAAAAGAGAAGGCAGGAGGAAAACAGATGCAGCTGTAAGAAGAAATTCGGTCTGTTTGAGAACTGTCACCAGAAAGACTAACTGGGGTGAGTTAAGAGTAAATAGTGGGCCTTGTTATTCCCTGGAAAGCCTCAGTTGCCCCAGAATATTCCAAATGTGCTGAAATAGTGTTAACTGTGTTCATTCTATTTTCACTGCTGTTCCTATGCCAAACTGGATTTTCAGCAAGCATAGACACAACAAAGAGCTAGAACAAAGCAGACTGAGCAGCTCTGCTTCCTGTTGACCTGTGAAATAGCTGCCTTAAGACTGACAATTGTGTTGAGAAAACAATTGCCCACAATGTAATAACTCTGAAAGGCATTTTATATTGCACCTGCTCTGTACTTGAAAATTTTTATATAATCACTGTTTGTTTAAAAATGATTGTGTAAGGTTGACCACTGTTCCTTTAAGTTGAGATCACTTCCTGCCTACTTTTGGGGCTTAAAAATGTTGTGTTTCTCTTATCAGTGATGTTTCTAATAGATGACTCTTTTTATTTGTAAATTTATTCGGGTAAAATAAAAAAGTTGACCAACATATATTGGTACCCAAATAAAAACTCAAACCAAACCAATTAGTCTATGAAATTCAGTCATTTTAGAATTCCTAGAGGAGATGTTCACGTCATTCATTTATTCCTCTAATATTTGAGTATCTGTTTATAGGTGGCTGTTCTAAGGTGGCACCATCCAGTGGAAATATAATACAAGCCACAAATGTGAGCCATGTATGTAATTTTAAATTTTTTAGTAGCCACATAAAAGAAAAAAAGTAAAAAATAAACAGATGCTTACTTTTAATAATATATTTTATTGCATTCAAAATATTATTACTTAAGCATATATAATCAATAAAAAAGTTATTAATAGGATATTTTATATTCTATTTTTTTCATACTAAGTCATTGAAATCTTGTTTGTATTTTACTTATGGTGCACCTTGATTTGGATAAGCCACATTTCAAGTGCTCATATAGCCCCATGTAGTTTACAGCTACCATTATTGGATAGTGCAATTCTAAAGAATTACAGAGTTGACAAACACGTGGTGTCTAGTCTCATCTAGTCTCAAAGAGAGTAGCTAAATAATCAAGAGACATGGATGTGTTATTGTCATTCAAAGTAATAAGAAAAGATAAGTGTACAAAAATGGAGAATAAATCTTGCCCTATGAAAATAATTTCTATCCAAGGTGATTTTGGAAGGTTTTATGGAGGTGAGGAGCTTTGGGGGCAGAACTTGAAAGATGAGTAACAGGAGGCAGGGGGAGATGAAAAGGGATTTATGTAGGAAGACTAACTGGGGTGGCTTAAGTGTGAGTTGTGTTGGTACTTAAACACATAGTCTGAGGGTCCCAGCTCTCTGCTCTCTTCAGAGACTCAGAATCTCTCCCCTGGGACAGGGGAGCCTCTTCCGGTCCTTAGTTCTTTTACTGTCTATTCTTTCTCAGCCTAGAGATAGTGGCTGATTTTTGTACTTGTGCTTTTGCACTCCTTAGAATTCTCTTTTACCCATTTTGGTAGGTATCCACCTTCTGTAAGTTAATAATCCTTAAATTAAAATACTGAATTTTCCCTGTTCAAATCACTGGCGTGGTTTCTCTCTCCTGATTAGACATTAACTGATATATTCTCTCATGTTTTTAAATACTTGTCCTCTTTGGTTTTTTTTTTAATTATTATTATTTGATTTAAGAAAGGGGGCTTGGGCAAACATGCCTCTCTTCCGCATTTAAGCAAACTTGTTATGGAGTCTTTAAGCGTGTACAACAAAGTTTGCCGTGCTCCTCCCATATCCCTTGGGCCTCACCGCTTGAACACACCTACCTGTTTTCAACTGCCCACATCTGAATCTCCTTACTGAGGGCTTTCTCTGAAGCTTCAGGAAATTTTGGGGCCTAAGCACATGGCAGGTCAGAAGAGCCAAGAAATTAATGTGCTCCAAGAGCTGGTCTTGACCAACGACTGACAAGATTCAAGGCACAAACATGAGCCCTTTGCCCCGCAAGCAGGGTAACTTGGAGGTGTGTGTTCCACACTGTCTCCCAGAGTTTCCCACAGGGTTAAGCTCCAGGGGCTTACAGTGGTAGGTGGCTTGATAATACACCTTCATTGGCAGTGTCCCTTCTCTGTCTCACATCCAGTATTTACCAGGTTCACCTCTCAAATAAAATACTTTCACTGGAATCCTTGTTTCAGGATCTGCATCCAGAGGAACCCAGTTTAAGACAGTATGATACCCCAAGTTCACTGGGGTTATGTATTTTAGATCACGGTGTGACTTACCACATATAAAGCCTACAGGTCATTCATTATAGTACTGACACATCCAATGCAATTTGAGGGTAACAAGTCGGTCTTTTAAAAATCCTTCATATGTGTTGTAGCTATGAAAACAGGTTGCTAAAACATCTGTTTAGTTTATTCACCTCAGTCCAACAATTAGTCAGTTCAGCCAGAAACACGTTTGCTTGTATAAACTGAATGCTAGGGGACTATTGAAACTTTCCACATTTCAGTTACTTAGTTTGGTGCTGTGGGACACATCTGCCGTCTCAGCCACCTCCACAGTAAACTGATGTAATCACATCACCGCAGCCCCCCAGGCTGTTGTGAGGATAATTCCTAAATGTTGTTGCGAGCCACATGGCACATATGGAAGTGTTATCCAAATGTTAAATAACAAACATGGAATGCTTTATTTAAAGGTACCGCAAGAAAACAGATTAAGGTACGTCAGTGCTTAGAATTGTTATTTTTCTTATGTACCACTGGTTAAAAAGATCTTTTATTCAATAGGTTTCTTGATCACTCAGCTGTATTCTAAATATGAACAGTTGCTGGTCTTGATCATACCACTGTTTTGCTCATGTGGTCTGGTAACACAGAAATGATAAATCAACATAAACCTGGAATCGCTAATGTGGCAGATTGCAAAGATGGCCTTATTCTTCTCCCCTCCTTGCATCCATTCTTGTGCCATGTGACTTTGCAGTATGGTATTTTCCCACTGTGCTGGTTTGGATGTATTATGTCCCCCAAGACTCCATGTTCTTTGATACAATCTTGTGTGGGCAGACGTATTAGTGTTGATTAAGTTGGAACCATTGGATCAGGTTGTTTCCATGGAGATGTGAACCACCCAACTGAAGGTGATAACTCTGATTAGGTAATTTCCATGGAGGCGTGGCCCTGCCCATTCAGCATGGACTTTGATTAGTTCATGGAGCCCTGTAAAAGCTCAGACAGAAGGAGCTCACTACTGCTAGCTGCTGCAGCTAAGAGACAGACATTTTGGAAGAAGGCTGTTGAAAGCTGACATTTTGGAGAATGCCATTTTGAAATGCAGCCCGGGAGCAAGTGGACACCAGCCACATGCCTTCCCAGCTAACAGAGGTTTTCCAATGCCAATGGCCATCCTTCAGTGAAGGTACCTGATTGTTGATGCCTTACTTTGGACACTTTATGGCCTTAAGACTATAACTTTGTAACCAAATAACCCCCCTTTATAAAAGCCAATCCATTTCTGGTATTTTGCTTAATGGCAGGATTAGCAAACTGGAACACCCACCATGGATGTCCTTTTTCACCCCTTCATTCTGGGCTCAGCCATGTGATTTGCTTTGGCCAGTGGGATGTTAGCAGACATGATGGAAGCAGAGGCTTTAAAGGGGCTCGCATGCTGGAGCTTGCATCTCTCTCATCGCCATGAAACCTGAGTTAGCTTGCTGGAGATTGACTCAGAGCTGAATCACCCCAGTCACCCCAAGTGAGACCAGCCCAGATTGGCTAACAGCAAGCCAATGCCCATACATGTGAGTGACTTCTGCTGAGAGCAAAAGATCCACCTAGCTGAGCCCAGCACAAATCACTAAACCAAAAATTCATGGGCTAAATAATGCTTATTGTTTTAATGCCACTGAGTTTTGGGGAGGTGCGTTAGGCAGCTCTACTATGGCAGTAGATAACTGATAATTCTAACATGTTTGAATCTACCAGCCACTTACACTAAGGCTGTGACTGATCCAATTTCCTACCTGATTTCCTCAATGTTGTTGATACTCTCAGGTTTTCTGGCACTGTCTCCATGCCTTCTTTTTACCAAGATTTTTTCTCCTCCTGACTCAAGAATTTCAAAGCTTTTCAACATTTTTCTTCTCTTGGCTTCATCTCTTTTCCTGTCCTGCTTAGGAGGCAGACCCTCTCTTTGCCTTTTGTCAGATATGGAAACAAATAGTTCAATCTTCATCTTATAAGTTTTCTGCTTTCTCTCACCCTTCATAACTAGAGTTCATTACAACACAGTCATCAGCCACAAAAATATTTTATTGCTCTGACGGACAGCTTAAAATAAATTTTCTCTGACATTTTCCAAGCCGAATGGGAGCTGGAGAGACACACTGTGGGTGGGCAGAAGCTGACTGGAAGAGACACTTATAATATATTTTCTTACAAAGGGATGTGTGTATAGTTTTCTTAGCAGTTGACACCTGATTCTGAACTGCAATAGCTGATTTTCCCCAAGCCATTTTAATAATGTATTCAGAAGAAGACTCCTTTCCTTCCATGCAATTTACTTACTCATGTAGCACATACATGGTTGGGTTCTTTGCAGGGCCTATTCATGCCCTGCAAAGTACTCCTTCCTCTCCTTTCCTCCATGAAAGCTCTAAAGCAATCTCCAAAATACTGGAAATTAGTGAACATTTTACTGGGGAAGCACAGAATGAAGTCATATTGCCCATCACTTTGCAAAAATTCCATGCAAATGTCTTTCATTCTTTCTGCTCTATCTAAATTCCTCCATTTATTTGAATCCTAGGGAGAAGACATTTTATAAGCAAACACTAAAATAAATACTAACACCCCAATACTTACATACTGAGGTGACAACATGTAATAAGAAATTTGGAGAAATGTCATCTCCCTAAATCTAGCTTCAGAACTTTGGGGGATCCAGCACTTCCTGTACTAACTCACTACCCCCAAGTTCAGTTTGGGGGGTGATCTCTGAACCTTAGCCAAGAAGCAGCAGCATGCAGCAGGAGAGTGGATGGGCAGCTCCACTGCTGGTTCCAGAATAGAGGAAGACACCTTCCTGAGGCTTCGCTAATGTTTGAGGCCTTTGTGGTTATCACAGAGGACAGGGAAGAAAATGGAGGTAGCCACTTAGCTGCTAATATTATGTGTTTGCAAGCAATCGTGGAACACCATTATAGGTGCCAAGACATATTTATGGGGTTTGTTTTACAGGGAATTTGAGGGTCTGCAATACTAGATGGGGTGCGAGCCAATGAAGTCAATGATATTCCTGGTTTTAAGGGCAAACATGGATTATATATGAATAAATACGCTGTGTGCTGGAAACTCACCCTTTCCAAGCTTCTTTAGTTTTGAATTGTATTACTTTTTTTAAATCCTTCATTCTCCTTTATTTAATTGCAAATACTTAGTATTATGCATAAGAAACCAAGAGACAGTGTGGGCCATAAAATATTCACTTCAGCTTCTAATTTTGATTCTGAAGCCAAATCCTAAAATGGAAATAAGGTAAAAGTATTCCAAAATGAGTCATAAGATCCACAAAGGTCTGAAAAAAAAAATGATTTTTAACTCACAGATCATATTAGAATATACATGAGCTAATGAATCATATATCAGTGCTACCTTCCAGAGAACTGACAGATGGCATTTCTACAAGAGCAAAGTGAAATTTACTCATTTCTGTAGAAATCCACTTGGATTCAGGGCAAATGACAGCCAGGGGTACTCAGGCAGCTGATTTCACTTCTCTGTGTCTAGAGCTATGAACTGGCCTCTCCACAAAGATCCATCCCCATTGCTGCACAGTGGAGACATATGATGAGGTGGAAATAACATACGGAGGCAGATTATTGCAAATGAACTATCATATCTACCTGAAAAGAGTTTGCTTCTTCAGCAGGAAGAATTACCTTTGACTATATTGAATTCATTTGCATTGGAAAGAGACGGAAATTATTGAAAGTGAAAAGACAATGCTTGTAGTCTAGATGGAGTGGTTATTGACTTGGTGGGGTCCATAGGTTTCTACACAATATCTCTGTCAGACACTATAGGTGCTGTGCCCACATTTCCTTGATTACTTTGACCATTTCTTTCCCCCTCTCATCACTTCTGTTTGATTTTGCTTTTAAGGGTCTGTGAGTCTCTTTGGAGGCCTGTTGTTGGGCTACTGAGGCCACTTTGCTCACCTGCACAGAGAGCTGGAAGTGACTTTAGGATGCTTTTGGGTGGCCTTTAGCAAACACTGCAAAGTACAGGGGCATGAAAGCTCAGCTTTTTGGTTCCAGTCAAGATAAACTCAGATGTAATTTAGGCTCTGGAGCTCCCCTGCAGGACCAGGCTTAAGCTTGGATCTTGCCTGAAGCTGCAACATTTTCCGGCTTCTTCCCCTTCTCTGTCTTGCTTCCCAACTCACTTACTGGTTTATCCTGGGAGCAGTTTCTTAATAAATCCCTGGCAGATTTTTATTTAGGACTTGCTTTAGGAGCCCAATCTAAGACACTGTTGAATGGGTGGTCATATCTATCTACCTGCTCAGCTGGACTATCCTGCTCAGCATCAGTATCCGACTTCAGATTGTACATTGTCTTCCCAGTGGTGCCTAGATGCATTTACTTGGATTCAGGTCTTAGAAGGTATGGATGGAATCAATGTTCTGAACTCCATTTTATTGGAAAAACCGTAACGGAAATAAGCCTTAATTTTCCAATGACATGAATACAAAAGGACTTTTTCACTGTAAGAAATACGATTAGGGAGACTGATAAATTGACTCCTACATTAAAAAAGAGAATGCCCTTTCTCTTAGTCAACAGAAGTTAATAGCTTTCCTATTGGAACCTATTTAAGTTGAGATTCCTGAGTCTATGAATAAAGGTGTCCTAATTTGCTTACTTGGAATATTTCATGATGTGTTGCTTACCGTGTATGGTGGGTACAGGGCATTTTTCCTGGTTACTGAGTATTATGAGGTATCAGGTAGTGAATTTACCCAGATATAATGAGGAAATCTGAATTCAGATTGCTGTGAATTCAGGTCTCCTTTCTATACAAATTCAGAATGTATTTCTTGAGAGGGAGAAGGTGTAGTTCACTCTAAAATGGTTTCACATTTGGTTATTTCTTGTGTGTATGCCTGCATCTCCCTAGGCTAAAAGACCCCAGAGGACAGAGTAGAAAGTAAATATTTTTGCAATGAAATGAAATACTGATATTGCTATTCAGTTGATACAGTTAGTATCATAGTTCTAAAACTTATCAAATATTGTCACTGAGAAAAAAAGTTTGAGAAATATTCTTAAAGATAAGGTCTTAGCATTTGCTGTTCACTCTCTCTGGGAGAGCTTCTTATCACACTTATCTCTTCCCCCTAAAACGCAGGTTCCATAAGATTAAAGACTTTGCTTTCCTTGCTGCTGTATCCCCAGTACAGCACATGGCAGGTACTGAATATGTAATTGTGGAAAGAAAGAAAGAAAGAGTGAAGGAAAAAAGGTAAAGAAGGGAGGGAGGGAGGAAGGAAGGAAATAAGGAAGGGAGAGAGGGCAGAAGGAAGGAGAGAATCCAATGCATACAAATACTTATAGTCCTTTTGTGCTTTTTCCAGGGTTTGAGCACTGCCTTACACTCATATCTGAAATACAATGATGCTCCATTTAACAGGAGCATAAGTTGTCTTCTGGAACTTGAGTGATTGGGGGTTGGTTTCTTCTGTTAGTAGAATGGAGTGTTAAGAAATGAGGTGGGAACTGAAAGGTGTGAGGTACATGTGCTGTTCTGGTCAGTCCATTTGAAACATATTTATTAGAAGGGAGTTTAACTGATGCAAAATCCATTAAACACATGGAACAACCAGGGTAAAAAAAAATTCTGGTTTGAGGAACCTGAGGACTGGGACTTGGATTGGGGGTGGAACCATGGCAGTGAAAGGGAAGTGTCATTATTAGGAAGAGGTTTCAAGATGTTTCAGACATTAACAATACTAGTATTTCCCATAATATTGAGAAAATCAGGTCAGTTGGGAGATTTTGATTCTTCATTCCCTATAGGAACTTACTTATTACATTTTAATGAAGCTCAGTGGGGGAAAAGGGAACCTCTTTACCACAACTGACTGTAAAATCAGTTACTTCTAGAATGTGAAAATTGCTTATGATTCTTGATGTTCTGTCTCCAGGAGGTTTTTTTCCCCCAGTGATGAACCAATATAAGAACTTGGCTTTTATTTCTCAAATGGTTCCAACATTAAAATGTCCCTTTCCAATAACTCCTTTATCACTAACTTTCCATTCTTCCAAGTTAAGAATCTCAGAGTCCTCCTTGACCTTTGCCTCCCTTTATTAGTCTTTGTAATCTATAGTCAAATATTATAATTCCCTCCTTTAACATGTCTTTTCTTTCACCTCAAATGGCACACCCTCTACTCCCAGCCAGGTCTGGATTATTTGACACCTGGATTATTTCAACAGCCTGCTAGTTGGTCTCTTGGCTCGGTGAATGCTGGTTCTAAATCCCAGGTTGCTTCAGGGACCTTTCAGGTGATGGAAAGAGAAGTACAGAAAAACATAGAACGCCAGTTATAAGTAAAATTAGTGAAGAATTGTAATGTAGCTTAATCAGAAGAAAACCCTTGTTTTGGCTCAAGGAACACTGTGATGGGGTTTCATTATTTAGGTACTGAAACAGGGTGTTCAGTGATGAAAAATTCAACATAGAAATTGTGTTAGCTGACTTTTTTTTTTTTTTTTTTTGGTATAGATAGAAGCATGGAGTCGCCATAGAATAGATTTTTTTTGATCTGCAATAAAATACAATAAAACAGCCATCTTATTTGTGGAAATGTTGGCCCCTCGCACAGGGGAAAGGCTGAATGGTACATTGTATTGTTTGTTTACAATCCTTCTGTGCCTCTCGTGCCTTGCCATGGCTTCCCCATGGGAGGGGTTTGCTTCCAACTCTTTTGGCTTTGGGTTTGACCAGATGACTGATGGTGATCATCAAAATGCAGTGAAAGGGAGGGTGTGACAGTTCTGAGCAGAGCCGTCAAGGGACATGCCATGTTTCAGTTTGCCCTCTTGAGTTTCTGAGTCCACCATAAGAAGGAGATGTCCCAGTTAGCCATGACTTCTTCAGCTGGGGTCCCAGAATGAAAACTTGTGGAGCAAACCTGAAATTGGCCAAAGCCCAGCCCAGCCAACCCACTGATCCATGGACCCCTAAACATGAAATAAATATTTTTTCCTTTCATGCTACTGGGTTTGGGGCAGGTTGGTGATGTATGATTGCCGTAGCATAACTTAATACAGGTTGCATTGGGACCTCGTGGTACTTGATGTGTGAGCTGAGCCAAAGCTGGATGTTTTCAGTCAGCCATTTTGGTTTTCATTTCACGGTTCTGATTTCTGTTATTTGCTCTTTGTTCTGCTAAACACTGTGCACAATGAACTATATGCAAAATGATCAGAAATATATGAAATAATTGGACTGGCAATAAAATAGAGACATCCTGGGCAAAAGAGACTTCTGTAATATCCTGAGGTTGATCACATTTTAAAAAATGGGTTAGTTAAGAAATAAATCTAAACCACCCAATTCACAATGGATATTAATGGGAGAAACTGTCTATATGAAGTTGATATTGGTGGCAACTTCACGTGACAAAATTTGTTGTAGAGTAAACACTAAGAGAAAATCATGAAGGAAGTGCTGAAAACTGCAATGATTGAAAAGAATTAGACTTGATAGAAACAGCTAACAGAAAATAAAATGAGCAGTGACTTGCTGAGTAAAAATCGACCAAAGAATCAAATCTTCTAAAGGAAATATTGATGTGAAAAATGTAGCCCTGGGAAAATTGAATGTGGTAGACATAATGGCCACAGAAAAATACTCTCAGGAGCAAAAGCTGTGATTTGATTATTGCAGTGCACTCTTTGCAGTGTATTCTTTGTCCTCTTTGGAGTGTATTCCACATCCCCCAGAATATCCTGTATGTGCTATGGGTCTGTCCCCTGCACCTCCAGACAGACTGTCTCCTGGGAGTGGAGAAAGTTTCCAGAGGTATCAAAAGGAAAAGTGAGTGGGTTGAAGCAGCACTCCTTCCTCCTCGGAGGGCAGCCCCCACCCAGAAGGCTGGCTGCCTGTGCCCTGCTGGTGTAGACATGATCTTGTATTCAGGGGAAAGTCAGTGGAGACAGTTCAAGGGGTCATTCTCTCATTTTTCAGGCAGTCTCCATTCCATGAGGCCACTTTATGGAGTGTCATGAAGGCAAAGCCTCAGTGGACTTTCAGTCCAGCTCCCTCTGCCATGGGGATTCTCCCAGATTCTGGCATCCGTGACATCTTTTTAGAGGTAAGCTCCAAAAAACAGTTGCCATTTTGAACTAGTTTCCTCTGAGAAAATTGCATTACTCTTTATAAGAAACTGTTGTGTTGTCTGATGTATGTGTCAGTGTGTATACATGTGTGAGTGTGTTTATACACTCACACATGCAGGGCTTTTGAAGCAGAGGGAATATCCTTTCTTCCCTTAGTACTCAGAAATTGAAGCCCAACTTTTTAGTTGGAGTTGTGCCACCAAGAATAAAAATGTGTTCTCGTCTCCTTTAAAGCAGGGTAGGACCATGTGACTAAGTTCTGGTAAATGGGACAATGTAAGCAGAACTCCTTGTGACTTCTGCGAAGTGTCTTTAATGGCAGAGACAAACGCTTCTTTGCTCTTTCTCCATCTGCTGTTTAAAACATGAATATGATGGCTGGAACTCTACCAGCCATCTTGGAACATGAGGTGAACTATGCCTAGTGATGATGGTAGAGCAGCAATAGAAGACTGGGGCCTTGACAACTTCATGAGCTCCTAGCCCTGAGCAACTTTCTTCCAGTCTTGTTTTATGCAATAGAAACAAATTCATATTTATTTAAGTATTTTCTTGTTCACAGTCAGTGCTAACCCATATGCCTATAGTTCTGCTGGTTTTCCTGCCTGCAGGTCCAATATATCGTATCCCACCAAGGGTCTCACTGAAAACTGACTTCCATAGTGAAGCTTGCTCTGATTGCTCAAGCTCCAGTGAAACACATCCTGGCTTTCAACTGCAAATAACAGAAATCTGAACTCAAACTGCCCTAAAGAGTGAACAACTCAATCCTTTCATATAACATGAATCCAGACATCCAGAAAGTTGCGTGATGAAGTGGCTCAATTATGTCAAGATGGTCCCAGAACCTTTTCCTCTCCTTACCGTGCCAGCTTTGTTGTAAGCCTCAACCTCAAACTGGTGTCCACGTGCATTTCCAGGCCTCACATCCAGACACCACAATGCTCAAAGAAAGAAAGAAACTTTGGTTTCTTTCACAGAAGCAAGGAAATGTTTGACAGAGTCTGCCCCCGGACTTCCCCTCATTGAGCAGATTGGGTCACATGCCATGAACATCTTGGCAAGGAGAATAGATTATCCCTAGAACTTCTGGAGCTGAAGCAGTAGTGGGGAGCTGCTTACAAAGAACATGCACATCTGGATGAGGGTTGGGTATCTGAGCAGTGTTAGGGCTCTGCTAGGCAAGCAATGGTATCCACTACACTTGTAATACTTCTGTATAATTATTATGAAATCTTTATGTGAAGCCCAAAGATATGAAGAAAAAGACAACTCTACATTGCCTATTACTAAGCTTATAAAACAGCTCTTACCAACACAGTTGGGACCTCCACCCTCACCCCCAACTGCCAATAGCATTCGCTTTCCCTTCTCCACACATGAATGCCTACTTTTTTATATTTAGTGTTTATAATTCCTGTGTATTTATATAAGAATTAAGTTTGTGCATGCATCATAAGAAACATTTCTGTTATCCATTAAAGCTAAAGGTTAACATACCGTAGGACCAGACAGTTCCATTCTTAGGCACATACTACTTTGCATGCTTTAAAAATTTATATAAATAAAATAGTACTATTGTGTATTCTGCATCTTGGTTTTTCCCCAGTATGTATTTGTAAGATTTATCCTTATTGTTAGATGTGACATTGGTTTATGCTTTTTCATTGCTGGACTGTATTCTGTTTTATATATATATATGCCAGGTTTGATTTACCCATGTTTGAATTATGCTATTTCCAAGTGTTTGCTATTGCAAGATTCCCTTATGAACATTTTTGTATATATCTTTTTGGACCACATGGGTAAGAATTTCTCTAGATACATGCCTAGGAATGGAATTCCTAAGGTCATCGGACATTCGCATCTTCAGCTTTACTACATACCACCAATTTTTTTTTCTAAAATGGATGTATCAATCTATACTTTTAGTAGCAGTGAGTGAGAGTTCCTGTTGCTCTGAAATTTTTCAAAAGCTTTGTAGTATCGAGCAGACTGGGAGCCTCCTACACAGCCCAGCAGCCCAGAACCACCCTGGGGGGACGGCACTCACCTGTGACATAGCACAGTCATCCCTCAACAGAGGACCAGGGGGTGCACGGCCTGGAAGAGGGACCCACTTGCAAGTCTCAGGAGCCACACGCCAATACCAAGGACTTGTAGGTCAGTGGCAGAGACAAACTGTGGCAGGACTGAACTGAAGGATTAGACTATTGCAGCAGCTTTAAAACTCCAGGATCACCAGGGAGATTTGATTGTTAGAGCCATCCCCTCCCTGACTGCCCAAAAATACGCCCCATATACAGGGTGGGCAACACCAACTACACACGCAAGCTTGGTACAGCAATTGGACCCCACAAGACTCACTCCCCCACTCACCGCAAAGGCAAAGCAGGGGAGAACTGGCTTGTGGAGAGCAGGTGGCTCGTGGACGCCACCTGCTGGTTAGTTAGAGAAAGTGTACTCCGCGAAGCTGTAGATCTGATAAATTAGAGATAAGGACTTCAATTGGTCTACAAATTCTAAAAGAACCCTATCAAGTTCAGCAAATACCAAGAGTTCAAAAAGAACAGAAAATTATAAAGTGTATGAAAAAAACAGACGATATGGATAACCCAAGCCCAAGCACCCAAATCAAAAGACCAGAAGAGACACAGCACCTAGAGCAGCTACTCAAAGAACTAAAGATGAACAATGAGACCATACTACAGAATACAAAGGATATCAAGAAGACCCTAGAAGAGCATAAAGAAGACATTGCAAGACTAAATAAAAAAATGGATGATCTTATGGAAATTAAAGAAACTGTTGACCAAATTAAAAAGATTCTGGACACTCATAGTACAAGACTAGAGGAAGTTGAACAACGAATCAGTGACCTCGAAGATGACAGAATGGAAAATGAAAGCATAAAAGAAAGAATGGGGAAAAAAATTGAAAAAATCGAAACGGACCTCAGGGATATGATAGATAATATAAAACGTCCTAATATAAGACTCATTGGTGTTCCAGAAGGGGAAGAAAAGGGTAAAGGTCTAGGAAGAGTATTCAAAGAAATTGTTGGGGAAAACTTCCCAAATCTTCTAAACAACATAAATACACAAATCATAAATGCTCAGCGAACTCCAAATAGAATAAATCCAAATAAACCCACTCCAAGACATATTCTGATCGCACTGTCAAACACGGAAGAGAAGGAGCAAGTTCTGAAAGCAGCAAGAGAAAAGCAATTCACCACATACAAAGGAAACAGCATAAGACTAAGTAGTGACTACTCAGCAGCCACCATGGAGGCAAGAAGGCAGTGGCATGATATATTTAGAATTCTGAGTGAGAAAAATTTCTAACCAAGAATACTTTATCCAGCAAAGCTTTCCTTCAAATTTGAGGGAGAGCTTAAATTTTTCACAGACAAACAAATGCTGAGAGAATTTGCTAACAAGAGACCTGCCCTACTGGAGATACTCAAGGGAGCCCTACAGACAGAGAAACAAAGAAAGGACAGAGAGACTTGGAGAAAGGTTCAGTACTAAAGAGATTCGGTATGGGTACAATAAAGGATATTAATAGAGAGAGGGGAAAAATACATATGACAAACATAAACCAAAGGATAAGATGGCTGATTCAAGAAATGCCTTCACGGTTATAACGTTGAATGTAAATGTATTAAACTCCCCAATTAAAAGATATAGATTCGCAGAATGGATCAAAAAAATGAACCATCAATATGTAGCATACAAGAGACTCATCTTAGACACAGGGACACAAAGAAATTGAAAGTGAAAGGATGGAAAAAAATATTTCATGCATGCTACAACCAAAAGAAAGCGGGTGTAGCAATATTAATCTCAGATAAAATAGACTTTAAATGCAGGGATGTTTTGAGAGACAAAGAAGGCCACTACATACTAATAAAAGGGGCAATTCAGCAAGAAGAAATAACAATCATAAATGTCTATGCACCCAATCAAGGTGCCACAAAATACATGAGAGAAACACTGGCAAAACTAAAGGAAGCAATTGATGTTTCCACAATAATTGTGGGAGACTTCAACACATCACTCTCTCCTATAGATAGATCAACCAGACAGAGGACCAATAAGGAAATTGAAAACCTAAACAATTTGATAAATGAATTAGATTTGACAGACATATACAGAACATTACATCCCAAATCACCAGGATACACATACTTTTCTAGTGCTCACGGAACTTTCTCCAGAATAGATCATATGCTGGGACATAAAACAAGCCTCAGTAAATTTAAAAAGATTGAAATTATTCAAAGCACATTCTCTGACCACAGTGGAATACAATTAGAAGTCAATAACCATCAGAGACTTAGAAAATTCACAAATACCTGGAGGTTAAACAACACACTCCTAAACAATCAGTGGGTTAAAGAAGAAATAGCAAGAGAAATTGCTAAATATATAGAGATGAATGAAAATGAGAACACATCATACCAAAACCTATGGGATGCAGCAAAAGCAGTGCTGAGGGGGAAATTTATAGCACTAAACGCATATATTAAAAAGGAAGAAAGAGCCAAAATCAAAGAACTAATGGATCAACTGCAGAAGCTAGAAAATGAACAGCAAACCAATCCTAAACCAAGTAGAAGAAAAGAAATAACAAGGATTAAAGCAGAAATCAATGACATAGAGAACAAAAAAACAATAGAGAGGATAAATATCACCAAAAGTTGGTTCTTTGAGAAGATCAACAAGATTGACAAGCCCCTAGCTAGACTGACAAAATCAAAAAGAGAGAAGACCCATATAAACAAAATAATGAATGAAAAAGGTGACATAACTGCAGATCCTGAAGAAATTAAAAAAATTATAAGAGGATATTATGAACAACTGTATGGCAACAAACTGGATAATGTAGAGGAAATGGGCAATTTCCTGGAAACATATGAACAACCTAGACTGACGAGAGAAGAAATAGAAGACCTCAATCAACCCATCACAAGCAAAGAGATCCAATCAGTCATCAAAAATCTTCCCACAAATAAATGCCCAGGGCCAGATGGCTTCACAGGGGAATTCTACCAAACTTTCCAGAAAGAACTGACACCAGTCTTACTCAAACTCTTTCAAAACATTGTAGAAAATGGAACACTACCTAACTCATTTTATGAAGCTAACATCAATCTAATACCAAAACCAGGCAAAGATGCTACAAAAAAGGAAAACTAACTGCCAATCTCCCTAATGAATATAGATGCAAAAATCCTCAACAAAATACTTGCAAATCGAATCCAAAGACACATTAAAATAATCATACACCATGACCAAGTGGGGTTCATTCCAGGCATGCAAGGATGGTTCAACATAAGAAAATCAATCAATGTATTACAACACATTAAAAACTCGAAAGGGAATAATCAAATGATCACCTCAATAGATGCTGAAAAAGCATTTGACAAAATCCAACATCCGTTTTTGATAAAAACACTTCAAAAGGTAGGAATTGAAGGAAACTTCCTCAATATGATAAAGAGCATATATGAAAAACCCACAGCCAGCATAGTACTCAATGGTGAGTGACTGAAAGCCTTCCCTCTAATATCAGGAACAAGACAAGGATGCCCGCTGTCACCACTGTTATTCAACATTGTGCTGGAAGTGCTAGCCAGGGCAATCCGGCAAGACAAAGAAATAAAAGGCATCCAGACTTGGAAAGAAGAAGTAAAACTGTCATTGTTTGCAGATGATATGATCTTATACCTGGAAAACCCTGAGAAATTGACGATACAGCTACTAGAGCTAGTAAACAAATTTAGCAAAGTAGCAGGGTACAAGATTAATGTGCATAAGTCAGTAATGTTTCTATATGCTAGAAATGAACAAGCTGAAGAGACACTCAAGAAAAAGATACCATTTTCAATAGCAACTAAAAAAATCAAGTACCTAGGAATAAACTTAACCAAAGATGTAAAAGACCTATACAAAGAAAACTACGTAATTCTACTAAAAGAAATACAAGTGGACCTTATAAGATGGAAAAATATTCCATGTTCATGGATAGGAAGGCTAAATGTCATTAAGATGTCAATTCTACCCAAACTCATCTACAGATTCAATGCAATCCCAATCAAAATTCCAACAACCTACTTTGCAGACTTGGAAAAGCTAGTTATCAAATTTATTTGGAAAGGGAAGATGCCTCGAATTGCTAAAGACACTCTAAAAAAGAAAAACGAAGTGGGAGGACTTACCCTACCTGACTTTGAAGCTTATTATAAAGCCACAGTTGCCAAAACAGCATGGTACTGGCACAAAGATAGACATATAGATCAATGGAATCGAATTGAGAATTCAGAGATAGACCCTCAGATCTATGGCCGACTGATCTTTGATAAGACCCCCAAAGTCTCTGAACTGAGTCATAATGGTCTATTCAACAAATGGGGCTGGGAGAGTTGGATATCCATATCCAAAAGAATGAAAGAGGACCCCTACCTCACTCCCTACACAAAAATTAACTCAAAATGGATGAAAGATCTCAATATAAAAGAAAGTACCATAAAACTCCTAGAAGATAATGTAGGAAAACATCTTCAAGACCTTGTATTAGGCGGCCACTTCCTAGACTTTACACCCAAAGCACAAGCAACAAAACAAAAAATAGATAAATGGGAACTCCTCAAGCTTAGAAGTTTCTGCACCTCAAGGGAATTTCTCAAAAAGGTAAAGAGGCAGCCAACTCAATGGGAAAAAATTTTTGGAAACCATGTATCTGACAAAAGACTGATATCTTGCATATATAAAGAAACCCTACAACTTAATGACAATAATACAGACAGCCCAATTATAAAATGGGCAAAAGATATGAAAAGACAGTTCTCTGAAGAGGAAATACAAATGGCCAAGAAACACATGAAAAAATGTTCAGCTTCACTAGCTATTAGAGAGATGCAAATTAAGACCACAATGAGATACCATCTAACACCTATTAGAGTGGCTGCCATTAAACAAACAGGAAACTACAAATGCTGGAGGGGATGTGGAGAAATTGGAACTCTTATTCATTGTTGGTGGGACTGTATAATGGTTCAGCCACTCTGGAAGTCAGTCTGGCAGTTCCTTAGAAAACTAGATATAGAGATACCCTTTGATCCAGCGATTGCAGTTCTCGGTATATACCCGGAAGATCGGAAAGCAGTGACACGAACAGATATCTGCACGCCATTGTTCATAGCAGCATTATTCACAATTGCCAAGAGATGGAAACAACCCAAATGTCCTTCAACAGATGAGTGGATAAATAAAATGTGGTATATACACACGATGGAATACTACACGGCAGTTAGAAGGAACAACCTTGTGAAACACACGACAACATGGATGAACCTTGAAGACATAATGCTGAGCGAAATAAGCCAGGCACAGAAAGAGAAATATTATATGCTACCACTAATGTGAACTTTGAAAAATGTAAAACGAATGGTTTATAATGTAGAATGTAGGGGAACTAGCAATAGAGAACAATTAAGGAAGGGGGAACAGTAATCCAAGGAGAACAGATATGCTATTTAACGTTCTGGGGATGCCCAGGAATGACTATGGTCTGTTAATTTCTGATGGATATAGTAGGAACAAGTTCACAGAAATGTTGCTATATTATGTAACTTTCTTGGGGTAAAGTAGGAACAGGTGGGAAGTAAAGCAGTTATCTTAGGTTAGTTGTCTTTTTCTTACTCCCTTGTTATGGTCTCTTTGAAATGTTGTTTTATTGTATGTTTTTCTTTTTTGTTTTTTTGTTTTTTTTTTATTTTTTTTTCCATACAGTTGATTTAAAAATGAAAAAAGGTTTGAAAAAAAAAAAAAAGCAAGGAAAAAAATATGTAGTGCCCCCTTGAGGAGCCTGTGGAGAATGCAGGGGTATTGGCCTACCCCACCTCCATGGTTGCTAACATGACCACAGACATAGGGGACTGGTGGTTTGATGGGTTGAGCCCTCTACCGTAGGTTTTACCCTTGGGAAGACGGTTGCTGCAAAGGAGAGGCTAGGCCTCCCTATAATTGTGCCTAAGAGCCTCCTCCCGAATGCCTCTTTGTTGCTCAGATGTGGCCCTCTCTCTCTAGCTAAGCCAACTCGAAAGGTGAAATTACTGCCCTCCCCCCTACGTGGGATCAGACACCCAGGGGAGTGAATCTCCCTGGCAACGTGGACTATGACTCCCGGGGAGGAATGTAGACCTGGCATCATGGGATGGAGAACATCTTCTTGACCAAAAGGGGGATGTGAAAGGAAATGAAATAAGCTTCAGTAGCAGAGAGATTCCAAAAGGAGCCGAGAGGTCACTCTTGTGGGCACTCTTACGCACAATTTAGACAACCCTTTTTAGGTTCTAAAGAATTGGGGTAGCTGGTGTTGGATACCTGAAACTATCAAACTACAACCCAGAACCCATGAATCTCGAAGACAATTGTATAAAAATGTAGCTTATGAGGGGTGACAATGGGATTGGAAAAACCATAGGGACCACACTCCACTTTGTCTAGTTTATGGATGGATGAGTAGAAAAATAGGGGAAGGAAACAAACAAACAAACAGACAAAGGTACCCAGTGTTCTTTTTTACTTCAATTGCTCTTTTTCACTTTAATTATTATTCTTATTATTTTTGTGTGTGTGCTAATGAAGGTGTCAGGGATTGATTTAGGTGATGAATGTACAACTATGTAATGGTACTGTGAACAATCAAATGTACGATTTGTTTTGTATGACTGCGTGGTATGTGAATATATCTCAATAAAATGAAGATTTAAAAAAAAAAAAGCTTTGTAGTATCAGACTTCTAATTTTAGGCAGTTGATGGTTATGAAATATCATGTTGTTTGAATATTCACTTTCCTGATTATTAGTAAGATCGAGTGTCTTCATATATTTATTGTCCTTTGTTATTCCCTCTTCTGTGACTTTTCCTTTAACATGATTTTTACCATTTTTTTTATTGATTGGTTTGTCTTATTGATCTGTAGAAGTTATTTATATATTCTGGGTAGTGATTCTTTCTTTGTTGCATGAGCTGCAGATATATTCCTTTTAGCTGTGGCTTGCCCTTTAACTTTTTAATGGGATTATTGACAGAGAGAATTTACAAATTTTAGTATGTCCCTGCTTTCTTTTAAGGTTCACACTCTTTATATCTAAGAAATCATTTCTTGCTTTGAAGTTGCAAGACGGTTACTTTATGTTTTTCTTCTAAAATTTTAAGGATTCGAAACACCACGTTATCTGGACCTCATCTTTTATGATATTGAGTGCTTTTATTGTTCATTTGTTAGATTTTAAAAGAATCTGTTTTCTTCCTTTACTTGTGATTAATTTGGATTTTAAAAAAATTTACAAATAAACAGGCTTTTTATGTGTCTTATTTTTGCATTACTATTTTATTTTGCATTGGAGAAAATCTGTTCTTCACAATAGCAAACTTTTTTGAAATTTAATGGGTCTTGCTGGTGCATGGCCAATTTTTATAAATGTTCCATGTGCCTGAGAAAAATGTGTGCCTTCACTTATTGAGTGTGGTGTCATTTATATGTTTATATATGTGTTTTTGATCACGAATTTTAATTATGTTGTTCAAACCCCTCCTTATCAAAGCTTTTTTTTTTTTTTAATCATTTCTTACAGAAAGAAGTCCTTAAAATCTTCCCTCTAGGATGGAATATTTGTTTATTTTTCCCTGCAATTCTGTCTGATTTGTACTGTTTATTTTGAGGCTGTATTACGGGTTGCATATCAGTTTAGAAATTTTAAATAGATTCTCAGCAAATTGAATCCTTTATCTTTATGTCCAAGGTTTCTTGTCCAACATCAGAGGTCCCCACCCACACTGAGTACAGCTGTAACAGTGCCCTCTGGGGTTGTGTGGTAGTACGTCTCTAATCATTTTGTCATGTCCTTCTTTAACGTGCATACGTATAAGAGTCTCAAGGCTCATTTTCTCTCATGTTAATATAGCTATCAACTTTAAGTTCATTTTTGGCCTGCATTTTCCCATCCTTTTACTTCCATTCTTCCTGTATCTTCATGGTTTATTTGTGTTACTTTTAAACATGATATTGATACTATTTTAAAAAATCCAGTCTGATATTTTCTTTATTTTATTTGTCTCCTGTGAATTTATTTCATTTTCCTTTGGGGACATTGCTAATACATTTGAAATTATTTTGACCATTGGAGTTTTGCTTTTTTTCTTAATTTTTCGATGTTCACCACCCCCCCTTATATTGTCTTCATTTTGATTTATATTACTTTTTAAATTCTTTATTTATTCTTCCTGTTAGCATTTGGACATTGTATACTTTTATTGGTTAAGCGTTTATTTATTTTTTTCTTTATTTTGGAGTTTTTTTTTTTCATTTAAACATTTTATTTTGAAATAATTGTAGATTCACATGAATTGTAAGACATAATAGAATTCCCATGTACTGTCTACCCAGTTTCCTTCAAGGGAAAACTATGGTACAATATCACAACCAGGATATTGGCATTAATAGAGTCAAGATACAGAACATTTCCATCACCACAAGGTCCTTTATGTTGCCCTTTTATAGCCACACTCACTTGCTTCCCACCCTTACCTGCTCCTGGCAACCACTAATCTGTTCTTCATTTCTATACTTTTGTCAGTTCATGAGTGTAATATATATGGAGTCATACAGTATGTAACTGTATTAGGGTTCTCCAGAGAAACAGAATGGCAGGTACACACACACAGACACACACACACACACACACACACACACACACACACGTGTATGTATTAAGAGATTTTTTACAGGAATTGACTCAGACAACCATGGGCATTGGCAAGCCTGAATTCTGTAGGACTAGCCAAAGTTGGGAAGTAGATGGTGATGATGAATTCCCTAGGAGAAGCTGGCTGGCTGAAGTAGAAATAGAAATTCTCCTTTCTAACTTCTGAAACCATCAGTTTTCCCTTTAAGGCCTTCAACTGATTGGATGAGACTTCTCTCATTGCTGAAGGCAGTCTCCTTTGTTGATTGTAGATGCAATTAGCCATAGATGCAATCAATTGACTAATGATGCAAATCCATGAAGTAACAATCAGACCAGTGCTTGCCTGACCAAACAACTAGAAATCATAACATAGTCACATTGATGCATGAAATAAACCATCATATAAACTTTTTTGGGGGGATTGGCTTTTTAAACTTAGCATAATTCTTTGGGGATTCATTCAGTTTGTTGTGGGTACCAATATTGTTGATGGAGATCAATTATTGTTGAGTAATATTTTATGCTATGGATATATCACAATTTGCTTAGCCATTCATCTCTTGGTCTTTCATCTCGTTGTTTTCAGTTTGGGGCTATTATGAATAAAGCTGCTAAAAACATTCATGTACAGGTTTTTGTGAGAAAATAAATTTTCATGTCTCTGGGATAAATGCCCAGGAGTGCAATTGCTGAGTCATATGGTTGTTGCATGTTTAGATTTTTTTTTTTAATTAACTGCCAAACTGTATTCCTGAATTCCTGTACCATCTTACATCAGCAGTGTATGAGTGATCCAGTTTCTCCACATCCATATCGACATTTGTTCACTATATTTTATTTTAGCTTTTCTGTTTGGTATGTAATGATACCTAATTTTGATTTTAATTTGCATTTATCTAATGGCTAATGATGTTATGGCAATTATAAATAACACTTTAAACATAAATACAAAAAGATCGAGAGAAGAGGTAATTACTGGACAAAAAATGTCAACCGATTATTAGAGAGAAGCAAGTGGGAGAGGGGTAATGACTTAGTGGGACATCAGAAATGCAACTGATAGAGCAGGGCCCTGGTCAGAAGGGATCTGCTCTGCTCTCAGAGCTTCTCAGACTCTTAGGACATGGAGGAGTCTGGCACTGCAGGGAACGGGGCTGAGAAGCAGTCTGAACACATGGAGATCAGGTGAGTGCTTGGATCTCCTGGTCCTTCCTATAATCTTGAAGCCACATGAGCTGCTTTTTCTCTGACTTTGATAAATGTTATATTTATTATTGTTAAAAATATACCTGTACTTTTTGTAATCTATAGGTATTACCTAGGAGTAGAGCACCGAGACCATAATTTTTATACTTTTCTGTATTTAAACAAACAAATGATAAATGCTACTCAAAAGAGAAAATTTTGCATACATCCTCATTCACATAGCAGAGTAGATTAGTTTTCTGTATCAGCTAGTTGCCATCCATTAAAACACAGGAAGTATGTCCAAGAAATCACAGCATAGAGCAGAGATATGTTTCATTTGGGGGAAGGGGAAAGGAGAAGGGTTCTTTGAAAGGGCACTGGGCCAGGCATCAGTAAACGTAGCTTGATCTCCTTGCTCTGCTCTCTACTAGCTGCATAACCCAAATCACACCTTTCTGGTCCTTGGTTTGTTTGTGAGAGTTGAAGTAGATGCTCTCTCAGGACTCTCCAAGCTCTGACAGTCTTTATCACTCAATGGGAAGCCAGGGCACTCACTCCAATGAAGGAAGTATGCGGGGGCATCTGAATTGAGATGTGAGAGGAGGCCATCACTTCGCCACTTTGGCCTGGCTTCTTCCTTGGGCCCAAAAATTCTTGTAAAAATAATCAGTGACTCTGTGAAGCATGGTGAGAAGGTTTCAGTTGCCAAAGATGGGCATCAAAACCAAAATGGGGGTGGGGGAGAATACTTCCTAACAACAACTGATCCATTTTCCAGCCCACTGCTCATGTGGACCCCAGAAATTAGCTCCCATTTGCAGCTGAGTCAAGGAAAGACAGGGAGGAGAGCTTTCCTCCCTCCTTTCCAGTCCAGGTTTCTGAACCAGTTTGGCATCTCAGGAGAAATTAGGGGTAGGCAAGGTAGCTCTTGTTAATTTATTTCCAGGGAATTTGATGAAATAGATTTACCTTACTCAGGGCTTATTTTTCCAGTCCTCTATTCTTTTTATCCCCCTTCGTCTTTTTTCTGCTTGTGTTGGGTTAGCCACATAAATAATAAGCAATTAGCTATGTGCAGCTGTGGATTTACTTGGCTCAAAAATCTACTACTTTATTTTTGGACCATTTTAATTTCATGGTTAGATATTAAAACTGTAAGTCATGGAAGGCCCAAAGAATGATGCAATTGAACACTATATATATGCACTTAAGATTAATTCACTCCACCCCATAAAACAATCCTACTTTCTTCTTTTTATTATATGTGCTCATTTACCCACTATAGAACTGAACATTCTCCTGCCCAGTTTCCGCTTTCCATGGCCAAGTGCAGATCACCAACGGGATGGAAGAAGCACTGGTAGTTTAAATCTGCTGATGAAATGAACAGCACAGCCGCTTCATTTTGACAATTTTTTCAAACTTCCCTCACATTGGACTTTGAGCATCTCTGCTAAGGAAAGTCTGAAGTTCCAGCACATTCCCATTCCTCTGCCCTCCTAATAGCCATGGTGAAGACCCAGCAAAGAGAAACATGGGTGGGAAACAGTGGAGGCCTGCCGTTCCAGAAATGAGGGGGGATGTTGAGTGTGGCTGTAAGACCACAGGTAGATGCTCATTTTTGATGAGCTCACTCTTGGCTCATGTAGGCTAACATATTTACAGTCACAATTTGGGGCTACAGAGTGACTCACCCCAGTGGGTGGCCAGAGGGGCATGAGGCCAGGATGAAGGAAGTTGGGGTATTTTTTCCAAAGCACTCAGAAGCTCTACAGAAGAACATAACAAAATATTAATTGTATTTATCTTGTTATTCTAACCCTGTGTTATCTTCACGCTGTCCAACTCTTGCCTGACATCCACTAGCCAACCAAAATGGGTGGATATTAACCAATTTAAAGGTTCTCCCAGGGCAGGAGAGATTAATCTGTCTTGTCTTTCTACTCCAACACTGTTCAATCCCAAATCATGCTTTGTGGCATCGAAAACTGAGTCTATTACCACACAGACTTCATGCATGAGGGACTCTTAGTGGTAAGAAAGTCAGTACCCTTTATAACATCCACCTTGCCTGCCTCGTGGGGTTATCATGAGGGTAGAAGGAAACAATTAAGCAGAAGCACTACCATGTGCTTGGCATGGGGATCAGAATTGGTACAACATAGTTCTTGTCAAAATGGTCTGAATGAACAAATGTGAAAATAAATGACTCTGATTTGATGAGGGTGATACTGCTTTATAACCTGCAAAGTGAAATTTAAATGTTAGTATGCATAGTCTCAAGTCTAGTTTCCAAACTGCATTCTTACTGCTTTTATCTTCATCAGAGCTCTTCATAACCTCTGGGGTCCAGTACTTGATGTAATAGTGCATTTGCAGAGTTCCATTCCTATCTTTCATACCCTTACAACCATACACAAGTTCAGTTATTATTTCCCTAGGTACTAAAGATACAGATTGCTCTCTGCCCTTCTTATCCAGCTTTTCCTCCTGCACATTTATGCCTTGTCCTTACGAAGCTCATTTTGTTGTTTGTCTAATAGTGTGTGTGTGTTAGGGGGTGATAGAGGGGTATTACATTGAAGTTTACTTATCTATGATCAGAACTCCTAAGCTGTGGGAGTCAAGAAATCCAGAGAGTGGGCATATCTCTGTAGTAACTTAAGTCTTGCTCTAACCATGGCAAAGACAGAGATGGGCTGCCAAAGGTCAAGAAGGACATGAGGATTGGGAAAAGCCCATTCGGGAAGTTGAGTTCAGAGTCTAGGAAAGCAGTGCAAGTGGGAGTGGAAGAAGCATGCAGACTGACATGGACAGAGCTGAGGGAGTTCTGGGGCCTGGGGGCAGAAACTTGGGTCCTGAATGACTGGACAGTGGAATCAGTGCTGTGAGTACATGATCAGCAGGTCAGGACACAGGAGGCCTGAGCACGGGGGTCAGGATCTAGCTGCAGAGTAACTGAGAGCTGATGTCCAACCTCTCCACTCCAAGCCAAGACACTGGGCAAGTGGGGTATTTTTCCAGGGCACTGTTCTATTTTGCTAATGCTGCCAGAATGCAAAACACCAGAAATGGATTGGCTTTTATAAAAGAGGGTTTATTTGGTTACACAGTTACAGTCTTAAGGCCATAAAGTATCCAAGGTAATGCATTGACAATGGGTTACCTTCACTGGAGAATGGCCATGGCATCCAGAAAACCTCTGTTAGCTGGGAAGGCACGTCGCTGGCATCTGCTCCAAGTTCTGGTTTCAAAATGGCTTTCTTTCAGGAAGTTCCTCTCTAGGCTGCAGCTCCTCTTCAAAATGTCACTCTCAGTTGCTCTTGCAGCGTTTGTCCTGTCTTAGCTTCTTTGGAGCAAGAGTCTGCTTTCAGCGGCCGTCTTCAAACTGTCTCTCATCTGCAGCTCCTCTCTCAGCCCCTGTGCATTCTTCAAAGTGTTCGCCTTGGCTGTAGCAACCTTGCTCCTTCTGTCTGAGCTTATGTAGTGTTCCAGTAAATTAATCAAGGCCCATGCTGAATGGGTGGGGCCACACCTCCATGGAAATTATCCAATGAAAGATCTCACCCACAGTTGAGTGATCACATCTCCACAGAAACATCCCATCAAAAGTCTCCATCCCAATCAACACCAATACATTTCCTGCCCATACAAGACTGCATCAAAGATAATGACATTTGGGGAGACGTAATTCATCTAAACCAGCACAGGTACTAATGAAACAAAAAGCCAGTGCTCCTATATCAGAGGTTACCAAGAGATGCATGGATCAAAATTAACCCTCAGACTTTAAAGTGGTAGCCAATGCCTATTTAATACCTACTGTGTGCCTGAGATACCTTTATATTATTTACATACATTATGTATTAATAAATACTATCTTTAACATGACCTTGAGGGGTGGAAATTACTAGTCTCCGCATTTTACAGATGAGGGCACTAACGCAGAGAGAGGTTAAGCTACTTGGCCAACGTCACACAGCAAAGAAGTGGAGGACTCAGGAATGGAACCCAGGGAGTCTCTGAAGCCTGGGCTCTTAAGTTCTCTGCTATATTTTCTCATTGTGTTTTATTTGGCTCAAGCACTGATTTGTAATAATTTGGAATGAGTTATCAGCATTTAAAGACTGGGAGATTAGGCATAAAATTAACTCTGGTTTTTCTTGAATAATTGGAAGATCTGTCACCCTCCATGTGTGTGTGTTGGGGGGTGACCAAGGGGTATTACATTGAAGTTTCCTTATCTATGATCAGAACTCCTAAGCTGGCATGGCAACAAATTGCTGGGGCTGGTAGCTGCTCCCTCTTTAGATAATGTGAGAGTTTTCTGTTCTACCACAGCCTCTACCCCTTCCTAGACTGTTTACATCCAACTTGCTTCACTCATTTGTGTTACCTGCACAACCTCACTGGGAGAGTGAGTTTGGGACCTTCTGGCTTAGAGGATCAAAGTGAAAAACATGCGTGAATAGGAAAGGAAGCCAAGGCCAGGAGCTGGGCAGAATGGCAACCACTGGAGATGGATTCTCAAGGGCCCAAGATAGTTATCAGATGTAGCCAGCAGTGGATGGATATTCATGACTTGCTTTTATGTCTCCTTGGGCTCAAGACTGTGTTAAAGGTTCAAGGTCAAGTTGCAGGAGAGACACAGAAGTTTTGAGAACAAGTTCTGATAACATTGAGCCCAGATCTTCCTTATCTAGGTCTCTGCTCAAGGGTTCAGTCTAACCAGAGGATCCGCCATGTGCCCTTTCCTCAACTCAGTGGTGTTGACTGAGTCCTTAGGGACTTGACAGCACAGATACCGAACCAGAGGAGAGACATCCAGATAGCTGGGAAGACTGCTGTTCTCATTTGTCAAGGATTGTAGTTTGAAGCATTCTGAAGCAATGGATCTCTCAATCTGGGTGAGCAACTACATGGAACAGCTTTAAGACAGAGGCATAACCTCACTTTACCTTTGCTGTCCAATACAGTAGCCACTAGCTACATGGGGGCTCTTTAAATGTAAATTTAAATTAAATTAAAAATTTATTTCCTTAATCACAGTAGCCACATTTCAAACAGTTAATAGCTACTTGTGGCTACTAGTGGCAGCTGAACTAGGCAGTGCAGAAATAGAACATTTCCATCATTGCTGAACATTCTAATGGATGTTCTAGACAAAAGACCACCTTTACATTTGCTCTGCACCATATTCCAGTGATTCAAAGAGGGACTATCCACAAATTCTCCCTGCAGTTGGCAATGTAGAATTGTTCCCTTGAATGATGAATATGAACAAACAATACCACAAATAAATGCAAGCTTGTCATCAACTGAGATCTCTTTGTCTTTGACACCTAAACAAACTAAACCCAAACCTTCCTTCCACACTCTGAGGAAGTTTAAAGTCCTCTCCAAGACTTATGGAAATGTTCATGGCACATGTGTTCTCCTGGCACCTCTGTCTCCTGATATCCTGCCTTTTTGCAATGTGTATTGTCCATGTTCCTTACTATGTTGACTTGGACATCAGCCAACCCCTTCACTCTGTTTTACACACACAAAAAATACTCTGCATGCAGAAAATGTTTATGAGTAAGGTGGGTTGAGAGAAGGAGCATTTCTATTACAGTACCACAAAGAACTTTTCAATTTAGTATTAGGCATCTAACCAGAGGATCTGCCACATGCCCTTTCCTCAAGGTAAACTCCAACATCATCCCATGTTGGTATCGCCTCTCTCCTCCAACCCTTCTCTACTTCTTTCTCTTCTCTCCTACTGCTTCTCAGGCACAACATATATTCCTCCTCCAATATCTACAAAGCCCATATCCTTCAGATATATATCCCACCCCAGGATCTCAGCTACACAAAGCAAAGCTGCAATGGGTAATTTCCCCAATAAGAAATTGTCCTTCCCTGCATTGGTTTGCTTGAACTGCTATCCAAAACAGCACACCATGGGTTGACTTAAACAACAGGAATTTATGATCTCGTGGTTTCAGAAGCTAGAAGGCTTTCCCCCCCCTCGGGGTTGGTAGTGTTCTGGTGCTGGCTTGCCACAGTCCATGGGGTTCCTTGACTTGAATCCTTGCCTCAGATCACATGTCCTCTCCATTCTCTTCTGGGTTCCTGCTGACTTCGGGTTCTGGCTCCTTCCTATGGCTTTCTCTTTATAAAGCCTCTAGTAATCTGGGTTAATACCCAACCTCATTCAGTTGGGCCACACTTCAGCTAAAAATAACATCTTCAAGAGACCCTATTTACAGTGGTTCTCACCCACGGGAATGTGGATTAAGAGTAAGAACATTTCTAAGCTAGAGTACTAATTCAACACACCACACTCCCCAAGAATCATTCTGGTAGTTGTAGCTATTAAGAGAAAGAACATTTCAGCCCTGAGTAAGCACAAGTCCTACTTGCTTTCAACCCCGTAGAGCCTGCATCATTGTGTGGGTTCTTTTCTCTGTTACCGTTGGCTAATGGCACCATCCACACACGTTACATGACAAAGAGATGCTCTCCTCCAGTTCCCAGAAAGGGCATGTGGTGGGCAGGAAACAAACAGTTCTCAGGCATGAAGCATGGAATCCCAGAGTACAGGAGTTTTAGATTAAGGGAATTTAGAAAGGATTAATGTTAACTTTTCAGCTTATGACATTTTTCTTCCTGACATCACCTTTCCAAGAATATCATCCTGATTCCTATGTGAAAATAAACATCTGAGCCTTTATTCCCCAAGGCACAACTAGTGTCAAGGTTGCTTTAATTTCCTGGATAACTAGAAAAGCAGAAAACCCTTTTGGGGGTTGGCTCCTATCATTCAAAGTTTCTCTAAATCAGTGATTCCCCAATGCAAGTGTATACCAGAATCCCCTGGAGTTCTCATTAAAACAGATTGCTGGGCTTCACCCTAGAGTTTCGGGTTCAGTAGGTCTGACCCAGGTCCTGAGAATCTGAATTTCTAACAAGTTCCCAGGAGGCGTTGAGGCTGTTGGTCAGAGACCACACTTTGAGAAAAACTGCTCTGAAATATAGTAATCCATTTCTTTTCTTGGCAAGTGAATGCTAGTAAATCCTTGGTGTTTGAACTTGCCCTTGATGATTAGGTGTCCACAGTGCTTTAGAACCATGATTCTGTGTATGCAAATTTAAAAAAGATTGAACTCTTTCTCTCTCTCTCTCTCTCTCTCTCTCTCTCTCTCTCTCTTTCTCTCTCTTTCTCTCTCTTTCTCTCTCTCTCTCTCTCTATGTGTGTGTGTGTGTTGTGCCTACCATATCTCCTTCAAATGTGGGCTTATTTTTCAGTTTTCATCACAGCCTTGGCTTCTTCCAACTCCCTAGGCAAATTTGGGAAGGTTTGGGGATCCCAGAGGATTATACCACACCTGATTATCCCACTGCACTTTTGTGGGTGACATTTAATCCAATCTGGAAACATATAACCCCTATCTGGTTTTAAATCATCCCAGAAGACATGGCCCCTATGTTGGACAACATTTTCAAAGCTTTCTAGCCAAAGGAGAAAAGATTACCCTGAGCTTATGATGGTAATACCAGCCAGAATGGGACTGTACCCTTAATCTTTGAGAGTTCTTTGGTTCAGGAATAAAGTAAAGGTCATGATGAGACAGGGAGAACATAAGGCCCTCTGAATTAGTCTGTTTGGATGTCTACCTTCATCAAGACAGCTGTCCTCCCTGAACTCTCCTAAGACCTTGAATTTCCTTAGCACTGCCTTCCTTGAGCTGTGATCCTTCTGGCCATCACCTCATCCTGATGACTGGCACCTGCCAATCTTGGCCAACCTCACCATAACACCCGCTTTTCCGACTGACTGTTGTGTGTCTCATCCAATGCTGATTGCTGCCCAAACTGAAAACCCTCTTTATATACTGCATGGTTCCATTTTAACTGATTATTTTGAATACAGTTATATCAATAACCAGAAACTTTCTGTTAATTAGATGGGTCATCATATTTCTCCACCAGTCTTCATGCCTCTCAGCTGGAGGGTCCCTTAACTCAATGACATTTAGAATAATTTAAGCTTTCTTCTTATTACTTGGTTTAGTCTTCTAAAAATGGAATGACAAAAATTATTACAGATAATTGAGTTGGCCGGAGGTTAAACCAATTAGGTTTTAGAGTGAATGCTAACTTTGTTAGTAAGTACTTTAGAAAAAGCGCTCTTTTATAACTAAAGGGATTGGTGTTTAAAACAAAATCCATCCTAAAATGTGAGAAGTTAGATAATCTTGCAGCCTAGAGGCAACTTATCGCTGAGCATGCTTTGCTGCCTTGCATAAGCCAGAAGTGTCACACAAATGAACTGTGATTTCTCCACTAATTGAAGACAAGGATGGTAAGAAAGGACAGCCCTTGGCAAAGCTGTGAATTCATGATGGATTATCTTTGTTCTTTGCCTCCTTTATCCTTTGCCCTTAGCTGACTGGGTGGGTATATGGGTGAGTTCTTGCAACTTTTCTGTAAGTTTCAACTTATTACCAAATTAATTTTTTTAAATGCACTGTGATTTTATTTATTATTGAATGATCCCAAACCCCGCCTTCACTGTTCTGATGTTCCACATTTCACCTCTATTCCTCCAAATAATATTGCTACTCGTGGTCATGTTGTTTCTGAAAAAATAAGTGTCTTTATAAAATACAATTTCTATTAATTTCATTAATAGAACAATTTGTTGTATATCTCAGTTCAAAATTCAAATCTTCTACTACTATATCTACCAATACTAACAGCCAAAATTTATTGAGTACTATAATATTCTACTTTGCAAGTTGCTGTATACATTTATTTTTTTTTATTTTTTATTTTTTTTATTTTTTTATCTTCATTTTATTGAGATATATTCACATACCATGCAGTCATACAAAACAAATCGTACATTCGATTGTTCACAGTACCATTACGTAGTTGTACATTCATCACCTAAATCAATCCCTGACACCTTCATTAGCACACACACAAAAATAACAAGAATAATGATTAAAGTAAAAAAGAGCAATTGAAATAAAAAAGAACACTGGGTACCTTTGTATGTTTGTTTGTTTGTTTCCTTCCCCTATTTTTCTACTCATCCATCCATAAACTAGACAAAGGGGAGTGTGGTCCTTACGGTTTTCCCAATCCCATTGTCACCCCTCATAAGCTACATTTTTATACAATTGTCTTCGAGATTTATGGGTTCTGGGTTGTAGTTTGATAGTTTCAGGTATCCAACACCAGCTACCCCAATTCTTTAGAACCTAAAAAGGGTTGTCTAAATTGTGCGTAAGAGTGCCCACCAGAGTGACCTCTCGGCTCCTTTTGGAATCTCTCTGCTACTGAAGCTTATTTCATTTCCTTTCACATCCCCCTTTTGGTCAAGAAGATGTTCTCCATCCCACGATGCCAGGTCTACATTCCTCTCCGGGAGTCATATTCCACGTTGCCAGGGAGATTCATATGCTTTATAATTTTCTGTTGTTTTTGGCCTCTTGGCATTTGCTGAACTTGATAGGGTTCTTTTAGGATGTGTAGACCAATTGAAGTCCTTATCTCTAATTTATCAGATCTACAGCTTCGTGGAGTACACTTTCTCTAACTAACCAGCAGGTGGCGTCCACGAGCCACCTGTTCTCCACAAGCCAGTTCTCCCCCGCTTTGCCTTTGTGGTGAGTGGGGGAGTGAGTCTTGTGGGGTCCAATTGGTGTACCAAGCTTGCGTGTGTAGTTGGTGTTGCCTGCCCTGTATGTGGGGTGTGTTTCTGGGCAGTCAGGGAGTGGGGGTGGCTCTAACAATCAAATCTCCCTGGTGATCCTGGAGTTTTAAAGCTGCTGCAATAGTGTAATCCTTCAGTTCAGTCCTGCCACAGTCTGTCTCTGCCACTGACCCACAAGTCCTTGGTATTGGCGTATGGCTCCTGAGACTTGTGAGTGGGTCCCTCTTCCAGGCCGTGCACCCCCTGGTCCTCTGTTGAGGGATGACTGTGCTATGTCACAGGTGAGTGCCGTCCCCCCAGGGCGGTTCTGGGCTGCTGGGCTGTGTAGGGAGGCTCCCAGTCTGCTGAAATGATGGCTGAATGGGGCTTTGTTAATTCACACTGCTCCACCTTCCCAACTCTGGGACAATCAGCTGAGGTTGCAGGGAAGGCTAATGTCCACGCCCAGTTTTGTGGAGTGTGCCTGTTATTTGAAGCACTTCCGTCACACTGGGTTGTCTGGGGCAGCTCTGGGCTATGGGGCTGGCGATGGGCAGGAGTGTTTCCTGTCCACCAGGATGATGGCTGTGATCGGACACCCTCCTTTTCTTGGAAAGTTGTGGTGTTTAGTAAAATTTCTCAGCCACTGGATTATTGCCTTTTGTCTCAGAGCTCTCTTAGTTCTGCTCTTGTCTTGACCTGCCCAAATTGCAAGTCTTTGAAGCTTTGTGTATTGGGCTTCTTAGAGTAATTGTTTTAGAAAAAGAAAAAAGGATTAAAAAAAAAAAAAGGACCCTCCTCAGAGATCTAATGGGTTATTGAAATGCTAAGAGACAAAGCAATTAAGGCCATTAAGGAAAGGTCCACAGGGCAGAGAGATCAGCTTTTCTTTGGGATTTGCATATGAGCCTGAGGGCCTGAGCTCTGCCCTTCCCCTTTCTATGTTCACCAGAACTCCAAAAATCCTCCACTTTTATTTTGGAGTTTTTCGTGCTGTTTTTTTCTATGTCTGTCTCCTCTCTGCTGGGCTGGCTGCTCTCAGATTCTCTGGTGTCTGGTCTCAGTCTATCTATGGTTGGAGTTTGGATCAGTAGAATGAGTTTCCGATAAGGGCTGCCACTGCAGTTCTCCCTTCTCCTTCCTGGAGCTGACAGCCCCTCCTCCCATGGGACTGAGCCTGGCAGGGAGGGGCACGGGTCCCCTGGCCACAAAAACTTACAGATTTCGCTGATCTCAGCAGTTCCACATTTTCATGAGTGTTGTATGAAGTATGCCCAAAGTCAGATTGCTCTGTGGTGTCCAGTCCACGCAGTTCCTGGCTTTCTACCTACTTTCCTGGAGGAGTAACTAAAACATACAGCTCACCAGTCCGCCATCTTGCCCCACCTCGCTGTATACATTTAATTCCATGGAATCCTAACAGAATCTCTAGACATAAACTCTAATGAGGAAACTCAGGCAGACGATTGCCTGATGGCACCCAGCCATCAATGGCAGGTCTGGATGACAACAATACGCATACTCTCCTCCAAAGGTAGGAATCCATTTTCTGTTTCTAAGTAGGAGAGGAAAACTGATCTCCAGGGAGAGAAGACAGCTCCCATAATAGATCTTACTGGCTGTGAAATAGACTATTTTACAGGGTGATATAAAAAGCAGTCAGAAAGGTGATGCTAATGACACTGAGAATCCTTCTCACTATGTTTTCACTTCCAGATGCTGAGTGGGAAAATCTTTCTGTCCCTAATTACTTTTGACAGTCCTGAAAATGAAGTCAGACTTACAATCAGAATATGAAGTTCAGAATATTCAGGCTGTAACTGAAGTTATTACAAAAGGACAGAAAATAACTTGGTTATTTCTCAATCATTGCTAAAAAAGAGTTAGCAGAGGCAGAGCTGAAAATATATATAATTGGAGGAACAATAATGATCATTTTTATAGAGATGCAAGGTACATTCCTATAGAAGCAGATAAATATCCAAGTATGCACTTACAAAATCATAACTTCTAAATTTATTTGTTCTCTGTGATGCAAAAGCAATGTTCTGAACAATTACAGAGAAATGATTGAATGAAATAGAAATTTGTCCTTGCAACCTTGATAGCCATTAAGTCTCTTCTTCAAAGGAACTCATTGTCCCCCAGCAAAACCCTGAGGCTGTTTAGAAACAAGTTTCTGACCTTAGGTTCAAAGCCAAGGGGTTGTTCATCCATTGAACTCACCATGTTCACATCTGCTCCCGACATTCTCCCTGCTATTTGGGCCCTGCCCATCTTCCACAGTCCAGCTCAATTTGGCTCCTTCAATTACTCTTCTCTGATCACCCTAAACAGTATGAATGGCCCATACTATAGACCATTATCACACTTGGTCTTGTGATTGTTCTCATATTATCATCTTCAGTGACAATTTAAATCTTGAATCATATTCTAAGTTTCAGTATGTAGCAGCCTTGTCTCTTTATCCAGTTTGGAAGTTCATCAAGGCAAGTTTTGAGTTCAGAATGTCTGGATGGAGAGTGGAGCCATTAGTTCTGCTAGAAAATGCAATGGGGCCATTGGGCAGAAGTGGAAGGAAGAGGGGAAGCAGAAGATGCTGGGGTAGAGTTGGGGTGTATGATAAGGGATTTACATGGGGTGGAGCTCAACAGGGAGGTCTGGAAGAGCTAGAAAAGAAATTAGCAAAAGTATTGGAGGTGGTAGTGTTAGAGGTTTGGAACAAAGGAACAGATTAAATTAGCTCCAGACTCTTAAAATTGAAGAAGATGAAGACAAACTGGGAAAATGAGGCAGATTGACATGAAGGAAGGAACATGAGTTGAGGAGTCAGACAGCTGTATCCAGACCCTCATTCTCTTACTTCCCATTTGAGTCAGATCAGGCCAGTTACGCTCTTTGTGGTTACCTCCTCTGTAAAACACAATAACAGAGATAACGTTACTCATCTCAAAGCACTGCTGGGAGGGATAGAATGATATCAGTACATAAAGGGCCCCACATGGGCCCCACATGGGGTCCTTACACCCTGTAGCTGTTAATACATACCCCCTTCTTTCTACTATAGGAAGTAGGGGTGACTTTTGGAAAAGTAGGAGTGAAAGGGGTGCCAGTGGGAAAATGTAGAAGATGTTTTGAGAACCAAGGATGGCCTAACATACACGTAGTTCTTCTGGAATTTCCACCCCCATAACGATGAAAGCAAATAGAAAACAAGGGAAAGCAAGTGCTGTTTAAGCACCCACTATGTTTCAAGCAATCTGCTGGGCTCTGGGAACCAAGGATGGTTAATAAAACCTTATAACCTTATTAACCATTAGGTTAATAATCCTTATGGTCCTAATCCCAAATAACCAAAAGTTATATCATGGCAGATTAAATATTCGAGGTCTGGAAAATTTTAAATACCGTTATTTGAAACCATGAATCTAAGCTGGAGTAACCAATTACATGCTAATCAGCTTAATATCATTTGTGGGAAAATGATAGAAACAGTTTTGCTAAAAGAAACAACTTGACAAGGAACGGCAATATGCTTTTAATGAAAAAAGATGTTATAATAGCTCACTGGTTGGCTTCCTTTGAAGTCATTTACTGCTATGGTATCTAATTTCAGACCAACATCCTTCCTAATGAATATAATGGATTAGGAGCACTAACCATATGATAGCTATTAGCTCAAAGAATTTTTCTTAAGTGTGGAAACAGAATAAAGAATAAAAACAATGGGTATTCATTTCAAGAAATCTAAATGTTGAAGGTGAAAGAAACAATATGGAAAAAATATATTGTTCAAATCCGAGAAAATCACAGATAAAATACTTGGTTTTAAATTCCCACTGAGTATGCAATTAGAATATGTACAAGTATCCTTAGCCTTTCAAGAATGTTACATGGAAGCCAAAAGACCTATTGTGAAAAAATTTTAGTAAGTTGACAATATGAAGCAACATTAAGCAACTTCATATGTTAGGATTACAGTAATTCTTGCTATGTCTATCTGGGATTTCTAAAATTATGAGGCTTACTGAATGAATGAATACAGAGCAAATAATAGGTGAGTGAATAAACAAGCTAAGGAATCATTTAACAAAGTTGTTAAGTGGGGACACCTGGGACTAGAACTCTGAGGAGGAATTTATCCCAATGCCCCAGGCAATTCATGGCACAGTCAGTTCCTTCGAATTCCTTCCGGCTCTTGTTGTGGGCTCTAGCTATCAACACTGTGCCTAAAAGTCAAATACTGGAAGGTGGCTGAGCAGGACGCTGTCCAGCTTGAGAGCCAGACAGGACAAAAAGGATGTTCGGTTCTCTCTCCTATACTTCTCTTCTCTTCTCTGAAGGCTCCAGGTGGAATGGGGTGGGAAGCGTGGCCAACCATTCTAGGTCAGCTTCATCACTGATTCCCTCCATTGTGAGCTTGGGGTTGTCTGCCCTACTGTTGGTTCAAGTCTGCTGGAGTGTCAAACGTGGTCCTTTGGATGTTCTGATTCCATCCCATCCAAGAATAGCAAATACTTGTTCAAAAGTAAAGTCTTGCCTTACTCTAGCATTGACCTGCTGTGTGATTATGGGCAGAGCACATCATTCGTCTTTGTCTAGTAGGAATAGACTACAAAGCTATCTGACAGCGCTGTAGTGATGTAAGGTGTTATTCTTCAACTGGCATGCCAAGTATTTTTCCTTCTACCCCTTCAGAGACCTTTCTAATGTGCCTACTGGAGTGGAATTATAACACCTGCCCTACCTCACCCACCAGGTTACCTGGGGGATGAAATGAGATAGTTCATGTCAAAGCCTGTTGAAAAAGTTGAAATTACTATATAACAACAAAACATGACACATTTCTTAACACTACCGTTTTCCAAAGGATTGGTTTTGTCACACTTTCTGGAGGAGATATTTTAATGATACTCCTGTAAACAATCCTTAAACATTTGACTGTCACAAAAGAAAACTTGGTAAGTGAAACCTCCTATTACTCATTTTTTTCTACAAGGCTAAAATTCTAAATGCTGAGATGAAAATAATGATGCAAAGACAGTTGACTCTTAACTCCTTGAGAGCTGGGATGTTTTAATCTTTTGTGCCTCTCCAGGATCTAGCTAAGTGCTGGTCTCATGGTAGAAGTGTGATAAATAATGCTTGAATTCATTATGGAATATTCTCCAGGCCACATGGCTCATCAAAAATGGTACAGATCCTCTACTTGTTTCTCTACCAAAGGAGAGAGCCACAATTAATTTTCTTCATGTAAATGTCTGTGAAATACCAAGTGTCCTTTTGAAGAATCCAGTGAATTATCTTCCGTTGTCTTACTATGTCTAGTGTTGATGAGCATCTCCTAGTTCTCTGAAATGAAAGCCCTTCTTTTCTCTTCTGCTGGCCGGAGCCTTGGTGGATTACCCGTCATAGTGACGGGTAGAACGAGAACTCTCGTACCAACTTCACTTACATGGGTAGTGCAGTGTCCATGCTGCACACCATTTTGTGTTAGTGAAATTGAAAAGAAAAAGAAAAAAAGGCATGAAAAGTAATTAGATAGACAAAGCAGCTTCTTGTTCGACTGCTGAAATGACTGAGACACCATATGACATTTCACTAGTTGCGGGCAGTAATCCTCAGCCTGGTCAGAAGTCAGACTATTCACTATAAAACTGGTTAGGATTTAGGGAGGGATGGATTGCAAAGGGATACAAGGACACTTTGGGGAGTGATGGCAGTGTTGGTATCTTGATTGTAGTAGTGGCTTCACAGGTATATACAACTGTACACTTCCAATATGGGCAGTTTATTGTATGTAAATTATACCTGAATAGAGTTGTCAAAGAATGAAAGAGAAGGAAGGAAGGAAAGGATGGAGGGAGGGAGGGAGGGAGGGAAGGGTGAGGGGGAAGGAAAGAGAAAAGAAAGTTTGACACAGTGAGAACATGGCAAGAATGAGTGGGTGAGGGAGAAAAAGAACCATGACTTTTAGTACTAGAAGGGCTCTTTAAAAACATCAAATGCCCTATTTCCTAAAGTGGGTTTTATTGAGCAATATTCCTGCAAAATGAGAGGAACACATGCTTCAAGGTAAAAAAAATGCAGGAAATGGATGAATGTTCTATCAGAACATGTTAGCACAAAACATAGACTTTGAGAAGTCTTGTAGTAAAAAATTCTCTTAAGTTTTTTTTTTTTTTCACCTGGTATTTCCTGAACTTATATCAAATGATGCCTACTGAAGAAAAGCCCTTATCTAACCCGACCCTTTCATGGAGACATAAGAGAAGCCAGGAGGCTAAATAGGAAATAGTACAAGCTAAGAGCACAGGCTTTGACAGTTGAACAGGTGGGTCTGTTCTACCACTTACCTAGCAGTGAGATCTTGGGCAAGTAATAGAAATGCTCCATTCCTCAGTTTTTCCCTCTGTGAAATGGCATAAATAATATAGCAATAGGGCTGTTCTGATGCCTGAACACGTGATTCATGCAAAATGCTTAGGGCAGCATCCAGCATCCACCAGGGTCCAAAAAAATACTAGATTTTATGGGTTAGTAGGAAAGCTGCAACTCCAGCCAGTCTATCACTGGACTGCTGAGCCATCAGCAAGAAAACAACGTCTGAATCTGCCAGGCTGTCCCTGGATATGCATTGTCCATATTAGTATTCCACAACTGAGGTGACCTCCTGGCTCCCTGACATTCACACCATCTTGCAAGTAGCATAAGGAGACAGCAAAGAAGGACTGACTCAGAGTAAAAGAGAAGTCTATTCTCCTGGGGTTAACTATGAGGTTAGGTTTGCCACTTTTCCTCAAATCAATCAAAACCTTTTGCATCATTTTTGTCATTCCTCCAAATAAAGACACAACAAACCTCTGAGAAGTGGGGGACTTGGGAGGGAAAGAAGGATACAGGTAGCAAAGTCAGAGAAGTCTCTGAAAAATAAAAACTAGAACAAAAACAGTGCTCTGTTTGGTTTACCTGCCGTGGCCCTGCATTAAACACTTCCACACTTAGGATTACTGAGAAATGCTGTTGATTGTTAATATTCAGATATGCTTTTATTTAATTATCCTGCTTTATCCACAAGTCCTCATCTCCAAATTGACAGCATGAGCGATCTGCACCCCGTAGAGGTGGAGTCCACTTCACAGGCAGCTTTTCAGAACACACGCTGAGAAAGGATGGGGTTGCCATAGCAACATCATCCACCACTCTCGACTTGCTCCCTCTCCTTAGCACCCTTCTTGCCAGGCCCTCATCTTCCCTGGCGGATATATATTTGCTTTGTGATTTACATGGACAAAGAGTATAGTGGGAAAATTACTGTGCACTATGCTTAGCCCTGGATCTTTGTGTAGGTAAAGCAACTGGAGTCAACATGGTGACCATGTCCAGTTATTCCCAAACCAGGTTGTGCGTGAGAATCATTCATGGACTTGAAGCCCAGGTGCCTGAGTCTGACTCTGATTCCTATGAATTTAGCTTGGGAATACAGATTTTATTTAGCAAACTTCATGGATATGGGAAATCACTAATTTACTCCAACTCTTTTATCTTACACATAAAACATGGGATTCTAATGCCCTCAGGAGTAAATGAACCAAACCTCCCAACCCCTGGCAACTTATTCACATTTGGCAGGCAAACCAAGCCCAGTGCAATGTTCCCAAGTTCCAGGAGAATCATCTGCATGAACCTGTTATGTGCCCTGTCTGCTGATGTTGTATCCTTTTCCCAAATTGCCTGCCCCTAATTTACTTGATTGATTGGCTGCTTGTCTTGTCTCCAAGTGGGCCTGCTTATACAGAATCTATAGAAATACCAGGAGAAGCCTTTGAGCTGCCACATGTTTTTATGGGCTTCTGTATATATTTTCCATCAAATACATAAATAAATCTACAGATTATATTTCTGGTCTTAATACTGGCTTGAAATCTCCTCCCCAACTTTGTGAATATTTTATGATCCTGTGTAATTGGATTCTGAAATAATGCAGACCTTAGATTTCAATTATTTGCAAACTAAGAAAAATTTTCCTTTCCAATCTTTAAAAGTAAATGACCAAGAACTTTTCTTCTAATCCTGAGAGTTTATGAAAGATGCACCAGACATGGGGCATAGTTATTGGGACAAATTAACAATATATTATTTTCTATTTATTTCTGAGCTACCAGCTCTCAGAAACCAATCTGATGATGCGAATTTCTGCCAAGTCAGACCCTGGGTGGCAAGCAACTCAAAGAATCAGGCTGTGGATTGTTAGACTGTGAAATTCTCAGAAACAGTGATGCCGTTAGGTGGCAGTGACATCTAGATCTACTTAACCCAGACGTTTTAAGTGGGTAGGGCTTACGAACAACAACTCTGTGAAGTAGCTACTACTCTTTACCTGACCCCTTTCAGCTATAGCAGAGTTTTTCAACCTTGGCACTATTGACATTTTGGGCTGGAAAAGTATTGTGGGGCTGTCCTGTGCATCATAGGATATTTAGCAGTATCCTTGGCCTCTACTTACTAGATGCAAGTAGCATTCCCCCCCTATTGTGAAAACTAGAAATGTTTCCAGACATTGCCAAATGTCCCTTGCAGGACAAAATTGCCCCTGGGTGAGAACCACTGTGTTGGTTTATAGACCTGGAATTTTCCCATCTGTGATTCTTCCCCATAGCTACTTTTAGAACAACATTTCTCTCTAGCTTCAGCCAAACTGCCTACTTAATTCTTTTTTTTCCTTAAACATCTTTATTGAAATTAATTCAAATGCCATAAAATTCACCCATTTAGAGTGTACAATTTAATGGTTTGACGTATATTCATATGGTTGTGCAACCATCACTGCAATCTGAGTTTAGAACATTTTCATCACTTCAAAAAGAAACCCATTAGCAGTCACTCCTATTCCCCAACCTCCAGCCCAAGGTAACCACTACTCTACTTTCTGTCTCTATAGATTTGCCTACTGTGGACTTTCCATATAAATGGAATCACAATATGTCATCTTTTATGACTGCCTTTTTACATTTAGCATAGTACTTTCAAGGTTCATCCATGTTGTAACATGTATCAGTGCATTATTTCTTTTTATTGTCGAATGAGATTCCATTGTAAGGGTATACCACTCGTCAGTTAGTGGACATTTGGGTTGATTCCACTTTGGGGCTATTCTGAATAATGCTGCTATCAACATTCATGTACAAGTTTTTATACAGACATATGTTTTCATTTCTCTTGGGTATATACCTAGAAGTGGAATTTCTGGGTCCTACGGTAACTCCATGTTTAATTTTTTGAGGAACTGCCAGATTGTTTTCTGATGTGGCTGCACCATATTACGTTTCTCACCTGCAGTGTGAGAGGACTCTGATTTCTCCACATTCTTCATTCTTGTGATCCACCTATACTTACACAGGGCCCTGTCTCCTAGGTGGCATTCATCTTAGTGACATTACATAAATATATGGCTAGGCTAGGTGTATGCCTTTTGGTAATAAATATAAAATATGCATTCTTATGTCTGTAGATAACAAGGGTTGATTATCACCACCCATTCCAATTTTTACCTGGAGGAAGGGCTAGAGAGAAATCGATGAAAACCCAAACAGTTGGTTTGGAAAACTACCCCTCCTCTACTGGCTTCCTTTTAACCTCTACATATTTAATATCGCTACAAAACAAGTAACCTCACTCAGGTGTACACTCTGCAGTTAGCTACTTTTGGAAGAAAGAAACTCTTCTGAAGAGAACCTTCCAAATTTGGACCTTCTAGTCATGCTTTTCCTGAGCTTTACTTTTTATATGACCAAAGTGACTGTTGGTTACACCAGCTTTAGGATTATTCTGCAACCTGCTTAGAAAATATAGTTTGTCCATGTGATGGTTAATTTTACATGTCAACCTGGCTAGGCCATGGCGTCCAGTTGTTTGGTCAAATATTAGCCTCGATGGTGCTGTGAAGATATTTTGTAGATGCTATTAACTTTAAGTTAAAGCAATTACCCTTGATAATGTGGGTGAGCCTCATCAGTTGAAGACCTTAAGAGCAAAGAACTGAGGTTTCCAGAGAGAGATGAAACTCTGCTTCAAGACTGCCATATCTATGTGAGTGTCTCACCTTGGGATATATATTTTTCTCTCAACTCATTCACTTTATAGCTTAGAGAAAAACAGAGGATTTAGTATAGTAATGGGTAAGAAAAGTATAAAGGCATATATCTGGAAGTTCTAAATCAAACAAATTCAGAGGCACATACATATAAACTTTTTTTATGGGAATACAAAACAATGGCATTTTCTATTAGAATTTTTTCCTCCCAAATAGAACAGTTAGGAGCCTCAAGTGAAAAAAAAACGACTCCTATATCTATTCTTGTCTGAGTTTCCAGTCTTCCACCTGCCCTATGGATTTTAAGACTCGCTAGCTCCCACAGTAGTGTGAGCCAGTTCTTTAAATAAATTTCTTTATATATATGCATATATCCTGTTGGTTCTGTTTCTCTGGGGAACCCTGTCCATGTGGTTGAATCAACCAAAGGTTATTTTGGACTGGCTGGCAAATGCTTCCTCTGTTCACTTCTAAGGAGAGATGAGGAAGATATCCATTCAGGAACACATCCTTGTCCTCAGCTTTTAAGCAATGTCAGTCCTACCCCAAGCTCTGTGAGTCATTAAAGCAACAGTTCTATATTTAACCAACACCGCAGAGTCCTGTACCACAGGTAACTGTACCCAGACAAAAGTAACAAGAGGTGACCTGTGTTAATTAGCCACTTGCTACTTGTCAGGACCTGTGCTCACTTTTTCAAAAAATTTCTCATTGAACTCTTACAGCAACTCTGCAAGGTAGATATTATTTCATCCATTATGCAGGTGAGGAAGCTGAAGATCAGCGAGCATAAGTAACTTTCCCAGATCTCAGTTAGGAAATGGCGGAGTTGGGATTTTAACTAGGCTGACTCTGTTACCTGCCCTCACGTTTACTCTGCTACTGATTCCCTGGACTTGTTGGGATATAGACTGTGGAACTCTCGGTTGCTCAACATCTTTCAAATAGTCAGCAGAAAGAAAAAGGATTTAATTAGCAATACAAGATAGATATGAAATCCTTTCATTCCCCCTAGACACTTTGAAACCTATCCCTGGATTAAGCCAGACTTCTAAACAGCCTTTTGCTTTTTGCTGTATCATGTTGCTTCCCCAAAGACTGCTTATTCTGAACTGGGCTGTGGCATGACCTTCATCCTCTGCTGAGCGATGTTGCCAGAAAGAGTTAATGGCTCTCTCTTTGGTTTTTCCCATGGAAAGGCGGTGGTTATGGACACAGATGAACTGTCTTACTCCTGATGCCTGCACTGTTGCTTGTCGCTGGCGAACTTGGGCGATTTAGGTGCTTCAGTTTCCTCATCTGTGGATGTCACATATTCTTACCTCATGGGACCACATGAGGATTAAAACCGCTAACACACCTCAAGAACCCAGAACAGTGACCGGCATGGAGGCAAGGCGAAATCAGTGTGACCTGTAGGATATTTGAATCAAATAGGGACTTTGGTTGCAAGCGACAGAAATCCACTTTGGTTACATTGAGCAGAAAAAAAGAAAAGAAAAGAAAAGAAGAGTAAAGAAAAGACAGAAAAAGAGAATCTAATGGAAGGAAGGGCACAGAACCTAAGACCCAGGGGAGGGACAGGAAACCAGGCGGCTGCAGGAGTCCAGACAGGAGAAAGAAATGCAAGTCCTGTTGTATGCTCTGGATTGAGGATCCATGGAATAAAATGTCCATTTTCAAAATTCTAAATAGTTGTATTTCTTTTGAATAGTTGGTTGGTTTTGACTTTCTGGATATTGCAGAATTTTAACTGCTCATGTTTCTTTCATTGTGAAGGCTACTAGAAAGTCTGAAACCACAGAAGTGGCTCATCTTTGGAAAATGGGTAAACTTTGTGTCTAGAAGTATGTATGCTATCCTGGTGCCATCATTTTCCCCACACATCATTTCCGGTTGCCTCACATTTCTTATTTATTATAAACGTACTCTATCTTAGGTGCCATAGTAGCCACCATTTATTTAGTATTTCTTCAGGCAGGTGTGCTGAACACCTTAAATGCATTATTTTATTTAATCCTCATCCCCATCACCCAAAAAGCCTGAAATGAGGCTACTGCTGTTGTCACATTTTACAGCAGAAGACACTAAGTTTCAGAGGGACTAAGTAACTTGTCTACGTTCACACAGCTAATGAAGGTAGGGTTGACATTTTAAAGTGACACCAACTTTTATAAGGCATACGTAACTTCTCAGCTCACTTTACACACACCCTCATTTGTATTCTTAAAGAATAGTGATGGCATAATAGCTATTGCTAACATTAATTGAATATGTGCTGTGTACCAGCAGTGTGCTAAATGAATTACAGTCATTATCTTGTAGAATTTTGAGGCATGTGTTATTGCCATTTCCTCTTTAAGGACTGGAAATTGAGGCTTAGAGAGGTTGTGTAGTTTGCCTAAGTTCAAGGCTAGTAAGTGGAAAAGTGGAAAATTCTGCATTTAATTGCAGGTCTGTCTGACTCCAGGACCTAGCTCTTAACCAAATTCCTCCCACATTAACAATGTAAAATAAAGGTATCAAAACTGATTTTATAAGTCCAAGTGCACAATCTCTTGCTAGTTCCTGTCTTGGAAGGAAGGTGGAAGGGGGAATTCATGATCGTTGACTAAATTTTCAAGCGTCTTTGACCTCTGACTTGTAGAGCCTCCAAAGCTCTACAAGTTAGTGCTTGGACGGCTGCTGGGCTGCTGGTCTACCCTCAGGTAGCCTCTCCAACAAAAGACTAGTGATGACTTTTAACTTTCGGTTGAGCATCTTAAGGTACGATTACTAATGAATGCATCACTGGAAATTATAATATATGCTCCTGGTTTGTTGACAAATCATAGCCATTGCTCTTCTGCATAAATAATTTGTTGTGGATCCACTGACTTTGTTTATATGGACCTTATTTAGAATGTGTAAGCCCCAAAGATTGCATGCTGTATGAGACACAGCAGGAGACATAATAGATGCATAAGTCCTCTCCCCTAAGAAGCTGACAACCTAATTAGAGATAAGATGGTGACACAAAATAAAAAAATTTGAGCCAGTTTAAAATTAAATATTCAACTTTGGCTTCTGGGAAGATGGAGCAGACATCTTTTCCCCATCCCTTGCTCTAAGTAAAACTAAAAACCCTGGACATTATTTATAAAATGAACATGAGAAGACTCTGAAAAGTAGAAAGCAGAAGGCAGTCTGGCCAGGGACCTTGGGACCTGAGGAATGACATGATGATTTCCCTGGGTTTTCTTTTTGCCTCATATATCTCTGACTTGGAGCTGAAGGAACCTGCAAAATGGAAACACCAACATGCACAAACTGAAAATGCTCCAGCAGAAACCCAGTCTCTCTAGCCCAAGGACAGCAAAGGGCAGCTTAGCAAGACGGAAAAAACTTTAAGACAGTAAATACTCACCCCAAAACAAATACTGTAGATATAAACTGTGGTCCCAGCTCTACCCACACTAGCAAGGCTGAGCTTAGACCTCTACTCCCGCCAGGCTGTAACAGTTACCCCAGCCTTCCTCCCCCCCCCCACTCCCCCCACTGGGTAATGTCAGAGAAGGCCCAGTAGTGAGCTGGGATTTTCATCCTCCCCCATTCCACGACATTGTCAGTGGTGACCTCATGGGGAGTCTGGACTTCCACCCCCACCCAACATTGACAAGGGCCACTCCTTCTCCATGGGTATGTGTGTGTGGGGGTGGGGTGGGGTGGTGGCAGAGAGTCAGGACTCTGACCACCGCCCACCAGTAACAAGGCCACCGTCCCCACATAGAGTCAGTAGAGGCTGCAGGGGCAGTAGTAACAAGGGACTATTAACCTTTGACATAGTGCTGGCAGTTCTAGCCTGTGCAATAAGGCAAGGAAAACAAAAGGCATATAGGTCAGAAAGAAAGAAATAAAACTGTCCTGATTTGCAGATGACATGATTTTCCAATTCTTAAATATATTATATATTCTTACTAGAGAATATATATTTGAAATATAGAAATGTTTATTTTGTGTGTGTGTGTGTGTGTGTGTATTCCATTTTAATAAGGTCTCTGGAAGGAGAAGAATAAAACTCAGGAGGTCAAACTAGTTTAACTGGAAAATTTAATGTAGCCTTAAGTTTTTAAATATAGGGCCTACATTTCTCTGGATAAGTTTATTTCTAGGTATTTTATCTTTTAGGTTGATAATGCAAGCTGGATATTTCCATTTTTTTCAAGCAAGTTACCTTTTTTTGATAAGGAAACCATTAATTTTTCTAAGTTAATTTAGTTACTGAATTCTTGTATTGTTTATAATTTATTTTGGCTATAGTATCCCAGGTATGCTGAATATATCAGAGCAAATTATATTAATCTTGCCTACCTTTTTCCAACACACATACTTAGTATATTTTTCCTGCTTTTGCTTTAACTAATACTTCCAGAATAATGTTAACTAACAGCTTTGATAGTATCTTTCTCTTATTCCCCTTTAAACATGGTAACTTATTCTATAAGCATATATCCCATCTCATAACTATATGCTGTCTATTCTTATTATACTAAGATTTTTCTTTTAAATGAAGAAGAAATATAGAATTTTCACAAACGCTTTTTTTATTTAATGAGATAATCTTTGGTTTTATGTCAGTTGATTTATATTATGTTAAAAGTTATCTGTTATTTTTTAGTAATTTTTAGCTACTTTTGCATTTCTGGAATAAATATCACTTGCTTATGATGCCTTATGGTTTAAAACCTGCTCCTGAGTTATATTTGCTAATATTTCACTTACGATTTTGATATTGGTATTTATAAATGAAATAGTAGTTTATAATATTATAGTATTTTGATAGATTTAGATATATTAAATATAAAAATAATTTGAACACCTTTATTCTTTATGTCTTGAGAGGATTAAAATAGTATGGGAATAATCTGTTTTTTTGATAGTCTGAAACTCTTTATGTCTGGTGCTTATTGGAGAGAGAATTCTTTTGATAACTTTCTTAATTTCTTCTGTGGTTCTTTAGATTTTCTATTTATTCTAGAATTGATTTTGGTAACTGTTTTCTTGGAAAATAGATTAATCTAAGTTTTCATTGTTATTTCTTAAGTTTTTACGATACTTTAAATTTTCTTTGTATTGGTTAGTGCTGCCTTTTTCACATTTTTTCTTATATTTCCACATTCTCTCCCAATTTTCTTTGTATTGGTTAGTGCTGCCTTTTTCACATTTTTTCTTATATTTCCACATTCTCTCCCAATTTTTTCTTAATTCTAGTCATTTTTATAGTTTATGGTTGTCACTATTTTAATGTAGTGGTTGTTTTAAATTTGGTTTTGTTACATGTAATCTCTGCTTTTTTCTGTTTTCTAATTTCTCATTTTATTTTTTCTGTTTATTTCCTCCCTTCTGTTTTCCTTCAGTTCATTTGGTTCTTCGTCTTAATGCCTTAGATGCTTAATTTAAGTTCAGTGTTTCCTTTTAATTATATAAGTACTTAAGCCATAAAGTTTGTTTTGAATTAAGCTTTAGCCATAACAATTTACTCTGATACTTATACATTTCTGGCTTTTGTATTCACCAGATATCTTTTCAAAAAGTATGCCGTATGTTTGCCTTTTGTTTGATTGATGATGGCATCATTTTTGCTAATGTTAACTTTTGTTCTCGGTGGTTTTCTAATTATTTGGTGTAGCAAATACCACCATCCCTATAAAAATTCTTTTAATGTGGGGACATTGTGATAAGTCTTAGTGGGGACATTGTGATAAGTCTTAGGAACAAACAATTGGACTTTCAGCTTCCTTTTTTTAAATCAGGGTAGTGGGTATGAAATTTAATCTCAAAGCCAAGTATGCTATGCGTGTAATGTTCTTTGACTTTGTAACTGAACTAGTTTATGACTCTGTACCCCATCTGCCTAAGTAAAGTTTGACTTAGCCCATTTCTGATTTTGCCCCGACCAATCCAGTTGAGGTTCATTCACATTTGTGACCCAGCCACAGACTAGACGTCCAAAACTCCAGCTGCCTCAATGGCTGCAATACAAAATTAGGCATCGGTAGGGGCTGTACTGTGTCCACCACTTGGTGGCTGAAGTACTCTTCTGGAGGTTGATGGTGCACTTCTCTGTCTCAGGCAGAGCCCACTCTCACTCCTGCTCCTGACTGCACTCAGTCTTTGAGCTGTAACTATATTTCCCCTTGTTCCTATCATGACACATGCAACATCACCTTTCGATGCAGTAACTATCTTATTGCTTAATTGCATGATCCCAGGAGTTGACACACAAGCTCGCCCTCATGCTCCCCACCCCTTACTCTTTATCTCTCTCAGGCAACCTCCTACCAGGCTTGGTGTCATGATAAGCTGTGGAATCATCTTGCACACACTCAGGTTCACAGGAAACTGGAGGGAAGGAGGTGGGGGTGCCTTTTGTGCCAGGAGGTGCCATGCTGCCCTCTTTCTGACTCCTTCCCTGAGGAGGATGGAATGGGGAGCAAATGCATTGCTACCGTCCCCAAAAGGTCCAGGCAGGAAGCAGAATAGGGATTCTCTTCCACTCTCAGATCCCCCAACACCATGGTATAGAGCTCACTTTCCCCACTTTCTTCTTCCCAAGCTTTCTTCTCCCTTTGCTTTTCAAACTCCCCTTATCTAGTAATCTGTGCCCTACAGCACAGCAGGCAAGTAGGGGAGAATCTACAGCCACACCATGTGGGTCAAGAAACGGAGCACCATTCATGCTTTTAAATATCCTTCCATGCAAAGCAATATGCCAGACTTCCTCCCCTCGCCATCCTTAAGGTTTTCCTAATCACTGTCCTTTGAATTCATGTCGAAGTTAGGGTTATGTTGCTTAAGAGCCAGGGGAGCACAGATTCGGGATAGGACTTGGGGGAAGGTTTAGAGCTGAACTGGAATTAGCTAGTGCCTGGCAAACACTTAATGTGGAATCGTATGTTAACCTCATTGCTCATCTCAGAAATGGCCTTCAAGTGCCATGTCTGCTCATTCTCTGAGCATTCATGTGAATTTTGAACAGTCTGCCTCTCTCTTGAAATTACAACAGGCGTCCTCATTGAATTTCAGCTAATAAATAGGTTTGTCTGCTGATCAATGAAACATTCCATTTTCCATTGAAAGTTTTTCTGAGTGTATATTACGTTATTTTCAGAGACTTCCTTGTTATGACAACCTTACTTGATCTGGTATCTTTAGATCATGTTGGGGTGTTCACAATATGAGCTCGTATCCTCAGCTCCAGGGTACCTCTGTATTTTTAAATCATAACATTTCATGTATGTGTAAATTATTTAAGCAATTTGTAAACGAATAGGATAAAGGTCCTTATACTTGGATTTGGAATTAAGATTGGAGTAAAAGACTGGAATGCAGTAATAATGAGCTATGTCTCTCATATGCATTACCTGGTAATATGAAGCTGTGATTTTTAATTTTGACCGAGTTGACTTAATGCAGCAGGAAAATGACTGCATGAAATTAACTTCCACCATCAAACAGGTATGCTCTTTTTGGAAACTTGGCTGTGAAGGTGAGAAGAAAGGGCAGTAGGTAGACTGGGTCTGCCATGGTTGAGGATATGAAACTTTTGCTGTTGTTATTAATTAAAGGTGACTCTTGGGATACATAAAAGCTGAGAAGTGGAGAGACTCTTCCAACACTACTAGGATGAAATCTGCAGATGGCAAGAAAGCAGAGCCAACCCCCCTCCCACCCTTCCATGGCTCAGGGCTGATGTTCCTGGCTTTCCTTAAGGTACCAGATGTAAAGCACTCTTGAGCATCCCACCTTGGTGACTCACTGGCTCATTATCTCACAGCTAACTCTTGATTTTATATACTCTATCATTTGACCTGCTGTATTCGTTTGCACAAGTGGCCACATCATTGACAAGCAGGCACGGTATTTCAGTGAGGAGGTAGCATCAATGCCTTGTGAACACTTCTCCCATATACAGGTAAGCATTTGTTCAAGGCAGAGAGAGTCACGGGAAAGGAGAGTAAAGGCTTTTGCTCCTGTACTCTTGCTAGTTCTCTCAGTATGTGTTCCCTTATGAAGCCAGATGCATCCACTTTCACTTGGTGAGTGCATGATCAGTCAAAATGACTCATGGCTATAATTTTAATATGCCAATTATTTTTCAAGAAAAACACGACTGCTTTGTATGCAAGAAATTAATTTACATCTATTTCAGACATTAGAGATTATTTGCAATGGGTTTGATTACTTTTTTCTCCAAAAAAATAATTATATTTACAAGATAGCAGGTTTAGTGCTGCTACAAAAAGTTTTGGCCCAATTAAAGTTTACAAATTATTCATTATAAACAATTTTTCACTCTTTAGATTTGTTAATTGTATTACCATTGGATCATGCGAACTGCATATAACTGGATGATTTTATGACCCATAAGCAGAGCCTGGTTCATTGGCTTTTGCCATCTTATATACAAATTGACAGTAGGGAGCCTCCTAAAGAAATAGATAAAATAATTCAGGCTTTAAAAAATGTGATATTACTCATTTATTGGCTTCTTTTACTAACACTTATTAGCTCACCATTTTTGAAATAAAAGAGAGTTCCCAATTTAAAACTAAACCATTTATTTATTTTATTTAAAATGTCATTTATTAGACTTGGGGAAAATTTTTTTAAGTAAAAATTACTCATAAACCCACCCCCAGACATAACACTGCTAATATTTGTTCTTCATAGATTTGGTCGGCAATGATTAGGTATGAAATCCATTGTATTGGAGATGGGTTATATATTTGGTTAAGAATGAACATATAAAATATAATTGGTAGGTTGAATAGGATTGAGGTGTGTTGGGAAATGTTCTATGTGTGATGGTCCTAGAAATGATATAGAAATGACCCATTTTAAAAGTGGCACATGGGAGGAACAGATAAGAAAGAGACAGAAGAGAGTCAAGAACTCATTTTGGCATTCAACCAAATGAAGCAGAGGTCTAGCTGTTTTGAAACTGGTTCTTGTACAATTCCTTTTTGCCCCAATTATGCCCCCACCCCCACCCCCCTTCTTAGGGCAATGATATTACAAAGAGAAATGCCACATGCGATTCAAGTAGACACTAATTAGGGAAAAGGCTACACGTGTTCTAGAAATCTCCATGTGGGGGAAGACAGGGAAGGATTTGAGGGGTTTGCTCGGTGGGAAAAAGATGAGCTCATGAAGGGAATGGACTTGGGTTTGGAGTAAAAATGATTTTACTGAGCTCACAGGCTTTAGAGACAGGTAGGTACAATGTTTAAAGGTCATGACTTTGAATTCAGGCTCTCTGGGTTAAAATCCTGATTGGGCAAATTACTTAGCCTTTTGTAACCATGATAGACAATGGGATGGTAATAGTTGTGGTGAAAATTGTGAAAATTAAAAGATGTAAAATACTTAAAACAGCAATTGGCTGCTAGTAAAGTAACTCAATAAATATTAGCTATTATCACCCACCAACCAACTTGATCGTAGTCACTATGAACAAGTTTGTAAAGCAGCCTTACTTGCTTTGGCCATTGCTGCATAGAAAGAAACCTGAGGATTAAGACATAATCAGGTGTTTCACCTGGTGGGTTTTGTGCCATGGCTTGGATCACTAACAAGTAGGGAGGCTTTTTCTGCCTTGATAACTTTTTTTCTTAAACAATTCTTTTTTGCTGTTGTTTTTTCTTTTTCTGTCTTTGAGGACTGATCCCAGCATAAGGGATTAGGATACAGAGATGAGCAAGTCTGTGATGTTGTAACATAAATATGATTTTGAATCTTGATTTTTCACTTAATATTACAATAAGCATTTCCCAGCTGGAGGGTTTTTTTTGTAAGCCTAACATTAGCATCTACACTGTGTGATTGTATGATGATGTACTTAACTTTTCCTGCTGTTGGAAACTGTATGAATTTTGATATTCTGATACTATAAATAGTGTGACAATGAACATCTTTTACTCATTCATTTCTCTGTAACTGTTTATTGAGCAACTATGGTATTCCAGGCACCATTCAAGGCCCTGGAGATAACAACAATAAATTTGACATAAATTTTGTTCCAAATCTCTCATTTGTATCAATCTAGAATGCTTGTTGGTTCAGAAACGAACATTTTAAGGCTTTTGACATTCATTGCCACATAGCTGCAGAAGCATGCCAATTTACACTCCCCCAGCAACAGATCACACAATTAATGAACTTCAGTCAATTAGAATGCTTCTCGGGTATCCACACATATCTAAAAGCATCTCCACCCACTGGAGAAAGCAGATGGAAATGCAATTCAGAGAAATAGTTTTCTTTTTCTACATCAGAAATCCATGACTATAGTGAATGAGCCCCATTGACTCATTTTACTTGGTGAAATCATTTTAAAAGACTGGAAATGGGAATAGGAGAAGTGGTGAAAAGAATAAAATCTGTGCTGTTGATTACACCAAGTGATATAGCTTTATATAAAAAAAACAAGCTTTTTTTTGGGGGGGGGGCATGATTTGAGGATGAGTATCCAAAAAGTCTGTGATAAAAACAATATTATAATGGAATTCCACATGATTTCATTGTGCTCTTTTATCTTAAACTATTGGATATGTGACAATAATATGCATCAAAGATCAGCTACATGGGAATTTGGATAAAAATGGAGAAGGAAAATGGAGAATGTTGTGGATCCCTTTAGTTGCCACCAACCCTATGAAACTCAATAAAAATTAAAAGTAGTGAGTGCAAAATATGGTCTGGGAATTGCATTATGAACCTTGTTCCAATGTACTTAATTCCCATCTCTCTTCTTGTGGATAAAGGGTCTACCTGCTCAGAATTTTAAAACAAGATCACAAAAAAGCAGTTCAATTTTGCAACATTTCCCTTGGAGAACATTTTGTTGGTGTTACTTTTAGGGCTTGAAAGTGAATTACCAACCAGTTAGCACCTCAACAGGCTTGGCTTAAGGGCAGGACTCCTGTTTCTGGAATGACTTAAGTGTGTAGAATCTCCTTCCCCTCAGGAGTATTACTATTATAACCAGTAATAATATAAAAATATGATAACAATAATAATAGCAGCTACCATTTATTAAGCTGGTACTATGTACTAGGCACTCTGCAAATTCTCACATACATAAACTTGCTATATCCTCCCCCAAGTCCTGGGGTAAGATATTATACTCAGTCTTTACACATTAAATAATTTGAGGCTCAAAGGAGCTTAGTTACATGTCCAATGTCACACAAGTCCGGTAGATGAAGGATTTGCACTTAGGATTTTATTACTTTAAAAACTTGTAATGGAGGGTTGTCTGAAGAATTTAGTTGGGGAACAGTGTAGGAGTCCAAATGCTGGACTAGAATATAATGTAAGTAGGAACCTCAACAAGGTGGCTTAATGCTAAATGGATGAGATCTGGCCTAGGAATCCTAAAATTCCCATTAACTTGGGAAAAGGTCAGTCTGGATCCTAGGGAATGCATAAGGATGGGATCTTAGTTATAAAGGCTAAAACATGCTAGAGGCAAAACCTGAGCCCATCCTTAGCACTATAAACCTGTCTCTGGGTCCTTTAGAATCATGGCCTCAGCAGAGTTTTCCTGATCAAAATCCCACTGGGCTCAATTGGTTTAAAAATGATCCTGGTTGCTCACTTAAACTACTGGAAAGGGACCAAAACAGGCCAAATTTACTCATGTCCTTTTTGAGCCACTAACCGTAGAGTCAAAGTTCAAAACAATGAAGAATGGAAACCACCTTTGAAAACTTGGGGTGATAGCACAAAGTATATTCCCTGCAGATTCTAGTCATTTTCAGAAAATTCAAAGTTGAAGGCAGAGAGGATGGAAGTAAAACAAACTCTGTTAGAGGAAGGATTCATCTCTCCCACCTTGTCTCAGTAAGTTTTATCTGCGTTTTTTGAGCAGTTAAGCTGACCTTCCTCAAAGTAGTGGACAGTGTTTGCCAATGGCCCATCATGAAAGAAGTATAAACAGAGTGTTTTGAAATTTTTATGGCAATTTTCTGTGTGTTTTGTTTACCTGTTGCTTTCTAACAAAGCACCCCAAAACACAGTTGTCTAAAATACAAATTTATGAGCGTTTCTCATGGTTTTGTGGGTTGACTGGGCTCAGCTAGGCATTTGCTGTCAGATGGCAGATGGAGCTGGAATTGATTAGACTCAACTGGGCTTTATGTCCAAGATGGCTTCTACATTCACCTGTCTGGTACCTCGGCTGGGATGGTTGAAACAGCTGGAGGCTGGCTGGGCATCTCTCTCCGTGCAGCCTCTCCATTTGTTAGCTTGGGCTTCTTTTCAGCATGGTAGTCTCCAGGCTTCTTATCTGGTGACTATCTTTTCCCAGAGCTCATGTTCCAAGACACCCAGGTGGAAATGGCAAGACTTCTCATGACCTAGTCTCAGAAGTCACCCGGAGTTACTTCACTATGTCTGTTAAGTCAAAATGAGCCACAGGACCAGCCTAGATGCAAGGGTAGGGAACTATATATATAAGGGTATGACTAGTAAAAGGTGTTACTGATCAAGATCATCTTTGAAAATTAGGTACCACACCAGGATATCCAAATGTGTGATCCACGAACCTGCCTTGTTGAACAGGGTCTTTTCTCCAGTATCTCCCAAAAAGCAAATCTTTCTCCAGTTATGCATATTTGATCTGAAATTAAGTATTCTTCATGTTCTTTCATCCTGCTTGATTCTCTTCTTACTGTGGCTCATGTGTGACTCTACTGTGACCCGTCTTCCACCAAGCCCTGTTTCAGAGCATCAGCATCTCATCCAACCTGAAGACTCCTGTCCTATCTGTTTCCTTTTGCCTCATGAAATTTGCATTTTAAAAAAGAAATCCCTAACAGATTGATAGCAGTGAAGAAGGCTGATCATTAATATTGTTTTTTTCTCTCTTGTTAGACAGAAGTTTGTGGATGTAGAGTTCTCCATTATAAACAAAAACCTTTTTTATCATGAAAAATTTCAGATATGCTCAGAAATAGAAGAGGAAAACCACATTTTCCCATTATCCAGCTTCAGCAATCATTAAGGTATTTCTTCATTGAATTTTAAGAGACTGCCATCATCAACTTCTGCTGGGTTAGGGGAGGAGACTACCATTCTCACCTCACCCACGGACAGAAATTTCATCTTTTGATTTCTAGGGTAATTTCTCCCTGATCGCTTCTGGCCACTGTATAGCAAAAGTGTTTTGAAACACACACACACGTACTTAGAACAGAGAAAATTACTACCCAAGGGTTAATTCAACAGATCAAGACCTAAATATGGGTTTTTAAAAGGTGTTAATGTAATGTCATGGTCAGGAATGTTCAGTATCACCAAAAATAACTTCCAGCACAACCATATAGACACACCGGAATCAGTAGAAGCATAGATCAAGCATACTGGGTATGTTAGTTGTATTTCTACATATAGATGAACTTGATAGAGTCAAAAAATACTTGAAATTTGAAGTCAGAATATGTATTTAAGGAATTCCATTATCCTTTTGGAAAGTGAAATGACTTTCTGTAAGTGATTCTTAGATAAAACATTAAAAAATAATCTCATTTGCTAAGGCAAATTTTTATGTTTTAGTGAGCAATGAGAAGTCTTGGGGAGGACACAGCATTGCTCTTCAAATATCAGAACTAGGAAAAATGGGTAGCTATTGCTCAGAGGTGAAATTTAACTTAACGAAAATATTTAAACATTAGCATTTTTCCAAAGTGGAAAGGTCTTCTATATAAGATAGTGAGCTGTCAATCAATGGAAGAAGAAATATATAGGCTGGAAAACTGCCCTTGGGGGATGCTGAAGAGGAATTGTTATAGTAAAGTGATTTTTAAGCTCTGTGTGTATTTCAGTATGCACATGTAATTGTGTATTCATGGAAAACTTTGAAAATTAGAATTTTTGGTGGCCCCAGAAGAGATGAAAAGACCCTTAACAACTTTAAATACATCAGTAATAATTACAGTGTAGTCATCATTGTGGCATAATAATATCTCAAAAGCTCTATAAAAAGTACCATGGTTTATATATTGTTCTCTTCACTGTCCTTCCAGCACTGTTTGATTAGAATTGTTTATTGTCACAGAAGATCCTCCTCTATACTCAGGAGCAAAATTTTGTCATGTTGTAGTGTTTTAGTAAAAACATGATTTATCTCTAGTGCTGGATTGATGTTACCCTATACATTTTATTACTTACCTAAAACCCAATTTATTCAGCTCAATATTCTACCAACAGATATTTCTGTAACCATGATAAAAAAAATTGGTAGTCCATGGGAGGGTCCCATACACTAGTGTGCTTTAGCACCCCGACTGATACATTGTAGCTGGTCCTTTCTAAGGGCTTGAAGTTACTTACCTGTCTTCCTGTTGTGCTTGTTCCAAAAAAGTAAATTAATAATGAACAAATAGCTCCAACATTTTATCTTTCTCCTGTGAAGACTGGTTTATTTTAAAATTAACTCAAGGAGGGCAAAACCCACTGACATATTTTGGTTTGTTTGTTTGTTTGCCCAGTAGCCTAGAATATTAACTGAGTACAAAAGTCTCAAGCATGTGTTTTTTTATTTGTTTTAAATTTCATTGTTGTAAATATCTGTAACATAAAATTTGCCATTTTAATCATTTTAAGTGGACAGTTCATTGGCATTAATTATAGTCACAGTATTGTTCAACCATCACCACTAGATATTTCCAATACTTTTTCAGCACACCAAACAGCAACTCTGTACCCATGAAGCAATAACTCACCATTTCCCCTTCCCACAGTCCTTGGTAACATCTAATCTAATCTACTCTCTGTGTCTATGCATTTGACTATTCTGTATTTTTCATATAGGTGGAATCATGCAATATTTGTCCTTTTGTGTCTGGCTTATTTCACTCAGTATGATGTCTTCAGGGTTCATCCATGTTGTAGCATGCATCAGAACTTCATTCCTTTTCATGGCTGAATAGTATTCCATTAGATGGATATGCTGCGTTTTGTTTATCTGTTCATCTGTATGTGGACATTCGGGTTGTTTCCATCTTTTGGCTATTGTGAATAATGTTGCAGAGAACATTGATGTTTGAGTATCTGTTTTCATTTCTTTGGGGTATATACATAGGTGTACAATTGTAGGGTCATTTGCCAAACATAAATTTTATGAATCAAATAACAGCAGTACATAAATCATTGATCATCACATTAAATAGTATGATTTACTATGTTGTTAAGGGTGTATGGTACACCTCTTGTAAGAAAAGAGAGTTATTAAAGGATCATATTTGCTTTGCCCATGCCACCATCTTGATGTGAATGCACATATCCTGAAAGAACTGGGGAGAAGAAAGTGTATTATGTTTGATACTTTTTTATGTTACTGCCTGGCAACTTTATTTTTTCTAAAGACAAAAGTAATCCTCAGTGTACAAAATTTGAAAAAAAAAACATAGATAAGCACAAAAAGACATCATCACTATCATCATTCAGAGATAATTTATCTCTGTTAACACGTTGATAAATTTTCTTAGGTATTGAATCTAAATTTTCCTGGGATTTCAGGAATAGATGATGTTAAGGATAAAGCCATTAATAAATCAGAAAACCAGATCTTCTATATGTATTATCACTGCTGCCATGGAAACCAGCATTTGACCTGGATGTAACAGGCAAGCATGCTTGACAATGAGGACAAATATGACGTGGTGACTTCATGGAGGGAGACGGATGGAGACTTGTAGCCTTTGGAAGCTGCTTATTCCCAAAATGAGGATCCCAACAGGAACATGCGGTGCACGCTGATGTCAATGTCGGGATGGAGGATCCTGAGAAGAGGTACTGCTGCTTACCCACACACAACACCTAGGCCCCAGGGTTCCAGTCCAAACACATGGGACTATGCCCTATTCACCACTGTACCTACAGCACCAGGGCAGGGCCTGACAAATTAGTGAGCAGAGAAGAAGCTTTCAAAATATGTTTTAAATGTACGCACGAACTAGAAAGAGTGGTCATGACCAAAGTGGCCTTTCCCTCCACCCTTTCTGTTTTACCTATAAATGGGCCTCACTGGGCCTGTGATCTTTACTGTGACTGTTAATGCAAAAGACTTGCTATAACACACTGGCTTTGTTTTCCCTAAAAACTACGTCTCCCTGGCTCCAGCAAAACCCTCAAAACCAGGAACTTTGTTCACAATAGAGCTTTGCACAGAGATGCCAGTTAGAGAATGATTAGGCATGGATGACCTTTATGCTGAGGAAATAATTCATTTCCAGTGTGCTCTGGCTCTGGGCTCCTGGCTGTAATCCAGATAAAGAATGCATTTGTAGAGCTGAGTGACAATGTCCCAAAGTCATCCTAGAAGGTAAAACTACCCACTGAAATCTTGGTAAGACCCTTCCTAGGTCTCTATTTGTAAAATTTCTCTTCTCTTTATGAATTTTTATACATACCTCCAATTAAAGAAATATCATCTTTTAAAATCCAATCTAATTTTCCCTCAGCTTTCACTCCAGCTCAAGGTGTTATGTTGACCAAGCCCAGGATGCCAAGACCTATAACGTTACTACAATAAAGCAAATGAAATCAACTCCTTTTTTTTTTTTTTCATTTTTATTGAGATTGTTCAGATACCATACAATTATCCAAAGATCCAAAGTGTACAATCACTTGCCCCTGGGTACCCTCATACAGCTGTGCATCCATCACACTTAATTTTTGTTCAATTTTTAGAAACTTTTCATTACTCCAGACAAGAAATAAAATGAAAGATGAAAAAAGAAAAAAAGAAAAGGAAACTCTAATCCTCCACTATCCCTAATCAACCCCCTTCAATTATTGACTCGTAGTATTGATATAGTACATTTGTTACTGTTTATGAAAAAATGTTGAAATACTACTAACTGTAGTATATAGTTTGTAATAGGTATATAGTTCTTCCCTATATGCCCCTCTATTATTAACTTCTAATTGTATTGTCATACATTTGTTCTGGTTCATGGAAGTGATTTCTAATATTTGTACAGTTGATCATGGACATTGCCCACCATAGGATTCAGTTTTATACATTCCCATCTTTTGACCTCCAACTTTCCTTCTGGTAACATATATGACTCTGAGCTTCCCCTTTCCACCTCATTCACACACCATTCGGCGCTGTTAGTTATTCTCACATCTTGCTACCAACACCCCTGTTCATTTCCAAACATTTGAGTTCACCCTAATTCAACATTCTCCTCATATTAAGCAACCACTCCCCATTCTTAAGCCTCGTCCTATATCTTGGTACCTTATATTTCATGTCTGTGAGTTTACATATTATAATTAGTTCCTGTCAGTGAGACCCTGTAATAATTGTCCTAATGTGTCTGACTTATTTCACTCAGTATATTGCCCTTGAGGTTTTGTCATCAACCCATTTTTTTTTTTAATATGGTTTTGTTCACTCACCATACATTCCATCCCAAGTAAATAATCGATGGTTTTCTGCATGGTCATACATTTGTGTGTTCACCACCTTCACCACTATCTATATAAGGACATCTACATTTCTTCCACAAGGCAGGAGGGAGAGTCAAAGAAGGTAGAGAGGCAAAAGAAAGAGGAAAAAAAAAAAGACAGCTAGGAAGCAGCAAAAGGAAAAATAACCTTAAATCAAAGTAGAATAAAGAATCAGACAATACCACCAATATCAAGTGTCTAACATGCCTCCCCATCCCCCCTCTTATCTGCATTCACCTTGGTATATCACCTTTGTTACATTAAAGGAAGCATAATACAATGATTCTATTAGTTACAGTCTCTAGTTTATGCTGATTGCATCCCTCCCCCAATGCCTCCCCATTTTTAACACCTTGCAAGGTTGACATTTGCTTGTTCTCCCTCGTAAAAGAACATATTTGTACATTTTATCACAATTGTTGAACACTCTAGATTTCACCAAGTTACACAGTCCCAGTCTTTATCTTTCCTCCTTTCTTGTGGTGTCTCACATGCTCCCCACCTTCCTCTCTCAATCGTATTCATAGTTACCTTTGTTCAGTGTACTTACATTGTTGTGCTACCATCTCCCAAAATTGTGTTCCAAACCACGCACTCCTGTCTTCTATCACCCTGTAGTGCTCCTTTTAGTATTTCCTGTAGGACAGGTGTCTTGCTCACAAAGTCTCTCATTGTCTGTCAGAAAATATTTTGAGCTCTCCCTCATATTTGAAGGACAGCTTTGCTGGATACAGGATTCTTGGTTGGCGGTTTTTCTCTTTCAGTATCTTTAATATATCACACCACTTCCTTCTTGCCTCCATGGTTTCTGCTGAGAGATCCGCACATAGTCTTATGAAGCTTCCTTTGTATGTGATGGATTGCTTTTCTCTTGCTGCTTTCAGGATTCTCTCTTTGTCTTTGACATTTGATAATCTGATTATTAAGTGTCTTGGCATAGGCCTATTCATATCTCTTCTGTTTGGAGTACGCTACGCTTCTTGGATCTGTAATTTTATGTCTTTCATAAGAGATGGGAAATTTTCAAGAATTATGTCCTCTATTATTGCTTCTGCCCCCTTTCCCTTCTCTTCTCCTTCTGGGACACCAATGATATGTACATTATTATACTTTGTTTCATCCTTGAGTTCCCGGAGACGTTGCTCATATTTTTTCATTCTTTTCTTCATCTGCTCCTTTGCGTGTAGGCTTTCAGGTGTTTTGTTCTCCAGTTCCTGAGTGTTTTCTTCTGCCTCTTGAGATCTGCTGTTGTATGTTTCCACTGTGTCTTTCATCTCTTGTGTTGTGCCTTTCATTTCCATAGATTCTTCTAGTTGTTTTTTTGAACTTTTGATTTCTGCCGTATACATGTCCAGTGCTTCCTTTACAGCCTCTTTCTCTTTTGCAGTATCTTCTCTAAACTTTTTGAACTGATTTAGCATTAGTTGTTTAAATTCCTGTATCTCAGTTGAAGTGTACGTTTGTTCCTTTGACTGGGCCATAACTTTGTTTTTCTTAGTGTAGGTTTTAATTTTCTGTTGTCTAGGCATGGTTTCCTTGGTTATCCATATCAGGTTTTCCCAGACCAGAACAGGCTCAGGTCCCAGAGGGAAGAAATATTCAGTATCTGGTTTCCCTGCGGGTGTGTCTTAGAAAATTACTCCACCTTTTGATGCCTCAGGTCACTGTGCTTTTCTGCCCAGCAGGTGGCGCCTGTCAGCCTATAATTCTTGACTGGTGTGAGGAGGTGTGGCCGTGTTCCCCCAGGCTCTGGGGTCTGGTTCTCAATGGAAAGGGCCCCACCCCTTTCCTCCTAGAGAAGACAGACCCCCCAGGTGGAGGTCATTAGCATTTCAATGGTCTCTCTCTGCTTGTGGTGTCTCCGCCCTTCCCCGAGTCACAGCCCTGGAAACTGAAAATGACTGGGGCTTTCTCCACTGAGCCAAAAAAGAAACAGTCCCCTTCAGACCCAGTCCAAGGCGACCCTCCGGCTCTCCAAGGTCAGTCGTCACCCAAAGCCTCGGTCTGTTTTTGGGGATGCATACCTGTAGTGAGCAGTTCTCACTCGCTACTTAAAACCCCAGTTGGAGCTCAGCTGAGCTGTATTCGCTTGCTAGGAGAGAGCTTCTCTCTGGCACCATGAGGCTTTGCAGCTCGGGCTATGGGGGAGTGGGTCTCACGACTTGGTTCCGCAGGTTTTACTTACAGATTTTATGCTGTGTTCTCAGGCATTCCTCCCAATTCAGGTTGGTGTATGATGAGTGGATGGTCTCGTTTGTCCCCCCGCAGTTATTCTGGATTATTTACTAGTTGTTTCTGGTTTTTTGTAGTTGTTTCAGGGGGACTACTTCACTTCCACTCCTCTCTATGCCGCCATCTTGCCCGAGTCCCCTAAATCAACTCCTTTTGAAAGTTAGTTTCTAATTATTTTCTAAATTAGGGCAATTTGTTTCCTAGGGATTAAGAAAATGCAATTAGTGGGAAAGTGAGAAGTACCAATAAAGAGAAACCTGAATAAAACATACACTTTTTGTGTTCAGTTACAATCAAGTGATGAGAAGTTACTTAACACCCCAACAAGCCTCATTTGTTTCATCTGTAACAAGGGAGTTATAGCTACTCTCTAGTTGCCACGGAACAATCAGCCCATTGTTTTCACAATTATTTTCAAGGTCCTCCCAGTTTTCTATGGGTCAGAATTAATTGACTTTGGGTTAATTAAAAGGGATTTTATCCTGGGTAGGCCTGATCTAACCAGGTGAGCTTGTAAAAGCAGGTTTAGAGATTAGAAACAGATGAAGTTAAAGAAGATGCACTTTTGTTTGTCTCAAAGAAGATAAAAACTGCCGTGAGTTTTACAGTTCAAGGAAATGAATTCTGCAAACAACTTGAAAGAGCTTAGAGATCCCCAAGCTCCAGATGAGATGCAGCTATGACTGATACTCGGTTACTGCCCTGTGAGACCTGAGCAGAGGACCCTGCTAAGCCACACCTGAACTCCACCCTTGGAAACTGTGAGATAATAGGGTATTGCTTTAACCCACAAAATTTGTGATAATTTGTTATACAGCAATAGAAAACTAATATGTCTCCTCCCTTACACACACACACACACACACACACACACACAATGTCTATGTGAGCACCCTTTAATATTTAAATGGAAATTACTTTGTTAGAGAAAACTCACCTTCAAAATTCTGCAAATTTCCTATGGAGAGTAGAGAGAGGTTCCCCTGCCTGGATGTGGGAATCTCTGCCCCGGTCTCAATGGGAAGTAAGGTATACCTTCCACTCTCTGAGAGGTCTCAGGCTCTGGACATACACTTGGGGGCCAGTGTGAGCCAATGGGGCCCCTATCCAGTAGGAAACACACACAGAAATGACAAGGAATGGAAGTCTGAAATGGAATTTAGTCTTTTTTGCTTCTGTAATTCAGGCTGCTCTTACAACTTCCAGAACCTCATCCTTGCTTAGGCCTTGCATACTTGTCTGACCTTCTTGCTTAAACCTTATACATGAAAGATTTGGCTGTTAGAACTGCATAAGCCTAATACCTTCGTTTATTCTTCTGCCACCACTCCATGACCTGCCCTTTGACTAAGTCCTTGGCCATATCTCACAGAGATACGGCCTTTGAAAAGTAAAACACCCCCTAACAAGGCCATCCTACTGGGTATGGTTGGTGTTTGGGTTTGCTAAATCTCCTGAAATGCAATATACCAGAAATAAATTGGCATTTATAAAGGGGATTTATTAGGTTAAAGATTTTACGGTTCTGAGGCTATAAAAGTGTCCAAACTAAGGCATCAACAAGAGGTTACCATCACCGAAGAAAGGTCTGTGGCATCTGGAACACCTCTGTCAGCTGGGAAGGCACGTGGCAGGCATCTGCTGGTCCTTTGCTCCTGAGATTCATTGCTCTCAGCTTCTGATTCCAGTGGCTTTCTCTTCAAGAGTCTGTGGGTTTTCACTTAGTCAGCTCTGAGCTCTCTCTCTGAGCTTTCTTAAGCACTCCAGTAGACTAATTAAGACTCACCTTGAATAGGCGGGGTCACATCTCTTTGGAAATAATCTAATCAAAATGTCCCACCTACCATAGATCTGCCCCCACAAGAGTGGGTTAAAAGAGCATGGCCTTTTGTGGGGTATATAACAGATTCAAACCAGCACACTTGGTAAAAGGGAGGCCCTACATAGCACCATATTGTGCCACCCATCATGGAGTAGTGAAGGAATTAAGCTCTGGCATCAGGATTAGACATGAATTTGGGCTGAGTAATTTACTATGAAATTGGGAAAGTTACTTACGTTTTCTGTGGCTTGATTTCCTCAACTATAACATGAAGTTTCTCCCTCATCTAGTTGATATAAGGATGATATAGGAGCATGCAGGCAATCCTTTAAGCACAGACATGATGGATGCATTCAGGAAGTATTCATTAGCTATTGCTGGTCCTGCTTCAGCCCAGACTTGGGTTGGAGGCCTCATTGGCCCCCAGGGTAGCCTTCCACACCTTACTAGCTGCAGGACTCCAGTATGTACGTGCACCTTTTTGATGCCAGATAATCAATACTAGGATCAGGAAACCATTACTTCAATAGTTTTCTGTCCAAATAGATAACAAAGTCATGAGGATGGAAACCTACAAAAGCTGTATTTGTAGATATGAGTGCTAGTATGAAGAAAAAATATATAAAGTCAATTCTCATTATTTGTAGATTCTGTATTAGCACATTTGCCTACTGGCTAGAATATTTGTAACCCCCAAATCAGTACTTCTGGTGCTTTTTCAGTCTTTTGTGAACATGCACAGAGTCATGAAAACTTTGAGTCTCCCAATGCACATGTTCCCAGCTCAGGTTGAACAAGGCGATGTCTGCCTTCTTGTTTCAGCTCTCATACTGCAAATAGGTGTCCTTTTCATGGTATATTTAGGTCCCGTTTTCCACATTTTCATGCTTTTTGTTGGTGATTTCACTGTTTAAAATGAGCCCCTAAAGTAGTGCTGAAATGCTGTCTCGTGTTCCGTAAGTGCAAAAGGCTATGATGCACCTCACTGAGAAAACATTTTAGATGTGCTTTGTTAAGGCAAGAGTTATAGTGTTGTTGTCCATGAGTTCAATACATAGGGATTAAGGTGTCCTTAAACAGAAACACACACAAAACAAGGTTATTTATTGGTTGACAAAAATGTGACTAGAGGCTTTCAGGAACCTAACCCTGTATTTTCGTTAGGAGCAGTGGTTCAGTATTTACTAATTCAGTGTTCACAGAGACTTTATAGAATATAACTACTGTGAATTATGACAGTTGACTGTATGTACACCCAAAAGAGGATATTCCATGACAGGGGTCAAACATCAGGTCAGTTACTGGCTCCCTTGCCTTCCCAGAGCACCTTTCAGTTTTGTAAAGGAAGTTTTGTAAAACTTCCTCAAGGACTAGAAGACTTCATATATTAGAGGCAGTGAGGCAACCTGCTGTCACTAAGATTTGTTGTGGATTTACACGTGGATAATTTGGAGAAACTTCATGAGAGATTGTCTGTTCAGCTGAGGTCATTTTTTTCCAATGCCTTTAGGGAAAATGAGAAGATCAACTGAGGTAGTAACTTTTAACATAGGGTTTATTCATCTCAATCATCTGTAATTATCAGTAGCTATGGAGAGGGGATCTTAAACAGGCATCCTCAGATCCTGAATGCATTCGTATGCAGAATTCGGGAATCTATAAACTTGGATGGATAAAATGTGTTCATTTTCCTAACTGATATTTAGGGTTTTTTGTTTTGTTTTGTTTTGTTTCAATTATAAGGATAGGCAACCAAGCATAGCACTATCAGCAGTACTTGTGACTTTGCCACCAGTGGAAATCACAGATATTTTAATACCACATTTCATTGTTGCAGCTCACAAAATATCATTTGAACCCATTACCATTTTAAAATTAGGATAATTGTATATTAAGATAGATAGATTTTTAATGCAATAAACCAGTAGTTATTTAATTCATTTATTATGGTAACTGGTTATTAAATGCATTAATAAAGAATCATGTATTCTTGCCAGATATATATAATCATAATTTGATTATAAGAAAACACCAGATAAACCTAAATTGGGGGAATTCTATTAAATAATTGGCCAGTATTCTTCAAAAGTGTAAAGGTCATGAAAGACTAAGGAGACATGACCACAAAATGAAACGTGGAACTTTGGATTGGAATAGGAAAAGGACATTACTGGAAAAGCTGGTGAGTTCCAAATAAAGTTAACAGTTTAATTAAGAGTACTATACCAGTATTTATTTCTTAGTTTTGATAAACACACCATGGTTATCTAAGATTAGAGGAATCTAGGTCAAGTGTGTATTGAAATGCCCTATAATATTTTTGCAACATTTCTGTAAGTCCGAAGCTATTTCAAAATCAGAAGTTTAAAAAAGTTACAAAACAAGAAAAAATAAAGATGCACATCTATTAGTCCATTTCAGTTATTTTTTATGATATTTTGATAATGTATTTCAATATAATTGTTTTCCATTGAACCCAGGGTATTTTATTTTAATATTTAAAATCATCGTTCTGAGAAGGGTCCATAGATTTCCTGAGCTTGTCAAAGGGATCATGGCACAAAAAGATGAAGAATCTCTGATTTAAGGCAACTGAAAGTTAAAGATACGAAACCCCAAAGAATGGATCAGATCTTTGAGGAATGAGTGACAAGACGAACCTCTTCTCTTTGACTTTAGTTTTGAATGGGTTGGCCTGAAGCCAAGGTCTTTTCTTTATCATCCTTCAGTTCCTCTGTATGGATGCAGGGAAGCACATCCTATGGTAAGACTTACAGCAACTGGTGAAAACAACCTGCTGAAAGCTTCTGGCCATGAATCACAAATCGCCTTCACTGGGCACCGGCATCCTGCTCGTCTCCCATCACAGCCATGCAGAAGGCTCATCCTTTTCTATCACAGCACATTTGTTTTGAGCTTGGGTCAGGGTTTAAATTATTAATCACTTCCTGGGACATTTTTTGTTTTCCTCAGCCCAGCTTCCAAGCCACATTAAAATGCACACACAGGCTTTGTCCTTCTGCCAGGCAATTACGTAAAAACAATTCTGCGGATGTTCCTGGCCACTTCTGCAGATGCCATTGTTGGAGTCACGTCAAAGAGAAGAATCTAATTGGAATCAACATGATGTTTTCAGGAATGGATATTTACCCAAGTCGCCACAGGCAAACAGGAGGAAAGGGGGTGCCAAGGAAGAAGGTGAGATGCGGAATTTGGCTGGACCATCGCACCGACTGGAAGGATGACCATGACCATGAGGCTGCCCTCCAGGAGGTGAAGGAAACCAAGCCTGCCCTTCATGGGCCACCATGGACTCCAGACCTGCCCTCCTCTCCCTCTCTGACCTTCAGAGGCCCTGGAGCCTCTAATGTGATAAACTTAAGTGGCTCTGCATGGAAAGATGGGTTTGCTCTATTTAGTGCTAAAACAGCTCTTCATGAATAATCTAATAAAATTTAATGAAAAATACAAGCTGTTTGTTTTCATGGTAGTGAATTATGGTTCGGTCAACGTGCACAGAAGTAGATTAAATCATTGCTTTCAAGGCACATGGGGGTGTTCACAACCCTTCCCCCCTTATATTAAATGCCCCCAAGCGGCAATCTTGCATGATTTTGCCTGTTTTTGGCCAGTTAACAGCTTTGATGCAGCAGCAGGAGGGGCCTGTACTATCTGTGAGAGCAAGTTATGTGCATACAGATTGAAAGATGAGTGTGCAACAGGGAAAGTCTTAACAGCAGAATGCAAATGGTGAATGAGGATTTGGAAACTTCTCATCTGGGGATCTTGAAGGAGGAGTTTGGAGGAGCTCTCCTTTCTCTCCTGATTATTTTATTTGCATATGCAAAGAGGGTGAGGGCTTTTCCAGGTCCTGAATAGTACATACTATGGAGGCCTTATAATTTAGCTACATGCTTTCTCTGTTGAACAGAATTAAAATGAGACAGGTGTACCTTGGATCCCCTTCAAGGAGTTCCCGAACTAATGAATGGAAGGTGACATTGAACATTTACTATACTCTAAATGCTTTATATACACTATCACATTTAATCCTTGCTGTATTCCTAGGAGGTGGGTATTACTGGCCCCATTTTACAGAAATCTGTAGAGTTCTTTGTGGAATGTGGTTCTCTATTTAGAACGGGGAACTGGGTGCTACTTATTGGTCACGTTAAGAACTTGACACACAAAGGCTTGATCCGGTTGGAAATTATAAACTTCCTTTAAAAGTAATCCAGGGGACTTTTCCTTAAGAAAACAATCACACAGATATCTTTAGAAAGGAGGTCCTATGAAACTCACATTATGTTTAAAAGCTTATGATTTTTTTAATAGTATAAATTTCTTATAAATAATCTTTTATATAAATATTCTACAGAAAAGTGTTCAAGAACTTGTCAGTTTATAACAGGGAGGGCAAAAATATTTCCAGGCCAGACTGGAAGATTTTAATTTAGAGAGGAGACACCTCTGAATTAATTAACAGAGGGCCATTAAGTTTTAAAATAGTGCCGTTTCTGAAATACTGATACCGGACCAGTGTCATTCTCCCAGGAGGGGAGATTAAGCACCTTGTTAAGAATTCCCCCCAACTCTGAAACCCATAGAGGGTGATTGATAGCTGGGAAGTCCCAGCTAAGGGCAGCACGTGGTGGAAGTGTTCTCTGAAACTTCCCTTCGGGGCCAACTCAGGGCAACAGGTAGAGGGCTGAAAAGAGAGACCTTCTAACCTAGGCCAGGCTACAGGCCTTGAGACCTCTGGGCCCTGCTGGGGTGACCAAGGGTTGTGCTCTTCTGCTCTCCTCTGCCCATAATGACTCTATAATGCAGTGGTTAAGAGCATGGACTTCAGAGGGGCAATAACTTCCACTTAGGAGTTATGTGTTTTGGGGCAAGTCAGTTCACCTCTCTGATCCTTAATTTCCTCAATTATAAAGCAGAATTCTAACACAACCCGCTACAGAGAGTTTCATGAGATTTAATTAGTTAATGTATATAAGAAACTCAGTAGAGTTCCTGGCACACAGTACATACCTAATAGATATTAGAAGTTACTCTTATTATGTTCCCAGACTCAGCTTTCCCCATTCTGGGCTGGATAGCATGAAGGGGGATTAAAGGAATAGAGCAAATTCACAAGAGTCAGACCGATGCAAAAATGGATAAAATATCAAATGTGGCCAGTTCACACGAGTCAGGCTAATTCAAGAAGCGTAAAAAGTCATTAATATATTTCTTCATTAAGTATTTTATTTATGACCCCAACAAAAGACATATTCTTAATCTTAATCCGCATTCCTATGGGTGTGATCCCATATGTAAATAGGACCTTTGAAGATGTTATTATTGTGGAGTGGCCAACTGAATGACGGTGGGTCGTAATCCAATATGGCGGAAGTCTTTATAAGCAAAGGAAATTGGAACATGGAAATAGAAGCCAGAGACGGAGGTTGCCCTGGGATGGGTGATTGCCATCACCAGAATGCTGCAGACCCCGGGAGAAAGCCTGGCCTGCAGATCCTTGATGTTGGACTTCTAGCCTCCAAAACTGTGAGCCAATAAATTCCTGTTTTTTAAGCCAACCAGTGTGTGGTGTTTGTCATAGGGGTCATGGCAAACTTAAACACTACTTTATTATAGTAAAAAGCATCCAAATGAAAGAACTTTCATATGCTCACAAATAAACATTTTTCTCACAATGTCTAATATATTTCTCCACTTTACATTTAGGAGAATATAACCCTTGAGGTTGGAAAGAAATTCATGTACTCACTGCCCTCAAAGAAACCATAACCTAGTGCTGGGTCCACACTCAGGACAGAAAAGATCTTGGAGATCTTAAAGAAGTTCTTCAAAATACTTCTGTAGCATAGGTCTATCTTTAGATTTTTCTCCTCTAGAATGATTCCATTTTATTTGGAATCATTTAGTAACCTTTGCCTGTTTTTACTAAATACATTTATTCATTTATTTTTTTACTTAAAAATAAATGTCTCAGAAAAGATTAGCCTGGTAAAGCTTTCATGAAAACCCAGAAGACTGGCCAATTGGTAATGGTTCCCATTGGTTTGAATCAGTGTTACACCTTCAGTAGTCAAGAGATATTTATTGTGCTCCGATTAGGCTCTAGGCACTTTGCAGATGCAGAGTAAAGAGATGAGCCAGGTCAAGCCTTGTCACATGGAACACACATCCTGGTGGGCAAGACTGAGCAGCACTAACAGAAAATGGGTAGCTGGTGCCCCTTGGGGAAGTTTTGGGAGCCCAGCAAGGGGGATTCCATGAGACTGCTGAATTACCTTATTACCATGCCTACCTCGCAACAACTCATACTCATTCAGTGGGGGAGCATCTCTGGAGTCTACGTTCTTTGTTTCTGGATGGTCTAGAAGGTGGTAATGGATCAGTGAAAAATATGCAGACTTTCGTGCTCTGAACTGGTCTGAAGGCTGCCATTGTGCCTTCAGGTCTGTAAATGGGCTAGCTCTGTCTCACAAAACTCACGTCTACTTCAGTCAGCTTCTTCCTAGAGACTGGAAACTGAGGCTCTGATACATATGTCAATCACGTGGCCTTTCCAGGCCTCAGTTGCTTCTTTGTTAAAGTAGTGATTAGGAATATCTCATGCTTAGCAAGCACCTGCTGCATGCCTGGGACTGTTCTAAGCATTTTCATGGATTATCTCACAGAGTCCTCGTGACTCTCCTACAAATGAGGAAACAGATCCTAATCTGGAGTCCAGATTGAGAGATGGAAATGCTTTCCTTGCTGGGCCCCCTGAGTTGGTGTGAGAAATGGAACTACTTTTCAGAATACTGCTGGCTGACTTCTACTTCCATTCTCCCCTTCCCTTTGCTCACAGACCTTTGATTTGCTCAAGGTGACAATGTGCCTGGCTATAAATTTGCAGCTTCTCCGACTCCTTTGCAGCCACGGGTGGCCATGATAGACTTAATATTAGTAATTTAATGTTCTCTAATTCCCCCATTCAGGCAGGTTAGAGACATAACTGGCCCACAGCTAGTTGATGACAAAACCAGGACCACCATGAGCTCATCTGTATAATCTGTATGTAGTTGATGATGTTCTCAACTCAGCCACTTTCTCTGGTAGGGAGAGGATATATGTAATACGCAAGGCAAAATGTAGTAAGCCTGTGACCCAGTCTTGCAATGAGCCCACAGGAGAGTGAGAGAGCTCTCTGAATGGGGGAGCTGAAGACAGACATGGGGGAGGCAGGGATGCAGCAAGGGCAGGACCAGCATGTGCAAGTGCAAAGAGGTGGCCATGCGTGAGGACTGTCAGGAGCTCTGGAATTGGCTCCATTTGTGTACATACAGTGTGTGTGTGTGTGTGTGTGTGTGTGTGTGTGTGTGTGTGTGGTGGTGGGGGGTTGCAGGGCTTTCTCTCTGCATCTTTCAATCACTTTTTCCCTTTTCCTTCTCCTTCAAAGAGAATCCTTCTTCTGTGTAGTCACCCCAGAACCACAGTTCATGCCTTCACTGCCTTTGAATAAAATTCCCCATCCCAGCAAAACTTTCTTTTCTGAGTCTCCCTCATGTAAGTTCATGAAAGAAAGGCAGAGAGCCCAGATTTCATTCAGGGAAACATTTATCTGCATGCTAATTAACATACATATATTAACATATATGTGTGTGTATATATATATACACATATATATAATTAACATACGTAACATGCATATCTCAATTCTCACAGTGTATTATTTTGGTTGCAAACCCAGTTAAACCAGATCTAAGACGGGCGCACAGCCAACCATGGAAAGACGAGGATGTGTCCAGGGCCCAGGAATGCCTGAACAGATGCTTTGGTTTTCAAGTCTGCTTCTCTCTGTGTTGTAGTATTGTTTTCTCTCCTATGAGGAGGAAAGTATGGCTGATGATAGTTTCCAAGTTTTCTATTTTACAGTTTCACAGAAAGATTTAGAATTCCCGTTTGCTCCCTCTGAGAGAAGAATTCGTTGATCCAGCTTGGTTCCATCAAGGGCCCAAAGTAACAACATAGCAGCCCAAAGTAGTCATTTGCATCTTGGGATCGGGTAGGGGGCTGTTCCTAAGATAAGGGAGGTGGCAGGGCAGATAGCACCTGATATATATATATACACATACATATACATATACACACACATATATATGGCACTTATTTTCAGCATCTTTCTAACAGTACAGCTTCTAAAGAATGCACATTGTTGAATTTACTGACTATTAAACTATTTCTGGGCTTTTAAACAGTCACTTATTGTGTCCTGTTTTAATGTTAAGTTCCTTCGCCCAAGGTCCAAGCCCTCCTGCTTCCATCTTGTTTATCTACCCTATTTCCTGTCTTTCCTTGCCATGTACCCTCCTGGATTGTCCTAATTCAAGCTGCCTTACCTTCCCTTCTCTAAAGATGCATATTTGCTCACACCTTTTACTTCTTTGCTATGACTTGCTTTTATATATCTCCTGATTAGCATCTTTTCTATGTTATTAAGCCAGAATTTAATGCTGAAGGACATCATGCTTCTGTATTAACTAAACATTTTGTATCTACAGTTTTTGCTTCCCAACCAGATTGTAGGTCTCCATTTGCATGGACCTTGCTTTATATTTCCTTCTGTTATGCCTCATATCACAGCATCAGGTATATCAGGTTTTGCTGCATAACCAACAATCCCAAGGCTTAGTAGCTTAAAATAACAGACATTTATTGAGCTCCTCCTTCTGTGAATTCACAGTGAGAGTGGGCTCAGATGGGCTCTTCTGTTGACTTGTCTGGGCTCACTCGTATACCTGTGGTCTGTTTCTGATCAGCTGGGCTGTTCTGTTTCTGGGAATTGCCTGGGTATTGACTGGGGTGCAGTGGTGACAGGGCTGCATGGCCATCATCATCCAGCAGGCTAGCGTGGGCACATTTACAACAGCTATTGGAGAGGAAATACCAAACGTACAAGCACTCATCAAGTCTCTGTTTGTGTCACTATTGCTACTGTCCCATTGGCCAAAGCAAGTTGTATGACCAGGATTGGAGTCAATGTAGAAAGTTATTGTGCTATTTTTCTAGGCCAGGGAAAGGTGTGCCAGACAAAAAGCCTAGAATGAGTGTATTAGTGGATGGAGAAATTTGGGCACCTTTCTCCATGTAAACTTGTTTCTTTAGTATGGCTTCCCTGATAGTGTTCTAGTTCCATTTATAATTGCACAAGTGAAATATTAAAATCTCTTCCCCTAGTCATTTAAACCTCCCCATCACTATTGGTCAGATTTTTTTTTTTAAATGGCAGAACATCCAAGATGTTTTCTCTTTATTTTGAAAGAAGGTATTTGTACCGTTGAACACTGATTTAAGATTTATTAACCTTGATTGCTTAGCACAAGAAAGAATCTTACAACCATTTTGAGCATCCATTGAGAATCTCTATCAAACTTTGTCTTGATTATGTATATTTTTAATATTTTGTGGTAATATATTTACAACATAAAATCTCCCATTTTGACTACTTTCATATGTACAGTTCAGTGACATTAGTTACATTCACAATATTGCATGTACTACCATCACCACCATCCCTTACAAATATTAGTCAGATTTTGCTGCACACCAAATAGCCTCAAATTTTCAGTAGTTTATAGTATTTATCTTCTTGCTCATGGCCTGTGAAGCAGCTGTGTCTTAACTGGGCTTGCCTCAAGGCTGCAAGTTGGGTTCAAATCTGCACCACATGCTTGTTGTTCCTCTTTTACCAGTAGCTCCTAGGGATGTGCTCTGCTCAGGGAGGTTCACACTAGCTGAAGAGGCAAGATGAATTGCATAAGCCCACTTAGGGCCTCCATTAGTTTGCATGGTGTTTGTTAACATCCCATTGGTCAAAGCAAGTCTTCTGGGTCAGGTCCAAATCAAAGAGATGAGGAAGTGAGCTCAGCCTACCCCGAGGCCCTGGCAAAAGCAGGAACATTTAATTCTCTAACTAGGAGGGACTACATAATTGGCAGCAATATTCAAGCCCTCACACCCTTCTGCAGCTCAAAGCCATCTTTCTCATGATCCTTAATCACACCTGCTCTGTTGGCCTCTTCAGAGCCCTTGTGGCATTGCCTGTCTGGGTCTCCCAACTGGGACCTCATTACTGGTCCCGAGGCATGTAAGGGACTGTGATTAGGTCCCCTGCAGCAGAGGTTCGTTTAGGTGCCCTGCCATGCAGCCATCACCCAGCTGCTGTGGGTGTTGACCCTTAATGGCTCATAGCTGCCCCCCTTCCCTGGAGAACTGGCATGTCCTACTCTGGGAGGGGAAGCCCAGAGACATAATCAATTTATATGGAGTACAGGAGACCAGCATGCTTGCCTCAAGGTGAAGACAGTTCAGCAGTGTAACGTATGTTCCAGTGACCCTCTGTCTGTGGATCAGGCCAAGGCTAAATTTTCTTTAAGACCATACCCTTGCTATCTCCTTCCCTATCTTGCTTCATTTACTTCCTTACAGGTTTCTTCTGAGAAAATGCCCTAAAAAGTTCACATATACCCAACTCCTTTTCTTTGGTTTTGCTTCTGGGGAAACTGACCTAAGATGATGCCTACTAGGTAGGATCTCCTCTAGTACCTACCCAGAACCCTGCACATTTCCCAAATTGTAACTCTGCATGGGATGAATAAAAAATTATATTTTCCTTTACTTGGGATGGATGCCAGAAGCATCCTTAAAACCTGCACTTAGTAGTCCCAGTCATCTGTATGAATATCTACTTAATGTATCTTCATCTTGACCACAAGGACAATATGGTCCCTTTCCAATATCTTATATGATGAACATATGTCTACAGCTTTTCCCTCATCCATCAGTTACTAGAAGGACATATATTTAGTCTGATGGTTTAGACCTGCTGGTTCTTGCTGACCATTGTCCCTTTCCTTTACACACAGAAGATATTAGCCTGGGACTACCGGAGAGTTGAATATGATTTTTGTGGAGGAAGTAAAGAAAAGTAGAATGAGCATGGGACTTTGGAAATGACACAGCTGCTTTCAAATCATGGTTCTGCCATTTAGAAGCTGTTTTCTTGGCCAGGTTAGTGAAGATCTTGCAGCCCCAGTTCAGCTTCCATAAAATAAGGATAATGATACTTGAATCCAATGATACTTTTTGCCCAGAAAAATGTGTGGTTGCCACTGCGATTTTCTATGAGGCTGAGACTGCTGGATGCATGGTGCTTAGTAGCAGTGTGTCCTTATGGGAAGTTTGTTTCAGGTGGAGCAGATGGGACAAGGTGTGGCTATTAGGCAGTCCCAGGCCTGGAGCATCGTGGTAATGTAGTTCACTTATTAAGTGCTTGCTACCTATCGGCCTCGCTGTTAGACTCTTTGCGTATGCTGTCTCAGAATCCGATCAACAATCTTCTATTATTTATTTCATCTCCTGCCTCCTTGTACCTGTGGCCAATTGATCAGCTAAGTACCCTTGAAAAGGTTTGCAACTGCTGACTTCTGTCTCTGGAAATCAAGGTTTGTGAAAACATGAAGGAATTTGAGTAAAAAAATGTAGAGGTATGTTGTCCAGAGAACAGGATGGTATGAAAAAGCTTGTCCACGGGTTTGTACCTAATCTTGCCTCTCTATGGTTTATTTTTTCTTGCTTTCAGCAGAAGTAGGTCTTTATCATCTCTTCAAGACCCATTGGTTCCGTTGGCTCTTCTGAAAAAAAAAAACACGGGGTTCCTTTTCATTTTCCTTTGGGGTGTCCAAATTGCTTCTCCAGTTTCTGCTTCACATTCAGATTTTTGCCTTTCCCCACACAAATTGCCCAAACTTTAGGGCCCTAGCCCTCCTCTGGAGGAAGGAAGATCTAAAAGATAAAAATATCCTTCTCTCCTTTACACCCAGAAAAATGTGCAGTTGCAAGTGTGATTTTCTGCCAGGCCATGAGTGGCAGACTGTGGGGTGCTTATTAAGAGTGTCCTGGATCTGAGGTTTAGCTTTGCAGGTTTTTTTCCATATCTGTATCTCATATTGGCACAGAATGCAGCTGTATAAATCTCCAGTCACTAAATTCTGCTCTGCAATTCCCCAGGCTGTTCATTTATTATTAATTGCAACCATTATTTATATAGAACTGCGGAGTTTTACGTCAAGACTGAGGCCCAGCTAGAACATAAAGTAGTGCTGGGATCAACCCAGTGGCAAAGGGACACGAGCAGTCAGTGTCCTTGTCTCTCCTCACTAACCCCTGTCCCCAGCAAGGGCAGAGGTGGGCAAAAGGAGGCAAGAAAAGGTATAGATAGGAAGCTGAGAGAAGAACAGGACTTGCATTAGTTTTTAAGCTATGACAGTTTCCTTTTGAAGCAGAAGCAGCAATTGAGGAGGATAAAGAGGCAATATTCTAAAATATTGTGGATGCAAGAATAGATCATTTTATGCCTTAATTTATCCAACAGCTAATTATTGAGCATCTGTTATATGCTAGGTATAGGGAATACAGAGATGCACAAAACAGACATGGCTCTGCCCTCCTGGAGCTTGTATCTTAATTGCATTCAAGGACGAGTCTGGGACTGCAGTTTGGTGTTGGGGTAGGGGAGGGTGATGGAGTAGGGTGGTTGGGGTGGCAGGAGGGGAATAAGATGGAAGACAATGACTCCGGAGCAAAAAACAGCACTGTTTTAGTTTCCTTGGCTGCTCAAGGGATGGCTTAAACAATGGAATTTAATGGCTCATGGTTTTGAGGCTAGGAAAAAAGTTCAAATCACGTCATCATCAAGGTGAGGCTTTCTCCCCGAAGACGGTGGTATATCTGGTGCTGGCTGCCGGATCCTTGGTCCTTAGTTTGTCACATGGCAGTGCACATGGTGGCATCTCCTGGTCTCTTCCTTCTCTATGGGGTCCCCTGATGTTTAGCTTCTGACTGCTCCCTCTGTAGCTTTTTTTCTCTCTCTCTGTCTGAATTTCATTCCACTTATAAAGGACTCCGGTAATAGAATTAAGACCCATAGTGATTGAGGTGGGCCACACCCTAACTGCAGTAATCTCATCAAAAGATCCTATTTATAATGGGCTCATACCCTCAGGAATGGATTAGATTTAAGAACATGTTATTCTTGGGTACATAGCCCTAAGCCACCACAAGTACAAATGTCCTTTTTCATAGAAAGCCATTCAACCTCCGCATGGCAGTTTTTTTCTAGACCTTTTTTTTTTAAATGCAATTTTATTTAGATATGTTCACATACCATACAGTCATCCAAAGTGTAAAATCAGTTGTTCATCATCACCACAATCAATTTTTGAACATTTTCATTACTCCAAAAAATAAAAATAAGGATAATAATAAAAATAAAAGTAAAAAAGAACACCCAAAACATCTCATAAGCATTCCCCCCCATTATTCATTTAATTTTTGTCCACATTTTTCTACTCATCTGCCCATACACTGGAGAAAGGGAGTGTGAGCCACAAGGTTTTCACAATCACACAGTCACACCGTGTAAGCTATATAGTTATATGATTGTCTTCAAGAATCAAGGATATTGGATTACAGTTCAACAGTTTCAGGTATTTTCTTCTAGCTATTCTAATACACTAAAAACTAAAAAGGGATATCTATATAATGCATAAGAATAACCTCCAGAATGACCTTTTGACTCCATTTGAAATCTCTCAGCCACTGGAACTTTATTTTGTTCCATTTCTCTTCCCCCTTTTGGTCAAGAAGTCTTTCTGAATCCTGCAATACCAGGTCTGGGCTCATGCCCGGGAGTCAAATCCCACATTGCCAGGGAGATTTACACCCCTGGGAGTCATGTTAGCTCTAGATTTTTGTTCTGATTCTCTCTTGGAAGGTGAACTCAGAGGATACTCCAATGTTGATAGAGGACAGTGCCAGTTGTTATTCAGCAAACACTTACACTGGCTTTTTGCATGGCAGACACTGTTCTAAGTGTTTTATACACATAAACTCATTTAATTGTTATAACCTGTCAAGGTATAGACACTACTATTGTTCCCATTTTGTAGATGAGGAAACTGAGGCACAAATAGTTAGCAATTTGCCGAGTTATACAGTTGGCAAAATGGGGCTCCAAACCCAGGCAGTCTGGATCCAGGGCTGTGCTCTCAGACAAATTGGTTTGAAGCCATTGCAGTCTCACCCCCTTTCCACTTCTCATATCAAATTATCATTCACTCACTGCCAAAAAATGTATTGAATGCAGAATACATTCCTGATGCTAAGAATACAAGGGTGCAGAAGAGAGGCCAGGAGCAAGAGATATGAACCATTCATTGTAATGCAGCAGGGGGAGACTCTAATGGAATCATGCATTTATCTTCTGTATTGCTATGGGGACCCGGAGGAAGCAGGGATTTTTTATTCAGCCTCAGTGGCCAGGGAAGATTTCACTGAGTTTTTCAATTTGAGCTAAGCCTTAGCAAAAATCACAAACCCAGGAGCCTCTAGAAGTCTGGACAGTAATGTCAGTGTGCAGAGTTGTCAGAGGAAAGGAAACAAGGTGTAGTGAGCGTTTTGCCAAGTTCAAGTGTCCATGCCCCTCCCAGGGATATTCAAAATTAAAACTTGTTAACATTTTCTTGGCCAAAGAAATGAGCTTTTTGGCTTGGTTGGGCCTATTTGTGGTGACTCTTCACCCCAGGCCTCAAGTGATGAGTAGGATTTTAATGGGTGGATGTCTTGATTTGGGTTCCCTCAAAAAAAAGACCCCCAGACAAGGATTTCATTGCAAGTGGCTTATTTGGGATGTGGAGGAGGTACAGTAGAGGAGTGGGGAAGTGAAGCAGGGCTGAGAAGGAGCTCAAACAGGATATGCCAGTCATCTCTGTGGGTTTCTGGAGCTTGACCGCTCTCAAAATTATCCCAATTGAAGGGCGAGGGAGCTGGAGTATTTATATGCCAATTCCCATGAGCTATTGGTTCAGGACTGCTCCTGGGGATTTATATACTCATTCAGGCAGAGGAAGCCCTCGGTGCAGAAATGCAGGTGCTGGCTGCACAGGAAAGTTGAGGGTAAGGGGCTGTGGACAGGCATCCATTGCAAAAGTGGGCATGCTTGCTGCATCCCTGTGGATGGAGCTAGAAGCAGCCAAGCAGAAGCAGAGGCGCCCAGCTTGTTGGAAGGAATCTGTACACCTAAAGGAGAGTCAGCCAACTGGATGCTCCCAGCCCTTTGATTCTTGTTGATAATTATTCTGTGGCCACAGTGTACTGTGGCAGGACAGAGTCCAGCAGGGGTTGTGTGGCATCCTAACCTGTGCCTAGGTTCTCCATCACCCAGCCTCTCTTAAAGTTTTCAAATTGAGTCTGGTTGTCCAGGCTTCCCCTTAGTTCCAGGGGCTTTCTAATATCCTTTCACTAAAATTGCTTCTCTGCTTAAGTTACCCAAAATCCATTCCTGTTCCTTCCAAACAAAGACCCCTCTGGTGCAAGAATGGGATGGTGTTCCCTGTTGTAATAAAAAGCTTCTGTTTTATTTTAAGCAATCCTCCTTGTGATAAATATAGGAAGTGATCGAGGGCAGAAGAGTGGGAATGTAATTCCAAGCAATCATGTCAGATGATGTCTAGGGGCAGAGTATGGAAATTTGACAAATGAGAGAAATAGACCCTCACTGCATAAAGCTAGGACGGAGTCTGGAGAGAAATTTTGGATGAGAAGGGACTTGAGCTGGGGGGAAAACCACCGAGGGTATCCTGAAAGAGTTACCTTTAATCAAAATTTCTCAGGCTAGAATGCCCAGGAGAAAAGCTGCACTCAGTCACCTGGGGGTAGGTGATGAAGTGTAGGCCCACTTTCCCCCAATAGAGGTAACAAAGGGAAATTTGCTAACAGAGCAAACCTAGTAGACTTTGGCCTTACTGGCATTGTTTGCTTCCTTCTTAGTACCTTGTAACTAATGGGTAAATTGCTTTATTCTTTATGCTTCCCGCCCTGGTATTAGTTGTTCATCTTTTCAGTTCTTACTACCTTAGTGCTGAGAGACTGGAGAAGGCAAGAGGTTAGGATTAGCAAAATGGCTTGAAATCTCCTGACTGCTTCTTAGAGGATGCTTGAGGTAGCTTTGCATTGTAGTGACCAAGACCTGACCCTACCAGCAGCTCCCACCACCTCCACTCCTGCTCTGTCTTCCTTGAAACTAATCCTGCAGCTGTCTGGCTGCAGACAAAACAACTTGGACTGCAGAGGAAAAAAAAAAAAAATTCAGACACTAGCTCCTCCAAGTATCCACCTAGACCCGACGTCTCCCACCAGATGGCCTGTTAGTACTTTTCCGCTGCAGGACTCAACCAATCCCATGCCTTCCTCAGAGCTGAGCTCTCTCTTTTTTCCCTACTAGAGTAGCCGCTGAATAAAGCCATCCTTGCTGTTTAACACTGCCTAGTGCGATCTTTTCTTTGACAGTAGTCTTAGGGTTCAATGCCAGACAATGCAAATGGTCACTCAGAGTGGTAACATGTCGATACTGTTACCAATTGTTTATAGATTGATGTGAATGAGATTTAGGTGCTGGACAAAAGGAAATGTTGGTTACAGGTTACAGGTGGGTGATTTGATTAGTGATTACAGAAGGCAGTTCCTGAGGTAGGAAAGACGAGAAGATAAACAACTGGGAGGAACATTGAGCCTGGAGTAAGGAGGTGAGGGCTTGAGTCTCAGTTCTGCTCCCAGGCAGATGACAGAGAGGAGTTATTGCACCTCTCTGGGCCTAGTAAATCTGGTGGAGAATCAGCTCTGGGGAGCCGGGCCTTTTCGAAGTCCATCTTCTCCCCGGTATACAGTAGGCTCCACCCTCCCCTTTCTCCAGGATTGGTGCCCTGGCTGACAAGCTTAGAGATTCAATGAATTACTGTAGAAGTCACTTTTTTAGGGGCTTTCTTGGGAGCAGAATAAAAGCACAGAAGTCTGAAATGGATTGGGATTGAATTATAATTTTCTGTAAAACTCCTTCTGTCTTAACACTTGATTTAAATCTGGCATCCCTGAGGAAGTACCCCACAGTTCTGCCTAGGATCCAGCATTTGGGCTCCACCTCAGTTCCGGGTCTGAAGCATGACCGAGAATCACAGGGTCTGTCCTAGGACTTCAGCTACATCCTGCAACGTAGAATGTGATGAGGTATCTGGGCAATTGTTGACTGGGTTGTGATGGACTTGAAGCTTGCCCTCCTTACAGGGAGATTGTGGGCTTCGCATGCTTTCGTTTGGGTTCTTCAGAAGCGAGAGGCCAAATCAAGAGGGAGTGGTATATTGCGAGGTGTTCCCAGGAAACAGCAGTAGGGAAGTGAAGAAGTGAGATGAGGGTGGATGAGGAAGCCACAAAGAGGTGTGGTAATAGGCAGGCTACTACTGTGGACAAGTGGAGCTTAATCCCACCGGGGAACTCTGAGAGACAATGTAGAACATGCCCCAGAGTTACTAAGCAAGGGGACAGGAAGCCGGAGCACTATCCTCCTAACTGCTGGCTGTCACTGGCTGAGGGCTACTTCCAGGGATGCTAACTCTGGCGCTTCTGGCTTGCTCTGAGTGATTGTAGAATGGGCTCCTGTAGCTAGAAATAAAACAAAACAAAACATACAAAGAAAAACCTTGCAGACAGAGTCTCAGGGTTGGCAACAGAATCCTTCACTGCGTAGAGGTAACGACCAAGGTAATATGGACAGTGTACTGGTAGCATCTGCTGCCACGTGGGGACTGAACTAAATGCTTGGCAATTTGTAAAGCCCCGAATAAATGGTGATGTTGCTTCCTGTTTGTCTCCTGTCACCATGTGTTTTTTCTACTGCCCCAACCAACAACCACATTATAATTGATCATAAGTATACAGTGCTTCCAGGATGCTGGGCATTGCATTAAGCTCTTTCCTTTTTCAATTGTTTCTTTATTCAGTCATTCAACCAAAATTTACTGTACACTCACTCCCCACTGCCATCATCTGTGTTAGGTTCTGGGGATAAAATGGTAAGCAGAGCAATCACCATCTCTGCCCTTGTGGAAATAATATGCAAGTAGGGGGAGAGAGGCATGAATCAGACAATCATAAATAAATGTATGTGCTGTGATGAGGGTTCTGATAGATAAACTGCACTTCCTGGAGATCTGATTAGTCTGGGGTTGAGATTAAACTTCCCAGACAATGGCATTTAAGTTTGAGACCTGAAGCTGAGCAGGAGAAAACTAAGTAAACAGAGAAATGGGAGCAGAGTACTTTGAGTAGAGGAAATGGCAGGTGCAAAGGCTCTGAGGGAGGTCAGAGCATGGGAAATTGGGGGAAATGAGAGTAGATCAACATGGCTGGAACAAGGTGAGTAAGGCAGGTGTGAGGTTAGAGTGGTGGAGAGGAGCCTCAGAGACCGGGAATGATGTGTTAGAGGCAAGTGCAGTGGGAAGCCACTGCCAAGTTCAGACTGTAGCAAAGGAGCAGAGAGAGGGTGGTGGGTCTGATTACATTTTTAAAGAGTGCTTTGGTTCCAGAGTGTAAATGGTTGGAGTGGATCAGGCATGATTTGGAAATTCCATGAAGAGACCACTCCAGGAATTTCATAAAAGTTGCCTGGGAAGAGTGACAAGGTGTTCTGGTTTGCTAATGCTGCCAGAATGCAAAACACCTAAAATGGACTGGCTTTTACAAAAGGGGGTTTATTTGGTTACATAGTTACAGTCTGAAGGCCATAAAGTGTCCAAGGTAAGTCATCAACAATCAGGTACCTTCACTGGAGGATGGCCAATGGAGTCCAGAAAACCTGTGTTAGCTGGGAAGGCACGTGGCAAGTGTCTGCTCTGGAGTTCTGGTTTCAAAAGGGCTTTCTCCCAGGAAGTTCCTCTCTAGGCTGCAGCAGCAAGCTCCTTCTCTCTGAGCTCTTATATAGGGATCTAATAAACTAATCAAGACCCAAGCTGAATGGGCAGGGCCACATTTCCATGGAAATTAATCAGAGTTATCACCTACAGTTGGGTGGGTCACATCTCCGTGGAAACAACCTAATCCAAAGGTTCTAACTTAATCAACACTAATACGTCTGCCCCCACAAGATTGCATCAAAGAACATGGCTTTTTCTGGGGGACATAATCTCATACAAACCAGTACACAAGGGTAGAAATGGAGATATGTGAATGGAATGAAGAGACCTTAAAGAAGAAAAATAAATAGGACTTGATGATTTCATGGATGTGTTTGTAAGAAGAGGGAGCTGTCAAAAATTACTGTGAGCACATGTAAGAATCATTAAGTCTTTTAATGCTTATTCAACTTCTGGACGTAGGTACTATTATCTGGCTTTTTATATGAACAGAGGCTCAGAGAGGTTAAGAAGTGTACCCAAGGCCACACAGCTAATAGGTGACACAGCAGGGCCAGTGGATATTAAGCCGGTGTTCTATTGCCTTTTGTATGGTCCCTTCTCAATGTCTTGTCTTATTCTCTTGCATTACATGTTGTACCTTTATATGTCCCTAATGTTTTCTCTCCAATTAAATCTTTTTATTAAATTACAGACTTTGTAGGTTTACAGGAAACTGATGAAGAAAGTACAGAGTTCCCATCTACCCCCACCCCCACACACAGTTTTCCCTATTATTAATACTTTGCATTAGTGTGGTACCCTTGTTACAACTGATGAAACAATATTATTGTAATTATGTATTGACTGTACTCATACTTTACATTAAAGTTCACTGTGATTTGCAATTGTATGGTTTAAAAATTTTTTATTCTAGTGTCATATATACAACCTGAAATTTCACCGTTTAACCACATTCAGTGGTTTAATTACATTCACAACGTTGTGTTACCATCAACACCTTCACCAAATCTTTGCCATCACCGCAAACAGAAACTCTGTACCAATTAAGCATTAATTCTCCATTCCCTACCCCCACTCTGGGCCCTGGTAACCTGTATTCTATTTGCTTATTATAATTATTTCATATCAGTGAGATTATACAAAATTTGTCCTTTTTGTGTCTGGTTGATATCACTCAACATCACCTCTTTAAGGTTTATCCATATTGTTGTATGTATAATCTCTGCTGAATTATATTCGATTGTATGTATATACCACATTTTGTTTATCCATTCATCTGTTTGATGGATGCTTGGGTTGCTCCCATCTATTGGCAATTGTGAATAATGCCACTATGAATATCGGTGTGCAAATATCTGTTCAAGTCCCTGCTTTCATTCTTTCAGGTATATCCCTAAAAGTGGGATTTCTGGGTCATTTGATAATTCTAAACTTAACTCTCTGAGTTACAGCCAAACTGTTTTCCACAGTGTCTGCACCATTTTACCTTACCACCAGTAATGAACAAATGTTCCTATTTCTCCAGATCCTCTCTAACACCTATTTTCCATTTTTTTAATAGTAGCCATTCTAGTGGCTGTGAAATGTTACTCCATTATGGTTCTGATTTAAATTTATCTAATTGCTAATGATGCTGAGCATCTTTTTATATGTTTATTGACCATTTGCATATCTTCTGTGGAGAAATATCTATTCAAAACTTTGACCATTATTTAATTGGATTGTTTTGTCATTTTGTTGTTGAGTTGTAGGATTACTTTATATAACCTGAATATTAAACTCTTATTAGATTTGTGGTTTTCTCCCAGTCTGTCGGTTGTCTTTTTACTTTCATAATGAAGTCCTTTGATGCAAAAAAAATTTAAGAGGTTGATGTTGGGGCAAGATGGCGGCATAGAGAGGAGTGGAAGCTAAGTAGTCCCCCAGAACAACTACAAAAAACCAGAAACAACTAGCAAATAATCCAGAATAACTGCAGGGGGACAAACGAGACCATCCATTCATCATACACCAACCTGAATTGGGAGGAATGCCCGAGAACACAGCATAAAATCTGTAAGTAAAACCTGCGGAACCAGGTCGGGAGACCCCCTCCCCCATAGCCCAAGCTGCAAAGCCTCGTGGTGCCAGAGAGAAGCTCTCTCCCAGCAAGGGAATACAGCTCAGCTGAGCTCCAGCTGGGGTTTTAAGTAGCGAGTGTGAACTGCTCACTACAGGTACGCAGCCCCAAAAAACAGGCAGAGGCTTTGGGTGAGGACTGACCTTGGAGAGCCTTGGACTGGGTCTGAAGGGGGCTATCTGATTCTTTTTCGGCTCAGTGGAGAAAGCCCCAGTCATTTTCAGTTTCCAGGGCTGTGAAGCGGAGAAGGGTGGAGACAGCACAAGCAGAGAGAGACCATTGAAATGCTAATGACCTCCATCTGGGGGCTCTGTCTTCTCTAGGAGGAAAGGGGTGGGGCCCTTTCCATTCACAACCAGACCCCAGAGCCTGGGGGAACACGGCCACACCGCCTCACACCAGTCAAGAATTATAGGCTAACAGGCGTCACCTGCTGGGCAGAAAAGCACAGTGACCCGAGGCATCAAAGGGCGGAGCAATTTTCTAAGACACACCTGCAGGGAAACCAGATACTGAATATTTCTTCCCTCTGGGACCTGAGCCTGTTCTGGTCTGAGAAAACCCGATTTGGATAACCAAGGAAACCATGCCTAGACAACAGAAAATTACAACCTACATGAAGAAAAACAAAGCTATGGCCCAGTCAAAGGAACTAACGTACACTTCAACTGAGATACAGGAATTTAAACAACTAATGCTAAATCAATTCAAAAAGTTTAGAGAAGATATTGCAAAAGAGATAGAGGCTGTAAAGGAAGCACTGGACATGTATACGGCAGAAATCAAAAGTTCAAAAAACCTACTAGTAGAATCTATGGAGATGAAAGGCACAACACAAGAGATGAAAGACACAATGGAAACATACAACAGCAGATCTCAAGAGGCAGAAGAAAACACTCAGGAACTGGAGAACAAAACACCTGAAAGCCTACACGCAAAGGAGCAGATGGAGAAAAGAATGAAAAAATATGAGCAACGTCTCCGGGAACTCAAGGATGAAACAAAGTACAATAATGTACGTATCATTGGTGTCCCAGAAGGAGAAGAGAAGGGAAAGGGGGCAGAAGCAATAATAGAGGAAATAATTAATGAAAATTTCCCATCTCTTATGAAAGACATAAAATTACAGATCCAAGAAGCTCAGCGTACCCCAAACAGAAGAGATATGAAGAGGCTTACGCCAAGACACTTAATAATCAGATTATCAAATGTCAAAGACAAAGAGAGAATCCTGAAAGCAGCAAGAGAAAAGCAATCCATTACATACAAAGGAAGCTTCATAAGACTATGTGCGGCTCTCTCAGCAGAAACCATGGAGGCAAGAAGGAAGTGGTGTGATATATTTAAGATACTGAAAGAGAAAAACCGCCAACCAAGAATCCTGTATCCAGCACAGCTGTCCTTCAAATATGAGGGAGAGCCCAAAATATTTTCTGACAAACAGACAATGAGAGACTTTGTGAACAAGACACCTGCCCTACAGGAAATACTAAAGGGAGCACTACAGGGTGATAGAAGACAGGAGTGTGTGGTTTGGAACACAATTTTGGGAGATGGTAGCACAACAATGTAAGTACACTGAACAAAGGTAACTATGAATATGGTTGAGAGAGAAAGATGGGGAGCATGTGAGACACCACAAGAAAGGAGGAAAGATAACGACTGGGACTGTGTAACTTGGTGAAATCTAGAGTGTTCAACAATTGTGATAAAAGGTACAAATATGTTCTTTTACGAGGGAGAACAAGCAAATGTCAACCTTGCAAGGTGTTAAAAATGGGGAGTCATTGGGGGAGGGATGCAATCAGCATAAACTAGAGACTGTAACTAATAGAATCATTGTATTATGCTTCCTTTAATGTAACAAAGGTGATATACCAAGGTGAATGCAGATAAGGGGTGGGGGATAGGGGAGGCATGTTAGACACTTGACATTGGTGGTATTGTCTGATTCTTTATTCTACTTTGATTTAAGGTTATTTTTCCTTTTGCTGCTTCCTAGCTGTCATTTTTTTTTTTGTTTCCTCTTTCTTTTGCCTCTCTACCTTCTTTGACTCTCCCTCCTGCCTTGTGGAAGAAATGTAGATGCTCTTGCTTAGTATGAGCAGAATGTTCAATTAGGATGAACTTAAATGTTTGGAAATGAACAGGGGTGTTGGTACCAAGATGTGAGAATAACTAACAGCGCCAAATGGTGTGTGAATGAGGTGGAAAGGGGAAGCTCAGAGTCATATATGTCACCAGAAGGAAGTTGGAGGTCAAAAGATGGGAATGTATAAAACTGAATCCTATGGTGGGCAATGTCCATGATCATCTGTACAAATACTAGAAATCACTTCATGAACCAGAACAAATGTATGACAATACAATTAGAAGTTAATGATAGAGGGGCATATAGGGAAGAACTATATACCTATTACAAACTATATACTACAGTTAGTAGTATTTCAACATTTTTTCATAAACAGTAACAAATGTACTAAATCAATACTAGGAGTCAACAATTGAGGGGGTTGGTTAGGGATAGGGGAGGTTTAGAGTTTCCTTTTCTTTTTTTCTTTTTTCATCTTTCACTTTATTTCTTGTCTGGAGTAATGAAAAGTTTCTAAAAATTGAACAAAAATTAAGTGTGATGGATGCACAACTGTATGAGGGTACCCAGGGGCAAGTGATTGTACACTTTGGATCTTTGGATAATTGTATGGTATCTGAACAATCTCAATAAAAATGAAAAAAAAAATTTAAGAGGTTGAATTTATCCACTTTCTCTTTTATTGCTTGTGCTTTTGGTATAAAGTCTAAGAAACCATTGCTAACACAATGTCCTAAAGAAGCTTCCCTATGTTTTCTTCTAGGATTTTTTTTTTTTTTTGGAGTTTTATAGTTTGGGTTCTTATATTTAGGACTTTGATACACTTTAAATTAATTTTTTAGATGGTGTGAGGTAGGGGTCCACATTCATTCTTTTGCATATAGCTACCGTGTTCTCCTAGCACCATTTGTTGAAGAGACTGTTCTTTCCCCATTGAGTGTACTTGTCACCCTTGTCAAAATTCAATTGGCCATTGATGTGAGGGTTTATCTCTGAACTCTCAGTTCAATTCAGTTGGTCTGTATGTCTGTCCTTATGCCAGTACCATAGTGTTTTGTTTACTGTAGCTTCGTAATGAGTTTTAAAATTGGGAAGTGTGAATCCTCCAACTTTACTCTTCTTTTTCAAGATGAGTTTGATATTCAGGGCCCCTTACTCTTCAATATAAATTTGATGACTGGCTGTATTAGTCAGGCTTCTCTAGGGAAATGGAACTGACAGGAGATATTTGTAAATATTATGAGATTTTATAAAATTGTCTCATGCAACTGTGGAGATGCATGAGTCCAAATTCTGTAGGGCAGGCTGTAAGCTGGAAATTCTGATGAAGGTTTTCAACATATTTCCTGGACGAAGCTGACCAGCTGAAGTAGAGATGAGAATTCTCTCTTGTCACTGCTGAAGTCATCACTTCTCCTTTTTTTTTTATTGAGATTGTTCACATACCATACAATTATCCAAAGATTCAAAGTGTACAATCAGTTGCCCATGGCACCACCATACAGCTGTGCATCCATCACCACAATTAATTTCTTTTTCAGTTTTTAGAACATTTTCATTACTCCAGAAAAGAAATAAAGACAAAAAAGGAAACTCAAATTCTCTCATACCCCTAACCAATCCCCCTCCATTATTGATTCATAGTTTTGGTATAGTACATTTGTTACTGTTGATGAAAGAATGTTAAAATACTACTAACTGTAGTATATAGTTTGCAATAGCTATATATATAGGTATATATTTTTCCCTTTATTATATGCCCCTCTATTATTAACTTCTAGTTATAGTGTCATACATTTGTTCTAGTTCACAAAAGAGATTTCTAATATTTGTACAGTTAATCACAGACATTGTCCACCACAAGATTCACCATTTTATACATTCTTATCTTTTAACTTCCAACTTTCCTTCTGGTGACATATATGACTCTGAGCTTACCCTTTCCACCAGCTTCACACATCTTTCAGCACTGTTAGTTATTCTCACAATGTGCTACTATCACCACTGTCCATTCCCAAATGTTTAAGTTCACCCTAGTTGAACATTCTGCTCATAATAAGCAACTGCTCCCCATTCTTTAGCCTCATTCTATATCCTAGTAACTTATATTTCATGTCTATGAGTGTACATATTATAAGTAGTTCATATCAGTGGGACCCTGCAATATTTGTCCTTATGTGTCTGTCTTATTTTACTCAATATAGTGTCCTCAAGGTTTCTTCATCAACCCATTTTTTTAAGGTGGTTTTGTTCACACATCATACATTCCCTCCTAAGTAAACAATCGATGGTTCCCTGTATAGTGACATATTTATGTATTCAGCACTATTGCCAATATCTATATAAGGACATCTCCATTTCTTCCACAAAGAAGGAGGAAGAGTCAAAGAGAGTAGAGGGAAAAAAGAAAAAGAAAAGAGAGAGAGAGAGAGAAAATGACAGCTGAAAAGCAGCAAAAGGAAAGATAGCATTAAACTAAAGTAGAATAAAGAGTCAGACAACATACTGTTCCCCTATGCCCCCCATAAGCATTTAGCTTTGGTATATTGCCTTTGTTATATTAAAGGAAGCATAATACAATGTTTCTGTTAATTATAGTTTCTAGTTTGCATTGATTGTATTTTCCCCCCAATCTCACTCTATTTTTAACACCTTGCAATGTTGACATTCATCGGTTCTACCTCATGTAAAAACATATTTATACCTTTATTACAACTGTTGAGCATCCTAGGTTTCACTGAATATACAGTCCTAGTCTTTATCTTTCCTCTTTCATTCTTGTTTCCCACATTGTCCTAACCTTCCTCTTTCAAACATGCTCACAGTCATCTTTGTTCAGTGTACTTACATTGTTGTGTTACTATCTCACAGAATTGTTTTCCAAACCTCTCACCCCTGTCTTTTCCTTTCTGTCTGCAGTGCTTCCTTTAGTGTGTCCTGTATAGCAGATATCTTGTTCACAAACTCTGTCTGTTTGTCAGAGAATATTTTAAGCTCTCCCTCATATTTGAAGGACAGTTTTTCTGGATATAGGATTCTTGGTTGGTGGTTTTTCTCTTTCAGTATCTTAAATATATCACCCCACCTCCTTCTTGCCTCCATGGTTTCTATTGAGAAATCTGCACATAGTCTTATCAAGCTTCCTTTGTATGTGATGGATTGCTTTTCTCTCGCTGCTTTCAGGATTCTCTCTTTAGTTTTGATGTTTGATAATCTGATTATTAAGTGTCCTGGAGTAGGCCTATTCAGATCTAGTCTCTTTGGGGTACATTGCACTTCTTGGATCCGCAATTTTATGTCTTTTATAAGAGATGGGAAATTTTCATTGATTATTTCCTCTTTTATTGCTTCTGCCCCTTCTCTTCCTCTTCTGGGACATCAATGACATGTACCTTCCTGCGTTTCATTTTGTCCTTAAGTTCCCAGAGACATTGCTCATATTTTTCCATTCTTTTCTCTATCTGTTCTTTTGTCTGTAGGCTTTCAGGTGCCTTGTTCTCCAGTTCCTGAGTGTTTTCTTTTGCCTCTTGAGATCTGCTATTGTATATTTCCATTGTGTCTTTCATCTCTTTTGTTGTGCCTGTCATTTCCATAGATTCTGCCAATTGTTTTTTCGAACTTTTGGTTTCTACCTTATGTACGCCAAGTGTTTTCATTATATGCTTCATCTCTTTTGCCATATCTTCCCTAAACTTTTTGAATTGATTTAGTATTAGTTGTTTAAATTTCTGTGTCTCAGTTGAAGTGTAAGTTTGTTTCTTTTACTGGGCCATAACTTCATTTTTCTTAGTGTAGGTTTTAGTTTTCTGTTGTCTAGGCATCTGGTTTCCTTGGTTATCCCAATCATATTTTCCCAGACCAGAATGGGCTCATGTCTTGGAAGGAGGGAATAGTATCCTGTTTCCCTGAGGGTGTATTGGAAGATTGGTATAGCCTGTGAAGCCTCAAGTCACTGTGCTTTTCTGCCCAGCAGGTGGCGCCTGTCAGCCTGTAGTTCCAGACTGGTGTAAGAAGGTATGGCCTGTGGCTGTTTTCCCCCAGGCTCTGGGGTCTGGTTCTGAATGGAAGACAGGTAGTAGAGCTGGGCCCCACCTCTTTCCTCTTAGGGAAGATACCCCAGCTAGGGAGAGGTTATTAGCATTTGAATAGTCTCTCTGCCTGTGCCATCTCCACCCTTTTCTGGTTCAGAGCACTGGGAACTGAAAATGGCTGAGGCTTTCTCCACTGAGCTGAAAAAGGGACAAAAAGTCCCCTTTAGGGCCAGTCCACAGCCACCCTCCACCTCTCCAAGGTCAGTCATCATCAAAAGCCTCTATCTGCTTGTTGGGGATTCATAGCTTGTATTGAGCAGTCCACACTTATTAATTAAAACTGCAGTTGGAGCTCAGCTGAGCTATATTTGCTTGCTGGGAGATTACTGCTCTCTAGCACCAGGAGGCTTTGCAATTCAGGCCCTGGGGGGAGGGGGCTCCTGGCTTAGATCTGCAGTTTTTACTTACAGATTTTATGCTGCAATCTTGGGCATTCCTCTCAATTCAGGTTGGTGTATCATCAGTGGACAGTCACTTTTGTCCCCCTGCAATTATTCTGATTATTTATTAGTTGTTCCTGCTTGTTTATTAGTTGTTCCAGGGGGACTAACTAGCTTCCACTACTCTCTATGCCACAATCTTCTACTTCTTCTTTCAAAGCCTTCAATTTATTAGATGAAACATCTCTTATTGTTGAAGGCAATCTCCTCAGTTGATTATAGTTGTGATAAGCCATGGATGCATAGACTTACTGAGGATATAAGTCCATGAAATGTCCTCACAGTAACAGGTCAGTGCTTGCTTAACCAAACAACTGGGCACCATTACCTAGCCAAGTTGACACTTGAGCCTAACCATCACATTGGATTTACCGTTTCTGCAAAGAGGGTGTTGTAGTTTGCTAAAGCTGCCATTATGCAAAATAGTGAAATGGGTTGGCTTTTATAAAGGGGATTTATTAGGTTACAAATTTACAGTTTTAAGGCCATAAAAGTGTCCAAACTAAGGCATCAACAAGAGGAAAGCTCACTGAAGAAAAGCTAATGGTGACCAAAACACCTCTGCCAGCTGGGAAGTCATGTGACTGGCATCTGCTAATCCTTTGCTCCCAGATTCTGGTTTCAAAATGGCTTTCTCCAAAATGTCTCTGGGCTTCTGTCTCTCGGCTTCTTGCTCTTGGCTCCTGTGCATCCTTGCTTTTCTCCAGGGTGTTTCTCTCTAAGCATCTGGGAGTCCTCTCTGAGCTTCTCTGGGGCAAACTCTGGGCTTCATCTCTTAGTTTAGCATTTCCAAATGTCTTTCTGTCTGCATCTCCAAGCATCTCCAAGCATCTGTGTCTTTGTTGGCTCTTAGCTTAGTCTGGAGGCAAACTCTGGATTACATATCTTAGCTTCTCTCCAAAATGTCTCTCTATGCTTTTCTGAGCTCCTTCTCTCCATGAGCTCTCTTAAAGCCTTTAATTGATACCCACCCTAAATGGGTGGGTTCACATCTCCATGGAAATATTCAATCAAAAGCTCTCACCCCACAAGATTAGATTAAAAGATCATGGGTGGGAGAACCTAAGATGGTGGCTAGGAGCGACAGGGCAAAAACACACCTCTGTGAAAAACACTAGATAAAAGCCAGAAAATGACCCAGAACACCATTTCCAGCGATGCATTGGCTGGACAAGGTCTGCTAAAACCACAGGGACCGTGTACTTGGTGAAACTGGGAGTCTACGTTCTGATATGAGTGAGTAAGCCTGCTGAATGTCCAGCAGCCACGCTATGGTGTGGGGAAACTGTGGGTTGGTGTTTGGAGGCAGACTAATTCTTTTTTAAAAAAACCCAAAAGTGGCTGCAGATAACGACAGTGAGAACCACATGGCAGAGACAGGCTTTGCGAACGCCTCAATATCTGGCATGCAGGATAGGCTTTTGTGCACCTGCTGCTAATTGTCTCAGAGCAAGGCAGGCAGAGGTGAGCCAAAAGGAGAAAATAACCATGCCCCTTGCAGCCATCTTCCCAGCAGGCTGAGAATGCTCCTGCTTAGCGCCGGCGCCACAGCCCAGAGCTGTGCCAAAAAACCCAGTGCAACAGGAAGTGTTTCCAGCAATACAGGCACACACCACAGTATTGGGCATGGACAATAGCCTTTTGCACACCCACAGCTAATTGTCCCGGCGCTAGGAAGGCAGAGCTGTGTGAAAAGGGGGAAATTAACATGCCCCATACAGCCATCCTTACAACAGGCTGGGAACGTACCTACAAGGCCTGGAAGCCCAGAACTTCCCTTGAGGGTTGGCATGCACTTGTGATGTAGCACAGCCTTCCTTCAGCAGAGGCCCTGGAAGGGCACAGCTTGAAAGAGGGACCCACTTGGAAATCTCAGAGACCATACGCCAATACCAAGGACTTGTGGATCAGTGGCAGAGATAATCTCTGGTGAGACTGAAATGAAGGTTTAGATTCTTGCAACAGCCTTAAATCTCCAGGAACAACTGGGAGATTTGATTATTAAAGCTGCCCTTCCTCCCTAACTGCTCAGACACACGCCCCACATTCAGGACAGATAGCACCAACAACACACCCAAACTTGGTGCACCAATTGAACCCCACAAGAATCAGACCCCCACACACCACAAAGACAAAGTTGGGGAGAACTGACTTGAGGGGAATAGGTGACTTGCAGACACCATCTGCTGATTAGTTAGAGAAAATGTGCTCCAGCAAGCTGTAGATCTGATAAATTAGAGATTAGACTTTGAATAATCCTACGTATCCTAAAAGAACCCTATCAAGTATTGCAAATGCCAAGAGGCCAAAAACAACAGAAAATTTTAAAGCATATGAAAAAAACAGATAATATGGATAACTCAAGCCCAAATACCCAAATCAAAAGATCAGAGGAGACACATACTTGGAGCAATTAATCAAAGAACTAAAGACAAACAACAAGAGCATGGCACAGGATATAAAGGACATAAAGAAGAGCATGGCACAGGATATAAAGGACATGAAGAAGACCCTGGAAGAGCATAAAGAAGAAATTGCAAGAGTAAATAAAAAAATAGATGCTCTTATGGAAATAAAAGAAACTGTTGACCAAATTAAAAAGATTCTGGATACTCATAATACAAGACTAGAGGAAGCTGAACAATGAATCACTGACCCCAAGGGCCACAGAATAGAAAATGAAAGAACAAAAGAAAGGATGGGGAAAAAAATTTTAAAAATTGAAATGGACCTCAGGGATATGATAGATAAAATAAAACGTCCAAATTTAAGACTCATTGGTGTCCCAGAAGGGGAAGAGAAGGGTAAAGGTCTAGAAGGAGTATTCAAAGATATTGTTGGGGAAAACTTCCCAAACCTTCTACACAATATAAATACACAAAGCATAAATGCCCAGTGAACTCCAAATAGAATAAATCCACATAAACCCACTCCAAGACATATTCTGATCAGACTGTCAAATACTGAGGAGAAGGAGCAAGTTCTGAAAGCAGCAAGAGAAAAGCAACTCACCACATACAAAGGAAACAACATAAGACTAATTAAGTAGTGACTACTCAGCTGCCACCATGGAGGTGAGAAGGCAGTGGCATGACATATTTAAAATTCTGAGAGAGAAAAATTTCCTACCAAGAATACTTTATCGAGGAAAGCTCTCCTTCAAATTTGAGGGAGAGCTTAAATTTTTCACAGATAAACAAATCCTGAGAGATTTTGTTAATAACAGACCTGCCCTACTTCAGATGCTAAAGGGACCCCTACCGACAGAGAAACACAGAAAAGAGAGAGAGATATGGAGAAAGGTTCAGTACTAAAGAAATTCAATATTGGTTCATTAAAGGACAATAAGAGAGAGAGGGAAAAAATATATCTGACAAACATAAACCAAAGGATAGGATGGCTGATTCAAGAAATGCCTTCACAGTAATAACGTTGAGTGTAAATGGATTAAACTCCCCAATTAAAAGATATAGATTCACAGAATAGATCAAAAAATATGAACCATCAGTGTGGTACATATAAGAGACTCATCTTAGACACAGGGACACAAAGAAATTGAAAGTGAAAGGATGGAAAATTATTTCATGCAAGCTACAGCCAAAAGAAAGCAGGAGTAGTAATATTAATCTCAGATAAAATAGACTTTAAATGCAAGGATGTTATGAGAGAAAAAGAAGGCCACTACATACTAATAAAAGGGGCAATTCAACAAGAAGAAATAACAATCATAAATGTTTATGCACCCAATCAAGGTGCCACAAAATACATGAGACAAACCCTGGCAAAACTAAAGGAAGCAATGGATGTTTTCACATTGGTTGTGGGAGACTTCAACACGTCACTCTCTCCTGTGGATGGATCGGCCAGGCAGAAGACCAATAAGGAAATTGAAAACCTAAACAATCAGATAAATGAATTTGATTTAACAGACATATATGGAACATTGCATCCCAGGTCACCAGGATGCATGTTCTTCTCTAGTGATCACAGAACTTTCTCCAGAGTAGACCATATGCTGGGACATAAAACAAGCCTCAATAAATTTAAAAAAAAATTGAAATTCTTCAGGGCACATTCTCTGACCACAATGGAATACAATTAGAAGTCAATAATCATCAGAGACTTAGAAAATTCACAAACACCTGGATGTTAAACAACACACTCCCAAAATAAACGGTTTATAATGTAGAATGTAGGGAAACTTGCAATAGAGAGCAATTGGTGAAGGGGGAACAATAACCCAATAAGAACAGATAAGCTATTGTGGGTGAGTTTAATGTTCTGGGAATGCCCAGGAATGACTATGGTTTGTTAATTTCTAGAGGGTGTGGTGGGAACAAGTTCACAGAAATGTTGCTATATTGGGTTATTTTCTTGGGTTAGAGTAGGAACATGTTGGACTCCCTTGTTATGGTTTGTTTGAAATGTTTTTTTTATTGTATGTTTTTAAAAAAATTTTTTTTGTATAGTTAATTTAAAAAAAAAGTTAATTGAAAAAAAAAAACAATGAAAAAATATGCAGAGCCCCCTTGAGGAGCTGGTGGAGAATGCAGGGGTGTTGCACTTCCCCATCTCGATGGTTGCTGATGTGCTCACAGACATAGGGGACTGGTGGTTTGATGGGCTGAGCCCTCTACCACAGGACTTGCCCTTGTTGCAAAGGAGAGGCTAGGCCTCCCTATAATTATACCTAAGAGCCTCCTACCGAATGCCTCTTTGTTGCTCAGATGTGGCTCTCTCTCTCTAGCTAAGCCAACTTGGCACGTGAAATCACTGCCCTCCCCCCATGTGGGATCTAACACCCAGGGGAGTGAATTCCCCTGGCAATGTGTAATATGACTCATAGGGAGGAATCTAGACCCGGCATCGTGGGATGGAGAACATCTTCTTGACCAAAAGGGGGATGTGAAAGGAAATGAAATAAGCTTTAGTGGCAGAGAGAGTCCAGAAGGAGTCGAGAGGTCACTCTGGTGGGCACTCTTATGCACAATATAGACAACCCTTTTTAGGTTCTAATGAATTGGAATAGCTAGCAGTAAATACCTGAAACTATCAAACTACAACCCAGAATCCATGAATCTTGAAGACTATTATATAAAAATGTAGCTTATGAGGGGTGACAATGTGATTAGGAAAGCCATATGGACCACACTCCCCTTTGTCTCGTTTATGGATGGATGAGTAGAAAAATGGGGGAAGAAAAAAAAAGAGAGAAAAAGGCACCCAGTGTTCTTTTTTACTTTGATAGTTATTTTTCACTTTAATTTTTATTCTTTTTTTGTGTGTGTGGTAATGAAAATGTCAAAAATTAATTTTGGTGATGAATGCACAACTATTTAATGGTACTGTAAACAATTGAATGTACGCTTTGTTTTGTATGACTGCATGGTATGTGAATATATCTCAATAAATATGAAAAAAAAAAGTTCATGGCTCTTCTGTGGTCCATAACAGCTCAAACCAGCACAGAAGGCTTTTGGAATTTTTACTGGGCTTGTGTTGAATCTATAAATTGCTTTGGGTTGTATTGACATCCTAATATTTAGTCTTCCAATCCATGAACACAGAGTGTCCTTACATTTAGGTCTTCCTTGATTTCTTTTAGTAATGTTTGTAATTTTCTGTGTCTTGGTCCTTTATATCTTTGGTTAAATTTATTCCTAGATATTTTGTTATTTTCATTCTATGAAGTTAGTTGTGGGATTTTCATATATGCCCTTTATCATGTTGAGGACGTTTCCTACCATTCCTACCATTCCTAATTTTCTTAGTATTTTTATCCAGAAGCCACGCTAGATTTTGTCAAATGTCTTTTCTGCATCAATTGAGATGGTAAAGTGTTCTTTTCCTTCATTCTATTGGTGTAGTGTAATACATTAATTAATTTTCTTGTTTTAACCACCCTAGCATACCTGGGATAAATCCCACTTGATCATGGTGTGTCATTCTTTTAAAGTTGGATTCAGTTTGCTAGTGGTTTTCTGATGATTCTTGCATCTATATTCATAAGGGATATCAGTCTGTAATTTTCTTGCGGCGTCTTTATCTGACTTCGATATTATGGCGGTGTTTCACTTCATAGAATTAGTTAGGAAGTGTTCCCTCCGTTTTTTTTTTTTTTTTTTTTTAAGAGCTCGAGCAGGATTGATGTTAATTCTTCTTGGAATGTTTGGTAAAAATCATCAGTGAAGCCATCTGGTCTTGGGCTTTTCTTTGGGAGGTTTTTGATTACCTATTCAATTTCTTTACTTGTTATTGGTCTGTTGAGCTCTTCTATTTCTTCTTGAGTTAGTATAGGTAGTTTATGTGTTTTTAGGAATTTATCCATTTCATCTAGATTATACAATTTGTTGTCATATAGTTGTTCATAGTGTCCCTTTATATTCCTTTTTAATTCTGTTGGGTTAGTAGTAATGTCCCCCCTTTCATTTCTGATTTTATTTTTTTGTGTGTCCTCTTTCTTTGTTTCTTCATCAGTCCAGTTAAGGTTTCATTGATTTTATTGTTCTTTTCAAAGAACCAACTTTTGGTATTGTTGATTCTTTCTGTTGTTTTTTTATTCTCTATTTTATTTATCTCTGGTCTTATCTTTGTTATTTCCTTCCTTCTGATTGCTTTGGGTTTGGTTTGCTCTTTTTTTTTTTCTAGATCTCCCAGTTTTAAAGTTAGGTCTCTGATTTGAGCTCTTTCTTCTTTTTTGATGTAAGCATTAGAGCTGTAAATTCCCATCCTGGCATTGCCTTTGCTGCATCCCGTAAGTTTTGGTATTGTGTTTTCATATTTATTCCCCTCAGGATATTTCCTAATTTCTCTTGTGATTTCGTCTTTGACTTGTTGGTTAGTTAAGAGTGTGTTGTTTAATTTCCACATATTTTTGAATCTTCCATTCTCCCTCTGTTATTGCTTTCTAGTATCATTTCAATTTAGTTGGAGAAGATATGTTCTTTGATTTCAATATTTTTAAATTTATTGAGACTTATACTGTGACCTAACATATATTCTATCCTGGAGAATGACCCATGTGCACTAGATAAGAATGTATATTCTGCTGCTGTTGGTTGAATTGTTCTATATATGTCTATTAGGTCTAATTGGTTTACAATTTCTTTCAAGTCTTATATTTCTTTATTGATCTTCTTTCTGGATATTCTATCAACTACTGAAAGTGGTCTATTGAAGTCTCTTGCTATTAATGTAGAACCATTTATTTCTCCCTTCATATCTGTTAATGTTTGCTTCATATATTTGGGTTAGGTGCAAATATATTGATAATTGTTATGTTTTCTTGTTGAATTGACTCCTTTATCAGTATAAAGCATTCATCTTTGTTCCTTGCAATAGCTTTTGACTTAAAGTCTGTTTTATCTGATAGTAGTACAACTACTCCAGCTCTGTTTTGGTTACTAATGGATGGAATATTTTTTCCATCCTTTCACTATTTTTTTTCCAATCTACTTGTGTCTTTTAATTTGAAGTGAGTATTTTGCAAACAGCATATAGTTGGGTCATGCTTTTTTATCCATTCTGCCAGTCTTTGCCTTTTGACTGGGGAGTTTAATCTATTTACATTTGAAGTAACTACTGATAATGCAGGACTTTCTTCTGCCATTTTTTTCCTTGGTATTTGTAAGTCTTATACCTTTTATGTCCCTCAATTCTTTTATTAATTGCCTACTTAAAAATTTTTTTTTGTAGTTTAACATTTTTAATCCCTTCTTATTTCCTTCTGTATATATTTTTTCAGATATTTTTGTTGTGGGTACAATGGGGCTTAAATTTAATATCCTAAATTATGACAGTCACATTTGATTTGATACCAACTTAACTTCAATACACAAAACTGTTCCTATACTCCTTTTGTCCTCCCACCTTTTAGTTGTACTTGTTACAAATTATATCTTTATACATTATATATCCAAAACCATAGATTTATCATCACTTTTTATGCATTTGCATTTTAGTTTCTGTAAGAGATAAAAAATGGTGTTACAGACCAAAAAATACAAAACAATAGTACTGGCATTTATAGTTACTCCAGTTAAACATTCCACCACCATTTAGGTATTATCCTTCCAGAAATCTGCCCTGTGCTGGGCGCCATCCAATAAACCAATCAATAAAACTAATTTGTGCTAATGGGGGTAAGACACATCCCTTTTTATTGTAGGCTTTCTGAATTGTACCTTTTTGCAAAGTTGCATGAATGGTATTCAGGACTTTGGCAAGCTGGCCTGGTAGATTGTGACCACACTAAAAATCCGATAGGGAGGTTCTTTTCCACACTCTTGTGCCAAGATGGTGCATCTATAAGAAAGAAAGTGTTCGTTTTCAGGTCAGAGACTCCCAGAAAACTGCCTTGATCAGGTTCAAGGAGAAAGAGAATGTGGAGAAATCTGTGGTATTCTTACTTTTCAAATCTTAATGACTCTACTCAAAAGTATACTTTGCAAAGTTATATTGACTGCCTTGGGATATTCTAGATGCTGTTGGTGTGCTTCAATGATGAATAAATCAGGAATATTGAATGGAATCTGGACACCAAGGGAATATTTAAAATTTATTTTCAAATATGTTCCTTGTATTATGAAAAAAGCAATAATAATTGTAATAAATCCAATTTATTCACATATTGCAATCATGAAGAGTTTATTTTCAATCTCAGACATCACCTAAATTAGTCAGCATGTGAAGTCTAAAAGAAGGACCATGTTCAAATTAAAGGTAGACCTTTACAGATGACCCAACCTTGTTCTCCCATTATCCTGGGGTCATTACTTCAAATAGCTGGGAAATGTTGGTTTGCTGCTCTTCCAACATTCCCCCTCTCTTCCTGAGGACACTAGCCCACAACTGGAGTGGTGATCTCATGATTTTAAGAAGCAGGCACTCTCAAGTGACCCTGTGTAGACGTGTGCCACATGTTAAGGGGAGACTTTGTCTCACTGATACCCTGTTTTGTTAGATGGGTTTTGCTACAACTGTTTAGTAGTCTATAGGAAATGCTGCACAGAATGGCAGTGATCAGGGCGCTGTGTTTAATAGTCACCTCCATCTCAGGTACACCTCTCTCTGACCTCTGAAAGCAGGTGCTGCCAGGATGGGAACTTCAACGGGCTGCTGGTTTTAGTGTATGGTTTCCTGCTTGCCTTTTACTTCTTTGCCTTCTATGATTGGCTAACTGTCAGAGGATAAAGGAAAACACTCTCAATAAAATGCTTTTCATTTCGTTGAGCCTCTGAATAGATGGGAAATGATGTTTATAAAGACACCCACTTGAGTGAACCCCTGTAGAGGAGTTATTTTGTGTCAGAAACCTATTCTGATTGAGAACATTGCAGAAAAATTAAAGATTCTTTCTCCTAAAAGCTTGGAAACTGTGTTTTCAAAATCTCTCAGAGGTTTTGATAAATCGTCTCTAAGTCTGAACAATCCTCATGTTGCTTTTGGTTCTGATATTTAGAAATATGAATTGTTATTCGAGTGCCATGACAAGTTCTTCTCCTCTCCCCTGGAAAATAGAGCAAGGAGAAATTAATGCACCTATCAGCAAGTAGCATTATTACTCTTTTAGGAAAAACTTGGCAATATAAAAAATACAAGTTGGGTTAGGTCATCCTAATACATGTTCTAAATGGGAACACAAATACTTCATGTGATAGTAAAGGCACAAGCGAGGCATCATTTATATTGGAATAGTCTATCAAAAGAGTTATCTTCCAACTGGGGAGGGCTCTTTCTATTTATGACATATATAGTATTACGGGCAAATGCATTTAAAAGTTTGTCTTTATGGCTTCTAAAAAGGGGGCATTTAGGAACTCATAATTTGAAAAATTATTCTTTAAAGTTGGTAAATTATACTTTTGGAAGCTTAAGTGATAGAACCTACTGATGTTCTTCTTGGGAACTTTCTTATCTTAGACAATACCTAGGCTCGGGAAGGAGATCTGAGATTCTTTGTTCAATAGATCAGCACTTCTCAATCTTTCATAAGGAAGTAGATGGCCTGCTTGTATTTTGTGGGTAAGGGATCTGTAACCTGTAGGAAGAAAATTTGGCAAGTTGCCAGGGAAGATCAATGCATGCAAACTGAAATTCTCCTTTATATTGTGAAATTGCTCTCTTTTTTTTTTTTACAAAATAAAATACAAGCTAACTGGAAATAATTCTGAGATTTAAAAAAGAAAGAAACAAAGACCATATCATTCCTATATAACAACTAGTAACATTATAGTGTTTGTCAGTGATTCTCAGCCTTCACTCAGTATCAAAGTTGCCTGGAAACCTTTCACAAACCACAGAAACTGGGACCCACCTCTCAGAGATCCGTTTTAATTGTTCTAGGTATTGGTATTTTTTAAAAGTTGGATCTAGGAATAGGTATTTTTTAAAAGTTCCCCAGGTGATTATCATTAGTTATACATATTTCAGGTATTGATAGTCACATAGCTATTGGGAAACACACTTTTATTCTTAAAAAAATACAGGATAATATTCTTTGTACTATTTAGTACTCTGCTCCCCCCGCACACACACTTTATAAATGGGGACATCACTGTAAGTCAGAATTTACATCATCCTTTTGAGTAGCTACTTAACATTCCTTTGGAGGGATATGCACTCAGTTAGCCAATCTCCTTTTGATGGACACTGATCTTGTTCCAGTTTTTCTGTTAGGGATGTTAAAGCAATGTCAAGTTGCCATGGAAGTTTCTAAATGCTTGCTCTTGAAGCAAACTGGTAATTTTCTGTGTGCAAGAGAGAAAGGGCTAAAGACAAGGGGTTACCTGGAGGAGAAACTAGGCATGACACTAGGCATGGTTGGGGTCTGGAGTGAGTAACATAAATATAGAACCTCTAAAGTCCTGGGCTCTCCTGTGGAGAAGTTGTGGGCCCTCCTGGCTCGTCTATAGAGAGTCTGCTGATTTTGGTGTGATGCATTGCCTGTACAGCTGATGTCTGACCAGACTCCTCAGCCCTTAGACCTGGTGGGAATAATGTTGCTAAACACCATTGTCTCAATTCCTTACACAACCCAGACCACCCATGGCCAGGACTACCTGGGAAAAGGATCTGGGCAGCCAACAGAATAGGGTTATACCTCTCCTTGTGTTATGGATTGAATCACGTCCCCCACAAAGACATGTTCAAGTCCTAACCCCTGTCCTGTGGATGTGAACCCATTTGTAAATAGTATCTTTGAATATCCTATGAAGGATATTCAAATGAGATGTTAATATTAATATACTATTAAGATGAGGCCAAACTGTGGCCTTGATCCAATATGAGTGGAATCCTTGGAAGCAAAGGAAATTTGGATATAGTAGCAGGAGTGAGGAGGATACAGAAGGAGGCAGATGGCCATGCAACAAGGGCAGAAGTTGAGTTATGGACTGCCAGCACGGCCACCACCAGAACATTACAGACTCTGTAAAAAGCATGGGCTATGGATACCTTGATTTGGACATTTAGCATCCAAAACTGTGAGGCAATTACATTCCTCTTGTTTAAGCCAACCAGTCTATGGTATTTATCTCAGCAGCCCTGGAAAACTAAGACAACTTGGCTCCCTCATTGTATACAGATCCAGGAGTAAAGAAGAAAACCTTGGGAAGACGTACACTGCACAGATGTGGATGGTCACTGATAGATGTAGGATCCCTGCTTTATTTTGAACAAAAAGAACAAGAACCTAGAAGGGCAGATAGATAAACACATGAGCTTACTGTGTAAGTTGGTCTCAGTCTCACAGAGGACTCTTGTCTTTGACCCAAACAGGAAATAGACACATACTTTTAACCAGTTAATTCTATATAAAAAATACTGATATCAGCCCAAGTGATATAAAGTTAGTGTTAACTTAGAAAACACTTCAATGATTTTATCACATTAATTTAAAGTGAAAAACCATATGGTTTCCTTAATAGATGCAAAAAAAACTTGATAAAATTCAATACTGATTCATGATGAAAATTTAAATAAAACAAAAGAAACAAACAAAAACAACTAGAAATAAAGGAGGAAGTTCCTTTATCTAGAACAGATGCTACCCGATATTATTCCTAATAGTGAAATGCTAGAAGCATTCTCTTTAATTCAGGAATAAAAAAAAGATAACCACTATAGTCATTTGCATCTACATTGTTGATAGCCAGTGCTGCAAGAAAATGAAATCACATATAAGCATTGAAAAGGTAGTAATAAAATAGTCACTAGTTACTGACAATGATTGTCTATATTAAAGTATATCCAATCTACTTAATATTTATTACTATAAATTCGGCAAGAGCACAAGATCAATAAGCATTAGCAACTAATTAGAAAATATAGTAATAATTAAGAACCCATTGCCAAAAGTAACAGAAATTCAAAAGATCAAGAGATATTTATCAATCAAGTAGTAAGACCTTAATGGAGAAAAATGTAAGGCTTTAGTGACACATGTAAAAGGATCTAAATAAAATTAAATGCAATCTACTACACTGAGCCAAAATTACCCCCATGCTCCAAAACATGCACGCACACTTGCATGTACCTGCACGCATACGCAGAGAGGACTCCAGCATCTGAAATTTCACCCAACACATACTCATTTTTTTGGACTGAATCATTTCTGATAAACCCTTTGTTAAAATGCAAATATATTTAGAAGTTAACAAATGAAGTCTTTCATTGTCACAAACTAAACTAGTATTTTATTGAGCCTAGTCTGCACAGCATAAAATTATATGAGGGAAATCTTGTTATGCTTTGGTAGTCTGCATATCAGCACACAGCAAACTGTGGTTCAGCAAAAAAAGTAATTAAGTATTGCTAAAGGTCCCACGGTTATCAGCTGGGATCTACTAAATCCAGGTCCCTGGAACAGCAAATCCCTTGCATTTTCCACTAAGGCATGCTGCCTCCTTCATCAGTGTAGTGGAGAACAGGGCAGGCCCTAAAAATTAGCATCGAGAAAAGCAATTTTGATGAGGAGTGAGAAATAGACCAAACCGAGAAGCCCCTTCCCCATGGGCGTTGTCTGCATCAGGAGTGGGCCCCAGATGAGGGGATACTGATAGGCAGGAGAAGGCTCTGCGAACAAGCTTGCCTCATAGTTTGTTTTCTGGCTGTCCCTATCGTCAAGCTTGTAAATTCTCACAGATTTGTCAGGCACAGTTCTTTCCGAGACCTTGGAGAGCAACTGCCTGCAGTTATGTTGACCCTCCTTGCTGTTCTGATGATTTGCACTTTCCCCATTTCACAACCCCAAGATCCTTCTTCCTTCCTAGCCTACTCTGAGGCCAAAATGTTATCTCCTTTTCTTGGGCTTTAGAAGCCCCACATGCAGCTTGCTAGGCCTATACTCTGAATTTGAGGACACAGCAGACACCCCTCTGAGAGTGGAAATTTAAAGAGCTATTGGTTGGTTCTGGTTCTGAGATTGGCATCAAAGTGCTGAATAAATAATGCAGCATTCTTAATTACAGAGCCAGGGCGATGCCAATTAGGGCTGCATTTCAGGGACTGCCCATTTCCATCTCTGCACCTGAGATGAAACTCAGCAGCTAATTTGCTGCACTTAATTTAATTTCATCAATTGGAGAAGTAAATTGCCAGTAAAACCTCATCTTTCAAAAAGGATTTGTTTTAACCTTTTATAAAGTGCTTGGGCAAAAGCATGGAGAAGGAAGTTCCTAAGTGATAGCTAACTTATCAAGGTCAAGAGAGGGATGCTTGAAAAAACTCTGCTCCAAGCACCAGCTGAACACTGTAGGCAAAATGAGGGGAAAATAGGGATTGGAAAGATTTTTTGAAGTCTTTAAAATAAAATACTTCAGCTTAGAATGGAAATCTATTGGGAAATTGAATGTTAGGTTTAGAACATCATATCAAAATGAGCTGGCATGAAAGGATTGGTCCTTTTAATGCATCCATCCATTCTGTCACCAAGTGTTTATTGAGCACCTACTATGTGCTGACTTCTAGATAGACGGGGCTGAAGTATATAGTCATGGGTGCTGCCTTCATGGAGCTTGCAACCTTGTTGGAGAGACAGTCATTAAACAAATATATGCATAGATAAGTACCAGATGTTCTTATAAAGGGAGGTTAGTGAGTGTAAGGGAACCACTAAGGTATGCAATAAGATGACATCACTTAGATTGTCAAGGTCAGGAGAGTGGCATTAGCTAGTAGAGAAGAGTGGGAAGATGCTGTGAAAAGATCAGGAGGCAGAAAAGATACTAACAGATCTAAAAGAAGGTGTGACCACCTGTGATCGTTAATTTCATGCGTTGATTTGGTATCCAGTTGTTTGGCCAAACTCTGGCCTATTTGTTGCTGTGAACATATTTTATAGATGGGATTTGCATCTACAGTCAGTTGATTGCATTTACAATGAACAAAAGAGATTGCCTTCAGCAATGTGAATATTCTCCTCATCCACTCAACCGGAGATCTTAAGAGCCAGAACTTTAAAGGGTTTCGGAAGTCAGAAAAATAATTTCTGTCTCATTTTCAATATTGACTCTGCCAGAATTTCCAGTCAATCCGTTTTATTGATTCGGTTTTATGAAGCAGAGTCACTTGCCTAAGGCCACAGAATCATTAATCCTTCTGTTTTAGTACTGGGGCTACCACAAGGCTCAGAGGAGAAAGAAACACATTTTCTTTTTGAGGGGAGGATGTGTCGAGGAGGAATGTTGATGGTGCAGGTGGGCTCACTGAAGCTTCTTCCAGACCCTTAATGGAGCCTCACTTGGCCCGAGGCTTTGTGCTCAGTACTGCAGGAGATCTCCTGATCCCCAGGAGATTCCTTTAGGAAGGCACCAGGGCAAGTTCGCAGTTATTCACTATCAAAGAATGCCACACACATCAAAAATGCCACATGCATCATAAGCAGTGGACTGAAAGGAGATCAAACCAGACGAGGCAGAGAGGAGGCTGTTGTAATAATGGAGAACTGCGAGAACCAGGAAACTAAGAAAAGTGAAGAAAACAGGGGCAGTAAAGAGAACATGGCTAAACTTTGATTGTTGATGGAGTGGGCAAAAGGGAGTGATAAGTTTGAGTTCTTTCCAAGGAGTTGAGCCTTGAGTGACTGACTAGGAGAGAGAAAACACAGTCCAAAGATAGAAGTTAAAGGAAAAACCAATGCATCTACATGATGAGGGTGGGCAGAGGGTTATGGACATTGGTGGGAGGTTAACTAATGCAAGCCCTGGGGTCTCCAGCCCTAGTGTTAACGGTGCCTCTTCAACAGTAGACCAGGCAGCCGTATGCCTGCCACCAGGTTCTCTACCTGTCATCCCTTAATGTGGACCTGGTCATTCTTTCACTCTTTCTGTGTCAAGATAAAAGTTATATTTAGTGACTGCTCCCAGGTCCAGATGGCCCCCAACTGACAACTAATTGCAGTGTGGGGGCACAGAGGGGAAGTTCAATATGCTTATGTGCTCCATGGACCGTGAGCCTCCCTCCACTATGATGCTTTGTGCCACTTAGTACTAAAACTCTTTTGTATGAGTCCAAGTCTTTCCAGCTAGGCTGAAGCTCACTGCAGGTGAGGACTGTCTCCCATGTCTTAGTTTCCCCAGCATTTAATATGGTTCCTGGCACTTGTCAACTGGAGCTCACAATGATCCCTGTAAAGGGCCTAATTTTTCTAGGTCGGTCACCCAGTATACTTGCTTGGAGGGTGGAGGCAAGGAGAAAATATAATATATAAATATTGTGCTTTGGGACAGAGAATTTTCACTCAGGAATGAATCTCGCTGATGGATCATCCAGCCAGACATCCTGATTATAGAGATGACAGAATTCAAGTCCCCAAGCCAAGGAGTTATCCAGGATGACAGAGCCAGGACTAAACATCTGGCATTCAAGACTCAAAATTTATTGTACTCCCTTCCCCCATAGACTTTAACACTGAAGTGTTCTTTCTAAGCATGTTCCTGCCTGACTTTCACTGTGATTTTCACCGTGATGTCTTAAGAAGACCGAAGTGTCTGAGGCAATTTCTGCCCCTGCCTCGACCTCCCTGGTATACCATACATATGTATTTATTCATAGGGTGGTGAATTAATGACTGCTTCCCAGCTGAAGAAAGCATGAGGCAAAGACCAGGTCTGAGCTATTTGCTTCTATATCTACACCTAGGGCAGTGTGCCTGGCTCATGGTAGACAATCAATAAATACAAGTTGCGTGATTAAATCAGTAAAAGAGTAAATGCTCTCCCTTCTCAATCTTTAATCCATGAATCTCTTTATGCTCCCAGAGAATTCCAAGTTCCTCTAACTCCTTTGTACATACTGCTCTCCATGGCCCCAATTTCTGTGTAAAGAACTGGTTAGACCCAGTGCTGGGAAATCTGCTGTGAATTGGATTAATTTAGGGCTTATTAATTTTGCTATTTTGTCAAGTGCAGTCAGAATTAAGCAGTTTGTTTTAACTCCAGGCTTTGTGAAGAAGCACACATTATTTAACAGGCAAAAATAAGACTAAGCCCTTCCTTGTAAATATTGCACGTTCATTTGCAAGCTGAAGATTAATACAATAATAACATCTTGGATAAGAAAAACAGTCAGTGAAATGCAAACCTTGCTGAGAGAAACTATCTTCCTTCTTGGAGAAGTCACAGGAGACTACAGAGGAAATTATATTTCTTAGCTCTGGGTTCTTTAGAGCATCAAAGCTTCTGAGACAGATTATGAATTGTGGAAAGTGTTAATGTACCTTATTATTCCATTTCTCTCTTATGAATTCTTTGGAATCAGTAAAGGTACTTACCAGTTAAGAATTACATTAGGCCACACTGCAATACCAGGAATCTCTTAGATTTCTGTAACACCTATCTTCATCAAGTTCTTTTAAAGCAGTCTTAGATGGTGGATAGGTTTCCTGCTGTGCGAGCCCAGTGAATCATTTAGGATATTTTTCTCCTGGTGAACTCACTGAGCTGTGGGTAAGATGGAGCTTATACAAGTTTTGCAAGTTTTCTGTATATTTAGCTTGCTATTCATATATTTTAAAGTCATATAACTCCTCCAAGTATGTGCCAAAAAAAAATGGCTGAGAGATAGGAGGAATAAACCCTCTTTGATAGAGGACTTGACTTAGTGTTTAGTTAAAGAAGAGGAGACAGGGAGAAAAGAAAGGTGAATAGCTATGCAAGATGAGAATGCAAACAAAAAGTCACAAGACAGTCCTTTGAACAACCAGTTACTGAAGGGTAACGCAGAGGGAGTGGTTGGCTCAGGGGAGGGGATTTCCCATTGGTACTGGCGTGTTCTGAGAAGAAAGGAGTTGACCCAGGAAGGGAAGAAATCTGATTGGCAGATACGAGATGAGGCTGTTCTGACAGTGTTGATTATGCATTTCTTTTAATGCTTGTCTGGTTCACATTTGTTCATGGGGATAATGATAAGATGAAATTTAAAGACCTATGGATATCATCAGATAAAGAAAATTGAAAGGCAGTGTTCTACCACTATCGTGATACTAGTTTGAGCTGTAGAGGCACCTGCTATGCAATGTTTTTGTACCTTAATTACTTTTTTAAACCTTACAGTCATAGAGGATCCTATAGCTGGAGTTCATAGAGGATCCTATAGCTAGAGTATTCTGTTGCTTTGTGATATAATCTTCCTTTGATCTCTTAATTATACTGGGGTCTTTTGATAAAACAACCTGTTCCAACATGAAACTTAACATAGAACAGGTCTTCCTTGAGCCCTGTGAATAATGTGTAGCTAACAGAATGTACAGAGGGCCCTTGTTGTAAAGCTGAACCACCTATAACAACTTGAACCCATTCATATATATTTGTGTTCTTTGGACAGACCCTACAAAAAGCCCACTTTTCTGAAACGCTGTCATGCTGGGTTTTATAGGAGATGTTATAGCCCCAAGTCAAGCTGATTCACTGGAACCATGAATATTCTCCACATGGGTACATGTAGGGGCAAAGAGAGGCATTTATTTGAATTGTACTATCCAAGAAAGCTGCCATGGGAAGTTAAAAAAGCAGGATAGTTTGGCTTAATTCCCCACTTATTTATTCAACATTTTGGGTTCCCTTTGCTTGAATATACAGTGGCTTTCTTAGAAGTTCACATTTAGAGAAACATAGCACATGTGATTCCTTTAAGAGATATATATATTTTTTCAAGTGCAATGTAAATACAGTGACCATACCAAGGACATTTTTGGTTCTGTTCTACTTCACTAAGGCAAGTCTCTTTGAACCAGTCTTATCCAGGTACGTTCCAACTTTGGTTTTCTTGTTTTGTTTCTCACCTCTGTGCCTGCCAGCATATCAGCCATTTCCTAAGAGTTAATAGAAAGCTTACAGTTAAATCTATCAGGAAACTTCTATGGCTTGATAAACATTCCTTTTCCACCCTAATTAATTTCAGCTCTAATTACTTTATTCTTTGAGTGAATCAAAACATCTAAATTTGTTCTTCCCAGTCTTTGTCTACCTTCAGATTCCTAAAAATATCTCAAAACATGCATAAACATAAGATTCTAAGAAGCAGGCTTTCTCCCTTAACCCTTAGCATTTTTCAACTTGAAAACCCCATTGCCAGAGAAACCTGATGCAAACATTCTCCCTCTAGCCAAAGAAATATTTTCCATATCTTTGTGATGTTACTTATTTAAAGTAGATTTCCTTATTTTGGTTTCAGATGACATTAATTGCACTATTTATTTATTTTCCCTTTGAGATTCTTGTTCATCTGCTCTTGCTATTTCTTGAATACATTTCCTCCTAGCAAGGAGGCCTAAATGATGAACAGAATCTTAACCTTTCCAGGTTTTTAGGCCTTGATATCTAAATTTTGTGTGTGCTGATTGCAATAGGCTTTTTAGTGGGAATAAAAAAGTTGCAAGCATCAGCTTTAAAAGAGAGGTATTTATGTCCAGGTCAGGGCTTACATGTCAATTTGTGAGTTTTAGGGAAATTTGTCAGTGGGCTAACTGGTTGGATTGCGCACTAGCAAAAAAAAGTAGCAAGAAAGCATTATAGCTACCTCTAGGATCTGCCTAAAACACTAAACAAGGTTTCAGTCTTCCTAGTCATAAATAAAGCACTCTCGGAAGCATGTAAGTAATGGTTGAAAGGACAGTGTGCCTTAGTGACAGAAACAGTGGCTGGGGAGTCAGTGCTAAACCCTGACTTACCACTAGCCTAGCCACTTCAACTTTGATTAGTCTTGACACCTTTCTAGGGCTTGGCTTCTTCTTTTGTAGAGGAGTTAAAGTCCTTTTCTACCTCTGATAAACAGTGATGTAATTCAAAGGTACTCTCCAGTAAAATGGAAGCATTGAATTCTGTTGGCGTTTCTCTTCCTTTGCATTATGGAAACCTAGAAGGCTTCAGCATACAGACAGGGGAGGTTCAGATACTGACATCTGGTTAGTTGTCCAGTCTTTGAGGTGGAGGGAGAATGCAGACAGCTAAAGTTTGTAAAGGTTTTGGCACTGCTCTTGTGCAGTCAAGGGAAGACAGGGTTGGGCAAGCATGAGGCCATAGAGAAAACCATCATGGTGGGCCATTTGTTGAGATTCTAAGTCAATGGTTGTTGATTAACCCATTGACAATGGGTGTTCTGAGTCCGTGGGAGGTTGAGAGGACCTCCTGGGGTTTCCAAATGGGCTTCATTAATGGTTGAATGAAAGCTTTTTTCTTTTTTTTTAAATTGGACTAATTGCTTTAATGTTTGGCAAAGTTAAACTGATTTATATGAATCCACCTTGTGGTCTTCTGTGGAAATTTTTTGCTGTACCCTGATGGCACTAGTATTTCTTACTCAACATATATGTATGCATTTGTATATTTTTCCCAGAACGATATCATGAATTATGTGAAATCCTGCCATAGTCTACAGCATGGGGGGAGTGGGAGGGTGTGCCCGTGGGTACCAAAAACCTGAACAATAAAGTCCTTCATTTACTAGATACTCAGCCCATCTCTCTACCTTCTTCTCAGCCTTGGCCCAGTGTCCTTTTTAATTGGGGGCCACATCCTTTTTGTCTTCTCCAAAAGTGTTATCTCTCTTAGAAGTTAAAGAGTTTGGGCTTGCTGGCAACTGCAGGTGAAGAGTTTGACACCTTCTGTTATTTTTGTTTCTCCTGAATCCAAGGCTTCAAAATGAAATGCCCTCTTGGCAGATCACCAGCTTCTGGCTGCTGAACACTGTGTCAGGTCCACAGAAAGGAATCAGTTTCTTGTCTTGAACCCTTCTTGCTCCTGCCTGAGGTTGGATTTATTTGTGACATGGCTACAGGTCTGTAATTCTTTATAAGTTAGGCAACACCTGTGAGATACTTGTCTTCATGGTTTTGTGGGTACAAATAACCTTGCAGTCAGAATCACTGGAATATAGGGCAGTACTGTTCGACCCACTTGTCCCGGGCCACCTAAAATATGAGCTCATACTTTGCCTTACATGTTCTTTCACTATGACTGAGAATTGGAAAGGAAGTTGGAATTCTTATATAGAGTGAGAGTGATCACTCTAGGAGATCATGTCCTATATGTGAGAAAATAAAATCATTTTCCATACATGATCATGCATATAAAAGTGCAGTGTGCCCCTTTTGGACTACTTTGCTATTTTCATTCATTCCCCTAGACGATATATTGTTGCGTTCTAACTTTTTATCTAATTGATGACATCTCAGTCTTAGGTTTTCTACAGTCTTCTTTCATGGGTGAAGTAGCATTAGAATAGAGCAGGAATTCTTTACTTTCCTATTATTTCCTAGATAGTCCTTACCTGGGGTGACCATATTTCTAGTTGCCTCCCCCCCCCAAAGTGTCCTGGTTTGGATGTTAAATGAATAGCCTTTACTCTCGATGCTAGGAACAACACTAGCATCAAGAAGTTCTGATTTCCTGGATCCAGAATGTGTGTTCTAGTTTGCTAATGCTGCCATTATGCAAAATACCAGAAATGGATTGGCTTTTATAAAAGGGGTTTTATTTGGTTAGAAAGTTACAGTCTTAAAGCCATAAAGTATCCAAGGTAAGACATCAACAATAGGGTACCCTCACTGAAGGATGGCCATTGGCATATGGAAAACCTCTGTTAGCTTGGAAGGCATGTGACTGGCATCTCCTTGCTCCCAGGTTGCATTTCAAAATGGCATTCTCCAAAATGTTGTTCTTGGAGCATTTTGTCCTCTCTTAGCTGCAGCTCCTCTTCAAAATGTCATTCTCAGTTGCTCTCCAAAATGTCACTTACAGCTGCTCTGTTCCTTCTATCTGTGAACTCTTTTATACAACTCCAGTGATCCAGTTAACACCCACCCTGAATGGGTGGGATAATACCTTCATGGAAATTATCCAGTCAAACATTCACTCAGTTGATTGAGTCACATCTCCATGGAAACAATCAATAGGTTCCAATCTAGTCAACACTAATACATCTGCCCCCACAAGATTGCATCAAAGATAATTGCATTTTGGAGGACATAATACATCCAAACTGGCACAAGATGGCATATGCTAATTTTTGACTCATGTATATCAGATATTCATGTTGATCACCAAATAAAACAACCTACCATAGCAAATATCCATAAACTGGTATAAAGGAAAGTCAGTAGTAGGTTAATTTTCTCCATTTTTCATAACTATCTTCTGCTTAGTATGGGGTATGGATAGTTGTGGTGATGAGGTAAGCTCATCTAGCAGAAGACCGTAAAAGGTCTTTGCAGTATGCTGAATGATGGCCTCCAAAAAGATATGTCCATGTCCTCATCCCTGGAACCTGTGAGTATTACCTTATGTGTCAAAACATGGGATTAGGTTAAGGATCTTGAAAGGAGACACTTCTCCTGGATCATCCAAGTAGGCTCTAAATGTAATCATATGTACTTTTATAAGAGAGGCAATGGGAGTTTTGGGACAGATACACAAAAGAGAAGGCAATCTGAAGACAGAGGCAGGGAGATGCAGCTACATTCCAAGGAATGCTGAGGCTACAAGAAGCTGGAAGAAGCAAAGAATAAGATTCTCCTCTAGAGCCTCTGGAGGGGTGTGGCCTTACTGGCATATTGGTTTCAGACCTCCAGAACTGTGAAAAAATGAATTTCTGCTGTTTTAAGCCACCCAAGTTGTAGTAATTTGTTATAGCAGCCCTAGGAAATGACCATAGTGTTGCACTATGTCCTTGAGATGTCACATCACTTATTCCCATGATGTTCGTGGGTGTTGGCTGGTCAAAAAAGTAGCCATGACCACTGTGGAAGCCTCAGTCTTGGCCACATCGATATCCTGAAATGAATTGTGTGAGACTGGCCTTTCCCAGTTTCTCCACTTAACTCTTCTCTCTACCCTATCCTCTCTCTCTTCCTTTTAACTTTCATACCCAGAGTTTACATGAAGGAAGCTACCTTTGCTCATTCTATTTTTTTTTCACTTTAGTGCATTTTTTATTGTGAACTTTAACATATATACATAACAGTGATAACTTTCAAAGTATGATTTAACAAGTAGTTAGAAAATTTCAAAGAATGTCATGGGTCACAGTTCCACAAATTCAGCTATTTCCGTTATTGTAAAATATGACATACATGTAGAAATGTACAGCTCAACAAGCAGTTATATAGGTATTTTCAAAAATTGTTATGGGTTATAGTTCCACAGTTTCAGTTCTTTCCTTATGATAAATATAGGGTATATACGGAAAGGTGAAGATTTGCAAAGCACAATTCAACAAGTAGCTATAGAGAAAATTTCAAGAATGTTATAGTTCTGCCGTGTCATTTACCTCTTTCAAGCTATTCCAGCTATCTAATATATATATTTATATGAAGTTTCAGTATTCATAGACCTTTGTTAAATCTTACCTTGTTTGTTGCTACCCCTTCCTCTCACTTAGTCTCCTTTCTCTAACTTCAGGGGTGTCTAGGCAGTGACCACCCTAACTTGTTCATATTGAAAGAGGGAGTCAACATTATGGGGAAGGGGATTACATCTGATTATTGTTCTTAAAGAGGCTGTTCCTTCTGTGTTTTAGTACTTGTCTGGCATAGGAACACTGTGGTGGATTTAAGTTTCTGAGAGATAAAACTTAGTGAATCTTTTATAGAATCTCATGTAGGGGACTAGGTATTTGGGTACTACTTTTGGTAAGGGCATGGCATACTGTGGCCATTTGGGATGTCTAGCTGGAGCTTGCATAAGAGAAATCTCCAGGATAGCCTCTCAACTCTATTTGGGATCTCTCAGCCACTGTGACCTCAGCTTGTTACCTTTCTTTTTTCCCACTTTTGGTCAAGTAGGAAGTTTCAATCCCTTGCTGCCAGGGCCAAGCTCATTCCTGGGAGTCATGTCCCTCCTGTGGGGAGAGGCATGGGGAAGTTAATGAATTTATTTGCCGAGTTGGGCTTAGAGAGAGAAAGGCCACATCTGAGCAACAAAAGATGTTCCCTGGAGGTGCCTCTTAGGCATAATTATAGGAAGACTCAGCCTCCCATTTACAGTTTCACAAGAGCAAGCTTCAAGTCGAAGGCTTGATTTATTAAGTAGTGCGTTTCTAATTTCACTTAATATATGTTCTATCCCAAGATAGGTGGTCAGTTTCTTATATTATCTTCACTTAGTTGTACAATCATCATCACTCTCAACTTTAAGCAATTATCATAACATAAAATATCCCAGAGCTCTTATCAGCTGCTAATTATTCATCCCTAGTGTTAGTGTAGTGTTGGTAAGATATTCCTATTAAATAAAGTCTATAATATGTAATGGGTGATTTTACCATATCCAGTTTTGTTGTTAACTCTCTGCACCAGTGTCATACCTTATAAGTATATCATGCTAACACTTATTTAGGTTTGCAGTGCTACTCTGTGGGTTACATGCCTTTAAACAACAATTTACAAACATGTTTGCCTTCAGTGCACCACTGATACTTAAAACCCCATTAATGAACCATAGTCACACCTGACCATTCCCATACCATTAAGTTCACCCTCATTATCACACCTGTACATATTAGATTATCATTGCCCCTTCATTTAGCTTCTGTCTTTCTCTAGTTCCCCTATATTCTACATTATGGAGACACTTATTTTATATTTTTCATGGAGTTCACATGAGTGGTAACATACAATATCTCTCCTTTTGTGTCTGGCTTATTTCACTCAGCATTAGGTTTTCAAGGTTCATCCATGTTGTCGTATGTTTCACAACCTCCTTACTTCTTACTGCTACATAGTATTCCATCGTATGTTTTTCCAATTTGCTAATGCTGCCATCACACAAAATATTAGAAATGGATTGGCTTTTCTGAAGGGGGTTTATTTGGCTACAGATTTACAGTTCTACCACCATACAAGTGTCCAAACTAAGGGAACAATAAGAGGATACCTTCACTCAAAGAAAGGCCGATGGCATCCGGAAAACCTCTGTCAGCTGGGAAGGCACGTGGTTGATGTCTGCTGATCCTTTGCTCCCGGGTTCTGGTTTCAAAATGGCTTTCTCTATAATGTCTCTGGGCTTGTGTCTCTTAGCTTCTCCAGAGTAAACTGTGGGCTAGCATCTCCAAACGTCTCCATGCGTCTCCATTGTCAGCAAGTGAGTGTCTCTCCAAAAGTCTATCTCAGCTGCTCTTGGGGCATTTTTGCCTCTCTGCTCTCTGTTTGAGCTCTCTTTAAAGGACTCCAGTGATCTAATTAAGACCCACCTGAATGGTCAGGGCCACATCTCCGTGGAAATATCTAATCAAAATGTTTCACCTACAGTTGGGTGGGACACATCTCCATGGAAACAACCTAATCCAAATATCCCAAAAGATTGGATAAAACATGGCTTTTGTGGGGACATAATATATCCAAATTGGCACATATGTATGTATCACATTTTGCTTTTCCACTCGTATGTTGAAAGACATTTGGATTGTTTCCATCTCTTGACAATTGTGAGCAATGCTGCTATGAATATCAGTGTTCAAATATCTGTTTGTGTAACTGCTTTCAGATCTTGTGGGTATATACTGAAAAGTGAAATTGCTGGATCATAGGGTAACTTAATATCTGGTTTCCTGAGGAACTGCCAAACTGTCCTCCACAGTGGCTGTACCATTATACAGTCCCACCAGCAATGAATAAGAGTTCCAATTTCTCCACATCCCCTCCAGCATTTGTAGTTTCCTGTTTGTTTAATGGCAGCCATTCTTATTGGTGTGAGATGATATCTCATTGTGGTCTTGATTTGCATTTCGCTAATCGCTAGAGAGGATGAACATTTTTTTCATGTTTTTTAGCCATTTGTATTTCCTCTTCAGAGAAATGTCTTTTCATATCATTTGCCAATTTTATAATTGAGCTGTTTGTACTATTGTCATTGATTTGTAGGATTTCTTTATAAATGCAAGATATCAGTCTCTTATCAGAAACATGGCTTTGAAATATTTTCTCCCATTGCATTGGCTACTTCTTCACCTTCTTGACAAATTCCTTTGATGTACAGAAGCTTTTGATTTTAAGGAGTTCCCATTTATCTATTTTTTCTTTCATTGCTTGGGCTTTGGGTGAAAGGTCTAAGAAGCAACTTCCTAATACTAGGTCTTGAAGATGTTTCCCTACATTATCTTCTAGGAGTTTTATGGTACTGTCTCTTATATTGAGGTGTTTGATCTACTTTGAGTTAATTTTTATATAGAGTGTGAGGTAGGAGTCTTCTTTCATTCTTTTGGATATGGATATCCAGTTCTCCCAGCCCCATTTGTTGAAGAGACTATTCTGTCCCAGTTCAGTGGATTTGGGGGCTTTATCAAAAATCAACTGACCATATATCCGGGGGTCTATTTCCAAATTCTCAATTTGATTCCATTGATCAATATGCCTGTCTTTATGCTAATACCATGCTGTTTTGACTACTGTGGTTTTATAGTAGGCTTGAGAGTCAGGAAGTGTGAGTCCTCCCAGTTCTTTTTTCTTTTTTATAATGTTTTTAGCAATTCAAGCACTCTTTCTCTTCCAAATAAATTTGATAACTAGCTTTTCCAAGTCTGCAAACTAGGTTGTTGGAATTTTGATTGGAATTGCATTGAATCTGTAGATCAGTTTAGGTAGTATTGACATTTCAACAATGTTTAGCCTTTCTGTCCATGAACACGTAGTATCTTTCCATCTCTTTAGGACCCCTTTTATTTCTTTTAGTAAATTTATGTAATTTTCTGTGTAGAGGTCTTCTACCTCCTTGGTTAAGTTTATTCCTAGGTACTTGAATTTTTTAGTTGCTATTTTGAATGGAATCTTTTTCTTGAGTGTCTCTTCAGTTAGGTCGTTTCTAGTGTATAGGAATATTACTGACTTATGTGCATTAATCTTGTATCCTGCCACTTTGCTGAATTTGTTCATTAGCTCGAGCAGCTGTGTCATTGATTCCTCAGGGTTTTCCAAATATAAGAGCATATCATCTGCAAATAATAACAGTTTTACTTCTTCCTTTCCAATTTGGATGGCTTTTATTCCTTTGTCTTGCCAAATTGCTCTGGCTAGAACTTCTAGCACAATGTTGAATAATAGTTGTGACTGTGGGCATCCTTGTCTCATTCCTGATCTTAGAGGGAAGGCTTTCAGTCTCTCACCATTGAGTCCATGCTGGCTGTGGGTTTTTCATATATGCCTTTTATCATATTGAAGAAGTTTCCTTCAATTCTTACCTTTTGAAGTGTTCTTATCTAAAGAGGATGCTGAATTTTGTTGAATGCTTTTTCAGCATCTATTGAGATGATCATTTGATTTTTCCCTTTTGATTTGTTAATATGTTGTATTACATTGATTGATTTTCTTATGTTGAACCACCCTTGCATGCCAGGAATGAACCCCACTTGGTCATGGTGTATGATTATTTGCAAGTATTTTGTTGAGAATTTTTGCATCTTTATTCACTAGGGAGATTGGCCTCTAATTTTCGTTTCTTGTAGCATCTTTATCTGGTTTTGGTATTAGATTGATGTTGGCTTCATAAAATGAGTTAAGTAGTATTAGATTTTTTTCAATTTTTGAAAGAGTTTGAGTAGGAATGGTGTCAGTTGTTTTTGAAAAGTTTGATAAAATTCCCCTGTGAAGCCATTTGGCCCTGGGCTTTTATTTGTAGGAAGCTTTTTGATGACTGATTGGCTCTCTTTACTTGTGATTGGTTTGTTGAGGGCTTCTGTTTCTTCTCTGGTCAGTCTAGGTTGTTCATGTGTTTCCAGGAAATTATGCATTTCCTCTATATTGTCTAGTTTGTTGCATTCAGTTGTTCTTAGTATCCTCTTACGATTTTTTAAAATTTCTTTGGTATCCGCAGTAATGTGTCCCATCTCATTTATTTTTTTTTTATTTGTGTCTTCTCTCTTTTTGATTTTGTCAGTCTAGCTAAGGGTCTGTCAATCTTGTTGATCTTCTTGAACCAACTTTTGGTTTTATTTGCTCTCTCTGTTGTTTTTGTTGTTGTTGTTGTTGTTCTCCATATCATTTATTTCTGATTTTATCCTTGTTATTTCTTTTCTTCTACTTGGTTTAGGAATAGTTTGCTGATCATTCTCTAGCTTCTTCAGTAGTTCCATTAGTTCTTTGATTTTAGCTCTTTTTTCCTTTTTAATGTGTGCATTTAGAGCTATAAATTTCCTCCTTAACACCACCTTTGCTGCATCCCATAAGTTTTGATATATTGTGTTCTTGTTTTCATTCGTCTCTAGATATTTAGCAATTTCTCTTGCAGTTTCCTCTTTGACCCACTGATTGTTTAGGAGTGTGTTGTTTAACCTCCATATATTTGTGAATGTTCTAGATCTTTGATGTTTATTGACTTCTAGTTGTATTCCATTGTATTCAGAGAATGTGTTTTGAATAATTTCAATCTTTTTAAATTTATTGAGGCTTGTTTTATGCCCCAGCATATGATCTATCCTGGAGAAAGCTCCATGAGCACTAGAGAAGAATGTGTATCCTGGTAATTTGGGATGTAATGCTCTCTATATGTCTGTTAAGTCTAATTCATTTACCACATTGTTTAGGTTCTCAATTTCCTTATTGGTCCTCTGTCTGGTTGTTCTGTCTATAGGAGAGAGTGGGGTACTGAAGTCTCCCACGATTATTATGGAAACATCTATCGCTTCCTTCAGTGTTGCCAATGTTTGTCTCATGTACTTTGGAGGCTCATTCCATTTTGGGTAATGGCTGAATTAGGAATAGGTCTGTAGAGGTGAGTTGATATCTCTTTTGCTAAGAGGATAGATGATGTGCTGACCCCAAGCATTCAGATGTCCAGGATCCAAGCTCCTGGCCCCCAGTTTCTTAGGGCCTTTTCAACCTACATACTGGATTTGTGTACAGCAGCAGCCAGCATGTCTCCTGGATTTCTTGTATGGCTGGAGTAGTTGAGTTGTGCTTACTGTAAAATGCCACGCTTGTTGTGCACCTGGAAAAACGTAATGAAGCATTCTGCAGACGTGCAGGGTGATGCTGTCATTTATCATTGCTGCCAACTCCTGGGCTTGAAAGCAGATGGTGAAACCCACGGCTCTCATACAGCACAGGTTGTGCTTGGGAGTTGATTCTACTTGTTTTCCTTTAGAAGCCCCTTTCTTTTTCTGGTGTTGTTCTTTGTCTTTCCACTGAAAGGTCTATTGACTCAGAAACATTTCAGGAATGTTTAATGTGTGTTTGCATGTGTAAAACTATCTTTGATCCAGAAGTCCACTTTTCTTAAGGGAAAAACAATGATTTTGGTTGACAAGACCCTCTCGAGTAACATTCAGTAGGGAAAGTAGGGAAAATTTAGATGCTTTCCAAGAACCTAGACATTTCTGTCATTTAAACAGCTTAATTTATGGGTCCCTAAAACATTTCCCTCTCAGTCAGACCCTTCTTCTATTTCCCCACTCCATTTCCCTTGCTATGAAAAGCACCTGAAAAAAAAGTGTGAATTCACTTTGGGCCAGTCGCACATAATGCTTTCATGTCACTTGCATGGCAACAGGTTGTCCCTTTTATTCTTCTCCAGATACAGGCTTGTCAAAGAGTGCTGAGCCCGTTGGTACTGCGCCACTCTGAGCCTGACAGCTCTCTCTCCCATCTTTCCCTTTCTCAGTGTGCCAGTTTGGATGTATTATGTCCCCCAAAACACCATGTTCTTTAATGCAGTCTTGTGGAAGCGGATGTATTGGTGTGGATTAGGTTGGAATCTTTGGATTAGGTTGTTTCCATGGAGATGTGACCCACCCAAATGTGGGTCATTCCTTTGATGAGATTATTTCCTTGGAGGTGTGGCCCCGCCCATTCAGCATGGGTATTGATTTAATCATTGGAATCTTATATAAGATCTCAGACAAAGGAGCTCACTGCTGCAGCTGAGACATTTTTGAAAATGCCATCTTGAAACGCAACATGGGAGCAAGCAGACACCAGCCATGAGCCTTCTCAGCTAACAGAGGTTTTCCAGACACCATCGATGTTCTTCAGTGAAGGTATCCAACTGTTGATGCCTTTGTTTGGACATTTGCATGGCCATAAGACTATAATTTTGTAACCAAATAAACCCCTTTTATAAAAGCCAATCCATTGGTATTTTTGCATAACAGCAACATTAGCAAACTAGAACACCCAGCATCACCATTACTTATAACTAAGTTTAAGTTCCTGGTAGATCTTCAGGAGCCACTTGGTGATAACTCCTTCTGGTGTCCTCAGAACACAAATGCAATTGCCAAGTGGGCTGGCAGCAAGCCTCCATTCAATTCAATACATGTGTATGTGTTATTTGGTTTTGTTTTGTTTTGAGGGTTAACTGTTAACAAGGAAATTAGAATTCCAGAGTCAGGATTTTCCTAAATGAAGGTGACATAGGATCTGAAGTCAGCTGGCCGTAGTCAGGTCTCTAGTGCTTTGGAAAAGCAACCCTTGGATAAAGCTACCCAGGTTCCCAGACACTGGAAGCAAAGGAGCTACGCATCAGCAGTCCCATGAGTACAGTTCTTATGAAAGAGAGAGATGTAGGAAATGAAAGAGCCTTTTATCATTTTGAGAACTTTTATTACTGTTGAGAAGCAAACCTTTTGCTCCTCCTAATGATTTTAGTAAGTACTAAGCTAACTGAATAGGCCCCTTTACCCCTTTATAGTACCTGAAATAAATCACCTGACTTTTAAGCCTCTCCAAAGAGGCTATGTAGATATGAAATTATATATATTAATAAAAACAAGGACAATTAAATGTTTTTATTTTCTAAAGGTGATTAGCTCATTTGTAAGTCTCACACAGGATGCAACCTGTGTGTTAGATTTCCCAGAAAACCAGACCCCAAAATTAGTTAGTCTAAAAATAGGATAGCATCCAGCCAATGGTCTAGAAAACCGAATACAACGTGGGATTGTGCTTCCAAAGGAAGTTATTGGTCTTCATATGGCATCCCAAGGGTTAATCAAATATCCATACCAGATGACTGACCAAAAAACATAGAGACCCTTTGAACTACTTTTACATTTATATAGAAAAATGGCACAGACTGCCAACTCACAGGCAGAAGAGCATATTGTCGAGTTGTTTGGCCAGCAATGGGGATCAATTTTCAATAAGCTCCTGAATTTTCCTCCCCATTCCAATCATGACCAGACGCACACATTTGTAAGAACATTCATATAGAGATTGTGGCCACAGGCCTTGAATCTACAAATATAGATTCTGTGACTTTGATCTGCCTCAACCATAACTATTTCTGCAGTTTACAATTGGGCAGCTCTATCTGTCCCATTACTCATCACCAATGTCTCTGTCTCTCCACTTGTTCTAAAAAATCACTGGTGGCTATAGTGGATGGTATTGTCCAAAGATGGTTGCAACAATATCTCCCATCCCACATGGTCTTCTTACGATGTGACTTTGACACTCTTCCTATTCAGTGTTGGAGTCAGTGTCCCCTTTCCTTGAACATGGATGGAACATTGTCATTGCTATCACCAAAAAAGTACAGTGGGAATAATGCTAGGTGTCTTCTAAGGATAGACCGTAAAAATACTATGCCCTCCTGTCTTGTTCTTTTGGGGCACTTGGTCCCATGCTATGAGGAAGGCCAAATTATCCTACACAGGAAACCACATGGAGAGGCCAAGTGTTGCTGCCAACAGCTGAGGTCCCAGCCAGTTGTCAGCAAAAGCCATCAGACACATGAATGAAGACACCTCCAGATGATGCTAGTCTCTAGCCTTCTATTCACTCCCTTTGAGTCTTCCCAGCTGTGGTCCCAGACATGGTAGAGAAGAGACATGCCATTCCTACTGTGTTCTGTCTGAATGTCTGACCCACAGAATCTGTGGGCAGAATCCAATGGCTGTTGTATACTATTAAAGTTTGGGGTGGTTTGTTATACAGCGACTGAATGCTGACAAAGCTTAGACTTGGTTTGCTAACAAACCCCAAAACAGAAAATCATATTCTATTCTGAGATAACACCTATTGCCCATGAAAAAAATCAGGTTACCACAAGTGTCAAGCTTGTGAGTCAACTGGATGAACTGTGTAAGCTGAAAGTGGCTCAAGATAAAGAGTTGGCCCTCTTGTGAAGACCAAATTTTTAAAGGCCAATAAAAGTCCATTTTATCCTTGTTTAAAGAAATTTCTGAATCCTGGGCCTCAAAAAATTGTATTCTCCTGGAGGAAAACCTTAAAAGAAAGGTGTTTCCTCCATGACTTATACAAATTTGAAGGCTCTTCTTGACCTTCAGGCTGTCCTCTCCTACTGCCCCGATTCCCCTTTGCCCATCATCAGAAGAGGTAACCTCTCGCTCAGATCCGTAGAACACCATTTACTAGGTTTTACATGAATTAAATGCTTCAAATGCCTTGGAGGCCTGAAATAACAGCCACAGCTTTATTGCTTAAATTATCCATAAGGAAGAACATCCACCCTTTCTGCCCCAGGCTGTCAATTCCCTCCTTTTGACTGAGCCACCCAACACAAACCTGTCTCCCTACACGTATCTGAAAAGGAAAATGAAAGTCTCTTTTCCCCTCCTTCCTCCATCCTCACATGAACAAAGTGCTGATATATGCCCCAAGGCTGTTCTTTTGTTCTTGTTTTCCTTTGTGGGAGCAAGGGTGGCTCCTTCGTGCCTCTCCAGGGGACCCCACACTATTCTTTCCACATCCAGGTAATGAGACCAGCCTCCCCTCAAACAGCCTGTCCCAAAGTCCACGCCTGTGAAGTCTGATGGGAAACACGCCCACATGCCCAGGTGCCCCTTATGAACCCAAACAAGGCAAAGGCCTCTTCAATTTCCTTTACTCATCAATTTGAGGGGAAAGACAATAAGTAATTTCCTCCCACATCAGGCCACAGGGAAATGCATCTTGTTCAGAGCTAGACGCTTGCTCCTGAGGGTGACAGTTTGATTCTAATCCCCAGGAGTCAGAGAAAGCAATCAAAGCAGGAAGCGAATACAAGGTCTTCAAACGGCCAGGCCACCAAACAGGGTCGCTCTTGGGATCAGCTCATCCTGGATGCCAGAGGGAAACATTTGATGAAATGTAGGATTTCAGTGGCAGCAGAAGAAACACCTGCATTATAGATTAAGTCCCCCTGGGGATAGCAGAAGAAATGTTCAAAGGCCAAAGGAAGTTTTCGGACAAAGAGAATAAAAAACTAAGCCGCAGTAAAACCACAAAGTACTAGCCGTGAAGCTGACCATTGATTACCAGTATCCTGTTTGAATTCAGCAAGTTCTTGATCAAGGGTTTGTTGATATTGTGCATGTTCTAGTCTAGTACAGTAGCAAAGATATTTTTTAAAGGTTTCGTATATTTTGTTGGCCATATTTGAGCATTTTCAGCCGCGTTTGGTTTACAGAAAGAGCATTAGGCTAGATGCCAGAAAATCCTGGTTCTAAAACAATTCTATTTGAAAGGGCCCATTAAGGGGAACCCTGATATTCACTGGTAGTCCTAGACCCACTGAGACCTCTCCACAGTTGGCTCAACCTCTGCATGCTATAGGAACTCACAGGTCTACATGCTGTAGAATTTCTCAGTTCCTCAAAAATTTTGTGAATTCTTGGGACAGCACAAGTGTTCTCAAGACACCTCTGACCTGGAGCACGTGTTGTCTCTTCTGAACCCTTTCAACCCAGAGATAAAACCCAGCCTCTTCCTCAATAGCTATACAAAATACCTACCTTCGTCAAGTGTAACTGGGGCGGAGAACACTGTGTATCACATAGCAAGTAGTGTAGAAACACACTTTGGGTTTCTCTACTCTGTAAAGTCTTCTAATAACTCTGCCTCCCCAAGAATCTTCCTGGGCCTCCTTCGTCACCTTCAGCTATTGTGCTCATCCTTCGGCTCACCCTTCCTTCCTCCCTCCTCTTTTCTTCTGCCCCCTACCCCACTCCCACTTTTCTCCTGCAGAGCATTTTAAGTATTTCTTTTGTTGTCAGGCTCTAGCAAACATAAGGTCTAGAAAAGGTTAGTTCTGTACATAACTGGAACAATGCTGCCGACTGGCAACATAATACAAGACTTAACCTCCTTATGGCAGCAATAGGAAAGACACTTTCGCCCTTGGCATTTTGGTTTCTCATCTTAAAGATGCCAGGATTGAACCACAGTCCCCCACAATGGCATTCTCCTCGAGCCCACTGGGGAGCCCAACATCGTGCATGTGGGAAAGAAATGTCAGCATATTGGCATCTGGGCTAATAAACAGACCTGCTAATTGTGTTTTACGTGAAATGTGAAATTCAAGGAAAACACCAGGGGATATTAGTGTTGCTGAGCAGAGTCCTGTGCCATTTTAAAAAAATATGTTCGAGAGGCGGGGCAAGATGGCAGACTGGTGAGCTGTATGTTTTAGTTACTCCTCCAGGAAAGTAGGTAAAAAGCCAGGAACTGCGTGGACTGGACACCACAGAGCAATCTGTCTTTGGGCATACTTCATACAACACTCATGAAAACGTGGAACTGCTGAGATCAGCGAAATCTGTAAGTTTTTGCGGCCAGGGGACCCGCGCCCCTCCCTGCCAGGCTCAGTCCCGGGGGAGGAGGGGCTGTCAGCTCCAGGAAGGAGAAGGGAGAATTGCAGTGGCTGCTCTTATCGGAAACTCATTCTACTGATTCAAACTCCAACCATAGATAGACTGAGACCAGACACCAGAGACTCTGAGAGCAGCCAGCCCAGCAGAGAGGAGACAGGCATAGAAAAAAAACAACACGAAAAACTCCAAAATAAAAGCAGAGGATTTTTGGAGTACTGGTGAACACAGAAAGGGGAAGGGCGGAGATCAGGCCCTGAGGCGCATATGCAAATCCCGAAGCAAGGCTGATCTCTCTGCCCTGTGCACCTTTCCTTAATGGCCCTGGTTGCTTTGTCTATTAGCATTTCAATAACCCATTAGATCTCTGAGGAGGGCCGTTTTTTTTTTTTTTTTTTTTTTTAAATCCTTTTTGCTTTTTCTAAAACAATTACTCTAAGAAGCTCAATACAGAAAGCTTCAAAGAATTGAAATTTGGGCACGTCAAGTCAAGAGCAGAACTAAGAGAGCTCTGAGACAAAAGGCAATAATCCAGTGGCTGAGAAAATTCACTAAACAACACAACTTCCCAAGAAAAGGGGGGTGTCCGCTCACAGCCACCATCCTGGTGGACAGGAAACACTCCTGCCCATCGCCAGCCCCATAGCCCAGAGCTGCCCCAGACAACCCAGTGTGACGGAAGTGCTTCAAATAACAGGCACACACCACAAAACTGGGCGTGGACATTAGCCTTCCCTGCAACCTCAGCTGAATGTCCCAGAGCTGGGAAGGAGGAGCAGTGTGAATTAACAGAGCCCCATTCAGCCATCATTTGAGCAGACTGGGAGCCTCCCAACACAGCCCAGCAGCCCAGAACTGCCCTGGGGGGACGGCACTCACCTGTGACATAGCACAGTCATCCCTCAACAGAGGACCCGGGGTGCACAGCCTGGAAGAGGGGCCCACTTGCAAGTCTCAGGAGCCATACGCCAATACCAAAGACTTGTGGGTCAGTGGCAGAGACAAACTGTGGCAGGACTGAACTGAAGGATTAGACTATTGCAGTAGCTTTAAAACTCTAGGATCATCAGGGAGATTTGATTGTTAGGGCCACCCCCCCTCCCCGACTGCCCAGAAACACGCCCCACATACAGGGCAGGCAACACCAACTACACACGCAAGCTTGGTACACCAATTGGGCCCCACAAGACTCACTCCCCCACTCACCAAAAAGGCTAAGCAGGGGAGATCTGGCTTGTGGAGAACAGGTGGCTCGTGGACGCCACCTGCTGGTTAGTTAGAGAAAGTGTACTCCACGAAGCTGTAGATCTGATAAATTAGAGATAAGGACTTCAACTGGTCTACAAACCCTAAAAGAACCCTATCAAGTTCAGCAAATGCCACGAGGCCAAAAACAACAGAAAATTATAAAGCATATGAAAAAACCAGACGATATGGATAACCCAAGCCCAAGCACCCAAATCAAAAGACCAGAAGAGACACACCTAGAGCAGCTACTCAAAGAACTAAAGATGAACAATGAGACCATAGTACGGGATATGAAGGAAATCAAGAAGACCCTAGAAGAGCATAAAGAAGACATTACAAGACTAAATAAAAAAATGGATGATCTTATGGAAATTAAAGAAACTGTTGACCAAATTAAAAAGATTCTGGACACTCATAGTACAAGACTAGAGGAAGTTGAACAACGAATCAGTGACCTGGAAGATGACAGAATGGAAAATGAAAGCATAAAAGAAAGAATGGGGAAAAAAATTGAAAAACTCGAAATGGACCTCAGGGATATGATAGATAATATGAAACGTCCGAATATAAGACTCATTGGTGTCCCAGAAGGGGAAGAAAAGGGTAAAGGTCTAGGAAGAGTATTCAAAGAAATTGTTGGGGAAAACTTCCCAAATCTTCTAAACAACATAAATACACAAATCATAAATGCTCAGCGAACTCCAAATAGAATAAATCCAAAAAAACCCACACCGAGACATATACTGATCACACTGTCAAACATAGAAGAGAAGGAGCAAGTTCTGAAAGCAGCAAGAGAAAAGCAATTCACCACATACAAAGGAAACAGCATAAGACTAAGTAGTGACTACTCAGCAGCCACCATGGAGGCGAGAAGGCAGTGGCACGATATATTTAAAATTCTGAGTGAGAGGAATTTCCAGCCAAGAATACTTTATCCAGCAAAGCTCTCCTTCAAATTTGAGGGAGAGCTTAAATTTTTCACAGACAAAGAAATGCTGAGAGAATTTGCTAACAAGAGACCTGCCCTACTGGAGATACTAAAGGGAGCCCTACAGACAGAGAAACAAAGACAGGACAGAGAGACTTGGAGAAAGGTTCAGTACTAAAGAGATTCGGTATGGGTACAATAAAGGATATTAATAGAGAGAGGGAAAAATATGGCAAACATAATCCAAAGGATAAGATGGCCGATTCAAGAAATGCCTTCACGGTTTTAACGTTGAATGTAAATGGATTAAACTCCCCAATTAAAAGATATAGATTCGCAGAATGGATCAAAAAAAATGAACCATCAATATGTTGCATACAAGAGACTCATCTTAGACACAGGGACACAAAGAAACTGAAAGTGAAAGGATGGAAAAAAATATTTCATGCAAGCTACAGCCAAAAGAAAGCAGGTGTAGCAATATTAATCTCAGACAAAATAGACTTCAAATGCAGGGATGTTTTGAGAGACAAAGAAGGCCACTACATACTAATAAAAGGGGCAATTCAGCAAGAAGAAATAACAATCGTAAATGTCTATGCACCCAATCAAGGTGCCACAAAATACATGAGAGAAACATTGGCAAAACTAAAGGAAGCAATTGATGTTTCCACAATAATTGTGGGAGACTTTAACACATCACTCTCTCCTATAGATAGATCAACCAGACAGAAGACCAATAAGGAAATTGAAAACCTAAACAATCTGATAAATGAATTAGATTTAACAGACATCTACAGGACATTACATCCCAAATCACCAGGATACACATACTTTTCTAGTGCTCACGGAACTTTCTCCAGAATAGATCATATGCTGGGACATAAAACAAGCCTCAATAAATTTAAAAAGATTGAAATTATTCAAAGCACATTCTCTGACCACAATGGAATACAATTAGAAGTCAATAACCATCAGAGACTTAGAAAATTCACAAATACCTGGAGGTTAAACAACACACTCCTAAACAATCAGTGGGTTAAAGAAGAAATAGCAAGAGAAATTGCTAAATATATAGAGACGAATGAAAATGAGAACACAACATACCAAAACCTATGGGATGCAGCAAAAGCAGTGCTAAGGGGGAAATTTATAGCACTAAACGCATATATTAAAAAGGAAGAAAGAGCCAAAATCAAAGAACTAATGGATCAACTGAAGAAGCTAGAAAATGAACAGCAAACCAATCCTAAACCAAGTAGAAGAAAAGAAATAACAAGGATTAAAGCAGAAATAAATGACATAGAGAACAAAAAAACAATAGAGAGGATAAATATCACCAAAAGTTGGTTCTTTGAGAAGATCAACAAGATTGACAAGCCCCTAGCTAGACTGACAAAATCAAAAAGAGAGAAGACCCATATAAACAAAATAATGAATGAAAAAGGTGACATAACTGCAGATCCTGAAGAAATTAAAAAAATTATAAGAGGATATTATGAACAACTGTGTGGCAACAAACTGGATAATGTAGAAGAAATGGACAATTTCCTGGAAACATATGAACAACCTAGACTGACCAGAGAAGAAATAGAAGACCTCAACCAACCCATCACAAGCAAAGAGATCCAATCAGTCATCAAAAATCTTCCCACAAATAAATGCCCAGGGCCAGATGGCTTCACAGGGGAATTCTACCAAACTTTCCAGAAAGAACTGACACCAATCTTACTCAAACTCTTTCAAAACATTGAAAAAAATGGAACACTACCTAACTCATTTTATGAAGCTAACATCAATCTAATACCAAAACCAGGCAAAGATGCTACAAAAAAGGAAAACTACCGGCCAATCTCCCTAATGAATATAGATGCAAAAATCCTCAACAAAATACTTGCAAATCGAATCCAAAGACACATTAAAAAAATCATACACCATGACCAAGTGGGGTTCATTCCAGGCATGCAAGGATGGTTCAACATAAGAAAAACAATCAATGTATTACAACACATTAAAAACTCGAAAGGGAAAAATCAATTGATCATCTCAATAGATGCTGAAAAAGCATTTGACAAAATCCAACATCCCTTTTTGATAAAAACACTTCAAAAGGTAGGAATTGAAGGAAACTTCCTCAACATGATAAAGAGCATATATTAAAAACCCACAGCCAGCATAGTACTCAATGGTGAGAGACTGAAAGCCTTCCCTCTAAGATCAGGAACAAGACAAGGATGCCCGCTGTCACCACTGTTATTCAACATTGTGCTGGAAGTGCTAGCCAGGGCAATCCGGCAAGACAAAGAAATAAAAGGCATCCAAATTGGAAAAGAAGAAGTAAAACTGTCATTGTTTGCAGATGATATGATCTTATATCTAGAAAACCCTGAGAAATCAACGATACACCTGCTAGAGCTAATAAACAAATTTAGCAAAGTAGCGGGATACAAGATTAATGCACATAAGTCAGTAATGTTTCTATATGCTAGAAATGAACAAACTGAAGAGACACTCAAGAAAAAGATACCATTTTCAATAGCAACTAAAAAAATCAAGTACCTAGGAATAAACTTAACCAAAGATGTAAAAGACCTATACAAAGAAAACTACATAACTCTACTAAAAGAAATAGAAGGGGACCTTAAAAGATGGAAAAATATTCCATGTTCATGGATAGGAAGGCTAAATGTCATTAAGATGTCAATTCTACCCAAACTCATCTACAGATTCAATGCAATCCCAATCAAAATTCCAACAACCTACTTTGCAGACTTGGAAAAGCTAGTTATCAAATTTATTTGGAAAGGGAAGATGCCTCGAATTGCTAAAGACACTCTAAAAAAGAAAAACGAAGTGGGAGGACTTACACTCCCTGACTTTGAAGCTTATTATAAAGCCACAGTTGCCAAAACAGCATGGTACTGGCACAAAGATAGACATATAGATCAATGGAATCGAATTGAGAATTCAGAGATAGACCCTCAGATCTATGGCCGACTGATCTTTGATAAGGCCCCTAAAGTCACCGAACTGAGCCATAATGGTCTTTTCAACAAATGGGGCTGGGAGAGTTGGATATCCATATCCAAAAGAATGAAAGAGGACCCCTACCTCACCCCCTACACAAAAATTAACTCAAAATGGACCAAAGATCTCAATATAAATGAAAGTACCATAAAACTCCTAGAAGATAATGTAGGAAAACATCTTCAAGACCTTGTATTAGGAGGCCACTTCCTAGACTTTACACCCAAAGCACAAGCAACAAAAGAGAAAATAGATAAATGGGAACTCCTCAAGCTTAGAAGTTTCTGCACCTCAAAGGAATTTCTCAAAAAGGTAAAGAGGCAGCCAACTCTATGGGAAAAAATTTTTGGAAACCATGTATCTGACAAAAGACTGATATCTTGCATATACAAAGAAATCCTACAACTCAATGACAATAGTACATACACCCCAATTATAAAATGGGCAAAAGATATGAAAAGACAGTTCTCTGAAGAGGAAATACAAATGGCCAAGAAACACATGAAAAAATGTTCAGCTTCACTAGCTATTAGAGAGATGCAAATTAAGACCACAATGAGATACCATCTAACACCGGTTAGAATGGCTGCCATTAAACAAACAGGAAACTACAAATGCTGGAGGGGATGTGGAGAAATTGGAACTCTTATTCATTGTTGGTGGGACTGTATAATGGTTCAGCCACTCTGGAAGTCAGTCTGGCAGTTCCTTAGAAAACTAGATATAGAGCTACCATTCGATCCAGCGATTGCCCTTCTCGGTATATACCCGGAAGATCGGAAAGCAGTGACACGAACAGATATCTGCACGCCAATGTTCATAGCAGCATTATTCACAATTGCCAAGAGATGGAAACAACCCAAATGTCCTTCAACAGATGAGTGGATAAATAAAATGTGGTATATACACACGATGGAATACTACGCGGCAGTAAGAAGGAACGATCTGGTGAAACATATGACAACATGGATGAACCTTGAAGACATAATGCTGAGCGAAATAAGCCAGGCACAAAAAGAGAAATATTACATGCTACCACTAATGTGAACTTTGAAAAATGTAAAACAAATGGTTTATAATGTAGAATGTAGGGGAACTAGCAGTAGAGAGCAATTAAGGAAGGGGGAACAATAATCCAAGAAGAACAGATAAGCTATTTAACGTTCTGGGGATGCCCAGAAATGACTATGGTCTGTTAATTTCTGATGGATGTAGTAGGAACAAGTTCACTGAAATGTTGCTATATTATGTAACTTTCTTGGGGTAAAGTAGGAACATGTTGGAAGTTAAGCAGTTATCTTAGGTTAGTTGTCTTTTTCTTACTCCCTTGCTATGGTCTCTTTGAAATGTTTTTTTATTGTATGTTTGTTTTCTTTTTAACTTTTTTTTTCATACAGTTGATTTGAAAAAAGAAGGGAAAGTTAAAAAAAAAAAAAAAAAAAAAAGATGTAGTGCCCCCTTGAGGAGCCTGTGGAGAATGCAGGGGTATTCGCCTACCCCACCTCCATGGTTGCTAACATGACCACAGACATAGGGGACTGGTGGTTTCATGGGTTGAGCCCTCTACCATAAGTTTTACCCTTGGGAAGACGGTTGCTGCAAAGGAGAGGCTAGGCCTCCCTGTATTTGTGCCTAAGAGTCTCCTCCTGAATGCTTCTTTGTTGCTCAGATGTGGCCCTCTCTCTCTGGCTAAGCCAACTTGAAAGGTGAAATCACTGCCCTCCCCCCTACGTGGGATCAGACACCCAGGGAAGTGAATCTCCCTGGCAACGTGGAATATGACTCCCGGGGAGGAATGTAGACCCGGCATCGTGGGATGGAGAACATCTTCTTGACCAAAAGGGGGATGTGAAAGGAAATGAAATAAGCTTCAGTGGCAGAGAGATTCCAAAACGAGCCGAGAGATCACTCTGGTGGGCACTCTTACGCACACTTTAGACAACCTTTTTTAGGTTCTAAAGAATTGGGGTAGCTGGTGGTGGATACCTGAAACTATTAAACTACAACCCAGAACCCATGAATCTCGAAGACAGTTGTATAAAAATGTAGCTTATGAGGGGTGACAGTGGGATTGGGAATGCCATAAGGACCAAACTCCACTTTGTCTAGTTTATGGATGGATGTGTAGAAAAGTAGGGGAAGCAAACAAACAGACAAAGGTACCTAGTGTTCTTTTTTACTTCAATTGCTCTTTTTCACTCTAATTATTATTCTTGTTATTTTTGTGTGTGTGCTAATGAAGGTGTCAGGGATTGATTTAGGTGATGAATGTACAACTATGTAATGGTACTGTAAACAATCGAAAGTACAATTTGTTTTGTAAAAAAAAAAAAAAAAAAAAAATGTTCATTCCTGCTCTGCCACTAATTATCTGTGAAACTTTGGGTAATTAGTTAACATATCTGAGCTTCATTTTTTCAATGTTGCATTTGTAACCTGCTGCGTTTAGTGTTGGTGATCTTTAAGGTAAACTGCAAACACTTTGGACAACTGTTTGGTGGAACATATTAAGGCTAAACCAGCACCCTAGAACTTAACGACTTCTACTAGGAGGTATAAACCCAACTAAAATGCATACATGTGCCCACCAAAGGGATGAGATGTATGGGAATGTTTACAGCACTGCTGTTCCTAATAGCCCTGTAATGGGTTGAAGGTGGCCCCCAAAAGTTATGTCTATGTCTTAATTGTCACAGCCTAGGAATGTGATCTCATATGGAAAAAGGGTATTTGCAGATGTAACTAACAATCTTGAGATGAAGAGATCTTCCTGGATTACCCATGTGTGCCCTAAATCCAATGACAAGTACCCTTGCAAGAGACAGCAGAGAAGGAGAAGAGGAAGGAGACAGTAAGACTATGTGAAGATGGAGGAAGGAATTGGAGTCATGCAGCCATAAGCCAAGGAACATCTGGGACCACCAGAAGCTGGAAAAGACATGGAAGAATTCTCCCATAAAGCCTTAAAGGGAGCATGGCTCTGCTGACACCCTAATTTTAGATTCTGGCTTCTAGAACTGCAAGAGAATAAACTTTTGCTGTTTTAAGCCATCAAGGTTGTGGTAGTTTATTATGGAAGCCCTAGGAAACTAATACAAGCCCCAAACTATCCACATGTTCACCAATAGCATCATGAATACATAAATGGTAGAATACACAATGGAACGCTTCACAGCAACAAAAAATAATAATAAACAATATGGATGAATCTCAGAAACATGAAGTTAAATTAAAGAAGTTAGACTTAAAAGATTGCATAGTGCATGATTTTGTTAATATACAGTTCAAAAACAGGACAAACTTTATCACTTCATAGATGTCAGAATTGGAGTTACTTTGGGCAGGGGCATTGCCTGGAGAGGGCAACCAGGGAGCCTAGCAGGTGCTGAGAAGTGTTCCATTTCATGATCCGGGTGGTTATTACAGGAGACACTGTGGAAAACAGTTTGGCGAGTCCTCAGAAAGTTAAGTATAGAATTACCACATGATCTGGCAATCCCATTTCTAGGTATATACCCCAAAGAATTGAAAGCAAATACTTGAACAGATATTTGCACACCAATGTTCATAGCAGCATTGTTCACAATTGCCAAAGGTGGAAGCAACCCAAGTGTCCACCAACAGATGAATGGATAAGCAAAATGTGATGTATATATACAATGGAGTAATTTTCAGCTGTAAAAAGAATGAAGTTCTGATGCATATTGCGACATGGATGAACTTTGAAGGCATCAGGTGGAGTGAAATAAGCCAGACACAAAAGGAAAAATATTGTATGATCTCAGTGATATGAAATAAGCAGAATATGCAAATTCATAAAGTCACAAACTAGTATACAGATTACTAGGGGCAGCTATGGATGGAGAATGGGGAGTTTATGTTTAATTGGTACAGACTGTCTGTTTGAGGTGATGGTAAAGTTTTGGCAATGGATGATGGTGATGGAGGCACCAGTGAATTATATATTTGAAAGTGGATAAAATGGGAAATTTTAGGGTATATATGTTACCAGAAAAAAAAAATCATAGAACTGTACAATGCAAAGAGTGAACCCTAATGCAAACTCTGGACTATAGTTAGTAGTATAATTATAATAATGTTTCATCAATTATAATAAAAGTATCACACTAATGAAAAATGTTAATACTAGGGAAAGCTATATGAGAGGCTGGTATATGGAAACTGTACTTTATGCATGATTTTTCTGTAAACTTACAACTGCTCTAATTAAATTAAAAACTGCACTGAGTTGTATATTTTATATCTGTGTATTTTATCTTGTGTTAATCTTCAAAATATTTTTTAAAACTATATAAATATATTTGATCTTAAAATATTTTAACAGAATTAAATATTTTGTTCAAATAAGCAGAGGACGTTCATCAGCGTTTCCAATATGCTTTTGTTTAGTATGGAGATAGGGTGATTGGCTATGATATTTATAGGAGGATCACTTCATAAATTTAAAGCAGTATTGTTGCATACTGATGTAGCTAAATTCACATATTCAATGACTGTCACAATAATATACTGTATAGCTATTTATATCTCAGATGTTCACATCTAAATATTACAAAAATTCCCTAGTGTGGACTCTACTTTGAAGGCATTTAATCTGAGCAAACTGGCCTGAGCTGTTTTGGATTCCCCAATCTGTTCATGATATTCACCTTGTAAGCCCATAAGCTCACCTCCTCTGGGGAGCCCCCCTGCTTGCAACTACATGTAATGCAGATGACTATATCTGCTTAGTGCTGATGATTTCATACTCAGTTTGTACTTTATTCATCTCAAGGATTTGTTTAGGTACTATTTTGTAAGAGTTCCTAATTTGTTTCCATATGTGCAAGATATTCAGCCTGTATAGATTTTAAGCATTTTTAAATATCTTAAGTATAGGGGCTTCCTTAGACACTGAGATGGAGAATTGTGTGCAAGTGATTTCTTAAGGAAATGCTCCTGGGAGAGAATGGTGAGGGAGGAGGGAAACAGGGTAGAGTAGGGAAGGAACCTGAGCAGGGGCGCAGATTCAGGCAAGTCCTGCTGAGGGCGTCTGCAGCCTGGGGTGCAAATTACAACTTAGAGTTTTCCAGGGAGCTGGGCTTTGGTATGCCCACACCATCAGTCTTTTGGCAGCCAGCCCCCCTGGGGGGTATAAGCTCTCAGATGCTCTGGCTCTCCATGCAGGTAAAGCAGCTCCAGTAGTTCATTAGACTCAAAAGCACACTAAAGCTTCAGGAGTGGTAAGCCTGAACAATAAAGACCTGGGTGGAGCACAAACCATGTCCACTGCAGGGCTTTACCCTGCATTACTCTGAGGTCCCTGCCCTCAGCTTTGGAGCAGTACCTGCTGGAGCCAGTACCACACCTGGAATGAAGTAAGCCTGCTGAGTTCCACCACAAAGCTGGACTTAAGTCTCCTTTACCCTCCAGTCTCTCAAAGCCTAGCAAAATCAGGGAGGGAGAGCGGATTGACAACTGGCAGGGCACAGAGTCCTCTATCAGGAACCCATCAGCACGCAGCCCCCTGCTCCCCTCTCCTTGTTTGGGAAGTAGTGCAGGGTGGTGGGTAAAGGCTCGCAAGCTGGAGGCAGTCTGCCTGGGTTTGAATCCCAGCCCATCTTGTAGTATCCATGACACCTAAGGCAAATTACTTAACCTCTCTGTATCACATGTTCCTCATCTCTGAAGCAGAAATAATAGTATCTACCTTCTGGGATTACTTTTTAGGATCCAATGAATTAATACACGGAAAGCACTTATGAAGGGGGCTGGCCCATGGTGAGCACTCAATGAAACCTTTTTAGCTGTGTATTATTACAGTCAGAGCAAGCATTCCTTCCAGCAACAAAGACATGAAATAGGCAGAGACATATTTACTGTGAAACTAATGAAGTATAAACTCCAGGGTATTTGTACCTCATGTAATTTTTATTAGTTATGTGGCATTATTATTCTTGTAGAGAACTCTCTAAATTGTGTAAACTTTAGGGCCTACAAAACCTGGATCCATCCCCTGGAAATGAACTATAATTTTCCTTATAAAACTATAGATTTTCTCTTGGAATCCTAAGCACAATGAAGGGAGTGGAGCAAAGAATTGCAGCCCAATGTGAATTCCTTTTGCACTAGGAAGGATGTTGCAAGATCACTATCTTTACCCATACTGTCTTCCTCATCAACTTCACTATCACCATCATCTACATAGTTATCATCACTATCAACTCCATCAGTACCATCATCTTCAGCAGCATCATTCTGTTCAGTTGCACCAACAAACATCATCATCATCTTCTACTTCATTTTCATGAGTTTCATGGCATTTATGCTCCATGGTCTCATTTATCCTCCCAACTTTTCTGAAAAACAAGAAAGGGGCTTGTGCTAAGGTCTTCATTCTTGAGGCAGATAAAGAGGGACATGGACAGGTTGATTTTCCTAGGAATGCATTCAGTCTTGCAAAATGGAGAGTATATGTGTCAAACCAGTGTTCAGATCCCCTGCCCAGATACCCTGACCTGGTACTAACAATAAGTGTAACTCTGGAGAAATCTATCTGTAAAAGGGGAGGAAATTAGGACCACATTACAGTGGGAAAAAAATGTAACTCAAGTGCTACTACTGTTCTTGCAACATTGACTAAACTTATCCCTACTTGGCCCCTTCCAAAGCATAGAAATTCTCATATCTTAACATAAAGGAGTTGTCTATAACAAAATAAATAATGTGAATAATGAGGTTCATGAGAGAGAAGAGGAAGCAAATATGTTAACCATGAGAGCTAATTCCATTTGGCTTTGAGTTCCCTGGAAGCCAGGAAAAAAATGAAAACCCAGAAAGGTTTCTAAAAAGGAAGAAGTACATAATTTTTCAATAGAAATGTGTTTACCTTGGCATTAAAAAGATATCTATCTTGTGAAATTTTATGTAAGATTTCCTTCTACCAGTTTCCAAAAAAAAAAAAAAATTACAAAAGAGGTTCCATATGATTGTTTCTTACATAGACCTTGGATCAGCTGGGGACTAAAATAAAACCCCATCCAGTCAAGGTGATTCTGCAGGGAACTAAGCAGATATAGTTCAAGGATGGGGCCTGACAGTGATAAAATTTAATCTAGGGACAGAATTAAATCTACATGGAAAAGGATTGGGAGCTTGTCCCTTAAACTTCCTTCTCTAAATGTCACTTCTCTCAGCTGCCTTTTCAATAAGAAATGAATAGTATGAGATGCAAGGTCAAAGAATAACTTTGACTGGAGGCTTATGTACAGGTAAACTTCTAAAGGAACAAAAGATGATAAAATCTTCATAGACTTTTGATAAGATATTTTCATTCCTATTTTACAGAGGAGGAAACTACGGCTCAGGTAATTAAGTAACTTGCCCAAGACTACACCACTAATAAGTAAAAACTGGATTCAGTCCCACATATAGCTCACCCTTTTCACTACACTATACTGCCTTGTAAATTTTGAAGAGCTGGTTTTTCATTTAGATATACAGACATGGCTTTGTGAAGACAAACATCTAGAACCTGCCATTACTTTCTTACTAAATTCATTTTCATTTTTTTTTTTACATCTGTGCAGGGCATTATCTTGTTTTTATCTAATTTGTAATAAAGTAAGTTTGATTGCTGTTTTTTAAGTTATCATAACTAGATGCCCAAATTAGGGTAACTGTGATTTCATTTATTATCAAAATATTCTTCACATGTTATGTTTGGTGTCTTCCTTTTATCCTTCCAGATCCACTCTGCTCTCTGCCCTGGAAGGCTGAGCAGAACTGGACAAAAATCAACATGTGAACAAGAAGTCATGAATTTCAAAGGTAGTAGTTTCAATGTTTTCCTGATCATGCTGTAGTAATGACTGAAGTCAGTTTTTCAAGAGTCCAAATTTGGCACTAGGATATGATAATCAAACGTGTTTTGAAAAATTATTGTAAAAACAGAATTCCTTGTTTCATATTATAGTAAAAATGCACTTAAAGTATTACAGGAAAAAATGATCAGAGACAAGAGCCTGCCTCTTTGGATGTCTCTGACCAGACGCACATGTTGAAATGTATTTTTAAAGTTCTCAAAATGAAAAGTAAAGCAGAATGCTTACAAGTGTAAAATGGGTATTTCTAGCTGTGGAAATGCGTAATGGAAAACGTAAATGGGTGGGGGGAATTGATGAAGTAGGCAGGAAAAGAGCAAATAGCCAAGCAAATACAGGGCATTTGCGTGGACAGAGCCAGGGAGAGGGAAGAGGAATTAAAAAGTCAAGCAAAAAAATAGTCACTTCCTACAGTGCGATCAATTTTGCCAGAAAAGAAAGGGAATGCATTTTTGGGGAATTGACCCCTGGAATACACTTCCTCGGTTAGTAAAATTCTCCCTGCATCTGAGGCTTAGAAATGTAACCTTGTCCTCAGTTAGCTGATCTTGCCTTTGTCAGTTATCCTCTCTGAGACACACTTCTTCTCCCTGTCCTTCAGGAAGAAGTCCATCTTCTTGGCTTGATTTGCGCTTTGCACCATCCTTGCCTCTCTGCCTTTCTTGTGGCCACACCTACAGACATGATCCGTTGTCCAGCCATAATCTGCTTATTGACAGTTCCATACATGTGTCACATGATGCACGAGCCTGTCCATCCTGCCTGGAAATCCCCCACCATCCCATCACCCCATCTACCTGGCTGATTCTTACTACTTCTTTAAGACCAACCAGTGACATCTTCTGCAGAAGTCTCCTTGATTAGCTGCTCTCATCCAGCCCCCATAGCCTCCTAGGTGTATTGTAGTATAGAAATTATCACATGGAATGTGTATCACCTATTCACATGTCTCTCTGTTCCATTATGCTGAACATTTCTTTTTCATTGTGTATCCAGTGCTTCTGGGAAACTGAGGTGGGGGCAGGGGTGGGGGCTGTATGTTAAAATAAACTGAAACTATGTATGTCAATGTGTTATTTGATTCAGTATATTCCTAAACTCTTCTTTAGTTCCACAGTTCTCAATTTTTGTCCTAGGGTTAATCAGTCAGGGTTCTCCAGAAAAACAGAGCCAAGAGCATGTATTCATTCATACAAACACACATATATTTAAAAGGATTTATTTTATGGATTTGGCTCATACAGTTATAGGGAGGCAGGTCAGAAATCAGTAGGGCAGGCTGGCAGACTGGCAACTCAGCCAGATGTGGATGTTGCAGTTTTGAGACAGAATTTCTTCTATTTTTGGAAACTTCAGTTTTTGCTCTTAAGGCTGTCAGCCTACTAGATGAAGCCCACACACATATTCGAGGGTATCTCTCTTTCTTAGAGTCAACTGATTGTAGATGTTAATCACATGTGCAAAATGCCTTCAAAGAAACTCCTAGATTATAGTGTTTGATTAAATAAGTGGACACCATAGCCTAACCAAGTTGACGCATGAGACTAACCATGACACAAGGGGTTTGCAGACATGATTTTGGATACCCGTCCCCGGGTATATTTGCAACATAGTGAAGTAAGTGTGGTGTCCAAATTGTACCCACAACACAACGAGTCACCAAGAGACCAAGGGATGTGTCATCCAACACCCCACTAACTTGTCAAAGCTCAGACTAGAATTCCCTTTTGATGAGGCTAAACTGTTTTAATTCATACAGGAGGTTTGATTTTTGTGGATGCCCATTTTTTATGGCTTTGGTTGGCTGAATCACCTGCTTTTCTCAGCTGCGTGCCTTTCACATGGCACGGTGGGCAGAGGGTCCAGTATTTGCCTCCCAGGAAACAGGTTTGCCTCTGTGGGATGCTATACCTCCTTTAAGATTCTGCATTTGGGGAGGGAGCCGGCTGGGTGCAGCAATCAGAGAGGGAATTCACGGCTGGTAGATGGAGATTTGTTGCATTTTGCATCCTCTGGTTTACAATGTCTTTGATTGCCAGTGCTGTCATTTCAGGTTTGACATATTTCTAAGGGGAACATCTGTGGCATGCAGAATTTCTTGTTCTGGCAGAAAACAGACAAGACACTGCTAATTTTTTTTTCAAAGCGCATGATACAGTTTGACATATACAATAACAGTTATGCTGCATCTAAACTTGAATTATTTCTCAATTTTATTTGACAACTAGCAGTTTCTCATCCTGTTGCTTTCACTTGTTTCTGTAACTCACACCTTTAGGTCCACCCTGGACTTCTGGAGCCATAGCTGAGGCCAAAATGATGGGTTCTTTTTCCTCATTTCTCCAAGGCTCTTGTCCTTTTAAAATATCACAGTCAGCCAAACAGAAAAGCCATAAAGGGTTGCCAGGACCCATCCTTCCCCAATCCTCCCTGTTTTTCCATAAGTGTCCTCCTTTTGACATTCCTTGTCACTGTCTCCATCTTGAAGCCTCCTGTGGTCTTCATGCTGTTCTAGTCTGTCCCAGGTTGTTCCAGACAGGAGGGAAGGCTTGACAGAGAAACAGGTCTGCACTAAGCCTTTGTCATTTTATGTTTTAATTGCTCCTCCGACCCCTCATACACAATGGCATTTGCTTAATGTAATTTATCTTTAATAGGAGTAATATCAAATGAGTCCCTAAGGGGAGTATCTCAGGCATCAATGATAGTTTGGGGAGTGACGCATTAGAAGCTTTTCCACATAAGAAAAGAAGCTGATAAGAGAAGCTGGTCCTTCCTTTTCTCACAGTTGCTGATGTGACAGCAGACTCTGAACTGGCTGTCTCGATATGGATTCTGGCTAATCCACCAAACACTTAAACACTTGGGCAAGGCAACTTAACTGCTCTTTCCACAGGTCTCTCAACTGTTTAAGAAGAGAGTATACAATGGCATATACATTGCTTACAGCTCTAAAATTCCTAGATGTGGTGAAGGAAAATATCTAGAAATTTATAGAAAATTTCACATACCTTGACATAGGGATGGAAACAAACTTAATGACAAGGTAACTCACTCTGAAATTGATTGCAGTGGGGGCATCCTATTTGCTTTACACCAAGTGAGTTGTAGATACAGCAAGATACAAAAGGAACACACTATGGGTCTTGTCGGAGAGAAGCAACAATTTTCCCACTATGCCTTTAGATGGTTTTAATTGTTATTCATTTTGGTCCACACTTAGTTGATTGTTTGACAGGATGTTCTTGGGAGAAAATAGTATCCCCCAAGGAGTTTGGGTTATGATGATGTTTATTTTGGTTTATAGGATATGTGCCCCCTTAGACCAGACACTAACCATCTTTACAGCTATGTAGGGTATTGGAAGCTGTGTGGCAGATTAGTGATGGCAACTAATTCTTTGACATTCCTCCCATGAAGGTGTGGGGTCTATGCCATCCCCTTCCCCTTGATGAGGGCAGTTTCTGGGACTCCTGTGACTGAAAGAATATGGCAGAAGACGTACTGCACCAGCCCATAAGAGGCTGGCAGCTTCCAATTCCTGATTCTTATAACATTGCCTCCAAGACTGTTCTTTCCAAGGGAAGCCAGCCACCAGGTAAGAAGCACAAGTGGGACCACTCCAAGACCACCAGGCTGTGAGAAGCCTAAGCCACATGGAGAGGCCCTGGAATATGAGGCACCCCATGGAAAGAGAAAGGCCGAGGAGCACCAGGACACAGACGTGTGGGTGAAGATGCCATCTTGAATATGGGCCCTCCAACCCCTGCTATTGCAGCTGATGCTCCGGGAATCAGAGAATATCCACCTAGCCAAACCCTTCCTGAATTCCCGACCCACAAGAGCATAAGCAAAATGAAGTATTTGCTTTAAGCCACCAGGTTTGGGGTAGTTTGTTTTGAAGAAAGAGGTAATTGGAATAAGCCATCAGGACCTCTGAGAAAGAAGACGGTTGTCTTTTTTATCCAAAAGTTGTGGGGTGGTGTTAAGTGTCAGATCCTGACCTTCTGTGGGACATCAGCAGCTGGTCCTGTGACTCAAGGCCTCTTTCAGTTGGGATCAACAGGACATCACTCCCTCTCGAAGTCAAATATTTGCCCCTGCTAATGAAGCGGTGGACACTGTCCGTTGCCAGTCATTTGGAAGGGCTTAATGGATCTAAAATTCCAGGTGGTGTGTATTCAGATAGAAATGTGGGTAACCTGTTTTGCTTGGTGTTGCAAAAGCATGAATCAGCAGGCCATCACTTAAGAACAGGATTTGGGAGTAGAAATAACTGATTCGGCATCTCAGATGTCCGTAGGTAACCTAGTCTGAGATGGCCCACATTGACATTGTTTTTTTTTTAAATTCAGTTTTGAGATATATTCACATACCATACAATCATTTTCTTCAGACTGTATAAATCTTTCACCTTTTACATTCTGTTTTGACATGCAGAACCTCATCACTAGACTTTGTTTTGGGGGGTAGAGAAATTTTAGCCACTTTGAGACTTTTCTCTGTTTTTAAAGTTCTTTCTAGGTTCCTCTTTCCTTTCTACTCATTTTTCAGGAGTAAATCCTTCCAGCTGCAAGATTTTGGTATTTAAAATTTTTTAATTTGTTCACTTTTTTTTTTTTTTTTTTTTTTTTTTTTTTACTTTTTGGTTCTCGTTTTCTTGATAAACTTTTTTAGAAAAGTTGTAGATTTACAGAATTACTGCAGAGATAGTACAGAGAGTTCCTGTATACCCCATACCTGGTTTCCCCTATTATTAACATCTTAAGTTAGTATGGTACATTTGTCACAATTATGAACTGATATCGATACTTATTAACTAAAACTCTAGAGTTTATTTAGATTTTCTTAGTTTTTACCTTAAAGTCCTTTTTCTGTCCCAGGGTCCCATCCAGGACACCTTATTACATTTAGTCACCATGTCTCCTTAGGCTCCTCTTGTTTGTGATATTCCTCAGACTTCCCTTGTTTTTGATGACCTTGACAGTGTTGAGAAGTACTGGTCAGGGGTTTTGTAAACTGGCCCTCTATTGGGATTTTTCTGGGTTTTTTTTTTTTTTTTTTCATGATTAAACTTGGGTAATGTGTTTGGGGGAGGAAAAATCCAGAGATAAAATGCCATTCTCATCATATATCAAGGGTGCATGCTATTAATGTCATTTATCACTGTTGATCTTTACCTTGAACACCTGGCTTGAAGTAGTATTTATCAGGTTTCTCCACTGGAAAGTCACTTTTTTTTTTTTTCTCTTTCCATACTGTACTCTTTGGAAGAAGGTCACTATGTGCAGCCCACACTTACAGAGTGGGGAATCATGCTCTATCACTTATTTATTAATTCCATCATTTATTTATATCAGTATGGTCTCATGGACACTAATTTCATTCTTTCAGGTTAAAATCCGGTTCTACTTTATTAATTTTGTTGCTCGTCTTGTTCCGGATTTGGTCATTGGAAACTTTTCCTTTTGTCTCCTTTGTCCCTTTGCCATACTCCCATCATTGTAGGATTTTTGGTTTTTGTTACTTTTTAAATTTTTTATTAGAGAAGATTTGGGTTTACAGAACACTCATGCATAAAATATATTTTTTAATTTTTTATTAGGGAAGTTTATGTTTTTATTTTTATTTCTGAGCAATTCCTTACTTTCTCCATTACAAGATACTTCAGGCTCCTCTTGTGTATATCCAACACCAGTCCTATAATCAGCCATTTCTCCAAGGAGTCTTGGTCCTTTTTATTGAAGAATGGTATTAGAAACCAAGATCTAGGTATGTTTATTGCTACTGGGGTGTCACTGCTTCTAGACCCCTCATGTGACAGAGAAAGGAGATATATGTGTTTATAGTAACCCCTGTATATCCATAAATATTTCTGTATGTCATTGTCTGTATCTTTGTTAAGCTAAACATGAGTTCATACTGATGTCCAATGCTAATCCTTTACCGCATGGATCATTTTGGCCTTTTCTCCTGGTTTATCTATGACCTCCAACACAACAGTGAGAAACGTGGCTCCTAACATTTGCCATGCATTTACTGATTTGTTCAATTCCAGTATACATGCATAGTGGTTCCAGAATTGTTAAGCCATACCTCCATGAGAAAAAAATTTATCAACTAGTGTACAGTGCTTGTGTACAGTTCCTTTTACTTTTAGTCTTATGGGCTCCATTCATTTCCTAAATTACTTAAGACAGCACCATTTTACCCCACTCCTTTACTGAAATTCTTTTATACATTTGTATTTGGATTCTTTTGTAACATTCTTCATTCCATCCTGGGATCCCCTGAACTTCCAAATAATATTTTAAATTTTTGCATACATTAAGGTTCACACTTTGTGCTTTAAAGTTCTATGGGTTTTGTTAAATGCTTAATATCTTCTTTTTACCATTACAGTATCATACAGAATAATTTTGCTGTCCTAAAAAAAAAAGAAAAACCCTGTGCTTCACCTATTCAGTATAATGGGGTATTGAAATCTTCTACTATAATAGTAGATTTGTCTGTTTCTCCTTTAGTTCCATCAGGTTTTGCTTCATGTATTTTGATGCTCTGTTATGTACATTCACATTTAGGATTGTTATATCTTCCTTGAGAATTGACCCATTTATGCTTATGTAGTGCCCTAGTTTATCCTTGAAATTTTTCCTTGTTCTTAGGTCTGCTTTGTCTGAAATTAATGTAGCTGTTTCAGCTTTCTCTTTTTTAAAAAATCCACTTTTATTGAGATATATTCACATACCATACAGTCATCTGTGGTGTACAACCAACTGTTCACAGTACCATTATATAGTTGTACATTCATCACCCCAATCAATTTTGGAACATTTTCCTTACACCAAAAAGAATAAAAATAAGAATAAAAAACAAAAGTAAAAAAGAACATCCAAATCATTCCAACCCCCCATCCCATGCTATTTTTCATTTAGTTTTCGTTCCCATTTTTCTACTCATCCATCCATTCGCTGGATAAAGGGAGTGTGTTTCAACTTTCTCTTGATTAGTGTCAGCCTGATATATTGTTTTCCATCCCTTTATATTTAACTTATTGGTGTCTTTATATTCAAAGTGGGTTTCATGTAGACTATATATATATGTGTGTATATACATATCTTATTTTTTAATCTACTTTAACAATCTCTGTATTTTAGATGGTGTATTTAGACCATTATTTTTAAAAGGATATCGATTTTTTGGATAAATAGCAACCATGTTTATAACTATTCTACTTGTTGCCAGAGGCTCCTTTTTCTGCCTTCTCTGGTTTTAATTGATTTCATATTATTTCCCTTCTTAGTGTATCAATTAAATTTATTTTTTTAAAATTTTAGTGGTTGCTCCAGAGTTTACGTTTTAAGCTAATCTAAGTCCACCTTCAAGTAACACTATTCTGCTCCGCAAGTAGTGCAGGTGCCTTATAAGAGAGAATTCCTCGTTCTTTCCTCCCATCCGTCATGGCATTGCTGTTATTCATTTCACATATGCATATGCCTATAATCCCTCCATGTATTCTTACTATTATTACTTTGTACAACCAGTAATCTAAAAAATTATTTTAATTTCATTTTTCCTTTTCTGACACTCTTCCTTTCTTTATGTAGATCCAAGTTTCTGACTTATACAGTTTTCCTTCTCATCGAAGTTCTTTTGACATTTCTTGCAGCGCATGTCTGCTGGGGATGATTGCCTCAGTTTTTGTTTTTCTGAGAAAGTCTTTATTTCTACTTCACTTTTGAAGGCTCATTTCGCTGGACATAGAATTATAGGTCGCTGCAGTTGTTTGCTTTCAGAATTTTAAATATTTCACTCTACTCTCTTAGTTTTCCAGCTAGATGTCTATTCTAATTCTCATCCTTGTTCTTCAATTGGTTGGGTGGTATTTTTGTCTGGTTTCTTTCAAGATTCTTTATCTTTGCAGTTTGGAAATGTTTGAGGATGATATGCCTAGGTTCAGGGGCAAAGTTTTGGTTTGGTGTTTTGTTTTGTTTTTTTTGTTTTTTGTTTTAGTATTTATTCTGCTTGGTGATCTCTGGGATCTGTGATTTGGTATCTGTCATTAATTTCAGAAAGTTCTCAGCTATTATTCAAATGTTTCTTCTGCTCTGTGCTCTCTTTTCTTTCTGATATTTAAATCACACATATGTTATATCTTTTGAAATCATCCCACAGTTCTTGGTTGTTCTGTTCTGTCTTTATCATTCTTTTTTCTCTTTGCACTTCAGATTGGGAAGTTTGTATTGACCTATCTTCAAGCTCACCGGTTCTTTCCTCAGCCATGTTGAATTTACCAGTGAGCCCAGCAAATGTGTGATTCATTTCTGTTCCAGCATGGCTTTTATATTTATTTCAAGGATTTCCTTTTGAATCTTTCTCAGAATTTCCATCTCTCCGCTTACACTATCAATCTGTTCTTCCATGTTGTATTCTTTTTCCATTAGAACCATTAGCATAATCCTAGTTAATCATGGTTTTTTAAAATTCCCATGTTCCAGTGTTCATGTCACATCTGAGTTTCATTCTGATGCTTGTTTCCTCTTTTCAGGCTGTTTTTCTCTTGCCTTTTGTCATATCTTCTAAATTTTTGTTGAAATAGGAATTAAGGTAAACAGGCCTCTAGTGGAGAATTTATTTGAATCTGGTTAAGAGTTGGGCTTTGTTATGTTTTCTCTAGCTGTAAGGACAGAGACTTCAAATTCCTCTCGTTTCTTTGTTTTTGTACCCCCTCTTGACCTTGGGCTTCTCAAAGTACCCTTCCTCAGAGAAAGTCTGTATCTTGCAGCCCTTGCAGCCGTGATCCACTGTGAGTATGCTGGAGTCCTGTTGGTGTGGTGGGAAGGTGTGGGGAGAAGCCACCTTCCACCATCCCATTAAGTCTCAGTCTTTTAATGGGCCTGGGCCTCTGGCCCATGATGTTCACAAAGGTTTCTCTTGTCTAACTTCCCCCTTAGGTGAGATGGGAAGATGGCGGAATGCCTTCCACAGTCGGGCCAAGGCTCTGGTTGAGCCTTTCCCCTGGGGAAGGAGGCCTGTGCTATGGAGAAGGCCCTGGGTGAATTTCAGGAGGAATGCTCTTCCCCTCCCCCACCAGAGCCCAGAGGGGATCTTTTCTCAGGTCTTCACCATGAGAAACTTGTGGGGTTCCTGGAGGTAAAGCCCACAAAAGCACGAGGGCCCCCTAAGACTGCAGGAGTTTCTCCCTCTCATACTAGTCCACACTCAGACTCCAGCAGTTTCTCGAAATTACCATTTTAGTGTCCTACCAGTTTAGGGCTCCAGTGGCTTCTGCTCCAGGTATGCAGATCTCAGCTGTGACTCCCAGGATTTGCCTTTCTCCAGATTTCAGGTGGCCAATTTGCCCTACGAACTCAATCCTTTTATGGGTCCAAGAAAAGTCACTGATTTTCAATTTGTCCAGCTTTTTCCTGTTGTCAGGATGGGAGTGATGACCTCTAAGCTCTTTAATGTCATAGGTTTTAGATTCTGTAGAGATGGTCCTACTCAGGCAAAGTCTGAGCTGTGCTTTCTGGGTGAGGTTCTCTTAAACTAAAATGAGCTAAGAGTTTCTCAAAACCAAGATTTTTAAATGTAGTATCAATATACAAAGTTACAGTGTCAACCAATAAGAGAAACTGTACCCAAAACTTTATTAACAATTTCTTCTGATCTCTAAAGCAGATATTATTCAGAAACTATTTTGGAAATTTAGTAAGGAAATTATGATATTTTTATAAAGATTTATGGATGTATAACCAATTGAAAAACTTAATGTTCTCAGGTAGAACATCCTTTCAAGAGAAAGTTTTGTTCTTCATCAAATCCTGATTGCAATTTCACTTGAGGAAAGCCATAGGAATCCTCTAAATTAAATGGCATTCAGTGGGTTTACCAGGTTATTTTTTAAAGGTACAGTTACGAAAGAAAAAAATAATATACTTATACATATGGAGGATTGTCCCCCTTCTTTAATTGTCTTTATTTAGTTTTGTTATGCCTGTAGTTGTTATTGTACTGAATACTAGAAAAATAATGATGTGGAAACAGAAGATGGTAAACAGTAGGCTTTTCCATTTCAGAAAATTTTCCTGTTTAGGGGGACCTTCTTATGAGGTAGGCACTTGTGGTAGGTTGGATTATTTACCCTGTTTTAGATATGTTCTAAGGAAGGTTCACACTGCATTCCTGTGGGTGTGAACCTATTGAAAAAGAACCTCTTGGAGATGTTATTTTTAGTTAAGGTGTGGCCCAAATGAATGATGGTGGGCCTTAATCCAGATTACCAAACTACTGGGAGGAGAGAAAATTACAGGCAGTTCAGGAGGAACCTGGAAGAGAAAGGAGAGAACATTGCCATGTAATGACAAAGCCAAGGAACCCTGAGGATGGCTGCAAGCCAGCACCGGAACGCCTCTGAGCTGAGAGGAAGCAAGTCTTCTAGCCTCCAAAGCTGTGAGACAATAAATTCCCTTTGCTTAAGCCAACTCATGGTTTTTGTCATAGCAGCCTGGAAAACTAAGATAGCAGCTTAAAATTATTCTATATATATACATGAAAGGAGGTGCTGGGAATTTCCTTGTGAGCAGTCCCAGAATACCTTGTTGACTTAACCCACCGAGAGATAAAGTGAAGAATGAAGTATGGGAATTGATATTTTATTTTCTGGTCTACTCATGGGATTTTGGCCACTGACAAATTAGAACGTTTCATGAGTAGAGTAACTTATTTTTAATGCATTTTTTATTATGAACTTTAACACATGTACATAACAGTGATAACTTTCAAAGTATGATTTAATGAGCAGTTAGCAAACAAATTTCAAAGTAATTTCAGCTATTTCTGTTATTGTAAAATGTAACATACATACAGAAAGGTGTTAACTTTCGATGTACAGCTCGATAAGCAGTTACATTGGTAATTCCAAAAATTGTTATGGGTTACAATTCCACAGTTTCAGTTCTTTCCTTATTATGCAATATATGGTATATACAGAAAGGTGAAGACTTTGAAAGCACAGTTCAATGAGTAGCTATAGAGCACATTTCAAAGGATGTTATAGGTTACAGTTCCACTATGTCATTTACCTCCTTCCAGCTACTCCAACACCCCAGCATCTAAATATATATATATATATATAAAGTTTTAGTATTCATAGAACTTTGTTAAATCTTATCTTGTTTGTTGCTACCCCTTCCTCTCAATTTCTTTCTCCATCTTCAGGGGTGTCTAGGCAGTGAGCACCCTGACTTGTTCATATTGAAATGGGGTGTTGACAGTATGGAGAAGGGGGCTTCATCTGATTGTTGTTCTTAAAGAGGCTATTGCCTCTGGGTTTTAGGGCTTGACTGGCATAGGAACACTCTGGTGGATTTAAGTTTCTGAACGATAAAACTTAGTGAGTGCTTCTTTTATGGAATCTCAGGTAGGGACCTAGGTATTTGGGAACTACTTTTGGTAAGGGCATGGCATACTGTGGCCATCTGGGATGTCTAGCTGGAGCTTGCATAAGAGAAACCTCCAGGATGGCCTCTCGACTCTATTTGGGATCTCTCAGCCACTGGGACCTCAGCTTGTTACCTTTCTTTTTTTCCCATTTTTGGTTAAGAATGCATTTTCAATCCATCACTACCAGGGCCAGGCTCATTCCAGGGAGTCATATCCCACGTTGCCAGAGAGATTCATTCCCCTGGGAGTCATGTCCCTCTTGGGGTGCAGGTGGGGGGTGGGGTTAATGAATTTATTTGCCAAGTTGGGCTTAAAGAGAAAAAGGCGACATCTGAGCATCGAAAGAAGTTCTTTTGAGGTACCTCTCAGGCATAATTATAGGAAGGCTCAGCCTCCCATTTTACAACCCTAAATTTCATAAGAACAAGCCTCCAGTTGAGGACCTGATTTATTAAGAAGTCGGTTCCTAATTTCACTTAATATATATTCTATTTCAAGATAAAATGGTCAGTTTCTTACATTGTCTTCACTTAATTTTACAGTCATCATCACTCTCAACTTTAAATAATTATCATAACATAATACATCCCAGAGCTCTTATCAGCTGCTAATTATTCATCCCCGGTATTAGTGAGTGTTGGTAAGATATTCCTATTAAATATAGTCTTTAATATATGATGAGTAGTTTTTCCATATACCATTCTGTTGTTAACCCTCTACACCAGTGTCATGCCTTGTAAGTATATCATACTAAGACTTATTTAGGTTTGTGGTGCTACTCTGTGGGTTACATGCCTTTAAACAACCATTTACAAACATGTTTGCCTTCAAAGCTTCACTGATAACTTATAATCCCACTAATGAGCCATAGTCACATCTGACCATTCCCATACCATTAAGTTCACCCTCATTATCATGTCTGTATGTATTAGGTTATCATTCCTTCTTCACCAACTTCTGTCTATCTCTAGGTCCCCTATATTCTACATTATAAGACACTTATTTTACATTTTTCACAGAATTCACATTAGTGGTAACATACCATATCTCTCCTTTTCTGTCTGAATTATTTTGCTCAGCATTATGTCTTCAAGGTTCATCCATGTTGTCATATGTTTCACAACTTTGTTCCTTCTTACTGCTGCATAGTATTCCATCGTGTGTATATATATACCGCATTTTGTTTATCCAATGAGTAGAATAACTTACTTTTTAAATCTCAGCAGAAATAGAAATTTTAAAAAAAACCAAAAGGTAGTCTTTGGGAAGTAAACTTTGGGAAAAGCACTCCATGGAGTGTGGGGTTGTGTTCCCAGCCCATATCAACTCACCCATGTACCACCTCCTTCTGGCATCTTATCTTTGCCTTCCACACTTCACACCTCTTGATTTCCCTTGTTATACTCTGAGACATGTGGCATTACCTGAGTGAAATGTACTCTGGAATGTAACCATTTTCGATCTAGAGATACAGTATGCCTTATTCATTTCTCAAGAGAGAAAGCTAAAGCTTTGTAGGAGTTAAATGACCCACCGAAGCTCACACAGCTAGAGCTCACCCAGGCCTAACATCATTTCTTCTCACTGCTATGTTTCCTTTGTAAAAGCAAACCAACTACAAGATGAGGACATTGAACGGTTCCACATGGACTTGCCTGATTCCCTAGTTTTGTTATGTTGGCAAAGGAAGGGGTTTGAGGGAGGCTTGAGTCACTTTTCATTTCAGTGTGTTCTCTTCAGTTAAGCTGTCCTTTGAATCATGTGTTGTTTTTCCTTTGGGTCTTTAATTGCCTTTGCACTGAACATAAAAATAACCCAAGTTCTTAACATTCGTATTCGCAGCGAGAACACTTGATTATACATCTCTTCATGAGCCCTATCAGCAAAGGCTACAGCTTTCTGCTCTGCAAGGCCTTTTCCTCCCTGGAGGCTTTTCTTCTTTGTACAGGGAGCCAGCTTTTACCTTGGTGATGGGCCCTGAGAAAGCAGTCTTAATTCTTTTATTTCCAACTCCTTGTGGGAGGGAAGAGTGTAAGTACTGACAAGAGGATCCACAGTAGCCCAGCTGAGAGAAGGTGGTTTGGACTAGGCTGGTGTTAGTGGAGGTAATGAGGAAAAGGTTATATTGGGATATTATTTGAAGGGAGAGCTGACAGGATTTACTGACTGACTGAGTACAGGTGGTGGTGAGAGAAAGAAAGGGATTCAGGATGATAGAGAAGACTCTACCGGTGTTCCATGCACACCTCCTGCACTGGGTTGGTGCACCCATCCTCCAGCTGTTATGGGTGTGGGTTGCTAATGGCTCTCAGCTGCCCCCTTCTCTAGAGACTTGACCTCACTGAATGGAGCCTGCTTACCTAGACATGCTAAGTCTTCACTGGGTGCGAGTGGGAAATTTGCAACCTATGACTCACTAATGCTGCAGTAACAAAGTCCAGCCCCATTAACTCAAAGTGAGACTGCTTAGTGTCATTCATCCCTCAGAGTTCCCTGCTGGATCAGGCTAAGGCTAGACCCCCACTGAACCCACCTTCTTTCCTGTCCAGCTTGCCTCACACCCTTGTAGGTTTCTTCCTAGCGCTCTGTCTCAATGCATCACTTGCACAAGAATTCCCAGCTCAGGCTCTGCTTCAAAACAGCCCAACATAGGATGGATGACTCTGAGGTTTTTGGCCTGAGTAACTAGGTAAATAGTGGTGACATTTACTGAAATGGGGAACAGCAGGGAATATACAGCTTTGAGCAAACAGATGAAGAGTTCAACTTGTACATCTTAAGTTGGAGAAAGTTGGAGATATCAAGTGAGTGGTTGGATATCAGAGTCTGGCATGCAAAGGAGAGGTCTGGGATATAGGCCTGAGTATTAAATTAAAGCACATAATTTATACTGGAGGGTGGGTCAGTTGATGCTTCTCTGAGGAAGTGATATTCACTCAAGACTTGAAGGAGGAGCAGGAATTAGTGAGGCCACAAGTAAAAGAAAGAGCTTCCAGGTGGAGGAAACAGCATGCTTGACGTCTCTCAGTCATTTCTTGTTGATGTCAGAGGCAGGAAAGTTCTTAACTTGTTGATTCCGGATGCATCATTTAACGTTTGTAAGAGTGGACAAAATTACTTTGAAGCTGATGAATTTAGCAGGGATTTATTACTAACTGACACTCTCATCTCCTTTTCCTGCCATCTTTTAGACAGACTCTATCTTGACCAGTAAGCAAAATTTATTAGAAAGTCTAATACAAAAAAAAATGTACACTTGACAAAGAGTTTGTTATTTTGTGCTAAAAGGCAAAACTGGATATGCAGAGGTCATTGTTCACAGGAAGCAAGAATTTTGAGTCGGAGGCCAGCTGAAGAGACCCAAGGAGAAAGAAATGGTAATTTTGATCATTTACTTATAAATTTCACAGTGAGAGAATTAAGAGGGAGTGGAAGCAAGCAAGAAAGGCAAATACTATAAAGAGGCACTTAGAAAGGGAAGAGTATGAGGCAGAAAACAAATACTGACAGAGCTGGTGAGAGGACTGGGGGCAGAGAGCAAGCAGTCCCAGGATAAAGGCTGGACAGAACCAAACCCATAAGTGGTAAGAGCCCAAAAGCAATAAAGTGGGGCAGCCTGCCCTGAAATGGAGCCAAGGACACAGGCCCAGCCAAGATCCAGGGAGCACCATGACAGAGTGGTGGCCTGACTATGACTCCAAACAGTGGGCAGTGAACATGACCACTGTCTCACCAGAGAGTCCCGGAGCTCATCTCATCTCCAGAGGAAAAGTGGCCTGTTATATAAATAGAATGCACTAAGACCTTTTCTAATTTGTATAGAAAAGAGAAGTGGAAAGTGGTGCTAAAAGAGTAGAATCACTTCCCTCAGCAAGCCTGGACTGAGAAGATTGAGTGAACCAGCATACCCAAAGGAAGAATAAGCCAATCAGAGGGGCAGTTGGTCATCCAAGGAAGCTACACAAAGGAGAACTATAGAGGCAAGCATTGAGGGAGACCCCAAAATTCTCAGCCAGTAGATACAAATAATTCATATCCTTTTGGCAAGACCAATCTCATGTCAACCTGTTGCCCTTCAAGCCAGACACCCAAATCCTGCATTCCTTTGTTCTGATCCCATGCTTACCAGGTATATGGAGAGCAGAAAGAATTTGAGTAGTTCTATCTCAATGATATTTTCTTATCATTGTAAATAATAAATTGACATTCCAGTCTTATACATCAGTACCTTGATATAGAAAGATATCAAGTGATGAATTTCCTAGCCTGCATGTCTGAGAGCCAGATATTAGCCACAGCTAGATTTCGGGTCTCACATGGTTTTTCAGGAGTGTTGCCACTCCCATATCCCTTCCTCTTAAATCTGTGGGGTCTCTGTTATTTCTGTAATGAACATACTATGACAAAAGTGATGCTGCATAACTTCCAAATCTAGACCAGAGAAAGCAATACGGCTTCCTCCTGGCTCTTGCTCTTTTGGAATGTTCATCCTTTGAACCCACCCCCACATTGTAAGGAAGCCCAGGCCTCATGGTGGGGCCATGTCATGTGTAGGTGTTCTGGATGACAGCCCCAGCTAAGATTCCAACCAGCAGCCAGCAATAACCACCAGTAATGTTAGCAAAAGAGCCTTCAAGTGGTTCCATCCCACAATCTTCAAGCCTCCTATATTAGCTAGGGTTCCCTAGGGAAACAGAACCAACAAGAGATATCTGTAAACATGAGATTTATTTATAAAGAGTGTCTCACACAACTGTAGGGATGCATGAGTCCAAATTCCGTAGGGCAGGCAGCAAACTGGCAACTCCAATGAAAGTATTCGATGAACTCCTCAGGAAACACTTCACTGGCTAGCTGAAAAAAGTGAAGGTCTCCTCTCCTTCTCTCTTAAAAATCTTCAACTGATTGGATTAAATCCAGCTGACTGAATTCTCTCATTGTGGAAGACACGCCCTTCATTGGTGTAATCAGTCACAGGTGCAGTCAATTGACTGATGATTAAATAAACCAGCCTTCCGGTTTATTAACCAGCCACAAATGTCCTTGCAGTAATGGTTAAGCCAGTGTTTGTTTGACCAGACACCTGGACACCATCACTGGCCAAGTTGACACCTGAACCTAACCAACACACCTCCCTTCCTGGTGATGAGCAGAGCAGAGATGAACTATTTCCACCAAGTTCTTACCAAATTGCAGATTCATGAGAAACGTAAATGTTGTCTTAAGCCACTGAATTTTGAGGTGTTTTGTTACATGAGAATATATAACTATAATAGGAGGCAAGCTGCTTAATATTGCCATTTAATCACGAGAGTCCTTTTATTTATTTCTTTCTTTCTGCTTGTAGTTCCTATGGCTCTTGTTCTCCAATGGGAATATTCATACCTGCTCAGGCTCAGTCTTTTATGTTGGGGGTCTTGGCTGGCTCTACTCATTCCTAGAGTATGAGGCTGTCTCAGAGCCTGGAATTCTCTTCAGATTTGCCTAGGTTCTGTTCTCGTGTTGCACTTGAATTAATTTATGTACATTCATGGCTCCAATGTTTCTGCCTGCTATCACTCCCTTGGTGATTTCATTTATTCTCATACCTTTTATACTGTTTTTATGCTGTAAATCATGTATTTTTATCTCCAGCCTGGACCTCACCCTGAACCCCAAACCCCATAGCTTATTTGGATGAAAAATGGACATCTCAAACGTAGTATCCTGAACTAGCCTCCTGATCTCCTCCCACCCCAAATCACTGTTCCTTTCAATCTTTCCCACCTTATTGAATGGCAGTTTGATATTTCCAGGTTGCTCATATCAAAAAATTTTTAATTGTCCTCTCTACTTTCATGCTGTCAGCAGGTCCTCTTAGGTTTACCTTTAACATATACCCGGTCTCTGACCACTTCTCGTCACCTCCTCTGTCGCTACTCTGACCCAAATCACTGTCCTCGCTCACCTAGATCATTACAGCTGCCTCCCAAATGGTCTCTGTGTCTTTACCTTTCCCCCCACCCACCCATAGTCTGTGTCCACAACACTGAGAAGACATATCAGTCCTTTAATCGAACGCTTCTTTACTGAGGATAAAAGCCAATGACCTTTGAATGGCCCACAAGTTCCCATGTGATTTAGCACCCTGTTTTTCCTCTGACTCCATTTCTTGCTACTTTTCTTCTCGATGACTCTGCTCCAACCACAGTGACATCCTTGTTGTTCTTCAAACATGATGTTTCTACTCGGAATTTTTATACTTCCTTCTCCCTCTACCTAAAATGCTTTTTCCCCATTTATCCACATGAATCACACCTTCTCCTCCTTCAGGACTTTGCTCAATATCACCTTTTCAGTAAGGCCTTCCCTAGCCACTCTTAAAAATTGTATTTACCTCCCAACCTACCCGTCACCATGCCCCCCCACCTTAGTTTTCTCAGTGACTAGAAACCACTATATGACATTATATGTTTTGTATTTTTTTGCTTATTTTGCTTGTTTGGATGTATGTATTATGTCCCCCAAAACGCCATGTTCTTTAATGCAGTCTTGTGGGGGCAAACGTATTAGTGTTGATTAGGTTGGAATCTTTGGATTAGGTTGTTTCCATGGAGATATGACCCACCCAACTTTGGGTAATACCTTTGATTAGATTATTACCATGGAGGTGTGGCCCCACCCATTCAGTGTGGGTCTTGATTTAATCATTGGAGTCATATATAAGAGCTCATACAGAAGGAGCTTGGTGCTGCAGCCAAGAGAGACATTTTGAAGGTGGCCATTGAAAGTTGACTTTTGCTACTCCAGAGTTTGCCTGGGAGAAACTAAGAGAATACCCCCAGATGCGTAGAGAGAAACGTCACATCTTTAGGGAAGTGAATTCTCGTGACTTTGAATGTCAGTGGCTCTTTATTATACTTTCCTTTAGGTACTCTTGCTGTCATAACCATTCCTAGGAGGGACAGGGGAAGACATATCCTCCACTTCATCTCAGTGTCCCCTGATTCCAGCCAGTTCTATGAACTGATCACAAAGGAATCAGAACTCAGTGAGAACCTGTAAAATGAATGTCACTAAACTGTTTGCTGCTGTATTTGATCACCAAACCTTCCTTGCCTGCCCCATTTACTATTTTGTTCTGTCCCCTCTTTCCACCTGTTTAAGGAGTACTTTCCCAAGAATCATAGAAGGTTCTGCCAATGTAAGCAATTGTTCCATCCATTTAGAATAAAGTTGTCAGGTCATGCCTTTTCAAGCCCTGGATCTGGGATTCCTCTTTGAACTCTAGAAGATTAAGAGGACCAGTGGGAAGTAGAACCTAAGAGGCTAGACTGTCACTTGCCTAGTAGCCCAGGATGGATGACTAATGAAGGGCACTCCTCAGCCCCCTTTGACCTGTTCTGTGAAGCCCTCCCTTGGCTTCTAATGACCTGCATTTGGGCATCTCTTCAGAGGACACTCTGGGGTCCCTGAAGCTGCACTGCCAACATGGAACAGAGTCATCAAGGCTGGAGACCTGGGATTTCCTTGAAATTGACCTCTCCCAGGGCAACCCTTGGCCAATGACTGATGGACAGATGATACAGGAGTATAAAAGCACAGCTCCCTTGATTTAAGTTAGGACAAGCCCCAAGGTGTAGCTTACGCTCCAGAACTATTCTGAGAGACCAGCCTGTGGCTAAGCCTGCCTAAAAATGAAACTTTGCTTTGCTTCTTCTGTTCTCCTATCTTACTTCCCTCACTCCCTTTCTGGGTTCTTCTGAGATCAGTTGATCAGTTCTTTAATAAAACCTTTGCTTGCATGTGAATTCTTATCTCAGTGTCTGCTTCTTAGAGAACCTGGCTTAAGACAGCAGCCTTCCTTACAATACCTGTTGTCTTTGATAAATGCTGTCACTTCATTCCTGAAGACATTCCCTACTTGGTGTTTTAGGTGATGATCTAAAGTTCCTTGAAGTTTAGCATCCTCAAATCATCAATTAAAAGCATCCTTTCTGTATAATACCATTAAGAAGAAAACCTGAGAGTTAGGAAGTTATGAGCTCTTGGATTCTTACTTCATTGGTACAAAGAAAGTCAGCCTTGCTAGAATGTCCTCTGGAAGAGAAGCCTCTGCACCCCAAATCTCCGAGAATGAGAAACTGGGGCAGCCTGTCATTTGCTAAACTGTATACTTTGCTGTGAAATGAGAGTACCAGGGAAGGAGCCAGCTCTGGAACTAATAAGAAGACCCAATTAGCATTTAATTTACACACATGCTCATTTATTTTATAATTGCATATTGCTGGAGAGGTACGTCTTTCCTTTCCTGAGTCCCCAATGACTGCAAAAGGTAATTACAGAAATGGCTTAGCTCTGCTCATGATGTAGAAGCTTTGCGTTTTTTTGTAATCACTTAACCTCTAGTGTCGTTGAGCTTCCCCTGATGAGAATTAGGAGCAAGAAACCCATCTCTTTGAGTGGATTATTCCTTTTCTTGACTTATCTTTATGAGCCTACTTTAATTACCTTTCTGCTTTTCTCTCTGCAAGTAGATATCCAAGAGATTGGAAAACATGGTCACTTAAAGAACCTGATGAATAAACACTATCGAAGAAAGCCCTTTAAAATGGTTTTTGGTGTTCTGGAAGCCAGGATGTTTCAAGGGATTTTCTGCTAGTTGGTAAATCTGGGTCACTAAGCAAAAAAGGGGCTTTACACACAGACATACATGCACTCACACGCTCACGCATGCACACACGTAGTTATCACTTTCTAAAGCCTAATATCTCAAGTGACCTGTGATAAATGCTGACATAATGTGAGAACAGAGAACGAGAGGGGACTCACAAATGACTAAATGAGGATTTCTATAGTCAAAGTGTCCCTGGTGACCTGGCGGCATCCTCAACACCATTCTGTAAGGGAGCAAAAGACAGATGAGACCATTGCACATTTTCTTGCATTGCCTACCCCAACCCTCTTGTCATGGTTGCTTCCCAGCCCAAATTTGGCTTCTTGGCCTTCCTTGACCTTGAATTCTGGAACAAGGCTTCACAGGAGATGAGACACTTTTCCAGGGAGTTAAATAGAAGTTCCCCAGGTAGATGAAGAAAGAGGGATTCTAAACCAAAGCAACATCAATACAAAGGCATGGGAACAGGAAATAGAACCTCATGTTGGGGAAGTATGGCTAGTCCACCGTGGCTCAACTGTAAAAGGTAAGGATGGACAAGTGGGCAAAGTCCATCTCAAGGAGAAATTCATATGCTGGGCAGGAGTTCAAATTTAAGTAGCTTTACAAGGGCTTTAATCAGGGGTGGACAGGACCATATGAGTTTCTAGAAAGATCACTTGGGCAGCAGTGTGGATGATGAATCAATGGGGCAGTAAATGGCAGGAAAACTGCACAGAGGCTGTTTGTGTGATGGTCCAGGTCAGAGGGTAACTGCCAGAATGTGGGATGGGAGAAGAGGGTGGCTGACAGTCACATTTGTTGTGTAGAACTGGCAGCAAGAAAGGATTTAAGAGGCAACATCATCATAACCAGAAGATAGTGCTGTGGCAGGAGCCCAGAAGGCCAGTCTCTTTGCACCTTTCCTGTCTCTGAAATGAGCACCTGATATATCATGGGAGCTCAGTAATTACTTGCTGACTCAATTGACCTTATATTCATCTCCCATCTCAACCTTACAGGCAGTAAAATGATGAAATAGCCAGTTGTGTAATGTGGGTGGGTCTCATAAACTTTCTGAATCTCTGTTTCTGCATTTATAAAATGAGTAGGATGGACTAGAACCCCCAACTGATCACCTCTAGCTCTTATATTCCAAGTCAGCCAGTTCTGTGGAGAGTGGGCAAGCAGCTGCCTTCTGGGGAATGTTGGCAGAATTCTCGGCAGATGATTCAGGCTGGAAGACAGTCTTTGCCCAGGCCCCCTCCACTCCCGGGGCAAGAGATGGCAGCATGTGTTTATTTTATTTGTTTTATTCACAAGCACTGAAACAGTCATGTTTCTGCAATTCCCTTTAGTGGAGGAAATGACAATGAGCTGTATTGGGACAGAGGGGGGCAGTGTCTTGTTTCCAAGGTAGGCCACTGGTGATATAAAACTGTGTTTTCATTTAAAGTAAATTTTCAGTTGGCTGAATTTATGCTGCCTTTGACACTTGCTCACTGCTTTGAATACAGTCTGCTTCTCTCGGCTTTGTTTTCTCCAAGCCCTATGAGGGGATCCCTGGATTATTGATTAAAAGCTATTCAGAAATGGCCTGCAAGTGTTTCACTGATAACATTATCCTTACTCATTCAGCAGGGCTGCCCTGGTGCTGGTGGAAGCCTGTGGCTGGGTCTCCCCAGACAGGTGTCGCCAGCTCTGCCCTTGAACCTTCAAGATCTTATGGGCAAAGAATGTGAAGGGAGGGCAGGAAGGTTCCCAGTAGAATCTTGTCCCAGACTTCACCCTTGCTTAAATCACGTTCCCAATTTGTGCTTCAGCTCACCAGCATGCTGTTTTCCCTTGACAATTCTGTGATGTGAGTGGGAGGCTATATGGTGAACACTGTGTGCTCCTTGTTTTAGAAAGAAAGGAGAGGTTCTGTACAGTTCTGTAGCAATTTCAAAGCTAACCCTTGAGTATTGTGTGAAGGGGAGTCAGAGATCACCTATAAGTGAATACTCAGGGCTGGAATTTCCTCGATGGAATTGCTGGCATGAAAAACCCCTGGACTCAGAAGCTTAGGTTCTAATCTCACAGCTTCCTCATCTATAAAATCATGGAGAGGAGTTGCCTAATCTCTATATCCTCTTAAAATTTTAAGATTCCTAGAAAAATACCCTAACAGTTAATATTAGTTGGTCTTAATCAACTTATTGAGGTTAAAACTTAGAACTCAAGAGAGAGACATTAACGTTTGTAAATCCTGCTAGCTACGTTTTGGGATAAGAACTATCCAAGGTGCTGAAGAGCTAGAAGGACTAAAATAATATATCACACATACTAAGAAACTTTTGAAAATGAAAGAAGGTGTTCTTCATATTTATACTGGGACAACAGGTCTAACTGGGACAAATGGTCACCCTCTAGAGAGAAGAATCTATTGGATAAGATTACCCTGTGAGAACGTCACAGCTCTTCCTGCTCCCCATAAGGCATGCTTTCCACCTTTCTGCTTTTATGACTGATTTAATATTATGGCCCTTCATTAGTTCGATCTTTATTGAACACCTAGTATCAAATGATCTGCATGATAGATTGTTGAAATAGTGGCTCCTTTATTCGTGCTTTTAGGTAGTGCCCTCCCACACTAACTCTGGACTTGAAACATGATGCAGTCAGAAGATTAAAAAATGCTTGCATATTAGGGCCTATTCTCTTGACACTTTTGGCAACTGTCATGCAAATAACTCGGAGCTAGGCTACTGGATAATGAGAGATCAAAAGATGGTAGCTATTACTATCCTGTGGGATGGGAAGGTATTTATAAGTAAGAGTCATATCTGTGCCCTCAGGGACTTTCCTAATGTCTGGTTATGTAAAACTGCCCATGTGAAATAATAAGAAAACTATTCAAAGCACTATATCTTTGGGTACAAAACTACTTGTTATTAATATTTTAATATTCTCACTGAGGTTTCCTCACAGTGTGTACCTAAAGAACTAAAATGAAGATTACATGGGGAACCTTGTTCTGACCCCTGAGATAAAGTGGGTGGGTTTGATTTCTTGTTACCAAGGTAACCTATTTCAGTAAGCCTTGAAAGGATAATTATTCTCTGTGAAGACTTTTGCTTTGCATGGAACACCATTATAGTTCACAGACAATACATTTTTGTAAGAAACAGACACACACACACACAGTCACCTTGCTTTTATGAGGTACAACTATTAAAAGTGTAAACACATATCTATAAGAGGACTTAATCAGCATTAATCTATGTGTCATCTCAATATATAAGATAGGATTTTAGAATTATAAGAATTAAAAGGAAACTTTTCCAGTCCCCCTATTTTACAGATGGTGGAACTGAGGCCTCCCCAAAACTATATGCTTAATGCCTCAGAGCATATTAATTTTCAGAACTGAGACTAAAAATAGGTTTTCCTGACTCCTAGTCTATTGCTTTTCTCATCACTTTGTGTATTTTTTATGGCTGTCTGCCAATAAGACAGAATGCATTTTAAAAATATTATATACATATACATATATAACTGAAAACAACTCAAACATATAGAGAAGCACAAATTAGAATAAAATACCTTATGATCTTTCCATCCAGAAATAACCATGGTTAATTTTTCATATATTTCCTCCTAGTCACCGTTCTACCAACATATCCTATATTGGTAAAAGAGGAAGAAGGATCACAATGCACTCCATTTTAACCTACTTTTTCCTTTAATAATTTATCATAAATATGTGCTCCATGTCATTAAACATGCTTCTCCCATATCACCTCATAGGCATAGTTCATCCCTCATCACCATGGCTTTTATACTTGTAGACTCGATGAGCTTGACTCTCAAATTGGGCCTTCCCTGCATTTCTTCCTAAAAGGGCAGCCTCAATTTGCTCCAGACACAATCCTAATGAGTCTCTGGAATTCAAAAAGAGAAAAACAATCTTAATCACAGCCTATGAAAAAGACGTCCAAACATACCAGCTCTAAAACACAAGGAAAGATGCCCAGTGTTGTTTATGATAAGAGAAATGCATATTAAAATTTCATTGCCACTCTTTTTTCCCCTATTAAATTGGAAAAGTTAAAACCACATAGCATTGGGAAGCATGCAGAAGGTTGGGGAAACCAGCACTCCCACATCTTGCTGGTGGGGAAAGAAATCAGTACAGCCTCTATTAGGGAAAATTGGCAAAATCTATTAAAATTACAAGTGTACATGTCTTTTAATTAAGCAGTTCCAATTTTAGGAAATATTCATATTTATCTTCCCAAATTAAAATGATATATCTTGAAGTTAATGATTACATCATAGTTTCTAATCATAAATTATTGGAAACATCTTACATGCCCATAAATAAGGGATTGATGGCATATCCATAAAGGGCATACAATGCAAAACCATATGTCCTCAAAGAAGAATAGGGAAGTCTTTTGTGTACTGATATGGAGCAAGCTCCAAGAATTAATATTAAGTGGAAAAAGACAACACAGGATAATACATATAGTGTGCTGCCATTTATGTAAGATGAAAAATGCATTAAACATCTCAAGAATACTCAAGAGATTCCTTTGTCAGTAGAATCTTGGGTACCATGAAAACTGATATCCTTGACCAGGTAACAACTTGGGTCCAAGATTTGACAAATCTCCACTATTTAGCAGCAAACAATTTGTGTTTCTCATGTCACTTTTGTTGTTTATGCAACAGTCTGCTTTCTTCCCCCTACAAATTTCTGCTTTCTTCATCAAGGAGTTTGGGCAAATTCAATAGCATTTCTTAAGGCTAGGAAATAGTAACTTCTGTGCTAGGATAAGATTTGTTTCTCAAGGCCAATACTTGTGTTTGACCTTTTACAAACAAACCCTTTGATTGGACTCCTAAATTATCCCACGGGGCTCCAGTCAAAAAAAACAAATGAGTTTGAGAATAGAGGGGAGAGCACTGCCAACGTTCTCCACTGCTGCTCGTGAATGGATGTCAGTCATTTGGACTGAGAAGGTCTCGTGCAAATAGACACCAAGTCCCGAGCATTGCACTTACGTCTAGTTATTTCCTGGGAATGAACAAAACATTTTCCCCAGTGTCTCTCATAGCCACACTCTTGTTTTCTAAGCAAGCTCTGACCTTTAAAGGGTAAACCAATAAGTCTCCTGTTACATGATTCCAATTGGCTGCAACTGGTTACTATCAGCTCTGTTCTGCAAAAGGATGGCCCATGAGTCAGGGCCCCAGCCTGTCACTGTCCTCCAGTAATCACAGCTTTGTCTCCTTCCTTTATGTCATCCTCTGTAGCAGAGAATTTGGTGTCTTCTGCAGATTCCTACCTTCTGCTAGACGTGTGGGAAACAGATGATGCCATTGGAGGGCTCAGTCAGGTTTTCAGGGCTTCCATGATCTTGAAGTCTGTTCTGCTTGTTTTATTTTTCTTTTTTTCCATCCTTCCATGTGTCCTAGAATTGTTGAGAACAAGAAACTCAAAACCCAAGTTCTTGCATTACTCTTGTGTTACCTGATGTCCTATAGCAGATACTGTCAGGACCCCTTCCATAACCACTGAAAGAATATACCAGTGATTCTCCTGTGCATAGGATGAGCCAACAGTGGCCAGGGACTTGGTCTTTAAAGTCCTTAGCTTTCTAACCCTTCATTTGTGATAACTCGATAAGTATTCCACAGTCTCCCAGAGTTCCCCAGCTGGATTAAACACTAGTTGCCAAAAATGGTTACCTTCTTCATCATAATACAAATGTAGCAAAGATGAATGAAATAACAAGTTTCACTTCTAATAATATGATAGAATAACAAGTGAAATCCTATTTGGTAATACACGTACAATACTGGATTCAAAAATGCAATTTAAAAAAAATTCATAGGTGAAGAAATGAGGGAACTCCTTAAAGAGTAGAAATAACAACAACAATTAAAATAGAGAGAGACAGAAGTAACAACAAAAAGACCAGATCCAGAGAAGGAAGTAGTTGCTGGAGCTGGCGTTTTCTTTGTGGTTATCTGCTGATCCCGGGTGGTCTAAACTTGAATGTTAATGGACTAAGTGCTAGGGGCCCAGTGTGGGTGGAGGGCCTGCTTAGGAACCCACACATAAAGCCTGGACCTTTGTAAGGAAACACCCTCATGTGTAAACTAGGGAAAAAACCTCACTCAGAGGAGTGTGTTGATCCATTCATGCCTCAGACTTGGCAATGAGAGGGATATTAATATTAATAACAATAATAATAATAGATTTTTAAAAATGTCCTTACAAGTCTTTTGACCACGAGCCCCCATCATCATATTTCGGCCAGAATTTACATAACCCATATGTCTTGAAATAATCCAGTCCCAGACTATAAATCAAAGTCGTCCTGTGTTGGCAGTGCACTCACGCAGCTGTCAGAAACAAACGCACATGCTTTTGGGAGGACCATCACCTCAACACAAGATTCAAAATATTGCCAGAGATAAAGTTCTGAGAAAAATGAGCTCACAATCAAATATCACCAAACACATGGGGGAAAAGATACCATGAGTCACAGTCAGAAAAAACAACATGTATGACAATCAGACTGGCAATGACTATAGATACTGGGATTCACAAAGACAGAAAATAAGATAAATAGTCTTAGTAAGTGTACAGACAAAAGAGAGTTGAAAATATGATGAAGGAATTAAAAAAACACTCAAAACTGACCAGGTATATTTGAAAAGGACCAAATAGCAAATAGAACTTCTAAAGAAAACTGTCATGATTGAAATAAAAAGTTCAGCAGGTGGGGAAAATAGCAGATTAGACACATTTGTGATGAGAATTCTTGAATGGGAAATTAGAGCTGACAAAAGGTCCCCAGAGATATGCAGAAGCCTACAGCACAGAGAGGCAGTATGATGGAGCAGAGAATGAACAGGTCTAACATGTGTGGTCAAGATTCCAGAAAGAAAATTAAGAGGCAGTGGATAAGGAGCAACATCTGAAGAAATAATGGCCGAGGAATTTCTAAAACTGCTGAAAGGATGACATTGGTCCTTAGATTCAGGGAGCACGCAGATACCAACCAGGATAAATAAAAAGAATTCCATATATAGATAGATTGTAGTAAAATGATGTAATACCATATCTAAAGAAAAATCTTCAGAATACCAAAACACCCACCCCAGAAAAAAAAGAAAAAGACAAATGTATGACAATTAGAAAGAGCTGCTGTATGAAAGACAAGAGTAGAAGGCACAGGACTGCGGACTAAAATATTCAGAGTACTAAGAGAAAATTAACTGTCAGTATAGAATGGTACAGCTAGCAAAGATGAATTTGTAAAAAGAAGGTTAAAGAAAGACATTTCAGATAAACAAAATTGGAGACTTTTCTACCAGTAGATTCCACCTACAGAAACTTCAAAATAATAAACTTCAAAAAGAAAAAAAAATGATGCCTGGAATATCTACAATGCAAGAAAGAACAATAAGCAAAGAAAATGATACATATGTTATGGTAAATTTATGCAGTTTCAAACTAAAATCCTTGGCAGCAATAGTATAAAAATCAGGAGGTGGTGATTGGAGGTAAAACTTTATTTTGTTTGGGAGAGGCATAAAGATTATGCTGAAGTTTAGACCTTGTTAAACTTACATTAAAGGTGTGTATTTGATTTCTAGGGTGCAATGAGCCTTCTGGGGGCTGGGGTTGGTGTGTTTCCTTTGTTTCTTGAACAAGCATAAGCTTGTTCTTTGTGTGAAAATCTAGTAAGCTGTATACCTGTGGCATGGACTTTTTTCTATATGTAAATTATACTTCAACAAAAAAATTTTAAATACAAGGAGGGAAATTTCTAGTATAACCATTGAAATAATAGAAATAGAATACATAATTTCTAAACAAGGAGAAGAAAAAAATGGAATTAGGGAAACATACACACTCACAATCCAAAAGAAGATTTTAAAAAGGTAAAGAAAAAAAAAAGGAAGCAGAAGAAGCATGAAAAGGGAAAAGAAAAAAAGAAAGAAAATATAAAATAAGATAATAAAAGTGAATCCAAATACATCTGTAATCACAATCAATGTAAATGGACAATCAGTGTAAATTTTGTTAAAAGACAAAAATTTATTCTGGGTATTTTTTAAATGTGTGATATTTATTAACATACCCCAAACAAACAACATGAGCTATCATGCAAATACTGACTAAATGAGAGTTAGTATAGATTTAATATTAAGCAAAATAGATAATGCTGTTCTGGGCAAAGCATAAAATGGGTTGCTAAAAATCGATAAAAGTTTCTGTTCACAACAAATACTCTAAATTTGCACGATATTTATAACATAGCTTCTAAAATAAATTCATTTGTCAGAAGATAAAGAAATTGACAAATCCACCACTGGGGTAGGAGATGTTTAACTGTCCCTTCTCTGGTATTAATTGAATGAGCAAGGAAACAAACTAATAAAAACAGGATAAAGAAGATTTGAACAACAGCAGGAATCAAAGCTTCCTCTTAAAAAAAAGACCATCCTTGGGAGAAACAAAACCATTTTAAAACATGACCTCAGCACCTGAAATAAAAAAAATAAAAATAATAAAAAAAAAGCATCTACATATCTCTGAAAAGTTTATTTAGAATACCCTTTAATAATAATAATAATAATAAATCATCCATGGATCTTTTTTTCTGATTTCAAAAACAACATAGGCTCCAATAAAATTACAATGTCTAAAGTAGAATATGGCTCTCATAGACACGCTCCTTAGATAAGTGCACTGTTAATAAGTCTTCCTTGAATCTCAGTCTGACTGGTGAGGCAGGGAATGTTTTTTTTTAATGAATATAAATTCTGAGTCGCATGCAGTGTCATATCTACTACAGGTGCCCACAGTCTTATCAATTAATTAGGCCTCTCTACTCTGCTTTGATACCTGGAAAATAACTGGTTGGAAATTTTGGAGGCAAACAACAGGCCAGAGTATTAACTGAGGTCACAGGATCCAGTCAAGAGATGGGTTTTTCTGTCCACTTAGAGAGTAGATTTAATAGCAAGGGAAAATTTTTTTAAATACTGTTTTCACTTGATTGGAATTTTCCAGAGTCACTGCCTGAGCAACAATCTGGATGCACATCCAGCTTTTAGGAGAGAAAATGTTAAGCAAAAGAGAAAAATGAGGCAAGATGGAGAGTGGACACGTGTTCTAGTGTTGTCTGTTTAGAGGCAGCGATGAAAAAGGATCTATCTATTGGTTTCAAATTGTGTGCCCAGGAACTCTCCCTCTTCTCCCCAATAAGCAGAAGCTCAATAGGAGATTTGGCAAAGTGTTACTTATTTTGCAACCTAACAGAAAGCCACTTACAAAAGGTTTTCTTTCTTCTTTTGGAGGAGCATGTAGAAAAATTCTTTAGATGGTCAGCCTTATTAGTCTTCTACTGCTGCCATAACAAATTACTGCAAACACATGGCTTATACAATGAAAATTTATTATCTTAAAGTTCTGCAGGTGAGAAATTTGACATGAGTCTCACAGGTCTAAGGTGTCAGGACACAAGCAGGGCTGTGTTGCTTTCTGGTGACTCTAAGGGAGCATCCATGTCCTTGCTTGTTTGGTTGTTGACAGAATTCTACTCCTTTAGGTTGTAGGTCCAAGTTTCCTTGCTGAGGGCTGCTTCCAGCTTCTAGAGACTGCCTGCATTCCTTGACTCGTGGCGCGCTTCCTGCATCTTCAAGGCCAACAACATAGAGGGTCAGTCTCTTTCAACCCTTCAAATCTCTTGTCCTCCTTTTTATCTCTTGCTTTCTGTCTTGCCTCGGCTAGGAAAGATTCTCCATGTTTAAGGACTCATGATAAGATTGGGTCCACCTAGGTGATCCAAGATCATCTCCCCATCTCAATGTTCGTACCTTAATCACATCCATAAAGTCCTTTTTCCATCCATGTAAGGTAACAAATTCATAGCTTCCAGGGATTAGGGCTGGGACATCTTTGGTGGGGCCATTATTCTGCCTACCACAGTCGGATTAAGGGTGTTCCTAGCACAGTAAGGTGACAAAGTTAGTACTTCAAACTGCAGAAAAGTTCTTCACTGAGCTGGGAACCCTGCAGCAGGGAAGATGAGTCATGTGCTATTCTTTCCCTTCCCCTCTCTTCTGTTCTCCCCTTCCCTCACCTACTCCTTAGCTGCCAGTGTCCAAACCTTGGTGTGAAAAAAGTCAGGAAGAGAGAGTGTCCTTACTAGGCTGTAGAACTATGCACTCACCAGCTTAGCCAGACGTTAAAAATGATTGTGTGTGTGTGTGTGTGTGTGTGTGTGTGTCCCTTTCATGGCTTCGTTGGAGAGTCCCCACAGTGCCTCTCTCCTACAGTTCTCTTGAGCTGAGAAGCTGCATCTCTGTTCGGGAAGTCAAACGCACACCTCTCCCAGCCTCTGGGCACTCCTGCTGAGGCCTCCTCACCCCTTTGGCCATCACACCAGCTCTTTCTCAGTCTCCCAGTGGTGAACTCATTGGTCCGTGGGAAGTGCCTGTGCTCTCTTCACTCTCCCAAGCTGCCTGCAATTGGAGGGGATGCAGGAAGTCAGCATAAGGGGCTCAGGCAGATGGTCGTAGGTAGAGGTATAGCTGGGGACTCAGTGGTGTGAAGTGGGGCTCTATGAAGAGTGAGACACACCAGTTAAGCCAGGGAGTGGAGTCGGGGTGAGCAGAGGTTCCATTGCCACGTGGGCTCCAAGACAAGGTCTCAATCTCAGGCGGGCTTCCCCAGAAGCCAACACTGAGATGAGGATTCAAATGCAAGCAACTTATCTGAAAGGTTGAAACAACATTGGCAAAGAAGTAGGAAAAAGATTTAATGAAGGGAATACAGCCTATAAAGGGTGTGTCAAAAAGTCAGCTATATAATGGACAATTGAAGCTTAATCCTTTGGGGGAGGCTTGGGAGGTCAGGTGGAACACACCTCAGAGTTACCTCTCCTGAGAGGCCATGGAGCTGGGGTATTTTACACCCTCGCTCATCACTCTTTTGTTTAGTGCCCCCCCCCCGCCCCCGGATGTTGAAAACCCAGGCCCTCTGCATGAGAAGAGCTGCTTCGTTGAAAAATCCCCAGTCACAGAGATGCAGGGACTGGCAGTCATCAGTTGCACAATGGCATAGGAGAGTTCAAAACAGACGAATGAGGCATCTGGGGCCTGGAGCGAATTTAAAGGAAGATTTAAGAGAACCGCTTCTGAGCTGTTGTGCCCCAAAGCTCTTCAACAGCCCTCTTTTAGAAGGTTGATTATGTCCCAAAGTCTGGACCGGGATGAATCCAGAAGTGGGAAAAAGATTCAAAGCAGAGAAATACAGGTTTCAGGAGGCCAAGAGTAACATTTTCACTGGGGAGCAAAGACTAACACGTAAAACAGCAACAATAGGAAATGGCAGGAAACAAGAGCTCATTTATGTGCCATAAATGAGAGAAAGTGCTGGGGGTCATTGGTGTGGGCAGAAGAAATGAGCAAACCCTTGATGGAGAAAGACTGGCCTGTGTCTTAAAGGACAGGTAGGTGTTAATAGAATTCTTCTCGTAATTTGCTTTGGTAACCTCTTTCAACTGTGGTGTTTAATTAAAGCCAGGAGAAAAATGAGGGAGAAAATAAAGGCATCAACACTGTAAAGGGAACGGGGCATCTCCCAAGACCCATTTTAAACACGGCCTCAGGGGTGCTCCCTAGGTGCATGGTGAATTCCATCGAAGTGCTTGGGTTTGCAGTGTTCTGAGATTGTCTGGGAAGAAAAGAAGCTGCGGTGTTATTTCAGGGCTGAAATGGCTTTTTCAGTTCCCTCTTCTTCATTTACTTGGGACTAGTCTAGAGAAAATAGAGTTGCTTGGATAATGTGTTTGCTTTACCACTTTCAATTAAGGACAAGAGTATAGTGAGAGAAGAGTCATACACAGCAGTGGAAACATTTTTTTGTGACCACTGTTCCTCCATGAAAACTTGCATATTTTCTTGGTTATTTTAACCAGGTGCCTCTGTTTATTGTGTGTGTGTTTAAGTTATATTCAGGTATAACTGATGTTTCAGTTGTATTCAGTTGTACTCAGTAAATTACCTATATTTTAAGTGCACCATCTTGGTAAATGTTGATGTTTGTATACATGATGAAACTACTACTACCATAAAGATAATGAATACATCCATCACCCCAAAAGGTTCTTCATGCTTTTGGTTAACCTCTTCTTGTTACCCCTATTTGCAACTCCCCTGTACCTACCCCAGGCAACCACTAATCTACTACTCGTCACTCTAGGTTGGTTTACAGTGTCTAGAATTTTATATAAATGGAATCGCACTGTATGCACTCTTTTTATCTGGCTTTTTCCACTCACCATAATTATTTTGAGATTTGTCCATATTGTTTTATGTATCAGTATTTCATTCCATTTTCTTGTTGACTGGTCTTAAAGGTTTCAGGATTGCGAAATCAGATATTTCTTTAATTTTGAGACATGGTCACCCCGGCCCATTAAACTTTATTTGGCTCTGTTAAATTAAATTAGGGAGTAAGAAATTGGATTAAAAAAAAACTCTCAACCTATCTTGAGATAATGTGAGGCTAGAATCGCATTCCCCAAAGTGTGTTCCAAAAAATTACACTTGAAGTTGCATTCTCTAAAAATAGGATACTGTGGTCATATAAATTTATAGAAGCTGAGTTAAATAAGTTTCTTTACTGAAGGCTTGTCAAGTCTTTTAACATATACAATTAGAACAAACTTGGCTCTTTTCTTTGCCTTTATCAGTGCAGTGTTGCTTTCAGAAGAGCAATAAAAGAATTGAAAGCAATTTAAATCTTTATTGCAGAATCCTTGTAAAACACCACAGGGGAAATATATACTACATTATGTACAGTCAGAATGTCCTAAAAATACTCAGCAATCCCTATACCCAAAGCCCCACTGATCATCTCGCAGAAGCCAACCCTAAATTATGCGCTCATTCTCTCAAAAACTGCCCCAAACCTTTCTCCCATAATATAATCTGAACTGATAAACTGATATTGTCTGTATCATCCCTTCCTTCTCCTCCTTTTCCAAATCCTTTTTTTTTTTTTTGGAAAGAGGAAGAGCTCTCTGCCCTTTCTAATGTGGAAAAAGTCAACCACATCTCTGGTTTTCCTCCTTAACTTTCTCCCTTACAAACATACCCAAACTTTCTTGGAATGGACAAAAGAAGAGTTGGGGAAAGGTGAATAATGAAAAATTCTGAGTGAAATGTTGTAGACTTCACCTAATAAGGAGGAGGTGCTGGAGAAATGGGCAGTGGCAGGTACTCCAGAAAGATAGCACTTACGGTTTGTTCCAAGCACGACACACAGGGATACCTGGAGAAACCCTAAACAACAGAAATGATTGTATTTGAGACCTTTAGTTGGCCTACTCAAAAACAGATGGCCCAGACAAAATTTGCTCTGCTAGCTTCCAGAAAATCAATTTAAGCAAAAATTGTGCAAACAAGATTCACTGTTCCCCAACTGTAGATTCCATTTTCTCCCCTCCGTCTTCTGACTCCTGTTTTTGCCTCCATTCCTTGGTTCAGTCTACCAACTACTCCCTATCTTGTGAGTAAACAATCTGCCCACAAAATAAACTAATAAGCATGATGCAAAAATAGCTAACAAATGCCTCTGAATTGTTCTTTGATATTAAGCGTGATTTCTTTTGGCCCCGGCCACATAAACTGGAGTGCATTATGAATATCCAAGGGGACACTATTTCTTTTGTGGAAGTTGTACCCTTGCCTTTAAGAACCTTTTTAATGTGAGGCTCCAAATGCTGACCCCTCTCTCCATTTGGCAGTGTTTTTACCAGCCAGATCCGCTGCAGACTCCCGATGTTTTCTGTTCGAAATCACTAAAATGTATGCAACGAACCCATTGAACATGCACCATTCACAGGATTTACTCAAAACACAATTAAATTTTTTTTAACATTGTCCCTTTAATATATGTTCCCTGCTTCTGGATGAAAAGTTGGGTAGGCCCAATAACTTGGGCAATAAATAGTGTTATAGCTACTTTATGTAATGCACACAGCCTCAGTTTGGAAGTTAGAATGACCAGTCCCTAATGGTCATCTGAACACGACTTGATGTCCAGTCTTCTCCCATCCCCCAGCGAGGCCTGCTGGTACCTGTTGTCTTTCAGAGTGTGGAGCAGGGTTGTCTGTCTTCATTCTTCCCCCTCCCCACCTCGCTCTCCTCCTACATTTGCCAAATGCAGTGTCTGAACCCTCTTGGGACTGAGCCAGGCAGAGCTTGGGTTGTGGAAAAGCTCTGTTCTGACATATTGCGGATGGTTTTCACCTTCTATCTGGACTGGTGCCATGTGAACAATTGTCAGCCCCTTCTCTTGGGGGTAGCTTTGTGGATCCTGCTGACACAGCTCCCCTGGTGTAGACCATGTCTGTCCTTTGGCTGGGCACTTCCCATCCAGCCCGTGGTTCTCCTGTGGTCAAATCAGCACACACGTGCTCACTCTGGGGTTCTCATCACCCCTTTAAGGGGTCCCCTTGCCCAGGACCTGAAGTGGCTCCAGGGCAGTGCTCTTTCTGGCCATGGGAGACATGCATATGTGCTGTGACCCACATTGGGAAAGGAGAACACTCACTTCCCATGTGCAACAGCCTCCCACGGGCAACCATTGAAGAATCCCACCAGCCCTTCCTCTGACCTCCAGAATTCCTGGGGTAGGAGACAGACCTCTGTCTTCTGTGCCTCCAAACCTCAGGGGATACATCTCTATTCTCTGAGTGGCCCTGCTGAGCCCTCCCCCCAACCACCAGGCTTGAATTGAGGGAGAAGGTAGCCTTACTATACCTCCTAGCAGCACTGCTGTCTCCACGAAATTACTTGTCACAAAATCGTCTGTCTACATCTGCACTGTCTTGAGTCCCTACATGAGTTTTGGGTGCCTTTAATATCCATTATCTTTCAAAGTTCCTGATAAAATATATTACTTATTAGTATGTGAGATATATATATATATATATGTATGTATGTATATATAGATATATAATCTCCAATTTCCAATAATACATACAGATTTCTAGACTGCATGTTTATTTAAATATATATTCCATAGTCAATATAATACAACTATATGCTTCACTTACATCAGTTCTTCGTAGGTTCCCAAAGAAGGAGGTTTAACTGCTAATATATAACATTAGAAGAGAGAGGAGAGTGATTGAATGGACTTAATAAGGGCAATGCATTCTTATTCAGTCTTCCTTGGACATCTTAGAACTCAGGCATGCAGACCAAATGGGGAACAGGAATGATCTGGTATAGCATTATCTTTTAATTGGAGTTCTATTTCTGTCACTGTTTCATTTGCTTACCATAAGAGCTTAACCCACTGAAATTGGCAGAAGCATCATTGTTGGTTTGGACTGCAGACAAAAGGACACATGCAAGTATTTTATTTCCATAGAGGCTTGGAGAGGAATTTAGGATTTTGCCGAGATTTTGCTTGGGGGAACAAATTAGGTCTGAAAATAGCTACCTGCATTTAAACCAGAATCCCAAGGAGTCTTTGCAGCCAAGCAACACCTGATGCATCTTCTCCACTCCTTTCTCTACTGCTCTCATTTCTGAATTTTTATAAGTCACATGGTACCTTCTCCTATAACCAGCATGTGAGGAGACTGGAAGCTTGGAGCAAGAGTCTGATTATTAATTTTGACCCCTGTGATTATTGAGAGCTAATGACCCCAAACATCAACATATTAGTACATTAAGTATGAGCAGATAACTTTATCCTCACATCATGGATGGTGCAATTTCTGATAGTTTCTGTTTTGTTTTGTGTTTTTTTTTTTAATATGGCATGCTTCATGAATTTGCAAGTCATCCTTGTGCAGGGGCCATGCTAATCTTCTCTGTATCGCTCCAATTTTAGTATATGTGCTGCCGGAGCAAGCACCTTGTTTTGCTTTTTAAATTGTGTATTGTTTGTGGTTTGGGAGGCAGTTGACAAATGAAAATGTGAATCGCTGTTAGCCTGGCAAATTGTATTTGCCTCTGCTGTTCATTGTTCAATGTGGGTCTCTGACATAGAGGACTTGTCTTGAGGTTATGTGTCAATGTTGACCCCCTCTTCATTTGGAGTTCTCAGTATTTATCAATTAGATAAAGCAAAAGCACTAAACCTTGATCAGGGAGATTGTTTTTTGGTGTATAGAGAGCAGCATTAATAGCATTCTACGATTTACAAGGAGTCAAAAAAAGGGAAAATACGAAGATTGTTCTAATATTGAGAAAAGAATGGGGATTCGGGAAGCATACCACTCTCTAGAAATGACTTGATTGGGAGGGGAATTTAAGTCTAATTATTTTTAAAAGTAATTTTTAAAAAGCATTGCAATGTGTAAGTGGGTTAAGCTCATTAGTATTTACATGGACTTAAAAAAAATGTTTTCGTGGGGAGCCTGATTGTGAAGCACTCTTACTGGACCTCAGTCCAACCAACTCCATTGATTTACCAACACCCTCTAGTCCCTCTATAAAGCAGGTTGATTGTTGCCCACATTTGTGGCTAAAAGGATATTTTCTAAGTAATCTCCCCCTTCTTGCTCCTAAGAGTTGAATCCTGTCCTCATAAAGAGTGAATTGTTTGTTCCCAAACCTGCTTATGCCAGTTTCCCAATTTCTGTATTTATGTAAGTTATTTAAATATCATGTAAAAGCCAATGAAATATGAGTGCAAACAGATTTCCCTTTTTTTTTTTTTTTTTGAAACTGTGGAATACTTTGGAGAATCTCAATAAAGGTGAATTTTAAAAATTGCTAATGAATTAGAAATGGCATGTCTGAAAAAAGATTTGGAAGAAAATGTGAAAAGTAAAAAGATGCCTCACTCAGATTATTTCTTTGCTGTTCCTATTTTTGTCACTGTTGTTTAATTCTTCTTTTCCTTTGAAGAAAATGAAAATCAGTTCTCATAGATGAGTTGGGGTTCAGTTTATGCAAGAAACACTGAACCATCCTGAACACAGGAAATTGTTAACCGATTCATTTGAAGGGATTTTTCTTGTATCCCACAGCCAGAGGGAGATTCTGATTTAAATTGGACTATGGACCAGTGAGATGTGATCATCTGGATAATTAAAAGCTCACCAACTAAGTCTAATAATATGCAGCCGAGTTTGAGAACTACTGCATTAGAATGATGCTTCTCAAACTTGACAGTGCATACAAATCACCTGTGGTTATTGTGAAAAGGCAGATTCTAATTCGGTGGGTCTGCAGCAGAGGGGCCCAAGGTTGTACATTTCTAACAAGCTCCCAGATGACGCTGGTGCTGCTGACCCAGGGAGCACTCCCTGAATAGCAACGAGTATGAAAAGAGGACCTTCTCCAGCATTGCTCAAAGTTGCTGCACTTGCAATCACCTGAGCAGCCTGAAAAATACTGAGGCCTGGGTCTCACCTATGAGAATTCTGTTTTTGTTGGGTCTGGGGTGATTCCAAGGTGATTCCGTTGTGCACCAAGGCTGAGTCACTTCAGTGGGGTGAGATGTAAGTTGTACACTTAACAAAGAATGTTTATGTTGAGGTGCCCTGCCTGTAAATGTCTACTAAAATAGGTTCTTTGCTTTCTGACCTCTAGATGGTTCCCAGTCCTCCTTCTTCATTCCCTTTCCTTCAATTATAAGGCTTGTCTGTTGATGAGGTTCCCTTAGAATAGTCTATGGCATGACACATTTTTCTACAGGACTTGTCATATCCAATCAGTCAACTCTGGAGGTTCAGAAAGGAGACTTTGAAGACATAAACAAGCCCTTCATTTGAGAACTGAGACCCTGTGTCATACTTATTCAGCAAATCCAGCCTCAGCTCCTGAAGCTGTAGAAATAGCACATGGATTCAGAGCCAGATGTCCTGCCTTGCAGAGTGCTAGCTTGGTAACAGTTTTCAGCTGTGTGAGTGTTCGGTCAATGCCTTGATGAGTTGAGAGGCCTGAGCTGGAGGATCCTTGGGAATGCAAAAATCAACTTGAATATCCAAATTCCACACCTCAAATTAGACAGGTTGAACTTGATGTAGCTCTTGACCAAATTAGAGTCTATTATCAAGCTTCAAACCAGCAAAGGTTTCCACAAATATTCTGAGATCAGGAACAGAAATCTTGCAGACATTGAATATTGGAAAGTATTTGTTGAGCATTTGCTCTATTTGACACTGGGCTGCTCACTGGAGAAATGTGAATGTGAGCCAGAGGTGCTGCCCCCCACTCCCAGCACACAACCCAGAGAAAGAATAACATCTCACCTGTCTGTAACAGCTAGTATTTGTCCTGTATTGAGTGAAAGACATTCATTCTATCATTTAAACCTCCCACAAAATCTATAAGAGATATTGCCATTATTCCCACATTATTCTGCATAACTCTCAATGGATTTCAAACTATGTTTCCACACCTTATCTTCCTCGCTCCTCACAATAGTCTGTGGGGTAGGCTGCCATTATCCTCCCTTTACTCATGAGGAAATGGAGACTCACAGAGGGGAAGTATGGGGACTTGCCCACAGTCCCATAGCTGGGAAGTAACAGGGTTCAAATTCGAACCCAGATCTGACCAAGTGCTCTTTTCCCTCACACAGTGATGAAATAGCTAATTCATCCAGAGTGACTATGTTATTTATGTCTGTTCCGGCAGGTTTAAAAGACTAAACTCATCATTTCTCTTCTCTCACAAAGCACTCAAAAAAATCTTCCTGTGACAAAATAGCTCAGGGCTTCTGAGAAACCAATTGTTTTTGAAAGCCACAAAGAAGAGACAATGTTAGCTTAAAGAAAAATCCAGAAGTCTTCATTCCTAATTTCCTGGTTTTGAACCCTCTGTGGATTGAGGAAATACTGATTTTGTGCTGACCTAGTGCTCTATTCCATTTACCTACAAAGGGCTATCTTTGAACTAAACAAGGAGAAAAACTAAAAAGTTACTCTGGTTCCAAAGTCTTGGTGATAGAAACACAGGAGTGTGGCAGATTGTATTTTCCAAAATGGCCACCTCAATATCTCCCTCACATATGCTCCTTTTACTAGATGACAAACACTCTTCCTATGGAGAGATGGGGTCTATGTTCCCTCCCCTTGACCCTGGGTAGGTTCTGTGACTTGAGCAGACAAAACTATGTGACTTACAAGGCTAGGTCATAAAAGGTGATAGTTTTCACCAGTTCTCTTGGGATGCTCGCTATTGGAATTGTCACCATGCTGTGAGGACACCCAAACTTGCCCAAACAGGGGAATCCCATGAAGAGGACCTTGTAGGTGTTCTGGGAAATAGCCCAGCTGAGGGCCTAGCTGACAGCCAGCATCAGCTGTCAGACATGTGAGGGAAGGCTCCTTCAGATGATTCTAGCTCCCAGCCATCAGGACACTTCCATCATTCAAGTCTTCCCAGCTGAGGTCTCAGAGATTTGGGAACAGGGATAGACAGATAGGCCATCCCAACTATGCCCTGTCCAGTTTCCAGCCCATGATCATAATAAAGTGACTGTTTTATGTCACTACATTTTGAGGTGATTTGTTATGTAGCAGTAGAAAGCTGATACAAGATGACGGATTTTTCAGTCATTCATTATGACTGTAAAATCAGGCTATCAGGATAATTGAGCCATTAAATCAGAGGATGTTACCTCTAATTTCAGGATTTTAGAAGTCCATACTTATAATGTATAGTCCTTGTAGTAGAATAAAAACGATAGGTTTGTTTGAAGTAGAAGGTACACCAAATCTAAAACTCAAACAGTATGTAATGGCTAAGCTAATATCATTGAATAAGCATGCAAATAATAAACAACAAAGAAAATGTGAATATTACCATGTAATTCAAACTCATAGAGAAATAGGAAAAATATCTGGTTATATTTTTTCATGACCTACTTAGGGGTATCAAAGGCACAATTATTGTTGAAGTTTAATTTTCAAATGACAAAATTCCCAATTGTGTTTAAGCAAAATATAGTCAGGAGGGTAAACTAATTAGAAATGGATTTCATTTTCCTATAATTTGCTCATGCATGTAATGTTATTCTGTTATTTATTCTCCCTTCTTATTAACTTGGGAAATGGAAAATTTGGAGAGTTGAAATGGAATTGGAAACAATGGTTTGCATATGTATACAAATATGTAAATATATACATTTTGTGTGTGGCTTTCAGCTCCTTCAAAAATATAACGAGTTCCTAGCATCTCCATTTTCAGAAAACAGCAAGTCTAAGAGTGGCTAATAAGTATAATAAACATGCAGTAATGGAACAAATAGAGCAATCACATCAGTATTGTGTTGCAAGATACCTGCTTTGTGACTTTCTGGTCTACTCCTCCTTTCTTCTGGATAGAGAAGCACGAACCTTGGAATAAATGGGCTAAAGAGGGAAGACTGATCATAATGGTGAGCTTCTCCTTTCCTTTACTCACCTGTCCTTTTAAAATTATAGTATTGATGGGTCCCAGTTAAAAGGGGCAGTCCTCTTTGCACTCTCTCTTTACAGTTTTCTAATATTCAGAAAATATTAAGGAAAAAAAAATCCTTCCAGCAACTTGCTTCTTAATCTGATCTCTGAAATCTGCTCTCCTCAGAATTTACCAACAAAATCTAAAGCTTTTTGAAGATGCAAATTGTTTTTGTTTCCCAGCTCCTAAAACAAATACCACACAATGGGTTGGCTTAAATAACAGGAATTTATTGGCACATGATTTTGAGGCTAGGAGAAGTCCAAAACCAAGGTGTCAGTAAAGCGATGCTTTCTCCTGGAAGACGATGGCTTTCTGGGACTGGCTGCTAGTAATCCTTGGTCTTTGGCTTTTTTGTCACTTGGTAGTGCACATGGCAGTGTCTTCTCCTTTCTGTCCAGTTCCCATCGACTTCAGCTTCTGGCTGCTCTCTGTGGCTTCTCTTTGCTTTTTGTGCCAATTCCCTTTGCTTGTAAGGACGTCAGCCATATGGGACTAAAGCCCATCGTCATTCAGTTTGGACACACCTTTAACTAATAACATCTTCAAAGTCCTGTCTACAAATAGGTTCACACCCACAGGACCAGGGGTTGGAGCCTGAACATGCCTTTTGTGGGGGGCATGATTCAAACCCCAACACAAATGCTCACACAGTCCTTCTTGCCACTTTTACCACAATTCATGCTCTAACATCCAGGAGTAAATGCAATTTTCTTGTTGAATAGCATTTCTGAGAAAGAATTCCCATTTGCTTCTGTACCTCACCTTTTTCTCCAGATTTTAATTCCTTATTTCTTTGTTAAAATTATTAAATATAAAATCCTGCATCTTTTCTTAAAAGATGATTTTTATGTGGCTCAATATAATAGACATGTTCAATAAAAGTAATCAAATTAAAAAGCACTGAGTAAGGAGGAATCTCACCTGCTAGTCAGGGTTCTTGTCTTCTAACAGGTTTTCAGATAGAAAAGCAGTAATGCTCAAACACAGATGTCCATTGGCATCATCTGGGGGGGATTTGGAATCTACCTGCCTGGGCCCCACCTGCAGAGGTGCAAATTTAATTGGGCTGGGGCAGAACCAGAGTGCAGGGCTCTAACAGGTGAGTCGAACCTGGTTTTAGGACATAGGTGTCTTGGCTGCCAGAGGGCTGTAGTAGATGGAAGTGACAGACATCCCAAATGAGCCACATCTGTGCCAGAGGTGTAAGTAGAAAGAAGATGAAATTTAGACCTCTAAATTTCCCTTTTAATGTACAGACTTTCCTCTCCAACGAGCTGTCTGCCTTGGAGTTTTGCTTGTCAGGGAAATGTTTGGGAGTGAGCAAGTCTTGTTTTCCTTCTCTTAATTTTGCCCCTGAGACCAGATTCAAATCTCTTTGAATCCCAATAATTGCGGCTGTTGGTAAATGTGGAGGAATGATGGGAATGTTGAACGCTTTTGAGATGTCAAGAGGAAGTTGAAGCAAATAGCAAATTAGGCTGAGAGTGCATTGACTCCAGTCCAAGTGAGCACAGAGATTAAAACCTGTAAGGAACAGCTAACGAGGGAAAGGTGCACACTTTATTTTCAGGAAACAGAAAATACCCGCTGTTGAGTTATGCATCTCCAAATGCAGGTGTTTTGAATTTCAATATGAGTGGGCTGGCATTTCTCCCAAATAGCCTGTGCTCTACAGCTCTTCCTTAAATAACTCAACAGATTTACAGGTAATGGTCTAACCTAGGCTATAAATCACATTTATGGCAATTGCCATCTTTGCTCCAGAGCCATGAGCTTGTGTGATTGTGGAAGTCGTGCCCCTGGCCTCTCATGGGGCTCTGGCTGAGGAATTTCAACTATCTGTTAGCGCGTTGTAGAGGTGGAAGCCAATGGAAAAGGAGGTTAAGAGGTTTGCTTGAGGTTGGACCCTAAGAAGTCCCCTGCCCCCCTTTGATGTTAAAGGGGTTGGTTTTGCTTGTGTGCATACATATGCACGCACACACACACGTGCGTAGATACTTCAGCAGATCCCCTAAGTGTGCTTAAACAAGTTAAAATGAGGTGAGGGACGGGCACACAATTGGCAATGTCTGAACATATCTATGAAGAATAGCTGCTTTTTTCAATCCAGTGAAATACTGGCGAGTGAAGGGGTTGCTTGTAATTGACATTTCTCATAACGAAACACTAGAGGCCTCAAAGCCAGAAAGTCATCTGCTATCAAATTCCCCGTGTGGAGGTGGTTAAGAACGTGGTGTCAGGGGTCAGATTGCTCAGGTTCAAATCCTGGCTCCATCATGTACATTCTCGGTGCCTTAGTTTCCCCATCTGTAAAGTGGATTATTTGGAGGACTCAGTGAGTTAATATCTGTGAAGTGCTTTCAACAATGCCTGGTACATTGTCTCAGTGCATGTTAGAAGATGAAATATATCAACACTGACAGAGTAACCTGGCTACTTGGGCTTTTTTCTGTATTGTGCCCAGCAGTTATTTGTTTCTTCCACGGTAGTGGGGAAAAAAAAAAAAACCTTTAGTTTCTTTTTCTGAAATGTGCCTCCAATTTGTCCCCTTTCCTCTTTTCTTCCTGCCATCATCCTAAAGGCAAGGCTTCTTTTCATTTAGACCAAAGCTGTTACAGTACTTCCCAGTTGTTCTTCTACCTTTGCTTGCTGTCCCACGGGCATCGATGTGCCAGGCTCCTATTGTCAAATGCCACTGTCATCTCTCCACACCTGGCTCACTTACTGCAGTCCCCTGCCTGCCACGTCAAGTCCAGAGGCTGCTGCTTGGTTCCACGTCTCCCCAGATCCAAATTCCACCCCCAACCCTGGCCCTAAAGCATGTCCCATGTGTCCATCAGGCCCACACATACCAAGTTCTGCCTTCCCCCTTTTGCTAAGATGGTGGGCTGGGTCCAGTGGGATTTGTGCTTTCTGAAAGGAGAAGGAAGGGTTTTCCAAGCAGGTGGCATTTACCAAACAGGGTGGTGGCCATGAGAAAAGAGACTAGGGAGGCATGAATCAGATGGACTTTTTGAAGATGAGAAATGGCAAAATTTTCAAACGAAGATAAAAGGAAGACTAGAAAGCACCTTGGTACCACCAATCCTTTCTGTCTTAAAATGCTGGGAGCCTTCCTCCCCTCACCCAGTGCCTGGAACATAATAAGTAATTCATACACCCAATTTATTGATTATTTCACAAGCAGCATTCATTGATTATAATCTTATTTACTTTGTTAAAACACTACAATGATTATGTGAGCAAATAATTTTGAGCACAACTCTTAGTTTTTCTATCTCCTTTTCTAGTCTTTGTTCCCATGGTGTTTTGTTTTGTTTCCTTGGGTTGTCATATTTTGTCTTTATCATATTGCCATTCATGTCCATTGCTTGCACCCCCATCCCCCCTTCCCCTGGGCACCCCTTCTCCTGTCTCAGGAGTTGGCAGTCACAGAGTCCTGTCCCTCTGCTCGAGCTGACCCAATCCAAATCCTTCCCTGGGATTTTTCAAAAATCTCACCCCTAAACCCCAGTGGACTATTTGTGTGGTCTCCAATTGGATCCCCTGCTTCCCATTCCCCCTTTCCCTTGCCCCACAGATTACCCTCCTGGCAGCAGCCAGAGGGATCTTTTCTCCAGAATGTTAGTCTGAGGATGTCATTTCCCTCTCAGCTCCCTCTTCTGTCTAACTGAGGATGAAATCCAGAGTTGTCACCCTCTCCCGCTGGCTGGATTTCATTACCAGCGCCCTCCTCCTCCTGCCATGCTGGCCTCCTTGCCGTTCCTAGTACACCCCAAACTTGCGTATGCCGTTCCCTCTAGGTAGAGCACCCTTCCCACCAGGAGACTCTCACCCTCCCCTTCATTTAAGTTCTGCTCACCTTCCACCTTCAGGGAGGGGCCTTCCCTGAATTTTCTATACCACGTAATCCTCACCACCAGCCTCTGTCCACATTCCTTGCTTTATTCTTCTTCTTAGCACTCAATCAGTGTTCCCTGACATCCATGTAGGTTTTTTGTTTCTCTCTCTCTCCTCCACTAAAATTTAATCTTTCTGAGAAGAGATTTTTGTCTGTTCTTGTTTATTGCTCTTTCCCCAGCACTGAAAATAGTATTGCACATAGTAGACCCTTAATGGATCCTATGCTGAATGAATGTCTTATTAAACCATTCCCTATCAAATCTTTTTATACTGGTCGCTTCAATCAACCCCCAAGAGCTGATGAATAGTCACGTTTGTAAATGTCTTCCATATGAAATGAATATGGAAAAATCTTTCAAAATAATCTTCTAAAACCTCCCCCTTTTAAGGATGAGACTCTGAAACCCGGGGTGAGTTGAGTGAAGTGCCCAGGAACACACAGCTATTCACTGCACAGTTCCTTTGAGCAGAAAATAAAAACCCAGCCTGAGGCTGTTTACCAGCCTCACAAAGGAAGGCACCCTTGCTGGGTGTGAGTCTCTCTGTGATTTCAATTGCATTTGGTAAGCTCGGAGCGGGAAGCAGGTGCAGCCAGCTGTCTTTGTTTTCTCACGGGCCAAAGCAATATTATGGCCTCGACCTAAGTGTGCTTCCAAAGAAGGGTCTAGGAAAGCAGAGAACAGAAGGTCTGCCTGCCCCTTCTCCTGCCTCATTATCTTTGGCTGCACAAAGGGATTGAATACAGACTGTCACATAGATGCCCCCCCCCTCCACACACACACATGGAGCCAGAAGTGGGCCAGCACAGGGGGAGCATCCTGATGTGCTTACATCCCCAGACCTGATTGCTCTCTCCCATAAACAGCTTTCTCTACTCCTCCCTCACCTCCACCCTGCACGGCAACCCTCCCAAAGGACAGCACATTACATTGGCAAATAATTTCCAACTTGTTTGATAACAGAGTTCTACTCTAAGGAATCCTGATTAGCATCTCATGGATTCTTTCCAATGCACTTTGAGAAATGCTACCGTCATGGAGAATTTTGAAGCAAGAGAGGGTGCTGGTGAGCCTTTCATAGAATACCCTCAGTTTACAAGGGAGGGAACTGAGGTTTAGAGACATTCAATGACATGCTTCAGGGTCACCCATCCAGTTTCTGCAGAGTATGCCCAGATTTCGGGCTCTTCCACTTTACCAGGCTGGTTTATTCTGGCTATTGAATTAGGCCAATTTTGGTTTCTGGGGAAGAACCAAATTTAATTGCATTGTTCCCATGCAATGCTATTAAGAAAGGTGTTCACTGTAGATAATTAAACCATAATTTATTTATTATGTGTTTATAATATATATGATGTTATATATTATATGATATATGTCTGTACATCATATACAAGATGGCATTTAGAATGATATAATGAACACCCATTTAGCCAGCATCCAGCTTAAGGTATAGAACATTAAAGATGCTATTAAATACTCTTATGTAGCTATGAGTTTCATGATTACTAGTGAGGTTGAAGGTATTTTCACATATTCATTGACCATTTGTATTTCCTCTTCTAAGAAATGACTTCTTGTGTAATTAGCCAGTTTTTTTTTTAGTTGGATTGTCCATCTTCGTAGGGGTCTTTTATATATTCTGGACTTGTTTCCTGATCATATACATATATATTGATTACATTTATTTCAAACACTTTTTCCCAGACTGTGGCTTGTCTCTAATTTCTTAATCATGGCCTATAATAACCTAAGTTTTTTGTTCTAGCGTAGTTGAATTAACCATTTTTTCTTTAAGATTTGTGGTTTTTAACTGTAATTTAAGAAACCCTCCCCTATCCCTAGTCTGTAAAGATATCCTTCTACAATTTCTTCAAAAAGATGTTATGATTTGCTTTTTATATTCAGGCCCTTAATCTACCCAGGGATTTATTTTTACATAGAATGTGAAGGAGGGATTCAAATTTATTTTCCCCTTATGGTTAACTAATTATCACATCACTGTTTACGGAATATTCTATTCTTTCCCCACAGATATGCAATGTCACTCCACTGTATGTAAAGTTTTCATGTCTGCATCATCCTGTTTCTGGGTCTTCTTTTCTGTTCCATTGTTTAGTCTCTTCATCAACACCACCTTGACTTAATTGTAGAGCTTTCCGTAAACCTCCAAAATGGGCAAAGCCGGTACCCCTCCTTATTCTTTCCGTACATTGTCTAAGCTCTTCCTTGTCCTTGGTTCTTTCATAGAAATTTTAGAACCTCTTGTCAATCATCCCCCCCAACACACACATGCAACCTCTACTGGCATTGGGTTTAATTAGAATTGCATGTAATTTATAGACTATCTTGGGAAGAATTGACATCTTTGCAATATTTAGTCTTCCTTATCATTAACATGATTTATCTCTTTTTATTTGAGACTCTTTAATGACCTTTAATAATATTTTATAATCTACCCAGTCAAATTCTTTCCCATGTTTCTTAGTTGATTTTTCCTTGTTAACTTACATTTTTGTTAGTTGTACCTGATACCTTCTTTTTAATTAAAATTTTACACTGTAGTCACTGATTAAGAATGCATATGATTTCTGAATATTGATCTTCTATTAAGCATCCTTGCTGAATACTTCTTTAATTCTAAAATTCTAACAATTTGTATGTATATTCTGTCAGGTTTCCTCTGTAGACAGTTATATCATCTGTGAGTTATTGTTTTCTCTCTTCATTGTCAATTCTTATGCCTTTAATTTCTCTTTGTTGTCTTAGTGTTCTGGCTAGAACCTCAAATATAATATTGAATTCCTTATTTTAACTATAGTGCTTCTAGTATTTTACCTTGTGCCTTTTTGTAGATATCCTTTATCAAGCTAATAAGGTACCACTCTCTTCATAGTTTGGTAGGAATTTTGTTTTTGTTTGTTTGTTTGTTCATTTTAATCATGGATGGGTGTTGAATTTTATCAAATGCTTTTTATGCACCTATTAATACAATCTTATGTTTTATCTCCTTATGATGAATTTTGTTAATAACTTTCCTAATGTTAAATCAAGCATATTGCTGTAACAAACTCGATTTTGTCATGATATGTATTTTTATTACGTTGCTGGATTTAGTTCACAAACAGTTTTTTTCAGGATTTTTTGCCATTATATACATGAGTGAGATTGGCCTGTATATCAGTTATCTTTTTCTGCATAGCAAAAATTCCAAAACTTATTAGCTTAAAACCACAAACATTTATTATTTTTAGATTCTGTGAGTTGGTTGGCTGGTTCTTATGGTCTGGGCTGGCTGAGCTGGGGTTAGAGGGTCAAACAAGGCTTCACCCACTTTTCTGAAGTTTGGCAGGCTGGTTAGTCTGGGAGGGGTATCTTAAGCTGGGACACTCTATTCCATGTGATCTCTCATTTTCCAGTATTCTAGCCCAGGCTTCTTCGCATGGTGGGCTCACATTTCCAAAGAGCAGCAAGAGAGGGCAAGCCACAATGCACAAACGTTTCTCAAGCCTGTTCTTCTTTCACTTTTTCCATCGCCCTTTTAGCCAAAGCAAGTCTCATGGCCACATCCATACCCAAGGGGTTGAATATTAGACTCTGCTTCTTTATGGGAGCAACTTCAAAACACTGTGGCCATTTTTCAGCCTAACAGAGTCAGCCCTCTGAGTACAACTATTTGTATTACTCTTATTTGCAAAATATGATTACTTCAATCCAAGATCCGTCCCCACCCCCCAATTTTTCTTTCATGGCTTTAGACACAAAGTCAAATGATCTCATGAATTGCATCCAGTTGGGATGTCAACCAAACTCCTCAGGTTCAGCTCTTTGTGTGTGTACTCAATATACCATGATGAAGCAAGAACAGGATAATCACAGTAGACCTTCCTGTTCAAAAAGAGGAAGAATGGGAAGCATATAGCAATCACTGGTACGTAGTTGTTTGGACACCCTACATAGTTGGCAGGTCACCCTACTTTGGTAGGAGATATTCCTTGATTAATGCCCAAATCTACTTCCTGAGAGTGTGGACCTAGTTCATTGTTCTTTGCAACTCTTGACTCTGCCTTCTGGGCTCTTGGTCCAGCAATCCTAACTTTTCAATAATAAATTATTCATGTTTGTAGTTGAATAGCTTTCCTGACCTTTTTCCTGTCCACAGAAAGTTGATTTCCCAAAGTCTTTTTCACCTGTTCATGGGAAGATCAGCTAAACATTGTGGTTTTATTTTTATAACCTATCAGAGCTTTTTTATTTTCCTTTATCACTGTGTCTTTTCCTGGCCTTGATATCAAAGTCATCCTAGACTCATAAAATCAGTCAGAAGCCATCCTCCCTCCACCCCAGAATAATTTTTATGCAAATAGAACTGTCCATTTATTTTTTAATGTTAGGTAGATCTCCTCTGTGAAAACCCACTGATCCTAGAGTTTGCTTTAGGTTTTATATCCATTCCTCAACTGAGTAGGTAGTTCACTGTGGATTAAATATTTTTCTTGGTCATAGGTCTATTCAATTTTTTTATTTCTTCTTGAGTTATATTTGTTTAATATTTTCTAAAAAGTTGTCAATTTAAACTTGTTACATTTCTCAGCATAGATTTATGCATAGTATTCTCTTATAAGTTTTTAAAATCTCTTATATATCTTTAGAGATGTTTCCATTTTCATTCCTTCTTGAACTTCAATCTACCTTCTGAGGTCACTTTTCTTCTTCCTCAAGTATATTGACGTACTGCTCAGTCTTGTACTTTCCAGTCCTCTGACACACCAGGCCAACACCCTACTTGATCAGCTCCTCATTCAGGCCCCGCTACTCATCAGGCTGCCTCCACCCTGCTCCCATGTCCTCCTCTTAGGGTCCTCTATCTCTTTTAACCTTCCTTCACACCCCATTAAGGCTGCCTAAAGGCTTTTTTCCAAATAGGGAGGCCGCCTTTTCGTTTTTGACCCATGGAGATTTCACGTAATTTCTTGCAAATTGAGATATGCATTTAAAAATGATATTTACTATATTTCATCTGGTACGCCTCGATGTTTTATACTGAGAGTTTTTTCAGGATATCCATTCTACTCTGTTTCTAAAAATCAAACCACACAACCTATCAAGTTAGCATATGGATTAAATTATAAATTGGACAAATCTCATGGTTGGCTGCCTTGAACTGACAATCCTCAGTTCCTGCAGCCATAAAGCTGACAGCAGATATGACTTTTAATTTTAGTTAATAACACAAAAATCATTGTAGCTGGCCTACAGGACCCCAATATACTTTTCCCTCTACTTTTGTGTGTATTTGTTAATTTCCTTAATAAAGTGTTAAACAAAGAATTGTATCCTACTAGAATACTGAAGACATTGCTGAACGGCTGTTTCTTCCAGGCCATGCTATTTCAGGCTTCCAAATCTATGCTTTTCTGGAACACTCTTCTTCCCATCTCCCACCCATTCTGCTGACCAGCACTCATCTCTAATGGCTTACCCATTGGAAGCACAACCCCCAGGCCAAGCTGGTTGGGTGGCCTCGTCCTCACCCACCACCAGCAAAGCTCTCACCCCAGCATTTCACAGTCCTGGATGTTCCTGTCTGTCATTGCCATTGTCACTGTGTGCCCTGAGAGTAGGAATGGCATGATGTTTATTTCTGCTTCCCCATAAGTTAGTGAATGTGTATTGTGGGTGCCTAATGATAATTGGGTGAAGGACGAAATGAATGAATGAATGAATGCTCAAATATTTTTTTAGGAATGATGGCAAGCAATAGGAAAGAAATCGGAAGACAAGCAGGTTGCTCAGTTGTAGATTTGCCCCTAAAAGTATTATCAGTGTTGGGATGATTCCAAATGCTAAGACCCAGACTCCATCAGCAGAAGGACTGGCAAAATCCCATCCTAAACAGGAGAGTGTGTCAGCAACTATCAGCAAAACGTATGGACTAATGCACATGAAAGCATTTTGTGAAAAGAAAGGACCTACCCTCCTATATAAAGTAGCATGATTTAGTCTCCATAGCTTCTGGTAACTCTTAAAATATTCCTGATTGTCTTTTATGCTCAAGACAGTGGCTGTTTTGAAATCCATGTTGCATGCAAGAAATAATCAAGATCGTTTTCTCAAATGCTAAGAAAAATGGGCCACTGGATTTATCAACAAAGCAGACAACACAATTCAGCAAAGATCTCAAAGATAACAAGAACTTCCCTGCCTCGGTGACAGTGTGAAATGCACTTAGGAAAAATAAAACTCTTTAATAGCAGAACTGATTAGTAGTCAAAGCATACAGAGTATGTCTGTTTTGAGTGGTGCAATGTTTTCTTTTTGTTTCCAGGATAAAGCACAAGTGTTTTCATGTTGCTGCTAGTTGTTGTTTTCACTGAAAGATAAAAAAGGTTTCCACTGGATGGAAAACAGTAAAATGATATTCTGCCCCACTCTACCACTTATGCATACAATATCTCCTTTACTTTTCATTGTTGTTTTATTTTTTTTTTTTTGCTTTTATTTATTCAAAGAAATAGCAGGAAGCCTATTTTAACAGAGTAGGAAGAACAACCCATAATCTTAATAATTAAATACCAAGAAGTCATGGTAACAGTCCTCAGTTTCCAGGCTGGAATCTGAAGCCCGGAGAAGTGAACGGATTAGACACAAGGTTCCACTGCCAATGAGTTGCAAGATTGCCTGACTTTAAGTGCTTTCTCCCCTCCTCTGTGGATTTGATTTTAATTAATCTGCATTGCAACCCAAGTAGGATGAATCAAGCAGGATTGATGAATTTAATGCCATATGGTATTAGGGAAACAAACTTGGGCATTTTGCTAATTGAACCACAGATGAAATCAGTGAGAAATTAGGAAAAGATTCCAGGCATTCTCGCTGTGGGATAACCCTGCTTCAGATGGTGTCACTTCAGAAGCTTAAGACTAAATTTTCTGCCCAGAATCTGAAAAATGCCTCCATCTCCCTACTTAGCACAGTATGAGACTGCAGAAGGCAGTGAGGTGTGGTACGTAGGGTTTTTTAAAAATAAAAATTAGTAAAATCGGTGCCAGAGGAGAGGGAAAAACAAAAACAGATGCGTAAGCATGTATAATCAGAAAGGCATTATGTACATAATCCTAGCAGCTTTATTCGATGGCTTATTCCATTTCAGTAATCATGTTGGTGGATGAGCTAATTGAAAATTTGTTAACTATTCATAACCAGCAATTTCTGCTAAGTGACAATGAAATGTGAAAGTCGAAAGGATTGCAGACCTTGGTGGGACATGATTTCATAGGCTCTTGCCCAAAAAGCATTTCCACCCACTTCCTACCTATGGAACAGGCATTTTAGGAGCAGAGTGAGTTCCGAGGAAGTGCCCAGGCATGGAGGGGCAGAGGGCAAACCTGTCAGTTTGGACACAAACTGGACAGTTGGGTCAGATGCCTCCCAAAGCTCTCCTCCAATGCCTGAGGTTTTGCAAGTGACTTTGAGGAATACACTGTTCAGTCTCTATTGTAAACAGTGCTGTGGAAGTGAAAAAGCTAGAGGGATGGTAAAAGTTATTTTTACCAATAACTTCTTTCTGTCACTGAGAGCCTTGCTATTCAAAGTAAGGTCTCTCTGGAGACCAGCAACATAACATCACCTGGGAGTGTGTTAGAAATGCAGCATCTCAGCCCGTTCACACCTACTGAGTCAGAGTCTGAATTTACGAAGGTCCCCCAGTGAACATTATGCACTTTGAAGTCTAGAGCAAGACACTACAACTTTTTCAAGTAAAACAACCAATATGTGACTCAAGATCACGCAGGCGTAGAGGCTTAGATCAAATTACCTACAGACACGGGATTCTGGTTTTCAGAAGATCTGTTCAGCCCACAGTACATTTGGAGATTAACCCGTTTGCGTTCTTACACACGTTTTGCACCTCTCCATCATAATTAACCGCGGTTGCCGTAGCAACTGTCAGTTAGTGAGTGCTGCTCCTTTCATCAACATGTAGGAATTCTTGTCTTTGGCTGTTATCTTTGTTAGCTTTAATGAAACACAGCTCCAGTGGAGGTTATCCATAGTTTCTCTGTGCGACACAAAATAAATTTTGTCAGTGAGATCCTTGGTCTCCTTGCTTTTTGTTAGGCAGCTTCTTCATTCGGTCTGTCTGCTTCCATAGCCACAGACTCGCCAACACTTCCTCACTTACCTCTCATTGAGAGTTCTGCATATGTCGATTTTCGATTACTCAACTCAAAAACTTGTTTTTCCTTTCACTCTTACATTTGCCACTACAGTCACAACCATCAGCGCGTTCATTGCTAATGTGCTTTTTGTCACAATGATCAGCCATGATTTATTGAGCACCCACTGGGAGCCATTCACTTTTCTCAGCACCACACGTACACCAGGCCCTTTTGTCAGTGCCTCACATATATCATCTTAAATATTCTCAGTGAAATAGTATGATAGATGGTATTTCCTCCTTTATAGATGAAAAAGTGGGCTCCAAAAGCTTAAGTTTTTTGCCCAAAGTCACACAGCAAGTAAAAGATGTCCAGGTTACAACGCAGGTGAGGCTGTGTCTGAGGTGGCTGCTTTGCACTGCCTCACACTCCCTCATTAGTACTTGGCAATTTACATCATTAGATCATAATTTTGTATTTGCATAACAGCATTATTAGTTCCTCCCGGATGTTACCAGTATGGATTACAGATGATGTGATGTGAATGCTTTTCATTTGAAAAAGGGATGTTGGCAAATGAACCCATGTTCTAGTGAGGTCCCTTTTAGTTGAAACAAAGAGAAACCCACTCAAGCTACTCAAAAAGTGCATGGGCAAGAAATTCTCCTGGCCCTGTGGGGACTGAGGCAAGGAATAGGGAAGATAGAACAACAGAAACACGTCTCCAGGGGCTGTATTGTCCGTCTCCACTTTGTTCTCTTTAAGTTTTCCTGTTTCATGTCCACATCCACTGTCCTCCCAGCTTCTTCTAATTAGGAGATTGTTCCTCACCTGCATGAAGTGCCTTTTTTCTACCCAACTGGAGAAGGCTCTGCTGTGCAAAGCCTCACTCACAGTGTTCCACCGTAATCTACCAAAGGGCCCACCGTCCTTGATGGTGAAGAACTAGCTATACAGGTGTTCTAACTTTCAGCAAATCCAAATCCTTGCCTCATTAAATGTTACTAGCACCAGCACCAGAGACCTCCTGAGTGATGCCTGCCTTGTGCTCGATCCCCCTGGTTTAGACATCTGCTCCTACACTGCGTTTCATTGTTGTTATTGTTCTATTTGAAAGTTTTCCTGCCTTTCCCCTTGTTGGAAGTTGTAGCCTCTTGCTGCTTTCATTGTGTCTGGCTGCCTTTAGCAGCTCTGCTTCTTCCCATTTCTAATTTGCTGCTTCTCATCTACTAAGAATTGAAAATAGATCCCTGGGACTGTTATAAACATGTGTAAAGTAGGGGGTAAAGTCTCAGAATTAGGACTCTATGTGCTCATGTAAAATAATGCATAAAATTTAGAGAATGATCATTCTAATATGTATTTTGGAAATTCAGAGGACCCTTTTATTACTTATCACAGGTTGACAACTGCATACTAAAAAGATGAAGGTATGAGGTACTTAATCTCTATACTACTGAGGATTCACCATAAAGTACAGTGTTCTATAAAGTATATTCTACTTCATTATGGCACAGGACATATGCTAATGTCCTGTTCAGCAAGAAATGTCAGCATTAAAGACACAGGTGATTTTTGTTTGTCTATCCTTTGATCCAACAATGAAAGCTGCTGTTATAGATAAACCACGAAATCTTAGTGACTCAACACCATAAAGGCTTATTTCCTGCTCATGTCACAACCCGATGGTGAAAGAGGGCTGTGCTCTCCCCAGTCACTCATGGACCCAGGCTCCATCCATACTGTGGCTCCACCCTCCTCCAGGTCCTCAGGGAAAGAGAAAGAGAACATAGAGACCTGGGGAGAAGGCTTTTCCAGGCCAGGCCTGGAAGTGGCACACATCACTTCTGCCCACATTCTGAGCAGAACTCGCTCAGTCCCACCTGACTGCAAGGAAAGTGGGAAAGGTCGTCTAACTGGGAGCTTAGGAAGGAAAGGGAATAGAATGGGGTAAACACACAGCAGCTTTGCCATGTGCATACATAAAAATAGTCTAAAATCAGTTTAAGCCTGGGCATGGGAAGATGTTCACAGTATATTAGATAGAAAATATGAACTTTCTAATGAGAATAAATTGTTTGACACCATTTTTGTAAAAAAAAAAAAAAAAAATTATACACACACCCCCCCCCACAGGGTATTGCTTATGGCATTTTCATTTGCCCTAGAATGAGTGAATAAGACCCACCAACTGTGGGCAAAAGGGCTCCAAATAGCCCCACATGCTTACAAGAGACAACAGCCTCTTCTAAGAAGAACTTGCCATATCTGCCCTGTCCTTGCCCCAGCAGTTCCCCACCTCAACCTCTAGGCCAGAAGAAGGAAGGCCAAACAACAGCCCTTGGAGTATCAACCTTGTGGAGAATGCAGGGTCGGCGGTGAGAGGGATCCCTCCCATTGCAAGGGGACACCACTACTCCTGCACCAAGCCAAGGGAGACCTCTCAGGATGATGGAGACATCATTCCTTTGCTAAATAGGAGTCTTGTTATGCAGCAGATCTGCTGACCTGCCCCTTACTTAATGGAGCAGGGCAAGGATGGAATCAGAAAGATGAGGGGACGGCAGAGGAGCAGCCTCCATCCCTGCTAGTTTCTGTGCCAACAAGAGGAGAATTTCCCATCAGTCAACTGGACACTGAATGAAGTAACCGGTCTACCTGTTGGGTAAATCTTCTGGGCATGAGGCTGGGGATGGGGTTTGGGATTTACAGCTACCAGTACCAAGATCTGAGATGGTATAGAGAGATTGAGCCAAGCAGGGGGCCCCATTCAGGGGCAAGGCAATGTTGGAGAGTCATGCCACATGGAGGACCATGAAAGATAGGATTAACAGCAGAAGTGCTTTTGTGTGAGCATGCATTGGATTATTAAGATTTTCAAATCCTTTAATTTAAAAAAAAAATAATAAATCCAAATGGGTTTAACATTCAAAAGTTTCAAAAGGGAAAGGGTGAAAATATTCCTGTCTCCCACCCCTGACCCCAGCTACACAATTTCCCTTCCAATAGGCAACTACTATCATCAATTTCTTGTATATATTCCCAGAGATATTCAGTATATTCCAGCATACACATTGTGCCGGTTTTTAGCCTTAGATGGACCACCCGCTTTGGACTGCATTCCCAAGCAACCCCACTCCGGGAAGACACGGGCCCGGCGCGCCAGGGGCTGCTACCGGCCTCACACCGTCCACGGGCTGGGGCTCGATCAGAAGGACTTGGGCCCCCCTCCCTTGGCCCCGGGATTCGGCGAGCGCTGCTGCCGGGGGGCTGTAACACTCCGGGGATTGGGCACCCTGCCGCGAGACGGTGCTCCCCCCCAACAGCCACCTTCCCAGCCGTCCCGGAGCCGGTCGCGGTGCACCGCCACGGTGGAAATGCGCCCAGCAGCGGCTGGTTGCCGAATCCCGGGCCGAGGGAGGAATGTGCCAGTTTGAATATACTGTGTCCCCCAAATGCCATTGTCTTTGTAGTCTTGTGGGGCAGACATTTTGGTGCTGGTTAGATTTGCTTGGAATGTGCTCCACCCAGCTGTGGGTGATGATTTTGATGAGGTGTTCCCATTGAGGTGTGGCCCCGCCCATTCAGGGTGGGTCTGATCAGTGGAGCTATATAAATGAGCTGACTCAAAGAGAGGGAACTCAGTGCAGCTGTGAGTGACATTTTGAAGAGAAGCAAGCTTGCTAGAGAGGAGTGTCCTGGGAGAAAGCCATTTTGAAACCAGAACTTTGGAGCAGAAGCCAGCCACATGCCTTCCCAGCTAACAGAGGCTTTCCGGACACCATTGGCCATCCTCCGGTGAAGGGGAATGTACCCCACCCAGCTGTGGGTGATGATTTTGATGAAGTGTTCTCATGGAGGCGTGGCCCCACCCATTCAGGGTGGGCCTTGATCACTGGAGCTATATAAATGAGCTGACTCAAAGAGAGGGAACTCAGTGCAGCTGTGAGTGACATTTTGAAGAGAAGCAAGCTTGCTAGAGAGGAGTATCCTGGGAGAAAGCCATTTTGAAACCAGAACTTTGGAGCAGAAGCCAGCCACATGCCTTCCCAGCTAACAGAGGTTTTCCGGATGCCATTCGCCATCCTCCAGTGAAGGTACCCGATTACTGATGTGTTACCTTGGACACTTTATGGCCTTAAGACTGTAACTGTGTAGCCAAATAAACCCCCTTTTTATAAAAGCCAATCCATCTCTGGTGTTTTGCATTCTGCAGCATTAGCAAACTAGAACATACATTATAGAAGTGAATGTCTATATATGTGGTGTGTGTGTGTAATTTTACATTACAGACACCCAGCCCCTTGCATTTATCACTTAAACAATATTTTGGAAATCCTTCTCTATGAGAATACACATTATTGCATTTTATGGATATGCCATGATTTATTTAACGGCATTTAGTTTGTTTCGAATTGTGTGTTATGACAAACAATGCTGCAACATAAAACCTTGGTGGGGTAGGCTAAAAATGCCCCCCAAAGGTCCCAGTGCCTAGAATCTGTGTTACCTTATACAGCAAAGATTTTGTTGACAGTATCAAGTCCAGGCTTTTGACATGGGGAGAGTATTTGTGGTGTTGTGGGTTGGCCCTAAATGCAATCACATGTATCCTCATAAGAGCGAGGCAGAGGGAGATTACGCTAACACACACAGAAGGAGAAAGCGATGCAAAGATGCAGCAGAGAGAGAGATTTGAAGATTTTGGCCTGGAGGGCTGATGAGATGCAGCCACAAGTTGAAGAATGCCCGCAGCCCCCCGAAATTGGAAGAGGCAAAGAACGGGATCTCCCCTGGACCTCTGGAGGGAGTGGGGTCCTACAGAAACCTTGATTTTGGTCCAGTGATGCTGATTGCGGATTTCTGGGCTCCAGAACACTGAGAAAATAAGTTTCTATTCTTTTAAGCCACCAAATTTGTGGTAATTTATTACAGAAGCCACAGGAAACTAAGATGCTTGGACATAAAAAATTGTATGCATATGTGAGTATATTTCCACAAAAACTTTCCAGAAGATGCTGGCCTAAGAGTATGTGAATTTGTAATTTTTATTGATGTTGTCAGTTGGCCCCATGAGTGGGTGACCCAGTTGACATCTCCTCCAGCAAAGTAGAAAAGTTTCTCTATCCCAACCCCTTTGCCATTACAGTTATTAAATACGTTGATTCTAAAATTAAAAGTGTTATTCTAATTGTAGTTTTAATTGCATTTCTATTATTATGAATTAGATGGACTTGTTATTTGTTTGAGTCATTCCAATTTTTTTCCTGAAGTATCTGTTTGCATTTATTGCCATATTTCAATTGATATAGTAATTAGCTCTTTGTGTGTGAGTTACAATTTATTTTTAATTATCACTTGTCTTTTGGCTCTCCTTATATGATCTTTACCATACAGGATTTTCTTTTAATTTTTTATTTTTATTCTATAGCTGTTGGCTTTGAGTCATGCTTTGAAAATCCACCCCACATTAAGGCTATTTGTTAAAAGTCCTTTCTCTGATTATCCATGTTTTCAATTTTTATATTTAAACATTTGATTCTTTGAGAATTTGTTTTTGGTTTTAAGGTGTGAGAGATGGATTAAACTTAATTTTTTTTTCCACACATCTAGCCCAGTGTCCCAGTACTCTCATAAAAGATCTGTCTTTTTTAATCTTTTCATGTACTAAATCCCCAAGTGCATTTGGGTCTATTTCTGTACTTTCTCTCCTGTTACAGGGATCTTTCTGTCAACATATGTTATTTTTTAAAAATAAAATAAAGCCAGCTGTAAAACGTGAGCTCTGATTATAGCTTCCTTTGGGTCCCCACAAGGCTGAGGTGTCAGCCGACAACAGGTCTCCAATTCCCTAAGGCCCAGGCCAGAGGTGGAAGGCACTACAGGAAACCTTGGTCTCAGGGGGTCACCCACAACTGAGGCACCTCGGCTCTTTTTATTTTTTTAATTTGTTTTTGTTTTTGTTTTTCCTTGCCATTTTATTGAGGTAAAGTCACATACCATCCAATCATCCAAAGTGTACAATCATTTGTTCACAGTGTCGTCATATAGTGCATTCATTACCACAATCAATTTTTGAACATTTTCATTACTCCAAAAAAGTAATGAAAATAAAAAAGAACACCCAAAACAACCCATCCTCCCCCCCCACAACCCCCATTATTCATTTCCTTTTTTGTCCCCATTTTTCTACTCATCTGTCCATACACTGGATAAAGGGAGTGTGAGCCACAAGGTTTTCACAATCACATAGTCACACGGTATAAGCTATATAGTTATACACTTATCTTCAAGAATCAAGGCTGTTGGGTTGCAGTTCAACAGTTTCAGGTATTTCCTTCTAGCTATTCCAAAACACTAAAAACTAAAAAGGGATATCTATATAATGCATAAGAATAACCTCCAGAATGACCTCTTGATTCTGTTTGAAATCTCTCAGCCACTGAAACTTTATTTTGTTTCATTTCTATTCCCCCTTTTGGTCAAGAAGTCTTTCTCAATCCCACGATGTGAGGTCCAGCTCATCCCCAGGAGTCATATCCTGCATTGCCAGGGAGATTTACACCCCTGGGAGTCATGTCTCACGTAGGGGGAAAGGGCAGTGAGTCCACCTGCCAAGTTGGGTTAGTTCGAGAGAGAGGCCACATCTGAGCAACAAAGGAGATTGTCTGGGGGAGACTCTCAGGCACAATTATAAGTAGGCTTAGCCTCTCCTTTGCGATAACAGGCTTCATAAGAGCAAGCCCCAAGATGAAGGGCTTGGCCTACCATAATGGTAGGCCCCAATGCTTGCAAGAATATCAGGAACTCCCCAGGTGGAGAAGTTCAATATTTCTACCTTTTTTTCCCAGTACCTCAAGGGGACTTTGTAAATACTTTTATTCTCTGCCCAAATTACTCTGGGATGTATCCTGGCTTCATGCTAACTTATACAAATCAACCAGATCTCACTCCCTATTCAACGTTCCATGTAATTATGATGTTTGAATAAACTGACAATGCAAGTTAAATTATATAGCATGCTACAGAAAGTATAGATTTTACACCAAACAAACATCTCTTCCTTTGGTCTCACACAGAAGTTGAAGTTTTAAAACACAGTCAATATCATCCTTTATCCTTTAGTCTGATTTACCTTTGTCCTAACCAAGGTAACCTAACCAACAGTTGCTGTATGGGGTAATGCTGACATTCATTAGTACCGAATTCTGGCTCTGAGTCTCAGGTGTCACACACATACCTGAAGTTCCAGGGAATGACCAGGTTATACACAAAAAGCTCAGCATCTCAGAATTTAGAAATAACCGTTACAACTCATGAAAGATGTGACTGCTGTAAGAGCTTACAATCTAGGAAGCTTTACCATAAGCACTTCCCCTCATAACCTATCTCTCAGATTCAATTATCAGAGTTTGCACATTATAGTTAGACCATATTAGTGAGGTGTTATAATGTTTGTCTTTTTGTTTCTGGATCATTGCATTTGACATACTGTCTTCATGTAGTTGCATACCTCCCAACTTCATTTCTTCTTGCCCCGGCTCAGGATTCCATTGTATGTATCCACCACAGTTCGCCATATGGTTTATCAGTTGATGTACACTTAGGGCCACCTCCATCCATTGAAAATTGTGAATACTGCCACCATAAACACCAGTGTGCAGATGTCCATTTGTATCCCTGCTCTCAGTTCTTTCAAGTATATACCCAATAACGGGGTTGCAGGACCATGTGGCACCCACATACTTAGCTCCTGTGGAACCACCACACTGCCCTCCGGATGGGCTGTACCCCGTCTGCTCTTGAAGACCGATTCCTGCACCTGCCTGCTCTCCCTGACACATCAAGGCAAGGGGCTGTCAGTGGGGGCAACTGGAGGACCACCCCACTTGGAATCAGGGGAGACTCCCCCTGAAGGGACAAATGAGAAGTCAGGCCAGGGCAATTGCGGGGTGCCTATGAGGGAAACAAAGACGTCACTGCTTTCGCCAAAGTGGTTACATAGATGCAAAATGAGAGTGTGGACTGTGACGCTGCCAAGCACAGCCATAGGATATCTTGGGAATCCTCTAAGCCGCCCACACAGGAACCATGAAATCTTTAAAGCTGTCCAAGAAGTGAAAAATAAGCTGGCATATAAGAGTCACTGAGTATGCAGCATCAAAGACAGGGAATTGGGTTAAAAACAGCCACGGGGCAGACTGACCTCAGCTTCCCATAGATCCAAATGCCGGAGGAGAAATATAAAGAATCCCCCCCGATTGTCTACACACCTTGCCACAATTTTATGTTGTGTGCAGCTCCTTTAAAGTTCTTTTCTTGCTTATATATTCATTTTTAAGCCTCTTTTAATGCATAGGCGGGCATCATGTGACTTGATGCATTCAGATGTTATTGTTCTAGAAATTAAAATGGATGCTCTGAAAAATAAAATAAAACCAGTCTAGATGGCAGTAGCAGCTGAATGCAGATGGCCAGGGGAGGCCGGCTTGTTTGGCATCATGTTAATGGTGGAAGAAGCGCCTGTCAATCACCTCTGTGATAACATCGGCCTTCAGCTTGCCGCACAAACTGGAGACTCCATGCAGAGCTGCTGAAGTGTTGCAGGACCTGTGCAGGCTGAAGGGTCAGCCCTCAGAGCCCACCGGTAGAAAGAAGCCCACCCTCCTTCCAGCTATTCTGGACGGACCCCCACCTCAGGGGAAGGATGTGGGCCCCTTGTGGCCCCAGCAGCAGAAGGCTCTATTCAATTTCAAACTAGCTAAGAAGAAAAAGGAAGATGAGCTTTTTCTCCTCCTTCACCTTTGAAGCATCTACACCCCTTGCCACAATCTTATGCTGTGTGCAGCTCCTTAAAATTTGTTCTTGCTTATATATTCACTTTTAAGCCTCTTTTAATGCATAGGCAGGTATCATATGACTTGATGCATTCAGATGTTATTGTTCTAGAAATTAAAATGGGTGCCCTGAAAAATAAAGTAAAACCGGTTAACTGGATGCCAGTAACAGCTGAATGCGGACAGAATGGATTGTGCACTGGGCTCAGAGAATTGTACAGCTCCCCGGGAAGTGTGGGAGGGGAGAGCCTGGGACCTGCTGAGAGGGGAGGACACAAGTGATGGGAGAGGCTGGAGCCACTGACCAGGAGTCTGCAGCTTCAGCTATTCCTGCAAGTCTCAGAGGGACAACACTGGCTTTCCGTAGTGACATTTTTCATCCCTGACACTGTTTGTTGTAAGATACTAACTCTCCTTAATGAGATTTATGTTTTGATAAAGATGTGAGGAGCCAGGACTGGAGGATTTGGGAGTGAAATAAAAGGGGACTGAGACAGGAAACTCTGCAACTTGCAATCTAAGATGAGACACATTCCTCATTATCTGTTCCTATACATTCACGCAGGTGCACACACACACACATTCACACTTACACATTCACACACACATGCATTCACATCCTCACACACCTACACATTCTACACACACTCACACACACGCACTCACATGCATTCTTTTTCTCACACTCACACACACACACACATGCACCTCTTAAGAGTACTTTTTCTCCACTCAGTTGCTTGGATAATTAAGAACTGGTTAAACCGGAGAGAGTATTTTTTTCATTCCCTTTAAGAACTCTGATACTGCTATGCCCTCCTTTCTTTTATTGGAGCAAGTGGAGAAATATCCTTAGGAGAAAATAAAGAAAAAAATTGGAGATAATTCAATATATCATAAAGTGTCCAAAGCACTGACATATCTTGTGTCACATTTGATCTTGCAGACTTTTATTATTAGGAAAAATGATCTAGGGTAGTATAGAGACAAGAAGGCTACAAAGTGTTTATTATCTACACAGATTCCCTTCTTATCTTGCTGAATTTCTAGGCCCAACACATTCTGCTTTTGATTATTTACTGATCTTTCTTTAAGGCATCACATTTCAAAACTGCAAAAGGCCAAACAGGGACTGGATTTGCTTTTCTGCCAGAAACAACAAAATCAAACACACAAAATGTGTGGAGCAATGGTTCTCAAGCCACCGGACATCAGACACCAAAGGACGGTGATCCCAGAAAGATGGAAAAGGAGATGAGCCCTACAAGTGCACCAGCTTACTGCCTTGAGGGCTTTTCCAGCTATGGGGCAGGAAACCAAAAGCTGAGTCCAGAAAACTCCCTAAGTTTAGAAGATGGAGTTGAGAATCCAGGGAGATCAAGGCTGCTAGAGTTTGCAGGACAGAGGACCAATGAGAATAGATCTACACAAAGAGAGAACCCCAGAGATCAGCAGAGGGTCCTACCCAGTGTTCAGCAAAGTACCAGTCAGCACATACATGTGGGGAAATTACCTGAGGCTGGGGAAAGAAGCATCCAGAGGCCAGAAATATTGCCTGCCCCTACCAGCAAGACTGCAAACCCTCATAATTCATGGGGGCATTGGGTAGTGTACTCACAAGGGTTTTATCTCAGGAGTGGGGAAAAATTAACTGCTCTAGTCTTGCCTAACAAATCTAGAAGTAAGACCTAAAAGGATAAAATAGTTTCCAAGTAACTAAATTGCATTCCTGGAAAAAAAGCTCAAGAAGACTTATCAGAATAAAACTATCAGTGCCAACAAGGTAAAATTTACAATATCTGTCATCCAATCAAATATTACCTGACCTGGAAAGAACCAGGAGAGTACTAGCTACACTGAGGAGAAAAACCAATCAACTTAAAGTGATCCCGAACTGACCCTGGTGTTCAAATTAGCACATAAGGACATCAAAACAATTATTATTATTGCATTTCATATGTTCAAAATTGCATTCCGTATGTAGAGAGATGTAAGATAAAAAAAGAAAGATCCCCATCTAACTTACAGGGATAAAATTATAATATCTGCAATGAAAAATATACTGGATGGGATTAATGGCAGATTAGACCTTGCAGAAGAAAAGATTATTAAACTTGAAAACATAGCAATTCATTGAAGAAAGGATAGCCCTTTCTCTAAGTAAGACTGGAATAATTCAATACCTGTGTTTTTGATCCATATCTGGCATGATATACAAAACTTAACTCAAAATGTACCATAGACCTGTATGTAAAATCCAAACTATAAAATTTCCAAAATAAAAACAACATAGAAGAAAATCTTTGCAGCTTGGGCTAGGCAAAGATTTCTTAGATATGAAACCCAAGAGCATAATCCATAAAAGAACATACTGATAAACTAGACTTAATCAAAATTAACAATTTCTGCTGTTTGAAATACTATTAAGAGAATGTAAAGAGAAACTACAGACTAGGAAAAATATTTGCAAAACATTTATCTGATGAAAGACTTTGTAGATAAAGAACCCTCAGTACTCAATAATAAGAAATTAACCCAATAAAAATGGGCAAAATATTTGAACAGACACTTCACGGAGAAGATGTACAGGTGGCATATAAATGCATGAAAAGATACTCAGTGTCATTGTTCAGTAAGTAAATGCATATGAAAACCACAATGAGATGCCACTACACACCTATGAGAATGACTAAAATAAAAGAGACTACTATTCCAAGAGTTGACAAGGGTATAGAGAAACTGGATCTCGCACACACAGTGTGAGAGTGTAAAATGGTACAACCACTTTGGGAAACAGTTTTGGCAATTTCTTGAAAAGTTAAACATACTCTGACCAATGATCAGCCATTCCGCTCCTAGGACAGGAAAACATATGTCCATAAAAAGACTTGGATATGCATGTTCATAGCAGTGTTATTTGTTGTATTCAAACACTGGAAGCAACTCCAAACTCCATCAACAGATGCATGGATAAAGTCAAGGTGTATCAGTACAATGGAATACTATTTGGTATCAAAGAGGAATGAGCTACTAAGAAACATGACAACTTGTATGACTCTCAGAATAACTATGCTGAGTGAAAAAAAAGTCAGAAAAGAGTGCATACTCTATTATTCCATTTATATGAAACTCTAGAATATGCAAACTAATGTATAGTATCAGAAAGCAGATAAGTGGTTATCTGGAATGGGGGAAGGGATTCCAAAGGACACAAAGAAATTTTTGGGGGTGATAGATGTGTTCACTATCTTGATTGTGGTGGTGATTTCACAGTGTATACTTATGTCAAAATTTATGGAATTGTACCTGTTAAATAGTTTGCAGTCGGTTATACCTCAATAAAGCATTTGGGAAAAAACTGTCTTAATTTTCCAGGGCTTCAATAACAAATACTGTGCATTGGTTAGCTTAAACAACAGGAATTTGTCTTCTCACAGTCTGTGAGGATCAAAGTCCAAACTCAAGGTATCTGCATGCTGTGCCTTCTCTGAAGTCTAGAGCGTTCTGGTGGTGGCTTGTTGGAAACCAAATTTCCACTACCATCACATGGCCATTGCCTTCTTCTGTCTCCTCCCGTGACTTCTACTTCCATTTCCAGATTTCCTCTCCTTGAAAGTCATATTGGGTTAAGGCCCATGCTGATTCAATTTGGTCTCATCTAAATAGAATCTTTGAGGATCTTTTTTACAAATGAGTTCACACTCACAGAATCAGGGTTTAGAACTTGAACATGTCTCATGGGAGATATGACTCAATCCCCAACAAACCTTAGCATAATATAGCTATGATAAAAAATTACTTCCACTGAACCTCCTCAAGTTTTCTTTATTCTCTGTTTTCTTTATTGTCTTGGCTAAAGTTTGTCTCTCTCTCTCTCTCTCTCTTTTTTTAATTCTCATTTTTTTATATTCATTTTATTGAGATATATTCTCATACCATGCAGCCATACAAAACAAATTGTACATTCAATTGTTCACGGTACCATTACATAGTTGTACATTCATAACCAAAATCAATCCCTGACACCTTCATTACCACACACACAAGAATAACAAGAATAATAATTAAAGTGAAAAAGAGCAATTAAAGTAAAAAAGAACACTGGGTGCCTTTGTCTGTTTGTTTGTTTGTTTCCTTCCCCCATTTTTCTACTCATCCATCCATAAACTAGACAAAGGGGAGTGTGGTCCTTATGGCTTTCCCAATCCCACTGTCACCCCTCATAAGCTACATTTTTATACAATCGTCTTCAAGATTCATGGGTTCTGGGTTGTAGTTTGATAGTTTCAGGTATCTACTGCCAGCTACACCAATTCATTAGATCCTAAAAAAGTTTGTCTATATTGTGCATAAGAGTGCCCACCAGAGTGACCTCTTGGCTCCTTTTGGAATCTCTCTGCCACTGAAGCTTATTTCATTTCCTTTCATTTCCCCGTTTTGGTCAAGAAGATGTTCTCCATCCCATGATGCCAGGTCTACATTCCTCCCCGGGAGTCATATTCCACGTTGCCAGGGAGATTCACTCCCCTGGGTGTCTGATCCCACATAGCGGGAAGGGCAGTGATTTCACCTTTCAAGTTGGCTTAGCTAGAGAGAGAGGGCCACATCTGGGCAACAAAGAGGCATTCGGGAGGAGGCTCTTAGGCACAATTATAGGGAGGCCTAGCCTCTCCTTTGCAGCAACCGTCTTCCCAAGGGCAGGTCCTGTGGTGGAGGGCTCAACGCATCAAACCACCAGTCCCCTATGTCTGTGAGCACATTAGCAACCATTGAGGTGGGGCAAGCCAATACCCCTGCATTCTCCACCAGCTCCTCAAGGGGGCTCTGCAATATTTTTTTCCTTTTTTTTTTTTTTAACCTTTTTTTTATTTAAATCAACTGTATAAAAAATAAAAAAAATAAAATAAATTTTAAAAAACATACAATAAAAGAACATTTCAAAGAGACCGTAACAAGGGAATAAGAAAAAGACAACTAACCTAAGATAACTACTTTACTTCCAATATGTTCCTACTCTACCCCAAGAAAGTAACCTAATATAGCAACATATCTGTGAACTTGTTCCTACTATACCCATCAGAAATTAACAGACCATAGTCATTCCCGGGCATTCCCAAAACGTTAAATTTACCCACGATAGCTTATCTGTTCTTATTGGATTATTGTTCCCCCTTCCTTAATTGCTCTCTATCGCTAGTTCCCCTCTCTCTCTCTCTTTTGTGAGTGTATCATTAACTCTCATGATTTCAGAGAATACTTTTGTAGTGTTCATTTCCAAGTCCCCTCCATCACAGCTGTGTCTCAGCTCTGGGCCTCCCTGAAGTTCTCTGACCACACTTGCCTTTGACTTTTATTTCTCCTTTGCCATAGTCCATCAATGCACTCACACACCACACCTGCCAGATTAGGCACTTGTTTTTGAAGTCATGTGTGCCAGTTTGGATGTATTATGTCCCCCAAAACACCATGTTCTTTAATGTAGTTTTGTTGGGGCAGACGTATTAGTGTTGATTAGGTTGGAATCTTTGGATTAGGTTCGTATTAATGTTGATTAGGTTGGAATCTTTGGATTAGGTTGTTTCCATGGAGATGTGACCCACCCAACTGTGGGTAATACCTTTGGATTAGATTATTTCTGTGGAGGTTTGGCCCCACCCATTCAGCGTGGGTCTTGATTAGTTTACTGGAGCCAGATAAGAGCTCAGACAGGAGCTCAGTGCAGCAGCCAAGAGAGACGTTTTGAAGATGGCCATTGAAAGCTGAAGCTGACATTTTGGAGAATGCCATTTTGAAATGCAACCTGGGAGCAAGCAGATGCCAGCCATCTGCCTTCCCAGCTAACAGAGGTTTTCTGGATGCCAATGGCTTTTCTCCAGTGAAGGCATATTTGTGTTTATGCCTTGGTTTGGACACATTTATGGCTGTAGAACTGTAACTCTGTAACCAAATAAACCCCCTTTATAAAAGCCAATCCATTTCCGGTATTTTGCATGATGACAACATCAGCAAACCAGAACATCATGTATATTGAGATATAATTTGAATACAGTAAAGTGCACCTCTTTTTGTTTACAGTTTTGTGAATTTTGACAAATGCATAACATCATGTAACCACTACTGCAATCAAGAAACAGAACAGTTTCATCACCCCCAAAATTCCCTGGGCCCCTTGGTAGTCAACTCCTTCCCCACCCCCAGTCCCTGGCAACACATATCTGGTTTTTGTCCCTCCATTTTTCCAGAATGTCATATAAATGGAATTATATACTATGTTGCCTTTTGAGTCTAGCTTACTTCCACTTTGCATAGCTCATTTGAGATACATCCACATTGTTTCATATATAAGTAGTTTGTTCCTTTTTATTTTTCTTTTATTCCTTCTTGCCTTATCACACTTGGCAAGACCTCTATTCCAATAACAAATGAAAACAGAGGTATTGGGCATCCATGTTTCAATCCTCATCTCAAAAGGAAAATTTCCAGTCTTTGATCAGAAAGGCTAATATTTGCTATAGGTTATTTTTATAGATAACTTTTGTCATATTAGTCAAGTCCCCTTTCTTCCTATCTTCCTAAGGGTTTTTTGTTTGTTTTTTTAATCATGAATGCTTGTGTGAAGACTAAAACATCCTTAGTGCATGAAAGACTTTGAAAAGTTGGGGGGTGGGGGTTGATGGGGTCCTAAATAGTTCATTTATCCAACTGGGTTACCACCACCTTTCACTTCTTTGAGCTATTTCACAACTCTGTAAGTTCTAGAAAACTGATAGTAATGAAAATGATTCTTGTCCATAGAAATGCATACTGAGTCCAGAAGAATGCAGTTAAGTATTGTCCTGTAGATACTGACCAGTTTTGCATCATTGTTAATTTATTTCAGTATTTCTTCTCTATCTATAAAGGTGTGATACTTTGAATTCTCCTTAAAACCTATTATAAACACCGTGCCACTTCCCTCAATAATTAATGAGTTAAATCAATCTTTGAGAGGTGCTTATTTTATATCTATATAAAGGTCATGATTTTACCTTTTAATAAAAAAAAAATTATCCTTTAAGAAAATCCTTAAACAGTGCCCGGCATATAATAAATAGCTTTTATTGCATCAATTTTACTGATATTTAAAATGACTCATAAGTCACAATTTAAATTCATCAAGGGAAGATGCACTCTGAAGATAACATCCATGTGTTCAGTCATTTCGGGTGTCCACCAAATCGTTACTGAGCAAACACAGTGGAAATCAAACACAGTGTTAGGTGCTAGGGATGCAGGAAAAGAAATTCCTCTCCCCATATTTTCCCTTCCAGTATGAGAGAGGCTGGCTTCTTGAAATAACTCCAAACCAACCTGAATAAGACAAAGCTGTGCTTACTCTTACTACCTTAAGAGTCTTAATAGCATCTCTGAGGGAGCAAGTAAAAGTAGGGACACATGAGATTTTGAAATCAGATGTAGGGTGAGTCTTTCAATGGGGAGGATGGGGCATGGACTTGGCTAAAATTGAGTAGGGATGTGATGTGATAGTTTAGGATTCGGGGCCACAGCAAGGTGAGGAATTTGTGGTGAGGGGTTCAAAGGTGAGGGATTTGTGGGGAGGGGTTCAAAGAGTCATTTGGTACTTTCTGTTGAACAGTCAATGGGTCTTTCAGGAAGTCTCAGGAGTGACCAGTCAAGTCATTTTCAACTTCTTGGGCGTGAGTTTTCTGGAATGATGTCATGTTGATGAAAGTGGTGGAATAGGAACACCATGTTGAAACAGGCATCAAGCTTTGTGGGTGAAATGGTTTTTGTTCTCAAGTAACATCTTTCTTCTATACTTTTCATTGGGCACTTATCATTTATTGTCTTATTTTGATAATTATCCCTCTGGTGCAAATGACTGAATAAATAAATAAATAACAATAATAATAGAAGCAATAGCACCAGCTGTATTTATCCCATGCTTTCTTGGGCCAGCCCTATCCTTAATCCTTTAGAAATAACCTCTACAGTTCTGAAAGCAGCCCAAAAGGTAGGAAACCTTATCCCTACTTTATAGATGAGGAAACTGAGCCTCGGGGAGGATACCTTGTCCAAGTCCTCCTGGCCAGGAATCAGCATAACACAGAATTGAACACAGGCCGGCAGGCTGCGAAGTCTATTTTATACAAACAACTAAACAGTAAATTTCTAAATGTCAGGACTTGCGCCATGATCTCTGTGGAACCCAGCATAGTTCAGAGCACATAATATCAGTCAGTTCCACTGACCATTTGTCAAAGAGGCTGAACAGTGAGATGATTTGCCCAAAGTCACAATGAGAAGCATTCCCAAGTCGGGCCATCTCCTGACTTTCGATCTAATGTCTCTCTCTTAGCCACATTTGCTGCCTACTTGGCTGTCCAGGAAGGGTGCTGCACCTTCGTATTTCTGTTTAATGATTGGAGACTTAAAGCTCCCCCAGTCACTCAGTCCTTGATTTGGCTGCTTAACACACAGCAAAAGCTATAAGGACTCTATTACCAGCAAATTGTCACTTTAAGCCACAGCGCTGGTTCAGTCTGGATGCATTAAAGGCCCAATGTTGAGGTGGGAGCTTTCATTTTCTAGCTTTTTCCATTATACACTGAAGATCATTGATCCCCAAGGTGGACTAGAGGGAAAGATGAATTTACAGCACACTATGTAGAAGGAGAACAAAACTCATGTTCGCTGTGTCCTTTTCACCCTGGTCTCTGTGAAATTTTTACAACTCTCAGTAGTGTGGCTTTGCTTATTATTTTGTTTATCTTTTTTTTTAGCTGATACAAATTAATAAATATATTTGTCACAGTGTCTGTCTAAACAAAATATTCAGTGCTTTTCACCTGGCCAAATCAAAGACAAGTGCCCAGAAAATCTATAATCCACATCTTAATTTGCATTTCCATTAGGAATCAAGTTTTGTCTGACTTGTGATATCAGTTTCTTTTCAGATCTTGAAATTCTTTTGAGCCTTTCACCAAACATTCTAGAACTGTTAAAAGTGGTGGTAATATATGTTTAGGATCCCAGTGTTTTTTATTCACCTGAGGCCTCACATTTATTTTGTAGTTTAATTGTGGGGAAAATAAATCAAAGAGCAAGATACAGTGATGTCTAAATTCATTAGTGTGAGATGAAGACCTGATTGGTTCATATTTTTTCCTTGAATTCATAATAGAGCAAGGGGGGAAATCCATAAATAGAATAGTCAAAATGGGGAGGGGGCAGTTAACATAATTTCTTTGTATTTATGCTAAAACTTTAATTTAAAAAAAAGCAGATCTATCTAGATTGACTTAGGTTTAGTGGGGAAAATAAAGAATAAAACAATTTATAGATAGGAATAGAGGTGGTTTCCCTTTCTTAGAAAATGGTTAAAGATTACCGAATACTGTTGGGTTTGTGTGTGTGGCCTTAATTCTAACAAAATGACTTTTTTTGTTACAACATTCTTTCTCCTATGAATACTGATTTAAAATTTGCATTTTTTAAGTGAAAAGTATATTAGGAAGATTTCTGTTTCTGGTAATGAATAGACTGTATAGTTCTTAAAAGCAGCAAAAGTTAGCAATAGAATAAGGAGTTACGGGTGCAAGTTTTAAGAGAGAAAGGGAATCCAGAGAGATGAGCCTGCCACTCTGGGCAACTTGTGTCCTGAGAGCAAATGCCAATCTGCAAAACCAAGCAGAAATGCACTTTTGACAACATATGAGGCTTGGAAAACACAGACCAGAGTCCCCACCTACCAAGTATACAACCCCCTCTTTTGGACGAGAATTTCAAGAACAAGGGTAAGCTGGAAATAAACCTGCCCTTACACAGTCTGCAACCTGGCTTCAACTCTTCTGGGTAGTCCAAAATATTCCAAACCCTACATTGGGTTGGAATGATCCCAGATTGCTAGTGTCCCTAGGTGCCTCAAAAGTCAATGGAAAATCTTTGGAGGGGGAAAAAGTCATCCTAGACTGAAAATTATTTCTACAAATAACTTTCCAAACACAGTGCCAGCATGTAATCAAAGATAAATGGGCATGCAAAAGGACAAGACACTGTAGAGTGAGCAGAAATAATAAACAGCAATAACACCATGAATATATGAAAATCAAAGAGATAAACATTGGGTAAATCTGAGTTATAACTGACTATATAAGACAGTAATAATAATCATCATTGTAATAACTAAAAAATGGCCCAAACTATTGTCCATGAACCAATTCAGGCTTTTTTTTTTTTTTTAATGGCAGGCAAGGTAAGAATGGATTTTACATTTTGAAAGGGTTATAAAAAGAAAGTGTGGTGTTTTGAAGCTGTATGTACTCCAGAAAAACATGTTCTTAAATCTAATTCATTCCTTTGTGTGTAAACCCACTGTAAGTAGAACTTTTGATGACGTTACTTCAGTTAAGGTGTGTCTCACCTCAATCAGGATGGGACTTAATCTTATTTCTGGAGTCCTTTATAAATCTAATGAATACATAGAGAGTAATAGAAAGCCACAAAAAGCCAGAAGCTGAAATCAGTGAAACCCAGAAGAGAAGGAAGAGACCAGGAGGTGCCGCCACGTGCCTTGCCGTATGACAGAGGAGTCAAGGGCTGTCGGCAGCCGGTCTTTGGGAAGAAAGCATCGCCTTGATGACGCCTTGATTTGGACATTTTCTTGGCCTCAAAACCATGCGTGAATAAATTTGCATTGTTTAACCTGACCCATTTTGTGGTATTTTTCTTTGAGCAGCCAAGGAAACTAAAACAGAAAGAAAGAAAAATATTTTACGAACTGTATATGGCCCATAAAGGCTAAAATATTTACTTCCTGGTCTTTTACAGAGAAAATTTGCCGTCCCCTGCTATAGAGAAATGAAAATGAATTAACTGAAGCTACATACAACACGGTAAGATCTTCAACATATATCACTGAGCAAAATAAAATGCAAGACCAAAAGAAAAAAACAATCCCATTGACATAATGTTTAAAAAGCAGACAAAACTATAGTTTTGAGATTCATTCTTATGTGGTAAAACTACAAAGAAAAGGAAGAAACACTAGGTAAATATCAGGAAAATGGCTGCTTCTAGGTGGGAGAGAGAAGCAGTTGATTGGGAAGGGGCTTGTGGGAGAGTGAGCATCAGAAGAATGTTCTGTTTCTGGGTCTGTGTGGCTGCTACTTGAGTATTTACAGTAATTTGTAAGGTGTATGTTTACGTTTTATGCATTTTTCCTATATGTGTATTCTATTTCATAATAAAGAGGGTTTAATAGTGAATTTTATACAATTTAGAATAAAAGGAAAGAAAAGCAAAAGAGGGAGGGAGAGAAGGAGTGAAGGAGGAAGGAAATCTCTCTGTAAAGTTTGGTCCTTCAGGGAAGATTGAGGTTCTTTAACTAAATGGGGGGGAAAAAAAGCCAAGTAATATTGGTAACTACCCCTTGATTTGATAGGTAATTTCATAGGAAATGACTGCCCATTAGTATGTTTATAAAGCACTTAGCTTGGAGAAAAGGTCAGTGTTCTTGCTGTGAGTAAAATATTTATGAAAATAGCCTTGGCTTTTTTCTCTTTGGTTCCCCACCTGTGCCCGGTCCCCCAGCCCTGTGATATGTTAAGGAACTGCCTGCCCATTGGGCCTAAAGAGCTGAGCATTTTCCCATGGTTAGCAAGGCCCTTGTTCTTTTATTCATTTCCTCTTTCTCTCTGAAACTATTCCACTTACCCTTACTTCCCTGATGAGTGGTAAGTACAGTGAGTGACAGTTTTGAAACATGGATCCCAAGAATTTTGTAGCTGCCATTATTGCAGCACTCCATGGGAACATTCACATCAGAATCACATGACTTTGCAGCAGCCTGGCTAGCACTATGTAGAAAAATTAAGACTAAGATTCCATAGGATTAGGAGAAAAAGGGAATGGTTTAAATGTACTACAGAAAGGATTTGAGTTAAACAATACAGCAGAATTTTTGCTCTAATAATTCCAAGATAGTAGTAGTTGCAGTTTATATGCATCTTTTTGTTAATACAATGTTAGATCTAATTTATGTACCTTCAAACATTCACATAGATCATTGCAGTTGATTCTCAAAATTGAAACTAATGGCAGTAGCCAGAGTAATGTAAGTTTGAGTGAACTGCATCAGACAGACAGGTTTAAGTCTGGGCTCTGCCTTTTACTAACTGTGTGATCTTGGGCAAATTGTTTAACCTCTCTGAGCCTCAGATTCTTCCACTAAAAAAGAAAATACTGATAAACAGGGTATCCATCTACCCTAGAGAACTGAGTGGGCTAATATACATAATGCAATTGCCTGGGCATAATAAGTACTCAATAACTATTAAATAATATTATTTCTCTGACTATTCTTGTTACCTCCAAAAGTATGTCCTACCTCCTGCATCTGCCTTGTCCTCCAGTTTAGAACCAGTGAGTTATCCTCTGCATCTTCTAATCCCTGACTCCCCACACCCATCTCGGCCATATCCAGGCAATGGCTAAGTACTGTCCATTACCCTGAATTCCTACAGACCTGCATTATCTCTCCTCAGGCTATTACAGACTTCCTGAGGGATGCTCTATCTCCAGCATTGCCTCCTCCACTTACTCATCCATCCACTCATTCATTCAGAATTATTCTGGGCACACAGAGCAGCTGGAGAAGACCTTTCTGGAGGGGTGATCTCTGAGCAACTGTATCAACTGCGGGAGTGAGCATGGAGGTTTCCAGGGGCAAACCATCCCCAAAAGAGAAAATAACATGTGCAAAGGCCGTGAGACAGTTGTATGTGATGACTGACGAGGAGGCAGTGGTAGGAAACGTGATCAGAGCAGCTGTCTCAGGCTGAGTCACGTAAGTCACCCTTTCTGAGTGTGACAAGGTGCCATTGACAGGTTCGAGCAGAAGGAGACATTTTTAGAGGCTCATCCTCTGGAAGCGAGGATGGAAGCAGAGAGCTCAGTGGGACCCTCGCATGGATACAGGTGACAAGGACCAGGAGAGCAGCAGTGGAGTTTTTCTAAACACAGTTCTGAGCTGGTCCCTTCCTCCACCCTGGTCCATGCACACACCACCTAAGTCCAGTCAAAATTATCCCCGTTGTCCACAGAACAAAATCCAAACTCTGGAACCCTCTCCCAACTCATGTCCTGCTTGGTATGTCATGATCCTGCACTAGCACCTTCTCTTCCCTCTCCTGGAATGGTCCTCCCTCTTTGTCATTCCATTTATTCTTGCTCATCCTGTACATTGTGAGCTCCTTAAATGCAGCAGTCCCATATTTTACTTTTTCAGCCCTTTGCACAATCACTGGCACCAAGTATGTGTTTAATGACCTTGTATTTAAATTGACCCAAAATTACTAAACTCTTTTTTCTGGGTAATCTTATATTAAAGCAGATCATCTCAGATTGTTTGAGCATCTCTTTGCTGGAATGTCAAGAGTCTGTTGTCATCCCTTCGGTACTTTTGTTTCAGTGCTCTTCTGTCACACTAACAATTGCAGTATGAACTCTAATTCAGAATTTAGTGATGAAAGCTTTCCTGCAGTGCGTTCTCTCTACCTTCTCCCGTTCTGGGGCTCCTGAGTAGTGAATTTTGTGCTTACTGGCACTAGACTTACCTCCAACCAGTCCTAGACTAACTCCTCCTTCTTAATCAAAACCATGTAAAAGGCATATCCCTTGTTGATTACCTTGACTTCGGATCTAAGAAATTTTATCCAAATGCAGCTCTAAATGCTCTGTCTTGAAATGCATCATAAATGCCCCTCTTCAGTCCTTCAGATGGGGTCTGCTTCACTTTAGTAGCTCTGACACTGTCTTTAACAGATTTTGTTCAAACTCCATGGAATATTAGCAGAGTGATGCTCAACTGCAACCTGTGTCTTATTGCGTGACGTGGTTTGGTCTTGGTCTGGCCACAATTCTTAAGTCCTGTTGCGAATTTCATTTCCTATTGCTTATCCTGTGTGTTAGCTTTCTGCTTGGTAAAATTGCAGATTCCCAGTGAAAGCATTCTGCAATTGATTAGACCTGGGCTTCTTGGCAATTTCTTTCTAATCTCTTTTATTGTGCTTGCCATAAAAATGACAGCCCAGGTATAAATCCTAGTTTAAATCAGTACCAGTAAGTGCTAATCTCTTCACAGCACTGAAGATGAAAATGTCAAATAGCACCTGCTGGGTGTTAGAACTCCCACTGTAAATCATCAAAAATTAAAGCAACACCAAATTGATTTTGTTCTCTTTCTTTAAAAAATATTGCTTTCAGATTCATTATTTTTCCACTGAGTTATTCTTTTTTATTTTCACTTATATTGTGGTTGGATGAGATTTATCAACTGAATTTAGTGTGGCGAATATATTGACGTCTTGTGGCAAAATACACGGGACACGGCTCTGTACTAGGAAGAACCTTAAGGTGAAGTTGATAATTTAGAGCATGACATAAATGTTTAAGTTACATTTTAATCATTCTTCATCTGAACACACTTCAATAAAGTGGAATCTTTGTTAAAGAAGCTATGCCACAAAAAAGATACTCTGTAATGGTACAATAGTGAATAAGAATTCCCAGCCTTTGGTTTCCCATCCTTAAAACTGTTGCCAAAACTACTACAGCTGTACTAGGAGATGCTTTCACTAAGGATTGGCTGCCTGGACTCTTGGACATCTCACATTAAAAATACAGGAAAATGCATGGCTGAAGTGTTGGTTTTCAGTTGATCCTTGAATTGGGCAATCGTATGGTTTGTAAATCCAGGAGGAACTCAGCTAAGCATCTTGTCTAACTTCCCATCCCACTCATTTGATTAATAAGAAAATGAGCCCTTGAGAAAATTAGTGACAAAGCCAGGGTCACAGATTTAGAGGCAAAGCATCAGATAGTCCAATATTATTCCATGTCTCTTCTCATTACGTTATAGAGAAAACACGAGGACTATATCCACATTGAGCATGGGCCATGCAAAAATCCTGTGTGTGTGTGTGTGTGTGAGAGAGAGAGAGTGTGTGTGTGTGTGTGTGTTCATAAAAATAGTTAATATACAAGAAAATAAATTCTCCACGTGTGTTAACGAAACAGAGGAGTGGCTGGGGAGACTTAATTTAACTAGTTTCCGATTGCCTTCCAGAAAAAAATATTTCTTATGCTTCCTGTTCATTTCTCTTAGGAAATATACATCCCAAAGGAAAGACAGGATAAAAGGCCAGTAGACAAAACAGTTCCAGCCTTTGAATAATAGAAGATTGGGAGTATTTCCATGAAATGACAACAAAGATTTCCCCCATCTCTGTTTAGTTCATAAAGTCATTCACCATTTTGAATTCATTAACAGCAGTAACCAAAATACAAGAACCTCCAGATTACCATTCCTTCCTCTCGTCAGCTTAACCCTTGCAAGAGTAGCAAGTGCAGATGACGGTGAGGGCCCATCAGGGAATGTGCAATGTGAACTGGATATTGGATAGCAAAATAAATAGCACATCTGAGGGAAACAACCCATGCTCAGCTCCACCAAATTGTCAGCCTGAAAGAATGCAGATATAATGTTACTAGCTCTTCTAATTTTTTTCAGAGATGCCAGAAATCCAAAAATTGATGTGAATTATCCCAAGTTATAAATTTGGCAATCAATTCAAAATCATTTAAACACTGTATGAGCAAAAGAATACATCTGTGGGCCACCAGGGAGAGACCTGTAACTTACACCTAGGGTTTAATTAGCAAGAAAAGGGGAACCGTAAAAAGTTACCATTTTCAAAGGCAACTATAGTTTTTCTTGACAGTTTCCACTAACAAGTACTTAAATCGCCTATAATTTAATGAGCATGTGTCATATGGAAGAACAAATTTATATCAGAAATAGAGAGGTCAACATTTGATTCCAAGTTCTAGAGAGACGCTTTGGTCACTGGAGTGAACGTGATGTGGGAATCAGATCTAGTTTGCCTCTGAGTCGTGTGAACGTAAGTGAAGCACTCAGCTTCTGTGTGCAGTCTTTCTTATTTATGAACTGGGAGTAAAAATACCCACCTTCCTTGAACCACAGTGTTATCATAATAGAGGGCAAGCACAAGATAAAAAATAAAAGATTCCCTTTAGAACCACACAAGAGAATTCAGAAAGAATTGGCACTTTGGCGTGCATTTTGAAAAGAAATGAAAGTGCAAAAGGATGAAAATAAGAATGCCGAGGAATGGAAAAGTGGACAGTGTGAGTGCTTTCAGCCCAGAGCCCCTGGGAATCTCACTTTACCATTTTTGTGTGCCACTCTCCTGGCTCTCGTGTGCTGTCACTTCCGAAGGCTGCACTGGTGATTCTCTTAGAGAGACTGCTCTCAGGTTTCTAGAGCTGCTTTGTTTGTACAGCAAACTGGATGCGTCTGGGGGTTTACTCCCATGAGTTGGCCTTTTTCAATGACAGCTCCTTTGCCTCCAGTTGAGACAAACTCTGAGATGTGATTCACACACCAGAGCTCCCCTGTGGGATCAGGCTGAGGCTGAGATTTCGCCTGAAGTCACGTGGTGTCTAGGCTACTTCTCCCTTTTCCTGCCACCCCCAGGCCTCCACCAGAGTCTCCTGGGAGCACATCTTTAATAAACCACATAAGTCCTCTTCTCTGCATCTGCCTGTAACAGTCTGTCCTGAAATATCTGCAAATTTATTGAAACTGGATTATTTTATTAAGATACATATTTTCCTCCCAAAAATGTAAGACATTTTTACAAATGAAACAAATTTTTGTTTCAGTGCTGCAAAGGTTGTAGCGTTGTGTGTGTGTGTAAATGGTTAACTTTACTAATTTACATAAGAAATGCTTATATCCTTTACAACACCATATCCAATTTCATAGTAGTGAGTGGCAGAATTCTTACTGTGCAATTAGGGACCTTTTGGCATTTGACAGGATATCATGACCAAGTGGCAAAACAGAACACAGAAGCCATTTTAACTGATTTGTTAGATGTGAGGTATTATGATGTAAATCATATTTCTAGCATTTTTCGGATTTGGGGATCAGATATGTTTTCTTGTTACAAACAAAAAGATAAATAAGGTGGAATTTACAATTGCATTATTTTCCCAAATCCCAAAAGGGAGAGAATATTTCTTCAACAACACAAGCTACATCAATTAAACAATTCCACAGTAATCTGCAAATGCACAGATACATAATTGCACTAATAGATATCTGTGCAGTGAATTATAACAGAAAGAATACTGAAACTATAATGCATTTTAGTGGAGTACTTCAAATCTAGTCATACTTCAGATGTATTTGGTTATAATCATGAAAATCAATAGGCAGATGAAATCTCACGAGTATGCATGCTATGTTTAAGAACTCTACACTGTTTTTTTTTTTTAATCATCATTTTATTGAGATATATTCACATACCACGCAGTCATACAAAACAAATTGTACTTTCGATTGTTTACAGTACCATTACATAGTTGTACATTCATCACCTAAATCAATCCCTGACACCTTCATTAGCACACACACAAAAATAACAAGAATAATAATTAGAGTGAAAAAGAGCAATTGAAGTAAAAAAGAACACTGGGTACCTCTGTCTGTTTGTTTCCTTCCCCTACTTTTCTACACATCCATCCATAAACTAGACAAAGTGGAGTTTGGTCCTTATGGCTTTCCCAATCCCATTGTCATCCCTCATAAGCTACATTTTTATACAACTGTCTTCGAGATTCATGGGTTCTGGGTTGTAGTTTGATAGTTTCAGGTATCCACCACCAGCTACCCCAATTCTTTAGAACCTAAAAAGGGTTGTCTAAAGTGTGCGTAAGAGTGCCCACCAGAGTGATCTCTCGGCTCGTTTTGGAATCTCTCTGCCACTGAAGCTTATTTCATTTCCTTTCACATCCCCCTTTTGGTCAAGAAGATGTTCTCCGTCCCACGATGCCAGGTCTACATTCCTCCCCGGGAGTCATATTCCACGTTGCCAGGGAGATTCACTCCCCTGGGTGTCTGATCCCACGTAGGGGGGAGGGCAGTGATTTCACCTTTCAAGTTGGCTTAGCCAGAGAGAGAGGGCCACATCTGAGCAACAAAGAGGCATTCGGGAGGAGGCTCTTAGGCACAATTATAGGGAGGCCTAGCCTCTCCTTTGCAGCAACCGTCTTCCCAAGGGTAAAACTTATGGTAGAGGGCTCAACCCATGAAACCACCAGTCCCCTATGTCTGTGGTCATGTTAGCAACCATGGAGGTGGGGTAGGCGAATACCCCTGCATTCTCCACAGGCTCCTCAACGGGGCACTACATCTTTTTTTTTTTTCCCTTGTTTTTCTTTTTTTTTTTTTTTTTTAACTTTCCCTTCTTTTTTAAATCAACTGTATGAAAAAAAAAAGTTAAAAAGAAAACAAACATACAATAAAAGAACATTTCAAAGAGACCATAACAAGGGAGTAAGAAAAAGACAACTAACCTAAGATAACTGCTTAACTTCCAACATGTTCCTACTTTACCCCAAGAAAGTTATATAATATAGCAACATTTCTGTGAACTTGTTCCTACTATATCCATCAGAAATTAACAGACCATAGTCATTTCTGGGCATCCCCAGAACGTTAAATAGCTTATCTGTTCTTCTTGGATTATTGTTCCCCCTTCCTTAATTGCTCTCTACTGCTAGTCCCCCTACATTCTACATTATAAACCATTTGTTTTACATTTTTCAAAGTTCACATTAGTGGTAGCATATAATATTTCTCTTTTTGTGCCTGGCTTATTTCGCTCAGCATTATGTCTTCAAGGTTCATCCATGTTGTCATATGTTTCACCAGATCGTTCCTTCTTACTGCCGCGTAGTATTCCATCGTGTGTATATACCACATTTTATTTATCCACTCATCTGTTGAAGGACATTTGGGTTGTTTCCATCTCTTGGCAATTGTGAATAATGCTGCTATGAACATTGGCGTGCAGATATCTGTTCGTGTCACTGCTTTCCGATCTTCCGGGTATATACCGAGAAGTGCAATCGCTGGATCGAATGGTAGCTCTATATCTAGTTTTCTAAGGAACTGCCAGACTGACTTCCAGAGTGGCTGAACCATTATACAGTCCCACCAACAATGAATAAGAGTTCCAATTCCTCCACATCCCCTCCAGCATTTGTAGTTTCCTGTTTGTTTAATGGCAGCCATTCTAACCGGTGTTATATGGTATCTCATTGTGGTCTTAATTTGCATCTCTCTAATAGCTAGTGAAGCTGAACATTTTTTCATGTGTTTCTTGGCCATTTGTATTTCCTCTTCAGAGAACTGTCTTTTCATATCTTTTGCCCATTTTGTAATTGGGCCGTCTGTACTATTGTCATTGAGTTGTAGGATTTCTTTATATATGCAAGATATCAGTCTTTTGTCAGATACATGGTTTCCAAAAATTTTTTCCCATTGAGTTGGCTGCCTCTTTACCTTTTTGAGAAATTCCTTTGAGGTGCAGAAACTTCTAAGCTTGAGGAGTTCCCATTTATCTATTTTCTCTTTTGTTGCTTGTGCTTTGGGTGTAAAGTCTAGGAAGTGGCCGCCTAATACAAGGTCTTGAAGATGTTTTCCTACATTATCTTCTAGGAGTTTCATGGTACTTTCTTTTATATTGAGATCTTTGGTCCATTTTGAGTTAATTTTTGTGTAGGGTGTGAGGGAGGGGTCCTCTTTCATTCTTTTGGATATGGATATCCAACTCTCCCAGCCCCATTTGTTGAAAAGACCATTATGACTCAGTTCAGTGACTTTGGGGGCCTTATCAAAGATCAGTCGGCCATAGATCTGAGGGTCTATCTCTGAATTCTCAATTCGATTCCATTGATCTATATGTCTATCTTTGTGCCAGTACCATGCTGTTTTGGCAACTGTGGCTTTATAATAAGCTTCAAAGTCAGGGAGTGTAAGTCCTCCCACTTCGTTTTTCTTTTTTAGAGTGTCTTTAGCAATTCGAGGCATCTTCCCTTTCCAAATAAATTTGATAACTAGCTTTTCCAAGTCTGCAAAGTAGGTTGTTGGAATTTTGATTGGGATTGCATTGAATCTGTAGATGAGTTTGGGTAGAATTGACATCTTAATGACATTTAGCCTTCCTATCCATGAACATGGAATATTTTTCCATCTTTTAAGGTCCCCTTCTATTTCTTTTAGTAGAGTTATGTAGTTTTCTTTGTATAGGTCTTTTACATCTTTGGTTAAGTTTATTCCTAGGTACTTGATTTTTTTAGTTGCTATTGAAAATGGTATCTTTTTCTTGAGTGTCTCTTCAGTTTGTTCATTTCTAGCATATAGAAACATTACTGACTTATGTGCATTAATCTTGTATCCCGCTACTTTGCTAAATTTGTTTATTAGCTCTAGTAGGTGTATCGTTGATTTCTCAGGGTTTTCTAGATATAAGATCATATCATCTGCAAACAATGACAGTTTTACTTCTTCTTTTCCAATTTGGATGCCTTTTATTTCTTTGTCTTGCCGGACTGCCCTGGCTAGCACTTCCAGCACAATGTTGAATAACACTGGTGACAGCTGGCATCCTTGTCTTGTTCCTGATCTTAGAGGGAAGGCTTTCAGTCTCTCACCATTGAGTACTATGCTGGCTGTGGGTTTTTCATATATGCTCTTTATCATGTTGAGGAAGTTTCCTTCAATTCCTACCTTTTGAAGTGTTTTTATCAAAAACGGATGTTGGATTTTGTCAAATGCTTTTTCAGCATCTATTGAGATGATCAATTGATTTTTCCCTTTCGAGTTTTTAATGTGTTGTAATACATTGATTGTTTTTCTTATGTTGAACCATCCTTGCATGCCTGGAATGAACCCCACTTGGTCATGGTGTATGATTTTTTTAATGTGTCTTTGGATTCGATTTGCAAGTATTTTGTTGAGGATTTTTGCATCTATATTCATTAGGGAGATTGGCCGGTAGTTTTCCTTTTTTGTAGCATCTTTGCCTGGTTTTGGTATTAGATTGATGTTAGCTTCATAAAATGAGTTAGGTAGTGTTCCATTTTCTTCAATGTTTTGAAAGAGTTTGAGTAAGATTGGTGTCAGTTCTTTCTGGAAAGTTTGGGAGAATTCCCCTGTGAAGCCATCTGGCCCTGGGCATTTATTTGTGGGAAGATTTTTGATGACTGATTGGATCTCTTTGCTTGTGATGGGTTGATTGAGGTCTTCTATTTCTTCTCTGGTCAGTCTAGGTTGTTCATATGTTTCCAGGAAATTGTCCATTTCCTCTACATTCTCCAGTTTGTTGCCATACAGTTGTTCATAGTATCCTCTTATAATTTTTTTAATTTCTTCAGGATCTGCAGTTATGTCACCTTTTTCATTCATTATTTTGTTTATATGGGTCTTCTCTCTTTTTGATTTTGTCAGTCTAGCTAGGGGCTTGTCAATCTTGTTGATCTTCTCAAAGAACCAACTTTTGGTGATATTTATCCTCTCTATTGTTTTTTTGTTCTCTATGTCATTTATTTCTGCTTTAATCCTTGTTATTTCTTTTCTTGTACTTGGTTTAGGATTGGTTTGCTGTTCATTTTCTAGCTTCTTCAGTTGATCCATTAGTTCTTTGATTTTGGCTCTTTCTTCCTTTTTAATATATGCGTTTAGTGCTATAAATTTCCCCCTTAGCACTGCTTTTGCTGCATCCCGTAGGTTTTGGTATGTTGTGTTCTCATTTTCATTCGTCTCTATATATTTAGCAATTTCTCTTGCTATTTCTTCTTTAACCCACTGATTGTTTAGGAGTGTGTTGTTTAACCTCCAGGTATTTGTGAATTTTCTAAGTCTCTGATGGTTATTGACTTCTAATTGTATTCCATTGTGGTCAGAGAATGTGCTTTGAATAATTTCAATCCTTTTAAATTTATTGAGGCTTGTTTTATGTCCCAGCATATGATCTATTCTGGAGAAAGTTCCATGAGCACTAGAAAAGTATGTGTATCCTGGTGATTTGGGATGTAATGTCCTGTATATGTCTGTTAAATCTAATTCATTTATCAGATTGTTTAGGTTTTCAATTTCCTTATTGGTCTTCTGTCTGGTTGATCTATCTATAGGAGAGAGTGATGTGTGGAAGTCTCCCACAATTATTGTGGAAACATCAATTGCTTCCTTTAGTTTTGCCAGTGTTTCTCTCATGTATTTTGTGGCACCTTGATTGGGTGCATAGACATTTACTATTGTTATTTCTTCTTGCTGAATTGCCCCTTTTATTAGTATGTAGTGGCCTTCTTTGTCTCTCAAAACATCCCTGCATTTGAAGTCTATTTTATCTGAGATTAATATTGCTACACCTGCTTTCTTTTGGCTGTAGCTTGCATGAAATATTTTTTTCCATCCTTTCACTTTCAGTTTCTTTGTGTCCCTGTGTCTAAGATGAGTCTCTTGTATGCAACATATTGATGGTTCATTTTTTTTGATCCATTCTGCGAATCTATATCTTTTAATTGGGGAGTTTAATCCATTTACATTCAACATTAAAACCGTGAAGGCATTTCTTGAATCGGCCATCTTATCCTTTGGTTTATGTTTGCCATATTGTTCCCTCTCTCTATTAATATCCTTTATTGTACCCATACCGAATCTCTTTAGTACTGAACCTTTCTCCAAGTCTCTCTGTCCTTTGTTTGTTTCTCTGTCTGTAGGGCTCCCTTTAGTATCTCCAGTAGGGCAGGTCTCTTGTTAGCAAATTCTCTCAGCATTTGTTTGTCTGTGAAAAATTTAAGCTCTCCCTCAAATTTGAAGGAGAGCTTTGCTGGATAAAGTATTCTTGGCTGGAAATTTTTCTCACTCAGAATTTTAAATATATCATGCCACTGCCTTCTCGCCTCCATGGTGGCTGCTGAGTAGTCACTACTTAGTCTTATGCTGTTTCCTTTGTATGTGGTGAATTGCTTTTCTCTTGCTGCTTTCAGAACTTGCTCCTTCTCTTCTGTGTTTGACAGTGTGATCAGTATATGTCTCAGAGTGGGTTTATTTGGATTTATTCTATTTGGAGTTCGCTGAGCATTTATGATTTGTGTATTTATGTTGTTTTGAAGATTTGGGAAGTTTTCCCCAACAATTTCTTTGAATACTCTTCCTAGACCTTTACCCTTTTCTTCCCCTTCTGGGACACCAATGAGTCTTATATTTGGACGTTTCATATTATCTATCATATCCCTGAGGTCCATTTCGATTTTTTCAATTTTTTTCCCCATTCTTTCTTTTATGCTTTCATTTTCCATTCTGTCATCTTCCAGGTCACTGATTCGTTGTTCAACTTCCTCTAGTCTTGTACTATGAGTGTCCAGAATCTTTTTAATTTGGTCAACAGTTTCTTTAATTTCCATAAGATCATCCATTTTTTAATTTAGTCTTGCAATGTCTTCTTTATGCTCTTCTAGAGTCTTCTTGATTTCCTTCATATCCCGTACTATGGTCTCATTGTTCATCTTTAGTTCTTTGAGTAGCTGCTCTAGGTGCTGTGTCTCTTCTGGTCTTTTGATTTGAGTGCTTGGGCTTGGGTTATCCATATCGTCTGGTTTTTTCATATGCTTTATAATTTTCTGTTGTTTTTGGCCTCGTGGCATTTGCTGAACTTGATAAGGTTCTTTTAGGGTTTGTAGACCTATTGAAGTCCTTATCTCTAATTTATCAGATCTATAGCTTCGTGGAGTACACTTTCTCTAACTAACCAGCAGGAGGCGTCCACGAGCCACCTGTTCTCCACAAGCCAGTTCTCCCCTGCTTAGCTTTTTTGGTGAGTGGGGGAGTGAGTCTTGTGGGGCCCAATTGGTGTACCAAGCTTGCGTGTGTAGTTGGTGTTGCCTGCCCTGTATGTGGGGCGTGTTTCTGGGCAGTCGGGGAGGGGGGGTCGGCCTAACAATCAAATCTCCCTGATGATCCTAGAGTTTTAAAGCTGCTGCAATAGTCTAATCCTTCAGTCCAGTCCTGCCACAGTTTGTCTCTGCCACTGACCCACAAGTCTTTGGTATTGGCGTATGGCTCCTGAGACTTGCAAGTGGGCCCCTCTTCCAGGCTGTGCACCCCGGGTCCTCTGTTGAGGGATGACTGTGCTATGTCACAGGTGAGTGCCGTCCCCCTAGGGCAGTTCTGGGCTGCTGGGCTGTGTAGGGAGGCTCCCAGTCTGCTCAAATGATGGCTGAATGGGGCTTTGTTAATTCACACTGCTCCACCTTCCCAGCTCTGGGACAATCAGCTGAGGTTGCAGGGAAGGCTAATGTCCACGCCCAGTTTTGTGGTGTGTGCCTGTTATTTGAAGCACCTCCGTCACACTGGGTTGTCTGGGGCAGCTCCGGGCCACGGGGCCGGCGATGGGCAGGAGTGTTTCCTGTCCACCAGGATGGTGGCTGTGAGCGGACACCCCCCTTTTCTTGGGAAGTTGTGGTGTTTAGTGAATTTTCTCAGCCACTGGATTATTGCCTTTTTTCTCAGAGCTCTCTTAGTTCTGCTCTTGACTTGATGTGCCCAAATTGCAATTCTTTGAAGCTTTCTGTATTGGGCTTAGATTTCGCTGATCTCAGCAGTTCGACATTTTCATGAGTGTTGTATGAAGTATGCCCAAAGACAGATTGCTCTGTGGTGTCCAGTCCACGCAGTTCCTGGCTTTTTACCTACTTTCCTGGAGGAGTAACTAAAACTTACAGCTCCTCATTGTTTCATTTTTAAAGAATTTTATGATGCAACATTTAAGATACACAAAATAATACGGAGAATAAATAATACATGTAACTGTTGAGAACCTAGCATCCAGCTTAAGAAATTAAACATAAACAGTGCAAATGAAGCCCTCTTTGCTCCCTTGCATGATAGCCTTCCTCCGTTCACCCCCATCCCCTCCACTGTTTTGTTTTAATGATCTGTTCAGTTATAGGTGTATCTGATCTGGAAAATAGTATTTTGACAGATAGTATGATTTCAAGTTTTTTTTTTTTTTGTTTTTCATTTTTAAGAGAATAGGAATTGGAAAAATATTAAAATGTGAACAATGTCTAAGGCTGCTGAAAGATGGAGTAGTGGAAGACATTTGCAAAGTCATATCCTCTCTCAATTATATAACCAACTGGCTTTCTAGAACTATTTCAAAAACAATTCAGTAAACATGAGCACAAGTTTTGTAGCATAGAAAAATCTAGCCTAAGAGTACAATGGAGTAACATCTTCAAATTTAAAACCTCTAAGTTTATATCCAGCAAAACTACATTTTAATTGTATAGGCAAAATATCAGCATTCTCTGGCATGTGTGTTCTCAGAGAAGATAGCACAGAAAGAACCACTTTGCTGAAGCCCTTCTCCAGGAAAGAGAAAAATGAGCCCAGGAGGAAGCAATAGTTCCTGGGAAGTAAGGGTGCATAATGTTTACTGTTGAGTAAATCATTAAGAAATAAGTATATCTGTAAGAATATTCAACCCAAATTCCAGATTATACTAGTATGGTTGGAGGTGGAGAAAGGAACTAAACAAGAATGACAGTTAGTGATCAGCTTCAGACACTGAGAGGGATAAATTAACTTAACAACTAGTCTTAACATGTTAGGACTATACCCTTAAAGAATAAAAACAGAATGTTTAACTCTCAAACCAACAGTACAAATTTGAAATTAGAAATAAGTCCAAATAGAAGACTATTTGAAGTATGGATTTAAATCCATTTTCTATATCCTCAGGTTCAGTATATATTGTGCATTGCAATATTAGTTAATGATAGAATGAAGCTACCTCAATTAGAAAGACATTTAAAACTATTTCATCTTAATTCATTACTTTTAACTTCTATTTTAGGGTAATTTTCATAACATGCATAATGGATTAGTACAGGCATATCATTTTTAAATGAAAAAAATACATATACATGAGATACAACTCAGATATATATTTTGCTGATAGGATATGTGAACAAGAAAGTATGGCGTACAGGATGAAGTCCAACCTTCTCTCGCTGGCGTTCAGGGTCCATCCACAACCTGTGCCAATGTCCATTTCCAGTCTCATCACTCTCTCCTCTCCATTAAAACCTCAGTTCTAACTGGGTTGTCTGCCCAGTCATCTCTTCTTTTTCCCTGCATGACATCATCCCCTGAACAACCTTCTCATTTATGGACCCTTTCCTGCCTCCCTGTCCCACATCAAGGCCTGCCTCCTACAGGAAGCCCTCCCTGCCTAAACCCCTCTTGACACTGATGTGGCACAGCATTCCAAGATTCCAATCAGTGGTTACCTTTGCATTTATCCAAACTTTGTCCTCCAGACTAGATATTAGGCTCCTAGGGGTATGGACAGACTATGGCTGATGCTTCTCTGGCTTCCCATGGGAAAGGGAGCACATTATAGACCCTTAAACAAGTATTTATTTATAAAAGCCTGACTTGTGGCCATTTTATTTTCCCTGAGGAAGGATACATCCCTTTGTCCCTTTCTTCACTTTCCCTGCTTCAGTATTGCCGACTATGCTCTAAAGAAATAGAGACCTTACATTTAAACAGAAAGAGCATGGGTCCAAGAGTTTGGAGATCTAGAGACCTGATTTTGAGTTACAATTCTGCTGCTATAAAATTCCCCTTAGTCTCAGTTTTCTCATCTACAAAATGGGTATAATAATGACCAACACATACAGTTGTGAAGATTAAATGAAATAAACAATATAATAAGGATGCTTAATAGGTCTTTGTAGTCACTCTGTATTTATGTCCAAAGAGCCTTCTGCTAGCAACCTTTAACCAAAAATTAAGAGAAGAGTGGTTTGCATGTTTCCAGTTTCCAAGAGGATGGAGAATGATCCTACTTAGTTCAACAGAACCAGAGGTTTCTCCACTATGCAGAGGGTCCCTATGTCACTATAAAAAGTAAGCCACGGAGAGAGATCTAAGATGGCAGCATAGAGAGGAGTGGAAGCTAAGTAGTCCCCCTGGAACAATTAAAAAAAACAGAAACAACTACAAAATAATCCGGAATAACTGCAGGGGGACAGACGTGACCGTCCACTCATCTTACACCAACCTGAATTGGGAGGAATGCCCTAGATCACAGCATAAAATCTGTAAATAAAACCTGTGGATCCAAATCGGGAGACCCCTCCCCCACAGCCCAAGCTACAAAGCCTCGTGGTGCCAGAGAGAAGCTTTCTCCCAGTGAGCGAATATAGCTCAACTGAGCTCCAACTGGGGTTTTAATTAGCAAGTGTGAACTGCTCACTATGAGGTACGAATCCTCAACAAGTAGACAGAGGCTTTGGGTGATGACTGACCTTGGAGAGCCGGAGTGTCGCCCCGGACTAGCTCTGTTCCTTTCTCGTCTCAGTGGAGAAAGCCTCGGCCATTTTCAGTTCCCAGTTCTGTGACCCAGACGGGTGTGGCACAGGCAGAGAGAGACCATTGAAATCCTAATGACCTCCCCCCTAAGGTCATTCTCTACGAGGAAAGGGATGGGGCCCAGTTCTACTACCTGCCTTTCATTCAGAACTTACACCAGACAAGAATTATAGGCTAATCGTTGCATCAGGCAGAGAGTGCCCCTGCATGGCCCAGCAGCCTGGGGCTTCCCTTGAGGGAGGACACGCACTAGTGACGTAGCACAGCCTTCCCTCAGCAGAGGTCCTGGAAGATCACAGCTGAGAAGGGGGGGCCTGCTGGGAAAACCCAGGGACACTGTGTCAATGCCTGTGGTTTGTTGGTCAGCAACAGAGAAAATCTGGGGCAAAACTGAAATGAAGGCTTAGATTCTTGCAACAGCCTTGAATCTCCAGAAACACCTGGGAGGTTTGAATATTAAAGCGGCCCTGCCTCCCTGACCACCCAGATACACACACCACGTTTAGGGCGGACAGCTCCAACAACAAACCCAAACTGAGTTCAGCAACTGAACCCCACAAAAATCATTTCCCACACACCACAGAGACAGAGTTGGGGAGAACTGACTTGAGGGGTATAGGTGACTCGCAGATGCCATCTGCTGGTTAGTTGGAGAAAGTGTATGCCACCAACTTGTATTTCTGAAAAATCAGATTGGTATTTTTTTTTTTTTTTTACAACTTGAAAGAACCCTATCAAGCAAAGCAAATGCCAAGAGGCCAAAAACAACAGAAAATCTTAATGCATATGATAAAACCAGACAATATGGAGAACCCGATCCCAAACACCCAAATCAAAATATCAGAAGAGACACAGTACTTGGCACAATTAATCAAGCAATCACAATCAAGGAACAAAAACATGGCACAGGATATAAAAGACATGAAGAAGACCATGGAACAGGATAAAAGGGACATAAAGAAGACCCTAGAAGAGCATAAAGAAGAAATTGCAAGATTAAATAAAAAAATAGAAGATCTTATGGAAATAAAATAAATTATTGGCCAAATTAAAAAGACTCTGGATACTCATAGTACAAGATTAGAGGAATTTGAACAACGATTCAGTGTCCTAGAGGTCCACAGAACAGAAAATGAAAGAACAAAAGAAAGAATGGAGAAAATAAATCGAAAAGGATCTCAGGGATATGATAGATGAAATAAAACGTCCAAATTTAAGACTCATTGGTATCCCAGAAGGGGAAGAGAAGGGTAAAGGTCTAGAAAGAGTATTCAAAGAAATTGTTGGGGAAAACTTCCCCAACCTTCTACACAATATAAATACACAAAGCATAAATGCCCAGTGAACCTCAAATAGAATAAATCCAAATAAACCCACTCCAAGACATATTCTGATCAGATTCTCAAATACTGAAGAGAAGGAGCAAGTTCTGAAAGCAGCAAGAGAAAAGCAATTCACCACATACAAAGGAAACAACATAAGACTAAGTTGTGACTACTCAGCGGCCACCATGGAGGCAAGAAGGCAGTGGCATGACATATTTAAAACTCTGAGAGAGAAAAATTTCCAATGAAGAATACTTTATCCAGCAAAACTCTCCTTCAAACTTGAGGGAGAGCTGAAATTTTTCACAAACAAATGCTGAGAGATTTTGCTAATAAAAGACCTGCCCTACTTCAGATACTAAAGAGAGCCCTACCAACAGAGAAACAAAAAAAAAGAGAAAAGAGATATAGAGAATTCTAACAGACATATATAGAACCTTACATCCCAAATCACCAGGACACTCATTTTTCTCTAGTGATCATGGATCTTTCTCCAGAATGGACCATATGCTGGGACATAAAACAAGTCTCAATAAATTAAAAAAAAAAAAAAAAAAAACTGAATATATTCAAAGCACATTCTCTGACCACAATGGAATACACATGGAAGTCAATATTTTTGATTTGTAACTCCACTATTTACTCCCTACAGGATATAAAATACATAAACTCTAATGAAAAATCAGTGGTTTTGGACTCAATGTAAAATATGTAATTTTTGACAAGAACTACATAAAGGTGGGGGAATGGAGGAGTATAGGAACATAGTTTACGTGTCCTATTGAAGTTAAGTTAGTATCAAAGAAAAACAAGATTGTTATGGATTTAAGAGGTTAAATTTAAGTCCCACATAAACACAAAGAAATTATCAGAAACTATGACCATAGAGATGAAAAGTAGAGTATGGGTGTGCTGGTTTGAGTGTATTGTGTCCCCCAAATGCCATTATATTTGTAGTCTTGTGTGGGGCAGAAGTTTTGGTGTTGGTTAGATTTGCTTGGAGTGTGCCCCACCCAGCTGTGGGAGATAATTTTGATGAGATGTTCCCATGGAGGCTTGGCCCCACCCATTCGGGGTGGGCCTTGATCGGTGGAGCTATGTAAATGAGCTGACTCAAAGAGGAAAGAGAGTGCAGCTGGGAGTGATGTTTTGAAGAGAAGCAAGCTTGCTAGAGAGGAACGTCCTGGGAGAAAGCCGTTTTGAGGCCGGAGCTTTGGAGCAGATGCCAGCTGCCTTCCAAGCTAGCAGAGGTTTTCCGGACGCCATTGGCCATCCTCCGGTGAAAGTACCCGATTGCTGAGGTGTTACCTTGGATGCTTTGTGGCCTTAAGACTGTAACTGTGTAATGAAATAAACCCCCGTTTTATGAAAGCCTATCCATCTCTGGTGTTTTGCATTCTGCAGCATTAGCAAACTAGGACAATGGGTTACGAGAAGTGGGAGAAGGGGCAATGGGGAGTTAAGAAATGAGTGTAGGGTTGCTGCTTGAGGTGAAGGGAAATTTCTAGTAATGGATGCTGGGGAGGTGATAGCATTACAACATTCTAAATGTGATTAATCCCATGAATGGAATGCTAGGGAGGGGGTGGAATGGGAAAATTTAGGCTGTATATATGTTTCCACAATTGAGAAGAAAAAAAAAAAAGATAGTCTAAATAGATGACAGTTGAATGCCACGGATGACCCTGGATGGGATCTGAGGATGGAGGACAGGAGGCTCAAAGGGACACAGTTAAGACATAAGGAAAAGGAAATATAGAATGTAAGCTTTGTATCATTGTTGAATCTCTTGTACTTCTTAGCTGCGATTAATGGGATTGCATAAAAGAATGTTCTTGTTCATGGGAATTGTATATGTGAATTATAGTGTTTGTTCAAGGATGTGTGCAGCTAGCTCTCATATGGTCAGAAGACAGAGCAGTAGATGATGGATGATAGGGAGAGAGGAAGCAAGGGAGGGAGGGAGGGAAAGAAATAGCGGTGTGACAACATGTTAAAATTAGTGGATCGGGGTATGGGGGGGTCAGGGAATGCTGGAGTTCTGTGTATGGGGTTTGTATTGTTTTTGCAACTGTTCCTATAACTTTGAATTTATTTCAAAATAAAATGTAAAAAAAAAAAAAAAAAAGTAAGCCATAAGTTTCTTATCTCCCAGATTAGTTCTCCTTATATTCTAAATAGAAAAGTGAATTTTAGTAGCTGAATTCAATTCTTCAATCATTTGTCGAGCAATTACAAAATTTAAAAATCACTGCATATCCAGAATCTCTCCTCAATAACTACCACTCCCCTCTTCCTCCTTCCCTCCAGGTAACCAAATGCCAAATCCCAGGCTCCTCCCTCAGGTGAAAGTACTTGTTTCCCACCTGCCAATCAATCCTGACTCTTGGGCGTGGCCAACTCTGGGGGTGTGGCCATGTCCTTGACTTTCCTCCTGCAGCATCCAATAGGAGTGTCGTTCCATCCCAGACCAGGCCTCCCACGTTAAATCACAAAAGTTGGGGCAATAGGGGGAGCCCACGGTTGAATAAACAGATTGTTGGAAAATATAGTATTGAAAAAATTGATCCATTTTTAAAGAAAAAGAATCTGACCTTGAATTAAGCTATGCCTGAAGGATGTTCAGCCTTAAAACAACCAGCTGTCCTTTTTGCTGCTCAGTTCCTGCCAACTGAACGTGAACTCAGAGGCCTCAGTTTGCAGACTCATTTGAGCCTCTCTCTTTCATTGGCCCTCCCTGGACGTGAAAAGCTTGGCAATTTTATGGATCTGAGGCAGAATTCAGTCCCCAGAAATAATTGCCTTCTTTGTTCGGTGGCTTGTCTTTGTTGGGCATTGTATGTGTTTCCCTCATAAATCCTGGAGATTATTTAGGAACCCGAGGGTATGATCAGGCTGGGAAATCCACATCATAAGCTTTAGTGCCACCAAACTGAAGGAAGAGGAAAAAAATCTGTTCCTTGAAACAGCTGCCCTCCCCCTACCCAGAGCCAACACACAGCCTCTGGTATCTTCCAGGAACCCATCTTCACTTGCAATCGTGTCGCAGCCAGGATGCTTTTTTCCCAAAGGTACTAGTGTAGGTGTGTGGCATTGCATCCTTCCTGCCCAGCTGCTCATCAGTCACCAGCTAAGTCTCTGAATATTCCTAATACGCAGGTCTCAGGGAGGGTCCTGGGGTGCATTGGTGATTTGTCAACGTGGCTATAGATTTTCAAAGAAAGTGATGCAGTGGGATGCAGGGAGAAAGCAAAGAGCCTAAGTAAGGGGTTTCTTCAGTAACAGCCTTTCTTGCCTTCTTAAAGGAAGTTAGTAGTCTTGAGTGCCAACTGCAAGAAAATTTATTCCAATTAAACAAGTATTTTGAGCATCTTTATATTTGTGGCTACAAGCAAAATCTCGAATAGTGGTTTTATTCCCTGCTCACAGCTCCTAAACTCATAGGTGCTCAACAAATAAGTATATGGTTGATTCGAAAGAATTCTATCACTTGCATTTAAAATAACTCAGAGAAACGAAATAAAGCAAATAAAGTATGTAAACCACATATTGACAGATGTCAAGTTTTTATGGTAAAAAATAAAACATGCAATTAAAATAGAGGACAGGGTTAATGCTGGCTACTATTTTAAAGCAGCACTTATTATATGTCAGACATCATGCTAAGTAAGTTACAAGTGGTTTCATATTTAATCCTCATATTTGCCCAATGAGGAAGGTATCCCTTTTTGAAGATGTTGAAACTAAGACCTGAAGAGGTTATGTAACCAGCCAAGGCCATATAGCTAGGAAGTTATGGAATCCAGATTTGACACCAAATCTATTTAATTAAAAAGTGCATGCTCTTTCCCCTGGCTATTGAGAGGGATAATAAGGCTCGAGGTTATAGTTAGGAGCAAAGACTCAGGTGTCATTCTCCCTGGGTTTGAATTTCAGCCCCGCTACTTAGTAAGTAGCTCTATGAACTTGTTTGGAGGAGTAATTTAACCTCTTTATGCCTGGATTTTAGCATCTACTTCAAAGCATTATGTGTCTTAAATGAGTTAGCATGTGTGAAGCACTTAGAACTGTAACTGAGGTATAGAGAGCACTCAGTCATTTTAGATATTTTATGTGATTGTCAGAGTGCATAATAAAAATCTGTGAATTAAGGTATAAGTTGCCATGTTGCATCTCATTAAAACATATACAGAACAAAAGTGATTTATCAAGTCTTCGCACTAGAATGATACATCTCTATCATCTGCGTCACCACCACTGTCTTCGTCAACATCACCACAGCCATCATCTTCATCAACATCAGCATCTTCATTAGCACCGTTATTTTCAGTTATCTTTGTCACCATCACATTAGCATCACCAACTCCCATTTTATAGTGTGTTTGCTTCATGTTTTACTCTTTCTCTCAAACTTCTCTGGTAGACAAGAAAGGGACCTATGTCAAGGTCTTCATTCTTAAGTCAGGCTAAGAGGGACAGAGATGCTTATTTTGGTGTGTCTCATTGTTTATATCTGATTCTTTAAGCCAGTACGTCAGCCTGACACAATGGAGAAAGAGTGGGTCACAGGTCAAATATTCTGCATTCAGGCTCCAGATATGCCAGTGTCCATTTAGCATCCTTCCGCCTCACTGGACCTCAGTTTCTTCATAGGTGAAATGGAAGAAAACTGATGTAGAGAGAATAAGAGGAGAGGATGTAGATAGAGTGTCTAGCACGGCAGGTCAGCACTGTTCTGACACTGAGTAAATGGACATTGTCAGTCCCTTGTCCTCCAACCATTTCCAATATCACATAACTTAAAATAAAGGACAAGTGTGTCCAATACTAATAAAATAGAATTAGTTAAATGCGTGAAAGATAGGAATAACCAAATATGTTGAGAACCAAGACAGTTTCTATAGTTAGGCATCGTATATAACTCTGAGCCTCCTGGACGCCAGGGCAAAAATTGAAAGCCGGTGGTTTTCCCAAACAGGAAAAGAACTAAAGCCTAAACTGGCAATAAATAATGACATATTCTTAATGTGAAACCTTAGAAAGGTAACATTGTCTGACATGATAGACAGGTTTCCTGATACCAATTTCTTTATAAAAGGCAGAACAGGTGTTTGGATGTTTAAATAAGGAGCTTGGATAACAGCTTAAAGGCAAACATCAAAATCTATTTCAATTCAAATGATTCTGGAAATTAAGATTATATGGTCTAAGAATCATAATCAAATTATATTTGATTACCTTGCAGTAATCAAATATAATACAAGGGCAGATTCAGGAAAGCTTAACCACAATGAGTACTATGGAATAAGGTATTCATCATAGGAATTTGACTTTACACAATTGTGGGTGTGCTGGGGAAGAAAGGGTCTGAAAAGGGCAGTTGGCAGACGAAGGAAAAGTCACCAATCGGGCCTCCTGAAGCACTGGCCTGGGTGGATATTTTGAAGCTTTCAGGGGCCTTTGGAAGCTAAGCACATCCAGAAACTGGAGTGGAGCCATGAGCAGGGCTGGCATAGAAGTCTTGGAAGACTGTTTCCTCTTCATAAGCTCTGCCTTTGTAAGTTTGCAGCCTGGAGTCCAGTGAAGGGCCTGGGTTGGCTATTGTTCAGCAGGACTGGGGGTCAGGAAGAAGATGTGGACGTGGAGGGGAGGGGGTGAGGGGAGGCAAACCAGCGCCCACCAGCCCCTCTGCACCATCTTGCACTGCATCTAACCACCACGAGCTCCAGAGCATAATGGCTGTTGCTTCACTTTGCCCCCGACCACCACCTCTCTCAAAGTTCTCTTTTGGACAACTCTGAAACCACGTATGGAAGGGGATTCTGGAAAACATGGTGCTGGATTAGCCAGGTTGTCCTCATACAAAAATCACACAGAACCATTCTGAGGATTAAACAGGTTGGACCATGTAAAGTTCCTGGTAAGGTGTCTGGCACAAATGTTAGTACCTTTCAATGCCTGGGCTCAAGATTACAGGTCCCAAAATGACAGACCCAGAGCCAAGATGACAGGTCCCAAAATGAGAGACCCAGAGCTTATGATTCCCATGTCTTCCCAATGCAGCTCCGCTGGATGCCAGACAGAAGCTATTATTTCCCAACACCATTCCTGATTTCAAACTCAGTGGAAGCACATCTTAGGCAGGGTGAAGCCAGAAAATTGAGGAGAGAATTATATGAGGTTGAAATCACCCTTAGTAGCTGCTGCTTTGGTTCAGCACTGGGGGAAAAAATGTTGGCTGAACTTTAGGATCCATTCTGTAAATATCATAAATAATTTTAAAGTTTGAGATTATACCTAGTGCTGCCTAACACTCATATACGAGCTGACACAGACTGGGGAATCAGCAAATTGAACTTCCTTGGCTCACACTCCCCCTGAGTCACAAGTGCATTAAAGTGGCAGACAGAGTGGAATTGCGCACAACTTTAAATTGTTTTCCTCTTTAATTTATTGCATGGGCATATGCTTATAATGTAACCCACTCTTCTAAAATAAGGTTGTTATCACAACATAAAATATTTTTTTTTGTTTCTTGCCATAACTAAAGGATCAAGATATCAATTTGGGTTATTTGGCTATAACAGAAAACTCAATATAACAGTGATTTTAAAATTCCAGATCTAGGACTGGTGTGTTGCTCTATAATATCAAGAACCTAGGTTTCTTCTACCTTCTTGTTAACTACATTCCCAACATTACCTCATGCTCCAAGATGCCTGCTGCAGCTCTGGCCATCATATCTGCATTCCAGCCAGCAGAAAGGAGGAAAGAGGAAAAAAAAGGGGGGGGGGGAATGGGCCAAGGATGCATTCTTCTTTCTCATAAGGATTGTTTGGGGAAGTTATTCCTGCATTTCATATCACAGTGGCCAGCACATACATCACTCTCTGGTCAAGTTTTCTCACCCTGGAATTCAGGTAAAATTCCAGGTTGTGGCAGAGAGCCCCAAGTAACTGCTTGCTTGAATGCTTGACTTAACTAAAACATCTGAGCTGCATTGAAACTTAGTCACTTCTCACAACTGGATATAGACTTAACCAAGTCTAAAAGTATGAAACAAGGGTGCAGTGGACCAAAATGAGGCTTCCAGTGAGAGAGTGATGGCATCAGGCGGGGCTAAAAGGAATGTGTCTTCTAAATAATAATAATATAATAATTAAAATAATTTTACTGAGAATTTTCTATGTATCAAGCACTGTGTATGTTTTACCTTATTTCTCATAATCCTATAAGGTCCCACAAAAGAGTAGACAAAGGCTCAGTAAATTTAAAATCTTGCTCTAAGTCACACATCTAACAATACAAAATCCAGGTCTTGAACCCTGACCTCTCTGATTCTATCACACCCACTCCCATATTCCTTGTCTCCTCCTGCTCTGTTTAGTAAAGCCTGCTGCACTGCAAAGTGCTTAGCCTGAAGGAGAATCATAAGACAAGTTTTTTTAATTCAGTTTTGTTGATATATATTCACATAGCATACAGTCATCCATGGTGTATGATCAACTGTTCACAGTACCATCATATCATTGTGCATTCATCACCCCAATCTGTTTTTTGAACATTTTCCTTACACCAGAAAGAATCAGAATAAGAATAAAAAATAAAAATAAAAAAGAACACCCAAATTATCCCCCCCCCAATCCCACCCTATTTTTTGTTTAGTTTTTGTCCCCATTTTTCTACTCATCCATCCATACACTGGATAAAGGGAGTGTGATCCACAAGTTTTCACAGTCACACTGTCACCCCTTGTAATCTACATTGTTATACAATCATCTTGAAGAGTCAAGGCTACTGGGTTGGAGTTTGATATTTTCAGGTATTTACGTCTAGCTATTCCAATACATTAAAACCTAAAAAGTGTTATCTATATAGTGCATAAGAATGTCCACCAGAGTGAACTCTCGACTCCATTTGAAATCTCTCAGCCACTGAAAACTTTATTTCATTTCATTTTGCATCCCCCTTTTGGTCAAGAAGATGTTCTCAAACCCACGATGCCAGGTCCAGATTCATCCCCGGGAGTCATATCCTGTGTTGCCAGGGAGATTTACACCCCTGGGAGTCAGGTCCCACATAAAGGGGAGGGCAGTGAGATCACCCGCCAACATTGCTTAGCTAGAGAGAACCACAACAAAGAGGCATTCAGGAGGAGACTCTTAGGCACAATTAGGCACAATTATAAGCAGGTTTAGCCTCTCCATGAGGCAAGTTTAAACTCTTAAAGGTGTTAGGACTGTATTAGCAACGTGACCAACTATATCAGTCAAGAGACTTACTCTTACCTGGTGCATACCTCTACTAGGTAAGCTATGTGCTAACTCCATTCCCAGGGTTATCTTATAGTCCAAGATTGCTGCTCTGATTCCAGCCATTACAGCAAGAAATGTGATAGCTCTCAGCAGATGCAGGAGGTATTTCCCTTTCCCCCTTCCCCACCCTGCCAGCTTTGTATAATAGTGAGATGCGGAACTATACGCTTGCTTGGAGCTGCCAAGAACCTTGCTGCTGACATCTTGGTTCTCAGGATTCATCTCTTTATGCCTCAGGGGCTTAATGCTTGAAGTCTCCCTTCTTCAAAGTACCACACACCCAGTCTATGGGTTGGTCTTTGAGCCAGGAGACGATGTGGCCACCTACCTATCCATTGGAAGACATCCTTGTTAATATTTTTTTCCTAATGCTGCTCGTTAATCAGAGTCTTGTTTTATTGGTGCATATGTGGGGCTGTAGTGAGTAGGAGGCATTTTGTTCTGATTGTGAATGCATAGCCACTTATTTCTGTAATGGGATAAAACTACCATGAGCTGGTCTGAAGCAGGATGAGGGAGGGTGGTGGCCCTTGTTTTGCATCTCCATAATATCAGTCTCCAAACATTATGACTAAAATCACCAAAACAGATCTTCAAAAAAGGCCTCAAGAACCTCTAAAGAAAGACCACCACAGTTTCAAAATTAAATTTATTGAATGTATTTTGCATTATTTTTGTTCATGAGTGAAGAAGCTTCTAATAAACCAAAACTGGGGGAGGAGCTGTTAGCTAAAAGCAACTTGCATATTTAGTCTAAAGCCTGTGCCATGTGCTCTGAGCCTCTTTTTGCCTTAAAACGGTTTGATAAGTGACAAACAAATGGCCACACCATAGGATCATTCCATTTCTCCTCTGCTGACATGAACAAGTCATTACAGAGATGGAATAACTTCTGTTTCTAATTTTCAATTTGTTCTCTCTTTAGCATTTCACCAGACTGTACCAATAGTATATACACAGCTTTATTTGAGTACCATCTATGTATTCTAGTTATTTCTGTGTCATTTTAAGGAAACTTGGATAGTTCCATTGTTGAGTAATTAATTTTTAAATGACCATTAAATCAATATATCAGGCAAAGTATTTTTACTTTCTATAACTCAGATGATTTCTAAAGAGGATTCCTCCTGTCCACTCTATGGCAAGAGTACTCTAAAGATCCTTCATATGTTTTGATATGCAAGTTTGGGAAAAGAAATTAAAGTGGGTCTCAGTTCCACGTCTGCATTAACATAGTGTTGTGAAGAGTCATCACTGGGTACACAGGAGTCTAGCAGAAGAGGCAAATATGAGCTAGGAGTTTCCAGGGACTTCCAGATATCTTGGGGAGGATTATAATTCCCCAGAACATCCAATTAAGGGGAGGGGGAGTGAATACAATTCCATTTGGGTCCTAAAGGCTGGAATAGCCTCAGCTGGTCTCTGGATTACTTTTTTTATATGCGCATTTTTCACATTCATGCACCCTTATTTAAAACCCAAGATAATCCTATGAACCAGATAGTTCATGTAGTATTTTGGGAAATAAATAAAACCGAGTATCAAAAGATTATGCAACTTGTCCAGTATCGTCATAAGGATGGGAATCTGTGTCCTGAAATCCTTTGATGTTCTTGCCACCATGCCTGGAGACTTTTCCAAAATTAGAGGATAAAAGGTAAGAGGTTGAACACAAGGTGACTTTCAAGTGCTTGTGCTTCCAAGTGATGAGGGTTAGAGCTGTGATTGGAAATTGGCAAGTTTTATACTGTGCTTTCTGAGAACTTGATCACAAAACTGGGAAGACACTTTCCTGTTTCTGTGTGGTAGCCTCATCCATATTATTTTCCCCTCATTGTTGAAAAGTCTCCAAGTTTCCTTTTCCTGTCTTCACATCAATTAGTTCTAATCCATGGATAAGTTGTCAGAAATCACTGCAATACTCTCCCAATATGAAATCCTATCCTATATTTTAAATGTAAGACCTTTAATATCAAAGCTGCAAAACTTCTCAAAACTGCCAGATGGATAAACTTCTCTCATTGCGTATACATTTGATGATTTCCTGAGAAACTACGTTTTTTTTGTTTCTGTTAAGAATGATCAGATTGAAAAAACCATAAAGAAAAGACTTATTTCTTTCCCTTGGTTAGTGTTGTTAGAAGTAATATTGATGTAATAAAGTAAAGCCTTAGATTTAAGTTGTAATTTCTTCCCCAAACCCAAAAATACCCTTTGCTATATCAGCTAACTTATTCTCATCCTGTTCTTTTAAAATATCTTTTCATATTTGGAGCTTATCATTACATGGGGACAAAATAATAGAAGGACAAAATAACAGAAGAAATAGTAGAATCCCAGTCTTATATTTATGTACAGACATTTGAAGTGTTTCTATCTTGAGGATTTGAGAGTCATTTTCACCCTGGTCTCCTATTTTGAAACTATTTCTCAGAGTTCTCACATTTGCATCTAGCTTTGTGGTAAATTGTTTTAGCATGGTAATATGCTCAGATCAATTGCCAGCAGCAGTGATGCTAAACTCAATCATGTACAAAAGTGTAGTAGCTGGGAGACAAATGAGATACTCCCCTTCTTCTTTTAGCCTTGTACATTTTTATCTTCTGAAGGATGCCTTTGGTACAAGGTAATTTCCAGGGAAGTGTGAGGGTACATCAGTTAGGCGCTAAGGATTCTTTCAGCTCACCTAGTCTGCAGAGGGAGAGGGGAAATATGCAGCAGTGTTGGCTAGGCCAGCACCATGGACAGAGCCGCCCTGCTGATGACAGATGGTGGTTCTGAGGGCTGCCACCCAGCAGGGTTCTGAAACTGGCATTCCACCTCTTTAGCCCATCCCACCTCCATCTCTTCTCTAGTGAGTTCTCCAATTTTTTTTTTTAATTTCCTAGCTTGCAGATGGTTGGATTTCCTGGTTGTTCCCAGTTTGAATTCTTGTTGTTTGGCCCTGGAAAATCCTTATTCCTTTTTTTCCCCAATGCCTCCTGTGATGGTTAGGTTCATGGGTCAGCTTGGCCAGGTGATGGTACCCAGGTGTGTGGTCAAGCAAGCACTGGCCTAACCTTAACTGCAAGGACATTTGTGGCTGGTTAGTAAACCAGAAGGCCGGTTTATTAAATCATCAGTCAATTGGCTGCAACTGTGACTGATTACATCAGCAAAGGGTGTGTCTTCCACAATGAGAGAATGCAGTCAGCTGGATGTAATCCAATCAGTTGAAGACTTTTTTTTTTTTTTTTTTTTTATAAATCATCATTTTATTGAGATATATTCACATACCACGCAGTCATACAAAACAAATTGTACTTTCGATTGTTTACAGTACCATTACATAGTTGTACATTCATCACCTAAATCAATCCCTGACACCTTCATTAGCACACACACAAAAATAACAAGAATAATAATTAGAGTGAAAAAGAGCAATTGAAGTAAAAAAGAACACTGGGTACCTTTGTCTGTCTGTTTCCCTCCCCTACTTTTCTACACATCCATCCATAAACTAGACAAAGTGGTGTTTGGTCCTTATGGCTTTCCCAATCCCATTGTCACCCCTCATAAGCTACATTTTTATACAACTGTCTTCGAGATTCATGGGTTCTGGGTTGTAGTTTGATAGTTTCAGGTATCCACCACCAGCTACCCCAATTCTTTAGAACCTAAAAAGGGTTGTCTAAAGTGTGCATAAGAGTGCCCACCAGAGTGACCTCTCGGCTCGTTTTGGAATCTCTCTGCCACTGAAGCTTATTTCATTTCCTTTCACATCCCCCTTTTGGTCAAGAAGATGTTCTCCGTCCCACGGTGCCAGGTCTACATTCCTCCCTGGGAGTCATATTCCACGTTGCCAGGGAGATTCACTTCCCTGGGTGTCTGATCCCACGTAGGGGGGAGGGCAGTGATTTCACCTTTCAAGTTGGCTTAGCCAGAGAGAGAGGGCCACATCTGAGCAACAAAGAGGCATTCAGGAGGAGACTCTTAGGCACAAATACAGGGAGGCCTAGCCTTGAAGACTTTTAAGTGAGACAGATAGAGGACTTTTGCTTCTTCTTTGGCTGACCAGCAAAGCATTTCCTGAGGAGTTCCTCGAAGTTGCCAGTTCATTGCCTGAGAAGTTCATCGAACACGTTCATCAGAGTTGCCAGTTTGCAGCCTGAGGAGTTCATGGAACATCTTCATTGGAGTTGCCAGTCTGCTGCCTGCCCTATGGAATTTGGACTCGTGCATCCCCACAGTTGCATGAGACATTTTGATAAATCTTATATTTTTAGATATCTCTTGTTGATTCTGTTTCCCTAGAGAACCCTAATAATATACCTCCTAACATGGTTTTCCTTAATATTATTTCTCTTACCCCAGTATATGCCACATTTCTGCAAGTAGTGTGTTTAAACCTGTAATAAGTTCAATATCAAATGTATTCTACATCCTGAAGATATATAGCATGTGTCATATTTTACATCAGGGTGTCAGCAAAAAAGAAATGGTACACTTAAATGGAGTAATCAAGGAGAGTTAGGGACTGTTTACAAATGTGTATGAGAATGAAGCAAACCCAAAAAAGCAAAGTGAAGTCCTTGGGACTAGCAACAGACTGGAGTCATTATCCCCTTAGATCTAAAAAGACAAAGCAAGGGAGTGGTTGTTGGAATATAGAGGGAGTTGTGTGGAGAGGACTCCCTGACAAGAGCTGTGGTCTTGGGTAAAGGGATGAAGTCAATCTATGGTGACCCAACCAGGAGGGAGCCTGGAAAATAAAAACCATGAGTTGACTCTCTTAGGCCCCTCTCCAGTTTTTAAAAGTGCTTCCCATTTGCTGAATACAATAGGAAGCCATAGAGTAATGAATCTTACTGATGTGGTCCATAAAGTCAACCTCCCAGAGCACAGCTCACAGTGGAGAAGGATGGAGAGGAGAACTGAAGGGGAAAATAGAACTGGTACATAATATGCATAGTTGAGATCTACATAACAATCTGTAATAATGTTGGGAATTCACAGAGAGAGTATAAACTTAAGCTATATTAAAGAAACTGATTTATCTATATTCACCACCTAGTTCTTATAGCAAGTGGCTCACCCTCAGGGGTCCCTTTTTCATTTCTTATTCAGATACCCTGTTCTCTCTCTTATCAAAGGTAATTATTCTTAATGGGATTCCTCACTTGAGACCACCCATCTCTAAATAAATTAGACAAACCTGAGTAGGTCAGTCACCATTGTCCAGCACTCCAGAATGTTGTTTGACATGCCTTCAGGCTGATATATTTAGCCACATGTAAACGATTGATCTCATGTTCTACCAAAATCTTTTCCTTGGATTACTCAGTGATTTGGCTTTTGAAATTCTCCTTGATTAAGGTTGAAAATAATCCTCATTATCTGGAAACAACCATAGTGCTATGGTTTTTGACAAATCACCTCAGATAAAAGACGCAAGCTCATGCTTATTTATTCATCTGTTCTTGCCAAGGAAACTTGCCAGCTCCTCCTGGTGCATGTCTCCTGAGAAAGATGAGAGGAGAAATAATAAGGGCACCTTGAAGAAACAGCATAATTATACGTAAAGTACTGTGAACATTGGAGAAAGTTGAGATGATTTTGCCATCTCATGTGGAACTGATAACAAGGGTACTCCTTCCCCTGCCAGTGAAAGAAATATGAAGACTCACCCTATCATAGATGTTTATCTTTTCAAAGGTTTATTTTTATCACAATTTAAATCCTGACATTTACATATTGCCACATGGTAAAATGACTAACTGAATTCCCCTTGTGGGAATGGACACCAAACCCATGATTTGACCTTGCCACCTCCATACTCTAACCAACTGAGCTAACTTATCATAGACAGGTCACCAGACATGAGTTAGTGATATGTTTATGCCATTGGCAAAGAACTTTCATTTCCTCTTGGGCACATACAAATGGAATTGCCCTTCTTAGCATCTAAAAATAAGCAATGCATCAAATGTCACTCTGCCCAGCATTTAAAGAACCTGTTAGCATAGCTCTGGACCACTTACAACAGCTTAGCTTGATTCTACTCAATACCCTTCAATATAGTTCTGCTTCATAAATTGATTAAATAAGGTTTCTCATCCTAGTGCCTTGTCAGTCTTTACTGAATAGGAATTGCAGTAGACATAAATTGTTTTTATCTAACATCCTTGCCTCTTTCTCTTCCCCCTTGTTTCACTTTACTGATAAACATTTCTCCATTCTCCATCCATGTGGTTCAGGTGAGGCTAGAGCTACCTCACAGTTCCAGAAGAAAGCACAACATCCAAGTCTAGTCAAGTAGCTTATTACAATCCACTGGACCCTATAATTGGGGAAGAATTGTTTACATGCCATAAGCCAAATTAATGGACTACAATTCGAAGATTTTATGAAAATTACTAGGGAAAATAACTCTTTCCCCTGATGTTAAGCCAACACAGAGGACAACAGACCCTAAAAATGAAGACAGAGAAAGCTCTGGATCCAGCTATATCTGAATCTATGTCTACTTTTGAACCCTTCAAGACTGTGAGACAACAAATTTCCTTTATTGTTTAAGCTACTTTGAGTTGTAGTTCTATCACTTGTAAGCAAAAGAAAGAATCCTTATTCATATAAGTGGGAAACTACAATCTGGAATGTATCCCAAAGGTAGATTCCATTACCTTTCTCACCTCTGGGTTTCATGTTTTTTATTTTGATTAAATCTGGAGTGAGTCAGTTGAAGCAAAATAAGCCTGCTTTCTGCAGTTCTCAACTGAACATTGTCATTCAAGTCAGATTCAGACCCCAGCAATGCTTATTTGGCTTTTCTAAAGAAAACATCCAAGAGGACACCTACTCTAACCCTTAAGGCCTCCAGAGAGAAGAGTGATTCATTCTTCCCCACAGAAATGAGATTATTGAAATGTTCTCTCTCAATATTTCAGAACAACTCACCCCAGATGCATTATAGATATTAATTTAAAAAAAAAATTGACCCTTAAAATCATTTTTCAGTCAATCATCTAAATTCTTGTAATTGTCAAAATATGCTTTTCAATAAAAATGTCTATAGATGCTAGACCTTGCTTGGTATTATAGTTTGGATTATCATTCAGAAAATATTCTCTTCCCTCACCCTCCACTATGGTCAGAGTTACGATGGCCATGTGACTTGCTTTAGCTGGTAGAATTAGAGGACATGATGCAAAAGAAGCCTTAAGTGTTCTTGTGTGGCTTGGCTTTGATTTTGCACTCCAGCGATAAGCCATGAAAAAAAAAGAATGCCTTGGGTAGCAGCTGCCATTTCAACCTGGGCTTCAGAACAAATACATGTGGAGCACACCTGAACCAACTCACAGCCTGGAGACAAACTGAGCCAGCCTGCACCCTGAAGTAAAGCCGCTCAGCCAAGCCCAACCTACATCAGCCAAACCATGAGCAACGAGAGCCTAAGAATAAGACACTAGTTGTAGCCATTGAGTTTATGGTCATCTGTTACACAGAATTATAGTAGCAATTGTTGACTGCTATACACTGTGTGCCCACTCACATGCCATTGTAGCCAGTAAACCTGGAGAGATATGAGAGACATGAGAGAAATCAGTGCTTAGTCTAGAATATTATCATTGATTGTAAGTCCTAGACAGAATCTCAGACACAATGTCAGAGCAAATAAGCCCCATCCCCAATTCGTGCTAAGGCTAAAAAGACACAGAGCATCTTTATTTCCAGCCTCAAAGTCTTCTCATGATGCCACACTACCCTAACTTAGGTATTTATAGGCTAATTCTGTCCTTATTGGTAATGCTAATTTAGTCTTCTGCTGGCATTCCTCTAAGGACTGTATCAGCATACAGAACATAAGGAAAATATAAGGAAAATGGTTAACTGCATTGGACATGTGCAGTGAAACTACCAGAGAAGGGGGGAAATGCCAATTTGTCTATCTGTGTTATCGAATATAGGCAACGAGTACCTCCATTTCTGCATCCTGAAAGTCTGAGTTTGATTTTTTTAATCTATGCTAATAATTATTTAGAGAATAAGAGGGTATTCCATGTTATTTGAGTGTTTTCTCATAAAAGTGTTATAAAATCGCTACAGCAAAAACGAATTGAAATCTCATGGATTTAAACCAGAAATCACAAATTTAAATCACGTTAAGAGCCAGTCAGGAATGTAAACAAAGTGAATCAGGCTGATTGAGTATTCTGGAAAACTAGACAACTCAAGGATTATTACATGGGGAAGAGAGGATCATTGTAGCTACCAATTCTAGCTAATCATGACCAGTTGCCAAATATTTGGCTATTCCCAAAAAAGCCACATCTCTGGAATTTTTTATGAGAAATCATCAATTTTGTGATTCATATAACACATGTATAATTACATAAAGCATTTAGATCAAAGTAAGGACTTTCCTAGAATCATATGTTTCATTATAAGTGGGCATACCTGGTATCATAGAACTAGTATACACCTCTTACTGTTTGGACTTCTATTTTACACATAAAAATTTTATCTTCTTAAATTCTAGTTTATATTATGCTAACAAGTCATGCACTTTTTTCTCTCTGAATTATTTCTATGTTACAGGTAGTTTGAGGAGCACACAAAAAATTTCCTGTAAAAGATAATTTCCATAATCATTCAAAAAGTGAATTAAAAGAGATTTACTGTACTTTTTAAGACTATGAAAAAGAAAAGGGACATAGCACAGGATAGAGAATTCATGAATAGATAATCACTTTCTACAGACAATAAGCATTGTTCCAATAAGCCCTGAGAAATAATTAATTTTCCAAGTGAGCAAACATTATTTTGTAGTACTGTGGACCTAAAGAGCAATCTAAAGGTAGTGAATAGCTATGTGTGTCTAATGTTCAAAAGAAGATTAAAAGGGCCCTTGGTCCTCATTGTTCAACTACTTCAAATCCTATCAAAATAATAAAACCTAAATTAGCACGAAAAATACATTTGCAGATCCTGGAAAATAATGAAACAATGAACAATAACTAGCTTTTGTTTATGAAAAGTCGTTAGTCTGAATAAATTTGATGACTGTTGATGAAGATATAAAATGAATATAAGCCAAAGCACTCTATATTCAATGCCTTGATGATAATAAAACACTTGATGAAACCTTATGAATCCCCCCCCCACTAAATTAGTTTTAAATGGCTAAGATATCAAAAGTAAGCTGAGAAATTGCAACTCAAAGAAAAATAAGATAGGTCACGTTAGGAAAATGTATAATTTGGCTAAAGCTATAGGAATTGGAGGTGGGACCAAGTGAATCCCAATAATTTAGAAGTGGGTATATACTGAGGAAGTAATTAAAATTTCCTAAGCACCTGAATTTTAAGTTATGGCAAATATGAGTGTGTAGAGAAATACCACAGGGAAACGAGATGAGATCTTGAAAAATAAGAATTATCTAGAGGAAAATAAACTTGATCAATGTTGAATTCACAATCTGGCAGAAAGCTATAAACTGGTAATATTCAGAAGGCCTGGGTATAAACTGGTAACAATACTTCAGAAGTCCTGGGTATGGGCAGGGGGTAGGTAAGGTGGTAGACAAGGCCTCAGAAGGAATCTACTTGAAAAGAGTTGCTAATGTAACACCATGGTAGAGAATTGTAGCCACAGAATGAAAGTGCCATCACTGCGTTTAAATTGCTCAGAATGAATGCAGAGAAATGGCAAAGCCCAACCTGATTTTCAACAGGAGTGTCTTATAAATTGTGACCGTCAGTTGTCCATACTGTATTCCCCTCTAGATTATACCCCACCAAATTTTAGAGCAATCAATAGAAAACATAAGATCTTTTTTCCTGGATGTTCCAGTGAATAGCCAAAGAGCCAGCAGCCTCTCCTAGGGCTGTTTCTGTCCTTCTCTGTACTCCCCAGTGGTGGGTTTGCTTGACCTGATACTCTCTGAATCCAAATTCTTCTTCTGGAAGTACATCTGATTAGGAGAATCCCAATCATGCTTCAGGTGAGTTTGATCATCCACAGTTCTATTGATTTATTGTTATGAGGCCATAAAATTGAAGTTGGGTCTCTGTTTGCAGAACAATATTTTCACAGAGGCTCTAGGGAGCTTGAGGCCCATCTGAACCTAAACCAGATACCCTATATTGTTACTACAAATACAACAGTAAATAAATTGAGAGAACCACAAGATGCTGATGGTTTTCATGTCTGATACTGAGCATCGGCCAGTTTGCGTCAGTTGTGTTTTCTTAAAGTCTACAAGATTAGCAAATATGAGGCCATTACAGGGAGATCATATAAAAATAAATGTTGGTTACCATAATGTTATCAATAATTATGACTTCTCAACGTTTATCAAGCTTTTGAAGATGCTTTCTGCATCATAGTCTGGACTTTAGCACCTCTTTGAAATTGCAGGCTTTCGGATAGGGAGAATAATCCAACTGTCTCCTTTTACAGATAAATAGAGAGGCTTTAAGAAGTGCAATCAGTGGTTTGACCCAAGTCACACAACCAGTGAGTGACACAGAACCTGTAATAGAGCACCTTTCAGTTGACTTGCAATAGAGAAACATTCTGCTGCCATTCTCTCTCCCACTCACCTTCTTGCTCCAAAATTACTATTGCTATCAGAAAGAGAAGCTGGAGAAATTGTTTTCTAGAAGATGTAATGTGCATACACACAGATGTGTATTTGCATTTCTAGTAACATTCCAATGTGTCAATACATTTCCTCCACTTGCTTAATATGTTGTTTTGCATTGGAAATTTAGCATTCATATTGCAAAAATTATTTCTTTTCATTTGTTGTGATGTTCTGGCAATATTATGATAAACCATTATGTTAACCATTGACAATTGTTTCTTTTCATCAATCATCCAGACATGTAGCTTGTACCCAATTTTTATGATTTTAATTACTTAAAATGCAAATATATAAGATTCAACATTTACTGGCATTTCAACTTTGGGATTTATTTAGGAAATGAAGTATTGCTCTGTGGTTTCAGAAATAAATGAATAAATATCTCTGAAAAGATGGTAATTTCCTGTTTATTTTCAGAGAGATTTAGCTGCATTAACAGTGCTATTTTCCAACATCCAAAATCTTTTAAATTGACTTATTTGATGCTTTTTAAATCTGTTTTCCTAAAGATTGAGATTTTTTTCTCTGTTGCTGCTTTTGAAAATGCTCTCCATGATTGTGTATACATCTAATGTAATTTTCACATTTGGTGCCATTTTTTTTTAATGACAATACAGGGCATGAAGAACCATTTAGTATTGCTCCATGCCAGCCTGATACTTCCAAAGCATGAATGAAATATAAGGGAAAGAGGAAAAAGTTGAAGGTCTCAGAGTAGGAAAACCTTGTGTTTTAAAATCAAATAGATAGACTATGAGGGGGTAAGCTGTGGAGCAAGATAGGGGGATGAAAAAATCTTGGCAGAAGTGAGCCCCTGAGCCATAAAGAACTGGGGACCCAGAGTGGGTCTCTTATTAACACTTTCCCAGAAATCTTGTCTTGTCTCCGGCACCTTTCACTTTTAGCCCATGTCCTAGCACCTTCTCAACACTCACTTAGATTTTCTTAAAGGAATTAAATAAAACAATCTGGTGAGCCAATAGTAATAATGATAACAATGACAATAACAGCATCAACAACAATAATAATGGCACACAGTTTTCCTAGGCTTGAATCAAAACCTCAGCAATGCCCACGTTTCTATTTGGCAGTGTTTGAAAGGGCTCTGGGCTAGCCAACTACGTCAGCAGCCAGATCTGCTCTGCAAACAACAGTGTTATCCATAGCATTAAGTATGGATTTGTTTCTACCCAATAATGTTTTTGTTTTCCTAGATTCTGACTTCATGCTAAAATAAAAAGTGAGGAGTGAAGACAACCACATTGTTTTGAATGTAAAATAATCATATGTGTGCGTGTGTGTCTTTGTGTGTGCGTATAAATGTGTCTATATAATTTTTTCTCTTTTTCTGGCTGTATTTCATATACTTTTAGTCTCTAAGAAAAGGTCTCTTACCTCTTATTCAAGTAAGGCAGGATGTTGGACCTAAATGATAAAGGAGATCAGGGTAAATACTCTGTAACTCAACAATAGTTGAGTTGCTTAACAACAACCCCCCTCATTTCGTTAGAGACAGCGCGAGCCTGTTTCCTCCCTTTGGGGCAGGAAGAAGTCCGGCGTCAGCAGTTAGCAGAGTCGAGAGTGTATGCGCCTGTTCCTTGACTGGGTAACTTAGCTGACCCCTACCACCTGGTCTGAATTCGCCCCCAGTCGAGGATGCTCAGCAGGAGACTTGGCTCAGCGCCTGGCAATCGGTGGCATAGAACGCGCACCCTCTGTCCTTGTGCAGTCAGGCGTCTCCAAGTCTGAGAATGCACCACAAGGCGTGTCAGTCCTGGCCGCGTCCTCCTGAAGGCAGTTTCAGAAGAGCAGCCCAGACTCCTGGAGGAGTCTCTTCTAATCACAATCGCTGACGGGGGCGAGCCTAATCGCCTGCTCGGCTTCGCTGCTACTTAGTTCCAGACCTTCCCAGAGCGTACAGGAAAAAAAAAAAAAGAAAGAAAGAAAGAAAGAAAAGAAAAGAAAAGAAAAAAGGAAGAAAACTAGCGCGTCCCTGCCCTCTCTCCCCCTTGAATCAGCTCTTAGGTCCATCCAGGAGACTGCGTTTCCCAATCATCCCCGTGCCAGGAAGGGAAACAAATATCCTCTGGGATTTGTCCAAAGTGGCGGGAGGAGGGTTAATATTTGCTTTGTTACTGGGAGAAAGGGAGGCAAGTAAGTCTTGCGTGTGTATGTGTGTGTGTGTGTGTTTGTGTGTGTGTGTGTGTGTGAGATTGAGAGAGAGAGAGGGAGAGAGGGAGGGAGGGAGGGAAGGAGGGAGGGAGAGACGGAGAGGTGGAGTGTTTTGTTTTGCAGCGGGAAATAAGCAGGGAAGTAGAATAGGGAGAGGCCGGTGCCCCAGCTCCCCTTGGGGCTTCTGAGAGCAGCACACATCGTAATTCCCTTTCCCGAGGTTACAGATTTCCACAAACAATGACATCACTTCGGCGCCACCAGCCTGATTACAGCTGGGGGGGTTTTCCTGCGCGTGGCGGGCACAGGAGGAGAGGTGGAGGAGCTCTCCGGGGTGCTGAAATGGGCGGGGGCTGGGCTCGCCGTGCTGCGCCCCCAGTTGGCAGATGCAGGCGGCCCCGGCCGGGGGCGGAAAAGGGCGGGCCTGGGGGGCCCAGGGCGGGGCCCGCCGCTTCTCCCGCCCTCATTGGCCTTTAGCGGGAGGACGTCACCCGGGCTGGTGCTCTCCTCCAGCCCCTGTGGAGTTGGAGCTGAGGAGGAGCTGAAAATGCAGATTTAGCATCCAGCCCAGACATACACTTGGTCTTTCTCTCAGATACACACGGCTCCCCACATTCGCACCCCTGCAAGCGAGCCTGGCCGGCCGACTACACAGCGTCCCCGCCAACCAGATGCTGGAGGAGAACACACATTGATTTTGCTGCTTTCCAAGCCCCTAGCTAGCCTCTTCCCTTATTTTAAGATTTTTTAAAAGAAAAAAAAAAAAACTATATATATTTTGATTTGCACCTTCCCTCCGGGGCCCCTGCTCAACCAGCCTGTGCGCCTCCAGCACCACTTTTCACTCCCGAAGAAAGATGAAGGGTGGCTGTGTCTCCCAGTGGAAGGCGGCCGCCGGGCTCCTCTTCTGTGTCATGGCTTTTGCATCTGCCGAGAGACCGGTCTTCACGAATCATTTTCTTGTGGAGTTGCATAAAGGGGGAGAGGAGGAAGCTCGCCAAGTTGCAGCAGAACATGGCTTTGGAGTCCGAAAGGTAAGGTCTCCCTTGCATTTCACATAATGTTTCAAAACGGGGGCAGCCCTGCGCAATCTCATTGCAGATTTGCAAGTTTGCTCTCTTTCTCACGCCATGCAGATATTTTGCCATCGGCTGTTTAACACGACATTGCCTCCGGTGATCTCTCAGGGGTTATGTAATTAAAATGTCCTTCGGATGGCACTTGTAAGGTCATAAAAATAATTTATTGCCCTTTGACTTGGTGAAGAAAACCGACTAACCATTTTTCGATCAACGCCGCGCGCCCGGGCTGCTGTCCGAGGTACCAAGTTATCCAGGCTGCCTGGGTTGGAGGGGTGATGTGCTTAACCGCTTGGCTTAGCGTTGGCTGCTCTGTCAGGGATGTCTCCCACTCCCCCATCCCTGGAGAAAGAGTAGTTTCCGACGGACAGGGCTCGAAGCTTGGACACAGCCAGTGATCTCGGTGTTCCTCGGGCCCCTTATCGGGAAGACTTCCCTCCCAGGGACTTCAGTCCCTTCTCTTTTCCAGGAACAAAGCTCCCTGGCTCCGGGAGACTTGGAGACCTGAACTGGTCTCTCCTCCACAATCGGGGCGGAACTTCAGTTCCCTAGCCCCCGCCCCCGCCCGCCCACCCCTGGAGCGCACTCCTGGTTGGTTGGCCTTCTAGTCTCAACTCCCAGCCCTGAGAGCCGGAGAGGTGGATTCTGAGGGGGATTCCCTACGGAAAGTCGGGGTGTCCTCTCTTGGTATGTGGGCGGCCAGCCTGGCTTTCCCACGAGAGCGCGGGGATTCCCATTTCAAGAAGTTATCAGAGTTCAACTGTTTGGGCAGCCAGATGAGGCTCCTCAGCCTTGGACGCCTCGGGACTCCCTAGGGTCTCCAGGGTACCCATGGTAGGGGGACAGGGGAGAGGAGAGCGCCGGGTGGGGGCGGTGGCTGACTACTCGCTTTTCCTTGGAACTATCTTGCCAGGAATTTCGAGTGTCCTTAGGGGACCTGGTGCGGGGTGGGGTGGGGGGGCAGTGAGGGTGGGAAGAGCAGTCGGGGCGTGGGAAGCCACAGTATACAGGGATGCGGTCTGGCTACCAGAGGACCGGGTGGAGGTCAGTGGGATCCCAGGAGACAGATTAGGAGGAGGGAGGCGTGAGATGAGCGGTGGGTGCTTTGGGTTGTTGTTTTTGCCTTTCAAGGACGACGCGACTGGCTGTCCTCTCTGTCCCGACTTCCCACGCCTTCCGACTCCCTCCCAGTCACCACAGGGCTCCTTCAGGTGCCGCGGGCTCTCCCGTCTCTGCAGGGCAGAGGCAGCAGCTGCGATCTCGGCCCCAGGTGGGCTTGGCAGCGCGTTTGACAGCGCTCTGGGAGGAGGCTCTGTGTCTGCCAGTGGCGCGCGGGCGGGTCCAGCAGTTGAGAACTTGTTGCTCCCGGGAAGTGTGGGTGGAGCAGGGGAGAGAAGGCGCCAGCTGAGGGAGCGGCCGCTGTCGCCCCCGGCCTAGCGTCTGGGTAGTGTTTCAAGACTGCCGCCAACCCCGTAAACAAGCAGACCCTCCTTTTTTCCCCAACCCCAAATAATTATTATTATCTGACGATTATAGGTTACTTTTATGTGCTGGACTCCATGCTTTCTCATTTAACCCCTTCAACGACTCTGAGGAGGTTATGCTTATTATTGAGCCTATGGTAGTGATGAGGAAATAGGGGCCTGAGATAAAAACAGGCAGGCAGGATTTAAACCCAGATCTTTCAGAGGCGAAACCCATACTCTCTATCCCTTAGTACATACAAAACTAAGCTAGATGCTCTGCAGGGTTTGTTGAGCTTTAGGGTACACTGAAAATGGATGCAATATAGGGCACTTTATTTCTTGAATAAAATGTAGAATTACCTGTCACCCCACCCCAAACCATGCACTTTTACCAGGTATAGGCAAGGGCATTCTTCTCAGAAGTTTTCTCTCCTCTTTGCTTACTGCTTTGAAAATATGCCCTCAGGAAATGATCTCAGACACCTCACCAAATCTAGCTGTAGATGAAATTGATAATGGATTAAATTATTCCTTCTCCAAGGGGGTGGCCTTTTCACAAATTACAGATGTTTCAATGAGGGTTTCACAGTTGTGATGATGGAATTTGAGCAAAGAGGTGTAGAGACAATCCTGTCATACATGAATCACCTCCACATATACTTACCTTCAAGTCTCAGGGAGCTTATACTTTGGGGTGAAATCAGGGATGGCAGATACCTAGGCCTCTTTGTCCCCCATTCCTTTTTGGAAAGGAGACAACTGATTTGGCAGCATAGCCTCAAATCTGCAATTCCCATCTAGGAGAAACAGGCTTCCACCTTACCTCCTCTCTCCTTAACTCCCTTCAACCTTTTGGATAGTGTCTTTTAACAAAAATCCAGTGATTTTTGCCCTGGGTAAGTAAAGTAAAGTAAAAAGCTGTCTATGGCAAGATACTTCTGTCTGAGTCTTTGCATGGTGCTACGCCTACCCAGAAATTAGATCTCTTTTCCTCCCTTGGATCCACATCTCTCCATCCTTCAAGTCCTAGACTCAAACCTTCCTTGATACTATGGGCTACAGTGAGCTTTCCTTCTCCAAATTCCTCTGGGACCAATATGGATTTCAACTCCTACATAGCCTAGTGTACTCCACCCCTTGTCTGGTCATTTCATGTATGTAAGTAAATACTGATGTAAGCATTGTCTTTCTGCTTAAAACAGGGACGATATGTTCTGTATTTCTGGTTTTCTGACCATAACTTTCACAGGCAACTTCCTTGGTTTTGTTACTCTAGTTTTCCCAGACACTGCCCTGTCTTGTTTTCTTCATTCTGCTCTGTATTTCTGCTAACCTTTGCTATTTGTTTTGCATTTGAAACCCCCAATCCATCCTTCTCCTTACTGTCTTTGACCACTTTCCTCCTGCCCCCCATGCTCTCTGGTACTCAGTGTTGGACACCAAAGATTCTTGATCATTATTTATTGAGCCAAATGAAGGATCAATTATGCACACTAGAGGAAACTGCTATTTTATTCTAACCTCACAAACCTATGAGGAAGAAATTTACTTACATCTGCCCTACCTCCCAGATGAAAAACTTGAGACTCCAAGAGGTTAAGTAACTGCTCAAATCTGATAAGGGAAAGAACTCAGATTTAAAACCAAATCTGCTTGACCCAAAATAATTGTTTTTCTACATTATGCTACCTCCAGGAAGCCTTCCATGACTGCTCAGGACTGTGCCTTGGACTCACCATTTTAAAGTTCTGACATTTTTCCTTTCCTTTATTTTTTACCGCTTATTTGGTATTAAACTATGAACTATGTCATTAACTAATGTGTGTACACATGTCCTAAAAAAATAAATTTCTGGCCCTTTTTTGAACTTTTATTGAAGTATAATATAATGTTGGAAAGAGTGCAGCTTGATACATTTCAACAAGCTAAGCACACACGTATAACCAGTACACAGATCAAAAACACAAAATATTCTCCACATCCCGTAAGTCCCTATCCTCTCATCTGGGTAGTTTTCAGTTTTTGACTATTATAAATAGTGTTGCTGTGGATACTGCAGTGAATTTATTTTGGTGGACACATATACACCTTTCTGTTGGGAATACACCTAAGAGTAGAATTGATGGTTCAAAGGGTATGCATACATTGAGCCTTAGGAGACGATTTCAGTTTTTATTGAGGTATAGAAATTACCATAAACGTAGTGCCCTAAAGCAACACAGGTTTGTTATTTCACAGTCTGGCACATCTTAGCTGAGTCCTCTGCTCAAGGCCTCATAGGCTGACATCAAGCTGCCAGCCACCTGTATCCTCATCTAAAGGCATAACTAAGGAAAGCTACTCTTCCAAGCTTATTCAGTTCCTTGCAGTTATAGAAATGAAGTCTTCATTTGCCTTCTGGCTGTTGGGCCAGGACTTGCTCTCAGCTCCTAGAGGTCGCCCCCATGGAGGATCCTTGCCACATATATTTTATAGATCTCACACTCTCATCCTCTGAATCTCTTCTTTCAGGAAGGGCCCAATCCCTTTTCCAGGTTCATCTGATTAGCTCAGGCCCACCCAGGATAATTACCCTTTTGATTAACTCAACATCAACTGATTTGGTACCTGAATTACATATGAAAAATATTTCACCTTTGTCACATAGTGTACTCTAATCACAGGCATGAAATTCATCATATTTGCTGTCTCACCCACACTCAATGGGATGTGATTATATACCAGGGATCAGAAATCCTGGGGGCCATCTAGGAATTCTGCCTCCCACAGACACACTGCCAAATTTACATTCCCACCAGCAATTATACCAAATTTACATTATAACAATTTACAGTCCCACCAGCATTATGTGGGAAGTCAGGTTGCTCCACATTCTCATCAATATTTGATATTTTACATTGTTTTCCTTTTAGCCATTGTGGTGGATGTGCAGTGGTGTCTCATGATTTTAATTTGCATTTCCCTGATGATCAATAGAAACTAAATACTTCTTCATATGCTTATTGGTGATTTGAATATCCTCTTTTATGCAGTAACTGTTCAGGTCTTTTACTCAGTTTTTCTTTGGGGTTGTCTCTTCATTTTTTATTTGTAAAAACTCTTTACCTATTATGGATAGGAATCTTTTGTCAGATGTGTATTTTGAATGTCTACTCCTGCCCTTTTGATGGTGTCTTAATATCCCAACAATATCAAATGCAAATTATATAATTTTACTCTCCCTTGATCATGCAGTCAATTGTCAGCTAATCCCAGAAGAGATCTTTAGCAGTATTCTCTCATCCCCTGCCTCATACTTTCCCAGATGAACATGGTTCAGAAAATAAAAATAGGATATAGATGTGAAACCACATATTTCCGAAAGGATTTCTATCTAACAAGACTTTAAAGTTTAGATTCTCTGGAATTACAGGTTCTACTATCATGATAGCTAAGAGAAAACAGCAGCTACTTCTCCCAGACAAGGCTGCCATGAATTCCTTTTGAACCCCAAATTAATACATTAGGTTGCAGGTCAAAGTCCAAGCTCATCCCTCAAGTCCTCTGGTTGACCTAGACTCAAGTGTTCTCTATCTCTTTGGAACTTCCATTTCATAGAATCTGTCTGTTCTAGTTTGCTAATGCTGCCAGAATGCAAAACACCAGAGACGGATTGGCTTTTATAAAAGGGGGTTTATTTGGTTACATAGTTACAGTCTTAAGGCCATAAAGTGTTCAAGGTAACACATCAGCAATCGGGTACCTTCACTGGAAGATGGTCAATGGTGTCCAGAAAACCTCTGTTAGCTGGGAAGGCACGTGGCTGGTGTCTGCTCCAAAGTTCTGGTTTCATAATGTCTTTCTCCCAGGATGTTCCTCTAGGCTGCAGTTCCTCAAAAACGTCACTCTTAGTTGTAGTTGGGATATTTGTTCTCTCTCAGCTTCTCCAGAGCAAGAGTCTGCTTTCAACGGCCGTCTTCAAACTGTCTCTCATCTGCAGCTCCTGTGCTTTCTTCAAAGTGTCCCTCTTGGCTGTAGCTTCTCTTCAAAAACATCACTCACAGCTGCACTGAGTTCCCTCTGCCCGTCAGCTCATTTATATGGCTCCACTGATCAAGGCCCACCCTGAATGGGTGGGGCCACGCCTCCATGGAAATATCTCATCAGAGTTATCACCTACAGTTGGGTGGGGCACATTTCCATGCAAATCTAATCAGCACCAAAACGTCTGCCCCACAAGACTGCATCAAAGAATATGGCTTTTTCTGGGGGACATAATACATTCAAACCAGCACACTGTCCGTTTCCCATGGCACCAGTCACCTGTGTCACAGCACTCACTATACCCAGTGCCCCTCTTGTGGATGAAGAAAATGAGGAACAGTCCATTGAAAGGTAAAGATCATGGTATTTGTTATCAGACAGCAATGGCTCTTGGCTATGTTATTGGATCCCTCATAGGCTCATTGTCATCTAAAAATGATTAATAAAATATGGTGGTTGTGAAAAATAAATAATATAGTATATGTAAAGTTCTGAACACAAAGCTGGGTACATAGAATTTGTAGTAGTAGTAATAATAATAATAGTAATAAGGTGGTTCCCTAGCCACATTCTTAATTCAAGAAAGCATCTGTGGCTGTACTTTTGCAGGAGTGACAACAGATTGGGTGAGGAATAGACACCCATCCCTAACCGTGGTCCATGAGATGACCTGGCTCAAAGCAGTTGATGCATTCAATTCATTAAATACCATTGTAATTATCTAGGACAGTCCTAATGGCTTCCTTAGGAAATTGGACTAGCTAGTTGCCATTGAGAGGAGAATGGAGCACAGTAACCATGAAAGACCCTATCCAGATTGTGGGAGACTCAGACATATCGTCTGAGTTTCCAGTGACTCTCCAGGTCCACTTCCCAGCCATAAGCCACGTATGACAGAAGCTGAAGAGCTGATCACCAAACTCATTCCTCTTCTTCATAGGCCATAGCAAGACCACATTTTCCAGCCTCCCTTGCAGATAGATGAGACCATAGGGCCATTCCAGCCAATGTAATATGAGCAGAAGTGATGGATGTGCACTTCGTCCAGGCTTGACACATTAAAAACTCCCCATAGGTTAATTCTCCATGTTCTCCTTTCTGAAACTTGATGTTGTTGACAACAGTAACTTTAGAAGCCAAATGCCAAAGATGGCAGAGTCACAAGATAAAATGAGTCTGGGTCCCTGATTCCTTATTTAGAGGACTTCAACTGAGTGATAAATAAACTGCTGTTAGATTAAGGCACTGAGATTTGCAGTTTTATCTATATAGCAACTGGTATGACCCAAACTTACATACTGACAAATAAATAGTCCTTTTCTTAAGTGACTGGAATTATTCTCCAAGCCTTGCCAACAGACCGAGTCAAAGTAGAACAATAATCTTTCAAAGCTTTTTCATATTGTCAACCAACTTTTCAGGTCTTTGTGATTTATCTTCTCTAACAAGAATATAAAATCCCATTCAAATCTCTGTCTCTCCCACCGGCAACCAATATGCCCTACTATTAATAGGTGCTCAAAATGTGCTTCTTGACTAATGAATACAATTGGACCAAAAGATGATGATTGGCCATCAGCACAGAGAGAAAGCACGTTCAAAAAAAATTACCCCTAGAGGATCCATTTCTTTACAGACAGCAGTTCAGCTAGGGAATTAGAAGTAGGTGGCAACAAGCAAGGGGGAGCTCGGAAGACTCCTGTTTCCCTAAAATTCCTAACTTAGAAATTGTAGGTAGTAAAGTAGATGATGAGCTCTTTGAGCAGAGAAAATAAAGTCTTCAGTTAAAACCTGATTAAACACAAAAGAAGGGAAAAATTATATCTCTTTTTCTCAATTGAGTGAATATCTAGTAATCAACCTCTATTTCAAAGACCTTATTAGTTATAGATCATTCTCTTAGAGCAAAAGGGGAGCGAATGCGATAGTTAAGTTGGCAATAATTATATATTCAGCTGTAACTATTCAAAGAAGTCAGGCTTTAAGAATAAAACATGAAACCAGAGGTTCAACCCCCCCCCCCCCCATTAGAGCAGTGGTTGATACTGCGTAGTTAGAAACAGATAGTATTCTGGATTCATTACATTTGAGCTCAGATCCATCATTATAAAAAGAAAGCCTGTATTGAAATTGTGGTTATTTTTTGAGATCTAATAATCACAGTATAGTTCAAAATATAAGTTAGACATAGACTTTCTTTACTAACATGGATTCATTGTAGCTAAAGTCCATTAACTCACTAAAGTCCACTAATGGTAAAATCAGTCACCTCTGTTCTAAATGTAATGGCTACATATTAATGGATGGCTTCTACACGAAATATATTTAAAAAGCAATAGACTCCCTTGACAAATTCCTTTTGTCACTAAAGCTAATTTGAGTGTGACTTTTTTTTTTTTTTTTTAAATCATCATTTTATTGAGATATATTCACATACCACACAGTCATACAAAACAAATTGTACTTTCGATTGTTTACAGTACCATTACATAGTTGTACATTCATCACCTAAATCAATCCCTGACACCTTCATTAGCACACACACAAAAATAACAAGAATAATACTTAGAGTGAAAAAGAGCAATTGAAGTAAAAAAGAACACTGGGTACCTTTGTCTGTTTGTTTCCTTCCCCTACTTTTCTACACATCCATCCATAAACTAGACAAAGTGGTGTTTGGTCCTTATGGCTTTCCCAATCCCATTGTCACCCCTCATAAGCTACATTTTTATACAACTGTCTTCGAGATTCATGGGTTCTGGGTTGTAGTTTGATAGTTTCAGGTATCCACCACCAGCTACCCCAATTCTTTAGAACCTAAAAAGGGTTGTCTAAAGTGTGCATAAGAGTGCCCACCAGAGTGACCTCTCGGCTCCTTTTGGAATCTCTCTGCCACTGAAGCTTATTTCATTTCCTTTCACATCCCCCTTTTGGTCAAGAAGATGTTCTCCGTCCCACGGTGCCAGGTCTACATTCCTCCCTGGGAGTCATATTCCACGTTGCCAGGGAGATTCACTTCCCTGGGTGTCTGATCCCACGTAGGGGGGAGGGCAGTGATTTCACCTTTCAAGTTGGCTTAGCCAGAGAGAGAGGGCCACATCTGAGCAACAAAGAGGCATTCAGGAGGAGACTCTTAGGCACAAATACAGGGAGGCCTAGCCTCTCCTTTGCAGCAACCGTCTTCCCAAGGGTAAAACTTATGGTAGAGGGCTCAACCCATCAAACCACCAGTCCCCTATGTCTGTGGTCATGTTAGCAACCATGGAGGTGGGGTAGGCGAATACCCCTGCATTCTCCACAGGCTCCTCAAGGGGGCACTACATCTTTTTTTTTTTTTTTTTTTCCCCTTTTTTGTCTTTTTTCTTTTTTTTTTTTTTTTTTTTTTTTAACTTTCCCTTCTTTTTTCAAATCACCTGTATGAAAAAAAAAGTTAAAAAGAAAACAAACATACAATAAAAGAGCATTTCAAAGAGACCATAGCAAGGGAGTAAGAAAAAGACAACTAACCTAAGATAACTGCTTAACTTCCAACATGTTCCTACTTTACCCCAAGAAAGTTACATAATATAGCAACATTTCAGTGAACTTGTTCCTACTACATCCATCAGAAATTAACAGACCATAGTCATTTCTGGGCATCCCCAGAACGTTAAATAGCTTATCTGTTCTTCCTGGATTATTGTTCCCCCTTCCTTAATTGCTCTCTACTGCTAGTTCCCCTACATTCTACATTATAAACCATTTGTTTTACATTTTTCAAAGTTCACATTAGTGGTAGCATATAATATTTCTCTTTTTGTGCCTGGCTTATTTCGCTCAGCATTATGTCTTCAAGGTTCATCCATGTTGTCATATGTTTCACCAGATCGTTCCTTCTTACTACCGCGTAGTATTCCATCGTGTGTATATACCACATTTTATTTATCCACTCATCTGTTGAAGGACATTTGGGTTGTTTCCATCTCTTGGCAATTGTGAATAATGCTGCTATGAACATTGGCGTGCAGATATCTGTTCGTGTCACTGCTTTCCGATCTTCCGGGTATATACCGAGGAGTGCAATCGCTGGATCGAATGGTAGCTCTATATCTAGTTTTCTAAGGAACTGCCAGACTGACTTCCAGAGTGGCTGAACCATTATACAGTCCCACCAACAATGAATAAGAGTTCCAATTTCTCCACATCCCCTCCAGCATTTGTAGTTTCCTGTTTGTTTAATGGCAGCCATTCTAACCGGTGTTAGATGGAATCTCATTGTGGTCTTAATTTGCATCTCTCTAATAGCTAGTGAAGCTGAACATTTTTTCATGTGTTTCTTGGTCATTTGTATTTCCTCTTCAGAGAACTGTCTTTTCATATCTTTTGCCCATTTTATAATTGGGCTGTCTGTACTATTGTCATTGAGTTGTAGGATTTCTTTGTATATGCAAGATATCAGTCTTTTGTCAGATACATGGTTTCCAAAAATTTTTTCCCATTGAGTTGGCTGCCTCTTTACCTTTTTGAGAAATTCCTTTGAGGTGCAGAAACTTCTAAGCTTGAGGAGTTCCCATTTATCTATTTTCTCTTTTGTTGCTTGTGCTTTGGGTGTAAAGTCTAGGAAGTGGCCTCCTAATACAAGGTCTTGAAGATGTTTTCCTACATTATCTTCTAGGAGTTTTATGGTACTTTCTTTTATATTGAGATCTTTGGTCCATTTTGAGTTAATTTTGTGTAGGGGGTGAGGTAGGGGTCCTCTTTCATTCTTTTGGATATGGATATCCAACTCTCCCAGCCCCATTTGTTGAAAAGACCATTATGGCTCAGTTCGGTGACTTTGGGGGCCTTATCAAAGATCAGTCGGCCATAGATCTGAGGGTCTATCTCTGAATTCTCAATTCGATTCCATTGATCTATATGTCTATCTTTGTGCCAGTACCATGCTGTCTTGGCAACTGTGGCTTTATAATAAGCTTCAAAGTCAGGGAGTGTAAGTCCTCCCACTTCGTTTTTCTTTTTTAGAGTGTCTTTAGCAATTCGAGGCATCTTCCCTTTCCAAATAAATTTGATAACTAGCTTTTCCAAGTCTGCAAAGTAGGTTGTTGGAATTTTGATTGGGATTGCATTGAATCTGTAGATGAGTTTGGGTAGACTTGACATCTTAATGACATTTAGCCTTCCTATCCATGAACATGGAATATTTTTCCATCTTTTAAGGTCCCCTTCTATTTCTTTTAGTAGAGTTATGTAGTTTTCTTTGTATAGGTCTTTTACATCTTTGGTTAAGTTGATTCCTAGGTACTTGATTTTTTTAGTTGCTATTGAAAATGGTATCTTTTTCTTGAGTGTCTCTTCAGTTTGTTCATTTCTAGCATATAGAAACATTACTGACTTATGTGCATTAATCTTGTATCCCGCTACTTTGCTAAATTTGTTTATTAGCTCTAGTAGGTGTATCGTTGATTTCTCAGGGTTTTCTAGATATAAGATCATATCATCTGCAAACAATGACAGTTTTACTTCTTCTTTTCCAATTTGGATGCCTTTTATTTCTTTGTCTTGCCGGATTGCCCTGGCTAGCACTTCCAGCACAATGTTGAATAACAGTGGTGACAGCGGGCATCCTTGTCTTGTTCCTGATCTTAGAGGGAAGGCTTTCAGTCTCTCACCATTGAGTACTATGCTGGCTGTGGGTTTTTCATATATGCTCTTTATCATGTTGAGGAAGTTTCCTTCAATTCCTACCTTTTGAAGTGTTTTTATCAAAAAGGGATGTTGGATTTTGTCAAATGCTTTTTCAGCATCTATTGAGATGATCAATTGATTTTTCCCTTTCGAGTTTTTAATGTGTTGTAATACATTGATTGTTTTTCTGATGTTGAACCATCCTTGCATGCCTGGAATGAACCCCACTTGGTCATGGTGTATGATTTTTTTAATGTGTCTTTGGATTCGATTTGCAAGTATTTTGTTGAGGATTTTTGCATCTATATTCATTAGGGAGATTGGCCGGTAGTTTTCCTTTTTTGTAGCATCTTTGCCTGGTTTTGGTATTAGATTGATGTTAGCTTCATAAAATGAGTTAGGTAGTGTTCCATTTTTTTCAATGTTTTGAAAGAGTTTGAGTAAGATTGGTGTCAGTTCTTTCTGGAAAGTTTGGTAGAATTCCCCTGTGAAGCCATCTGGCCCTGGGCATTTATTTGTGGGAAGATTTTTGATGACTGATTGGATCTCTTTGCTTGTGATGGGTTGGTTGAGGTCTTCTATTTCTTCTCTGGTCAGTCTAGGTTGTTCATATGTTTCCAGGAAATTGTCCATTTCTTCTACATTATCCAGTTTGTTGCCATACAGTTGTTCATAATATCCTCTTATAATTTTTTTAATTTCTTCAGGATCTGCAGTTATGTCACCTTTTTCATTCATTATTTTGTTTATATGGGTCTTCTCTCTTTTTGATTTGTCAGTCTAGCTAGGGGCTTGTCAATCTTGTTGATCTTCTCAAAGAACCAACTTTTGGTGATATTTATCCTTTCTATTGTTTTTTTGTTCTCTATGTCATTTATTTCTGCTTTAATCCTTGTTATTTCTTTTCTTCTACTTGGTTTAGGATTGGTTTGCTGTTCATTTTCTAGCTTCTTCAGTTGATCCATTAGTTCTTTGATTTTGGCTCTTTCTTCCTTTTTAATATATGCGTTTAGTGCTATAAATTTCCCCCTTAGCACTGCTTTTGCTGCATCCCATAGGTTTTGGTATGTTGTGTTCTCATTTTCATTCGTCTCTATATATTTAGCAATTTCTCTTGCTATTTCTTCTTTAACCCACTGATTGTTTAGGAGTGTGTTGTTTAACCTCCAGGTATTTGTGAATTTTCTAAGTCTCTGATGGTTATTGACTTCTAATTGTATTCCATTGTGGTCAGAGAATGTGCTTTGAATAATTTCAATCTTTTTAAATTTATTGAGGCTTGTTTTATGTCCCAGCATATGATCTATTCTGGAGAAAGTTCCGTGAGCACTAGAAAAGTATGTGTATCCTGGTGATTTGGGATGTAATGTCCTGTAGATGTCTGTTAAATCTAATTCATTTATCAGATTGTTTAGGTTTTCAATTTCCTTATTGGTCTTCTGTCTGGTTGATCTATCTATAGGAGAGAGTGATGTGTTGAAGTCTCCCACAATTATTGTGGAAACATCAATTGCTTCCTTTAGTTTTGCCAATGTTTCTCTCATGTATTTTGTGGCACCTTGATTGGGTGCATAGACATTTACGATTGTTATTTCTTCTTGCTGAATTGCCCCTTTTATTAGTATGTAGTGGCCTTCTTTGTCTCTCAAAACATCCCTGCATTTGAAGTCTATTTTATCTGAGATTAATATTGCTACACCTGCTTTCTTTTGGCTGTAGCTTGCATGAAATATTTTTTTCCATCCTTTCACTTTCAATTTCTTTGTGTCCCTGTGTCTAAGATGAGTCTCTTGTATGCAACATATTGATGGTTCATTTTTTTTGATCCATTCTGCGAATCTATATCTTTTAATTGGGGAGTTTAATCCATTTACATTCAACGTTAAAACCGTGAAGGCATTTCTTGAATCGGCCATCTTATCCTTTGGGTTATGTTTGCCATATTTTTCCCTCTCTCTATTAATATCCTTTATTGTACCCATACCGAATCTCTTTAGTACTGAACCTTTCTCCAAGTCTCTCTGTCCTGTCTTTGTTTCTCTGTCTGTAGGGCTCCCTTTAGTATCTCCAGTAGGGCAGGTCTCTTGTTAGCAAATTCTCTCAGCATTTGTTTGTCTGTGAAAAATTTAAGCTCTCCCTCAAATTTGAAGGAGAGCTTTGCTGGATAAAGTATTCTTGGCTGGAAATTCCTCTCTCTCAGAATTTTAAATATATCGTGCCATTGCCTTCTCGCCTCCATGGTGGCTGCTGAGTAGTCACTACTTAGTCTTATGCTGTTTCCTTTGTATGTGGTGAATTGCTTTTCTCTTGCTGCTTTCAGAACTTGCTCCTTCTCTTCTATGTTTGACAGTGTGATCAGTATATGTCTCGGAGTGGGTTTTTTTGGATTTATTCTATTTGGAGTTCGCTGAGCATTTATGATTTGTGTATTTATGTTGTTTAGAAGATTTGGGAAGTTTTCCCCAACAATTTCTTTGAATACTCTTCCTAGACCTTTACCCTTTTCTTCCCCTTCTGGGACACCAATGAGTCTTATATTCGGACGCTTCATATTATCTATCATATCCCTGAGGTCCATTTCGAGTTTTTCAATTTTTTTCCCCATTCTTTCTTTTATGCTTTCATTTTCCATTCTGTCATCTTCCAGGTCACTGATTCGTTGTTCAACTTCCTCTAGTCTTGTACTATGAGTGTCCAGAATCTTTTTAATTTGGTCAACAGTTTCTTTAATTTCCATAAGATCATTCATTTTTTTATTTAGTCTTGCAATGTCTTCTTTATGCTCTTCTAGGGTCTTCTTGATTTCCTTCATATCCCGTACTAGGGTCTCATTGTTCATCTTTAGTTCTTTGAGTAGCTGCTCTAGGTGTGTCTCTTCTGGTCTTTTGATTTGGGTGCTTGGGCTTGGGTTATCCATATCGTCTGGTTTTTTCATATGCTTTATAATTTTCTGTTGTTTTTGGCCTCGTGGCATTTGCTGTCCTTGATAGGGTTCTTTTAGGGTTTGTAGACCAGTTGAAGTCCTTATCTCTAATTTATCAGATCTACAGCTTCGTGGAGTACACTTTCTCTAACTAACCAGCAGGTGGCGTCCACGAGCCACCTGTTCTCCACAAGCCAGATCTCCCCTGCTTAGCCTTTTTGGTGAGTGGGGGAGTGAGTCTTGTGGGGCCCAATTGGTGTCCCAAGCTTGCGTGTGTAGTTGGTGTTGCCTGCCCTGTATGTGGGGCGTGTTTCTGGGCAGTCGGGGAGGGGGGGTGGCCCTAACAATCAAATCTCCCTGATGATCCTAGAGTTTTAAAGCTACTGCAATAGTCTAATCCTTCAGTTCAGTCCTGCCACAGTTTGTCTCTGCCACTGACCCACAAGTCTTTGGTATTGGCGTATGGCTCCTGAGACTTGCAAGTGGGCCCCTCTTCCAGGCTGTGCACCCCGGGTCCTCTGTTGAGGGATGACTGTGCTATGTCACAGGTGAGTGCCGTCCCCCCAGGGCAGTTCTGGGCTGCTGGGCTGTGTTGGGAGGCTCCCAGTCTGCTCAAATGATGGCTGAATGGGGCTCTGTTAATTCACACTGCTCCCCCTTCCCAGCTCTGGGACATTCAGCTGAGGTTGCAGGGAAGGCTAATGTCCACGCCCAGTTTTGTGGTGTGTGCCTGTTATTTGAAGCACTTCCGTCACACTGGGTTGTCTGGGGCAGCTCTGGGCTATGGGGCTGGCGATGGGCAGGAGTGTTTCCTGTCCACCAGGATGGTGGCTGTGAGCGGACACCCCCCTTTTCTTGGGAAGTTGTGTTGTTTAGTGAATTTTCTCAGCCACTGGATTATTGCCTTTTGTCTCAGAGCTCTCTTATTTCTGCTCTTGACTTGACGTGCCCAAATTTCAATTCTTTGAAGCTTTCTGTATTGAGCTTCTTAGAGTAATTGTTTTAGAAAAAGCAAAAAGGATTTAAAAAAAAAAAACAAAAAAAACAAAACGGCCCTCCTCAGAGATCTAATGGGTTATTGAAATGCTAATAGACAAAGCAACCAGGGCCATTAAGGAAAGGTGCCCTGGGCAGAGAGATCAGCCTTGCTTCTGGATTTGCATATGCGCCTCAAGGCCTGATCTCCGCCCTTCCCCTTTCTGTGTTCACCAGAACTCCAAAAATCCTCTGCTTTTACTTTGGAGCTTCTCGTGTTGTTTTCCTTCTATGCCCGTCTCCTCTCTGCTGGGCTGGCTGCTCTCAGAGTCTCTGGTGTCTGGCCTCAGTCTATCTATGGTTGGAGTTTGAATCAGTAGAATGAGTTTCCGATGAGAGCAGCCACTGCAATTCTCCCTTCTCCTTCCTGGAGCTGACAGCCCCTCCTCCCCCGGGACTGAGCCTGGCAGGGAGGGGCGCGGGTCCCCTGGCCGCAAAAACTTACAGATTTCGCTGATCTCAGCAGTTCCACGTTTTCATGAGTGTTGTATGAAGTATGCCCAAAGACAGATTGCTCTGTGGTGTCCAGTCCACGCAGTTCCTGGCTTTTTACCTACTTTCCTGGAGGAGTAACTAAAACATACAGCTCACCAGTCTGCCATCTTGCCCCGCCTCCGTGACCTGAGTGTGACTTTTTGTATAGTGTTGTGATGTGCTGAGATCCTCTGATGAGAATAATTAAATATAGCAAACTCAGGTTGGAAGTGAAACAGCAACCATACAAACTCCTGATTTTCTGACATAGAGGAAAAAAGATTTGAGACTGTTAAAGGATGTTGATTGGTCATTAGAAAGTCAACAAGGAGAAAACTGTATGTTCCTGGGGTTCTTTATTCGTAAACTTAAATTTATTCCTGACTTCCATAAATATCCAATTCTTCTCCTAGGTTTTCCTAAATAGATTCATTTAATGCTCACTTTGTGTCAAGGGAGAAAGATTTCAGAAAAATTGAATGACATATAGAACCATTTATTTGGGAACACAGAGAATATGAAAATATGTTTAGGTATAAAACATTTGTAAAGTATCGTAATGGCATTAGAGAAAATAGTTTTCACCTGGAATACATGGGTTTCACTATTCTAAAATTTTAATATAAGCTGAGGGAAAGGACATTGTCAGTCTTGTTTTCTATGTGAACACAAAACTGGGCAAAACTAAGCTTACAATGAATACTTGTTGAATGATCTAATTTATTTTGGTGTCAATTTTCATAGCTAATTGAGCATTTTTCCTCTTGTGATTTAAACAAACAAATAAAACTGCAAATTCATCCATTTGGGAGATAGCAAACATTTCAATATAAGGACAATATTTTTATTAATTTTAGAATTTGTGAATGTCATAAATGATAATAGTCAAATTAAATAAACTCATGTAAGTTAAGAATACCTGAGTACATGGAAAATATATTGACTAATAGTTTTGTAAAAATTCCATATCCTCATTATTAAAACAAAATCAAGCAATACCAAAAAGGAATGGAAAAAATTATTTTTAAAAAATTATCCCAGATTTTGTTACTCAGAAATAACAATTAACAGCATTAGGAACTTAATTTCAGATATTTCTTTAATAATATGTATAGAGAGAAGAGAGATAGATTAGGTAAATAAGTTGTTTTACAGAACTGGAATCACATTATACATGTCATTTTTTATTTTACATTATTTAATTTAATTATAATAGAATTTAACAGAACGAAAGGAAACTGAAGGAAAACTAAGAAAATTGGAAAACTTCAGATAAATTGGTCACACAAAAGAGATTATTTTCCAATAGCATTCCCTAAAATTAAGTAAAAAATGATTGTGCACAATATTTAGGAGTTTGTGATTATACATTTTATATATAAATGGTTTATATATAGGTTAGTTTCCTAGGCTGCTCAAGCAAATTCTATGAAATGATTCAGATTAAACAATGGGAATTTATTTGCTCATGGTTTTGAGGCTAAAAGAAAGTCCAGATCAAGGCATCCTCAAGGCGATGCTTTCTTCCCAAAGACTGGTGTCCTGGGGCTGTCTCTTGGTGATCCTTGGCCCACCTGTTATGCGGCAAGGAACATGGCAGTATCTCCCGGTCTCTCCCTTTTCTTCTAGGTTCCATCGAATCTCAGCTTCTTGCTTCCTGTGGCCTCTCTCTCTCTCTTTCTCTCTCTCTCTCTCTGAATTTCTCTCTGCTTATAAAGGACTCCAGTAATAATATTAAGACCCACCCTGATTGATGTGGGCCATTCCTTAACTGAAGTAACATCGTCAAAAGGTCCTACTTACAATAGATTCATACCCACAGGAATGGATTAAATTTAAGAAAATGTTTTTCTGGAGTACATACAGCTTCAACCCACCACAATATAGAAAGATTACATGTATTTACATGTCAATTATTTAGCTACACATTTCAGCTTTAGTGAGTTATTGACTCAGTGCTTTGAAAAATTGGGGCATTAACAACCTAACACTTTCTCTCACCTCCCTGCCTCCACATCCCAATGATTGTTATATATCACTATTATATATCACTATTTTTCTATCACTTCTGCTTATAACCATAATTTATAGTATTGCTTAAATTAGTCTATATTAAAGTTGCTTCTAAATTCATCACAAGTCTTTTATCAGAGCTTCTTCAGTCTCAGATATTCATTTTCATCTCTTGGTTAGCTGAGTTTTATCAACAAGTGAAGGGATTAGCCTAAGCATGAAAAGGGAACTCCTCTCTCTCTGAAATTAAAGGGAGAGGAATGAGCAGATAAAATTCAGTTAGTAACTCAGAGAGGAGGATGTGATGGGAATATCCACTTAAGAGTTGCAATTATTTCCAAATAGTCGAAAGCAAGGCCAATGCTTAGAGTCAGGGAAGAGGGGATGAGATAGGGGCTTCAGGGGAGACATAATTTCAGGCACAACTAATGGGAATGGCAGAGAAAGCTGACAGGGGACAAAAAATAACTTGTGGGCAGCACTGAGGGGCCAGATAGGAGGGATTAGATTTATAGTTGTATCAACAGAGTCATTTTTCTTTATCAGCATCAGACTAGGGTGGGGGTGGGGTGGATAGAGAAATGGAGTATTAAAAAAATTGAATATCATTGAAATAGAAGAGTGGGAAAATTGAGAATAATAGTGAGAACTGAAAAGTAGAGAGCTGAGGTTAGTGAATGAAGTGTTAAAGGTCAAGATTCCAAAATGTGGGTATTTCAGATAATGATAAAGTCCAGACTGGGGCCATGGAAATGGGTCACCAAAGTCAAAAAGAGGTAGTCAAGGAACTGAAAGTCAAATGCATACATGTTCATCCAGATTCACCTCATTCAAGGCACAGCAGTAGATAACATTGCCAAGGAACAGTGTTGAGGGAAAAAGAGAGAGGTCTGTCTTAGTTTGCTGGTGCTGCTATATCAGAGTACCATGGTCTAGTTGGCTTAAACAACAAGAATTTATTGTCTCACAGTTTTGGAGGCTAGAAGTCTGAAATCAAGGTGTCAGCAGGATCATGCTTTCTCTGAAGGCTGTAGCAGCCTGGTGGTGGTTTGTCAGCACTCCATAACTCAATCTCCACCTCCATCACGTGGCCATTTCTCTCCCCATCTATCTTCTCATTGTGTCCAAATTTCTTCCACATGTAAGAACACCAGTCTTATTGGGTAAGGCCCTCCCTGATTCAGTTTTTCCTCATCTTAACTAATAGGATCTTCTAAGCTCTTATTTACAAATGGGTTCACATCCTCAGGATCGGGGATCAGGACTCAAACATGTCCTTGTGGTAGACATGATGCAATCTGTAACAAGGTCCAAGGACAACATCTTGGAGAACTCTGGATATGGAGGGAGAAAGAGGAGCCAGGGAAAAGGCAGAACTTGGACTACTGGAAGTAGAGGAAGAGAATCAAGAGAGTGGAGGGCAGTGAAAGGAAGGGAGGCAAGGGTTAAGAGAGGATAGGGCAGCAATGGCCACAGTTTTTTTGGAGATGGCTTCATTATTGAAACTAGAGGAGCCACTTCCATATGTTGGTTTGGTTGCCAAGAGTTGGCCCTGAGACAAGGATTTAAGTGCAAGTGGTTTATTCAAGGAGTAATTCTAGCAAACACTGATTGGAAAGTGGAGAAATGAGACACAGAAGGAAAGGCAGCAATAAAAGGTTAAAGAGCAAGTTGTCACTGTGGGTAGCTGGAGCTGAAACCAATGGGGAGACCCTGGAGCTGTATGGAACACTTGCCTCAGAGTTATCCTACTGGAGGATTAAGGGAGCCAGATATTTATTCAGACACTGATTGATGATTGATAATTACTCCTGGGTGATATTAACTCCCAAACATTTTTGGCCCAGCACGTGCTTAGGCAGAGCAGCAATTGTAAGTCCAGAGGAAACTTTCATACAGAGAGATGCAGAGATCAGCATTCAGGAAATGGTAACACCCAAGGGATCTGAGCAGGAAAATGATAGTGTCTGCTGCAAGAAAGAAACCAAATTGTGAAAGGGTAGCAGTAAGTATAATGAAGTGTAGGTATCAAATATAAGCAATTCCTTCAAGAAGTGCAATGGTAAAGGGAGGGCAAGAAGAAAAGTATTACAGTGACTTAGATTGATGTGAGTTTAATGATTTTCATGAATAATAGTTTCTAAACACTTTCAGACCACTTGGATACAGCCACTTCACCAAAATATTGTGACATACCTGCCTAACTGAGTCTGTATTATTCTGACTGGTTTATCCAGAGTCATTTACATTTTTACAAATAGTGCAATTATGGAATTGCAGCCTGTCAGAAGAGGAAGGGATCTTAGAAGCCTCTTAGTTTAACCTCTTCATTTTGCACACAAGGCAAAGGAGATCAAACACTTTATGTTCTTAAATTTTTGCAAAGAGTTTTGAATATTGTTGTTTACTGGATTTGGTTCAGATGATGTATTGTGAGAGGCATTGTACCAGGTTCCCACACTGAGTGAAACAGAGAACTGGACCACGTGAGATTCCTGTGAGTGATTAACCTCATAAACCAACTGGTCTGACCGTGCCAGTTCATTTCAGGTTCTCCTGGTCTCCTTTTCACCGTCTTACCCTTAAAATTTTTAAGAATTGCAAAGTTTTCCAAACAAGACTGCCCATAGATCCAGGAATTCTAAAACCACCATCTATTTGATTTACATTTGGTAAAAGATGGAAAGGTAATTCCTAATTCTTTGCCCCCTTCGTGGCTAAGACAGTGCTGTACACTTAGTGAGCACCCAATAAATATCAAAGTAAATGCTTGGAAAACCATCTAAAAGCTTAGCATTATCATTATCATCAGATGCTCGCTGAATGACAGGTAGATGCATCGTGAGATGCTGCAATCAGGAAGACCTAACACATAAGGAAATATTTTATGAATGGCCTAATTTGTACCTGTATTTAAAGGCTTACATTAATTAATAACCTACAATTTTGTGACTTAACGGTTAATTAAGAAGCTAGTGACAGAAAAGAATAAAATGACCCACAAATCTTATCCTTAGCTTGATCACTTCTGTGAGGGAGAAAAATAAATTTCATTAAGTGGTTATTAATTCTTTTCAAAGATGGTGGAAGTTGAAACACAGGAAGGTAGTTGACATCCGAGATTTAATACTAGTTAGTTCTTAATTATTGTATTTCTAGGTAGTGTCAACAAGGAATAGGAGACCAAGAGAGACCTTCTGGAGCCTAAAATGTGGGGAAAAGGATGGGGAAAAAGCTATTGTTGATCTCTTGTAGTCCAAGAGCTGTGCCATGCAGGGTGGTAGCAGAATCAGATCAAAGGGAACCTTGGATAGTTCTGGGTCTTCTATGAGGCTACACATGAACCAAAGTTTGGACCCAGCAGCTAAAGCCAGAAAGAAACCATCACAGCTATTAACTGGAAAGGACCAATGAAGAAGTTATAGGAATTTCAACCCAAAGGACAAAGAAACCAACAAAAGAAGCACAGTCATATTAGGTGAAAGTATAGATGCAGAAGAACAGTTGATGTATTCAGTAAACAATTATTTAGTACATTAAATAAGCAGGCATGATGCTGGATGTTGAGACAAGGATTTGTGTATAAGTAGGCAATGGGGGCTGTGCCTGTTTGGATGTATTTTGTCCCCGCATGTTCTTTGATGCAGTCTTGTGGGGGCAGATGTATTAATGTTGATTAGGTTGGAACCTATTGATTGAGTGTTTCCATGGAGATGTGACTCAGTCAACTATGGGCAAGACCTTTGATTGGATAATTTCCATGGAGGTGTTAACCGCACCCACTCAGGGTGGGTCTGAATTAAATCACTGGAGCCATATAAAATTGCTGACAAACCAAAGGAACTTAGAGCAACTGAAGAGGAGCTGCAGTAAGAGAGGACAAAATGCCCCAAGAGCAACATTTTGGAGAACGCCATTTTGAAACACAACCTGGGAATAAGCAGACACCGGCCACGTGCCTTCCGAGCTAACAGATTTTCCAGATGCCAATGCCTTTCTCCAGTGAAGGTTCCCTATTGTTGATGGATACTTTATGGCCTTAAGACTGTAACTTTGTAACCAAATAAACCCCCTTTATAAAAGCCAATCCATTCCTGGTATTTTGCAAAAAGGCAGCATTAGCAAACTATTGGGTTCAGTCTCATTGGTCAAAGCAAAGTTCCAAGAGATACAGGAGAGATCAAGCCCAATGCACAAGCACCATTCAAGTCTTTGCTTGGGTAACATTTGCTCAGTCCCATCAGCCAAAGCAAGTCACATGGCCAAGGCCAGAGTCAGTGTGGGAGGGGACTAACTAAGGTATTGAATACAGGGAACCATGAACAAAATAAGCACCATTACTGCAACATTCTACAGCAGGACCCTCTGAGATATTGTGTAGAACACCTCTGAGTTGTCTCACTAATGGGTGAGGAAGCTGGGATATTTAACCACCAGCTCCCATCCCTCTTTGGTTGAGGGACATTAAGTCCATAGCACTTCTGCCTTCTCCAAACAGGTCAAGATGCTTCTACATTCAGAGAACACCCTAGGCAGAGAGATGCATGAAGACTTTGGCATGTGTACATGTTGTCTACAGGTGACACCTAGGGTGGGTCAAAGCAATGCCGACAGGGCCTGAATGTCATCCATTACACAGGTGACATGAGGTAAGATACAGTACAGGTTCTAACCTCAAGAAGATCACAGATGAGAGTTGTGTGTAAACATCTAGAGTACTGGGCAATAAGTTTGTGATAGATTTATGATATACTACACATGAGGCAATGGCTAAAATGTGGAAGTCTTCAAAGAGTAGGCGCTGTCGAATTGAGGTGAGTGTTCACGGAGGCTCAGAGGTTCAATAACTTAAGAGGAAAGGGAATTTATAAAGAAAGGTGCAGATATGCAAAGTAGTGTAAGAGAGCATGGGGTATGTATAGAAGGATTGCAAGTAGTTTTCTCCAGCTAGACTGTGAAAGAGACTGGGATATGAGGCCAGAAAGTAGACTGGTGCCAGTTCATGAGGTGTCACTCATGCCATGCCAAGGAGTTTGGAATTTGCATATAGGTGGAAGGGAGAGCACTGCAGGGTACATGTAAGGTTTGAGAAAGTGACCATGTACAGGAAACCCTATAGTATCAAGTTGAGCTAATAGTGAGTTTGAGGGACCTAAAGATCTCAGCCTCGTTCCTCTATATAATCATTTATATCCTGGCAGCAGATCACACCATACCTTTTAACAGATTATGCTACTAGGGAGTCAGGTTTTGGGTCTTTGATCCCATTGCCACTGGCTGATGACATCAGTGATACTAATGACTTGATTAACTATTGTCCTTGAAGCCGCAATGAATGGCTGGTAGAGGCAGCCAGTTCTGACGGTGAAATTCAGTCTGGCCTGAAACAAAATCATTAAATACAAACTACTTCCTTCCCAAATAAATAAATATATGAATCTAAAAGAGACCCCCTAATTTAGAAGCCAAAAAGAAAATCCAGGACAGTAATGTATCCCTATGACCTCAGTGTACATGACAAGTAGATCATTTCCCGAATACTCCAAAGAAATAATGCTTTTTCTTGAATTTTCATTTCTGGGCCTACATGCTGAAAATGTGCCTGAAGTTAGAAAGAAACTTGTGAGCAAGGCTGAGATTCATGCTTTATGGGTGAGTACCCACCACCGTCCCACAACCTGACTGTCATTTCATATAAATCAGTTGCTTCATTCTTAAAGGTAAATCATAGTTTTAATTCCACTGCAGACTTTTAGCTCAGTCCTAGAATAGTGAACAACCGTGGACAACCCAAGTTATTTCACATTTTTGTGCTCTTGGTCATAAGGAAGAGTGAGTCCTAAAATCACAGAAAAGAGTTGAGAGTTAGCCATGAAGAACCAGTGTTCTGAGAGTCTTACACATACTGGACTAGAGCCATTTCTCCCCAGTGCTGGACCAATGACCTTCCACTATCTTCTCTTGGGCTCCCTTCCACCCAACCCCTTATAAATCAGCCAATTCTGGAAAAGCATCCATCCCTGTGTTCATATTTTATTGACAAGTTTTTATTGAGCCCCAAGGAGGTGAGGCTCAATGAAAGAGATGGGTTCTACAGACAGGAAGAGGATATATTCACATTTATGTGCAAAGGAAGACATCTTATTTGTTCTCTAGACTAATTTATAAGATTTCACCTGATCAGATGACTCCAGCTAGCTCTTACAAAAACCCGTTTTATGAGTTAGGGTGTGGGAGACTCTGTTTTGGTTAGCAATTGGTCTCTAGTTGTACATCCAACTAGAAAGTTGGATGTACAGGCTAATTTTATAACACATAATGATAAATTGTGGCTGAATAACATCCTCTGCCATATCTGGCCCCTCCAAGATATGATGTCCCCATCCCACAGGCCTCTTCCTGTTGACAGGGGAACTAAAGGCACATATCAACCATTAGTCTCCTCTACTGCATGAGAAGCATCTGTTTAAAGGAGCTGTTGACACTTCCACTCCTCCAGTGAAATCATATTTACTTTATTCATCTATATAATGTGGCTTGTTTGCCTTCTGTATGAAATTGTCTTGTGCTGGTTTTCATTGATTGATTTTTATGAGACAGCATATCATTTTCTGTGCATCCATATGCCACTCTGCTAAGGATGGAATGGCCTCTTGTTGAGTAGTTTTAATTAGTATATTCTTGTATCATTTTGGAGTCATTGTTTTCACTCAGCATGTCTGTCTCCTCACCCCTATTTTCTTCTCCACTGCCCAGCCATGCCCTCCAAAAGTAAAAAAAAAAAAGAAAAAAAAATTAATTAAAAATTTAAAAAGCCACATACTCTGCCTCCCATTCCCAATGCACTGCTTGCTATTTGGGTAATTGTAGCAATCAGAGACACTGAAATAGGCTGGATTTTTTAAGTCACTCGACATCTTCACACTTGGATGCCCAGACACATGTGAGCAAAGAGCCTGAGGGTGTCACAGCTGTGTCTCCCTTTGTGAATTCACCATTAGTAGGTGACACTCAGCCAGTCGGTCTCAAGGTAAAGGAGTCACATTTTAAAAATCTGTAGTTTGCATCAAGAAGGACACACCATCTTGCGTGTGATAGCTCTGCCAAAACTCATAACTTTGATCTAATAATAAGGAAACATGAGAAAATCCCCAATGGACTGCCATTCCACAAAGTAACTGTGGAAAGTTATTCCACATAGATAACTCTTCAAAAGTATGAAAGTCATGAAAAACAAAGACAGATGTTCTAAGGAACCCTTCCAGTTTAAAAAGAATAAAGAGAAATGACAACCACACTCAGCATGTGATCCTGGATTGGACTTTGGGCCTGTTTTTGTTGTTATTGTTATAGAGGATATTACTGAGACAATTGGGAGAATATGAATGAGGTCTTTCCATTAGGAAATAATATTATACCAATGTTAATTTCCTGATTTTGATACTTGTACTGTCTTGTTCTTTGGAAACACACACACCATCTGCAACTTACTCTCAAACAATTCAGAAAAATTAATGTATAAAGAGAGAGAGAAAGAGAGGGAGAAAATGTTAAAGCAAATGCAGTAAAACGGCCACAACTGGGGACTCTGGGTGAAGGGGATCTATGAGAGTTCTTTGCAATATTCTTGGAACTTTTCTGGAAGTCAGAAATTATTTCAAAAATTAAAATTACCAAAAAATAAAACAAAATGTACATTGACTCAAAACCAGCATTCAGGTCTCTCCTTCTGAAATTGGGAAAGTTTCGGTTCCACCTCTGGAACCAAATTATTTCCCTTTCTGAATTCAGGGGCCAACCAAGATGATAAAATTATCACCCTCACAACCTCTTTAAAGCAAGACATAGTGCTTTAAAAAGTCATCTCCAGCGTGAAATTGTTTGATACTACAGAGTGTACTTGCTTTTATTTCACGAAGTGAAATTACCTATATTGTGTATGTTAGCTTTAAAAAGTGGAAAAAGCTCATTGTAGAAAATAATATAGAGAGGTGAACAGAAGAAAATTAAATCTTCCTAAGTCTCATCACCTGTTAAGAGCATTTGTGAACATTTTGTAAACATCCTTCCAAGTGGGAACCCTAATTGCACATGACTGTTTTATAATGTATACTATATTGTGAAGTTTTTCCTGTGTCAGTGAACAGAAGTGCAACATCATTTTTAAGGGCTGCTCAGCATTGCAGCATTCACTCTTTGCAAGTGCAATAACCTTTCTTTCCTTCCTTCCCAGCCTTTACTATGCTATCTATACCTCTTCCCAGTGAGACTGAGCCTGATATTTTAATCTTCAACTTGTCCTTGAAATCATTGTTCTCAGATATACAAAGTTTAAAATATATATATCAAACAAATATATATATATATTAAACACAAATTCCTTTTATAATATATATATCAAACACAAAATCCTTTTATTCCAATCTTGTTATCTATGTGGAATTTAGTATTGTATTGATAAAGTCCCAATAACAAATCATATTTAATATAAACTTGGTCAAGTGCAGTTTGCTTGCTAGGATAACAAGTAATTTCACAGCTTAGACATCTGCTTTTCACCCCTTCTTTTCTTTTGTCATTTAGAGATGACTCCAAACCCAGAGCTGATGTTTGGGAGCTGTTATTCTCACTTGTCTTCCTCACCTGCTCCAGAGAGCCTGGGCTCAACTGCAAACAAAAATAACAGATAGTCTCAGCCATGTCTGTAATTAATTGTAAATTGTTTTCCTGGAGTACCTGAGAGTATTTCTCCTCCTAGTTCAATCTCTTGACTTTCTAAATTCAAACCCTCCAAAGATGTGTCTTCTGCCAAGTGCTTAACAGAGTTCTGGGCTGTTTGGAGGGAGAAGGTTCAAAAGGCATCACCCTTTGGGTCATAAATCGAGTTTTGTTTGGCCAGCATGGAGCTTTCAATCTTTTTTTTTTTTTTTAAATAAATTCAAAGTTATATGAACAGTTGCAAAAACAATACTTACCCCATACACAGAATTCCATCATACCCTGAACCCCCTCCCCCGATAGCTCAATCTACCAACTTTAACGTGCTGTCACATCGCTATTTCTTTCCCTCTCTCCCTTCCTCCCTATCATCCATCATCTATTGGTTTGTCTTCTGAACATATGAGAGCTAGCTGCACACATCCTTGAACATACAATATAATTCACTTATACACTTCCCATGAACAAGAACATTCTTTTATGCAATCCCATTAAGTACAGCTAAGAAGTACAAGAGGGTCAACAATGATACAAAGCTTACATTCTATATTTCCTTTTCCTTATGTCTCAACTGTGTCCCTTTGAGCCACCTGTCCTCTATCCTCCAATCCCATCCAAGTTCATCCTTGGCATTCAATTGTCATCTATTTAGACTGTCTTTTTTTTTTTTTTTTTCCAACTGTGGAGACATATATACAGCCTAAATCTTCCCATTCCACACCCTCCCTAGCCTTCCATTAGTGGGTATTTTAGTTTGCTAATGCTTCACTGGAGGATGGCCAATGGCATCCAGAAAACCTCTGTTAGCTGGGAAGGCACGTGGCTGGTGTCTGCTCCAAAGTTCTGGTTTCAAAGTGGCTTTCTCCCAGGATGTTCCTCTCTAGCAAGCTTGCGCCTCTTCAAAACGTCACTCACAGCTGCACTGAGTTCCTTCTGTTATGTCAGCTCATTTATATGGCTCCACTGATCAACTTAAACCCACCCTGGATGGGTGGAGCAACACCTCCATGGAAATTATCCAATCAGAGTCATCACCCACAGATGGGTGGGGCACATTCCAAAGAAACACTCAAAGAATTACAATCTGATCAACCCTGATAACGTCTGCCCATACAAGATTACATCAAAGATAATGGCGTTTGGGGGACACAATACATTCAAACTGGCACAGTGGGATTAATCACATTTAGAATGTTGTAATGCTCTTTCCCATCATCCATTACTAGAAATTTCCCTTCACCTCAAACAGCAACCCTACACTCATTTCTTAACTCCCCATTGCCCCTTCCCCCATTTCTCTTAACCCAAACTACTTTTCATCTCTATGCTTATATTCTCTGATAATTTCTTTGTGTTTACTGTGGGGCTTAAAATTAACCTCTTAAATCCATATCAATCTTGTTTTTCTTTGATACCACCTTTACTGCAATAGGACACATAACCTATGTTCCTATACTCCTCCATTCCCCCACCTTTATATAGTTGTCTAAAATTACATATTTTGCATTGGGTTCAAAACCACTGATTTGTCATTAGAGTTTGTGTATTTTATATCATGTAGGAAGTAAGTAGTGGAGTTACAGTCCAAAAATTATTGACTTCTATTTGTATTCTATTGTGGTTGAAGAATGTGCTTTGAATATATTCAATTTTTTTTTTTTTTAATTTCTTGAGGCTTGTTTTATGTCCCAGTTTATGGTCCCCTCTGGAGAAAGATCCGTGATCACTAGAGAAAAATGAGTGTCCTGGTGATTTGGGATGTAAGGTACTATATATGTCTGTTAAAATTCTCTATATCTCTTTCTCCTTTCTTTGTTTCTCTGTTGGTAGGGCTCCCTTTAGAATCTGAAGTAGGGCAGGGCTTTTATTGGCAAATTCTCTCAGCATTTGTTTGTCTATGAAAAATTTAAGCTCTCCCTCAAATTTGAAGGAGAGTTTTGCTGGATAAAGTATTCTTGGTTGGAAATTTTTCTCTCTCAGAATTTTAAATATGTCATGCCACTGCCTTCTTGCCTCCATGGTGGCCGCTGAGTAGTCACAACTTAGTCTTATGTTGTTTCCTTTGTATGTGGTGAATTGCTTTTCTCTTGCTGCTTTCAGGACTTGCTCCTTCTCCTCAGTATTTGAGAGTCTGATCAGAATATGTCTCGGGGTGGGTTTATTTGGATTTATTCCATTTGGAGTTCGCTGGGCATTTATGCTTTGTGTATTTATATTGTGTAGAAGGTTGGGGAAGTTTTCCCCAACAATTTCTTTGACTACTCTTTCTAGACCTTTACCCTTCTCTTCCCCTTCTGGGACACCAATGAGTCTTAAGTTTGGGCGTTTTATTTTATCTATCGTATCCCTGAGATCCATTTCGATTTTTTTGATTTTTTTCTCCATTCTTTCTTCTGTTCTTTCATTTTCTGTTCTGTGGACTTCTAGGACACTGAGATGTTGTTCAGCTTCCTCTAGTCTTGTATTGTGAATATCCAGAGTCTTTTTAATTTGGCCAAAAGTTTCTTTTATTTCCATAAGATCTTCTATTTTTTTATTTACTCTTGCAATGTCTTCTTTATGCTCTTCTAGGGTCTTCTTTATGTCGCTTATATCCTGGACCATGGTCTTCTTGATGTCCTTTAAATCCTTTGCCATGTTTTCATTCCTCGATTGTAGTTCTTTGATTAATTGTGCCAAGTACTGTGTCTCTTCTGATATCTTGATTTGTGTGTTTGGATTTGGGTTCTCCATATCGTCTGGTTTTATCATATGCATTAAGATTTTGCTTTGCTTGATAGGGTTCTTTCAAGTTGTAAAAAAAAAACTTATCTAATTTTTCAGAAACACAGTTTGGTGGCATACACTTTCTCTAACTACCCAGCAGATGGTGTCTGTGAGTCACCTATACCCCTCAAGTCAGTTCTCCACCTTGTCCCCGTGGTGTGTGGGGAAATGATTCTTGTGGGGTTCAGTTGGAGAGCTCAGTTTGGGTGTGTTGCTAGAGCCGTCCGCCCTGAATGTGGGGCGTGTGTACGGGTGGCCAGGGAGGAAGGACAGTTTTAATATTCAAATCCCCCAGGTTCCCGGGGATTCAAGGCTGCTGCAAGAGTCTAAGCCTTCATTTCATTGCAGCCCCAGACCCTGTCTCTCACTGTCCCACAAACCACCGGACTTGGCATAGTGTCCCTGGGTTCTCCAAGCGGGTCCCCCCGCCCAGCTGCAATCCTCCAGGACCTCTGCTGAGGGAATGCCATGCTACATCATCAGTGCACGCCGTCCCTCAAGGGAAGCCCCGGCCACCGGGGCGCTTTCAGCCTGATGCAAAGATGGCCGAACAGGGCGTCTCCACACCCCCCTCCTCGCACAGTTCCTCCTTCCCAGCTCCGGGACAACTAGTGGGGCTATGGGCTATGGGCACGGCCCCGGGCAGGAGTTTATCCAGCCCTCCGGGGAGCAAGCTGCTAGCTGCAGGGTTTCTTTCTGCTTCCAGCTTTCCCCTCCGTTCCCCTGACCCCAAGGGTATCTGCAGCGGGCTATCTTCCAGGCCAGACACTGAGAGGCCGGCCCAGCCCCCTCTTGCTGTGTTTTACTGCGTGGTTCCCACTATCACAGCTGCAGCCACTCCTGGGTTTTTCCCTTTTTTTTTTTTTTTAAAGAGCCTGTCGGTCTCCAAACGCCAAACCCTGGCTTTCCCAGACTGCCGCGCGGCTGCAGTTCTTCCAGCCAGCTTACTCACTTGTTTCAGAATGCAGACTCCTGGTTTCACCAAGTATATGGCCTCTGTGGAACTAGAAGACCTCATCCAGCTGGTACATCACTGTAACCGGTATTCTGGGTCACTTTCTGGTTTTTATCTGGTGTTTTTCACGGAGGTGTATTTTTGCCCTGTCTCACCTAGCCACCATCTTAGTTTCTCCGCTTTCAATCTTTTTGAACTTGCTTATCTTTGGAAGAGGCATGGACTCTCCAGTTTACCACAGGCTCCACCACTCCCAGTTGTCTCATACCTGATTCATGTACTTAAGTTGCCTGCTTGACCACTAAAGCATTGAATGTCTTACTAATGTCCAAAGAAACCATGCCCAGAGAAGTTCAGTCATGCACACTGAGTCACACAGCTACTTAGCAGCTCTTTCCCAATTCTAGAACCTTTTGATTATTTTGTGTTCATTGAACAAATACTTATGAAGAACATGCTCTGTGCATACACTCATGACCAAAATAGACATCATCCTCATAGTTTTGTCCCCGTGCCTGCCTCCTGAGAGAGTGTTCCTTTCAGCATACCAGAATATTCTTTGAAAGGTGACAATTCAGACAACATGTCAGTAGTTCAATTTTGTTTTTTAAGTTTATGATTCTTCTGATCCCCATTACTACATACAAAGCCAGCCTTGTGCATGAAGCTTTCCCATAAGTAAAAAGCATTTCCTTACTATACAGTGGGCATGGACCACTTGGCTAATGGGTTGATACAGCTTCGCTGGGATTGACTGGGGATATTCCATCAGCTGGTTGACAATGAGAGCAAGACAAGACAGATGATTACTGCAATTAGGGTCACTTCTCACTACCAATCCTTGATAATAAATCACAAACTTAAAAATGAGAATGTAAAGGTCTAATCTGAAAAGAATGGACCAAAAAAGTTCCAGGATGTTAAGGGGTAGATAGTAAATGCAGGGTATCCTCCGAAAATGCCTGTGCACCTCTTCTCTGTACTATGCAAACGGGGTGAGTCTGACCCTTACTATGGAAGAGGCAGGGTCCAAAGTGGACCTGAGGAGTGTGGTCTGTTTCCCCATCATTCTGGACTGTCAGTCATCCTCACCCTTGCCCCAGACGGCAGCATGGGCTTCAAAGCTCACATAGAGATCTGCTTGAAAACAAAAATGTATCCTATTTCTTGATGAAAACATTTAACATGCATATTAATTTAAACATATTCACCTTTTTTTTTTTTTTGGTTAATTAAGAAATGAAACCATGCTGGAAGATGCTCTCCTCCCACCCTTTGCTCTGAAGTTGATATTCAGACCTGTCCATTTGTTAAGCTTCAGAATTGTTACTGAGGTCAGCTTTGACTTGTATACAATCCAGGGAAATCAATAATGGCCTCTGGGAAGATGTTAGTAACATGCAGTCCCCTTCCCATGACAGATCTGGAGGGATGTGGCCTATGTAAGAAGAGAGATTTCAGGGAGAGTGAAAAATAGGACAAAGAAGCACAGGCTTCAGAATCAGCCAGACATTGGTTCAAATTAACTTCTCTGAACCTCTGTGGAGATGGTAGCATCCACCTGGCAGGACTGTTATGATCAGTACATGGGGTAATGTGAAGAGCCTGGAAACAGTGCGAGCAATGTGAATTTGCAAAATGGATACCTCCTTTGATCTGTTTTCTGCTGGGAACTGGCAACAACACAGTTTGTGGCAATCACACTGAGCATGTTGTCCCTCAGGCATCAATTATCCCATTTAGCAGATCCAGAAATGTTGGTATGTGTCTCATCTCCCAGGAGGAGATGGTAATTGGAATGTTCCAAAGCATTAGCCAGCACCTTTCTTCTGTTCTGTGAGGCATCTTCAGGGTGGGCCTCCTGGTCCACTTTGACTGAGTGTGGTAGGTTGATTTTATTGACATCTTCAATAACTGTCCTCCCTGTAGTTCCCCTGGAGGTTTGTAGCCCTCCCCTACTCTGAATCTGGGCTAGCCTCTGACTTGCTTTATCCAAAGGAATATAGCAGAAGTGCTGGAGTGCCCATTTCAAGACCAGGACTTAAGAGACCTTACCCATTTCTATTTAGTCTCTTGCACTCTTGAGTTCATTTTGGGAGCCCTGCCCCATCCAGGAGGAGAAGCCTGGGCTAGCCCACTGGAGGAGGAGATCATGCTGAAGAGAACTGAGTCACCCAGCCAACAGCCAAGCAACACTCAGAAACAGGGCCAGCTGGTGAAGTGAAGGTGACCCCAAACACATGAGGCAGCCCAGGAAAGACCCCAACAGCCACCTAATTGAACCTCAATTGCTGACCTATGAAATTGTGAGCTAAATAAATGGTTGCTGTTTTAAGCTACTGAGATATTTGGTGATTTGTAACACAGCATATCACGATGACACATAACACACTCCAAGCGACTGAAGGCCTCTCTTCAGGGCCCAAGAACCCAATGAGGACCCCCGGAACTCGTCAACCATTAGAACAGCAGCCTTGCTCCATGGGTTTGCCCATCACTGAGCACGTTGTCTGAGCTTCTCTATGTATCACCAGACAGCCTGACAACAGAGGCAATTAGTATTGGTCCTTTGGAGGCATGAGACAAATGAACAGTCTTGAGCAGGAAAGGAGGTGGTCTTTACCTTCTTCTTTCCAGACCCACTTTTTGTCAATCTCTATCTTAAAGGCAAGACAAGAAGAAATGAAAGGATATTCAAAGCTGAGAAATGGAATCCTAGGTCTAGGCTTTAAGAAAGAGGAATTTTGGGGGGGAAAGAGATGTGTGTCGGTACAAGTGAGCATTTAGAACTGTGAAGAAGTGATTTTTCAGGTAAACTGAGGCACGGTTGTACTACAGACAGGACTATGCTTTTGGTGCCTGCCTTCCTGCCTGTCTTCCTTTTTTGGTCCCAGAGACCTCCATCCTATTAGCAAATGTGAGCTGAGCCATTAGTTGGCCATGGCTTTGGCTGTTACCCCCTCCCAGAGATAACTGCACTTTCATGAGAGTAAGCTTTCAATACACTAATAAATGAAATTTAGAGCAGGGCTGCAGGGAAACATTTTGAGACAAGGGGAAGCCTTTAGTACTATCACACTGGCCCTGCCTCTCACATGGAAGTTTTTAGCCTTTCCCCTCCTTTCTCCTCTCCTCTTCCCACTTTCCCCTGCCTAATTCACAGTCACGATCTCTATTTCTATCCTTCTTTGTTTCTGTAATGTTATATTTCTAGCAATTGCGCAGTGCACTTTTCCTGTTTGTCCTTTCTCTCCTTGGCTTATAAGCATCTTCTGGGCAGATCCTGGGACACCCCTTCCCCCCCCCCCCCCACCCAGTTCTCTTTCTCTCCCATCCTTATTGCAGGGTACAGTTCCCTGCCCATAAGAGATTGCATGCAATCTAGGGAAATGAATGATCGTGTCTGCAAAATGTTAGTAAAATGCAAGCCCCAAAATGAAGTTGACAAGCAATTATCAGCTGAGCCAGTTTTCAATCCTTGATGTGTTATTTGGTTTCCCAGTTTTTGTTCCTTAAACTTCTTGACAGCAGCTCCTCTTGAAGATAAAATTACAAAAACCTTTATATGTGCGGTTACGGCCAATGTTCTACCAAACTAGACTTCAAACTAAGCCTGACTGATAGTCATGAAAACCAGCACAATGGACAAGAGCAAAGAGAGCAGCCAGAAGGAAAGCAATGGGTCTGGACCAGGGAGTCTTGTTTCGGGATTCTAGACCTATTTGAGAATCTAATAAGCCATGGACTTTCCCGAGAACAAGTAAATACGTAGATGCACAAAATATGGGGTGGAGGCTGTGTTCACAGACGCTCAGGAGCATCCATGGATTGCCTAAGGGGGGAGAACTCGGGTCTAAAGAAAAGTAGGTAATGGTCTTCATGAGAATTTAACAAGCCTCTTTACCTGTTCGCCATTAGTTGCCAGTGCCCTGGGATTCTCTGTTTTTGGGGATAGGGAATGTGCAGGGTCAGAGCAGTTCTTTCACTTGGAGCCGTAGTTATCAGTGGAAAAAAAGAAGCAAGAGGGAAGGAAGAGGGATAATGAGAAGCATTGCTGGGATCCATAAAATTTCTGTGGCATAATGAGTATTTCTAAAAATGCTTCGAGTTAGCAGCATTCTTATCCTGACGGCCAGCCTGAACCTTCAAACTGACAATTTGCTGTGAATTCTTCTGCTTCTTTTTTTGCCTTCTGAAACCATGCATATTTTGCCTTAAGACAAAAAAGGTGATTGGATAAAAGAAGAATGTGTGTGTGTGTGTATGTACGTGTGTGTTTACATGAAGACAGTATTTGAAAATGTACTACCTGTCAGAGGTATGAGAAGTTTTTCTCCTTGGGGCACTCAGGTGTGAATTTGGGGACCTAAGACTGTTTTCAATAGTCTTAGTTAATCGTAAGGTTAGCATTCCACTTAGGCAGCTGGTAACAGCATCACTATAACATCCTTGAAATCTGTGTCGGCGGCAAGTACCTTATACCCCTGTATGTTACCCGGCATCTGTCTGTCTTTCCCTCTGGGGGTGCTCATGCTTGAACAACCATCTCCGCTGAAAGGTGCTTCTCAAATATTCAGAAGATAATGGATGTGGGATCTACACTCCAAAATCCAAGAACAAAAAGGACCCAGAAAAATAACCGAAGACTGTAATAATCTTTTGTTAGGTCTGTGATCAGTTAATTTACCTGTTATTGCCCAAAAGTAAGGCAGTCAGTTTCCTATTTCAGCTCCACGAGAACCAAGCTGTTTCACTTTCTTCCATCGCCAAACCAGCACCTCTGGGCAAAGCATCCTGGCAGTGAGTCCCAAAGCCAGAGCAGTTGGGCCGCCACATCCAGCCTGGCTGTCCTCAAGTCACATTCCCATAGGTGTCCATCAGGAACTCCAGCCTGCAATCTCAGGGATTCATGTCAGAGTTACAAAGTGGGATGGGAACAGAGTGAAGCTGGAACCGAAGCACTGTGGTCGGAAGAGGGCTGCATTTACAGTTTTGGCCAGTTATGAAGTCCTGGGATTTCCGCTGGTTGCTTCTCCCAGCTGGACATCCCCTGACCTCCCTGAGCCACAGTATGTTTGTAAAATGACAGTGAGACCAATCCAGGGGGTGCAAACTCTGTTACCTTCAAGCAGCAAAGCCATGTGATGGGACCTCGACGTGAGACAGTAGGAAGTAGTGAAGCCTATTCTTTGAGACTGATAAGTAGATGGCCCTCAATCGGACATTCAAATTTAATTTTAAAAATATTTTTACATTTTTAAACTTTCAACTTTGAAATATTTTGATAATGTGAGATATGGATGGATTGTTGCGAACATTAAAAAAAAAAAGAAATAATATTAACCCAAAAAAACTTGTAAAAATACCACACAGAATTCTCATATAACCTTCACCCAACTTCCCGAAGTCAACATCTTACATAACCACAGTGCAATAGTCAAAATAAGGAAATTAACATTGCTATAATACTAATAACAAAGCTACAGACCTTATTCAAATCGTGCCAATTGTCTCACTAATGCCCTTTTTTCTAATCCAGGATCCAATCCAGGGTATACATTTCATTTAGCTGTCATGTCTCCTTAGTTGCCTCCAATTTGAAAAAGTTCCACAGTCCTGCTTTGATTTTCATGAACTTGATACTTTTGAACAGTACTAGCCAGTTATGGTTTGTCTGCTATTTCCTCCTGACTGGATACAGGGATACATATTTTTGGATATGTATTTTTGGCAGGAATGCCACGTAAGTGATGTTGCATCCTTCTCAGTGCGTTGTATCATGAGGCACATGATTTTGATATGTCCCATCACTGGTGAGGTTAATTCAGATCACTTGATTAAGATGACCAAGTGCCAGGTTTCTCCTATAAAGATCCTACTTCCCCTTTGTTTCTCATCATATTTCACCTGCTAATTTTAACATCCATTGGTGATGCTTTCCAGCCATAATTATTACTGTGGTGTTTGCCAAGTGGTGCTCTTCAATTTCCATCTTTTCTTCTACATTTATTAGTTGGAAATCTGCTGTAAGAAAGAGTTTCCCCTTTACTCCCAGTCAAAATTAACTTTTAAAACTATCAGTGAAACAAAGCCAGAATAATAGTAATATATGTCTCTCCAATGCACACTGGCACTTAATACCCCAAAGTTCCATTCTAGAATAAATTTTTTCAGTCTTAATAGTGTCCTCCACAAGAGGAAACAAAAATCAAAGTTTGTACTCGGTCAAAGACACAAGTCTTTGGAGAGCAAAGAACAGCACAATTACATTTTCTTTTCTCCTTCTCCCCCTTTTTTTGAACAAATTCCAATATTACCCTAAGTCAGCAGGGTAAAATAGAGAAAGCATTCAGGAATCATTGAGCCCGGAAAATGCACATGAAATATTTATGTTAAATTTGCCCCTGAGAATGTGGTTTTTAATAAACAGGAACTAAATCACAAAAACTATAGTGTTGTGAAAGATTTTCATTCACACACCAGACCCCCAGCCAAGCAGGCTGGGCCCTTGACCTTCATCCAGTACCTGCCACACAGGTCCAAGCCCCTGTGCTAGGAATGCCCCTTAGGGCCCTTTCTGAGCTGCTGCAGGCTGGTGCCACCAACTGACATACATAACTAATATTACTGCGGAGTTTCAACTTAACACAGCCCTGAAAGCTGAGATTTAAAACTGTAAAACTTATTTTCCTTTTTTTTTTTTTTTTTTTAGTTAACTTTGTTTATTGCTCTCCATTGCTAAGTAACAAACCACTCAAGACCTAGTGGCATAAAACAGCAACCATTTTATTATGTTCATAGATTTGGGGATCAGAAACTCAGACAGGATACAGTAGGGGGACTTGTCTATGCCCCACGATGTCTGGGAACTCAGATGGGAAGACTCAGCAGCTGGAGGGTGACTGGAATGGCTGGAGTTTGGAATCATCTGGTGGCTCCTTTGTTTATTTAGCAACTGAAATGGGATGACTTAAAGGCTGAGCTCAGCCAGAATTGTCAGCCAAAGCACTGCACCTGCCTCCCACCATGACGTGGGCTTCCCCATAGCATGGCAGCCTGAGAGTAGCTGAACTCCTTAAATGGTAGGTCAGGGCTTCAAGAGCAGATGTTCCAGTGAACAAGGACACATTACATGGCCTTTTTTGACCTAACCTCAGAAGACACATGGAATTGCTTCCAATATACTTTTTTTGGTCAAAGCAATCACATTCCCCGGATTCAAGGGTTAAGGTCATGGACCTCATCTCTTGATGGGAAGAGTGCCAAGGACTTGGGGCTATATTTCAAAACAACCATACACTTCAAAATTGAAACACTAGGAAAATATGAACTTTGATAAAAAATGAAAAATATTCCCTTTGTCCGAATGTACTTCCCTTCCTCCAGCTCCTCCATGAAACCTCCCCCAGGTATCCCTCTGATTGACATAATCTCTCCTCTGGGTTCCTATGGTGCCTTGTTCATAGCTCTGTTATAACACATCATCCTCTAACAATAATGATATTAGCTAATATTTATTGAGGGCTCATTATATGCCAGGCACTATTCCAAGCACTTTTCATGTGTTAATTCCCACGACAACCCCATATTACAAGTGAGGAAACCAAGTCCTAGAAAGGTTAAATAACTTGCTGAAGATAATGTGGCTATTAAGTGGCAGAGATAGAGTGTATACCCAGGCAGTCTGACCCCAGAACTCATGCTCTCTAACCACTCCATCCCAGAGTGCCATAATTAATATGCTATATTACACAAATCTGCCTCCTCTGGTGGATTGTGAGCTCTTTGCAGACTGAGACCATGTCATATTTATCCTTGTCTTTCCAGTACCAAACACAGTGCCTAGTTTATGATAGACACTTAAGAAGTGTATGTGGGATGACTCACTAAATGAAAGGAATTATTTCTTATGTCTTTACTATTAGATTTCTTCAAGCCAATTCTAATGTAAATCATTGATCAAATTGGGAGAGATGGTATAAAGTTGGAAATGCCATTAGAATCATTGGATTGGCAGAGGAAATCCTGCCTATGCCTAAGACAAACCAATCCCTTAGAACTGAAGACTTTTTAGCATTTCCCCCACTTAAGTAACTCTTAGGTTTATCTAAATGAACCTCATGAGCAAGCCTCACAGATGTTTGGAAATATGGACATTCCAATACAAAAATGGACAAAAGGCACCAACAGGCAATTCAATGAGAAGAAATTAAAATGGCCAATAGACATATGGAAAAAAAATACCCTTTGAAAATAATTAAAGAAATCCCAATTAGATGCCATGTTTTGTCTATCAAATTGGCAGTAATCAAAGTATCAATATAATCCATTGTAGTTGAGGGTAGGGAAAAAATTGATATTCTTTTTCACTTTTGGTGGTTCCATGGAATATACAGCCTTCTAGGCAAAGTTTTTGGAATTTTTTGTCAAAATTCAAAATGTTCATAATCTATGAATGGGTGATCATATTCCTAGGACATAACCAAAAAGAAAACTCTAATCTACATGAAATACAGTTTATTGTGAAATTTACAAGCTGTTCATCACAGCATTATTTTTTATTAAAACTTTATTGAGATATAATTCACATACCATAAAGTCCATCCCTTAAAAATGTACAGCTCAATGATTTTTAGTATACTCACAAAGTTGTGCACCATCACCACTAATTTTAGAATATTTTTGTCACAACGGTAGGAAACACTGCAGCATTACCAATCACTCCCATTCCTGCATCCTCCCAGCCCCAGGCAATCACTAATCTATTTTCTGTCTCTTATGGATTTGCCTAATTTGGACATTTCATATAAATGAAATCATACACTATGTGGTCTTGTGTTTCTGGCATCTTTCACTTAGCATTATGTTTTCAAGGTTTGTTCATGTGGTAGCATACATCCTTTTTATTTCCAAATAGTATTTCACTGTATGAAAATACTCTATTTTGCTTACTACATTTCATCTGTTAATAAATATTTGGGTTATTTCCATTTTCAGCTCTAACCTGAATAATGCTTCTGTTAACATGCATGTGCAAGTTTTTGCATAGATGTTTTCATTTTCTTGAGAGTATACCCAAAAGTGGAATTTCGGAGTTCTGTGGTAAAAATGTGTTCAACATTTTGAGGAACTGCCAAAGTGTTTTCCAAAGTGACTGCTGTTTTATAATCCCATCAGCAATGTAGGAAGGTTCGAATTTCTCCATATCCTGGCCAAAAATTGTTTTTGTATTAGCCATCCTAGTGAGTGTGATAGATTTCACGGTGATTTTGATTTGCATTTCCCTAATGATGGAGATGGCAAATATCTTTTCATGAGCTTTGTGGTCATTTGTATACCTTCTTGAAGAAATATCTATTCAAAGCCTTTGCCAATTTTTAAATTGAGTTATTTGACACTTAATGTTGAATTGTAAGAATTCTTTATATATTCCGGATTCAAATCCCTTATCAGAGATGTGATTTGAAAATATTTTCTTGCATTCTTTTCACTTTCTTTATATTCTCCTTTGAAGCACAAACTTTTTAACTTTGATGATGTCCAATTTATCTTTTTCTTTTATCACTTATATTTTTGGTGCTGTATCTAAGAAATCATTGCCTGATACAAAGCCATGAAAATTGACTACTATATTCTCTTCTAACACTTGTATAGTTACTACATTTAGAGCTATAGTTCAGTTTGAGTTAATTTTTGCATTAGATATGAGGTACAGGTCTAACATCATTCTTTGGCATGTAGATATCCAGTTGTCCTACCACCATTTGTTGAAAAGACTCTTCTTTCCCAATCAGTTTACTTAGCAACCTCATAAGAAATCGACTGACCATAAATTGATTATTATAAATTATTTCCAGACTTTCCATTTTCTCATCAAACTGTATGCTTGTGTATACCAGCATGAGGCTGACTTGATTACTGTAGCATTGTAGTAAGTTTTGGAATCAAAGTGTGAGTCCTCCAATTTTCTTCTTTTCCAAGATTGTTTTGGTTATTCTGAGTCCCTTGCATTTCCTATGAATTTTAGGATCAACAAAAAAAAAGTATCTGAAGTTTTGAAAGGAAATGCATAGAATCGGTAGTTCAACTTGGGGGAATACTGCCCTCTTAAAAATCCAAGAACATGAGATCTTTTTCCATTTATTTAGATCTCCTTTCATTTCCTTTGATTATGTTTGTAATTTTCAATGCACAAGTTTTGCACTGCTTTTGTTAAATTTATTCCCCAGTATTTTATTCATTTGACATTATTATAAATGGAATTGTGTTCTTAAGTCCATTTTGGGATTGTTCATTGCTAGTGTTTACTAGTATAATTACTTTTGTATATTAACCTTATATCCTATAGCCTTGCTAAATGCATTTATTAGTTCTAACAGTTTTTTGTGGATTCCTTAGAAATTTCTAAATTCAAGATCATAGCATTTGTGAATAGAGACAGTTTACTTCTTCCTTTCCTATTTGAATGTCTTTTATCTCTTTTTCTTGCCTAATTGCTTTGGCTAGAACCTCTAGTATAATTTTGAATAGAAGTGATGAAAGCAGACATCCCTGTCTTGTTCCTGATATTAGAGGGAAAGCATTTCCTCCAAAATTATACTTAATGGCTTTTCACCATTAAGTATGATGTTAGCTGTGTGTTTTTCATAGATGGTATTTATCAAGTTGAGGAAGTTCCCTTGTATTCCTATTTTATTGAGTGTTTTTATCATGAAAGGGGGTTGTATCTTGTCAAATACTTTTCCTGCATCTATTGAGATGATCATGTGGTTTTTTGTCTTTTATTTTATTGGCACTGTGTATTACATTAATTGACTTTCAGATGTTAAGTCAGCTTTGCCCTCCTTGTATAAATCCCACTTGGGCATGTGTGTCATCCTTGTATGTGTTGCTGGATTCAGTTATTAGTATTTTGATGAGGTTTTTTGAGTCCATATTCATAAGGGATATTGGTCTGTACTTTTATTTTCTTAGGATATCTTTGTCTGGCTTTGGTACCAAGATCATATTGGTGTTATAGAATAAGTTGGGAAGTGTTCTTTTCTCTCCCATATTTTGGATGAGTTTGTGAACATTTGATATTAATTCTTTAAACATTTGGTAGAATTCACCAGTGAAGCCGTTTGGGCCTGGGCTTTATTTTGGTGGGAAGTTTTTAAATGAATAATTCAATCCCTTTACTTGTTATACATCCATTCAGATTTTCTATTACATTTTGAGTCAGTTTTAGTAGTTTGTTTCTTGTTTACTATTATATATTTTTGAGTTATTTTGTTAGTGACTGCCATGGGGATTACAATTAATGTATTAAAACTATCCAGTTCCTATTAAGGCCAACTTATTTCCATGGTATTGAAAACTTCTGCTCCATTATACCTATGTCCCCTTCCCCCTCCTTTGTGCTGTCATTGTCATACAAATCATGCCTTTATACATCATAAGCCCATAAACACAATTTTATAATTATTGCTTTATGCCATTGTCTCTTAAACCAGATAGGATAATACAAAGGTGTTGCAAACAAAATTATGTATATATACTGTGTCCTCTATTTACTTATCTGTTTACCTTTATTTTACTGGTGCTCTTTATTTCTTTATTTGGATTCAGCTACTGTCTACTGTGGGACTCCACCTGAGTCCAAGTCTCCTTGGGTTAGGAAGATAGAGGGAAATCTGGCTTCCCAGATTTAGATGGTTGTACTGTGCTCAGCACAATGAGAAGCACCAGAGGGTCATAAAGAAAGTTCAAGACACAGACCAGACAACCCAGCTGAGAAGAGAAGACTAGGTCACAACTCAATTCTGGAGCAATCGGATAGTATATAGAGTAAAAACACTAGTCCAAGGGAGGAGAGTGGAGAGCTTGTTGTGTGCAGGAGTGTAGTGGCAAGGCTCCACGGAGGAGGAGAGGGGATCAAAAGATGGGTAGAAACTAAATAAGTGGAGGAAAGAACAGCAAGTGTTCAGAGGCGGGGAAAGAAATGTGCAGCATAAGCAAAGGCAGGGAGAAGGGAAGAAGCATGGTGAGAGGGAAATGGAGGGCCCAGTCTGCTTAGAAATTTGTCAGTGGTCTTTGCACATACACCTCCATCCCATGGAGCTCCTGCCTGCAGCCTCAGCTTTCATGGCTGTCTCCCAGGGCCACCCCCAGAAGCTAACCATACCTTGTATCTGTTTTGCCCTCTCTCCACAGCTCCCCTTCACTGAAGGTCTGTACCACTTTTATCACAATGGTCTTGCAAAGGCCAAGAGAAGACGGAGCCTGCACCACAAGCAGCAGCTGGAGAGAGACCCCAGGGTGAGTTTTCCCGCAAAACCTGCCTCCGAACCTCAGCTTCCCATCTGAGCCCACTGAGGAAGTGTGAAACGGGGTAGCAGGAAATTGATGAAGCAAGAGCACTCAGAGTATCATGATGGGTGAAATGGATCCTCAGCAGAGTGGTACTGGGGACCCTCTGCTCCTCTGTCTGGTACATAAGTTACCCCAGATCTTCTCAGGGGTCTGGGGAGAAGGAAACAGAGATGCCACCCATTCCTGGCTATCTTCTCCTGGGTTATTGTGTGAGGACTTCTGGTGGCCTGGAACCATGTTTTAGCTTGTGATGGATGAGAAGACATCAGGCAGTTTAATGAGACATTTTATTGAAGGTTTTGCTGGTGAATCCACATGGTCTGAGGAGGTTGCCATGCCCCATATTGTGAGTGGGGAAATGAGCAGGACAGTCAGTGATCAGCTTAGAATAGGCAGAGAGCTTCTCCGTGTCCATGCCTGGCCATGGCCCAGGACCATCGCATCCTGTCTTCTCACCCTGTATCTTCTCGCACTTACCTAATGCCTCAAATGTCATCTCAGTGCTCATGTCCTCTGTTTTTTGAATCTCTCCTATTTACCTCTCCCTTGGTCTCCAGGTCCCATTTCCTCTTCCTGCTGGCAGCTCAAATTCCACTTTCCCCCTCTCCAGATTTACCATCGTAGCCACAAAACTGCTCCTCTCCCGGTGCTCCCCCTGCCTGTCTTCAGAATAGGAACTCTGTCATCATCGGAGCCTCCCTCTTCCAGTCGCTCCCACCATCCCAGTATCCAGCACACTCATCCAATGGGGTAGATTCTGATTTGTCTTTTTCAACTCACTAAGAGGAAACTAATTCTGGGAAGTTGTCTCTATGCACTGGAGGCAGCATAACCTATTTCCTGGGTCATGACTCCTTGCAATCCCAGGTCTGCTTTAAATAAAAGCTAAGTGAGGATTAATATTGCTTATGGATTTGTGGCTCTTTTAAAAATTGTTCTCACTAATTGATAATTGGATTCTCTAAATCAAAAATAAGAACAGTGAAGTTACATCATAAGTTTATGTTATTTATATGAACTCAATGAGCTCAGCTATAAATGGAAAAGAATAAGAGGAGAGGATAATAATAAAAATAATAAGGATGGACAGTTCTGCTCACTCTTCTGTGCAATTACCTGATGCCCCAAGTGGCTGTGAGCTGAATGAGTAGTCAGCTGACTTATGCAGTTGGTTTCCATTTCCTCCCAGTTCTCACAGTGGGCACATCCCCCCTCTCTGAATGAGAGACTCTAGCATTGTAAAATAATACGTTTGGTACAAAATATTTCTTAAACACAAGCTGACGTCTTCATCAGCTGTGTGACCAAAGAGACAAACCCAGATTCCAAATTGGGAAGGAAAATCCCATTACTTGTGATGTATTGAGGCACAATGTATCAATTTCTGACTCTCCCAAGAAACTTTCAAAGTTAATTTTGACCATGGATAATTTCCACTTTACACACTGGAATTCAAGCTCCAAGGTGTGACTCCTCTATGAAAAAATGAAACAGATTCTGTCTTATAGCTTGGATTTCCTGTAAAGAGGCTCTGAGATGGGGAGTTGCATGTAGGATGGGGATATGCCTGTAGGGTTGTGGGGAAGGCAGGACTAGGCAGCAGGTGAAACCCATCTGGAATGTGATTGCAACAGAGGCCTCGGTCAACCCCACAGGGAAGTTGGCAGCAGGAACAGCCTTCAGTGGAAGTGAGCTCTGAGCCTCCCCTGGCAGCTGGGGGGTGTGTGTGACAGCTCTGAAGAGGGGATCTGGGTGGCACATCACAGTATCTGCTACAGTTAGCCTGCCCACTTAGCTCTGTCTCCTGAAGAAGAGACCATGGACCAGCTCAAGGGCATCTGAGAACACAAAAATTAATTAAACACTTTCATCCCTTGAGGAATTCATAATTGTGGAAGAAATTATTCTGATCCATCCTCCACCACCACTTCATCCCATTTAGATCTCATTTTCTCACATTTCCTGGCTCAGAGGAGCCTCTGAAATACCCTTAGACAGAGCTCAGGTTGATGGAGGCATCTCTGAAGATGCAAAGAAGGTTCCAGTTTACTCCCATACCCATGAACAGGCATTTTTCTACAGGGATCCAGGGAGGTTTAATGCATAGGACAGTGATTTTCAACTGGGGGCAATTTTTTCCATGGGGGGAATTTGGCATCGTGTGCAGACAGTTTTGGTTGTCACAACTGGGCACTGCTACTGGCATCTAGTGAGTAGAGGTCATGGATGCTGCTAAACTTCCTAAAGGCACATGACATCCCCCCACCCAAAAAAGAAGTATCCAGCCCAAAATGCCAGTAGTGCTGATGCTGAGAAACCCCGGTGTGGGGGGAAAGCACTGGAGCCAGATGTGATTGCACTTCTGCCCCTTGTGAGCTGTGTGACCTCAGGCAGTCCTTTCAAGGACTCTGTTTCATCTTCTATGAAATGGGATGATACTGAGAATTAGCTCATAGGATTAAAGTTGGGGGTGGGGCGGGTAAAATGGCATGAAAGATCTGTAGAGCATGTCCAGGGTCTCACTGGACTAAAACCAAAGTATTGGCCAGGCTGGGCTCTTATCTGGAAACTCTAGGGAAGCACCTGCTTCCAGGCTCATTCAGGATGTCAGCAGAGTTGGGTTCCTTGTGGTTGTAGGACTGAGGACCTTGTTTCTATGGTGGCTGTCAGCTGGATTTTGCGCTCTGCTCCTCAGGCTGCCTGCATTTCTTCTCACATGGACCCTCCATCTTTAAGCCAGCAACGACATGCCAAATCCTTCCTGTGCTTCAAATATCTCTGGCTTCCTCTTCTGCTTTTAAGGGCTTATATTATTTCAGTATGCCTTCCTAGATAATCCAGCATAATCTGCCCTCTTAAGGTCAGCAGATCAGTAACCTTACTTACATCTGCAAAGTCCCATAAAATGTAACATAATCATAGAATAATACCAGGCACCAAGATCATAGGGGCCAAAATTCCACCTACCACACACACAGGTGACTGGCATGGGGCCAAGAGCGTCACTCTTTTCTCCTACCTTACCTTTGACCTACCTGGGAAAGCCCCAGCCCTTGACCTTTCTGGAAGAGTTGACATGCCTTCTAGGGTCAGCGCCTCTCCCTGAGCAGCCCAGCTCCTCCTCCCCTCCTCCAGGTGGGCATTTAACTCAGAGGGGAAAACATGAATCTGTAGGCACAGGACTTGGACCACACTTGGGAGCCCAAATGGTGCAGCAGAGAAACCCAGGTGAAGGGGTTTCTGACTCACCTTCCCACTTAGTGGCCAGATTCGGTTTCTACACACCATGTCAAGAGGAAGGGTCAATAGGTGTAAACCTTTCAGGGGATATGCATTTTCAAAGTGACTTGGCAGCATCAGGAGAAGGAGAACCATGGTGGAGAGGCGGGGAGAAGACGCAGGGGAGAGCTGTGGCCAGTGATGCACCAACCTCTAGGAAAAGCCAATCTGCATAATCTAGTGGTTTCGTTTTGCAACACAGAGAGGTTTTTAGCATCTCCTCTGGGCATTGCAGATGAGCCTGGCTTCCTGCCTCGGAGAGAAGCTGCTAGTGCTATAATTAACTGTTTGTGGAGAACAGGGGAGAATTATTTACTACAATGGCAGAAAGGCACTGGGAAAGCTGCTAATGAATAAGCTTGGTTTCTCTAGATGCTGTGAGCACATTTTTAAATGATCACCGCTCTTCCCACTACCACACTTACTGAAAGAGAAGCAAGAAGGCTCCAGGAGACATGATGCCAGCAAGTACACAGGACTCTGGGGAGTTTTATCTTTCTTTGGGAGAATTCTAACAAGCACTAGCATAAAGAAAAGTAGCACAAAGAGAAATAAGAGTGTCTCTATAAGCTTTATCACTCACAAGACAAAGACTCTCAAAGAGTGAGCTAGCAAACTTTTAGGACTTCCTGGCAAAACCTTAGAAGTTAGTAGGGCAGATTTCTCCTGACCTGCCTTACCTGGTTCCTTCCCCAGCCATTCTCCAGGATGCAAAAGAAGATGTGTTTAAATATCTAAATTGCCTCTGTCATGCATTCTGAAAATGAGTATTTCATGCATGCTTATTAAATTCGCACTATAACTCCATTGTCTAGCTGCTTGTTAGCAAACTATTTATTCATTCAGTAAAAATTTACTGAGCCCAGAATATATTCTGGACACTCTTCTAGGAATTGGGACATAACAATGAGCAGAACAGACAAAGCCCACCTCCCATGAAGCTTATATACTAGTGAGGATGAAGGCGAGAAACAAAAATCAGATGAACAAAGCAGTCACATACCTGGTGGTGAAGGTATTACGGGGAAGAATAAAGCAGGGTGAGAGAAAGAGGGAGTGCCGGGGCCCAGGCTGGGAGGGGGGGGCTTCTATTTTATAAAAAGTTTTCAGAGTTGACTACTGTGGAAAGGTGGTATTTAAATATAAATCTGAAGAAGGTAATAAAACTTTTTCCCTTGTATATCTGGAAAAAGGGCATTCCATGCACAGGAACCAGCAGGAGCAAAGGCCCTGAGGTCGGGGTATCTTTGATGTATTCCAGGAATAGCAAGGATTCCCGTACAAGTTAACATGAAACCCCAATACATCCCAGAGTAATTTGGGCAGAGAATAAAAAGTATTTGCAGAGCCTCCTTAAGGTCCTAGGGTAAAATGTGGAAATGTTAAACTTCCCCTTCTGGGGAATTCCTGGTATTCTCACAAGCATTGGTGACCACCATTGTCGTGGACCAAGTCCTCGATCTTGGGACTTGCCTTTATGAAGTTTGTTACTGCAAAGGAGAGACTAAGCCTACTTACAGTGGTGCCTAAGAGTCACCCCCAGAGAACCTCTTTTGTTGCTCAGATGTGACCTCTCTCTCTCTCTAAGCCCACTTGGCAGGTGAAATCACTGCCCTTCCCCCTACATGGGACATGACTCCCAGGGGAGTAAATCTCCCTGACAACATGAGACATGACTCCTGGGATGAGCCTGGACCTGGCATTGTGGGATTGAGAAAACCTTCCTGACCAAAAGGGGGAAGAGAATTAAACAAAATAAAGTTTCAGTGGCTGAGAAATCTCAAATGGAGTCAAGAGGTCATATTGGAGGTTATTCTTATGCTTATATAGATATCCCTTTTTAGTTTTTAGTGTACTAGAATAGCTAGAAGAAAATACCTGAAACTGTTGAGCTGCAATCCAGTATCCTTGATTCTTGAAGATGATTGTATAACTATACTTTGGTGTGACTGTGTGATTTGTGAAACCATTGTGGCTCACACTCCCTTTATCCAGTGTATGGACAAATGAGTAGAAAAAAGGGGGACAAAAGAGTAAATGAATAATAAGGGGGAAAGGAGTATGAGATGTTTTGGGTATTCTTTTTACTTTTATTTTTATTCTTATTTTTATATTTTGGAATAGTGAAAATGTTCAAAAAATTGTGGTAATGAATGCACTACTATGTGATGATACTGTGAACAATTGATTGTACACTTTGGGTGATCGTATGGTATGTGAATATATCTCAATAAAGTTGCATTAAAATTTAAAGAAAAAAAGAATTCCCACACAGATGTAAAGGGGTGAGCCAAGGAGAAAGCAGAAAGAGATGAGGTCAAAGAAGAGCAAGGGAGCAAGGCTATGGAGGATGTGATGGGTCAGGGTAGGGACTTTCAATTGACTTCGAAAGAGATGGGATTGCCCTATGTTTCGGTTTGCTAAAGCTTCCATAACGTAATATACCAGAAATGGGTTGGCTTTTTCAATGGGGATTTATTATGTTGCAAATTTACAGTTCTAAGGCCATGAAAATGTCCACATTAAGGCATCAATAGGTAGATACCTTCTCTGAGGAAAGGCCTATGGCATCTGGGGTTCCTCTGCCACATGGAAAGACACATGGCAACAACTTCTGGCCCTTCTTCTCCTGGGTTCTGGTCTCAAAATGGCTTTCTCCAAAATGTCTCTCTTAGCTTCTCTGAGATCTTTGAGTTTCATCTATCTTTTATCCTTTCATAGAGGATTCCAGCAGGGGAATTAAGATCCACCTTGAATGGGTGGGGTCAGATCCCCATGGAAACAACCTAATCAAAAGGTCCCACCCACAATAAGTCTGCCCCAACAAGATAGGATTAAAAGAACGTAGTCTTTTCTGGGGTACATAACAGATACAAGCCAGCACACTCTGTCTCTGGCTGAGTAACATACTATGGGAGGGGGACACAATTGGAAACTGTGGGGATCAGTCCAAGGTGATATCAGTATTCCAGAAATGAAAGAGTAGAAGGGGTAGAAGTGATAGTAAACTGTTAGGTCAGAGTCATTCAGGAATCCACACAATGCAATGAGTCAAAGTTTAAGTATAAAGTTGAAGATTTATTAGAGGAAGAAAGCAGATGGGAGCCAGCGAAAAGAAAGATAATGGCTCCAGCTCTCTATCTGAGAGCAGCATTTTTTAACAAAAAAAGGAACCACATTGGGAAGGGTGCCTGCTGTGGTGTTCTGTGCCTCGATTGGGTAAGTGCCTATCAAGTTTTGGGCTGATTGGTTGCTAGGGTTCTGAGACAGTATTCTTTTTAGGAAAGCAGCTGCGTTATCTAACTAGGGAGAGCAGGCCTTTTTGGTTGTTCAGCTTATGGACATATCTGACCTTGCCTTACCCGCCTTTGAGGTGCCACTGTGGCTGGAACAGCCTTGAACAGCCTTGAACAGCCTTCATTCTTTAGTTTATGGGGCACCTGTTTTCTGTGAGATAAGCTGCAGGGCCCCTGGGTCAGAAACTTCTTCTACATGTTAGTTTCTTCTTCTGGGATCTAACAGAATCAAGTCAGATTTGGGATATGTTTCAAAGGTAGAGAATCCAAATTTGCTGATGTATTGGATGAGGAATGTGTGAGAAAGACAGAAGTCAAAGGCGTCTCCAAAGTTTTTGGCCTGAGTTACTATAGAACAAAGTTAGTGTTTATGTAGCTGGACAAGATGGCAGGAGGAGCAGATTGATGGGGAATGGGCAGGGAGTTTAGTTTTAAGCATGCTAACAGTTGAGATTTGTATTTAGTATCCACATGGAGATATAAAATGAGCAGATTGGACATAAGAATCTAGGACAGAGTTGGAGATGTAAATTTGGGAGTTGTTGAGTCATTTGGGAGTTGTTGTGTCTTGATGGCCTTCGATGACATGATACTAGTTGAAATTACCCAAGAAGTGGGTGTAGATAGAGAAAAGAAGCTGTGTATAACTGAGCCATAGAGCACTCTAAAGTTTAGAAGTTGGGAAGATGAGTAGGGACCAGCAAAGAGACCAAGAAGGTGGCAATTAATGTAGAAGGACTAGAGGTCAAGTAAAGACCAATCCAATCAGCATTCCTACCTCATCCACACTCTGAGTAATTTGGACAACTCTATATTATTGCTTATTAGCACCACTTAAAGATATCAGTAAAATGTATTTCCTCACTTTTTCCCTCCCTAATTATTTTTAAGACCCTTTTACAAATGGTATTGAAATGTATGGTGCACACATGAGCTTATGAAATAAAAATGTTGGCCAATTTTATTTCAACTGGACAATGCTGTGTCTTGGGTGGGTAGTGTGGGCAGTTTAAAGTAGGGAGTAACATTTGACTCAGAAGGGGTGAGAATCAATCTCTCAGGCCCAAGAAGGCAATATATCTCAGAGACAGGACCTGGTTCTGGGAGCTGCCAGGTAAAGTTACCAGGAAACAGACTCTGTTTGACATGGCAAAAGAAGGATCTGAGTTGGGCACCTATTTTTAATTTTAAGGAACTATAAAAGCCATGGAAAAGATAAAGTCTGACTGTAAATCAAAAGATAAAAAGCACTGGTCTCCAATTAAGGAAAATGAAAATCCAAGCTGTGTTGATTTAGTCCTGATCACATTTTCACAGATTTCAAAAAGATAGAGTTCTTAAAATAATTTCCTGTTAAGCTTCAAAATCTATCTAGAAAGTCATTTCTCACTCCTCAAACCACTGCTCCAAAATGAATTTTCTTAAAATGCCTAGCCTACAGAGACTATAAATGTTCCTTAATGATGACATAAATGAATGTTTAAAGTAGGTAGATCTACTTAGTGATTGAATTTTCAAAGGATAATATTTTGTGGAGCAAAGTTAGTTTGAAGTTTGAGATGCCTCAGAATAGTTAAAAGAATAAGAAGAAAAAGAAAAACCTCTTTAAATCTCTTTCCTCAGATATTTTAAAACTGGTTTATCCATTTCCCTTTACCATAGCCACTGATGTGTTTGCAATCGCACCTCCATCTATAAACAGACTTCATGCTCTTAAATCCAAGCCAAGGGAATTTGGAACATGGGTGGAGTTGAAGTCCTGCCGTTTCCACTCATTTCAAACCCTTGGGGGTTCAGGAGAGGGTAACAGTAAAGCCAGGTCTAAAAATGAGTAAAAGCAGTTAGACAAAGAGAATTGTGTCTAAATAACAACCCAGTTGCTGGAGTTTGTCTAATTGGTTTCCCATTAGCTGTACTGAAAGTGTTGTGTTTTCCATCTTCTCTAAGGCAAGTATGTTCCTGTTGTAGCAATAAAGAACTTATTGCCTGAGAGAAAACAGGTAAGATAAAACAATTTTCCATTTTCCATTCCTTCTGACAAATGAGAGCATCCTACCCCAAGGAAAGAATTGCTTAATAGATGTTTGTTTGTGAGGACACCTCAGAGGGATGACATGAGAAAGCCCTCCCAGAGAAGAGAAGAAAAGAAAACAATGCAAACCTATTGTGTGCAAAGAGAGACTCAAATAAATGTCTACGGAGAGAAAAGGAGCATAATGGAAAGAGTCCAAGATGAGGTCTGTGGTAGTTTGGAGGCTATAGATACCCTAGAAAGGATCATACTCTTTTTTTTTTTTTTTTTTTTTTAAGTAGAGAATTTAAGGTTTATTAGAGGAAGAAAGCAGAAGAAAACAGGTGGGAGCCATCAGAAAAGAAAGAAAGGAAAAAATGGCTCCGGCCCTCTATCTGAGAGCAGCATTTTTAAAGGAAAAACCCACGTGGGGAGGGAAGGGTGTTGGGGGAGAAGGGTGCCTGCTGGGTGCATCCTGTGCTCCGATTGGGTGGGTGTCTGTCAACTTCTAGGCTGATAGGTTGTTAGGATTCTAGTCCATTATTCTTCTCAGAAAAGCAGCTACATTATCTATCTAGGGAGAGCAGGCCTTTTCAGTTGTTTGTCCTACAGAAATATCTGATCTTGCTTTTACCCGCCTTTTGGGGTTGGGGCACCACTGTGGCAGGGACAGCCTTAAACAGCCTTCATTCTTTAGTTTATGGGGTGCCTGTTTTCTGTGAGATAACCTTTGGGGGCCTCTGGGTTAGAAACTCCTTAGTTTCTTTCTTTCTGGGATTTAACATTCCTGCTTTTTGCTTTTAATAAAATTGCCAGGGGTTTCGGGTTGTATTAGGGTTAAGGCTTTAACTTAGCTTGAGGCAACCTTTGCAGGGGACTGGGGCGTTGTTCTTTCTTTGGCTACTTCCGGCTGCATGGGGGCGTAGTTGGGGATAGTTGCCTCAAACTAACCTTTAGCATTATTAAATTGATGCTTAAATATTTTCTGATGGAACTAGTTGGTAGTGAGGCTTCTGTTGTGGCAGGAGCAGGTTTTCAATTTTCTGTTGCAGTAGAAGTATGTTTTCGGAATTTTGTTGGTGGGTTACGGCTGCTGTTGACCTATTGATAAATGTAATTAGACATTGTAAGAGACAAGGAGCAAAAAGAAAAATTAATATAATGATAATTAATGGCCCAATAAGGAGGAGTAGAATAGCTTGTAGAGGCATGGAGAAGAATGAAAGAAAAATTGAGAGAAAACTTTATTGAATATTGCATAGAAAAGAATGAAAGAAAAATTGAATATTGCTTACTTACTCAGACTTACTTAGCAATTAAATCCCTTCTTTTCATGAGACAGTTTCTTATTTTTAAGAAGCGGTATCTTGTAAGCATCTTCTATAAAGGGGGAAGTGGGTGGAGGTTTTTCTTGTAATTGCTTTTTGCTGAGCAAGGGTTAATAGGTTTTTGTATTAATCTGGAAGATGCTTTGGACGTAAACTTATACATATAATATAGGCAACAATTAAGACAAACAAGTGACAAGCGGGACACAAACTATGGTAATAAGGGCCATTTTCTATTTTATGGTAAATTCATTAACCACTTAGAAAATACATTTAGTTTACTATAATTTTAACATTATTATTATTTTGCATATCATTTATTATTGAAGAGACATTGTTATATTTATTTGGTATATATGTGTAGCACTGAATGCTAAGGAATGCTCAAGTTTTTCCTGAGCTGCATTGGGTGTTAAGTTTATAATACCATACATGCTGTCCCCTCATAAGAGCAGACCTTAGTGTTAATTATGTTTTTAGGTTTTAACCACATCACACTGGCAATTACAGCTCCGGGAGGTATCTTCTTTGTACAGTTGTAGCGCAGCATCGTTGGTCCTCTGGGAAGCAGGACTGTGGGCTTCAGGGTTTCGTTGGCTGTTTCACAGCACCCTCTGGCACCATGCAGTAGAGCTAGTCTGGAGGCAGTGTTCACTAAAGAGCTTAAGTGATTGAGTCTTTTCTGGCAGGCAGAGGCAAAGGTGTCTGTAGTAAAACGTGTTTTCAGTAACAGCATGTGTCCGTTTACTTCTGGAGCATGTCCATGTGATGTGGTTGACACTTTTATAGTTTTAGTGACTACAGAAATGGGTTTTACCAATAACTCTGATGGAGAGAGAGCATGCAGGCACAGTACTAGGAGCTTGGTTTAAACATGCAAGCACTTTCATTAAAATAGAGGTTTAATTTTTCTTACATTTTTAGTAGGGTTATGTTAGATAATGGGTAAAACATAATTTATCTACTTGCCTTGCTTCTTTTTAAAAGTGTTTCTTTGCTGTTGGTGAAGATGAAGCTTTGACTTTTAGCTAACTGCAAGCACTTTCAGAGAAGCATTAGAGTAAAACAATGTAATTTACAAGGAAATTTGGCTGTTTTTGTGACAGATAACACTTTAAAAATAACTGAAATTATAACTAGCAGTATTATGTTGTGGTTTGATGTTATGCACATTAGCAACTAAAAGGTTAGAAGTTTTTAATTCTTATAACATTGTCTAAATGTTTCTTCTGCAACTTATAACATATTACATGAATTTAATTATTTTGCCTTTTACATTGATTATTGAGGAAAACATTTTATAACATTTTACTAAAAAATACTTGTTTAAACTTGTTAGAATATTGCCAAATAATTAAAACACTTTAGTTAATGCATCTTGAAATAGTAATAATTATTGGCAAGGATTAATGGAATGTATAGGTGTTACATTGTTTCTCTTTAAAAAAAATGCACACAATGATTTAACTTGGCATGAATTTTGAAATTCATGAAAGCATTTTTTTTTTTTTTTTTTGAGACAGTTTGCTATAGCTAGCCATACTACATATAAAGGCTAGCTGGCTGCAGCTATAGCTTATTAACAATTTTAATGACACTTTCTAAATTTAGACCAATTATTAAGAATAGTTTTTAAGAAAGATGTAACTGGCACATTTTGAGAGTTACCCATGGCTGAAAAACAGCAAAAGAAATTATAAAGACAGAACATAGGAGTAGGAGCTGTTTAAATGTTACTGGTTTTTTAAACAAATGCAAACTGTGCAAACTGCACAAAATTTAAAAGAGAACTAGAAATCTGGGGTTACAGTTAGTGGGCCTTAAGCCCACTGAGTTTGCATGCAGACCCTTGGATTAACTTAATTAGCATTACTGCACAATAGACTAATTGAAACAAAAGAAAGAAAAGTGAGTATAATAAACAAAAAATTACACACTTACCAAGCACAGGGAAAGTCCCAACCATAAAGCTACCTCAACTCAGATGCGTTTAGCGCCCACCTGTAGCAGGCACCTCCACCCGGACTTCCAAGTCTCAGTACTCTAGGAAAAATTTCTGGGTAGCTGAGGGGAGCTCCACACCCCCAAGACATGGATTAGGACATTTGAAAACATGGTTTTAAATAGTTAGGCTTGCCTGATCTCTCATTAAATAGAGAAATAAGTTTTCTTTTTGTTAGGAGAGAGGGAAATTTTTAAGTAAGTGACTTGTGGCTTAGAAAATTGTTTTTTTTTTTATTCTTGGAAACTTTATATCCTTTTTGTTGGAGGAAGTTAAGGGGAATGTGATAAGGCTAGGGCAGCTGCACAGTAGGAGGTCATTCACACATTGAAGCAGCTCACTGGGATGTAAATTTAGAGTTTGTAAATTAGAGGCTAAACATTGTTAGGGATGGGGTAGGTTTGTTGATAGTAAAACAGCAGCAGACAGTAATTGAGGAGTTCTTGCCTTATTCATTTATCCTCCAGTTACACCAGGTGTGCACGCTATAGGTTTGTGCTGCACTCTCCTGCCCAGGAGAGGTGGGCTGGAGAGGGAGATGGGGCAGGGGTGCACAGGAGCCAGCTGGCTGCCTGCGGGTGGGGTGAGATAAAGATGGGGCGGTGATGGGATGAGAAGTGGGGGAAGGGGTTAACGGTGAGGGGAGGGGAGTGGAAGGGGTTAGAGAAGAGTTACAAGGGGGATGGTTTGCAGGGTTAAAGAAGAGAAGCTGCTTAAAGGCTTTTCAGGGTTAACTTTTGTAGAGAGGAAAGCAGAAGACTTAGAAGAATTTTTTTGTGAAGTAGGAGGATTTGGTAGGAGACGACAGAGTGGCCCAAGAATAGCCAGGACCAAACAGTTTAGAAAGCTTAAGATTAAAAACTACAGACCACTTGTTGTTGTGCCGAATAAAATTATTAAGTTTAGTGAGAATTTGCCAATTAAAAGTGCCATTTTCTGGCCAATGTTTTGTTGTTCTAAAGGATACTACAGCCAAATTGTATTGGTTCTACTTCCCCTTTTAATTGAAGTTTAAACATTTGAGGGGTGGAGAAAATTTAGCTTTGGAGCTATTGAAAAGTGACTGTATATTACCTATGATTATTTAAGAAATTTGACAGGCTTGTGATTTGTTAGGGAATTTTTGCTCATCAGAGGCTTACAGAGACTGCCCATGAGAGATATTCATGGTTTCCTGCTCCTTTATCCTTTAGAGGCTTACAATTTCCCTGGACGAGGCTGACACGAATTGGGGCTACGCTCATCAGAGGCTTACGGAGATCACCCGTGGGGGGACCCACAGTTCCCTGCTCCTTTAGAGGCTTACAGAGACCACCCAAAACATTGCTCAAGGGAGACTAATGGCCCAGACCCATACGACCCGGTCGCAACAACAAAGCAGGCATCCCTGGTTTGTCATTGGGGGTCAGGAAATGCATGCAGTCTTTCACCCAAAGTGTCCCCCAGGTTACTTTGACTGCTGCAGTGGGGAAAGACACTCACGGAGTGTCGGAGAGTTTTGACTGAGCGCTCAGGTTCCCTAGGCTTACGAAGCTGGGCGTCACGTGAAAGCAAGCTGAGGCGCCACCCTCACTCAGGTGGGCCAGGATGTCCACGGGACATTGAACAAAACTCCCGAGGGGGGATCTGGGCAGAAAGATATCACTTACCTACCTAGGGCCGAATTAGTTGTAGATGTTTGAGAGCCATGAGGGTGAGCCGGCATCGCATCAAGGTGGTCTGAGTTGATGGACTCAAGCCACTGAATGCATGGAAACCTGAACGGCTGTGTAGTTCAGGGAACGGAGTTGACTGGGAGGCTGCCCCATTGTCTTGAGGGGCCAGGAAACTTAAACCTCAGTCAAACCTCCATCCTGGGTCTTCAGCACCAAATGTTAGGTTCAGAGCCGTTCAAGAATTCACACAAATGCAGCGAGTCATGGTTTAAGTAGAAAATTTAAAGTTTATTAGAGGAAGAAAGCAGAAGAAAGCAGGTGAGAGCCATCAGAAAAGAAAGAAAGGAAAAAATGGCTCCTGGGTCATACTCTTTTAATCCATTCCTGAGGGTGCAGACCTATTCTAGATGGGACTTTTTGATTAGGTTATTACAGTTGAAGCCTGCCCCAGTGTGGGTCTTGAGCCTCTTACTGGAGTCTTTTATAAGAGGATAAAACACAAAGAGATGAAATTAAGAGAAGCTCACAGAAAAAGCCCCAGAGGCACTGAGAGGAAGCCACTGAAGCTAGAAGCTGGAAGCAACAAAACCCAAGAGAGAAGGACCAGCAGACATCACCATGTGACTTGTTATCGGACAGAGGAGTCCAAGCTCACCAGTAACTGGTCTTCAGAGAAGGTATCATGCTGTTGATGCCTAAATTTGGACATTTTTCCTGGCCTTAGAATTGTAAACTTGTAAGCTAACAAAACCCCATTGTTAAAAGCCAGTCCATTTCTGGTATATTGCATTCTGGCAGCTTTTGCAAACCAAAACTAGATCTTTCTTTGGTTCTAGTACTGTTTCTGACACTAATTAACCATGTTTCCTGGAACCAAATATTATATCTCCCAGTCTTCAGTTTCCTTTTCTATACAGTAAGAAGTGTGGACTAGTTTGTCTTTCAAATTCCCCTTCAGCTCTCGATAGCTGAGATTCCAGGGCAAGCCTCACCTTTCTCCAACATCAGAACCAGGATGTTACCTATCTTTATTTTGTTCTGAGAAATAGCTTTTTTTCTTTTAAGCATTACTCCATAGCAATTGGAAGACCTACCATTTTTATGTTAATATCACCATCTTTTAGAAGATAATTTCAAATCCTATTGTTTTCAGACCAGTTCAGCAGAACCCTAAAATTCCATTGCTACTTCAGAGGAAAAGTTCCTTTATCTCCTTTATCCATTTCCAAGATAATAGCTTTTCTATCATGTTTTATAAATTGGAATTCTGCATAAGCTTTCATTTGGTTTTGTGGATGTAGAGGAACTGGGAGGAGGGGCCCTAAAAATAGCATTTGAAAACCACTGAATTTTAAACACTCCCTGCCATCCAACCCAGTCAGTTGGTGTGTCCAACAGTGATTGCAAACAGAATGCCTGGAGAGGCCAGACAAATAAGTTAAATAATTGAGGAAAGCAGATTGTAAGCAAAGCAGAAACACAAGCAACAGGACATACTATCTGCCTTGATGTGGGACACAACAGGGAGAGGTAGGGACTGTGGAGATCTAGAGAGTACACAACCTTTCAAAAGGAAGAAGCAGCTCCTTCTCTTCAGCTAATTATTTCCTTGCAAAAATTGGAGGCCTGTGGTTACCAGATCTCCTGATCTTTTCAAGAAAATTCTTTTCAAGAAAAGTGGCAAATGCCAGCTTTTCTGCAAAATCTTTGAGGTTTTAAAAACTATTCGTCACTAAGTCAAAATGTCTTAACACGCTATCCAAGCTAAAGAAAACACGTTGGTAGAACAAATCTGCCTTTAGGCCACCATTTTGCAACCCCTGCTCTACAGCTTAACAAGTCAAGACGGCCCAGCGTCTAACAAGACATCTCTGTGACTAGTCCCTGACTTCCTTTTGCCAAGGGAGCGCATTTCAAAGTTCTTCCTTAAGGTAATACCAAAGCTACCTCCTCAAAGCTTTGGTGCATAATCTAGGTTCTGCTTTCTGGTACCAAAACCAGGTGATTCTCTCTTCCATGTGAGAACCCTTCAAATATTTGAAGACAGTTATCATCCCCAGGAACCTTCTTCAGAGTAAACATTCCTGTTTCTTTGAGATGTTTTTTATTGAATTTGGTGCTGTTTTCCCGTGCCTTCCTGATCACACCTCTTTGAGAACTAAACACACAATCCAGTTACAATATTAGAGTAAAACTGGACTCTGATATCCCATATTTTGAACACTATTCTTCTATTACCACATCCTAGGAGTACTTCAGACTTTTGGGGAATTATCACTATTGACTAATAATGACTCTATAGTTAACCCAACTTCTAAGTACTTCTCCGATGGGCTGCTAATCATGCCACCTTTGGAAGATTGCAATATTGATCCTAAAGCAAGGACTTGGATTTAATTTTTGAATTTTTCATCTTGTTAGAGTTCATTCTGACCTATCAAGATTTTATTTGATCCTGATTCAGTCTGCTTCTCAGCTTCCTGTCATCTATAATTTTGATCAACGTCAATATCCCCACCAGTTCTTAATAAAAAGGTTGAATAGGACAGAACAAATGACTAAGCCTTGAGCTCTTTGTCCAGGTTGATATAAATCTATTAATATAGACTCTAATGGGATCTCACACAGGCTTCATATTAAAAGGAAACTATAAAGTACCCCAAGTCCCAAAAACATCATTCAGGTTAAATAAGAAACAGTGTCTCACCAGAAAGGTCATTGAAAGGCTTGACTGCATCAGTTTGAATCTTGTTGATTTGTTTGTGTGGATAATTCTCTAAGCAATCTGTTGGTTTGCTATGGAGCAATTTAATGCAGCCATTCACATGGCCAAAACACTAGACAAAAACAAGTTTTCACTCTGATCCTTGGAGGAAATTAAAATACACCTGCAACTGGTTGATGTTTAATCATGGAACAGTTTAATCAGGGAACCAAATTCAATGAGGAGTTTCTAAAAGTGAGAGTATCAGATGGCAGTCAAGAATGGACTAAATCCAATTTTTCTAAAACTTAATAAACTGATTCCTTTTAAATGAGCAAGTCAAGACATCTCAGAAATAGACTAATTTAGCTAATGATCATATTCTTCATGGCTAAAATATAACCTATCATTTACATATATCAGAGCACACAGAAAGTTGCCACTTAATCATGTAACACAGGCAAGTCACTTCACCTTCACTAATTGCCTCCATTTTAACATCTCTATCACTAAAATGAAAGTCCAAATGTCTGGAAATAAATGCCTAGGACTTCAAAGCTAGAAGAGTGATTTCTTCTTTGCAAGTACATGTTAGTTTTGCAAATACGTTATAACTTTTGTCAGAGCAGGAAAGTTGATGGTGTCATTTACTTCTTTTGCATGTTTTCCCCCTTAATTCTCCTGTTGTTCTCCTTGCCTATCTCTACTCCTTAAAAAAAACATATGTATGAATTAAAAGAGTGTTCCTCAAACTCTTGTATCTTGGAGTCCTTGAAGTTCCTATGAGAGTATAGGAAATAAATAATCATAAATATATTAATAATAAATGTATTAGAAAGAGCAAGTGATCTTATGCTGCAGTATCAAATTAATCCCCAAATCCTAGTGGTTTAACATAACAAATTTCATTTTTCACTCATGCTCCATGTCCAGCAGGGGACTGTTAAGGTCTCTGATGAACATAATCTTTCAGAGACTGATGCTGTTGAAGGTTCCACCATCTTTCCATCTTTGCCATCTTGAGATGCCACCATCCTGACATGTGACTTCCAGGCCGTTGGAAGAAAGGGGGAAGCAGAAGCATGACAAACTGAATCCACTCTTAAATGTCTTACCTCGGAAGTGGCACATGTCACTTGTCCTCACCACCCATTGGCCAGAAACGTGCACAGTGCCATGTCTCAATGAGAAGTTCTCCCATGTGCCAGTAAAGGGGAGACAAACAATATGGGTTAGCTGAAGTCCTTCGTACAATGTGCTTTTTATTCAAGATGATCATTAAAATGTGAATAAAAGCACATTCTCTTCTTCTGGGTGATTCCTTGGGACTGAGACTTTCACATATTCTTAGCACCAAGGAGCAAGTACCAAGGCACCAGTCGCACTGAGTGAAGAAGCCATCTTGGGAGTGGATCCTTCAGTCCCAGACTCCCCCGCGGAAGCTACCTGAAGACAGACCACCCAGACGTCCCCCTTCCTAATTCCTGACCCACAAAATCTTGAGCAAACCAAAATGGTTGTTTCAAGCCACTAACATTTGGAGTAGTTTATCTTGTAGCAATAGATAACCAGAAGACAAACACCTTTTCCCACCAGTTCAGTTGAGAATGAGAGGTGAGGACGTGAGTCATGGAGCCTGTTAAAATGGACAGAGGGATGAACCCTTATAACCTCACACCACAGTCATCTACATCGTGCTCACATCGTCTTTCAGCCAAGATTATTTCTTTGAAAATTATGGTTTCCGCCCCATGGTTTATATTTATTTTAGTTTTATAGTTTAATAAAAACTATAAGCATCAAGAGTTGATAATTTTATTTTGTGCCTATTTTAAATTACATATCAATACTGGGAAACCAATGAGAAATGATTTTCTTATGAAAGAGTTCATTCTTTATTCAAGTTTATTCAACTTTAAGAAATCAAAGAATTTGAAAAAGACCTGAAAGAGGTGAACTTTTCCATTATGAACTTAGTTGTGAGGAAGAAAGGACACCCCTTTGGGTAGTAACATCCATGCATGCCAAGTGAGGGCAATATGGGGTACAAAGAGAGTCAAAGAAGAATCACAGGTTATGAGTTCTAATCACCACTCTGTCATTTGTTATCTGGGTGGGCTCCAGAAAACCACCTACCTTTTATGACCCTCAGTGTCTGCATCTGTAAAATGATGAAAGACATCAGCTCTGCTTGTTTTCGTGGGGTTACTGCGGTGATCAAGTAAGATGATAGAAGGGAAAGTTCTCTGAAAACCAGAAAGTGTTATTGTTCACAGAAATTCAGGGGAACATTTTAAGTTTCATGCTGACAAATCCAAACCTAAAAATATCCTAAGAATGTGTAGGCACTGGGTTTAAAAGAACATCCGATAAAATTCATTTTAAAATTTAAACCAGTGCTTCGTCAAATAGCAAATTACATTGGATTTAAATTTCCTTTGAAGTACAGGTAACTTTTTAGTCACCTAAGAGCTCTCACACTGCTTCGTTGGGAGGAAGAGGGGGGATCCACAGAACTGGTCCCTCTCTCAATTCTGGAATCCTCTCATCTTGTTTGGAGTGTGGACTTGAGCTTTGAGTATAAATTCCGGGTCTAATCTGAGATCCACCACTTTACTTTCCAGCTACAAGAATGTACTTAAGTAATTCAACTTCTCATAACCTCATCTGTAAAATGTGGCTAATAATAATAGCACCTCTCTCAAGGTTTGATGTGGGTGAAATGAGATGATGCTGGGGCACATGTTCAAAAGACATTAGCCATGATGAGAAATATTTCATTAGCTAGCATTTATTTACGTAGTAACTGATATTGATTTCTAAAATTTACGTGTGTCAGCACCTTTATCCACTTTACTCCTTTAATAATTTTATACATGTATCTTATGCCACATACCACATTTGATTATAAGTAGTTGATTTTTTCATTGTAATTTTACCAAAATAATACAGGTATACAGTTTTAAAAATCAAATCAAGGCTCGTAATTGAAGATAGCAATCCCAGCTCTCTAAACTTGCAGGTCTCGGTCCCTCAAAGGCATTTCTACTAGTTCTTTAACTGTTCCTTCTTGTATTTAAATTCATATTTTTAAATAATATGTGTGGGCTGAAACGTGTTGATTTTTTTCATTTCAGATGTCTGTTGCCTTTCTTCTATGGAAGGTGAGAATTTAGCTTTCTCAGAAGTAACACACATATATACATACACCATATTTATATTTCTTCCAGCTTTTGAATATAGGTATATCACAATATGGGGCTAAATCAATATTCAATGTTTTTATTATCAATTATATATAAATATATTATCATTTATATATAAATATCATTCACAGCTGAGCCACTTATTAGATCAATAACATCTTCTTTCTCAAACAGCTTTTTGTTTCTCCTGGCATTAATGATGAGCCTGTTTTTTGTTTGCTTCTTTTCCTGTGTCCCCATGTCTAATTTTCCCCTTAACTGTCTAATAGTTTTCTAAATTTTCTCTCAATTCGGTCAAACACAGCTGATAAACTATCAGTTCCTTTATTTATTTGAGAAATCCATAGTCTAGCCACCATCCCTTGGCTCTGCTATGTACTGGTTGCTCTCTGAACCAGGTCACCCTAAGAGCTCCCTCAACAGTCATCCCAGGAATTCCCTTTTTTGCTATTTAGAGTTGGTTCCCCTCTTTCCTGTGTCTCCTGTTTCTCTTTATCAATTTACTCCCTCATTCTGATGGACAGTGTCCTCCATGGGAGGCAATTTCTTAAGACTTATAAGCTGTACCCAGTCAGTAGTTTGGCTGGTTATGGATGGAGTTGGAAATAGACATCTCTCAGACTTTTGAAAGTTTTGCTCCAATATCTTTGCTTACAATGGTGCATTTGAGAGATCTCATGGTCATTCTCATTCCTATTTCCTTGAGACTTATACCCTTCACTTCTGGGGCATTTTCTTGTATTTTTTGATAATTTCTTTCTCTGCTCTCTCTTTTCTGGAAGTCTGTCAGTTAGCTGTTGGGCAAATCATAGGATTGATCTTATAATTTTCTTATTTTTTTTTCTGTTTGCTTTCTATATTCATTGTCTTTTTGTTCTACTTTCTTGGAGATTTTCTGTACTATAATTTTCCATAGATATGATTTTTCATATATTATTTCATATACAATTTTTCAAATATATAAATTTTAATTTTACAATACAAGAGCTCTTGTTCTTTTTGTATAGCTTCATGTTCTTGTTTCATCAATGCGATTTCTACTCATTTCTCTGAGGGTGTTTCTTCCAATTCTTTTGAAAATATGTTCTACTCCCTGCATCATCTCCATGTCCTGAGTTCACTATTTTATGGTTTTTGTTATCATTTCTGTTTAAACTTTTATTTTAGAATATGTCTTCAAATGCCTGGGGTCCTTTGCTCTCCATTCATATTTAAAACCTTACTGGAATCTCTTTGTGCATGAGTGGAGATGTAACCATTTGCTTGGGTACCCCCAAATAACTGTAGGTCTCATCTCTTGAGCATGTCAGTTTTCTGGGAAAGAGTGCACCCACATCTAGCCTAGAGAGAAAAGCCTGGCTGCAATGAGAAGAGAATGCCATAATATAGTGGGGAGATTGTTTCAATTAATCCCCACTTTTAATATGGCACTGATTTTCCCACCCTTTGTGTGCTTGATGCCCCCATTTGGAAACTTTCTTGTTCAGTTTCCCAAATGGTAACCCTCCTGCCTCCTGCAGTAGAGGAGAGGGATGGTCATGTGGCTCCACAGAGAGATTTTTTTTAAACCCTCTCCCCATTTTTCTTTTATGTACTTAGTGCCTCCAATTTTTGAGTCTTTCTGGGATTTCACAGTCCAAATCCGCATATATCTTGTTATCTTCTCCCCCTAACAGACACTTAGGTTCCAGCTTCCCAGCCCAGAAAAGTCAATGACATCCTGTCCATTCACTTTCCATCTTCTGATATTCTGCTCATACATCTCATCTGCTATGTCTCTAATCCCATTTTATTTGTCCTTGTGGATTTGCACCTTTCTCCCTCCTTTACCATCATTTTAGTGTCGTTTACAGAGAACCAGAGATAAGCACGTGTGTGCCGTCTGCCACATTGAACCAGCCTTCCATAGGTATATAAATTGCCATTCACCTCTCTCCTGCACTTGACTGTGAGCCTTGCAGAGGCAGGTTCTGTGACTACTTCACTACCTATCGTAGTGTCTGACACCCAGCAAGGTGCTCAATAAATATTTGTTGAATAGGACCATAAGCTATTGTGAATATTCATATCAATGCCTCATTTGCTGAGTAAATAAGTGGAAGAATGATTGGTTCTCAACTAAATTGCAAACTCCATAAAGAGGAAAATTATATCTCAGCACTTTTCATCTCTTGACTATCCATCATGGTAGCAAACACAAACATAACACACTTGCATTCAATATTAGTTGACTTGAACTCACATTGTCTCTGATTCAAGACTCATCAAAAAGTTATAAACACCTATTTTGAGGGAGACGTATAATCCTAAGATGTTTATTTTTTCTCCTTTGAATTTGTTTTCTCCTTTCACTTTCATTCTCTTCTTTCTTTCCTTTTCTTTTAAGTCCTACATCATTCTTTCACCTGATTTTTAAAAATATATATATACATAAGAAAAACAGATCTTTCCCTCAACAGAATATATGATGCCTAATCTTGTCTTTATTTTCTGTTTCCCATGAAAATATCCACCATCTAGTAAACATACTCTCCACTGCTCCTAAGATGGCTGCAACAGTGACTTGGTTGAAGGTTATCTTGAATATTGTTGAAAACAAAGATGAGAAGGTGGTGAGAAGTCTGATAGCTCAGATGACCCCTCCCAGCTTTAAGTACTGCTAAGGGCATTTAAACAGCTCAATGCACTTTTTCTAATGGTTCAGAATTGATTCAGAAGATGCACACACTATGCATAGTGTCTGGCAGGCTGGAAAACACAGGGGCATCCCTTTGGTGTCTGAGTTTTTCCCCCACTTCCCCAAGGATAGAAGATGATGTGAGAGAATGTATATTCTTCCTGAATCTGTTTCTGTGTTTAGTTCTCTGCATTTTATAGTGGAATTCATTTCTTTTATATCTTTGTTTGTTTTACTTCCGTTTTTTTTGGTGTTTTTCTCACCCCCTCCCCCCCCACACACACACAAAAACTGGGTATTTTATTATTGATGTGACATTTAGATAATCATTGCAAAACTTTAAAATGTTTTTTGAAAATTTAATGCATTTCAGGGTGTGTATGTGTGACCCATCACACATAAGTACTCTTGCTTTCCATTTATCATATCTTAGAGAACTTTCCTTATTAGTATACACGTACTGACATTTTTCTCATTAGCTGCTGCATAGCATTCCAAAATGTATGTGTTCTGTTTATTTAACCATCAGCCTAATGATGGAAATATATGTTATTTCAAGGTTTTCACTATATAAACAATGTTGCATGCCTCTTTGTGCCCATTGTCATCATTTCGTTGGGATAATCAGGAGAAATGGAATTGATGGGTCAAAGGACTACCTGTGTTTTGGTGCTGGAGTGATGGCTAGGCCTCGTTCCAAATGATGCTGCTTGGAAATTGGGCCCTTCAAGTTTCCAAAATGTGTGGAATAGCCTTCCCCTGGCCCTCAGAGTCACCCAGAGGAGATTTTCTGGTACCCCTTACTAACTGTGTCTTGCCCCCATTCAATTTTATCCCATTCTGGGATGACTCACTTACTGACTATTGAGACGTTTGATTGCCAATATTCCCAATGTCAACTGTCCCCTGTATGCTGTAGACCTGCAGACTAATGCTGCACAGGATGGAATAATAAAATCTTAGGGGAGCTGTGCCTAATTATAAGGCAGGTGATTTTGTTCAAGAATTATTTGCTTAGGGAAATGCTCCAGATTCTATTAGAAGTACCTAGAACAAATAGAAGATTCTTCATTAATTCCTCCCATCAGGAATTGGTAATGAGATATACCCAGTGCTAGGGTGCAGAAGATCAAAATGATACCTGAATAATTAATTGTTATTCTCCATGTCCCATTAAACATGGAGCTGGCCAGATAGGCATGTTTGCAAGTAAAGTGTGGCAAAAGATAAACTCCCACGTCAAAAATTTGGGGGCCATATTTCTGCTGCAAGCATCAGTTGTTCTGATTTGCTTTTTGGTAACCCACCAGGCTATTCTTCTATGCCTGCTGCACTTCCACTAACCCAGCAAGTCTAGCAAGTGGTACAACTTGTAACCAAATCGGATCTCCTCACATCTTTGCTTTTTTTTCCCCTTTCCTTGGAGATTTCCTTCATATCTGCTTTCGAGAGGAAATTTTTTAATTGCGTGTGTAGTGGCCTGGGTGAAATTTACCATAAAGAGCCACCTTTTGGGGTTAAATTGGGCATGTGACACTCATTCCCAGTTGATTTATCTCCCATGTTGGCCACCCATCCACTAGGCAGGTTTTGGGGGCAACCTCTTTATCCTCCCAACTGTGAGATGGAATTAGACATCTCCCGTTCCTGCAACTGCCCCTTCACCAAGTTCTCAGTCTTCCTGGAACTTTCTTTATACCTGACACTTTCCCCTAACCCTCATGAAGAGTGGAGTCCTGAAGAAAAGCCAAAGACCTCTGGAGTCAGGTTTGGGCACAAACCTCAGTAAGAACTGAGTCCCAAACTTGAGTGTTTCATACAACTAATCCTGCCCCTTGCTGTGACACCTGCACCCTATGCTGATGCTGAAGATGCCCCAAGGTCCTCTCACCCAGCTATTGGTCTAGACATGAAAAGGACCAGTTGTAAATGTTTGTTGTTGTTGTTCTAATTAATCTGCCCACTTAACATGGCTGGGATGGTTTCTGATCCCTAGGCGGCCTTTTATCATATACTCAGCTTTCTGTTCGCTGCTACCTGTTGACTGATCTGCGGATGCTGTATCTGTCGGCCCAGTAACTACAGGTCAGGGCCAGCTTGTGCAACAAGTAGGGTTCAAATGCCTTTTCTTGTGGGAATGGAGACGGCTGCCACTCTTACCTGTCCTGCCTGTGGACAAAGGTCTTCTTTGGGAGTTGAAGGGGAACTTTTACACTACCCGGCTATTCCTAGTGTAATTTCTCAGTAAACCACTAGGATATTGCTCTCTCAGTATGTCCACCCCTCAGACTCAGGGCTTCCCAGCACCGTGCCCACAATCTGTAACAGCTCCCTCCAGCCTGTATTATTCTCTATCAGTCTGAAATCATCTTTTAGGGATTTCATATGGTGTATGTTTCAACAGGGGGATCCATTAAGAATGTAAAAAATCCAAATCTATTCCCATCCTATAATATAGCAATATTTGAAAGAGAGAGGAAATGGTGAGTGGCTCTCAGTCTGCCATTCATTGGATTCTATGTAAATTTAAGTGCAGAATCTCTATTTTTTAATTGACTGTGCTTGCTTTTCATCTTTAACCCATGGGCTATAATTTTTTAAGGCAAGCTTACTCCAGGGAAGAAAAAGGGAAATGTCCCATTGTTGTATCAAATACAGATACACTCCTGCCAACATAAAAATCTCCTCCCCATCGTATTTCTGTAGCTCAGGATGAAAAAAAATCTCCACAGGAAGCCTAAAGAGCAGCCACATTAATTAAAAGACTTTTTTTTCTAAGACATGCCTAGTAACTAATGGACAAGCAAAGGAGACTCATTAGTGGAAATGTTTCCTTTGAAAGGCCATACACGCTGCTGAAAATAAAAGTGTTATGCCAGGCTTTTTTTAAAAAAATAAAATAAGACCTTTTGTCCTTCTCCTATTAATTATGCAGGCTGAGAAGAATGAATCTGAGTGAGTCTTGTAGATAAGCTATGATTTAAAGATTATACAGATCTAAGGTTTCTAAGTTCTCCTTGTTCTGGAGTAAGTTTTCCCTTCCTCGATTATTCCCTTGCCTGAGATTGAAGGTTAGGACTGGGGACATCTTTAGGGAGTGAGACCTTAAGTTAGACCGGTTAACTGATCAGACACTTGCCTAGAGCAGCTCTATGGATCCTGCCCCTGTGAGCAGATGGATGGAGAACCCAATCCTTTCTCTCAAGATGCTTGCACTCAACGGGAAAGACAAAAGATGCTACCATAAGGGATGGGGGTAGGGGTGGGGCGAAGGCAGAGAGATGGATGAAGAGGGGTCAATGGAGAGACAGCTATAAAGAGACTAGAATAAAAGTGAGTGCTCTCTAAACTCTTAGAGAGTCCTATAATGACAAAGGTATTCACAAATGATGGGAGAGCTCAGGGTAAGTTTGAATCCTTAAGGAGATTTCAAGGAAGCTTGGGGTGATATCCAGGATTTGCATCCTCAATTGAGATCTTATTCGGAGCTCATTTTCCCACACCCTTTCATAATGGTTACAACCCAAACAGCCTCAGAATCTCCAGAAGAAATGGTGAATTCAATGCACACATACACAGCTGGATCAAGTTGAACAGATGCTGGGGTTGACTTCCACATGCTAAGAATCCAAGTATTTGAAGCCACAACATGTGGGATTTTTTAGACCAGGCCTGATTTCTAACTGTTCCTCTATCAAGCCAGAGTATGATCCTTGTATGATTTCATTTTTTGAAAGGCTCTTAAGACTAACATTTCTTTCACTGAAGAACTAAGTAACTAGCTGTCCTGTCAGGCTAAGGAAAGAGGCAGAGGATGGTTAAATTACTCTGTTGACACTTCCAGGGGCTTACCTGGCCTAAATCAAACTAGCAGCCTCGTTTAGCAAAGGGGCAGCTAGAGTAGAAATTACTTAATCTACTTCACTTGTACTCAAGCCTCTCCTTATGGATACAGATGAACCAAAGGAGCCTCACAGAATTTTCCCTGACTTCCCTGGTACTACCCAGTCTATTGATGCTGGAAAAAAGGCTGAAATCTGTCTCCCAAGTGTAAGGTGTGTGACTCCATTGAACATTGCACAAGGCCAACCCCATGCCCACCATCACCATCTCAATTGGGTTTTGGTGTTTGCAAAACTCTTTCCTATAAAGCTCTTTCTTTCATCCTCCTGAACACGAGCCAGAAAGGTTTCATTGTCCCCACTGTGGGTGAAGAGACTGACCTTCATGGAGCTAACAAATGAAAGAGATAGAAGACTTAAGAAACATCCAGGTGCTCAGTGGCTGTAAGAGTCATGCCACCATACACACGGCCTCTATTTCTTAACTAACAGAGGTCACGTCAACTCCCAGAATTGCCCCTTATGTTGGCTAACTGTGACCTACAACATGCTGTCAATGATGCGTTTGTTCTAGCCATGAAGATGTTGCTTGACTTTCCCTAAACCATATCTGAATCGCCTCCACTACCATTTGGCTCTGCCTTCAAGGAGCTATTTGCTACCTTTTCCCTGTCTTTTTCTTGTGTGAGAGAGTAGGCATGCACATGTTGTGAATCTTTCAATAGCCCTGAGTTCTTGAGAAGACTATATTTTGAGCTCTTCCTTCAGAAAACAGCAGGCAGAGCAGCCCTGTGAGAGCAGTAACCTTCAGACTAAATCTTGAGGGAGTGCCAAAGCCACAGGACATAGACTGAATTGGATCCCTCCCTGGCAACCCTAATCCATCATTGCTCTTAAACAAGGAGGAGCGGAATTTTCCTTCCTCCAGGATCTAGAAGATTCTGCCATAGTCTGTATCATCCGGGCTCCTAGCACCCCACAGGTCCACCAGTGGACATGCACTCATGGTCCCCAGGGGACTGCTGGGAATATCCCTAATGACAGTCACTACCGAGTTATCTTCAGTCATTTTCAGTTAAATTGTATTTTATATGAATTTTAATTGCTAGAAAATAAAATTTTGAAAGTCTGCAGAGAGTGCATAAATGCAAGGCAAAGATGGCCAAGACCTATGCTGCAAGTAATTCCACATGGTGAATAAAATCCCACTGTCACTACTGGATTGTATCTATTTTCTCCACAGTGAACAAGCTTTGGATGAGAGGTAACAGTTCTTCCTGGAGCCCCGTTGCCAAAAACTAGCAATAAAAGAAAACCTGGCTACCTGGCAAATGTGGCTACTCGAAAATGATCTGGAATGAAAACAAGCCAGAATCAGCATAATAGTGTCTAACAAAACCCAGATGCCTCTTGAATAAAGGTTAATCAAATGCTAACGTTAAACTCTGAAAACTATTCAAAGGCATGCGAAAGAATGTTCGAGATAAATGGGGAAATTAGGAGCAGCCTCAGTGCAACTGGAAGAGAAAGTTCTCTGCACCGACTTTTTGTTTTTAAGGAAATTAATCTTTAATGGCGAGGATATGTCCGATGCTTTTAAGAAATGTACTAAATACCATTCCAGGAGCTTAAGCTACTGAGATGCACTTGGAGGGAGAAAAATGTTGCAAGTGCTGCCATGCTTTGAATATTATTATCCTTAAGCCATTTTTTGGTAGATGTTTATATATAATTCCTGGCTTTTGGCAGGAATTCAGTAAGAGTCTGCGATGTGTGTAAGCCTGCCTGCTTCGCTTTATGAATTGCAGAATGGCCCAAGCCTTGCTCTCCCACCCCGTTTGTCCCTTTCTGATGGAAAGGGCCAGGCTCACAGTCTAATGGGTCAGAAAAATAAATGAAATGACAATTGATAGACAGGGGGCCTGGGGAGGGCTGCTCAGAGAAGGCAGTGAATCTTGAAGGGTAAAGGAGAGTAAATCACAGTTAAGAACTCTTCTCCACAAGGACAAGGAGGGATTTCAAAGATCGTCATGTTCCGAATGTTTTTAATTTAGAGAGAGAGCATGTGTGTTGAAGTAGACAGGAGGTAAGAGGGATAGAAATGGAGCTGAAGCAGTAAACAGGTCAAGGAGAGCTGATTTTCTTATCCAGTGAGATTTGCTTCTCAAACAGGGTAACAAACATAATCATATAATTTTTATTATTTTGTAACTAGTAGCTTGTAGACCCACATACCATACTGGAAGGAGGTCATTGATTCTCAAAGAACCCTGCCCCATAGCTCCTTTTGATTAAAATGCCCATCCTGGATAGCCAGTACCACCCCAAACCACCATAGTAGGAGGCCTGGGGAGCCTCCCCCAAACCTCTGGGGAGGGCCTGGGTCTGGTGGAGGGGTAACTACTTCAGGGGCCTTGGTGCCCTTGCCTCACATCTGGCCTTGATCTGCCCGCCCTGAAAGAGCTCCCTGCCCAGGAATCCAGGGTTTGGGTGGGTTTTCCTTCTCCCCCAGAATTCCTGCCTGCCTTCTACAAAGTGACCTAGCTCCAACCCAGTGGCCAGCTCTACATTTTTGCTCCTGAGGCCCTTCCCTTACGAGACCCCAGCTTAGTCATTTATATTTCTTCTTTGGTGAGAAAACAACAACCTTCAATGTTCTGCTGGCAGCTATATCTGCAGCACAGAACACTGCGTGGCAAAGAGGAGGCCTTCAATCAGTATTTGTTGAATGAAGATGCATGGATGATTTGCTTTTTTATCTTCTTGCCATCTTTTGGGGGAGTGTTCCTCTTTTCTTTAAGAGGACCCCGTTTTATCATAAGATATGATAAATGATCCCATTTTATCACAAGAACATTAATCCTTTTTCTATCATTCATGTGGCAGATATCAGTTTTCTCCTTTGTCATTACACTTTCCAATAACCATATTCACCACCCTTACTTAATCACATCTGCCCAGCCTGGGATATGTACTGTATCTGCTTTACCTTGTTGATTCTCACATCTACCCTAGGAGGCAAATATTTTTACCCCATCCACTAATGGGGAAATTAAGACTCTCAGAGATTAATTAACTTGCCCCTAGTCACACTTGGAGGACATAGTCGAGCCAATTTTTGTCTGAAATTCCATAAACCTCCTTTTTAATTATACTTACAGGTTTTTGTTTTTCTTATGTTGTATATTCACATAGATAAAAAAAATTACAAGTATAAGGTTAAAATAAAGTCTCCTCCCACCCCTTTCCCCATTTGCCCATTTTTTACCCCATCTACTCTAAACAACCACTACTATTAATTTTTTGTAAAACTTTCCTGAGTTTCTTTATGCATATACAAAATATGAATATATATTCTTATCCCCCCCTTTTTACAAAAATGATAGCATACTATAAACACTTTCACGTCTTCCTTTTGGCACTTAAAAATCTATCTTGGAGAGCTTTCTATATTAGTACATGAACAACTTTCTTGGTGTTTTTTAACAGATTAAGTAATATTTCATTGTATGACTGAATCACATTTTACTTAGTTCTCTATTAATGGACATTTGGGTTGCTACCAACCTTCTGCTACTACTTCCAGTGTTAAATTTATTGTTTTATACTTGTGCAGTATATTCCCAGAAATGCAGGGGTTATGCCAAGGGGGATAAACATTTGTAATTTTGATCAATATCACCATATTGTCTTCCATAGCAGTCATAACAACTATTGTGCTTTTTCAGGTCCAGAATACTTGATTTCATCATTTAGAAATCGTGTTTGGCTGCTAGTAACAGAGACCCAGCCACAGCAGCTTGAGCACATAGGGTTTATTTGCTTACATAAATGGAATTTGGAGGCAACAATCTAGGGCTGGTATGGCAGCTCCACAAAGTTTAAAAGAAAAAAAAAAAAGACAGACTCCTTGACTCTGTCATTCTGAATGTGTGACTTCCAATCTCAAGATCACAAAATGGCTGCTGAAACTCTACTGTCACATCTGCATTCCAGACTGAGATATATGGATAAGCCCAGGAACAAAAAGTGGCTTTCATAGAAGGAAAAAATTGGCAAGAAATGCTGGGAAGTATAATTCTTTGGTTGAGCACATTGCTGTTCTGTTAGGAAGGTAGAGTGGAGAGTATAGATATTGAGTAGATAACCAACAAGCACTGTGTCACATACCTCAGTCTTTTGTTCATTGACTCCCCATTCTGAAATCAGATAAACATTTACTTGCATTTTCTTTTGCTTCTTTTATGGCCTCTATTTTAACTCTAATTCATCTTGAATTTGTTTCATTTTCTTTTTTTAGTTTTATTTTACATACAAAATTAGTCAGATAGATGTCTTGGACAGTCCATTCAAGGAAGATCACTTAATCCAACTTAATGAAGCCTATATTCCTCAGGTATTGATGGAAATATTGACAGCACATACTGGCGGGCATCGGCAGATATGGCAAGAGCAGGAACCCTGCCCGAATTTCTTGCTTTCAGGGATGCAGTGAGGCAAAGGGCTTAAATTTATTTTGGTACATAGCAATTTTTTTCTTAGGTATTCTTTTCATTTTTGAGAAAGAAAAGAAAGGCCTTAGAAAGACCTTCCCCATTCAATCTTTCCAAAAGAGAATAAGGAAAAATAATTCTATATTTTCCTATATTTATACAAGTTAAAAGTAATAAAAGTATTAAATGAATTGATTAAAAATATACATTTACATGGTTAATCTATTTGGAATTTATTTCTGTGTATGATGTGATATAGGGTTTTTTTTTTTTTAGTTAGCTAATTGATTTATTATCAGTTGTTGAATAATTCATCTAACCCTAAATAATTTGAATTCATTATATACAAAAGTTTAAAGTCAAGAATTTGGATTGCCTTTCCATTACATTTATAGATTATTGGTGTGCTGGTTTGAATCTATTATGTACCCCACAAAAGCCATGTTTTAATCCAGTCTTGTGGGCGCATGATTGTTCTGCAGACCTACACATTCCCTAATACAAAAAATAAAAGAGAAGGAATTATTGTGGGTGAGATCTTTTGATTAGGTTGTTTCCATGGAGATGTGACCCCACCTACTCAAGGTGGGTCTTAATTAGTTTACTGGCGTCCTCTATGAGAGGATAAAAGCAGACATTTTGAAGAGAATTCAGAGCCGACACAGACCAGGACATATGGAGATGCAAAGCTAAGAAATAAAGCCCAGAGTTTGCCCCAAAGAAGCTAAGAAAGGATCCCAAGATGCTTAGAGAGAAAATGCCTAGAGACATTTTGGAGACAGCCCATTGAAACCGGAACCAGGAGAGAAGCTAAGAGATGAAATTCAGAGTTTGCCCTGGAGAAGCTAAGAGAGGACCCCCAGATGCTTAGAGAGAAACACCCTGGGAGAAACAAGCAAGGATGCACAGGATCTGAGAGAGAGAAGCTAAGACAAAAGCCAAGAGACATTTTGGAGAAAGCCACAGAAACCAGAAGCTAACCCTGGGAGAGGCCCAGCAGACTCCGGGCCATGTGCCTTCCCACGTGACAGAGGAACCCCAGATGCCATCAGCCTTTCTTCCAAGAAGGTATCATCCTATCGATGTCTTAACTGGGACATTTTCATGGCCTTAGAACTGTGTATTTGTGAACTAATAAGCCTCCATTGTAAAAGCCAATCCATTTCTGGTATTTTGCATTCTGGCAGCTTTTGGAGAGAGGAGAAATTTGAGGTCTTCACTTTCAGGAACATGGTATGTCTCTCAATTTATTCACTTCTTATAAATCCTACAGTAAAATGTCATAGTTGTCTCTGTTTAGGTCTTGCATATTTCCTGTAGATTTATTCCTAGGGCTTTTATGTTTTGGATTGTTATCATGAATTTTTTTTTTCCTATTACTTTTTCTCAGGGACTATTGCTAGTGCATAGGAAAGCTATGGCATTCTTTTTTTTTGGGGGGGGGTCGTGTTTTTTTTGCCCTCTTTCTACAAGGAGAAGACTTGCTCCCCACTTCTTTATACTTCTAATCCCTTGTCTTTTATTTTTTTTATTAGGGAAAGTGTAGGTTTGCGGAACAATCATGCATAAAATACAGAGTTCTCTAATACCATCCTGTTATTTATTAACACTTTCCATTGGTATGGTACATTTGTTACAATTGATGAAAACACATTTTTATAATTGCACTATTAACTATAGCCCATGATTTAACTTAGGGGTCACTGTTTGTATAGTACAGTTCCATGAATTTTTCAAAAATTTTTATTCTATTACCATATATACAACCCAACATTTCCCCCTTTAACCACATTCAGGTATATATATTTCTGTACTGTTAATTTCCTTCACAATGTTGTGCTACCATCACCCCCAGCTTGCTGGACTCATTAATTATAATAATCTGTAAATCAATACTCTTGAATTTCCTGGGAAGGAACCCATATAAGGTACAAATAATGATCATTTGATGTGTCTTTTATGATATTTATATCTCATGCATTTTTCTTGATGTTGTTTTGGCTACAACCTCCAGAGAAATGAAAAATAGCTGTCAGCATGAGCATCCTTGTCTTGTTCATGATTTTAATGAGAAAGCCTCTGCTTTGCTTTTATGTGTTCTGGTTTCTAACAATACCCTTTATCATGTTTCAAAACATTTTTTATGTTTTTATTTACAAAGAATATTTATCAGAATAAACATAAATTTATTCAAATATACGTAAAATATGGCCTCATGATCATATTGTTTTTTTCCTTTAACCAATTAATATGATAAAGCATATTGTATCAATAGATTTCCTAATATAAAAACATACCAAAATTACCCTATTACATTTTTCTTTCTCATGAGATATTATCCCTTATTAGACTCTGGATTCAATTTGTTGGTATTTTATTTAGAATTTTGACAATCTGTATGCTAAGACACATTTGTTTGTAGTTTCCTTTTTGGCAGTCTATTTATCAGGAATCGTCCAGACTATAAAATGAACTGGACACTTTCTGTGTTTTTCTGTGCTTCTTAACAATTTAAGTAGAAAAGAACAACATGCTCCTTGAAGGTCATTTAACTCCTCTGTAAAACTGTCTGGTCCCTCTTTTGAAGTGTATCTTTGACAACTTTACCGTTTCTTTCAAACATATTGTCTGCTCAGGTTTTCTGCCACTTATGGAGTCAATTTTGGAAATTTATGTATTCCTTGACTAGTACTTATTCATCTCAATGATCAAATTTGTTGCTGTAAACTTACATACAGTGTTCTCATTATTTTAAAATCCTTTCAGCATCTGCAATTATATGCTTTTATTCCTGATGTAATACATACTACATTATTCCTAATGTAGTATATTGCTACTTCCTTGCTCTCTTTGTCATTATTCTTTTTAAAGGTTTGTCTATTATATTGGCCATTTCAAAGCAACAAAGCTTGGTTTAATTTATCAATACTACTCAGTGGGGTTGGGGAGGAGATTTTGTGTCTGTTTTTATTTTAATAATACCTCTTTCCTATTTTCTTTTAAATCACTTTTTAAAAAATTTTCTAGCTTCTTGAGTTAATGCTATGATATTTGTAATTAAAATGATAGCTATATTTTATTAATAAATATTATTCTATTAGAAATTCTTCCTTTAAATCAAAAATTGGACTCATGTCACAAGTTTTCACATGCAATCTTCCATTTATTCCGTTCTAAATTGTTTATAATCATTTTTAAATGCATATTTGAAGAAGATAGGTAGGCAGGATCTGATGATTGCAAAGTTTTCTACATAACTATTGAATCAGATGTGTGAATTGAGCTATATAAATCCTCTATGTCATTATTTTTTGCCCTTCTTACTCTGCCAACTTCTGAAATAAATGTGTAGTCTCCACTATCATTGATGTCCATTTGATTTCTCCGTTTATTTTTGAGTTGTTGCGTAAAGGGACTGTGACTTGTGCCACTCCTTGGTGGATGGTTCCTTTTGGCAGAGTGAAGTCTTCCCCTTTGTCCCTTTTAATACTTTTCACATGGCATGTTCACGTTTATTGTACTTGGGTGCTCACATTCCCTGTTTTTGAGGCGGTGGGTGTTTTGCACTTACCTGGTGGATCTCAGACCATCCCTTTACTTTCAGCCTTTCAATTTTCAGTATGGTGACAGTATATAGCTGGTGTTGGCTTTGGTTCATTCATTTGACAACCTTTGTCCTTTTTTAAGTATCAAGTCATTCACATTCACTGTGACCACTGATTATAAGGACCTTAGTCTCCTCATTTTAAGTGCTCTCTATGTTGTACTTTATATGTCTCCTTTTCCCCCTTTCCTGTCTTTTGCTGGAAAAAACAACTTTTCTGTCTTTCTTCTGCCCTCACACATGAAGGACAGACACTTAAGATTGAATTCAGGGGCCACAGTCCATTTTCCTCTGAACTTGGTAAACCTTATTCCATCCTCTTTTGGCATTTAGTATTCCAAACGAAAAGTCCAGTGTCCGAGAAGTCCAGTTTGATTCTTCCTCCTTTATAATGTTTTTTTCATAGTACTTTTCCTTTATCCAGGAAATTCAGAAATTTCCCAAGATATGTTTTAATTTTAATAATCTTGTCTGTCCTGAATGAGGGTTTCCAACCTGAAGGCTAAAACTTTCTGTGAACATGCCATGTGAATTGCTAATTCTTCTCCATATACTCTGTTCCTTCCTTCTCAAACACTTATATAAGATAAGATATTCTGGGTTCTGCTCCTCTCTTTATTTCCATTTCTCTCTTTGCTCTGTTCTCTGGGATAGTTCTTTGAATTTGTCTTCTGAGTCATTAATTTGGTTTCTACAATATTCATTTTATGGCTAAACTAAATTTGGAATAGTAATTGTTTTGAATTTCTTAGAGGGTCTGCTTTTTCCTGTTTATTTCTTTTCCCATAGCAAATGGCTCAAGTCATATTATAGAAGTACCCCTCAGTTTTCACTAAGATTATGAAATAAAAATCCTGATTTCCCCTCTTTCTCAGTTGCTTCAGTGGGGTTCATTTTTATATTCAGCTAACATTCATTAATTAACGTATGTGCCAGACATTGTTTGAAATGCTTTGCATATATTAACTCCTTAAGTCCCAACCAACCTTATGAGGTTATACAATTACTTCCTCTTCGATTGCTATTATTAACATTTTACACATGAGGAGACAGGGCACAGCCTGATGCAAACCCAGGCAGTCTGGCTCCAGAGTCCTGAACGCTTCACTGTGAGAAGCTGACATTTGTTTTTTTATGCTGTTTGCACTCCTCTTTTGAGCTGCTGCTTCCACAGATATGACCATGATATTTCTGTTATCTGCCTCAATTTTATGCATAAAAATATGTCCATATTGATAACTGGTGTGGCTTGCACCCCTTCCCCTCCCCAAGCAAGGTAAGGTGATAACAGGTGGTCTGCAGAAGTGTTCATCCAGGTGTGGTGTGGGCCTGGGGTCGAACCTGTGCCAGCTTCTCTGGGGGCAGGGCTCAGAGGAGTTCCAAAGCCCCAGGGCCTGGTGTCTGCCAGGTTCTCTGCTCCAGCCTCTGAGTGCTCTCAGGTCTTAACAATAACCACGTTTGGGGAGAGAGGTGATGATTAGCATTGCAAAGCGGCAAGGCTTCCTGAGCAAAGCAGAGAACTCCCTCAGGCCCAGACACACCGTGCGGCAAGGGCGAGGGCCAAGGGCATTTGAGCAGGGCGTGCACGGGGTCTGCCAGTCTGCACCACAACATCACACTCCCATCCTCCCGGAGCAAAAGGTGTTTAATCAGCTCCATAAACCGTGCAACCTAAATTATAGGTTCTTTTTATCTAAAAACTGTACAAAAATTACGTTTTTTACAGATAGAAAATAAATTCAAAGTGCCCATACAGGACATTTTGTTGACATCTGTGCCCCCTGTCACCATTGCCCTGTGCTCACTGTCACACCGTCTGTTTCCTGCTTTCCAGAAACTCTTCCCACCTGGCCTGTCAAATCTGCCCCTCTGGGTTTTCCAGCTCAGCTACCTATTTTATCTTAAATTTACTTGACTTTGGTTATTCCAATAGGATTTTGGTAGGAAGGGGAAGAGAACACCTGAGCTCAAATTATCACTTTGAAAATGGATCTCAGAATTCCCGCAGCTCTTGTGTGCATATTTTAAAATTAATTATCGTAACTTTTTTAGTCAGAAGGAGAAAGTATGGAAATGATTCCTTTATAGGAAAGTCACTTCAGTCCTACAAGTTTTGGTGAATTTACTTCAACTTTAAAAAATAAGCAGCAGAAGGCCCATACAACAGTTGCTAGCAGTAAGTTAATGTGTATTAATAAACAAAAAAAATACCCCATTCCTTGGCCCAAAGATGCCACCGGAAAGTCAAATATATTTCACTGCAGATCAGGGAGCAACATGTTGGAGAGCAAGCAAAGCTTAAATGAAATTCATAGTGGCCGCTTTATACGTACAGATTTACTTTTAAGGGTATTTTAAAGAATTAATGTTTGCATGATACTTGAATTTAATTACTCTTGCACATGCTATATTAATTAAGAGTTGAGAGTTGAGCAGAGAATTTAACGAAGAGGGGGAGTCTACCCCGCAAAGTGGGCAGGCTGGGTGTTCTATGCAGTGAGGACAACCAATTTCAAATTTAGAGAAGGAGCTGTTCATGTTAGAGAAATGACAATGAGGCTGGAGCACAGGAGTGAGGGAAGCAGAGGGGGATGGGGCTGAGTGCCAGGTTGATTTGCAGGGTCCAGGTTATAAGGGGCCTTGTGAGCCATGGCTTACATGGCAGTGGGCTTGGGTTTACTTTGGACAAGGGAGTGAGAAGATTTGGGGTTTGGGAGGGTGGTTTGGAGGTTCCGTTGAGTCTCAAGAGGAGAAAATGCTGGCAAAAATCTGGGTGCCACGGATGAGGGCAGAGAGACCCTACAACGTCGGAGCATCTCCTGCGGAGAAGGGAATGAGCTCATATGGACAGAGCTGGAGGTGATGCCACTGTCATCGGAAGCAGCCAGCCTGGGGGTTGGCTGGTGCTGTGAGCTTTGGGCTGCAGGTTGGGTTCCAGTCCTTTCCATGTGTCTCTCTTTCCGGGATTAGTGGCTACCTGGGGCCTGTCCTTCTCATGGCAAATGGAAAGAGTGGGTTGTGCATTTTGAAGGGATATTATTTAGTGCAGAGCCATCACTCTTACATCTTCATTGTGCACATGGTCTCTTACCAGTATAAAAATCTTAACATTCAGTGCTTTCTGCCTTGAAGTCTACTTTGTCCAGCATTAATTTTGCCACTTCTGCCCTTTCATTATTAAGTTTGCCTGATTTATCTTTGCTAATCCCTTTGTTTTTTGTTTTTTGTTTTTTGTTTGGTTTTTGTTTTTGTTTTTTTTTTTTTTTTGCCCTCCTTCAATTACATTTTTACCTATTAATAGGTAAAAAAAAAAAGAAAAAGAAAAAGAAAATAGCCTACAGTTGGATATTGGTTTCTGATCTAAACTAAAAGTATTTTTCTTTTAGTAAGGCACTTTAAGGCATTTTTATTATCAAAATTAATAGCAGTGTTCTTAAGACTTCTAGGCTTGTTCCTTTTTATGTCATTTATTTTAAAGAATTGTATTTTTATTGTTTTTTTACTTCCTCTCATGTTTTGAAAGCTATAATCCGTCTTTATTCGCCTTGTGGTTGCCATGAAAATTTAAACATACTTGAACCCATTTTTCTCTAATTAAAAATGTCAACTATTAACCGATATTTATTTAATCATCCTGAGATACTGACTTTTAGTACACGATCACTTCATCTCTACTTGACTACTTTTCAATCCCAGTTGATTTGGGTGGGAGTTTTAGACTTAGATTTTTTTCCCCTGTAGTGTACATTTTATAACTTAGCTTTGCAGCAGTGGCCCTCATGGAGGAGGGGTGAAAACCGGATCCCAGGGGATGCTTGGCAATGCCTGGAGACAGTTATGATGCCACATTTGGGTGAGAGGGGTGCTCAGGGGTGCTACCGGGGGGTGGAGGTCAAAGATGCTGCCAAACCCCACCCTATAGTGCTTAGGGCAGTCCCCACCACAAAGGATTGTGTAGCCCCTAATGACAAGACTTGAAATTTAGAGGTTTTATTGCTATTGTGATGGTTGTAATATTACCAACCCATATTTAAACTCTTTTTACTGCCCCTACTTTTATACCTTCACCCTTAATTTTTCTGATTACTATTTATCCCTTGACTGGCTAGAGAACGTTTTTGAATCTTTTTCTTTTTTCCATTAAGCTCTATAAAGAAGAGGAATTATGTTTTCTGAGCTCCCGAGTATTCGAGCGTAGCTTCTAAATGACAGTCTCATGGGGAGCATACGAGGCAACTATTTAATCACAGTCATTTCTCCCTCCTCGGAGAAGGGATATTTCTCTAGTAGATATTTCCCCCCATACATTTGCACATATCACACCTCCAATTTTTAAATTGCCTGTCGCTCTCTCACCCATCTTTCTATTTCAATTATTTTGCAATTATATTCTTTACAGGTAGTAACTGTGTCTAATGCTTGTACTACAAATATTTAACCAAGTTTTTCACTGATATCTTAACCTTATTTCAGAGTTTTTCATATGCAGGAAGTTTAAATTTTCATTTTTTTTTTTAATTTACTTTGCGATCTCTTCTTTCCTTCACATATTTGCCAGAAAGTCCTTCCTCATCCTGAGATCAGACATTTACCTGTATTGTCTCAAATTATGTTTTAACATGCAATAATTTTAACCCATCAGAATTTCTTTTGATGTTTGTTTTAAAGTACCCCCAAATAGTTAAGCAGTTTTTCACAATATGTGTTATATAAAGCAATCATCCTTTCTCCTCTGTTTTAAAATGCCATCTTTGTCATGTACTAAATGCAAAGGCCAAGTTCTGAAATTTATGTTTGTTTCACTGAATCATAATCATTCTTTTCCTGCACTGGCACCATTCTGTTTTAATTGTTTCGGCTGTATAATACATTTTCATGCCTGCCAGTCTGCCTTCATTCAATTACTTTTGACAACCATCTTTTAAACTTTCCTTGCCCGTTTATTCTTCCAGAAGAACTTGGGATTAATTTTATCACATTTCAAAACAACATCCCTTAAGACTTTTGATTGGAATTGTTTTAAGTTTCCGTATTACTTTGGGAAGAAGTGACATCCTTGCAAAATTGGGTATGCCTGATCCATCTTCCATTTCTCCCTCCTTTCTCATTTTTATATCTATATCATTTCCTCTGAATTACCAGAGAATTTCTCAAATTTACCTTTTCTTTCACAAAACCAGTTGTCTGTATTAGCTGCCATTCTTCTGGCATGGTGGTCCTGGATTTAATTATCCCATTTCTCCTCTTTGTGCAATCTTTACTGATATCAAAGCATTTCCTTTTGGGGACTCTCAGCTCTACTTTCCTGGAAATGGTTGAGGATATCAGATATATGCTAATTTTTTGTTCCCATTCCTTGCTGTATATCTGTTTTGGTGGAAAGCATTGGCTCCAACTCTTTGAAATGGTTCCGACTGTTTGAACTTAAGCCTGGTGATGTCCCTGCCCTTCCTCACAGAGGCGGGTCTGTGTTTATTGGCATTCACTCATGATTGAGATGGTTCCCTGAGAGACTTATGTCCACATTTCAGGCCTAGAGAAGGAAGGGGTAAAAAATCTAAGGTTTGCTCTGGTTTCATTTCACCTGTTTCGAGTTCCAGCCATCCAGGGGAAATGTCAGAGCCAGAAGCAACGGTGGCAGCCTTTGGCCCTGCCTCCTGTCCCTTGGAGAAGCAGCCCTCGGGTAGCCCAGCAGGGTCTCCACGGGTCGCCTGGTACAGCGACCCTCATTAGCAGTCCACTGCCCTCACCTCCCTGCAGAGCCATCTGCGCCAGTTGGAGCTTGAGTCCGTGCCGCTGTGGGTGCCGGATGGCACTGATGGGATTAAATTCCATCTCCCCAGGCCTCTGGCACAAGCTGGTTCACAGGGGGCCCCTGCCAAGCCATCTGCAAGGAACATGGAAGAAAGGCTGCATAGTTCCTGCACATTCCTAGTTTACAGATCGGATGTCAGTTTCGCCTTGTCCATCCCTTTTCGTCGTTTCCATGAGAATTTGATGTCTGTGCCCAGCTTATTCTAAGGACCCTACTGTCTGTGTAAAGACAGAGGGGCCCAAGTTGTACTTATGTTTCGGTTTTTACAATAAGAATATTTTCATGTGTTACTTTTTAAATTAATAATGAATAGAATGATTTTTGAACAATACTATTCAAAGCAATTAATAAAATGTTGAATTTGTCCTAATATGAGTTGAGGTTTTACCAAAATTAACCTCATAAAGGAGAGTTGTCAAGGTAAAGTCCTCACAAAGCCTCTTATAATAGTAAGTGTTCTCACAGTTACTTTATCTAAAAAATAACTTTGTATTTGGGGTAAGCATAACTTGTCTTAAACAACCTTAATCAATTCTAATTTTGGGTGCTTATACAAGTGACCCGATGGAATAAGTAAAGAAAGGATGCCAAGAAACTTAACAAAGACATTATCACTATTTCTTGGGATGTGAACTCAGACTTCAAGGGTTGGTGTCGTCTTAGTTTGCCGGAGCTGCTATGACAAAGACCACACAATGGGTAGGCTTAAATGACAGGAATGTAGTGGCTCATAGTTTGGTTTTGGAAGTCCAAAGTCAAAGCATCAGCAAGGCAGTGATCTCTCCCTGAAGTCTGTAGAATTTTGGCCATGGCCTCCCGCAATCCTTGGGGTCTCTTGACTTGAATCTCTGCCTCCCATCATGTACCATCTCTCTCCCAGGTTCCGCTGACTTCTGGCTTCTTCGTGTATGGTCTTCTCAGCCTTCTGGCCTCTTCTCTTTATAAGGCCTAGAGTAACATGGATTAAAACCCACCCTGGACAATGAGGCAAGATGGTGGCATAGAGAGGAGAGGAATTTAGTTAGTTCCCTGGAACAACTAATAAACACCCAAGAACAATGAGTAAATAATCTGGAATAACTGCTGGGGGACAACCATAACTGTCCACACATTGTACATCAATGTGGATTGGGAGGAATGCCTGAGATTGCAGCATAAAATCTGTAAATAAAAACTGCGGAACCATGCTGGGAACCTCCTGCCCCCATAGCAGGCTTAGCTGCAAAACCTCACTGTGGTGGAGCGCAGTACTCTCCGAGCAAGTGAATATAGCTCAGCTCACCTCCAACTGGGGTTTTAATTAACAAATGTGGACTGCTCAATACAAGCTACAAACCCTCAACAAGCAGACAGAGGCTTTTAGTGATAACTGGCCTTAAAGAACCAGAAGACTCAAGTTTCCCAGGAGGGGGAGCCCAGAAGACTGGGTGTTACCTCTGGCTGACAAGTAAAAAGCCACACATTTGTCTAACATCTTTCCTTAGTTTGTCCCTATTTGACCAGAACAGCATGAAACCTCAGGCCTTCAGAAATACAAGACCTTTCTTGTTGGGTTTGAGTAATAACTCCCTGCTCAAGCCAAAACAGCTATCTGATACTAAATTTTCCCTAATCCTGGTATTCCATGACCCAATATCTACTCCACAACTCCTTTCTAACCCATATCAGATTCTATTAGTTGTTCTTCATCACTCTTTTCCTGAGCATTTTAAATTTACCAACACTTTCTGCACATTTTTGTTTCTTTTCTTCACTATTGCTTCATGTATCCCATCTCTTCCCTCTAGGTCTCATTTTTCTTCTTGTTGAAGCATATCCTTTGGTAGTTATTTCTATGAGGGTATGTAGAAATACATTTTCTGAGACTTATGTGTCAGAAAATGGTTTTCATGTTATGTTCACTCTTGATTAACGGATTAGTTGATAGTAAAATTTGGGGTTCACCTCCTTTGCCTCAGGGCTGGTGGAGCCATTCCTGCCCCTTCATGGGTAGACAGCCCTGTCCCAGCTTCTGGATTTATACAGGGAGCCGGGTTCCAACCCACACCACAAGTGAGGCTTGTTTGATCTCACCCTCGCAAAGACTTTGAGGACCCTGCCCTGAAGGCCTTATCCAGTCTTGGTTACATGTAGCTGTACTGGAGAAGCACTGGATGAGTGCAGGTTACGTAACCAGTACATGCAGTAATGATTACATCTGCACACGGAGACCTTCAGACATCACTCCACTTCCCCAAGATGCTGTTGTTTTTGTTGACATACTCAGTTTCTGGTCAGTGGAGCATTTCCTCTCTTGTTTTTAAACACAGCTGTACATTTAATAACACCTTTTTATATTTGCTCTATTCTGTTTGGAATGAGTAGGGAAGGTGCAGTATGGACTCCCGTCTTGAACTAGGGAAACTGTAAAATTATAATACTCCTCTTTCCTTGTCTGTTTGCTTCCCAAACCTTTTCCTATAGGTTCTGTTCATTTCTCATTTGAACTTCCCCACCCCACATTTTTGGTGTCAAGTTGTTTATTCCCATATTGTTCAATCTCTTGCCAGTGAAGGGGAATGGTATATATTATTGATAAAGAGATCAGGGTTTAGGGATGAGACCTCTAGATCCTTGCTTTTAAACTGGGTGACCTTGGGCAGGTTACTTCACCTCCCCAAGCCTCAGTTTTATCACCTGCTAATGGGGATGAAAAGTAAAACACTTTCTTAGGGTTGTTTTGGAGAATTAATGATACAAGGTTAGCAAAGTGTTCAGCACAATGGCTAGCACAAAATGAACACTCAATAAACTAATTATTATTTTATGGCCAATGATAATAGTTTGTCTTTTGATTAGGGAGATCATGGTCCCAGTGTCTAGAACTATGTCTGCCACATAGTAGTCACTCAATAAATATTTATAAAGGAACATAAGTTCCTTTAATTTCCATTAGCAATAACATCTCCAAAGCCCAAAAAAGATAAAATAACAATATATTCAAACCAGTATACACTCTTTGATCAGCTTTTTCACTCAGTGAAGTCTTTTTGTTGTTGTTGTTGTTAATTTCTTTTTTTTAATTAAATTCAGTTTTATTGAAATACATTCACACACCATACAATCATCCATGATATATAATCCATTGTCCGCAGTATGATAACATAGTTATGTGTTCATCACCACAATCTGTCTCTGAACATTTTCCTTACATCAGAAAGAACCAGAACAAGAATACTCAGTGAAGTCTTATAGTTTTATTATAGTCAATTAATGGTTGAGTAAATAATGGAACATACATGTGTAGTTTAAAAAAAGAGGATGAGCTGTTACAAAAAAAATCTAAGACATTTGCTGGGTGAAAAAAGTGAGGTACAATTTAGAGTATTTGTTACCATTTGAGAGAGATGGATATATACATGCTAGAGAGATGATTAGATAGATGATTGATAGATTATTGATAGATGGATGTTTAGATAGATAATATAGATAGGTGATAGCTATAGATAGATTCTGTCAATCAGTAGAAAAATAGAAATACGGATAGATTAGATCAATGATTGATAATGATAGATTAGCTAGATAGATAGAATGTGATAGAATTTTCTGAAAAGATACACAAAATATTGTAAGGTTGTTGGACTGGTAGTCTGGATGGGAGGCTCACTTTTTTCCTCAGTTTTTCTTTTTTTCCAATTTTCTCTACTTGGAAACGTCACTGTGTGCTTGTGCAATTTCCATAAGGCTACTTGCATATAAAAAAAATCTGTAAATGTAGCAGGATAATTGGTTTTGAGGTCACTGTTTCTGAGTTCTAATCTCAGCTCAATCTGCAGTTTTGTGATGACGTAAAATTGAGCTTCTCTGTGCTTCAGTTTCCCCATCTGGAAATGCAGATAGTAATAGTGCCTACCTCTGCAAGTCATAGTGAATATTAAATGAGATAATATATGCAAGACACTTGGAACAGGGCCTCAATATACACTGACTGTTATTGTCAACATTAGCCACAGTAATAACAAATAGCCACAAAGCACAAGTCGCCACTTAGTTCTTTTTAAAAAGATAGTGGGAAAAGAACTTGCAGTACCCAGAAGCTGTAACAATAATGCAGTCAAAATTAATTCCCTTCTTCACACCTCCTGGCCTTTCGCATTTTTCCCCCTCCTGTCTGAAATATTTGCCTGTCATCAATAGGATGCATTCCTAATTGTATAGCCCACCTGGATTTGCTGCAGCTCCTCCAAGCCTGTCTTCTATCTCCTTTCACAAGCCTTGTGACCCATTATTGCTTCCTCCTGAATCCATTTATTACTTCCTCCTGATACCATTTTTTGCCTCCTACTTACTTGAATCCAGGAGTCTATACAAAGTTGAGATGATGTTCTGTTGGAATGTAATGATGTCAAACTGATACTTGCCAAAATACATGTATTAATTAATGGTAGGCAAGAAAATGTTTCTATGGTCCAGGAGTTCAGGGAACTATTTGTTTAAATAATATTAACCAGGTGTCATTAACCCAAGACTATTTGGCACTTCCAATATAAGAAGGTTCTGTTACGTCTCTGAAGACACAAAGACATCTTGTGTGAGGCATCTAGAGTTTTCTGAAAGTTTTCTGCTGAGAGATGCTCTGATGGAGCTAAATCCTGAGAGGGAGGAGTGTGTAAGGAAAGAGGAGGACTGGAGGGAAGGACAGAAGGAGGGACAGCGGACTTCATGGCGTCAGAATCACGGGCTTGACTTCAAATCCCAGCTCCGCCACCTTCCAGTCATGTGATTTAAACCACTTTAGTTCCTTCAGACTCTGTTTCCTCATCTTTAAAATGGGTATAGTAATAGGTTTCTCAACAGGTCATTATGAGAATTTCGTGAGGAAAAGTATGAAGTTCCCAGCCTAATAAGTTTGCCTTCAGGACAAGGAAGCTTCAACATAAAGCACAGAAAACTGTCTTATTTACCATACTTATTCTTTGCAGTCCTAGTCCTTGCTGTGGCATCTATAATAGTAGGCACTTATTAAATATTTGTTAAATAAATAAATGAACAAGAAAGCTTTATTAAATTCACCGATTGGGTTATTACTCAAACCGTTGCAGGTTTAGCATGTTGTCATAGACACAGACATCAAAAACAACATTATTATGTTAATTAAATTGAACAACATGCAATGGCATTTAGTGACTGGCATCCCCGTTGTAAGCACCGCAGTCTTGTCTTAGCCAGACATTTGTCTGCAAAAGTGTTACTTCCAAAATGAGGGCAGAATTTGCATGAATACTGTTGTGGCACTAAACACTGGATTTATTAAGATGGAGCATTTTTATAGGGCTCTCAAAAACACAATTACATGGACATAAAGATGGACAATACAATTTCATCTCCCTGCAGCCAAAGAGTATTGGTAATGCAGTTTGTACAAAGTTTATGTGAACTTCTTGAGTTCCTTGGCTGTTTGTAGATAAATGATTCAGGTTAAGTAGATGATTCATTTTCAACTTGGCATTGACACTGAATGGATTATATATGCCTGAACATAAATAAATAAAATAAGCCCCACTGGTGAGTGAGCCTGCATGGTGACTAATATAAAGGGCTAAAGTTTCCCAAAGAGAACCATTTGAATCTTCAGATAGAAGAGGGCCCCATGCAGGTGAAGTCTTAGTGTGTCTGGTGGGTACTGGAGTCTCAAAGTGAAACTGCTTTTCTGTAAGTTTAAATGTGGGTTGCATGGGAACAGTGACGCAGTGCCCCACACCCCCACTTCTCATTAACACTCAACCTGTGCAAGGACTAGTTGACCCATTGGATTCCATTAACAGAAACACTTGAGTGGCTCCAGCATCCTTTTAAGGTTCTGTGTAAACACTTCAGAGCAATATGTGTTGAGCCATGTGCATACTCTTTCAGCCTTGATGTCTTTCCTGAAAAGACCTAATTATAAGTCTTTTGCCATAAGTCTTAGAAAAAAAGTCTCTCTTGAAACTATGTTGGTACTTAGAAAAAACTTTGAAATCCAAATGTCATGGGTCTCTCATTTCAGTAGCTAATTTGGGACGAAAAATATTCTAGATGGGATTGGCTCCTTTTTCCATTCCAATAAGTCTGGAATGAAATGTTAACTTTCCTTAATGTCTCATCTAGCTAGCTCAATCCTGGAAACAAGAGTGTCAGACCATGGTAAGCTGTAAACTTATAATCCCCTATAACATGCAGAGTTATTTCACAGACTTGATCTTTTTTAATTTGGCAAATATACGTAAAGACCCTTCTTATTAAGCACCGGGCAATACAAAGTAGAATAGTGAGTAGTTTCTAGCTTCATTGAATGTTCAGGCCAATGGAAAATATTTTCATAGAAACACTTATTATGAGCTCTGGAAACATAGATGAAGGAACAACTCATTCTCTTTGGTGACCAGAGACAAACAGAGAGAAGAGTTAAAATTTGAGCTGAGAGCCTTGAGGGATGAATGGGAGTGTGTCAAAGGCCACTGTGGAGTGACCAGCATGGTCCAGTGCAGTAAGCCATTAGGGAGTATGGCACACAGCCTAAGGGTGGTGCTGGCAATGGCAGAACAGGAGCTACAAGCATTCTGTTAGTACGGGCAGGTAACCACTGTCCATAGGTCACATGTTGCTTTTGCCAAATTAGAGCAAGCTGACTATGCCTCCTATCCTTTCACCAAGGTGTTATTGGGTGCCCTACCATGCACCAGTAGTATTCTAGGCCCTGGGTTACAGCAGACACCCTGATCTCATGGAGTTTACATCCTAAATAGATGAGAGATCTAATAACCAAAAAGTAATAAATGAAAAAGAATGTACTAGCAATAGTAAATACTACATAGAGTGCTAAAATAAGGTAACCATCTGTACCAGTTTGCTAATGCTGCCCTTTTGCAAAACACCAGAAATGGATTGGCTTTTATAAAGTGGGTTTATTTGGTTACACAGTTACAGTCTTAAGGCCATAAAGTGTCCAAGGTAACACATCAGCAACCAGATACCTTCACTGGAGGATGACCAATGGCTTCCAGAAAAACTCTGTTAGCTGGGAAGGCATGTGGCTGGCATTTGTTCTGCAGTTCTGGTTTCAAAATGGCTTTCTCCCACAATGTTCCTCTCTAGGCATCTGCTTGCTCCTGGGTTACATTCTCTGTAAGATGCAGCTCCTCCAAAATGTCACTTTCAGTTGCTCTCTGGTCCTTCTGTGTGTGAACTCCTCTATACTACTCCAGTGATCCAATTAACACCCACCCTGAATGGGCGGGGTAACACCTCCATGGAAATTATCCAATCAAATGTTTCACTCACAGTTGACTGAGTCATATATCCATGGAGACAATCAAAGGATCCCAATCTAATCAACACTAATACGTCTGCCTCCACAAGACTGCATCAAAGATAATGGCATTTTAGGGGCCATAATACATCCAGACTGGCACATCATCATTATGATAGATAGTGTGATAGATAATCTGATAGAAGGTTACTAAGTAGTACAATTAGAAGGATGGTCGGGAAAGGTCTCTCCAAAGAGGTTGTATTTAAGCTGAGATCTGGGTGACAAAAAAAAAAAAAGGAAAAGAGCCAAACAGGCAAAGATCTAGTGGAAGAACATCCAGGCTTAAGTGCAAAGGTCTGAGGAGAGAACAAATTAAGTGTTTGAGGACACTGGGGACTGAAGACTTGACATGCTGAGCCCTCTGTCTTGGGGTTTGCCCCTATGAAGCTTGTTACTGCAAAGGAGAGGCTAAGCCTGCTTATAATTGTGACTGAGAGTCTCCCCCTGAGTGCCTCTTTGTTGCTCAGATGTGGCCCTCTCTCTCTCTAACTGATCCACCTTGGCAGATGATCTCACTGCCCTCCCCCCTATGTGGGACCTGACTCCCAGGGGTGTAAATCTCCCTGGCAACGCAGGATATGACTCCCAGGGATGAATCTGGACCCGGCATTGTGGGATTGAAAACATCTTCTTGACCAAAGGGGGGATGCAAAATGAAACAAAATAAAGCTTCAGTGGCTCAGAGATTTCAAATGGAGTCAAGAGGTCAGTCTGGTGGACATTCTTACACCCTATATAGATAACAGTTTTTAGGTTTTAAGTTATTGGAATAGCTAGTAGTAAATACCTGAAACTATCAAACTCCAACCCAGTAGCCTTGACTCTTGAAGATGACTGTATAACAATGTAGTTTATAAGGGGTGACAGTGTGATTGTGAAAACCTTGTGTATCGCACTCCCTTAATCCAGTGTATGGATGGATGAGTAGATAAATGGGGATAAAAACTAAATGAAAAATAGGGTGGGATGGGGGAGGGGGATGACTTGGGTGTTCTTTTTTACTTTTATTTTTTATTCTCATTCTAATTCTTTGTGGTATAAGGAATATGTTCAAAAATAGATTGGGGTGATGAAGGCACAACTATATATGATGGTACTGTGAAAAGTTGATTGTACACCATGGATGATTGTATGGTACATGAATATGTCTCAGTAAAACTGAATTTTTAAAAAAAAAAAAGTGTTTGAGGAATAGAAAGAAGGCCAGGGTAGTTGGAGTACAGGGAGTTTTCTAAGTGTACCATATAGCTATTGCTGCGTAACAAATCATCCCAAATGTGAATGGCTTAAAACAGTAACAGTTTCTTTAACTATTCTTCATGTGAATAATTTAGGCTGAGCCCAGCTAGGGGGCTCCGTCATGCATCTGTGGTCAGCTGGGAGTCACATAGGCAACTTTGCTGATCTTAATCAGGCCTCCTAGTATGTCTAGGACCTCAGGACATTTGAACTGACTCAGCTTGGCTTCTTGTGTTCTCTCATCTTCCAGGAGTCTAGACCAGCATTGTGGCTGGGCAGGGACCCAGGGTGGGCAAAGACCAGCAGTCTTCTTGAGGCCGAAGCCAAGAACTGGCACATCATCATTTCTGCCAAATTCTATTGCAGAATAAATACCAAAGCAAGTCACAAGTCCAGCCCAGATATGAGGGGAGGGGAAACAGACTTTGTCTCTTGGTGAGAGGACTGAAAAGTCACCTGGCAGATAGGAAGGTGCATATAGGCCTGGATATAGGTAGGGGGGAGTGAAGTATTGTGGTTATTTTTGAACAGTCTACCATAAAGTTGAAGAGATAGGCCAAAGTCAGACCATGGATGCCTTGGCAGCCTCTGCTGCTTAACCCATGGCCAGAAGAAGAGTGAGCCAATGAAAAGAGGCTCTCTTTTCATATGACCATGAAATAACAGTTAGGACTACAGTGGCAAGAAGAAAAATAAAGCTTTAATGATGGTTCTTATATCACTTTTGCGCTGGAAGAGACGTTGTTTGTCCTAATGCCATCTTCTCATTTTTACTGCGTCCCAGGGAGTTAATAGAAAAGCTGAAGGCTGAAAGCAGGTTTCCTAATTTCCAGCCTAGGAGTCATTCCATCAGCCATGCAGTCCCTTCATTAAAGACCCTCTGGAACTTTGCTCATACCTAATAGGTTTAGAAATGCCAAAACAGACCTCTAAAATTTGACCTTTTCCCCAAGTACTGACTGAAAGTTTGGTTGCTATCACAAGGTAAAAAGTATTGATGAGAATAAATCAGGTGTACTAATATTTCCTTTTTGTAGAAATCTATTATCTGATATTCCCAGCTAGTTAAAGGCGCTAATGAAAAAAAAAAAAATGAAAATAGCTAACATTGGTTGAAAATTACCTTGTTCCTCTTCCATTGTCTCCCTTTGACCTCTGCAAAGTCAAAAATATATGCTGCCAAATCCATGCCTGTGGAGTTACCCAAACTATGTTTTCTTCTTATGGAAACACAATTCTCAAAACTGGTCTGTTCTCCTATAGAATAGTCATTTCCTTGAGGTCAGGGGGGTCATTCACCCAGCAGTCCCATAGCACCTGCACGGAGTAGGCCATCCGAAAATATGCATGGGATAAGTGAATGAATGAGCAAAGTCTTCCTCGGGGACAGAGAGCTAGAAGTAAAATGCCACCAGAAAGCTTCAACAACCAGAGTAGTTTGAGGACAGTAAGTGCAGGGCAAATCCTGTCTGAGGCTCTCTGATTTCATCACTGCATATTCATTGAGCCCCAGAATGAAAGCTCTCTGTCTTGAAGAAAAAAGGTTAGTATCTTTTCTGCATTTTAGTAGATTTTGGAAAGATTTCCATTTAAGAAACGCCTATTTTTAAATCCATTTATTGCTAAATAGGTAAATTTCAGTTACTGGAAATATTCACTTAGGTGGAAAAATTTATTTCCTGGTAATTCCTGATAAATATTAGATGGCTATCTTATATACATACATACATATCTATATATTTCTTTAAAAGCTTAACATATATAACCTAATTGTTATCCCAACATGAGCAGTGAAGGGGCGGGTAGTATTATCACCTTTTAGCGAATGTTGAAATCAGAGGGGAAAGCCTCTGGTCTTCCAAAATGACTCAGCAAGTAGATAACTGAATCTAAAAGTGGGTGATTTGTCATTTCATTCTGGGAGAATGTGAAGAAGTTCTCAGCTTTAAGGATGCAATTTGGGTTAGTAAAGTGCTTGTTGATAATGATGGATGTGCCCTCAGAATGTGGTTTACAATAGCCAGATTGGGACTGGGGCAAGAATCTACATCTTCTGACCCCAGTGTCATCCTCTTTTCATGAAACATGACCCCCATCGATGTCCCTGCCAAGAATCTAGACTAGAGTGAGAAGGAGACTGTGAGTTTTACAAGACATAAAACAAGATTTTCAAACCTGATTTTATATCTTTAGTAATATCTCCAGAGAGTAATTCTCTTTCTCTTTCTCTCCCTGTGTAATTGTCATATATTCTAAATGCGACTAGAACCAGTTTGTTCAAAAAATCTGTAGGAATAGCATTTCTCCCTGTTCTTCATTATGTGCCCCTGGCAGGCCTAACTAAACACGGGGACCCAGATAAATAAATAAAAGACTTTCTATTCAGGTTGTATAACCTGACTGCTTTACTCTGCAACTTCTATTATTGAGAATTATCTATTTTGGCTGCAAACACTTCATTTCATCAAAACTCCCTTACAAAGTGGGTGACATTGAAAGGCAGGCTCTCATTTTTCAGGTTTAGAGACCAGATTTTTATGGACTTCAAAACTCGGAAGTCAGCTCTCTAATCCAGTTCCAAATTCTGAAATCAGTGTAGAAGTGATAATAGAATGACGACAATCTCAGAGGCAGAGAAACCAGGGGGCTTTTGATTCCCTGTAATTTCTCAAGAAGTAAATCCTCTCTTTTCCTTGACCATCACTCTTCTCTTTATGGGGGACCAGTGACAACCCACTTATTAAGAACCATTTAATATTTTTCAAAATACTTCCAAGCCCATAAGCTCATTTGATCCACATAGCAATCTTATGAAATCAGCAAGCCAAATATTAACATTTTTAACAGTTGAGGAAGTGAGGCACAGAGTATTCAAATGACAAACCCAAGGACAGACAGAAAGCCTGGACCTTACTAGGACAACAAAAAATTGCCTTACCTGACCCTGAGTGTGAAGTTTCCCACCCTTGTCTGCACTGCTTCACTACAGGACTCTGAGAGGGGAAGATGCAATTTTAAAGGAGCAATGGGGCTGGTGTGCAGTGCTTCCAAGAATATTTTAGCTAAAATCACCGGGTCCACCAGCCCAAAGAAATTGTGGTTAAGCCAAGGAATGGAGCAGATATGACTACAACTGGAACTTTAAAGATTGTTAGATTCATATGTGCCTACCGAAAATCTTTCTCCCACTCTCATTTCAGACTCTTCCTACAAGTAATTATTCTATGTCCCAAAGGAGAGTTTGGGTCACTACCATATTCAAAATACCTTCCTCTCTGAATTTACCATCCAGACACATGCTGTCCACCAGAAATATAATGTAAGCCACATAGGTGATTTTAAATTTTGAGGCAGACACATTTAAAAGAGTAAAACAAGACAATTCATATGCCGTTTTAATAGTATATTTCACTGTTCCCAATATATCCAAAATGGTATCATTTCAACATGTTATCGATATTCTAAAAAGTGTTAATGAGATATTTGCATTAGTTTCACACTTGATCTTTGAAATCCAGTGTGTGTTTACACTCATAGCACAGCTCAGCCTGGACCAGACACATGTTGTGGCCAATGCTGACCATATACTTCCAAGGGCTCCCGGGAGATGTTTGTCAGATTGTCTGAAACTCTCTTCGTGGATGGGCCTAACTTCCCCCTCCTACTCCCTCCATGCATGGCCTTCCCCTAGGGGATCCTCACAGCCATCACACAACTCGTATTTTTATTTCCAAGAAAGCTCATTGGCAACACTAGCGCCCAAGAGGGAGCAGATGGCATTAATCCTGAGTGGGGCGTCTCGTGGGGAAGGCAGAGAGAGCCAAACCAGGCAAACACGAGCCCACCATCCCCCTCCTTCCAACCTCATTCCCCAGCCTCTTTGCTTCGCAGACGGAAGAGGCATCCGCCGTAGCCTTCTGGGTCACTGCTGGGTGATTCACCCCACAATGGAACTGTAATTTATAAGGTTTCTCTCTGCACATCAACTACTGCTAATGGCAGGCCAGCATTAACGTGGATGCTGACAGGCTGGAAGATAAAAGGGTAGATGTTTGTTCCACCTGCCCATGAAGAAACCCAGGCACAAACCCATTTACAGAACATTTCCTAGTAGAAAAATGAGACACAAATCACGTGTACCTGATGGTAAATAATCGCTTGCATACACAAGGCAAACTCTGAAAAATCCATTTCTCATGTCAAGGTAGCAGTGACTAATGACTTGCTTTTGTTTCTATCAAAGACTAAGTGCTTTTTTCCAGGAGGACATAGACCCGAGGCCCCCCTCCAAAGGAGCTGAAGTACTCCACATTTTAACATATGTTGCTAAATAAATATGCAGGTGACCCGAAACTGAGCAATTTTCACAATTTAAACTCTGCCTTGTTGTGTTACCCAGTTGGATAAATGGACCTCCCATTTAGCAATTTGCTGGATTTCAAATCTGCTTTGATTTCTTTTCTATGTAGCCTTTTATTTTGTGTTTCATCTGGCACCAACTTTGTAATACCAAGGGAACAGAGAGCAGGGCTTGAAAACAGTGCCAGGATATCTGCATTCAAACCCAGAGCTCAAGTGTGAAAGAATCAAATCAGGCAGATTTTTCCAAATCTACAGAAAGTGAAATACTTTAGTTCAAGGGAATGTTTACTCTCAGTGTAGAAACCATGTTGGTTTGCAGCTGTGGATCAGAAGGGACACGGTTTATGGGCAGCAGCTACAAGTGAGGGGCAGGTTGGTTTCTGACTTGTCTGTAAAGGTAGGTTTCTTTTTTTCTGCACATGAAACCAAATGAACCCAAAGATAATTATTGCTTTCAAATGATTTTTAAAATAATATCTCTAGCGGGGGATTGATTTGGTCTATTGATTTTTTTTTTAAAGACCCTTTCCAATTTTCCAGGATCTGCTAGTCACTGGCCTCTAAATTAAATTTCTCATGCTGCCTTCACTAATTACTATTATCAGATGCTTATTGAATGTTTGCTAATCTAAATATGACTCCTTTCATGACTATTGTGACTAATGTTGTGTTAGCAAAATTGTTTTGGGGTATCTGCTGATTATTGAATTGCAGCAAAAGAGAGACTAGACATAAGGAAGGATTTCCTTAAACAAAAGGTGCTAAATGCTGAAAATCTTCTCAAGTCCCTCCTTAAATAAACCTTGGAAATAAGTGATAAGACCACTCTATTGGGGTCTCCCAGATAGGTCTGTGCAGCATCTTTGTGTCAACTCCCAATTAGGAGGGCCAGTCCACTACCCAAAGTACCAAGGTCAGTGACCCCTGGAGTCTCTCCAAAGGTAATTCCTGATATGAATTTGCTGTAACTGCCTGACTCTTACATTTGGGTACAGTGGTGGCAGTGGCATGTGCTTGTGTGAATGTGTTGGCTGGCAATGGAGTCTGAGGGGCTGGGAAAGGGGGTGGAATAGAGAAGAGGGGGAAGAAAAAGAAAGTTGGAAAATTAACTTTTACAGAATCCAGAAAAGCCAGACAAACCATGGTCTTAGCACAGTTATTTATAGGAGTGAACTGTGAACTGGGTTAGTAGTTGATCCTTTTCTGGGTTTAGCATGCAGATCACTCCTGACAGCTCCTGCTCTCCAGGTGGAGGATGCACGTGTCTCACCATCCAAGAAAGGTTGTGGGCATGTCTCTGAAGGTGAAGCGGAGGTTCTGCGACCCCTGAGGCATAATCAGAGGCCTTTTTTCTTATCCTCTCCTGTCTGTTCCCCACCATCCCAACTCCAAAGCATGGTCAGAGCCAGAGTAGGGGAGCAGACATGGTTCTGTCACCCCAAACAGGCAAGAGAACAAGGGTGGTGCTTGTCATCATGAATGTGCCCATCCTGCCTCACTCAACCAGCTCACAATACCTATTTGGTGAATGTGTTAGTTTGGATGTATTGTGTACCGCCAACAGCCATATTCTTTAATGCAGTCTTGTGGGGGCAGATGTATTAGTGATGATTAGGTTGGAATCCTTTGATTGAGTGTTTCCATGGAGATGTGACTCAATCAACTATGGGTGAAACATTTGATTGAATTATTTCCATGGAGATGTGGACCCCACCCATTCAGGGTGGGTCTTGATTTAATCACTGGAGTCCTATAAAAGAGCTCACAAACAGAAGGAGCTCAGAGCACTGAGAGTGACATTTTGGGGAGCCGCTGAGGGAGACATTTTGGAAAGGGCTGCTGAATGCCAACTTTTGCTGACACTTTGGAGATACTAGCCCAGAGTTTGCTCTGGAGAAGCTAAGAGAGGGAGAAATGCCCCAAGAGCAACGTTTTAAAGAATGCACAGGAGCTGAGAGAGGAGCTGGAGCACAACCCAGGGTCAGCAGATGCCAGCCATGTGCCTTCCCAACTAACAGAGGTTTTCTGGAAACCATCGGCCTTCCTTCGGTGAAGGTATAGTCATGTTGATGCCTTAATTTGGATATTTTCATGGCCTTCAGACTGTAAATTTGTAGCCAAATAACCCCCTTTATAAAAGCCAATCCATTTCTGGTATTTTGCTTAACAACAGCATTAGCAAACCAGAAGAGTGAATTATTGCAAAAGTGAAAAACTGAATGTTGGAGGAAAGCTGGACTTGTGATCCAGGCCTCTTGGAGGGCACGAGACCTCCCACGTCCTTTTGCCTGCCACACTTTCCCCATGGTTCCCCCCACAGCAAGGTCCAAGCATCTCTGGTGTGACTACAAGGCCAGCTAGGCAACCCCTACCAAGTGTGCAAGGAGCAAAGTAGCTAAGAGTTCCCAGAACATGGAAACTATGTCCATTTTCCAGTGTTAAAGATTAACCACCAGGCTCCCCTGTCATCACCCTGAATGGCTTCATCAGTGCACCTCTTAGCCTCCCATCAGGGAGCAAGGGCAGCTTGCAATGCAGTGGGTGGGAACCCTGCTGGTGAGGTCAGGCTGCCTGGGTCTCGTTCCTGAGCCTTGTCCCCCCAGGGCTGGTCCCTCACGGTCAGGTGAGAATAATAGTGGCCCTGCCCGCTTAGGGTTGTCCCCACTCCAGAAGCACCCAGCACGGCATGTGCATGTTGGCCATGCTCAGTATTAGCTCCCACAATTCTCGTCCCCTTTATGCTGCTGTCACACATTTCCCTACTTCCTTCCATCCGGAGCATTACTTACCCAAACTAGGGCTGATCTAAGTGGAAAACACCTTGGGTGCAATCGTTTTTCCAAGACATTCAAATGTTTTCAAACCATACAACACACACACGTGCACACCCATATGCCATGTATGGGAGTGTATCAGCCTCTATGGGTTTCAGTCTCTTGTAGTGAAACACCGTGTCAGCTTGAGCTTGTCCAATTCTCATTTAACAGGCTTGAAAACCTGTACTTGTTTCCTTCTCGCCCCTCTCTCCCTTCCTCACTCTCCAGCAGGGCTTTCTGGGACCACCTCCAAATACACGACTCTGAATCCCATGTCAGGGTCTGGTTCTAGGGAAACCTAGAGCGCTGGCAACAGTCCCAGGATTCAAGAAAACATGCGCCCCTGCGAGAGAGTTACAATCATGAAACAGCATCAACTTGTGCCTGGTCGTGAAACTAACAGTGCCCCTCCTTTATTCAAGGTCTCTGAATTTCTGATACTGTGAGGCACAACAGTGAGATTTTTTTTTACTAAGATTTATTCACATACCATACAATCATCTAAAGTATATAATCCATTGATCGCATTACCATGATATAGTTGTTCATTCATTACCCCATCAATATTTTTTAACATTTTCCTTGTACCAGAAAAAGTGAAAGCAAGAATTAAAAACACAAGAGTAAAAACAGAATACCCAAACTGTCCCCTTCCCATTCTTCCTTCAGTTTAGTTTAGTTTTTTTTTGTTTTTTGTTTTTTGCCCCCGTTTTTCTAGTCATCCATCCATACACTGGACAAAGGGGAGCGTGATCCACAAGGCTTTCCCAATCACATTGTCACCCCTCATAAGCTACATTGTTATACAATCATCTTCAAGATTCAAGGGTTCTGGGTTGTAGTTTGATAGTTTCAGGTATTTACTGCTAGCTATTCCAATTCGTTAGAGCCTAAAAACGGTTATCTGTATTGTGCATAAGAGTGCCCACCAGAGTGACCTCTTGGCTCCTTTTGGAGTCTCTCAGCCACTAAACTTATTTCATTTCACATCCTCCTTTTGGTCAAAAAGATGTCTCCATCCCATGATGCCGGGTCTAGATTCCTTCCCAGGAGTCATATTCCACGTTGCCAGGGAGATTTACACCCCTGGGTGTCAGATCCACGTGGGGGGAGGGCAGTGATTTCACGTGCCAAGTTGGCCTAGCCAGAGAGAGAGGGCCACATCTGAGCAACAAAGAGGCATTCGGGAGGAGGCTCTTAGGCACAATTATAAGCAGACTAGCCTCTCCTTTACAGCACCAGGCTTCCCTAGGGCAAGTCCCGTGATAGAGGGCTCAGCCCATCAAACCGCCAGTCCCCAATGTCTGTGAGCACATCAGCAACCATCGGGGTGGGAAGCCCAACACCCCTGCATTCTCCACCAGCTCTTCAGGGGGGCTCTGCATTTTTTTAAAATTAACTATTAACTATATCAAAAAAATTAAAAAAAAAACAATAAAAAAACATTTCAAACAAACCAAAACAAGGGAATAAGAAAAAGACAACTAACCTGAAATAACTACTTGACTTCCAACATGTTCCTACTCTACCCCAAGAAAGTAACCTAATACAGCAACATTTCTGTGAACTTGTTCCTATCATACCCACCAGAAATTAACAGACCATAGTCATTCCTGGGCATTCCCAGAATGTTAAATTTACCCACAATAGTTTATCTGTTCTTATTAGGTTATCATTCATGATAGTGAGATTTTGAGAGGGTGGCTGGGTCCTAAGAGTTAAGCACTTGAGATTTTCTGATATCTGAGCGATTCTCAGGCTGTACAGTCTTAGCAGGTGTGCAGTCAAAGGAACCCAGGCCACATCCAAAAGAAATTAAACATTAATTCTAGTAGTTACTGACATCTCTTAAAGGGTGCAAAGGAGAACATTCCTTAAAGTCCATTTTTCTGTCCTCCTCATTTTTCCCCCAACTATTCAATAGTGTCACGTTCTCTTTTCTTTCCTTCTTGCCCTGACGTCTCTCAGCAGCCTGAATGCCCCACCCACAAGGCTTTTTTCTCTCTCAACAAACCCTTTCCCCAGCTGGCTCTTAGGTAGGTAAATCAACTTAGCCTCTCCACACCCTGCTTCCAAAGTCTCCATAATAAAGAGGAGCTTGGGACCTGCTTCTACTGTTCCCCATTACGAAGAGGTGGCCATGAGGAGGGACAAACATGAATACCTATACAGTAGTCATTTTTGCCCATATGAAACTTTGCCCCCTGAAACATCCTTGTGGGTTCTGCAAAGAGCAGTCCAATATTCATCGGGATCCCTAGAAGCTCCTTTTATCCCCAATTGACCCTTCTCTCTTTTCCTTTTCTCATTGGCATGGGGATGATTTCTCTCCAGCGTGTCCACAGCCGTTGCCAGGCTGATCTGGCTGCATCCATTAGTGGCCCTCTCTGCATACTTGGATTTGGAAAATGAGTAACTAAATATTCATTTATTAGAGGTGTTTTTCTTTCACTGGTAGCTGCCATCTGTTCCTCTCTGCCTCAAGACAACCCCCCTCTATCCCTCCAATGTCCTCTGGAGATGTTTTCTTTGCAACTGATCTTTATTCATTTAAGCAGTCAATTGTCAGACATTTTTTGAAGAAGAAGAAATAAAAAGTAACTCAAAATAGAGATAATAGTAAACTATCACCCCCAACTGGAAGCAATAGTACTAGAAACATGGGAAGGATTTTTTTAAGGAGCAGATAAACAACACATGAAGGGTTGGAAAATAACAAGGAAAATGAATTTTAAAAATCTAAATGCAGGAAAGGACAATCTGGGAATGGCTGCAAAGATGAATAATAACCAAATAGCTGGAGGACAGCCCGAGGCAGAGATGAAGGGTATAAATCAGAAGCAAAAATGTTTCCCTGGTTCTATTTTATAGAAAGTCCCTTGAAATTTCAGGTCATTTGAATTTATTTTGATGTGCCAGGCACCTCTAGTGTCTGTCCTAGGCTTTGTGGCTGGGTTACTGGAAGCATTTTAAGATGTGCCATCCAGGTTACATGCTGATTTACTTGCTAACAACGAGCTCTCTGCAGGAACATGATTCCAGATGCCAAAGAAACCAAGAACAGAGCCACACTTCTACTTCCAATCTCATCCACAGTGGGGTAAAAGAAATCCAAGTACTTGAACTTGAGCCCCAGTCTGTTATTTGCCATTCAGAGGTTTTGTGGGAACATTGCTTCAAGCATGTCCCCTCTCTGAGCGATGCGGGATATACCTGGCTCCTGATGCATGGCCATTTGAGATCCAAAATGTATTGAGATTGGCTTGTTTGTCATCACGGTTTTCATTTGCCCATGTCCCGTATAGATGGAAAATAGCGTTACTAGCCCGTTTCAAAGGCAAAATGCGTTCTGCATTGTATATTAGCTGGGTAATGTCAAGTGGCTGTAATTGCAGCGTGGGAGTTGTTTTGGCTTGTTTTGTTTTGATTTAAGTAGGGAAACAATGAGTATGTTTGTCATTTTCTAAACACTATGGCCCGAACCACTTGTGGCTGGTGGTCTTTCATCTCTATGGAGCATCCCCCCCCCCACCACCACCATCTGCTGGGGACGCCCACGAATGTCATCGTTCTCTGAACACTGAGCTTCTCTGAAGCCTGCCTTTGCTTTCAGCAGCTTTGAATAAGCTCCAGGGCCACAGTTTGCTTCTATTGTCATTTCTTCAGAGAGACAGAAAGAAATAGATCTGCTCCTTTAATGAGAAGCCCATTGGAAGGGTATACATACAATCAGAACAACCCAGTACAGAAACATTCAATTCAGCTGCAAACAGAAGGGGAAAAAAGAGAGAAGACAAGTCTCCGTCTCACATGTGTAGTCTTCATTTCTGAGTCAGGGTTTGAGGATGGAGCATGCTGCTAACTTGGAGAGAAAAACATATATTCTTTTTCATTAGAATATTAAGTCAACCTAGAATCAATCATCAGTGGTCCATTAAAGAATCAACTGCAAGGGGGGAACTAATTTCCAGTGATAAAAATGGCATTTTCGTACCTGGGCTGATATAATGCCCCATTGTAAATAATGTTGAGTGTTGTGAGTTCAGTTGTGTCCCCCACAAAAGCATGTTCAAGTCTTAACCCACAGTCCTATGAGTGTGACCTTATTTAGAAATAAGATCCTTGAAGATGTGATTAGTTGAGACCAAATTGAATTAGGTGGGACCTTAATCCAATATGACTGGTGTCCTTATAAGGAGAGGAGATGAGAACGGGCAGAACAGACAGCTATGTGAGGATGGAGCAGAGTGGGTTGTGCTGGTCCAAGCCAAGGACTGCTGGCCATCACCAGAAGCCAAGAGAGAGGATGGAAAAGGTTCTTCCCTGTAGGTTTCAAGAGGAGCATGGCTCTTCTGGCACTTTGATTTCAGACTTGTAGCTTCCAGAACTGTGAGACCATACATTTCTGTTGGTTTAAGCCACCCAGATTGTGGTGCTTTGTGACAGCAGCCTAGGAAACTAAGACATCAAGCTATGCCCTTATAAGAAGCTGGAATGGGGAAGAATTAAAGACAAAGAAGTTATATCAAGCTATCTTTTGCTAGGTAATAAACCATCAAAGTTTAGTCACTTAAAACAGCAAGTGTTTATTAGCTCACAATTCTCTGGATTGGCAATTTAGGACAGGTTCAGCTGGGCATATCATCCGCTTGTCTCCTGAGCTCACTGATGTGGTTGAAGTCAGCTGGTGGCTTGGCTGGAATTTGACTGGTCTCAGATGGTCCCGCTCACATTTCTGGTGTTTAGTGCTGGCTGATGGCTGGGGAGATGGCGGTGACTGGGCTTTGTGTCTCTGGCAAATTAGCCCAGGCTTATTCACCCAGTTGGTGGTCGTCATGTTCGCAGGTGCAGCAAGAGAAGAAAAGCCCCAGGACACAGACAGCTTTCCAGCCTCTGCTGGTGTCATGTTTGCTACATCCCATTGGCCAAAGCAAGCCAACTGGCCAAGCCTAGGTCAGTGTGGGTGGGAGACACCCAAGAGAATGGATGGAGGGAGGCATGAATAGATTGGGGGCAATTACTCCAACAATGTGCCACTGAAGTGTTCTTGGGAACATCTTTATCTGTAACTATCATGCTGAAACTGTGGGGAACTTAGAATCATGCACTTATGTGATAGAATGGATCTCAGATGCCTTCAAGCCCAAACCTTGAAGTTGAGAGGCAATGAAATTCAGAGAGCTCACTTTTCCTGCCCAAGATCACAAGACTAACTTGATAACACATTAATTATGTAAGTGTGCCAGTTTGGATGTATTATGTCCCCCAAAACACCATGTTCTTTAAAGCAGTCTTGTGGGGGCAGACATATTAGTGTTGATTAGGTTGAAATCTTTGGATTAGATTGTTTCCATGGAGATGTGACCCACCCAACTGTGGGTAACACCTTTGACTAGATTATTTCCATGAAGGTGTGGCCTGCCCATTCAGGGTGGGTCTTGATTGATTTACTGGAGTATTTTAAAAAGAGCCACACAGGCCCAGATGCTGCTGCAGCCAAGAGAGACATTTTGAAGATGGCCATTGAAAGTAGACTTTTGCTACCCCAGAGTTTGCCTGGGAGAAACTAAGAGAATACCCCCAGATGCCTAGAGAGAAACATCCTGGGAGAAAGCCATTTTGGAACACAACCTGGGAAGATGACACCAACCACATGGCTTCTCAGACAACAGAGATGTTCCAGACACCATTGGTGTTCTTTTGTGAAGGTACCCTATAGCTGATGCCTTAGCTTGGACACTTTTATGGCCTTAAGACTGTAACCTTGTAGCCAAATAAACGCCCTTTATAAAAGCCACTCCATTTCTGGTATTTTGCATAAGCATCATTAGCAAACCAGAACAGTAAGTATTGCAAAGTACCTGGGATTCATATAGTTGTTTCATTTTGGTTTGGTTTGGTTTGATTTAAGTTAGGAAACAAGGAGTTTGCTTGCCGTTTTTTAAACAGTACGACCCAAACCTCTTGTGGCTGGTGGTCTTTCATCTCCACGGGATATTCCACCCAACAACCACCTTCTCCTACGGAAACCCACAAATGTCAGCATTCTGCTGGGTTTCTCTGAAGCCTGCCTTTGCTTCAGAACAAAATTATTTATATTGGGGAAAAAAAGCTATTAGGACTAGAGTCTGGAAAATATTTTAGGATAGAAAAGAAAGCACAAGTGAGCAGGTGAAAAAGTGAATGTAACAAGGGGCAAACCAGTCAAAGCTGAAACTATCGTATTTTCCACATATAATTTTTAGACCCCTGAGACAGTGCTTCTTAAACTTTAATGTACAAACAATCATGTAGGGATCTTGTTAAAATGCAGATTCTGAGTCATTGGGTCTGAAGTGGGGTCTGAGATTCTGCTCCTCTAACAAGCTCCCAGGTAAGGCTGATGCTGTAGATCTAAGGACCACACTTCAAATGGATAGCTCTGGGAGCTACTCTTGTTTTCCAGGTTCTCATCTCTAATCTCTCATCTTTATTCAGTCTCTAAATGCATCTCTCTCACTGATATCACTTCTCCCCATCTTGACGTGCCAGAAATCTGGCTGTGATGCCCTTCCGAGGAGAACGCTCCTCTTGAAAGAGGTACCTGCCCATGAGACACTTACTTAGTCCTCAACTAGGTTGTTCCCAGAAATAAAATAGAAAGTATCAGGATGTATTCTGAAACCTAGATTCCTCCCCAGGTGATGCACCTCGGGGAGCCTCCCACCCTCTGCCCCCAGAGCTCTTCCTCAGCACTCAGTGTCCTATTTCCATAGCTGTGGTTATCACCCATTGAGGACAGAGGAGAGCTGAATTCCCAAGCCCACACTCCCTGTCCAGGCCACTTCGTTTGAAAGGCTTTTGTAATCAGGGGAAATTACTCAGAAAGCAGTGGTAGAAGAATAGGGAAGTGTGGTAGATTGGATTATGTACCCTGGGGTGGGGCAGGTGAGAGGGGCATGTTCTTAATCTTAATCCACATTCTTGTGGGTTCACATTATAAATAGGACCTCTTGAAGATATTATGTTTAGTTAAGGTTCAGCCCAGCTGAATGAAGGTAGGTCTTAATCCCATTACTGGATGCCTTATAAGGAGAACCCAGAAGTCAGGGAAAGGAGAAAAGAGAGGACATCACCATGTGATGGGAGGCAGTGATACAAGCCAAGGAACCCCCAGGATTGCCAGCAGCCAGTCCCAGAACACTAGACTCCAGGAGAAAACAAACCTTGCCGAGATCTTGATTTTGGACTTCTTCTATCTTCAAAACCAGGAGCCAATAAATTCCTGTTGTTAAACCAAAACCAGTCTGTGGTATGTATGATGACAGCTCTGGCAAACTAAGTGAGGAAATGGGACAGGAATGGGAAAAAAAAAAACAATAAAATGCGTTCTATCAAGCAAACTATCATCATGGGCAACTGGGGCTCAGGCCCGCTGAGGACCTTCGGGAGACCGTGTAGAACATACCTCAGAGTTACCCCACCCAGCGAGGAGGAAGTAGGGTATTTATACACCAATGCCCCCTCAGGAACTGGCCGAGGATGCTGGGAGAATTAATTCTCCAGTGCTTCTGGCTTCCTTGGTGTGGGACTAGTGTGCATTCCTAGCCAGAGACTCATTGGGTTTTCCAACAAGCAGCTTTCAGCTAATAGAGGAGAATGTAGAGTTCTTTTGCCTTAACCATCCTTGGAGAACTAACCAGAAAGTCAGGAGTAGCTCAAATGGATGAACACTGTTCACGAAGGCAAGCACATGAAAAGCAAAACGTAATTAACATGAGAAAAATATTATGGCATCAGACAACCCTTCTAATTGTTTGTTTTTGTTCCCTTTAATTTTCTAATTGTTCCCTTGAATTGACTGTTTATTTGGTGTATTTTGTTCTTGCTGCTGTTATGGGAACCAGTATTGCCTCAGCTTCCTTAAATGAATGGTTGGCCTTCAATGTCATCTAACCAAGTCACTCAGTAAAGAATCAAAGATTTTTTTCATTGCTTTCTGTTAGGAAGCCATAGTAGATCTGAGTTTCATTGTCTCTGTCACTTCTCAAAACTGTGATCTTGGGCAAAGTATCCTCTCCAGTCTTTGTTTTCCTTACCTGTTAAAAGAGAGTAACTATTCACACTGTACAGGATGGTAGTGAGAGATGGATGAGAGGAAGGATGTTAAGCAGCTGGCCCACAAAAGGGACACAGATGCTACCCCTTCCTTCCTCAGTCTCCAAGACCCTTCTCATTGCTGAAAACTAAATTCAATTCTGTCCGATCAATTTCTATTGAAGTATTACTATGTGCAAAAATCTATCTGAGTTGACATAGGAAGTATAGAGCTGGTAAAACATAACCCTTCCACTTCAATGGCTTTCTTCATTGGAGAAAGGCAGACTGTAAAGAAGTCTCTGTGATAGACATAGACAGTGATAAGTATTACCTTCAACATAAAGAGTGCTTTACTCTGATCGTACAGGGAGAGAGAAATTATTCTCTATTTTCTTGTAATTTACATAACAGTAGTTAGTCCCACAATTCACACTCAACTGCTAGAGTCTGCAAAATTCCCACCAGTTGCCACATTTGACGGAATTGTATTACCCATGAAAACACCTTTGACTGACCTCTAATTGATTCTGACATTCCAAGGTCTATGAGAAAGAGTTGGAAATAATTTAGAAACTGCTGACTTGTATCAGGCATAGACTTATTCAGACAAAACAGAAAGATAGAAGGTTTTTGAATTGAGATTATTTTGTCAATTGGGCATGACAAAAGATAATAAAAATTATTGTTCAAGCTTTGAAAACCCTTTCTCTTATGATGAGATTGGCTGAGGAAGAAAACTAACATTTATTGAGCACCTTTAAGTGCCTGTGATAGTCTTCATTCAACATTTTATTTGATCATGTCAACACTTGACTCCCCAGAGGCCCCCAGAGAAACCTGTTGATCAAGCAAAGCTACATTTATTAGACTTACAACAGTAAGAGAGAATACTACCTTGACAGAGAATGGTTTTAAAATCACCAAGCTGGGTGATTTTGAGTCTTGGGTAGGATTGGGCAAATTTCATAGCATAATTTTAGATTGGTAGGCTCACTGAGATAAGGTTGTTGAATGGGGTCATGATGAGTAAGTTGTCAATCTTGGTAAATAAGCTGTTCAGTTCATGTGGTAGGTTGAGTTATTGTGCTGGTTTGTATGTGTTATGTATATAAGAAAAGCCATATTCTTTAATGCAGTCTTGTGGGGGCAGACATATTAGTGTTAATTAGGTTGGAACCTATTGGTTCAGTGTTTCCATGGAGATGTGACTCAATTAACTGTGAGCAAGATCCTTCATTGGATTATTTCCATGGAGGTGTTGTGCCACCCATTCAGGGTGGGTCTTTACTGGATCACTGGAGTACTTTAAAAAGAGCCACACAGGCCTAGAAGCAGAGCAGTTGTGAGTGACATTTTGGAGAGCAACAAAGAGTGACATTTTGGAGACACTGCAAGCTAAGAGAGGACAAAACACCCCAAGAACAACATTTTGGAGGGCGCCATTTTGAAACAAAACCTGGGAGCAAGCAGACGCCAGCCACGAGTCTTCAAAGCTAACAGAGGTTTTCCAGACGCCAGTGGCCCTTCTCCAGTGAAGGTACCCTATGGTTGATGCCTTACCTAGGACACTGTATGGCCTTAAGACTGTAACTTTGTAACCAAATAAACCCCCTTTATAAAAGCCAATCCATTTCTGGTGTTTTGCAAAATGGCAGCATTAGCAAACTAGAACAGTTATGTATCCTGACATAGTCATATTCTTAATCTTTATCCATATTCCTATAGGTGTAGAAACCATTGTAAATGGGACCTCTTGAAGATATTATTGTTAGTTAAGGTATGGTCCAACTGAATGAGGAGGGCTTATAAAAAGAACCGGGAAGTCACAGAAGTGAGAAAAGAGAGGACATTACTATGCGATGGGAGGCAAAGGTAAAGCAAAGGCACCTGATGAATTGCCAGCAGCCAGCTCTGGAATGCTGCCATCTTTGGGGAGAAAGCAAGCCGTGCAAGTATCTTAATTTGGGAATCCTTCTACCCTCAAATCTGTGAGCCAATAAATTCTTGTTGTTGAGCTGAAACCAGTTTTTGGTATTGGTGATAGTGGCTCTGACAAACTAAGACAGTTGGGTCTCTCCTAAAAGCAGGTACTTCCAGGAGCAGTGGATTAAGTAACATGCCCAACATCACAAAGCTATGAAGGGGGAGCAAGATTCTAACTTCAGTCTGCTGGATTACAAAACCAAGCTCTCCCCATATTTTCTGTTTTCTCATGACAGATATCAAAACGACCCAGTGAGGCATGTGGTGACCTTGATTCCATGTTCCCAAATAAGTGTTATTTAAAAGACTGGCAGGATTTTAATTGTCTTTTATGTTTGCAAAAAGTCTTGAGTATATGCAAACTTAGGGCACATATCAGTTAACTATTGCTGTGTAACAAAACTTTCCTAAGCTCGGAGACAATAAAAATAGCAATCACTGATTATTGCTCATTCATCTGTGGGCTTGCTGGGCTCAGCTGAGGGTGGCTCATCTCCATGTGGTTCTCATCCTTCGAAGTAGAAACAAATTAAATCGTGTTCCCCACAAAAGGAAGGCATGCTCTGGTCCTGTGGGTGTGAACCCATTATAAATAGGATCTTTGAAAACGTTATTAATTAGGTGTGTCCAAACTGAAAGAGGGTGGGCCTTCATCCAAAATGGCTAAAGTCCTTATGAGCAAAGGATATTGGACACACAGAGAGAAGCCACAGGGAACAGCCAGAAGCTGGAAGTCAACAGAACCCAGAAGATGACAGAGAAGACATTACCATGTGCATTGCCATGTGATGGAAAAGCCAAGAAGCAAGAATTGCTAGCAGCAGCCCCAGAATGCCAAAGTCTTCTGGGAGAAAGCGTCACCCTACTGATGCCTTGATTTTGGACTTCTCCAAGCCTAAAACCAAGAGCCAATAAATTCCCATTGTAGCCAACCCATTGTATAGTATTTGTTTCAGCAGCTAGGAAACTAATACTGAGACTAAATAGAAAGTAACTGGGACTTTGTTGCACCTTTTTTCAATTGATCAGAGTTCTATGGGGCAGGGGAGCAAAAGACACTCACTGTAGTGTTTCTTCCACAGCCTCCAGCTTAGAATAGCATGTTGCAGTTTACAGTGTCAAGACCAGATGGTATTTTTCCCAGTGAGCAGATACTGTTGTGTCCTACCTATCTCCCCACAACGCTGACTTCCAACTGCAAACACCTGCAACTCTTCACCCGAGGGAGTTCCTTGGCCACTGGAACTCACCTGGCCCTTGTTCAGGGCAAATAGGAAGTTCTGGGAAGTGAAGACCCACCCGCACCGTGAAGCAGCCTTCAGCCAATATCTGATGGAGTTGGCAGACAAAGGCCTCAGCTCCCTCATCCCTCAAGTGGGAAACTCTGAGGCATATTTTATGCTATTCCCAGAGTTCCCCAGTGGATACAACCACCAATTTCTCACTGTGGTCCTTGGCTTGATAACCACCCTTTATTGGCTGCCTTCTCTCCCCTAGTCTATTTGCACTCAAATCCTCATCTTAGGGTCTTCTTCTGGAGGAACTCACTTCGAGACTACAGGCTCCAATCTAACAGTCCTCTGCCTCAAACACCTCCACAGACCTCTAGTCCTCTTAGGCTAAAGACCACTGTCTGTAATAAGACCTGGAGGATTTGTTCTTGTCAGAGTTCTTGGCTATAAACAAAAATCTGGGAAACTAAAGCAGCAAAGGAATTTACTGGAACCAGGCTGAGTCAGAAGTAAGCAGCCAAGTCCCTGCCATCAGAACTATCTGTTTATGGCCTCTGTGCAGGCCTCATCACACCTTGGTCCTGATCACGCTCCTCCTGCTGTCTGATTCCACCACCGGACATCCCCTTACCAACGAAAGCTCAGCTGCCAGCAGTACCAGTTACAGGAAAGCCCCTAAACAGCAGGATCTTCCTGGCTCTGTCTCAAGACATGCTTAAAAAACATACTACAAGGGTGCGAGGATTGGAATCTCTTCCACTTCTGTTTCTGCAGTGGAAATCGGGGGACATCTCAAATAGTCAGTGTGTTCAAACACTGGGCAACCAGAAGGCAGCTCATCCTGCCCCACAAGCCCCAGCTCGTCTTGCCATCCAGCCCTCCCAGGCTCTGTGCAGCAAAGTGAATCCACCATGCCCCTCCTGCCCCAGAGCGTTCTGTTCTCTGCACACAGGATGCTGCCCCCTTCTGCCCATCAACTCCCCTTTGCTCCAGAATTCAGGTCAGCCTTCCTTGGGGAAGCTTTTCCTGACACCACAAATAGGTCAGAACCCCCATAAAGGGATGCATGATAACCTTCCTTTGGGAAACGCATACCCCCTTGTAGTTTCATTTTGCATTTATTCTCATCCCTCGCCATGAAATCAGCTCTCCGAGGGCTGGGGCCATGTCTGCTTTTTCTCATCACGGTGTGGTCAGCACCAAGCAGAAGGTCCAGCTCATATTAAGCACTAAAAATAGCTGTTGAAGAAATGAACAAACGAATGAGCACATTCTTAAGCAGCTCAATTTAGGTTTTACCCAAATCACTGCAAGGTTTGGCCAGAGCTAAAGACAGTTTCCTTTTGCTCAGAGGTGGGACCACTCAGATTTCAACAAGAAACCTGTTTTTTCATGACAGATATGAAAATGACCCAGTGAGGCATGTGGTGATCTTGATTCCATGTTCCCAAATAAATGTTATTTAAAAGACTGGCAGGTTTTTATCAGTCTTTTATGTTTTTAAAAAGTCTTGAGTATATGCAAATGTAGGGCATGTATCAGTTAACTATTGCTGTGTAACAAAACTCTCCCAAGCTCGGAGACAATAACAATAGCAATCACTGATTGTTGCTCATTCACCTGTGGGCTGGCTGGGGGTGAGCTGATCTAGGCTGGGCTCAGCTAAGGGTGGCTCGGCTCCATATGGTTCTCATCCTTCTCGTGCTACCAGTGGGCTATCCTGGGTGTGTTCTTCTCATGGCAATGACAAGCACAAGATGGCATGTGGAATCACAGGAGGCCTCTTAAGGGCTCGGCTCAGTCCTGGCCCACTGTGCCTTCTGCCCATATGCCATTGGCCAACACAAGCTACATGAGTGAGCCCAAAATCAAGGTGTGGGGAAGTGTACTCCATCCACAATGAGGCCACGACAAGACCACAGGATTAGAGGTCTAGTAAATCATGGGAAGCATATAGAAAATCAGATGGCCACGTGATAATAATGCCCTCGGTCAGTATGTAGGTTTAAATTCCTTTGAAAAACAGTCAGTCAGCACTCCTCGAAACTTTCAGACTTTTCAAGGTCATCAAAAGCAAGATATGTCACAGCTAAGAGGAACTTAAGGACACATGATGGAATTGGGTCTATAAATAATTCAGACTGACTTTCTGTATAGATGAGGAAATGCAATATGGCATTTTAGATGGGATAATGGGACAGAAAAAGCACATTAGGTAAAAAAAAAATTTTTTTAATCCAAATAAAATACGGACTTTAGTTTTTAATAACATATGAATATTGGTCCATTAATTATGACAAGTGTACCATATGAATGTTAGACATTAATAACAGTGGAAATCAGGTGGGGGGTACTTTAGAACTTTCTGCACTGTCTCTGCAACTTTTCTGTAAATCTAAAATGATTGAAAACTATAAAGTTTATTTTAAACAAAAAAAGCCACCAGAGCTGGAATATAGGTTATTATAGCAAGGATCACTTCTTGTCTAGACACATCAAGTACTTATCCTTATTACTGTCTTACAAATGTCAGATTTGCTGCCTGATGGGGTTGGAGAAGTCCCTTTCCTGAAAGTGGGATCAGAGATTATACCCACCTGAGAGATCCAATTGGTGAGGGTTGGAGGCACCTGGAGAGGACTCTTGACAGAATCACCGTGGATGGTGGAGCTCCTTGCCCTCAGACCCCGGTGTCCTCTCTTGGGGCTCCTTCTGACCTCTTCCCACCACCATCTTGTCCCTTTCAACACATACGCCCTCTACTCTTCCCCCCACTTCTTCTGTTTCTCATCGTACACAGAGTCAGACTGGATGATTTCTAGACCCATCTCCAAACATCTATGGTTTTGAAGGAGTTACACAATGTAAACAGGCTAACTTTAAAGTCCACAGCTGGGATGGGATCAGAGTAGCCCATTTCAGTTTCTCTTATTCTTCAAAATCTAAGTCCCACCTCCTTCCAAGAAAGCATCCTCGACTGCTACAGCCCTTTTGCAGGACATATGAAGCCCTTATATCATGTAACCATATACCTTCTAAAAACTTTTTTTTTAATGCTAGGGTGCCTCAGTCTAACTGTAAGCTCCTTGAAGGCAGGTACCAACTTGAATACATACTGTGTCCTCCAAAGATCTAACAAAATTCTGGGTCCTCTGCCCCCTTCCCAAATACCCGAGGAAGGACCGGTGCTGTCTGCCCTTCCCCTGTCCCCTCCCTGGGGCCGAGCTGGCTGTCAGGTTGCAGGCAGCTCACCAGCATAGCTTGCTGCCATGGCAACGCAGCATCCCTCAAGTCCACCGCACTCCGTGGTGTCATGGAGCAGCTGCTGCTTCTGGGTCTCCTCCAGTGCCATTTCTGCTTCCCCGAATTTTATATTGGCTGGGATAATAACACAAATTAAGGTATTTGCTGGTTTCCATTACCATTTTTTAGTAAATCACTTTTTCCATATTAATGCCTGGGAAAGAGATTGTCAGCAAACATACCATTTATTTCACTGACAAAAGGCTTTAAATGCTCTGTCATGTTTTCCTAATACAATTCAGTGCTTCCAAATTTATTTACTGGCGCCTCAATAAATCCAAGTAAATCATGCCCTTATGCATGCACCCTACAGCCATGTTGAGAAGTGATTTGTTCTAGTTTAGGGATGGCAGAAGAGGGGGAAAACAAAAAGGAGAGACAGGAACTTAAACTCACCATCATCCCCCAAAGTTAAATTTCCAAACAGTGGTTACAAAGCATTTTTAAAATTAGTTTTTCTTACAAATTTGGAAAGATAATTACTTTGTTTTTCTCTGATCTCTCACACAGAGGATATGGGGGGCCTGGAGGTTTATGTATATGTTTTCCACAAGAGAATTTCTTCCCCATGTACATTAATTTTTTTCTAATTAGGAGTAGGAGACATTTGTAACGCAAATGATTAATGGTAGCTTCAAAGTCAGACAAGCTATGTGTTTTACTGGCAAACAGCATTCGGTGAAAGAGAGGCTTGTTACCAAGGTGGTAATGGATCTCTGCTGTCTCTTGGTTAGAAAGAAAAAAAGAGAAAGAGAGAGAAGAAAGAGGCAAATTCAAAACTGGGAAATATTTCAGAGATTATCTTCTAGCCCAGTGCCCAGTTTTACTGGCCTGGAAGATGAATCCAGAGGGGAAACTGACTTGCCCAAATCACACAGCCAACGTATGGCCAACCTGTGAATAAAATGATGAAATTGAATTTCTGCTTGTGTTGTGGACAATCGTGAAATAACATTCAGAGACCCCGGTGCCTGTGCCTAAATGTCAGTTATTATCTAAACTTTGCTGGAACCCAGCGAACGGCAGAGCTAAAGCATCCTGCAGGATCTCCTCCCTCCCGCAGGTGGCCCAAGTGAATTGTGTTCCACGGGTTTCTAGGACCCTGGGTGCTATTTCCTTCTCCAGCTCCTTTAGCAGGTTGGGAAGCATGTACTGGCTTTTTAATTAAAAATAATAATAATTAAAGTGCTAAGCACAGTGTTGATTAGAAACAAACCATTATTCTTCCTTAATCACTTAGGCCAAGCAATTTATCTTTGTAGTTGGCAAACTCTCAAAAAGAATAAATCAATGTTAAATTTGAAATTCAGTGACTCAGGAATGTTGAGAAAAATAAGTCTTTCAAGACATTATAAGTAGGCAAGAGCCAGAATGAGCCTGGGCCATTTTAGAAGTTGCTCATATTCTATAGTTAAGTAGTTAGTTAGTTCTATATAGTAGTTGTCAGCTAACCCTAAGATATCTGAATTTCTTTAAAATTCACCTTTCTAATTTTTTCTGTTGATCTTATAAATATGTCCCTAAATTAATCAAAAGCAAGCTCATTCTATATATAGGGTTCCACTGCTTCAGAACAGATAAGTTCTGTTTCATTACTGCAAACTCTACCTCAGTGTTTATCTGTATGCTTTGTCTATTACTTAAGGTTGTAGAGAATGAAAATGTCCATTACCCATATTCAAGTACATATAATGTTCCAAAATAGATGATTATCAAGTTTAAAAACTGCATCCTCACAACTAACCTGTGCATAACTTTATAATTGACAAAACTTACTTGCTTGTACCAGTTCACTTGTTTTCATCCTGTCCTATATTCCTAAAACTCACAGAAGTAATCTATGAATACATGCTCACTGTAGAAAATTCAAGAAATATATATAGAAAACATTATATCCTTCTATATCAACCCCCCTTTCCACATCTGAGAAATAACCATTACATACTGTCTAATAGAAATATAATGTGAGCCACACGTGTATGTAATATTAAGTAGCCACATTTTAAAAAATAAAGGAAACAAGTAAAATTTATTTTAATAATAATATCTTTTATGTAACCCAATATATTTAAAATATTATCATTTCAATATGTAATCAATATAAAATTATAATGAGTGAGACATTTCACGGATCCATCCCGCCACACAAGCTTTCAACAACCAGCAAGAACTGGCAGAAACATCTTTCTCAGAGCTCCAGGAAACAGTTAAAGGACTGCAATAACAAGGCAAACCCCAAATTAATAAGAAAAAGGCTACTTAAAAACAATAGGATCTCATAGAGCCCTGCTTGTGCCTAACCCCAACCCCTCACTGGCTTGGCGTGAAGTCACCCTGTAGTCCAGTGAAGTTCTCTGGTTCTGGTTCCAGAGGGAGAAGAGTAACCTTCTGCACATACTTGGAGCATGTACATCTGAACCAGTCTGGCTGGTGGCCTAAGGAACTCGCCATCTGAGATCTTTCCCTACATATAGAAGGCAGCTTGCAGAGTTCTTCTACAGAAGGCTGTGAAAGAGCAGTAATGTGGCTGCCTGGGTCAAGTGTTAGCTGGCTGTAGGACATACAGTGCGGTGTCCAGGCAATGAGGAAATTGTTACCTAGGGAAGAGGGGACATTCATATTCATGTAAACAGGGGATTCCTAGGGCCACATGTGCATGCACAGAAAGCATCAGGGAGGTCCCTACACTTTGGCCTTGAACTAGTCTCTAAATTCATTGTATGGATAAGCCCTGAAAGACAGCACTTACACAGGCCATTCTGCAAAGACTGGGAAGTATTTTTTCCATGTTTTTTGTTGTTGTTGTTGTTAGCTCCTGGCATTCGTATCATTAGCTTGATACAAGCTTAAAGAACAGAAGCCTCAGAATCTAAATCCCATGATAATGCATTAAAATATCAAAATTCCAGGTTTCAACAAAAGATTACAAAACATACAAAGAAATAGGAAGTGATGGTCCAGGCAAAGGAGAAAATTAAAGCACTCCAAACCATCAGTGAGGGGGACCAGACTTAGGACATACCAGGCAAAGACTTTTTTTAAATGGTCCTACATATGGCCAAAGAGCTAAAGGAAAACATGGGCAAAGAACTAAAAGAAATCCGGGAAAACAGTAGATGAATACAAAGAGAATATCAATAGAGAGATGGAAATTATGAAAACCAAACAGAGCTGAAGACCACAGTATCAGAAACTAAAAATTCCCCAGAGAGGTTCAACAACATATTGGAGATGGCACAAGAAAGAATCAGTGAACTTGAAGATAAGATGATTAAAATCATTAAGTCTGAGGAGCAGAAGGAAGAGAGAATGAAGAAAAGTGAACAGAGCCTCAGGAACCTGTGGGAAACCATCAAGCATACCAATATACACATTGTGGGAGTCCCAGAAGGAAAAGAAAGAGATAAGGGATCAGAGAGAGTCAAAGAAATAATGGCTGAAAACTTTCCAAATTTAATGAAAGACATGAATATACACATACAAGATGTCCAATGAACTCCAAATAGGATAAACACAAATAGAACCACACCACTACATATAATAATCAAACTGTCAAATGCCAAAGATAAAGAGAGGATTCTGAAAACAGCAAGAGAGAAGCAACATGTCACATACAAGGAAGCTGCAATAAGATTATGTGCCAATTTCTCATCAGAAATCATGGTGACAAGAAGGCAGTAGGATGACATATTTAAAGGGCTGAAAGCAAAAAACTGCCAGTGAAGAATTCTATATCCAGCAAAACTATCTTTCAAAAAATGAGGGAGAGATTAAGGCATTTCCAGATAAACAAAAGCTGAGGAAGTTCATCACCACTAGACCAGCCCTACAAGAGATGCTAACAAGAGTTCTGCAGGTTGAAAGGAAAGGACAATAGACAATAGATTAAAGTCACATGAAGAAATAAAGATCTCTAATAATGGTACAGACAGGGGTAAAGTAAATGCCAGTGCTATTGTAGTTTTGATTTCTAACTCTACCTTTTATTTCCTACAAGATCTATAAGGCAAATGCATAAAATGTAATGAAAAATCAGTGGTTTGGGACTTATAATGTATAAACATGTAATTTGTGACAAGAACTACATAAAGGTGGGGGTCAGAGGGTATAGGAACATAGTTTGTGTGTGCTATTAAAGTTAAGTTGGTATCAAAGCAAACGAGATTGTTACAGATTTAGTATGTTAAAATTTAAGCCCCATGAAAAATTACCAAGAAAATATCAGAGAATATGCAAACTCATAGAGACAAAAATTAGAGTACAGTTTGCCAGGGGTAAGGGGCAGAGGGAATAGGGAGTTAATGCAAAATGGTTGTAGGCTTTCTGTTTGGGGAAATGGGAAAGTTTTGGTAACAGAAGGTGGTGAGGGTACCACAACCTAGTGAATGTGATTAATCTCACTGAATGGTTTGTTTGAGAGTGCTGAGGTGGGAAAGTTTATGTTGTTGTATTTATATTCCCACAATTAAAAAAAAAAGAAAGAGCATCTAAAGAGACTATGAAAATTAAAGGCAATACATGATCCTGGGCAGGACCTAACAAAGGAGGAGAGAAGACTCAAAAGGGCATTATTGGGACATATGAAAAAAAATTGGAATAAGATTGGAAGCTTTGTATCAACGTCAAATTTCTTGAACTTGATAATTGCACTTAAGGTGGATGCATAAATGAATGTCCTTGTTCTTAGGAAATGTACATGACAATATTAAGTGTTCAAGGAGTGTGATGTATACAGCCTACAGTCAAGTGTTCAGAAGATGGATTGATAGACAGACAGATGGATAGACTGATAGATTGAAGGATGGGTAAATAGAATGATATGGGGAATGTGTTAAAATGCTAAAATTGGTGGATCTGGGTATTTGGGGGGATAGAGATATATTGGAGTTCTCTGTGTGGGGTTTGTATTATTTTTGTAACTGTCCTGTAAGTTTAAAAGTATTTCAAGATAAAAAAATTTAACACTTAAAAAAAAGAAAAAGCATAGTACAATGTAAAAATAATAATTTTTAAAACTCTAAAAATATATAACAAGATACTTCACATTCTTTTCTTGTACCAAGTCTTCAAAATCCAGTGTGTAGTTTACAGTTATAGCACATCTCAGTTCGGACTAGCCGCATTTCAACCACTCAGTACCCACATGGGGCAGTGGATACCTGCTGGGCAATGTAGTTCTAAATCTTTCTGTGTGTGTAGGTGGGGTGGGGGGGAGTAGGATGGTATATCGGTTGAGTTCTTTTGCTGCCAGTAACCAACTTAATAATGGCTTAAATGATAAAGCTTTACTTCTCTCCTGTTATATAGCAGGAAGTCTAGAGGGGGCAATTCCAAGGCTAGACCACAGCTGACAATCGAAGCTCTAGACTGGTGTCTCTGAGTTCTCTCAGTCTCCCCCATGTTTGTGGGATGGCTGCAAGGCTCAGAGCACACACCTTCATCCCCAGCCTCCAGAAGCAGGGAGCAGAAGGATGCTGGGAAAGTGAGAAAAGGCCCTTCCTTTCATCATGAAGGGGAAAAAAAATATTTCCCAGATGCCCACTTTGTGGCTCATTTGCCAGAACAAGATCACGTGCCTGTCCTGGTCACAAGGAAAGCTGGTTAGGCGAGTGTCAGGGTATGTTAGGCTCAACAGAGAGACACAGGCAAAGGAGAAGGGGATTGGAATGATTGATAAGTAGACACCCAAAGAACCATCATATATAGATCTGAAAGTGGAATTCCTGGCTCAACCAACATGACCACTTTAGAGTTGGATGGACTCTGCCAACACATACTCTAAATGGCCTGTGCCAAAGTGTGCCAAAGTGCACTGCCTCCGGAAACATAAAATACGTTTCACCACTTCTGAAGCAGCACTGGGCATTATGAGGTTCTCAAATAACCCTGTATAGTTTATACTCTTATGAGTATCACCGTCATTTTGCCCAGAAGTTAAATAACTTCCCAGGTCACAGCCAACAAGGGACAAACAATGAATCACCCCTTATTCCCAGATCTATAGACAACCTCACTGCCCTTTCCACTCTAAGCTGTGATTCACCCTGACAAGTAAAGTTCGTGAAAACTGAAAGTATAATTAACAAACCTCAAACCAAACTTTAGGACAAGTTTGAAAACCCAACTGCAAGATTAAGCCCTTCCCGGCATAATCTCTAGTATTTGTCAAAACCTGTATGTACCCACTGGTCCTTGACTGACCCCCAGGAAACAGGTCTTGGGGACACTGAATGATCTGTCTACTGTGAACTGCTCAGGATGGCTTTTATTCTTGAAGAGGAGGTAAAAATAATAATGGTAATGGGGGTTCAAAATCCTCAGAGTACTTTCATGCTCATCACCTCTCATGATTTTTTTTAACACCCTGTAAGTTTGACAGAAGCATCCAAACCTATTTGGTATATGACTGGGCCAGTTTGAATGTATTGTGTCCCCCAAAACACCATTATCTTTGATGCAGACTTGTGTGGGCAGGGAAAGTATTGGTGTTGATTGGGTGGGAGACTTTTGATCAGATGTTTCTGTGGAGATATGATCACTCAACTGTGGGTGAGATCTTTCATCGGATAATTTCCATGGAGGTGTGGCCCCGCCCATTCAGCATGGGCCTTGATTAGTTTACTGGAGCACTACATAAGCTCAGACAGAAGGGGCAGGCTTGCTACAGCCAAGAGAGACACTTTGAAGAATGCACAGAAGCTGAGAGAGGAGCTGCAGATGACAGACAGTTTGAAGACGGCCATTGAAAGCAGACTCCTGCTCCGGAGAAGCTAAGAGAAGACAAATACCCCAAGAGCAACTAAGAGTGACGTTTTTGAGGAACTGCAGCCTAGGGAGGAACATCCTGGGAGAAAGCCATTTTGAAACCAGAATGTGGAGCAGATGCTAGCCATATGCCTTCCCAGCTACACCATCCGCCATCCTCCAGTGAAGGTACCCGATTGTTGATGACTTACCTTGAACACTTTAAGGCTTTATGACTGTAACTTTGTAACCAAATAAAGCCCTTTTATAAAAGCCAATCCACTTCTGGTGTTTTGCATTCCGGCAGCATTAGCAAACTAGAACAACGGCCAACCGAGACTCAGAGAACTAAAGTGATTATGTCAATACCAAACCTGTGGGCTAGGACCCAGGTCTCGGATTCTATGACATAAGGGAAAGGCTTTGGACCCCAGAAGTGAGGAGAGGTTTATTTCTCTCCTATTATCAAAATCTTCCCAATGTTCTAGACACTGGGTGTAATAATAATGACAGCTCAGACTTACAGATTATTTATGGCATGCTAAGCACTGTTCTGAACACTTGACATTTGTTAGCTTATTTAATGTTCACTGCAATCCTATTGGTTGTATTTCAGCAGCTAGTTCTGCATAACAAACAAACAAAATGTGCAGACACTTATTTCTCATTATTGTGTATGTTGTTTAGTTGTGGTTCAGTTGATCTAGGGGGGCTTGGGCAGGCATAGCTCTAAGCCCAAGAGCTGGGTTCATGTTTGCTTCAGTTAACTCACTTGTTTATTAAGCAATGGATTATCTGGCAGAAATCAGAAATTCCCAGAAAGCTGAAACATATAATGCCCTTGGAGGCCTAGGGTTTCCATGGCCCCCATACTTCCATCCACATTCCACTGGCCAAGTCCAAAATCAGTGGGGTGGGAAGTATGCTGCTATTATTATTCCCTCTTTTACAGATGCGGAAATCTATAAGGAGAGGTCAAGAAACTTGCCCAAAATCACACAGCTAGAAAATGCTAGAGCTGAGATGCAGAGATTCAAGGATAAATAAGACTCAGTTCCGTCCTGTAAGTGTCCCAGTCTGATGGGAGGAAATAATTGTTATACAATATGTTATGGGAATCCAGAGAAAGAAACCACTGAATTAGGTCTGAAGGAGTCAGAGAAAGGGTCAGAGAGGAGGTGAACATTTCAGTTGAAGTCATAAGTGGAGCTGCCAAGCAGAGACAAGGCATTCCTGGCATGGAGAACCACAGAGCAGAGACCAGGCGGTGAGAGATGGTGTGGCTTTCTCTGGTGTTCAGTGTACTGGAGTCCAAAGTGCTTGCTGAAAGTGGGCAAGCCGGCCATGGCCAACATGTGGAGGGTGTCTTCAGTTCTTGGAAGGTTCCAAGAGCTCTATGAGGTTTTCCAGAAAGGGAGTAGTCTGATAAGACTCAAGTCTTAGGCTGACAACTAATAGCAAAGAGGAGGCTGGAGACAGGTAAACCCAGCTGAGATGCACAGGCAGTGGAGGGAGAATGGAGGGAGGGGAGACATGGTAAACAGACACTTAAAGCTACAGTGGGGGAGCCAGGGTCCCGGGCCTGGGGCTTGAAGGAGAAGGGAGATCAAGGAAGGCCCTGAGAGGTCTAAATGAACTGGGTGACCATCCCCAGAGGAAAACGGGGCACATAGGCCAGGCACACAGTTGTGGTGGGAGAAACTTTGGTTTCTCTAGAGATGAGAAGTGCAATATTCTGCCTCTTGAAAAGCACGTAAGTCATCCTGAATTTGTTCCTGGGTTAGTTTTTTGTTTTTTTTTTTTTTTCTTTTGCCATACAGAACATTAGTGGGATGGTTGGTGAAATTTGAATAAGGCAAGAAGATTAGATAATAATGTTATATCAATGTCAATTCCTGGTTTTCACAATTCTGTGGTTTTATAAGAGAATCTCATTGTTTTTAAGAAATACCCACTGAAATAGTTAGATATGAGGGGCATGCTGTTTGCAACATACTCTCAAAGAGTTCAGAAAAAAAGTAATTGTATGCATGTGTTTAGAGAAAGAATGATAAAGCAAATATGATAAAATGTTAATACTTGGAAAATCTGAGTAAAGAGTGTGTGGAAATTCTAAGCACTATTTTTCTGTTTTTTGTATTATTTCAAAATAACAAGTTTAAAAAGGAAAAGCAAATAGAGCCACCATGAATTATGTTCCAAATGTATGCAACTAATTTCACAGAATCTCAAATTCTGTGTTCTGGAGCTTGGTTTCCCCCCTCCAGCATGTCAGGATGTGGCCTGTGGGGTTGGGGCAGGCACGGGACATGAGGGAGAACAGCAATAAGAGTTTCTTGGAGCCTCCCAATATGGGAGTCATCATGGCTGGAAGTGCCCCTCTCCCCTCTGAATTCTATGATATTTATTGCCACATGTTTAGCAGTATTAAAGGGTGGTTTAAAGGTGTTCTGGGGCCATGCAGCCAGGGTTCAATTCCTGCCTCGCCAACCTCCTAGCTGTATGAGCTGGGTGAGCCTCCACGTCCTCATCTGTAAAGTGGGGATGATAACAGTAATGGGGATTAAACAAGTGTAAAACACTAAGGACGGTGCAGAACATATGGCAAGTATTCAATAAATGTTTACTATTGTCATTTTTTCCGTCTGCTTCCTCATTGTAAGTCACTTCATCTATTTATGGCTTCAAGTCCAGACAGTTTTAAGATTCCTTCAGGGTAGAATCTGTCTTCTTTATTTGTTTTTATTGTACAGTACTATGCCACTTCCCCTCAGGGCTTGCTCTTCTCTGTTCCACCCACACCAATCTCTCTCTCTCTCTCTCTCTCCCTCTCTCTCTCTCTCTCTCTCTCTCTCTCTCTCTCTCTCTCTCTCTCTCACCAGAGTCGTATCTTGGTAGAAATGTTGGGTATTTTGAGGACAATGGGAAAGAGCACAGAACGATGAAAATCAGAAAACAGTGAGTTTAAATTTACCAATCAACTGAAGAGGGACAGTCACTTCTCTCCCTCCTGATTTCTGCATCCACGAAATTGCAGTTACCTGTACTTCTCTCCCAGTGTCGCTACAAGGTCAGACGAGATGACCATTTGGAAGAATGCGTCTGGGGCCACAGGTGCTCAATGATTGTTTGTTCTTTGCTCCAAAAAAGAGGCTGACTGGCTTGTTGGCAGAGCAACTGATGGTAAAGTTCAGGACAGAGAGGGACAATAAGGAGGGCCAGGCAGGGGTGGAGAAGAATCCCTGGAAGGAGAGCTTTCAAGTTTTCTGCAGAGAGAGAAATAAAGAGAACCTAGAATCCTATAGTCAATATTTTTCAATTGCACACTCATGGGCCTGGGAAGGAGATGTTAGTCACCAACTGGATCTCTGAGGAAGCATATAACATAGCGATAGTTCAGTTTTTATTCACACTCTCAGGCGTGTTGGGTTTCGCTGGCAGTGAACCGGCTAGTTAGAAAGGCATTATGGTATAGAGTGAAAAGTGTTGGTTTCAGATGAGGATAAATCTGGCATAAAATCATGGCTCAACCAGTTTGAAAGTATGTTACTTTGAGTAACAAAGTACCACAAAGCCAGTGGCTTGAAACAGCAGAAATTTATTGTCTCACAGTCCTGGGGCCAGAAATCCAAAATCAAAATGGAGGCAAGATCTCGCTCCCTCTGAAGTCTCTAGTGAAGTCTCTGTTCCGTGCCTCTCTCCTGGCTTCCGGGGGCCCCAGGCATTCCTTGACTTGTGTCAGTGTCGTTCCGGTCCCTTCCTCACGTGGCTGTCTTCCCTCTTGTGACTATCTTCTCCTCTTCTTGTAAGGACACCATTCATATTGGATTAGGAGCCCACTCTGCTCCAGTATGGCCTCATCTTAACTAATTCCATCTTCAAAGACCCTACGTCCCTTGACCCTATTATTTAAGGTTAAATTCTGAAGTACTGGGAATAAGGACTTCAACATATCTTTTGGGAGAACACCAGTCAACCCATAAGAGCAAGTTACTCAAACTTTGTGAGGCTCAATGTCATCATTCATAAAATGGTAGGTGACTGTTCCAGTTTGTATTGCTGTGTAACAAATTACCCCCAAACCTAGAGATGTAAAGCAACAACCATTTTAACGTGGCTCACTATTTTGTGGGTCAGGAATTTGGGAAGGGCTCAGGAGTTTTCACTTGGGGTCTTGCATGATTGCGGTCAGATGGCAGCAGGGGTGGGAATCATCTGAAGACTCAGCTGGGCTGGACGTCCAAGATAGCTCATGCATGACTCACTCACAGCTCCCACCGCTGCAAGCTGGAGCCCAGTGGGATGGTCGCTGAGGACCTACCATGTCCTCTCCAGCATGGCGGTCTCAGGGTGGCTGGACTTTTCATATGGTGGCCATGTTCCCCCAGAGCAAGAGAAGCAGCTGGCCTTGTCTGACCTAGGTTCAGAAGTCAGATAGAGTCACTTCCACTGTGTTCTACCAGTTGAACCCTTCTCAAGCCCACCCAGATCAAGAGGATGGAAGTAGATCCTACCCCTTGATGGGAGGACCATCAAAGGATTTACAGATATATTTCCAAATTGTCATAATAATGATTCTGTGTTATAAGACTATTGGAAGGATTAGATATAATAAGTGTAAAGTATTTTGAGTTCAGTTGAGACTTTTGTAATTATTTGTTTATAGCCAGGTAATAGAGTACTGTTTCTCATTAGTTGGAGAGGTGAATGTTACAAGAGAGAAGCACAGGTTTGTAGTGCTATGTCCCCAAGCCACAGTTGCATAAAAACCCAGTCACTTGAATCCAGTCAAGCAACTAGTCAAATGACATCGATTGCTTAGATGAATTGACCGAATGCCTTCTCCAGCTCCTTAAGATGCATTGATCTCCTGCATCCTCCCCAGCACTGTGTGACTGTCACTGAATGGAGAGAGGCTATCTAGATGACAGAGATATTGATTTTCTTTTCTATCTTTTCTGAAAGCTCTTCGCTTACCAGGTGCTGAGCAAACATCAGGCAAATGGCCGATCATGTAGAAATACAGCAAGTGGGGAGCAACATAGGCAGTTATGGCTTTCTGAATAAAGCTGGTTAAGCTTCAGGAGCCACCCCTCCCCCCATGTTAGACTGGAAAGTACACACCATTGTTCTCACTTCATTATTTGCCAATTGATAATACAGCTCACCCAGATGGTACCAACAAGCATCATGGAAAATATTTCCAACCAATCCATGGAAATCCAGCTCTGCCCTGTCCAAAGAGAGCTGGCTGAAGGCTTAGATGAACTGAGTGCTGATGACAAAATGGTTCTGGGCTTTTTGAAGCATGGGGCTTGCACCCTAGGTGTCCAGTGCAGAGTTGATGATGCATTTGGAAATAAGGAAAATCTGTTTAGTCTGTCTTGGTGTTGATAGATAAACCCAGGTTAAGAAATGTTAACACTATATTGCTGTTGACATCCAAGGAGATTGAGGTATGATGGGGGCTCTGCCCAGAAAAAGAGTCAGGAGTTCCCTGCGGCCATCAGAGGGAGGCAGGTTAGAAATCACCTGCAGTTCCCACCATCAGAAGGAAGCCGATAACTGCGCTTGGGGAAGTGCCCCTCCAGGTTTTGGTTGGTTCCATTTCTGATAAGCTTTGCCAGAAGGACGGTACTGTCCCAGAGCTCTTGCCTCTAAGAACAATAAAAAAGAATCACCAGAACGCATTCTTAACGATTTGGGCAGATTTTCTGTATTTGAATGGATTGTTGCTTTCAACAGTATATGGTGTAAAACCACCCTGGGGCATTCTTAGGGAAAGGACAGTGTTGATGTTAGGGCAGGTTTGCCAAGCTTGTCATTGGAGCACATTTTCAGTACTTCTGGTGTGAAGAACATCCATTTTACCCTCAACTCTAGATCAGGCTGCAGTGGCTTCATTTCAAACCAGAAAGCCGAGTTCACTTTTCTATCCAATATCTAGAAAGACAAAAAGAGAAAGCCACCTTGTCTTAACCACTTACAAAGTTAATTCTTTTATTTTCTCCAAGATGAATATTAAAGCTGTGTGTAAAAAGCTTCAAGAGAGGAGAAGGTTGAAAATAAAATCTAAATGTCACCTTTCTGCATCTGATATCATGGCTGGGTTCAGGGCAGGTACTGAAACTCTGGCCAATCATTTGTACTCACCTGAGCTCCAGTCCTTCCCCCCCCAAGGCCTCACTGGATTCAGGTTCTTTCTCCTAAGAAATGATTTTTTGGTTGTCATTGCCATTTCTGTTTTAAGGAGGCCTTTTTTGCCTGTTCTGTCTGGATCATTTCATGTGAGTAGTAACTCTGAAGAGTACTCTGTCTTCAATACATCTTTCATTTTAAAAAAAAAATCAAATAAATATTTATTGAGTTCGTACCGTGCACCTGGTTCTTTGGGGAATTCTAAAACGAAAGAGAAATGGCTCGTATCTTCAAGGAGCTTCAAGTGCTATTGGGAGAGCAAAACAAATGTACCTCATTCCTGGAATGATCAAGAGGTTCTTTTACAATTCAAAGGGAAAACAATCTCAAACTCGGATTTGACAGGTGAATCCAAATTGATAGCAGAATGTGGAGCAAATGCCTCCTTCTTAAAATTCAAGGCAGCACTCCCAAAAAGGCTATGAGAATGGTCACATAGCATCTTGCTTTTGAAGTGATTTCACTGGGCTCATCAGTATACACCACGCATTTCTCGTCAAGAATATCGCCCATTTTAGGGAGATCCATTCAACAATTAAAATGGCAAGACCCTCCTCTAGAAGGCTTCCTGGGGAAGCCCAGCACTTTTCAGATTCAATAAAACTCCTGCATAAAAGGGATCGAAATTCACAGTGTGAAATGAAGCAGGGTGTAAATTTTTACCATGCTGACTAGGCATAGGGCCACCTGGTGACTTTCATTTGTTTAACTCTTAGATGATCAAATTTATGTTTTAAAGTGGAAAAAGAAAGTAAATGGAAATCATACCCAACTCAGAGAGTAATGGCTGGCGTGTCTACGTGTGGAAGAGCTGGTAGGGGTGGGGCAGGGGTAATGGTTCTAGCAGGTGCCCACTCTTCTATAAATGGAAAACTGTTAGATGGAAGTGGCAGAAAAAATATTCTTCTCTGAAAGTGGGACAAAATATATTTTGACACTTGCTTTTATTGTCCCCCACCCCAAGGAAATTACAGTTTAACAGGAGATACAATACGGAGGTGCAGGAAACAGCCAGGGATCTGGTGCTCAATGACTATTAAGGTCATGATTGTGTGGTTCAAACAATCCATTTGCAACTGGTAGTCACCAGAAATAGTGATGGCTGTTACTGGGAGACGTAGCAGATATTTTTAAATGGGGAGGGTGCAGGGAACAGTTCATGCATGGATATTTTGACACGGAAACGTTGAGACATGAGTGAACATGCCCATGGAGGCAGGTGAAGATTTAGTAAGGACGCTTACTGGCTGGGCTGGGTCATGATGGGGCGAATGTAGTGAAGGAGGACACGTGGACACAGAGGACACAGAGGCTGGGCAGACGGGGTGGGCCACCTTGAAATCCAGGCTAAAGCATCTTTGCCGTCTACAGAAAGAAGAGAGGCTGGTGGTTACAGAGAAGAATCTAGAACTTAGATATTTGGGAGACAGTAAGAGATTTATTTCTCTCACTGCTTCTCTGTCTCACTGGCAAATCCCTGGTTGTAGAGAGGAAACCAGCAAGGCAGCAAATGCTTGGGCTAAAGAGATGGAATTGTTCCTTTGTCCACATCTCTCCTGAGCTCCTAAGCAAGGAATGGTCACACTTACATACAGTCCCAGTCCTCAAGTCACACCCAGCCTTCGAGTCTTTCCAAGGGTTATTAGACCAGATTTTTGGCTGAAAAGTTTTCTTGCTTTCAGAACATTAGATAGGTGCATTACTAAATGTGTTTATCTATACGGCTATGATGATCTGGGACTTAGAAGCAATTCCTTTTAATCTTAACACTGGATGGATGGTCTGCCCTACTTTTCAAGGTGGCAGGAGTTTTCATCTTCTTTCAGTATGTCTTTAAGTATTTCAATGAGAAACCCAAAGGTGCTGAGCTGGAAGTTACAATCCACAAGCCTATTTCAGACAAATAGTTCTGGCAGCAAAACTTTTTTGTTTTGTTTTTTTGTTTTTGTTTTAGAGTAACAGGCACTGGATCAGAACACCCGCAAAAGTCAGACTGTTTACTGAGAAATATGTCTCTGACTTGTTTCTCATGGTCTCACATGAAAATAACCCTGTGCACCTCTCAGTGCCCATGTGTGCAAGATGCATTTTCACATTGCTCTGTGCCCGACCAGCTATCTGCTTTGGCTACTGCTCAGTGAGAACTAGGTGAGAACTAGGCGTGTTCCCACAGTGTAAGGTTCACTGCAGCCATAAGGATACTTGATTTCACTGTGGTTAGTTCATATAGAGTACCATCCAGGCCCATTTTACAGAAAGGAAAATCAGAGTGGGCAGTTTAAAGAATGGCCTGTTTTCCATAAATATATTTGAGTGATAAGATGTGGTTATATGTCAATCCAGCACCAGGGAAATTCATGCACACACACACACACACACACATACACACACACACAGAGCAAAATCAGCATCGTTCGGAAGTTCTTCACACATATTCCAAGAGACATTGGTTATGTGTGTTATTATTATCCAGATTAACTTATTTAGAATGTATTATGTGCCAGGGCAATGCATAGAGCTCCCTTGAAAACATTTTTCATCGCAACACATTGAGGAGTTTACTATTAGTATCCCTCTTTTACTGATGAGAAAACAAAACCTCAGAAAGGTTAAGATACTTGACTCAGGTCAAACAAGCAAGTGATAAATCAGGTATTTGGACCTGGAAAGTCCTCCTCCAGAGCCCAGGTTTTCAATAGCTCTTTATGCAGCTCTCTCTGTATTGCATAAGAAGACATGCATGTGCATTGAATACAACTCACATCAATTGCATTCAGGACACAGATCTATTTATTTCCCAGCCCCACGATACCTGTTACATAATAAATGCATATGGAAATGAATGGAATAAGACATTTTAGTAGCCTTGATTTGACTCATATAAGAAAATGGTATAACCCATGTAAGGTTGTCCTCCTGAGAGTGGCGTCTGATTGACCGAGTACTCAGTTTTCAGTTGCCATGATCTGAGATGCATATCCACTCCACAAAGTATTAAGGATTGACATGGATTGGCTCAACACTTCTTTGTGAAAAGAAGGGATGGATTTTATATAAACTGTCATACAGCAAATAATTCAGCTTCTCTATTCTCCCACCAAGATCCCTCTTCAGCCTCCAGCTATCAATTATCTGCTGTTTCTCTGTGGACCTTCCTGTCTTCCAACACTAAAATGTCTTCTCGAGTCATGAGCCATTCAGCTCTGGCCCCAATTTGCATGCCCTTGACTGTAAACCATATCCTTACAGGTACTTGACCTGCCCCTTTGGAGGACAGCTTAGTGTCCACCCACTGTTATTTGGGCACTTCTCATGGGGGTCTCACTACCCATTCCAGGAAGCCAATCAACATGTTCACCCAACAAGAGTGGGTCTTTCCTTGAATGTGGGGGAAGGAGTTTCTTCTACTAAGAAAAATGAGATTGTTCCTGATCATTATTCCAAAACAAAGTCATTTATTTCCTTGAGAACCCAGAGCTTCCCTAAGCAAAAATGTGATATACACATTTGTCTCTGTCTCCACTCCATCCAGTGATATTGGTGGATCCTTCCAATTTAGGGTATGGTGAAAGCACAACTAATCAGCATTTTACAATGTGTATGAGTAAAACTTTTTAACTATATAAGCAACTCACGTTCGTCATTGAGATTTGGAAAATACAAAAAAGAACAAAAAGGAAAGTAAAATTTATTCATCTCCTTTATTTTATTTTAAGTGTATGTACTTAAAAAACAAAAATTTCCCCCTTTCTTTCCTCCACTATCATCCTTTAAAGGTAGCCAGTATTTGCCATTATCTTCCTGGTGTGTTTTTTTTTTCCCACTTCTAACCATACATATGTACATACACACACAGTTATTGTGCTGGTAGTTTTTAGAAAAATAGGATAATGCTATACATATTTCTCATAATTTGAAACTTACTGCCTAACCATAAAACATGGACTACTATTCATTCATTTTAATAACTGTGCTGTATTTCATGATGTTTCTAATAATGGACATGTAGTTTCCTCCCCTCTCTGCCCCTCCCCTTTTTAAACATAGACATTTTCCAATGAACATTCTTATTCCTACAGCTCTACTTTTCAGCATGTAAAATGCTCCTAGATAGATAAAGTCACAACAGATATTTTAGTTCTAGGGTGTCTATTCTCCTTAGAATCCAGAATCTATGCCATGAAGATTTACCAAATCACAGAAAACTTTTGGAGTAAATACAACTTTACCCTATCAAAATAGAAAAACATAACCTACTCTGATATAAAATGCAGTATGCAATGCCACATGTATCAGTCAGCTATGACCACAAAAGTGCTGCATAATAAACTGCTAAAATTCAGTGGCAGACACGATAAGCATTTGTTTCTCTTCTGCACATCTGTGGGTTTTCTGGAGCAACTCTGCTTTAAGCTACAAGGTGAAAATCTGCAGGTCAGTAGGGACAGCTCTGTGTCCCATGTCTTTTATTCTTTGGGGCCCAGCAGGCTATTCCGGGCATGTTCCACTCATGGCAATGGCTAAAATGCAAGAGGTCAACTGTGCTGGAGCATCTCTACCCTTTGTTCAGGTCAATTCCGTTAGCATCTCAGAGGTCAAATCAAGTCACATGGTCGTGTGAGTAAATCCATATCACAAACAGCATAGTCCAGAATGGTAAAAGTTTCTGAAACAGACCTTGGAAGACTTTTTTCCAAATGGGTCAGCATCTGGGACACTCAGTGATACCCTCCTCGTCTGAGTATCAGCATTTGCAGTCCACCCCAAGAGCCAGGTTTACACAACTCCAGCTACCTGGGCATGATGCTTCTCAGATCTGACATCACCTTAACTGTCTTCCTCTGGACACAGTATTTGCCAGTGCCCTCCGGAAAGTGGGCTCCAGAAGTGGACAGCTCGTGTGGCAGCAGTTGTCTCACCAGATGCATCAACACCTGGCCTTCCCTTCAGCTGGGACTCTCCTCTTCTAAAGCAGCCAGAGTTTGAATTTACTTTTTTCTTCCACATTGATCTGGTGGTCAGCAAAAACCCAACACTCTCTTTATGGCAGTTTTTCTCTCTCCTGTAGTTGTGCAATTGATTTTTTTTTTTAACCCAAGAACAGCATGTTACATTTAGTTGGGCTGTAAAATTTTGTTGGATTGATTTAAGCCAATAAGCGTAACCTATTACCATCCTCTGGGGCATTGATTCTGCATCCATGGACTAGCTGTTTTTCTTGGATTTGTGTGATGCATCAGCTATTGATTGCAAGATTAAACAGAACCAAGCTCTGGTTACCCTACTCTTTTCAGAGTAAAAGTTAGGACTAAGTTAGGACCTCTTCATCAGCACTTTGCTGACTGAGTGTTCTGGTTTTTTTTTTTCCTGAAGAATTCTGGGTGCTCTGTATCTCCATCAAACTTCCTTCACAGATATCTTTAGAAGAACTTGTCAATAATCGGCCTCACTTACCCTGCATAATCAGTTCCCTTCCTGCATGTCATGGGCAGAATAGTGTCCCCACACAGACAGCCATGTCCTAATTTCCAGAACCTGTGAACATGGTGGGTTATATGGCACATGACATTAAAGTCACAGATGGAGTTAAGGTTGCTGATCATCTGACTTTAACATAGGGAGATTATTCTGGATTATCCAGGTGGGCCCACTGTAATTACACAGGTCCTTAAAAGTGGAAGAGGGAAGCAAAAGGGAGGTCAGAGTGTTGCAATGAAAACTTGACCCATTGTTACTGGCTTTGAAGATGGTAGAAGGGGGCCATAAGCCAAAGAATGTGGGCAGCCTCTAGAAGCTAGAGAAAGGTAGGAAATGATTCTTGCCTTGAGCCTCCAGAAGGAACGAAGCCCTTGCCAACACTGATTTTAACCTGGTGAGACCCACTGCAGACTTCTGACATCCAGACTGTAAGAGAATAAATTTGTGTTTTAAGCCTCTAAGATTGAGGTGACTTGTTACAGTAGCCATAGAAAACTAAGACACTGCAGATTGAAAAGCTGGTTTTCCCCAGCATTTCTAGAGGGCAGATCTAAGCACATGGCTGGCTCTATACCTTCCAGAGTCCTAGGAATGAGCAGATTCATCCTTTTCTTCATTTGTTCGGCTGGGATTCATTAAGACCCCATCACTGGATATGCTGTGCTTAAATAGAAGCATGTGACGAATCAATGGCTCTAACCTTTGTCCCTTATTGGTGATTTGTTATTCACGGGCTATCTTAGTTGACATATGAATTACTCTCCAGCTGCCTGTTGCTGAGGGATACACAGTTACCAGCTCCCAAATATTTCAAGCATGTGCTAACTGCAATCTCTGCACACGTTTTCTTTCCACCCTGTCAAACTGGAGCTGTTCCATTGGCAACTAATGAAATACCAATAAGAAGAAAGAATTGACAAGGCGTTGCTGTTGACAGAGGGGCTCACCTTTCAGAAAGATTAAAAATAGATGCTCTTTAGGAAGGAAGAAATGAGGAAGTGAATCTTCCCTCTTCTTTTATGTGGTCCTACTCTGAAAATCAAACTTTCTCCAGGGTTTGTTAGCTTACAAAAGGAGACTGTGAATTTCCAAGAATCCATTTATATTCTGTAGCAGACGGCTTTTTCATCTGTCTGTTAAAGAAATAACACTGTAACCTTTTTCATAGCCGATGAATGGTGAATGTATACCTCCATGCTGAAGGCATGTCATGCATAAAGAATGTATCTAGAGAAACAAACAACTTTGAGAGAGTTTACTCAAGTGCCCTCTCACCTCCTTTGCCTTAATGGCCCCTCTTCTGAAGGCATCCAATTCTAAGCACCTGCTCACCTGTTACTTGCAGTAGCTCTTCTTCCTGGCTGGGCAGAAAATGAACTTTTCCATTAACTCCCATCCCTTCCTTGCACCAAGCTCAATAGCATCATAGGAAAAAAAAAAAAAAAAAGCTTCTAATTGATGGATTCATGAACAAATGTTGGTAAGCAATGACACCTGGATGTGTTGCCCTTCCCGGGAGATCTGCTTTCCAAATCTTTTTTGAGAGATGTAATCAACCTGGATAAGGACTGCTCAGAATTAAAGCTTAACTCTTTAAGTGTAGAGATTCAATTGGATCTCCTGCCCCTGCTCTAGACTGGCCTGTGCTCAGGGAGGTGACTTGGGTCACTGGAAGCTTCCTTTGTGCTCTTAAGCCACACCATTTGGAGTGCCACCCAAAATGCTGCCCTGCTGCCACTCTCACATAGGAAAAGGACTCCAAAGACCTATTGTTCATAACAACTGTGACCAGTCATGTTTGTAGTATGTTTCACAATTCCTAATGAGGGAAGATTATTCCATGTGACCCTGTGATGTCAAGCGCTCCATCCTCTCCATACTTTATGTTAAGGGTCAGCACACTTTTTCTGCTAAGGGCCAGATAGGTATTTTAGGCTTTGCGGGCCATACGGTTTCTGTTGCAGTGACTCCACTCTGCCATTGTAGCATGAAAACAGTCATCAGTAGTATGTGAACAAATGGTGTAGCCATGTTCACAGTGATCTTTGTTTACAAAAAAACAGACAATGGGCCAGATTTGCTGACCCCTGACCTAGATGAAGAAAAACATGACTCGGGGAATTTGAGGGACCTACCTCAGAACACAGGCAAATAAGAAACAAAGCACACAAGTAGCAGAACCCAGTCCTTCTGAGCCCAAATCTAGAGCTCATTCACCCCACCACCCTGTGTTTAGACCATGGTTTTTAGGACCCAGTAGAATTGTGACTTTGGATCAAATCATCCACACTCTTTCCACCCCCACTTTCCCCATGCACATCTGTGAGGCCGGAGCTGGATGGGGTACCATCACTGGCTGTGCCTCTGGGAAGGTAACCCACTTGATGCTATTAGCTCTTCCAAATGGCGCTTGCCAGCCCCAGACAACATAATTGCAAGAAACCGTAACACATCTTCACCCACATTCACCCCTTACTTCCAAGAGTATGTGACTAGGCCCTCCATCCAGCACAGAAGGGTAACTAGGCATCCCAGACACACAGACACACAGCATCCTCCTTCTGGTTCACCAGCAGAGCTGGAAAATGCACCCACACCCTAACGGGGGGCTTTGCAGCAGGTGAAGCTTTTAGAAGCTGGGTCCCCGTGCCGTGCTGGAGCCATTCATCCCCAGCTGGGGCATAACACCTTCTCTGTGGGCCCTGCTGGCCTCTCTTCACCTCTCACCCCTGATGCCTTCCCAGGGAATTAGACTGGGCCGGTTAGATGTGAGGTGCTTGGTGGCCACAGCCAGAATGGAGGAGAGGTGGAGCCTTCACTTGGCTCCTTTGCCTTTCCCCCTGATCCCCCTGATCCTCCTCCCTTCCTCACTTTGGGGAGCCTCCTCTGTGAGATTGAGGTTCCTCTGCCACGTGGTCCAAACAGGCTCTCAGGAGAACCACACTGCAACTGAGCCTTGCTCGGCCTCTTTTCCATACTCATCTCCCACAAGAACTTCAGGCAGAGAATCAAGTTACTTTGGCCAAGGATTGTAGTCAAGGGTTCCTGCCTTCCTTGAAAATATTCTCTTGTGTGCACCCCAGTCCAGCCATCCCTTCCTCAACATTTCATATGCAATCCCCAAACTCCAACTCCTAATATTCCCCCACCATTCTGGGAACAAGAGCAAGAAGGAGATTGAGATCCTGCTAAAGCCCTACCCTGACCACAACACACACATCCGGACAAACATGGGAGCTAGAATTTTACTCTCTCAGGGCAGTAATACATGTCAGTGCCTTTTGCACTCCACTCCACTCAAAGCATCCTTTGATCCCTCCCTAATTGCATTGATTTATCTCATGGTATACCTTGTATACAAGGCTTTAGATGATAGATAGCAATTTGTTAATAGTTTGTCACTGAAATGCAATGACTGGAACTGTGGCCAAAGGCGTGCAGCCACATCCTCTCTCCTCAATTGATCTCCATTCTTGCAAGATGGGCAAACCTCTTTAAATGAGGGCAATCAATACGGTGCATTAAGCAATAATTGTGGCTTTATTCGGTGTCTTTTGAAAAGTTAAGCCCTGTGATTTGCCTATAATTGGGCTTTCCAAAAAGTCTCGCCTGCCTGCTCAAGAAGAAAATTAACTCTCTTGTTCCAACATCCCTGTTTGGATCTTGACAACCGGGGCCCACAGCTGGAGACAAATCAGACAAACGACAACATCTGAGTCCAGGAGTGGCCTCCTCCTTCCGTGAGTTGTGTTCAGCTCATCAACCCAGACCCTGAGATAATACACCACCTTGGAAAGGCCAAGTCAAAAAGAAATGGAGATGTGCTTTTCCTGCCAATGAGGGGAGTGCTTCTCTATTCAGGACACACGTGGGAATGGACTCCAGTTGGTTTCCTTCCTATGCTTAATTCCGTTTGTGCTCAATTAGCTGAAAGCAAGGAGAATTAATCAAAGCATTCTGGGCTGCTTTGGAATCAGAGGAGCCCGGCTGGAGATCGGATGGAAGAAGGGAAGGTTCCATCCCATGACTGCAACATTGGTAATAATTATTACCAATTGCTCGCATTTACTGAGCACATCCTATGTGCCAGGAACCCATGTGCATGATCTCATTGGATCTTCACAATTGCCCACATAGGTGGGGACAGAGAGGCAGCATGGAACAGCAGGTCAGTGGTCAGGCCCAGCAGCTCCATGGTTGGGAGTTGAACCCTGGCTCGACCCTTTGCTAGCTATGTGACTTTTAACAGTCACTTCTTGTCTTTCTGCCTTCATTCGCAGCCCCTCATGCAGCTGTTGTGAACAGTAACTGAGAAGAGGCACAAATTGTCTCCTCGATAAATGTTTGGCACTCTCGAGGCTCACCCTGTTTTGCAGGTGCATAATTGTGCATAATTGAGCATAATTAGTTTTGCTAGCCAGCCGGAGATCTCGCAGCTGATGAGCATCAAGTACATGGAACCTGTAACTCATATCCACCTAGCCCAAAAGCCAACCTCTCCATCGTAACACTATGCTGCCTCTTTCCCACATTTTATACTAATATTGTGCCTAAGTAGAAGTCGAGTAATATTCTATTCTTCATGAGATGAATGATACCCAATGCAATCCATTTTTATTTTCCCCTGTGGCTCAAAGTTTAAAACCAAAGCACCCCCCATGTTTCTGGCATTTTCTGAAACGGAGAACAGATCCGCTCCTCCTGCTTGCTCCCCACCTCTGTGAGCACACACCCGAAGTGACTCAGACCCTCATCCTCCCTGGGAGAGTAACAATGACAAGAATAAGCAGGCGAGGGGCCAGAAAGGGCTTCTGACTTCAACCCCCAAAGCCTCCCATGGATGTTCTAGCTAAAGCGTTGGGTAAGACATTTCTGACCCAGATGTTTTTGTTTTAACTTATCAGAAAAAAAAAAAAACCCTCTGCCCACACAATAAAGGCTAGGTAACTTACAATGCCTTCTAAGAGGTTTTTAATAAATAAAAGATCCATATTCATTGGGAGGTCTTATTACATTCTTGATATTCCTCTCCCCCCTCTTCGATCTGGTCACCAGCTAGTGCTAAGTGAATATGGGGAGATGGTTTTCTATTGCATATATGGAATATAGTTTCCTACAGATTGGAATTTTTTCTCTTCCAGAAAGAGCAGTCTTTTGAAATTTTGAGACATAGATGCTCTTTATCCCTTGCTCTTATCTATGGTTTAATTTGATTCCAGACTTTATCCTACGTTATGTCAGGATGGGGTAAAGAGAGATGACAGAGGAGCAGAGGAGCCTCTAGCACAAGAGCTCTCAGTTTGGCTGCTCATTGGAATCACCTGGGAGCCTGAAGAACCACTGACGCCAGGGCTCCACCCCAGCAGAGTTTGTCCTGATCATCGGGGTTTTTACAAGCTCCCCAGGTGATCCTGCCTTGCAGCTCCCAGGTGGTGCCTTGCATCCAGGGTCAGGACTCTGTTTTGCAGGCAAGGGTATCTTTGGCTACATCACAAAGCCAAAGGAGATCCTGGAGCTCAGCTCCTCCAAGGTTCCCAAGCCCTGGATGCACCACTCAGTCATCCAGGGAGCTCTTGAAATACAGGTTCCTGGTGGCACCCCTGACCCACTGAATCAGAAAGGCTGTATTTAGTTTCCTGGCTGCTAAAACAAATCACATGCAATGGGTTGGCTTAAACAAAGGGAATTTATTGGCTGGCAGTTTTGAGGCTAGGAGAAGTCCAAAATTTAGTCCAAAAGGCAATGCTTTCTCCCTGGAGACTGTAGCATTCTGAGGCTGGCTGCCGGTGATCCTTGGCCCTGGGCTTTTCTGCCACATGGTGGCATCTTCTCCTTTCTCTTCTGGGTCCCATTGACTTCCAGCTCCTGGCTCCTCCCCGTTGCTTCTCTCTCTGTGGCCTTCCCTATAAGGCCTCCAGTAATAGGATTAAGACTCATCCTGATTCAGCTGGGCCACACCTTAACTGAAATAACCTCATCAAAAGGTCTTATTTATAATGGGTTCACACCCACAGGAATGGGTTAAGAGTAAGAACATGTTTTGATGGGGTACATAACTCCAAGCCACCCCAAGCTGCATTAGGGTGGCTGAGAGCCATAGTTCTTGAAAGTTTTTCACACTCTCTCACATTATTGGTGAGCATATTGGTACAAACTTCCTGGACGGTATTTGGCAATAATTGTCCTGTGAACATTTAAAATTACATACCCCTCAACTCAGCAATCCTGCTACTTATAATTTGTACGGATGATACACTTGAGAAGCATCACCACAATGAGTATGTGTGTGAAAATGTTCACTGCAGCACAGTGTTTAACTGCAAAATAACAAAAACAAAGTATGCAGCCAACACGAGTGTCCTCTAATAGGTGACAAGGTCATTAAATTTTGCTCGACCCATATGATGGAATAATATGCAGCTGTTAAAAGGGAATAAGAGATTTTATTAAGAACTGTATATGTCAGCATGATCTTTTTGTAGTACATTTAAAAGAGGGACTAGCGGGAGGCGGGGCAAGATGGCAGACTGGTGAGCTGTATGTTTTAGTTACTCCTCCAGGAAAGTAGGTAAAAAGCCAGGAACTGCGTGGACTGGACACCACAGAGCAATCTGTCTTTGGGCATACTTCATACAACACTCATGAAAACGTGGAACTGCTGAGATCAGCGAAATCTGTAAGTTTTTGCGGCCAGGGGACCCGCGCCCCTCCCTGCCAGGCTCAGTCCCGGGGGAGGAGGGGCTGTCAGCTCCAGGAAGGAGAAGGGAGAATTGCAGTGGCTGCTCTCATCGGAAACTCATTCTACTGATTCAAACTCCAACCATAGATAGACTGAGGCCAGACACCAGAGACTCTGAGAGCAGCCAGCCCAGCAGAGAGGAGACGGGCATAGAAGGAAAACAACACGAGAAGCTCCAAAGTTAAAGCAGAGGATTTTTGGAGTTCTGGTGAACACAGAAAGGGGAAGGGCGGAGATCAGGCCTTGAGGCGCATATGCAAATCCCGAAGCAAGGCTGATCTCTCTGCCCAGGGCACCTTTCCTTAATGGCCCTGGTTGCTTTGTCTATTAGCATTTCAATAACCCATTAGATCTCTGAGGAGGGCCGTTTTTTTTTTTTTTTTTTTTTTTTTTTTAAATCCTTTTTGCTTTTTCTAAAACAATTACTCTAAGAAGCTCAATACAGAAAGCTTCAAAGAATTGAAATTTGGGCACGTCAAGTCAAGAGCAGAAATAAGAGAGCTCTGAGACAAAAGGCAATAATCCAGTGGCTGAGAAAATTCACTAAACAACACAACTTCCCAAGAAAAGGGGGGTGTCCGCTCACAGCCACCATCCTGGTGGACAGGAAACACTCCTGCCCATCGCCAGCCCCATAGCCCAGAGCTGCCCCAGACAACCCAGTGTGACAGAAGTGCTTCAAATAACAGGCACACACCACAAAACTGGGCGTGGACATTAGCCTTCCCTGCAACCTCAGCTGAATGTCCCAGAGCTGGGAAGGGGGAGCAGTGTGAATTAACAGAGCCCCATTCAGCCATCATTTGAGCAGACTGGGAGCCTCCCAACACAGCCCAGCAGCCCAGAACTGCCCTGGGGGGACGGCACTCACCTGTGACATAGCACAGTCATCCCTCAACAGAGGACCCGGGGTGCACAGCCTGGAAGAGGGGCCCACTTGCAAGTCTCAGGAGCCATACGCCAATACCAAAGACTTGTGGGTCAGTGGCAGAGACAAACTGTGGCAGGACTGAACTGAAGGATTAGACTATTGCAGTAGCTTTAAAACTCTAGGATCATCAGGGAGATTTGATTGTTAGGGCCACCCCCCCTCCCCGACTGCCCAGAAACACGCCCCACATACAGGGCAGGCAACACCAACTACACACGCAAGCTTGGGACACCAATTGGGCCCCACAAGACTCACTCCCCCACTCACCAAAAAGGCTAAGCAGGGGAGATCTGGCTTGTGGAGAACAGGTGGCTCGTGGACGCCACCTGCTGGTTAGTTAGAGAAAGTGTACTCCACGAAGCTGTAGATCTGATAAATTAGAGATAAGGACTTCAACTGGTCTACAAACCCTAAAAGAACCCTATCAAGGACAGCAAATGCCACGAGGCCAAAAACAACAGAAAATTATAAAGCATATGAAAAAACCAGACGATATGGATAACCCAAGCCCAAGCACCCAAATCAAAAGACCAGAAGAGACACACCTAGAGCAGCTACTCAAAGAACTAAAGATGAACAATGAGACCCTAGTACGGGATATGAAGGAAATCAAGAAGACCCTAGAAGAGCATAAAGAAGACATTGCAAGACTAAATAAAAAAATGGATGATCTTATGGAAATTAAAGAAACTGTTGACCAAATTAAAAAGATTCTGGACACTCATAGTACAAGACTAGAGGAAGTTGAACAACGAATCAGTGACCTGGAAGATGACAGAATGGAAAATGAAAGCATAAAAGAAAGAATGGGGAAAAAAATTGAAAAACTCGAAATGGACCTCAGGGATATGATAGATAATATGAAGCGTCCGAATATAAGACTCATTGGTGTCCCAGAAGGGGAAGAAAAGGGTAAAGGTCTAGGAAGAGTATTCAAAGAAATTGTTGGGGAAAACTTCCCAAATCTTCTAAACAACATAAATACACAAATCATAAATGCTCAGCGAACTCCAAATAGAATAAATCCAAAAAAACCCACTCCGAGACATATACTGATCACACTGTCAAACATAGAAGAGAAGGAGCAAGTTCTGAAAGCAGCAAGAGAAAAGCAATTCACCACATACAAAGGAAACAGCATAAGACTAAGTAGTGACTACTCAGCAGCCACCATGGAGGCGAGAAGGCAATGGCACGATATATTTAAAATTCTGAGAGAGAGGAATTTCCAGCCAAGAATACTTTATCCAGCAAAGCTCTCCTTCAAATTTGAGGGAGAGCTTAAATTTTTCACAGACAAAGAAATGCTGAGAGAATTTGCTAACAAGAGACCTGCCCTACTGGAGATACTAAAGGGAGCCCTACAGACAGAGAAACAAAGACAGGACAGAGAGACTTGGAGAAAGGTTCAGTACTAAAGAGATTCGGTATGGGTACAATAAAGGATATTAATAGAGAGAGGGAAAAATATGGCAAACATAATCCAAAGGATAAGATGGCCAATTCAAGAAATGCCTTCACGGTTTTAACGTTGAATGTAAATGGATTAAACTCCCCAATTAAAAGATATAGATTCGCAGAATGGATCAAAAAAAATGAACCATCAATATGTTGCATACAAGAGACTCATCTTAGACACAGGGACACAAAGAAATTGAAAGTGAAAGGATGGAAAAAAATATTTCATGCAAGCTACAGCCAAAAGAAAGCAGGTGTAGCAATATTAATCTCAGATAAAATAAACTTCAAATGCAGGGATGTTTTGAGAGACAAAGAAGGCCACTACATACTAATAAAAGGGGCAATTCAGCAAGAAGAAATAACAATCGTAAATGTCTATGCACCCAATCAAGGTGCCACAAAATACATGAGAGAAACATTGGCAAAACTAAAGGAAGCAATTGATGTTTCCACAATAATTGTGGGAGACTTCAACACATCACTCTCTCCTATAGATAGATCAACCAGACAGAAGACCAATAAGGAAATTGAAAACCTAAACAATCTGATAAATGAATTAGATTTAACAGACATCTACAGGACATTACATCCCAAATCACCAGGATACACATACTTTTCTAGTGCTCACGGAACTTTCTCCAGAATAGATCATATGCTGGGACATAAAACAAGCCTCAATAAATTTAAAAAGATTGAAATTATTCAAAGCACATTCTCTGACCACAATGGAATACAATTAGAAGTCAATAACCATCAGAGACTTAGAAAATTCACAAATACCTGGAGGTTAAACAACACACTCCTAAACAATCAGTGGGTTAAAGAAGAAATAGCAAGAGAAATTGCTAAATATATAGAGACGAATGAAAATGAGAACACAACATACCAAAACCTATGGGATGCAGCAAAAGCAGTGCTAAGGGGGAAATTTATAGCACTAAACGCATATATTAAAAAGGAAGAAAGAGCCAAAATCAAAGAACTAATGGATCAACTGAAGAAGCTAGAAAATGAACAGCAAACCAATCCTAAACCAAGTAGAAGAAAAGAAATAACAAGGCTTAAAGCAGAAATAAATGACATAGAGAACAAAAAAACAATAGAGAGGATAAATATCACCAAAAGTTGGTTCTTTGAGAAGATAAACAAGATTGACAAGCCCCTAGCTAGACTGACAAAATCAAAAAGAGAGAAGACCCATATAAACAAAATAATGAATGAAAAAGGTGACATAACTGCAGATCCTGAAGAAATTAAAAAAATTATAAGAGGATATTATGAACAATTGTATGGCAACAAACTGGATAATGTAGAAGAAATGGACAATTTCCTGGAAACATATGAACAACCTAGACTGACCAGAGAAGAAATAGAAGACCTCAACCAACCCATCACAAGCAAAGAGATCCAATCAGTCATCAAAAATCTTCCCACAAATAAATGCCCAGGGCCAGATGGCTTCACAGGGGAATTCTACCAAACTTTCCAGAAAGAACTGACACCAATCTTACTCAAACTCTTTCAAAACATTGAAAAAAATGGAACACTACCTAACTCATTTTATGAAGCTAACATCATTCTAATACCAAAACCAGGCAAAGACGCTACAAAAAAGGAAAACTACCGGCCAATCTCCCTAATGAATATAGATGCAAAAATCCTCAACAAAATACTTGCAAATCGAATCCAAAGACACATTAAAAAAATCATACACCATGACCAAGTGGGGTTCATTCCAGGCATGCAAGGATGGTTCAACATCAGAAAAACAATCAATGTATTACAACACATTAAAAACTCGAAAGGGAAAAATCAATTGATCATCTCAATAGATGCTGAAAAAGCATTTGACAAAATCCAACATCCCTTTTTGATAAAAACACTTCAAAAGGTAGGAATTGAAGGAAACTTCCTCAACATGATAAAGAGCATATATGAAAAACCCACAGCCAGCATAGTACTCAATGGTGAGAGACTGAAAGCCTTCCCTCTAAGATCAGGAACAAGACAAGGATGCCCACTGTCACCACTGTTATTCAACATTGTGCTGGAAGTGCTAGCCAGGGCAATCCGGCAAGACAAAGAAATAAAAGGCATCCAAATTGGAAAAGAAGAAGTAAAACTGTCATTGTTTGCAGATGATATGATCTTATATCTAGAAAACCCTGAGAAATCAACGATACACCTACTAGAGCTAATAAACAAATTTAGCAAAGTAGCGGGATACAAGATTAATGCACATAAGTCAGTAATGTTTCTATATGCTAGAAATGAACAAACTGAAGAGACACTCAAGAAAAAGATACCATTTTCAATAGCAACTAAAAAAATCAAGTACCTAGGAATAAACTTAACCAAAGATGTAAAAGACCTATACAAAGAAAACTACATAACTCTACTAAAAGAAATAGAAGGGGACCTTAAAAGATGGAAAAATATTCCATGTTCATGGATAGGAAGGCTAAATGTCATTAAGATGTCAATTCTACCCAAACTCATCTACAGATTCAATGCAATCCCAATCAAAATTCCAACAACCTACTTTGCAGACTTGGAAAAGCTAGTTATCAAATTTATTTGGAAAGGGAAGATGCCTCGAATTGCTAAAGACACTCTAAAAAAGAAAAACGAAGTGGGAGGACTTACACTCCCTGACTTTGAAGCTTATTATAAAGCCACAGTTGCCAAGACAGCATGGTACTGGCACAAAGATAGACATATAGATCAATGGAATCGAATTGAGAATTCAGAGATAGACCCTCAGATCTATGGCTGACTGATCTTTGATAAGGCCCCCAAAGTCACCGAACTGAGCCATAATGGTCTTTTCAACAAATGGGGCTGGGAGAGTTGGATATCCATATCCAAAAGAATGAAAGAGGACCCCTACCTCACCCCCTACACAAAAATTAACTCAAAATGGACCAAAGATCTCAATATAAAAGAAAGTACCATAAAACTCCTAGAAGATAATGTAGGAAAACATCTTCAAGACCTTGTATTAGGAGGCCACTTCCTAGACTTTACACCCAAGCACAAGCAACAAAAGAGAAAATAGATAAATGGGAACTCCTCAAGCTTAGAAGTTTCTGCACCTCAAAGGAATTTCTCAAAAAGGTAAAGAGGCAGCCAACTCAATGGGAAAAAATTTTTGGAAACCATGTATCTGACAAAAGACTGATATCTTGCATATACAAAGAAATCCTACAACTCAATGACAATAGTACAGACAGCCCAATTATAAAATGGGCAAAAGATATGAAAAGACAGTTCTCTGAAGAGGAAATACAAATGACCAAGAAACACATGAAAAAATGTTCAGCTTCACTAGCTATTAGAGAGATGCAAATTAAGACCACAATGAGATACCATCTAACACCGGTTAGAATGGCTGCCATTAAACAAACAGGAAACTACAAATGCTGGAGGGGATGTGGAGAAATTGGAACTCTTATTCATTGTTGGTGGGACTGTATAATGGTTCAGCCACTCTGGAAGTCAGTCTGGCAGTTCCTTAGAAAACTAGATATAGAGCTACCATTCGATCCAGCGATTGCACTCCTCGGTATATACCCGGAAGATCGGAAAGCAGTGACACGAACAGATATCTGCACGCCAATGTTCATAGCAGCATTATTCACAATTGCCAAGAGATGGAAACAACCCAAATGTCCTTCAGCAGATGAGTGGATAAATAAAATGTGGTATATACACACGATGGAATACTACGCGGCAGTAAGAAGGAACGATCTGGTGAAACATATGACAACATGGATGAACCTTGAAGACATAATGCTGAGCGAAATAACCCAGACACAAAAAGAGAAATATTATATGCTACCACTAATGTGAACTTTGAAAAATGTAAAACAAATGGTTTATAATGTAGAATGTAGGGGAACTAGCAGTAGAGAGCAATTAAGGAAGGGGGAACAATAATCCAGGAAGAACAGATAAGCTATTTAACGTTCTGGGGATGCCCAGAAATGACTATGGTCTGTTAATTTCTGATGGTTGTAGTAGGAACAAGTTCACTGAAATGTTGCTATATTATGTAACTTTCTTGGGGTAAAGTAGGAACATGTTGGAAGTTAAGCAGTTATCTTAGGTTAGTTGTCTTTTTCTTACTCCCTTGCTATGGTCTCTTTGAAATGAAATGCTCTTTTATTGTATGTTTGTTTTCTTTTGAACTTTTTTTTTCATACAGGTGATTTGGAAAAAAAGAAGGGAAAGTTAAAAAAAAAAAAAAAAAAAAAAAAAAAAAGAAAAAAGACAAACAAGGGAAAAAAAAAAAAAAAAAAAAAGATGTAGTGCCCCCTTGAGGAGCCTGTGGAGAATGCAGGGGTATTCGCCTACCCCACCTCCATGGTTGCTAACATGACCACAGACATAGGGGACTGGTGGTTTGATGGGTTGAGCCCTCTACCATAAATTTTACCCTTGGGAAGACGGTTGCTGCAAAGGAGAGGCTAGGCCTCCCTGTATTTGTGCCTAAGAGTCTCCTCCTGAATGCCTCTTTGTTGCTCAGATGTGGCCCTCTCTCTCTGGCTAAGCCAACTTGAAAGGTGAAATCACTGCCCTCCCCCCTACGTGGGATCAGACACCCAGGGAAGTGAATCTCCCTGGCAACGTGGAATATGACTCCCAGGGAGGAATGTAGACCTGGCACCGTGGGACGGAGAACATCTTCTTGACCAAAAGGGGGATGTGAAAGGAAATGAAATAAGCTTCAGTGGCAGAGAGATTCCAAAAGGAGCCGAGAGGTCACTCTGGTGGGCACTCTTATGCACACTTTAGACAACCCTTTTTAGGTTCTAAAGAATTGGGGTAGCTGGTGGTGGATACCTGAAACTATCAAACTACAACCCAGAACCCATGAATCTCGAAGACAGTTGTATAAAAATGTAGCTTATGAGGGGTGACAATGGGATTGGGAAAGCCATAAGGACCAAACACCACTTTGTCTAGTTTATGGATGGATGTGTAGAAAAGTAGGGGAAGGAAACAAACAGACAAAGGTACCCAGTGTTCTTTTTTACTTCAATTGCTCTTTTTCACTCTAATTATTATTCTTGTTATTTTTGTGTGTGTGCTAATGAAGGTGTCAGGGATTGATTTAGGTGATGAATGTACAACTATGTAATGGTACTGTAAACAATCGAAAGTACAATTTGTTTTGTATGACTGCGTGGTATGTGAATATATCTCAATAAAATGATGATTAAAAAAAAAAAAAAACAAAAAAAAAACTCATAGAGTCAGAATCTAGAATATAGGTTACAGGGAAGGGTTGGGAGCAGAGAATGGGGAGTTAATACTTAAATTGTACAGAATTTCTGTTTGGGTTGATTGTAAAGTTTTGGTAATGAATGGTGGTGATGGTAGTGCCACATTGTGAATGTAATTAATAGCACTGAATTATATATGTGAAAGTGGCTAAAAGGGGAAATTTTAGGTTGTTTATATGTTATTAGAATAAAATTTTTTTAAAAAGTTGAAAAAAAAAAAAAAAAAAAAGTAAATGAGGGAGGATATAGGATGTTTTGAGTGTTCTCTTTTACTTTTATTTTTATTCTTATTTTCATTTTTATTTTTTGGAGTAATGAAAATGTTCAAAAATTGTGGTGTTGAATGTACAACTATATGATGAAACTGTGAACAATTGTACACTTTAAATGACTGTATGGTATGTGAATATATTTCAATAAAATTACATTAAAAAAAAAAAAAAAAAAAAGAGGGACTAGCAAATATTATGTATGTTATAATATATGATATCTATATAAAGATATAACATACATACTATAGGGATATATAAATTAAATGTTTTCTCTGCTGGTTGTATAATGTAATATACATATATAGATATAGCAGGTATTATATATCAATATTATCGGTATGGATATGGATATAGATATCGGTATAGGAATAGATATAGATATAGATATAGGAATAGACATAGACATAGATAAAGATATAGATATAGATATAGATATAGATATAGATATAGACAGACTTCCCGATTCCCCATCCCTTGCTTTTTCTACTAAATCACATTGTGTTCACCCATGACTGTCTCAGTTCACCTATTAGGAACTCCAGCCCAGGGGTGGGGCAAATTTGGAGATGGTGAGAAAAGTTCCACTTTGATTAACTGCCCAAAATTTTGCCATCAGAAAATCTGAAAAAAAATCATGCATCATCAATTCTAAAATGCATCATTTTTGCATGCATCCTACAGCTGCTCTCAGCAAATGACGAGTTTGACAAAATTGTCATTATCTGAGTTGGTGCATCAAAGCTTGCAAAATAGGTGTTGCCGGCTTAGAAGAAAATCTTAAGACAACAATGGAGCACCCTTGCAAGAAATGTAGGCTCACCCAGGCTCGGGAAGGAGTTTTAGGAGCATCTTAACCCAGACATTTTCCTTTTTTTTTTTTTTTTTTTGAAAGTGGTTTTATATGCTAAAAGAAACCTTTGCCCAAAGAAAACTAAAACTGCTCTTTATGTACAAAATAAAGTTTTTAAATGATAACGAAGCATTGTGACATAATTTAATTCTTAGTGGTGCATGAAATAATTCTCAGTTATGCAAAAAATAATGGTGTGACCCAATCCATGGCATTGTAGATTCATAAACTCCAGTATTTCCAGCACCATATTAGTTTTGTGTTTTATGTTTCATGTTAGTTTTGTGTTTTATGTTTCTTGTCTCATGCTCATTTCAAGCTCAGATGTTCCTCGTGCCCTGTGAAGGTGGATTTTCTTTTCTTGCTCTTCTTTCTCCTGCCCCACCCCCTCCACAGTCAATGCAAATTAGCAGCTTTTTAATTATCAGCCCAGGGGAGAAGTGATCCAGCCCCAGGTCCCTAGACAGTTAGACCCCCATTTAAGCTGTCCCAGGTACTGGCAGGTTGACTGTGTTAACTACCCATGAGGAAAAGTCAATGTGGCTTGGTGGAAAGTTCACAGCATTCAGACTCGGTCAACCTGGGTGACTCCACCATGTTTTAAACTGTTGGGTAATGGCCTCGAAACAGTCATTCCTCACCCTTGTCAATACCTACCCCCCCAGCTTTGTTGAGAAGATTAAATGGAGTGATAGCACCTTGCTAACTGGAAAATTGTGTGCAGATATGCAGGGATAGTGTCTGCTTCATCCACATGCACTTGGTCAGTAGTGCATGGTAGGTGCACAAAAAACATTTGTTGACTGAGAAATTCTTAATTGAGGGGAGAGACAGAAAGGGGTGGGTGGAGTTTATCAGATGAAATTTTTGCACATTATATCAAAGGAAGGTTTAAACTCATTCATAGTTTGTGGGAATGTGAAATATGCAGCCACTGTGGAAGACAGTTTGTTGGCTCCTCAGAAAGTTAAACATAGAATTAGCATATGACCCGGCTTTTCCATGTCTAGGTATATACCCAAAAGAGTTGAAAGCAGGGACATGAACAGATATTTGCACAATGATGTTCATAGCAGCATTTATTCACAATTGCAAAAAGATGGAAGTAACTCAAGTGCCGATCAACTGATGAATGGATAAACAAATTGTGGTATATACATGCAGTGGAATATTATTCAGCCATAAAAAGGAATGGAGTTCTGATGTGACAATATGGGATGAACCCATATCATGTTGCGTGGAATAAGGCAGACACAAAAGGAGAAACACTGGATGATCTCATTGATATGAAATAATTAGAATATGTGAATTCATAGAGTCAGAAACTAGAACACAGGTTACCAAGGGCCCGGATAGGGATAAGGATTGGGGATTTAATGTTTAATTGTTACAGAATTCATACTCGAGATGATGGAAAAGTATAGTAATGGATGGTGCTGATGGTAACATAGCATTGTGAATGTAATTAACAGCACTGAATTATATATTTGAATGTAGTTAAAAGGCGGAAATTTTAGGTTGTATGTATGGCGATAGAATAAAATATTTTAGAAAACCATAGGACCATACAACACAAATAATATAAACCATAGTTATAGTACCATTATAATAATACTCCATCAGTTGTAACAAAAGTACCATATTAATGCAAGTTGTTAGTAATAGGGGGTGTTCCAGTTTGCTAGTACTGCCATAATGCAAAATACCAGAAATGGAATTGGCTTTTTTAAAGGGAGTTTATTTGGTTACAAATTTACAGTCTGAAGACCAGGAAAAGATCCAAAATAAGGCATCAGCACAAGTATACCTTCACCAAAGGAAGGCCAACGGCGTCTGGAAAACCTCTGTAAGCAGGGAAGGCACATGGCTGGCGTCTGCTGATCATGGGTTGTATTCCAGCTCCTCTCTCAGCTCCTGTGTGTTCTTCAAAATGTTGCTCTTGGGGCATTTTGTCCTCTCGTAGGTTCTCTGGAGCAAACTCTGGGCTAGCATCTCCAAAGCATTAGCAAAAGTCTGCCTTCAACGGCCATCTCCAAACTGTCACTCTCAGCTGCTCTCTGGTCCTTCTGTTTGTGAGCTCTTTTATAGGACTCCAGTGATTAAATCAAGACCCACCCTGAATGGACAGGGTTCATGGAAATAATTTAATCAAACAGTTCACCCTTAGTTGATTGAATCACATCTCCAAGGAAACACTCAATCAAAGGTTTCCAACCTAATAAACACTAATAAGTCTGCCCCCACAAGATTGCATTAAAGAACATGGCATTTTGGGGGACATATACATCCAAACCAGCACAGGGGCATATGGGAACTCTGTGTTTCCCACATGATTTTTTGTAAACCTACAACTTCTTTAATAAAAAAAAATTTTTAAGTAAAAAAAAAATTTTAAAGGAAGGTTTAAAAGTGGAACCAGAATTGTAGACTCTCTATCTGTTCACTTTAAATACAATAATACCAGTAACAAACACTCCTGCTTTCTTACATTTTTTATTTGAATAAATGTATAGGCCAATGGACCAATTTGGGGAAGCTTTCTAAATATAAGTACTAAAGTTAAATGAACATTATTCTTTGAGAAGGGGAAGAAGCCATGATTAGGTTGTATGCATATCACTGGAACCACATGTAATTGGTAATCAAGAATATTGTGGGTGAAAGGATAAAATTCAGAGGAGGAGGAAGTGAGAATAAAACTCAGAGGCCTTTTAGTTACAACCTGAGGAATAGAGTTTAGACACTAGGAAATATCTCTGATGTTAAGGGCTTTATGACACAGGATTGTTATCCTGAAATCTTCCCTGGAGGTCTTTAAAAATAGTTTATTACCTCATATCTTTGGTCACAGCAATTTCACTTATAATAGAAAACAATGTAAATGACGAATAAGAGAGAAATAGGTGGGTAAATTATGGTGCATGACTCTGTGGAATATTTAGGTAGCCATTAAAAATTAATCTGTGGCTCTGGGCCACAGATTAAAATTCTTGTAGTAGGATACTTAGTGAAGAAAGACTACACAAAATTTTACCTATAGTATGATAACTTATGTAAAAATTATGTATGAATATAAATTAGGATTGGATGAGAAGCTAGAAAAATAAAAACAGTTGAGATTATATAGTATCATTAGGGGAAAACTATTCTCCACCTTTTTGTATATAATAAGTGAAAATATATATATTTAAAAGTATTCATCTCTCTCGGAAACGTAACCATGATCTTCGCTGAGGACAGCAAAATAAACTAATAGACTCAGAAAGCCTCCTCCAGCCTTAGGATCCCTAATTTTTAGTAATGCGCAATGACAAAATTGCAGAAACTTGTCGTGCTTTTACATTCTTATGTTGCAAGGAGTAGCCTAGCCAATGCAGCCTTCCAAAGCATCACTGGTTTCCATTAAAGCTGGATTTATGGAATTAAAATTAATTTTATGGAGAATGAATTCAAGCAGCCATTTTCATTAGAGTGCACTTGGTCTAATTGAGTTTGGAGTGATGCTGTAATAGCCATTCCTGCGCTGTTATTTAAAAAGATGAAATCTGACGTGAGCCTTTTTTGTTCCTATGCTGCTGGGAAACAATCTATAGACGAGAGTTGTCAAGTGTCCACATGGAAGAGGCTCTTTCTTACAGAAGACCTTGGCAGAAGTAAAGATGTTACCGCAAAAAAATTAGTGATGCCCATGAATGCGTATATATAGTACATATATGTGGTATTTATACACCTTTAAAAAATAAATAGTGTATGTATAAACATACATAAATCATAGTTTATCCCCATTTGGTGAATATTAGTTGTGTCTTGATTTTTGCCATTATAAAAATACTAGGATGGATACCCATCTTATCCCATTCTTCCAATTATGTCACCATTTCTTTGGAAGGACATTAAAAAAAAAAAAACCTGCGCCACAGGGAATGTTCCTTGATGGAAGTTGATGGAATACCTGCAAAGAACTCACAGAGCAAAAACCATACCTAACACTCCTTCTGGTAGAGTCAGAATTTTTCTGGCAGTTGAGTCCCCTGCCTTCGTGTGTCGCTGTGGAGAGCAGAGGTGAGAAACTTCTCTCCGACAGCCTTCCTCCTCGTACCAGAGCACCAAGGAAGCAAGGGGTTTGGGGCTACACCTGAGGTCTCTTCATTTGTTCCTTCCTGCCATCATTCTTGTTTTGGATCCTCTTGTCCTACAGGATCCTAATTGATCCCAGATCAATTAGAGTTCTTCGTTGCAAGCAACAGAAATTGATTTTCTTGGAGAGAGAATTTCCAATAAAAAGAATTTATCAGAAAGACATCAGGGCTGAAGGATTAGTCCTGGGGGAGCTTCAGGGCTTGGTGACACGACCTATGCAAGGGTCTCTTACAGGGAGAATCTGGTTGAGTGAGCCTCTGAGATAAGGAGTCTCCAACAGTTCCTTCCACCCTGCATCACTTTCCCAGGATTCAAAATCCAGGGAGAGAGGTACCTGTTGAGATACCCCCTGTCTGCACCAAGAAGAGGGAGACTTTGGTTTCTTTTTAGCAGGCAGATGCCCAAAATTCCACTCCCACAAACACAGAACCCAATGAACTAGAGGTAATCCTCCCAAATGTATGGAGTGATTTGGGGAAAGAAGAAATGGACATTGGGCAGCAAAACATGAAAAGTACTAATAACAGATATCCATCACACACTCTTTTATATCTTTGCATAGTCCTTGAGTGTGTAAGTATCCAGAGACTGGCCACAGCCATTAGATGATAAATAAGATATTGCCCTGTGTGGAAGAAAGTTTTCTGATTGATGCAAAGCCTAATAATTGTTGTAGGAGCCTGCCTGAATTCACTCAGCTCAGAAGTTTCTTTTCCTTCCCAAGAGTTTGAAGTTCTATCTGACTGTCCAAAAATAAAGTGTTTGTTCATTGCAAGGACAGACTTCCATCAGTTTCTCTTCAAAGTTCCCTCGCTAGCATTCTAGAGCTTTGCTACGGGACTTCCTGGCTCTCCAGGCAGGTTTTTTGGCTGATTCCCAAATGTGATAGCGCAGTACTGTCAACAAATGTAAACGCTGGGAAGCCTTCCAGGAAAATGATCTATTCAGTTTTCACTCTCTCCCTCCCCGGATCCGCCGTCAATCGCCTTTCCTTCGTAAAAGCGGTCCATTGTTTTGTTTTATTTCACTTAACAACCCCTACCACTTTATCTTCCTCGAGAATACTTTCCTCCATCAGGTTCTTATTTTAGGGAAATAAGCTCTGAGCCATCACCAAGTCCTGTTTGTTCAGCACAAGCATCAGTAATTACTCTTGGAAAGTGATTGCAAAGTGAGAGCATGCATGAGGTAAACTTGGTTTCTGCTAGGAAAAAAGAAAGTCACATTACGTACAATAAATTTCAACTCTTGGATATTAATTCCAGAAGAGGAGTGATGGTGATCAGACTGATACTCAGTTAACACGCCAATGTTGTCATTTCAGGTAAAGATGGCCTTGCAACAGGAGGGATTTGACCGAAAAAAGCGAGGGTATAGAGACATCAATGAAATTGACATCAACATGAACGACCCTCTTTTTACAAAGCAATGGTATCTGGTAAGAGTCTCTGTGTTATTTCTAATGTTTCTCATCTTGAAACTTTGGATGAAAGGCCTGCTTCTATTTCCTCATTGTGCTGTGGGATGTTAGCCAGCGTCAAAGTCTATGAACCTCTCTGTCCCCTCCTACATGTATTGATTTTCTATCATCACCCATGCACATCACTCTCTAATCTGCCTTCTTTGAGAACTGCTAAATGGCCATGGTCTTCTAGGGTCAGCAGCTCGGATTTTCCTAGTCTTTTGCCAAATGGTGTCAGTGTGTAAGCAAAGACTTACAAATGCATGTAAAAATCAAGTCAGGGGCCTGGGAGGAGTAATCCAGGGGTCTCACCAGGCCTTTTGATGAGGAAAGGGAGGACACAATGAAATTACAGCCTAAGAGAAAGGGCCAGATGACTTCACAAAGGGACAAGCAAGACAGCTTAGAGGCTAAAGCATCAAAAGTAACCTCTATTAGTACTTCCTAAAATAATGGCAGGACACCAATGCCACAGGGCTTAATTGATGTAGTATTCAAGGCACTGAAATCCCATTTGTCTAGTGAGATAGATATTTTCTGACTCGCCAAGAGTCCCTTCTGATCCACTTGGATTTGTTGGGGTTATGCCAAAAAGGGGCTCGGTGACTCCAAGCTGACCTGAACTGCAGAGCATATTGAGGGGAAAGGGGTAACTGTGATTTATAAATGTAAATGAAATTCTCTCTCTTTTTTAAGATTAAAAGATGATAAGCAAGAGAGAAAACGAAATTGTAGTCCTTTGGACTGCTACGTTATAAGAATGCATCCCATTTCCCCACTAGGGGATTCAGAGCTTGACAATGCCTTATGTTTCTTGGCACAGATTTCTGAAATTCAGATCTGGGTCATTGAATGACCTTATATGTGTTAGTCAGGATAGGCTAGGTTTGGTGCAGTAACAAACAACCCCCACATCTCAGTGGCTTAACAAAATCAAAGCTTGTTTCTCACTCATGCTGTATGGCCGTTTCTTAATCCCTCAGGCACTGTGCTGGCCCAGGCACCTTCTCTGTTCCATCCCAATGTCTGCTTTAATGAACACCTCAGCAAGGGTAGGGGCAGGGTGCACCTGGTTCTTAAAGCTTTGCCTGGATGTGCCAGATGACACATGAGTTCACATTGCATTGGCCAACCAGTCACATGGCCATTGTAACTTCAAAGGAGGTGGAGACCTTGAGGAGCCTGTGGAGAATGCAGGGGTATTGGCCTACCCCACCTCGATGGTTGCTAACATGACCACAGACATAGGGGACTGGTGGTCTGATGGGTTGAGCCCTCTACCACAGGATTTACCCTCGGGAAGACTTTTGCTGCAAAGGAGAGGCTAGGCCTCCCTGTAACTGTGCCTAACAGCCTCCTCCCAAATGCCTCTTTGTTGCCCAGATGTGGCCCTCTCTCTCTGGCTAAGCCAACTTGAAGGGTGAAATCACTGCCCTCCCCCCTACATGGGATCAGACACCCAGGGGAGTGAATCTCCCTGGCAATGTGGAATATGACTCCCGGGGAAGAATGTAGACCCGGCATCGTGGGATGGAGAACATCTTCTTGACCAAAAGGGTGCTGTGAAAGGAAATGAAATAAAGCTTCAGTGGCAGAGAGATTCCAAAAGGAGCCGAGAGGTCACTCTGGTGGGCACTCTTACGCACAATATAGACAACCCTTTTTAGGTTCTAATGAATTGGGGTAGCTGGTGGTGGATACCTGAAACTATCAAACTACAACCCAGAACCCATGAATCTTGAAGACAATTGTATAAAAATGTAGCTTATGAGGGGTGACAATGGGATTGGGAAAGCCATAAGGACCACACTCCCCTTTGTCTAGTTTATGGATGGATGAGTAGAAAAATAGGGGAAGGAAACAAACAAACAAACAGACAAAGGTACCCAGTGTTCTTTTTTACTTTAATTGCTCTTTTTCACTTTAATTACTATTCTGGTTATTTTTGTGTGTGTGCTAATGAAGGTGTCAGGGATTGGTTTAGGTGATGAATGTACAACTATGTAGTGGTACTGTGAACAATCGAATGTACAATTTGTTTAGTATGACTGCGTGGTACGTGAATATATCTCAATAAAATGAAGATTTAAAAAAAAAAAGGAGGTGGAGAAGTGTAACCCTAACATGCACCTGGAAGGAGAACAGTGATTCTGTAAATAGCACTAATTAATTCACGCAATGATTTAGCTAATACCAGAAGAGCCAGCTGGTCAGTGTGGACCGTTGCCAATACAAATTCTGACTTGACTATTTTTTTTTTACAATCCATCTTTGAGAAAATCTACACAGGACAAGGGTGCATGAAAGGAGGGGAGTGAACACATTTGATTGGAATTTATTCTTTTTTAAAAATTTTTGTGGGGGGAGACGTGTCCATTTTTCTGTATTAGAGCATATAGTAAAGGTGAGCCAGCTATTTTTTAGTTCACTTCAACAAATATTTTTGAGCAAGGCTTGGTGGTATGATACTAAAATTACAAAGGTAAATAGGACATGCTCCTTCCTGCAAAGGATATTGTTATGTAGAAATATTTAGGAAGTTGTAGTCAAATGAGACTAATCCAAGATAATATATACTAAGTTGCAAATGAGAGGTATACGTAAAACACTGAGTGTGAGCATGTACTCACTCTCTTAGTGAGTGGAGATTCTTGCAATGACAGTTCTAAAAATTTTTGTGGAAGTTTAAAGATAGCAATCTAGTTATAAGGTGGGGAGCTTGAAACTGTGTTTGCATATTTACGGAAAACAGAAAACATCTATTGTTTATATCCAAAAATGGAGGAAAACATCTGGAGGAGGTGGGTGGAGGGGACACCCAAAATGCTGTTGCATGGAAGATGTGGCTGCAGTACATATCGAGCAAACATTTTACGTGGGTGCTTTAGAACATCAAATTAATAAGATGCTCTGCTCTGCAATTTCCTTCCCAGATCAATACCGGGCAAGCAGACGGCACCCCTGGCCTTGATTTGAATGTGGCAGAAGCTTGGGAGCTGGGATACACAGGGAAAGGAGTTACCATTGGAATTATGGATGATGGTGAGTATTTCCATGTTCTTACATCATTCAGAAGCAAGTGTGTCTCTTTGCATGCCTTTGGAATTTGAAAGATCCATTGTTTGGGAGATGCTAATGAGAAACAGAAGAGCCAGGCGCTGCTCAAATTACCATGCTACTCTGTGATCAGCTTCCTCCGGTTCAGTGGTTCTCCAACTTGATGATGCCCTAGATAAATATTTGTTGGATTAATAAATAAAAAACTAAACAAATGAACAAATGAAAGCTGCCAGTCTCCAACCATAATTTTTTATTGCATCACTCGTTATACTTTATCTTAAATGTCTTCTAAATCTGTTCTGATGCAGTAGCCACTTAGCCATGTGTGGCTATTTAAATTTTAATTCTAATTAATTAGATCTAAATGAAATTAAAAATGTCAAGTTCTCCAGAGCCATGTGTGGCTAGAGGCTACCGAACTGGATATTTCCAATATCACACAAAGTCCTATTCAACAATGTGACTTTAGATCCTCGGAACAGCTTTTTAGTAACAGGATTAGGGTTTGAGGAAAACATGTCTTTATTGCCCTTTTCAGAATGAACTCTTGTAAAGTAGACTTTGATAATATTTCATCATGCTTGGCCCCTGTAATATATCATTCTATCCTGTGCACCTAGCTGCCAAAGATTTAGCAGAGCTCTATTTTCTGTAGTTTGCAATATGAAAATCAATAGGTTTGATGAACTGGCCTTTTTCCAACTATTCTTATCCTTGGCTCTGCCAAGATTCTGAAGAATCGCTGCCCTGTAGCCCTTTCATTGAGGATGTGTTGCTGCCCTTCCCCAGCCATCTGGGTCCTGCAGGACAAAGCTCCATTTTGCATTGTTGGTCCAATTGCACATGAAGACTATTCAGAGATGAAACAATGAAGCCTTTCCCTTCTGAAGATCCTCAAAGAACACCCTGCTCTCTAAAGCAAGCCTTTGAAGCAGAATTGATGGGAAAACAAGGGGAGCTAGCCTGCTTCCAAAGTGTTGTCTTTGTGTGGGTTCATTAATTAACCACATGAAAACAAAGCCACGGAGTTTTCTGATGTGTGAGTCCTTTTCAAGTAGATGGAAAAGCTTTCTCCGCTGGACAAGGGCTTTCACAAGAAGAGCAGGGGGTCTGCCCTGGAGAGTGTGCACATGGATGTGGGGAGCATATACATTTTTCTCCCTTCCTAATGCTTTGGCTTGGAAACCTTTCCGAAGTGATTGAGGCCAGCTCATCCAGGAGAAAGACGCATCCAGGTGTGGGGGAAACCTGCCCACGATCTATGGTGATGACCACTTCCAACACTGTATCTTCTGGGCATCCTTCTGCTGGTATCAGAAGTAACTCTAAAAGTGGCCACCACAGGGCAACAGAGGTGCTCATTGCTCTTGTAAAGGCTCCAACACGCTGTGTGTGTCTGTGTCAGCATTCCTTAACTATATCTCCCTTGACTGACTCTTAAATCATCCCTTTCAAATGTAACAAAGGAGAGGATGCTTTCTGTCTCTATTTCACATTCCCTGGTCTTGAGAAGCCAAGCCCTTAAGAAAATCCCAGCAGAATTTTTTGCTTAATGTTATTTCTTCTGCTGATTGAGCCTTTGGGATCCCATAAAAGTGAACTCTCTGGCCCCCAAATAAAACTTCTGAGTTCTCCATTGTGTTAGTCATCTACTGTGGCAGAACAAACCACCCCAAAATGTAGTGGCTTAAAGCAACAACCATGTTATTGATCTCTCACAGTTCGGTGGGTTGACCAGACTCAGCTGGACAGTTCTTCTGCTGGTCTCACTTGGGGTCTCTCATGCTGTTAGAGTCAGAAGGAGGCTGAGGATGGTGCCACCTGGAGGCTTGACTGGGATGCCAACATGGTGTGGCCTCCCTCCCTCTCCAGGTGGTCCCAGGGCTTCTCCTTTCTACATGGCCCTTCCATGTGGTGCCCCTACCATGGACATTCAGGACACAGGGCTCCCAAGAAGAAGCATTCTGAGAAAGAAGGCTGTCAGGCATCCTAAAGGCTGGACCTGGAATGGGCAAGTGCCACTTCTGCCCCTTCTATTGGATAAACAGTCACAGGGCCAGTCAAGATTCCAGAGGAGGGAAGTAGGCTTTGCCTCCTGGTAAGGAGAGAGACAAAGGATCTGTGGCCACCTGTAATTCAGCACATGCTTACTCAGTGTGACTCTCCAAAAAATGCAGAAAAGAACGGCTACAAAGCCATTCTCCAAAGGTTGAATAGCATGATGAGCACATTTGGGATAAGAGTGTCCTCCCACACAACGAGGCCAAGACCATATGCTCAGCAGCCTCTCACCGTGCAATTGGACATCTCTGTCCTAAAGCCTAGAAATTCAAAAGCAGTGATTTGGAGGCTGGGAAAAATCAGTGCTGTGTTTTCTCTTAATTGCCTGCACACTTAAAGGGGACGCCTCCTTTCCCAGTTAGTCTCTCAGCAAGAGATCATTCTAGAACAAGGTTAAAGACAGATAGAACACTGACCCTGCTACCTAAGGGCAAAAACATCATAACATTTTATAAACATTGGCTCTCTGTATTTTGGCCTTTATGGCAAATGTTCAGTTATCTACATGTGGAAGATTCAATTTGTGGTTGGCCCAGTTTTAATAGCTGTCTTAGTTTGCCAGGGCTAACACACTGGTTGGCTTAAACATCAGGAATGTTTTGTGTCACCATTTTGGAGGATAAAAGTCCATCATTTGTTATCCGTAGGCCATGCTTTCTCCTGGAGTCTGTAACGTTCTGGTGCTGGCTAGTCGCAATCCTTAGGGTTTCTTGGCTTGTAAGTGCTTCTCTGCCCTCATCACATAGCGAGCTCTCTCTCTCTCTCTTTCTCTGGCTTCTTCTAACAAACTGTGTCCAATTTTCCTCTGTTTGTAAGGAGTTTGGTCCTATTGGATTAAGAACCACCCTCCACCCCCCAATTCAATTTGGCCTCATCTAAATTGGATTTTGAAAGTCCTATTTACAAATGAGTCCACACAGGACTGGAAGTTAGGACTTGAACATGTCTTGTGCTGGGCATGGTTCAATCCCCAACAATAGCTCTTTACCCCTCTCTGGATGTCCAACTCAAAACTAGGCCATCATCCCTCTGATGGATCTGTTGGATCCAGATACTTGATACATGCTTAAGAATCTGCTGCCCCTCCCCTCTACGTGGGATCAGACACCCAGGGGAGTGAATCTCCCTGGCAACGTGGAATATGACTCCCAGGGAGGAATGTAGACCTGGCATCGTGGGATGGAGAACATCTTCATGACCAAAAGGGGGATGTGAAAGGAAATGAAATAAGCTTCAGTGGCAGAGAGATTCCAAAAGGAGCCAAGAGGTCACTCTGGTGGGCACTCTTCTGCACACTTTAGACAACCCTTTTTGGGTTCTAAAGAATTGGGGTAGCTGGTGGTGGATACCTGAAACTATCAAACTACAACCCAGAACCCATGAATCTCGAAGACAGTTGTATAAAAATGTAGCTTATGAGGGGTGACAATGGGATTGGGAAAGCCATAAGGACCACTCTCCACTTTGTCTAGTTTATGGATGGATGAGTAGAAAAATAGGGGAAGGAAACAAACAGACAAAGGTACCCCGTGTTCTTTTTTACTTCAATTGCTCTTTTTCACTCTAATTATTATTCTTGTTATTTTTGTGTGTGTGCTAATGAAGGTGTCAGGGATTGATTTGGGTGATGAATGTACCACTATGTAATGGTACTGTAAACAATCGAAAGTACGATTTGTTTTGTATGACTGCGTGGTATGTGAATACATCTCAATAAAATGAAGATTAAAAAAAAAAAAAAAAAAAAAAAAAAAAAGAATCTGCTGCCTCCACTAAGGTGCAAAGGAATGCCATTACCATCCACTGCACATCACTGGGAGAGTGCCTCCAGGGTTAGCTGTTGACCAAAGGAGCAGAGAGTATTTCTGAAGAGTCTGCTCTGACATTCTGGGCATGTAGATGTCAACAAGGACCCCAGTTAGTGATGATATATTCATCCCTTCTATTGAAATGGAATTGTCTAATGTTGGGAACTTGACCTAGAAAATGGGATGTGACCATAACAAGACACCGGGATAAAAAAGAGTCACCAAGCCAGGCAAGATTCAGGGCACATGTCTGGCTACAGAGGTCAAAGACAGTTAGGGAAGGCCTGGGTCAAGGCCAAGGATGGAGCCAAGGTCAAGAAGATTCAAGGCCAGAGAGGTGGGGTCAGAAAGAGCTTTGAGATGAAGGAACAATAAACCCAGCTAAAGTTTATAGAGTACTCACTATGTGCTAGGCACTGCTTAGCAATTTGGAAACACAGCCACAGTTATTCTGTATGGTTGGTACTATCATTAGTCACATTTTGAAGATGAAGAATGAGGTTTAAGGAGGCAAAAAGCTACCCAAAATCCCACAACTGGCACCAAACTTTCGGCCTTATCCATGTAAGTGGCGGTTTGAGCTTAAGGACTAGTCCTTCAAACCATTCCAAGAAATCTAAGCTCTGCATCAACTACAAGAGCAACGTTTTCCTCTTGGCTCAGGACTTCCCAGGAGCCTCCAAGCCTCAGAAGGTGCAGCAGGATGTGTGTTCCCATGACTATTGCTACATTACAAATTACCCCAACTCTTAGCAGCCTAAAATACCTGTTTTATTTTGCTTGTGATTTTGTGGGACAGAAATTCAGGAAGTGCCTGGCTGGACAGTTCTCACTTGAGGTCTATCCTGCAGTTGCAATCCGATGTTGGCTCAACTGGGCTGGACGGCCGAGACGGCTCACTCACGTGGCCGGCAGCTGATACAGGCTACTGCAGAGGCTCGTCAAATAGAATGTCTATGCATGGGCTTCTAACAAGCAGCTGGCTTCCTCCAGAGCGAGCATCCAAAGAGAATCTGGCAGAAGATGCATGACCTTTTCTGACCCAGCCCTGAAAGTCATGTGTGTGAGTTTCCTAGGCTGCCATTAACAGATCATCACAAATTGGGTGACTTAAAGCAACAAACATGTATTCTCTGGAGTCCAAAAGTCTGAAATCAAGGTGTCAGCAGGGCCATGCTCCCTCCAAAGGCTGTAGGAAAGGATCCTTCCTTGCCTCTTCCTAGCACCTGGTGCTTGCCAGCAGTCCTTGGCTTGTGGCAGCATCCAATCTCTGCCTTCTTCATCACGTGGCCTCCTTCTCTGTGTATGTGTGTCATCATGAGTATTCTCTCGGTATCTGTCCTTGTGTCCTCTCCTCCTCTTATAAGGACACCAGTCATACTGGATTAGGGTCCCCTCTAACTGAATGTGACCTATCTTAACTTGACTAATTCTGCAAAGACCTCTATTCATATAAACTCCCATTCACATTCATAGATACTGGGGATTAAGACTTTAGCATATCTTTTGGGGGAACACAATTCAACCGATAGTCAAGTAATGGCGTTCCCCCTGCATTCTGTTGACTTGAGAAGTTACAACCCCAACCTGCCTCCCCCCACCCCGATTCAAGAGGAGGTTATAGACCCACCTCTCAGTGGGAGGCATGGGGCATGGCATTGCCACATTGTAGAAGGCCATGTGGGATGGCAATATAGCATGGCCATCTTTGAAAAATACAGTCTCCATTGAGGTTTTCTCCTCAGCAACATACAGTTTAGTGGTGGATGGTGCAAGGGGCTCTCTCTCTTGGATCAGTGGAACGAACTGGGTTCGGGGCCAGGGTCCTGAGATGTTACACATCGCAACTGACCTATTCACGTTCCAAGAATATGCACGTGAAACTCCTTACTAATTCCATGAGGTTCCCAGAACTGTCACGTTATCCTGGGAATTTGAATTATTGTTGTAGATTAGATTATCTGAAGCGATTCAAACTGATGGCAACATACTAATGATTTATAAAAAAAAAATAAACATTCACCTGTCGTTGTGTATACCACGTTGCATTGCTATTGGCTGGGTGTGAATCAGTCCCCAGTTTGGAGTGTGAGACACAGATAGTTGTATAGCTCAGCTTCTGTGTCTAAATCATCTGTGTTTTCCCAGGACCTACACTGTGCCTGGCATTCATTGCTGAAAATAAATAAATATGTGAAAATTAAGAACAAATACATTAGTAATGCAAGAATTGAAAGATAAATAAGCTGATTAAGAAGAAGCATTGAGTATATTCCACCTCAAAAGATAATCAAATATTCAAATATATTAAAATATTATTTAATAACCAGACTATTATTTTCATACTTTGGTGCATTACTATTTTTCTGAATCATAACTGTCATCCTTCACAGTTCTGTCAGAATCTTTTCTTTCTCAGACCAAAGTCTGTGTCTTTTCTAATTTAGCACTTAGTCCTCCCCTTAACCTAATTAGAGATCCTTTATCTTAATTAGGCTAAATTTATCTTCTTTTAGTTCTGATTTGTTTCTGGTATCAACTCCTGGCTTTGATATTTTCCCTTCCCAGCTAAGAGACTTCTATTTCTCAGGAAATTTTTCTCCTGAACAGCTATCAGAACACAGGGTCGTGTTTTAAAAACTTAACTGTTATAAAAGGACAATCTCTCTGAGTATCTTCTTTTTCTTTGACTTACCTGTATGTTTCAACATTTTGTGCCCAAAGCAAACTCACAAAATTTAACCAATTTCAACATACATTTGCAATTTAATTTCAACACAGCATTCTACAACCAAGTAGATTCTTAAAAATGTTTCTGCTCTTCTGCATTATCCCATGTTATTCTAGTGATGTGGTAGATTATGGTACCAATGATTGTAGAAAATACAATTTATCAAATGTTTACTAAAAGCGAAACACTTTCGACGAATCGTCTCTAACCTTGACAACTGCTTTGCAAAGTAATGTTCCCCTTTCAAAGGTGAAGACACTGAGGTTCAGAGAGGTCATGCCACTTGGCAGTAATATATCCGTTTCAAAGATGAGGACACAGAGGCTCAGAGGGGTTGTGCACTTGAGCAAAGCCACACGAATATTACAATGTCAATGTCAGCCCGGAATAGAACTGGAAATGCTGGCAGCAAAGCCTCTACTCCACCCTCCACTCTGCCCCATAGCCTCAACTGACCATCTGTGAATTAGGGTCCAAGCAATGGTCAGCAGCCTTTAAAACTCTTGGTCTTTAAATGTTCTGACCCTTTCCTTCTGCAGCCACGGGGAGAAGAGTGTGAGGAGAGAGCATTTTGATTGGTAGGTGGGAGGTAGGAAGTGAAAGAAGCCATATTGACTGCCACTGCTTCATATGTGGAAGTGTCAGAAGTGAAATGGAACACGTGCTATGGAATAGTCCAGAAATTACTTATCTAACCAGAAAAGACAAAGGAAATTTTCTTTTTAGAAATATACATTCCAGATACTAGTTTTTTCTGCAGGGCAATGCTGTAATTGTGGCCCAGTCCTAGTATGCATGTGGTGAAACTGCCCATCGTGGAGGAAGTTAATGGTAGGTCTAGTATTTAAATATTTTCAACCCAATACAGTTATTAAATGCTTGCTCTGCACCAGCCACTGGGACAAGTGTGCCCCACACATGCATTTCCTTAATCTTTGCATGGTTCTCACACATACTTGGTCAAGACAGAAGCAAGCACAGAGAGGCCAAGTATCTGGCCGGAAGTCACACGGACATTAGAAAGTCTTTGATTCCAAAACCTACAGTCTTAAGCATTATGCTAGGTGATGCCAGGTACCTGGCCTGGTTCTCGGAGGGCTGGATGTGCAGGATCTACAGACCTGGATGGGAGCTTTTCAATTTGCCCATGAAGTTCCATGGTGCTTTCTGTGGTCCAAGTGTCTGGGGGAAACCAGCAGTGCTCATCGACCATAATTCCACCCTTGGAATGACTACTGGGCGACAAGACAGACCCACATCCACAAGAAAGCATGGGGCCTCTGCTGGGAGATTTGAGACCTCAAGCTTTCTGGAATGCCACGTTCTGAAAAGACCGAAGCATGGGCTCCCCACGTGGAATAGCTCACTGGAAACACTTGCCCTTTGCCTAATGGCTTTTCTCCCCCAGCCATGTTCATCTTATAATTTCCATACCAGAGAGCACGCTCCTAATCCATTGCGGTCTGTCCATGCCCTGTTATATAATAATCACTTTTCCTCCCCAGGGTCAGTTTCATTTCAGAAGAAATGCCAGTTGAGGCTCTAGAAATGTCAGGATTTCTGCAAAGCTCTTTAAGATCATTGCTCTGATGAGCCATCGTTCCCCAGGTCACCAAGCCCCTTGGCGCTGATGGGACTGTTCAAAGTTTTATCCTTGGGGCAGAGCTCGAATTGGCTTCACTCTGCTCTGGCACCACTGGTGGCAGCTGTGTCTCCACTCAGCCACTCAGCCAGCGTAACGGGGTAACAGAGACAGGCAAGGAGACCTCGGTGCACACTGGTCAGAGCTCATCCCACTCACAGGGGCCCAGCACGAGCCCCATGAGAAGGGGGCTTTCTGTAGCAGCTTTCCTTTGGATGCAGTTGGCAGGATTAACCTTTGGTTCCTGTGCTATCCTTGTCTTTTCACAGGGATTGACTACCTCCATCCGGACCTGGCCTCAAACTATGTAAGTACAAGCTGACCTTTGTGAGGACACGTGTGCTCTTAAGTGTCCTGTGCCCCTCATTATTAGAACACATGGACACATGCACATGCATGCACACATATAAGCACATATATGCACATTCACACGCACAATCATGTGTATGCACACATTCACGTGCACACAGCACACATGCACGTGGATACAGGCACAGCTCAGACATGCACACATATGTGAACACATGCACACTCAGATGCACACATGCATGCACACATATAAGCACATGTACGCACATTCACATGCACAATCATGTGCATGCACACATTTACATGCACACAGCACACATGCACAGGGATACAGGCACAACTCAGACATGCACATGTATGTGAACACATGCACACACACAGATGCACACCAGCATGCACACACATGCGCACCCTAGAGCTGCCCGTATTCTTGGAGCCACAGGTAAGCCAAAGGGAAATGGATAAGGAATGGGGCCGGCAGCAGGCAAAGGCACGTGGCTTTGCCAGAAGGAAAGAAGGAAGCCCAAAGTCTGAAAGAACTAAGAAAATCGATACAGGGAGGGACAGAGAAGAGAGAGACTTGGCAAGGTTTAAATGCACTCGAGCTGACAATATTGAATTGAAGGGTGGAAATGAGCCGTTTGGATTCCTGCTAGGCAGAACCAATAGCAAAAAGCCAAAAAGTGCAGCTCTTTGCCTTCAACCATCCATTTGGGAAAGCAAAACCATTAGTTTTCTTTTGTTTCTGCTTTTGTTTTTGGCTTATGCCCCTGCCACACCCACTTTTCCCCACAATGCAGAGTTCAGCACTTAGTATGCCCTAAAAAACAAGAAATATTAGCAGAGAATAATGGTCAACACTGCTGGGCTAGAACCACAGGCTCTAATTTTTGATGCAGCAAATCACACGCTGCTTTCCTGATGAAACCCACAATCCCTTTAAACGTAAGAGATTGCTTTATTTCAACCCCAGAGGGTGCAATGTTCAAGCATTGGTGTGGTTGCTTAAAATTATCCACACTCTTACTAAGCAACACTGCTTTTCTAGTCTCCAGATCTCGGTATTAAAAAAAAGTTATTTTCAGAGTTTAAGAGACTCATATTTAGGATTGCAAGGGTTTAAATAAGAGAACTGTTTGTTACGCAGAAATGTTTGCGGGGCAACATTCCAGGTCATTTGTCCTGGAAGGTGTTGTGTCTACACTGCAAAAAATGAGTGAGGATTTTCCATGTGTTTAGCAAAGAGCTGTGTGTCTACTTACCACCTGGGTTTAATAAATCTAGAAGAGGATATGTGGAGCTGGGCATATTTTTTAATTGCAGAAAAAAAGTTAAATGAATCACTGGCACAGTCCGGCCAATATGACCCCAGAGAGAAAAGACAGAAATTAAGCCAAAGCTGTATTCCAGAGCTAATAATCCACTCCTGTAGATGAAACGATACAAAACTGCCCATGAGTTGTAGATTCAGCCTCAGCAGTCCCGTGGTGGAGTCGAAGGAAACAGTTGTCCTGTTTCCCCCTGGGACCACCATTCCGCCCCCTGCAAACATAGGTGGGGCGATTTGCTTGATCCTTAAAGACAGTCACTCAGGGCTGGCCTGGGACTGCCCCATGTGAGGTCTTGCTCGAAATGCTTCCGCCTTTCTCCACCTCCCCAATAATTGCAGGGTCCAAGAGAAATTCCTCAATAACTGCAGGATGCAGCAGATTTCTCCAAAGAGGATATTAAGAAACTGGTGTGTCATATTTTCGCCCAAGCTCTCATATCCAAGAAGCCTTTCTTTACAAAGAAATGCAGGGTTAATAGTAACAGCTTGCAAAGGGAGAAAGTTCGGACTAGAATGCTGTTCCCCACATTGGGTCTCAATGCCAATTACCAGATTAAAAAGATTAAAAAGAAATAGTAATTCCTGTGGGAAAAAAATCCTCCAGGGCTCTGATTGACTGCAGGTATAATACAGTCGACAGTGTGGTTCATCTGCCACAAACTCTAGTCCAAAATTGGGCAGAATCAATAGAAATGAAGCATCCAAATTGAGAGATGCTGGCTATCTCGAATAGCAATATTCAGAGTACACCTGAAAACCTCCGAGTTCTATGAGAGTCATGTTCATTTTGTCTTTGTTTATTTTCAAAAACCCATTTTTTATAATTAAAAAATAAATATATGTCCTCTGTAGAAAATTCGTAATATTTGTAATATTTTGACAGACTTTTGGACTCTCATTTCTACATGTTTTTTGTGTAATTTTTAATGAAATTGAGTTCTCGTGTATATAATAGCCCCCGCTTCCTCTTGATATTGTGCCATGAACATTTTCTTATGTTATGAAATATTTTTCAAAAGATTATTTTAAGGGTTACTTATTATGACTTCATGTGACTGTGCCCTCATTTATGTAAGCATTCCAACCCCCAATTGCTGGAAAATAGATTGTCTCCTGTGGTGTCTCACTCTGAGAGAGATAGTGACAGAGAAGAAAGAGACAGGGTGGTAGAGAGACTTCAAACCACAGCTCGCTAAGGAAAGCGGGAAGAACTGAAAAAGTTTATCCTGGAAAAAAGAAACCTAAAGAGGGACATGAAATGTTTTCAGATATTTTAAAGTTTCCATGTGGGATGAGGCATTCTGTTTGCTTAGTGATTTCCCTCTAGAATATTGCCACTAACAGACGATACCAGCAGGTGGAAGATTTGAATTCAGTTAAAGGAAGAACTGTCTAATGTTTAAGGATGAAAAATAAATGGAATTAGCCCTCCCCAGAGGTGATGAGTTCTCCATATCTGAAAATGCTCAAGAAGAGAGTTGTATTTGGCAGGATGTTGTAGAAGAGATAACGCCTACACTAAACTTAAACTAGATGACACCTAAGGATGAACAGAAAATGGGATTTCTGTACAAAACTGCACATCTTTATAACTTCCAGGCAGGGTAAGAGCTGAGTGCTCAACATTTGTCAAACTTGGACCCTTAAAAATAAATTACAGAAATAAGCCAGACACAAAGAACAAATGCTACATGATCCCACTGTTTTGAACTAGTTATAATAAGCAAACTCATGGAGTTAGACTCTGGAATACAGGTTACCAGGAGATAGCTTGGGGTTAGAGAATGGGGAGGTGATGCTTAATTTATACAGAATTTATATTTAGAGTGATGGTAAAGGTTTGGAAATGTATGGTGGTGATGGTAGCACTTTATTGTGAGTGTAATCAACAGCAGTAAAAAATATAGCTGAATGTGGTTAAAAGGGGAAACTTGAGGATGTGTATATTACTAGAATAAAAAGTAAAAGATAAAACATAGGACTGTACAACACAGTGAACCCTATTGTAGACAATGGACTATAATGAATAGTACAGTATGAGCAGGTTCTTTCATGAATTATAACAAATGTATGGTACTAATACAAGGTGGTAATAATAAGGTGGCACAAGGGAAAAATACACCTAATGTAAATATTGGATAATAAAACTATTTTTATAATCTTTCATGAATTGTAACAAAGGTAACTACTGTTTAAAAAAAAGTACAATTATTTAAAAAGTACTATCATCAATTGTAACAAATGTTCCACATCAATGCAAGGTGTTGGTCGTGGGCTGGTGCACGGGGAATCCTGTATTTTATGCATGATTCTTTTATAAATGTCTCCAATAAAAAAAATCAGATTAAAGAAAAGAAAAAGAAATTACACATACACACACATGCACATGGCTGTGACATTTTCTATATCTTTGATATAGGTGAGAAAACTCAACATCCAAATCTCATTCTTCATTCCTCAGCGACAAAACCAAACCAACTGGTTTTTACCCGTCACTATGTCTCTCTCTGTGTCGAGCTGACAGTGACAATTTTCAAGCTACTAACCACATTTATCTTCTTTATTTCTAATTAAACATTTTACACTATAATTAGCAGAATGAGGATTCCAAGTGGATAGACCTGCCCAAGAGAGCAATGAAATCAGTGGACAGTGATAGGCTCAAAAATTATTTGAGCAAAGGATTAGCAGGCAGCTTCACACCTTGTTAAGTGGCCTAATGGCTCAGAGGTGTTGAGCTAGCCTAGTGCCCTTCTAATGAAATGGACTTCTGGGAGGTCTTTGGATGCCTGGAGAAGAGACCCCGAGACAAGGGTTTGAGTGCAAATAGTTCATGTGGGAGTTGATCCCAGGGAGCCCCAGCAGGTTGGGGGGTGGGAGTGAGCAGGGGAGGGGACAGCCAATGAAGGATGTGTTATCCAGCAAATTCCCACAGTGGGCAACTGGAGCTTCATCCTGCTGGGGACCTCTGGGAGACGAGGTAAAATACGTGCATCAGCGTTATCCCCAGAAGGCAGCTGGGGTATTTATTTATACACCAACTCCTGTTGTCTGAGCGCTGTTCCCAGAAGATATTAACATCCCAGCACTTCCCACCTGCCTGGCTTCCAGGGGCTGCCCTAACAAAGAGCTACAATCTAGGTGGCTTCAAACAACAGGACATTATCATCTCATAGTTCTAGAGGCCGAAAGTCCAAAACCAAGATGTCAGCAGAGCCATGCTCCCTCTGAAACCTGCAGGGAGGACCCCTCCCAGCCTCTTCCAGCTCCTGATGGTTTGCTGGCCATTCCTTGGCGGTCCTTGGCTTGCAGCTGCAGCACTTCAGTCTCTGCTTCTGTGGTCATGTGGCCTGCTCCCCTGGGTCTGTGTCCCTTCCTCTTCTTCTAAGGACGCCCGTTGCATTGGATTAGGGACCTGCTCTTCTCCAGCGTGACCTCATCTTAATGAAACTAATTCCACCTGCAGTGACTCTATTTCCAAAGAAGGGCACGTGCTGAGGCATACTGGGGGTCAGGACCTTGACCTGTCTTTCTCAGGGGCACAGATGGACAGAGCAGATTCCCGCAGCCTATGAGAAAGCCCCTGGCAGGTGCAGATGCTGGCAGGATGCTGAGGCCCAGGGACACAGGCAACATCTGCTGCAGGAGAGCATAGAAATGTGGTAAAGGGTAAAAGAAACAGAAATGTGCTGTGTCAGGAAAACGCCTTCTTGTTAACTGATTATTTTCGGTAAGGATTGCAAACACTGTCAGAGCCTTTTCAGACAAACACGACAAAACATTTCTTCATAACCAAACCAGGCAAAATGTTTTCCAAAGTAGAATTATTTTCAAAGCTAGGTCATCCCACATGCTAAAAAAGAGAGGATATTCTGGTAGTTCAGTTCTTTTCTATTTTAACTGAGAGTTAAAATAGTTTGAAAACTGCAAATCAATGTATAAATATGAGTTGTTCATGTTAATTAAATTCCACAAACCTACATTGAGTCTGTGGAGCGTTAGGAGCAAAGAATAATAATAGCCACTTATATTATTCCTCTATTGGCCTATGATTGAATTTAATCTGAGAGATCCATTCCCACTGGTAAATGTTCGCTATTCCAAATAATTAAAATGCTCCTTTTTCCATCCCAGTAGTAATAATACAACATGGGTAAAGGCCAAGGAACTCTTTTAGACCATGTTAAAATCAGAACTACCTTTACCCACCATCTTCTCCATGAAAACGTTCTGGATATATGCTCTAACGCAACACGATGGCTGTGTTTTGAGCCCTGCTATGTGCCAGTCCCAGAGAAAGAAAAAATAAGACCCAAGTATGCCCTGGAGAAGCCTACAGATCAGGAAGGACACAAGCATGTGGGACTGTTTTGCAGCTGGGAGGTTGTCTTTCTCTCAGTCCAATGGCTCCCAGTCTGTGGTTCTTCTAGAACACGGGGAGCATGACTTAAGTACACTGTCAGAGTGTGGGACATCTCCATAGCCTGCCCTGCTGAAGCTGCAATGCCAACCGAAATGGCTAGTGGTTCATAAAATCCAACAGGAGTCTTCTCTGTGTAGGTTTAGGCTTTCTCAGAACAGACCTGAGACAAGGATTTGAAGGCAAGTAGTTTATTTGGGAGAAGATCCCAGAAAGCACCAGCAAGAGAGAAGGGAAGGGTTACCAGAAAGGGAAGGTAATCCAGAAATGGTTTGTTATTAAGCAAATTACCCCCGTGGGGCCTTCATCTTGCTGGGGAATCCCGAAAGCAGTGTAGACAGAACCTGCCTGAGAGGTACCCGCTAACTCCTGTCAATCACAGGCTGAAGGCTGTGTCCTGGGACTGGAGGAGTGGGGGTTAATTCCCCAGCCTTCTGGCCTGCCTTACGTACCAGCAGAATAGGATCCAGCAGACAGAGAGAGTCTGCAGGCAAAGAATAGCAGGTGTTGACAGGAATCAGCCAGCATGCAGAAATGGTAAGTACCAAGGGCAATGGGTAGAGCTCAGACAGAGTGACCATAGTGGAAACTGAGTCAAACCTGAGTGTGACTCGCAGCTCCCTAATTCAGAGTTGTCCAGCCCTAGATTAGCATGTTACACCTCTTTGAACTTTAATTTCCTCCTTTGAGAAATGGACAAAATGAATATCTTATCACTCAGGTTTGTTGTGAAGTATCATCATTGAGAGAACATGTCTATAGGGTCTGGCATACAAGATGCTCAATAAACATTCACTTTCTTCTCAAAAGAGTTGAGGTTGCAGCTCTGCCCAATCCCAGGTCATTCTGATGCAGAAGAAACGGGGCATCCTCAAGAAGTCCGTGTAATTGCTGAGTGTACTCCCCAGTGAGCTCAGAGTTATTTTTAAAAAAAAATGTTCATGAGGCAAGATAAATGTAACTTGTGAGATTCAGAAAGTGAAGGCCAAAAGCCAAAGCTACCGGAATAAATTTCAAAGGACTTGAAAACAGGAGATAAAGGGAAAGAGAAGACCAGAGCTGTAATGAAGAAGGATGCTCCAGAGAAAGCAGAATTTCTGACCTGCATTTCTCTTCTCTGCCACGGGTCTTTGAACTAAAAGGACATTTATGGATATCCATAAGGAAGGGCCATTCCCCAAGGTTGGCGAAGAGATTGTAAAGTAGCAACCTGCTTCTCCAAATGAATTTTTCTCCAGGCCCAGGGGAATTATATCTCCTGGCATTTAAGTAGCCCCAGAATGGGAGCAAGGCTTCTGCCCTGATGGCTGGAGAGTGGGCTGCTTCTTGCACGAGAGCCTCCATCTTTTAGCTTAGAAACTGTGGGTCACCCTCTGAGCAGCTCCAAAATCTCTTGCTGAGAATCTGCCCAAGTTCATGTGCTCTTCCTTGAGTTATTCCACAAATTCTTCCTTGATTGCAGCAAATCTGGAAGGTTGCATATGCATAGACTCCACAACTCCTTATCCTTTTCTAGATCAACAACTTCTGCCATGTGACTTTGCAGAACCTCCCTCTAGAGAGGTGAAGTATATTTGCCACCTCTTGACTCTAGGTTTGGCCTTGTGACTTGTTCAGGGCATCAGAGTAATACGGAAGTGTCAGTATGCCAGTTTGAAGCCTAGGCCTTGAGAGACCTTGTGGCTGCACTTGACCCCCTCTGCCTCTGCCATCACCGTTAGGAAACTTGCCCAGGCTAGCCCATGGCCCCAGAAGCAGGATGAAAGACACGTGTAGAAGAGGCACCCCAGCTGCCACAGCCTGGAGCAGAGCCACCCACGTTAACCTACAGAGCTACAGTAAGAAACAGAAGAGCTGCCTAGCTGAGCCACACTAATACCAGCCAAATCCCAGCAGACCAGCAGAAGCAAGGCAGCCCAGCCAAGATCAGCAGAGCCACCCATCTGAGCCTGCCTAGCTCACCCCAGTCCCAGCTGAAATGAAGACTCCTGTGCTATACAAATGCTTATTACTATATGCTACTGGCATATTGTGGCTATTTTTATGCAGCACCTGTTACTGCTCATTCTAGATGTCTTCCTCAGCCCTTCCATAGTACTTGATGCCTACCCCAGCCTAAAGAGAGTCAGATTTCTAGCCTTACCCCAGATCTTCTGAATCCAAGTCTTTGGGGATAGCCATTATAACGTGCATTTCTTTAAAAACACTCTAGGATTCTGGTGATTAACCTGGTGATTCGTTTTGGCCCTTCATTCATTCATTCATTCAACAATGATATTCACCTATAATATCTGACCACATCACAACTAGATCCTAAACTTTTTAGAGGAAAGTGCATGTTGTATGTATTCTGTGTCCCTCTTAGCACTTAACACAGTTCTGAGTAGGCATTTAGTAAATATTTGTTAAATTGTGTTGAATATTTATTCATCAATACTATTGCAAATGAAATAAGATATCCCTTTATCAATGATGATTAGAAACACCAGCCTGTAGAACCTTCTGATTCTCAGCTCTCAAGCCACCCCATGGATGGATGTCACCATTCCCGTCCCATCTTAGTTTGCCAGGGCTGCTGTAACAAAGTTACAACAGAAGTTTCTTGTCTCAGGGTTCCAGAGACTGGAAGTGCAAAATCAAGGTGCCAGAGGACAATGCTTCCTCTTAAATGGGCAGAATACATTTCCTGCCTCTCCCCTGGCTTCTGGTGGGGGGCTGGAAACCCATGGCACTCTTTAATTTGTGACCACATAACTCAATCCCTGCCCCTGTCACAAGGCAATCTCTCTCTCTCTCTGTGTCCAAATTTCCTTTCTTTATAAGGACACCAGTCATGTTGGATTACAGGCACCCTAATCTAGTTTGGCCTCATGTTAACTAATAACATCTTCAAGATCCTATTTACAAATGGGTTCACTTCATGGGACCAGGGGTTAGGACTTGTACATGTATTTTTGAGAGGAACACAGTTCAGCCCGTAACAGTTCCCCAAGTACATTTCACCACTGATGGAAATAGGGGTCCTGAGAAACCCAACTGGAGTCCTGTGGTTGAACACCTGGAGAGAATATGATTCTCTGTGTGAACAATTCATGTGCAGGTAACCAAACACTGTTTCTTTTCTGTATTTTCTAGAACCCGGTTGGTTGGTGGAAATGCAGTTAGGGTCCCAGATGGGAGAAGACAAATGATACTCTTTGGTTCAGTTCAAAATTGAGTCATTATTTGTGCTCCAGGGTGTTATTTCATCAGCAGAAGTTCTTAGGAAAAAAAAAAGCTCTCCCATAAAGACCCGCGCTTGTCCATTCGTTCGATGAGTAACTGACAGGTGACTGGCTCTGAGGAGGCAACCTTTGGAGGGCTGTGAAGGGCTTCAGCCCTGCACCCGAGGAAGTGCCTCTGAGCTTAGCTGCACAGGCACATGGGGCTGCCACTAGCCCATGGCCGCCATGATATGGGTGGGAGCTGGAGATGAGCACAGTTCCCAATGCCGAATGACTCAGATGCCATGAAGTATTGATCGCATACATCGCTTCAGGCTCTCAGATCTATTAATATTTAAATAAGTACATTAATATTGCATACAAAATTGAGGTTTAAATAACTTTTGTGTCTTATTGAAAGGAAGGGCTGGCCATTTTCAATTTACTGATTAATGCTGGCCTGATCATAGCAAGCACTTTATCACCAGGAGGGCAGACTGAAGACTGGGGATAGAATTTCTTGAATAGTTTTGCCAGACTGTCAATAAATGGACCATTACTAGATGAATTTGTCCATTTGTACATACTTTGGTATAAAAATGGGGGAAAGTAGAATAAAACCTTGTTTAATGGAAATAAAAGTACATGTTCGGACATAGACTTACATTTTCAGCTGAAAGCGAGGGGGAAAATAAATCAGATCAATTGATTTTTCCAGTTGTTCAGTTGACTAGTTTTTGTTCCACTGAACTTAGTTAACATTTAGCAAACCTGTATTGAGTTCCTTCTGTGGCTGTAGTAGCGGCCTAGATTATTAGATGTTATAGATCCAGTGCCTGCCCTTGGGGAGTTCAGTGCTCAGTGGAGGTGAAGCTATACAGATAAGTATATAATGACATTATAATGTGCACAGTGCAGTCCTAGAAATAAAAACACTGCCCTCTATGGGAGTGCAGCAGCAAGAACAACAAAGTTTGCCCTACAAACTAGAGAAGGAAAGATGTAAATGCCTTTAAAAAAATAAACAGCAGCTTATCACCACAGGGTGGTTGGGGAGGACTTGTAATCTGGAGTCAGTAACAGCATGTGAATTCTTCTAGAAGCTTGATCCATGATACTGAGCAACTGGGTGATTGGGTTTTAATTGGGTTTTCATCTGGAGATTTGCTTCCTCCAAGAAGCCTAGATTAAAAATAGCCCACAGAAATCATTCCCTTACTCCAAATTTGCTAAAGGCTTTTGATAATCTCATCACTTTGACTAAATTTAAGTGACTTAAAGATCAAGATAGTCTTTCAATTCTTTTGTTCTTGGGAGAATGAATGGGATTCCCCAAGGGGATCATAAATGACTGAGTTGTGGATGGATGGATGGATGGATGGATGGATAGATGGATGATGGGTAGATGATAATGATATTCTGTTAATCATCAAACATACATTTTCAGAAAAAGCATAACAATATTTACATTATATGATATGCCACAAGAAAGTCATTTATGCAAATATTTTTTAAAAGTTGAATGATCACTTTTCCCCACTACCTTTGTTTTCAAGAAAGTCATTTATGCAAATATTTTTTAAAAGTTGAAAGATCACTTTTTCCCACTACCTTTGTTTCCTCCTTACACTCTTGAATTCTCAAGATGTGAAAGCTTTTACTGGGTTTCCAGTTTGGGTTTCTACCTCAGAGAACCAGAAAACCATACACGACCAGGCCTTGCTTTAAGTGAACTTTGCCAATAATTAATCTGCGAATAATGCCAAGCTGCAACTTTGATTTCAAAAAAAGTGCTGCACCTACTGTGGTGACATCCATGTTTACTTTCTCCTTTTCTTTGGGTGCATGTTTCCCACTCTACTTCCTTAAAGCCTCAGTTCTGTGTGTCTGGAGACGGCCTGCCCAGCTTCCAGAATCCATGTGTCCACAGTGGGTTTGTGGCCATCTTGAAGGCCTGCCCATGTCTTGTTGCCAAGCAGTGGAGCCCAGGTGGGCATGTCCACTTGAGCCTACCCTACTGTGGTTGTTGCCAGGGCAACAGACCAGTGTTGTGGCCCATCAACCAGTCCCCAGTTTTCTGAAGTGGCAACAAAGGCAAAGAAACTTCAAATGCCAAGGCCTCGATTAAAGAGGATCAGACCCTGAGCAATGGAGTTCCCTAATGCATGATGCACTTTGCAGTTGTCTTGAGGAATCATGAAGACCACAACTTTCATTTCATCTGGATCCCATTCTTCCCTTGATCATTCTTAAGTGGCCCCCAAGATCCCAGTACCCTGGTGTGTAGACACTCCTGGTATAAAGATGGTATGAACCTTAATGTATAATCTCCTTCTTTTGAGTGTGGGCAGAATCTGTGAAAATGATGGAATCTTACCCCTGTGCTTAGATTACACTACATGGCAAAGTTAAAAATATCTTTCAGATGTAATTAAGGTCTCTTATCTATTGGTTTTAAATTAACCAAAAGGGAGAACATCCTGAGTGGGCCTGACTTCATCAAGCAAGCCTTTTCAAAGAGGGTCTGTAGGTTAGAAAAGGAAGAAGTCAGAGAGATTTGAAACAGCAGAGACTTTCTCCTGTTGGCTTTGAAGAAGCAAGCCTCCACATTGCAGAGAAAGCCAAATGGCAGGGAGAGGAAGGAGGCCTCTGGATCTGAGGACCTCAGTCCTACAACCTCAAGGAACTGAATTCTGCCAACAACCAGTGAGTTGGAACGAGGAACCCAAGCCTTTGCTGATACCGCCACCTCTGCTGACTTGAATTCAGCCATGCAAAACACTGAACAAAGGACCCAGCCACCTGCTGCCCAATCTCCTGACCCACTGAAACAGTGAGATAATAAATGTGCATTGTTTTAGGCCACTGAGTTCATGAGAATTTGCTATTCAACAATAGAAAACTAATACAGCCTTCTTAACTATAGTTGAGATTTGAGCATGAACAGAATGATTTGCTTTTTCTCTGAGTTGATAAAAATAGAGCTCTCTTCAGGTTTTACATTTTTTAATATGTGTGCTTTTATGTCAATAGTTACACCATACCGACTGTTGTGTGGTACTCTTTCATAGGTAATAATTCTGCTATAACTGAGGCTCAGAGAAGTTTAGTGTGCGAGTTAAAGGCTCTGGGGCCAAACTCCCTGAGTTCAAATCCCACCTCAACTACCTGCTAGCTAGTGAACCTGGACAAGTTAATCTCTCTGTGCCTCCATTTCCTCATATGTAAAATGGGTTAATAGTAATACTGACCTTGTTGTTGGTTTTGATAGTTCAGTTAAGTAGTTTGTAGAGGGCCCTTTGAACATTTTCTGGAACACAGGGCACCCTCAAACAGTCACTGTTATTAGGTAACTTGCCTGAGGTTGCATAGCCAGAACTTAGCAGAGGAAGACCTCAAAACTGAGGGGTCACACCTCAGAGTCCTCCTCATCCCTTCCTACCTTGAGGGCCCATAACAAAGTCACAGAGGCATTTAGAAAATGAAATTAGAATGGGTGATTGGTCTGTTATCCTAATTTTTCATGTTTTCCCTCTACTTTTGTGCTGCTATAAAATACGTTCATGAGGAATGGGCTTCCTTTATTCTCCTTTTTAATCCAACTGGAACCCAGGCTCCAGTTACTGTGAAATGCAAAGTATTCCACTCATTGACTATTCAAAGAATTATTTTTAGCCCTGAGAGTCACCTTATAAATATAAGCTAGCTACACATAGGCACATAAACCCATGGAATGCATGATATTTGTTTTCCTCATTGCTGCAAAAGTTCTCTCTCTATATATGTATATATACACACATATATGTATATATGCACAAATAAATACATATGTATATGTTTATGTGTATATACATATATATATGTGTGAGATTATATATTAACTAAGACCCTGATCTCCATGAGCTATCAGAGATGGGGAATGTTGGTGAAAGAGATGATATTGTTATTATCATTATTACTAACTACCTTAGATTGGATCCCCTGGAAGCAGAGCCTGAGATGAAGACTCTTAAGAAAGTGACCTATTGGGCAAATGCTCTCAGGATCAGGGGAGGGAGGGAGGCAGGAGATGGTGGGGAAAGGATCTGAGCAAGAATGTGGCCTCAGCTGATCCCCCGGGGAGCTCTGGAGCATGAGTCACGTCCTGGAGTGGTTCCCTCCCTGAGGAAGAGAGCCTGCATTTTGTTCCCTTCTGTCAGTTGGTCATTGGCTTCTAGCAGTCCCTGGGGAAGCAGGCATGTGTACCTTCCCAGGTTTGTGACTCCCATATGCCTGAGGGCAATTCTCTGGACAAGGGACAGCAGTGAGCTTTCAGCAGCTGGCACTCATGAAGCTGGGTGATGGGTGAAGTAGCCTAGTAAAGAGGATCTGGATGGACACTAGTGGTTTCCGTTACACAAAACTGCATCTCTGTGGTCCTCTTAAGTAGGGACAAGACCTTACCTTATTATTCTCCATATCCTCCATGCGTGACACGTGACTTGGAACTTAACAGATGCTCAGTGACTCTTTGTTTGATGACTGAAGGAATGAATGAAGTCCAGAGAGAGATTTTACCTCAAGGATTGAAGAGAAGGCCCACTCAAAGCTGAGGGTAGGATGGAAACCATGATGACAGAATGGCCATGTGGTTGGAAGATTAATGGCCCCCAAAAATGTCCACATCCTAATCCCTGCAGCCTGTGGATGTGTTACATGACATGGCAAAAGGAACTTTGCAGATGGACTTAAGGATAACTTAAGATAGATTCTCTGAGTGGCCCAAATGTAATCACATGCGCCCTTAAAAGTGGAAGAGGAAGGCAGAAGAATCAGTCAGAGAGAGACATGATGATGAAACAAGAGGCAGAAGAGATTCAAAGCATGAATGGGACTCAACTCGCCATTGCTGGCTTCACAGATTGAAGAAGAGAGCCACGAGCCAAAGCATGCGGGCAGCCTCTGGAAGCTAAGAACCATCCTCAGCTGACAGCCAGCACAGAAGTGGGGACCTCAGTCCTACAACCGCAAGGAACTGAATTCTGCCAACACTCTGAATTATCAAGGAAACTAGATTCTCCTCTAGAACCTCCAAAAAGAAACACAGCCTTGCTGACACTTTGCTTTAGCTTGTTGAGACCCATGACAGACTTTTGCCCAACAGAACTATAAGATCATCAGTTTGTGTTTTTAGGCCTCCACAATCATGGTAACTTGTTATGGCAGCAGTAGAAAACTACATTGAAATAGTGTTTTACCTTAACCTCGATGAAAACTGAATATAAACCACTGCTTTACCTCTCAGCCACCATCCCAGCACCACAGGGTCAGATATACTAGTTCTAAGGTTGGCAACGGCCTGGGGGAGCCCAAAGCTGTTCCATCTGGAAGTCCAGGAAATCAAAGTCCTTCAGGCAGCACAGCGAGCAAAACCCAAGGGCTTTGAGGTGGGTCCATCCCCGGCTCAGTCTTTATCCAAATAGCAGAGACATAAAGGCCCATGATATTATTTTACCTAACTTCCTTTCCTCCCCATCCTGGTTCTCCACCATGCACTTTCTCAAAGCAGAAGCTGCCTTCACTTTGGTTTGACTGAAGGGGTCTACCAGTGTTTCCATCTCCTTTAGATTTCTCCAAAACACATGGGGGAAGAAGTGTCTGCCCTGAGTATATAGCAAATGGACTTTGTCATAACAACTCAGGTGACTTTGAGGTGTTCTGGCCCAATCCCCCATTCTACAGAAGAGGAAACTGAGGTCCAGCAGGAATGTGAATTGCTGAGGTCATAGAAGGTCAAACAGAGCTAGTCCTGGAACTCAGGTCTCCAGCATTCTCCAATCCTGGGGATAGTTATATGGACCCACCCTTGCAATACCAGTTCACACCACAGGGCTGAGGGTACAGGTCTGGATGCTAACAAGGGTTCAGACAAAACCTGGTCCAGGCAGAGAACCAGCTGTGGATTGCTCTGTGGGAGCTTCAAGCCTCTTGACACCTCTGTCTCCATGCAACCCGCCCCACTGCATGTCTCTGCCCTCAACCACCTATGACCCTCATATCCAACCCTAAAGGGAGCCCTTGGAAACTCTGATCCCTTTGTACCATATCTTGGGCACTCTGCCCAGTTTTGGTCTGTTTTTGCTTCCAACCACCACTACCTGCTGTTCTTTTTTAGAGGATTGTCCAGGGGCTTCTGGAACCTGCTTTGCCCCACAAGTATGGCGACCTGATATTCCTAGGAATTTGCATCCCCCCCAGGCAGATTTAGGAGTAAGAAAACCTTGCCTTGGGCTGGGAGGATTCTGAAGTGTAACTAATTAATCCTCTGGAGCCCCTGCGGGGTCAGGCAAAAACCACCCCCTGCAGGATTTCGCTCTGAGTTCCCACCTTTGCTTGGCTTCCTCCCCCGCCCAATCCTGATTCCCCTTCTCTTGAGCCTTCTCTTGAGCAGTTTCCCCTGGGAGAACCCAATAAACCACTTCCATGCAAGTCTGTGTCTTGGGGTCTGCTTCCAGGAATCCTGACCTTACATTGGAGAAGTGGGGGGCTTTAGTGGAGCAGAATTTTCCATCCCACGTGACCAAGGCAGAGAACATCTCTGATGTAGAAATGAGATTAGCTTCTCAACCATGGTAACCCTGCTGCCTCCCAACCTACAGGAAATTATTTTTCAGTAAGAAAGAACCCTTAATTACTAACTGATAATTAAAACCTGAAGCCAAGCACAGGCAGCCAGGGCTTGGCTCTTAGCGATGTTCCTGAACATCTCACCAAGCATTGTGGGGAGGTCTGCACTTCTAATGTCACACACACAGAACCTTTCCACAGTGAGTACACTGCTAGGCGGAAGAGTAAGATGGATTACAGTGTGTGGGAGATGTTTTCATTAAGCTATAGAAATAGAAGGCTTATGTTTTATAGCTCCAGCATTGCCAATTTTTAAAATAAGGGGTTTCGTGTAAATCTAAGCTACTCAGGGAGCACTAGTTCAAGGACTCCCATTGAGTCACTATGAGCAAAAATGCATTGCTTGATCTTTAGGGTCCTCAGTTTCCCCATCTGTAAAGCAGGAATGATTGTTTTCCCTGCTTCAGAACTAAAGGGAAATAATGATTATTCATATTACTGATACGAACACTGGGTTCATCAAAAAGTAAAAATTCCCAGAATGCTAACAGTAGTCGTGACACCCTGGTGCTGATCCTGGACCACCCCTTCCTTCCCGTCTCCACCATCCCCCACACACATACATTCTCTAACTGATAGAGAATGTTCCAGAAAACTCGGTGGGGAGGAGCCAGTCCCTTCACAGGCACCAATATGGCAGCTGGACAGATAGACGCTGAGTTGTCTGATACAGGCAGTAACTTGTTGGGATTCTTACTCTGGACCCCACAAACAAATGAACATATTCTCTTTGAATGAGGCCACAGCCAGAATTCATCAACACTTAATCATCACAAGCAATTGCAATTATCCTATACTCCATGACAGTTTTGTCTGAAGGGGTTATACTTGTCGCTTATTTGTTTTTAGCTCACAACCTATCTCCCCTCACTTGGCCAACAGAGTGTAAGATGGGTGATTGCTCTCCTACCTCTACCCCAGCCTTGGTCCTGATATTTTGGCCCCTGCTTTCTGGTACCTTCTGTCTCCATAGACTTCTCCTGAATGGTGGGAATCAGAGGATCCAGCATATATTGAATGTTTACCCTGTGCCCAGCCTTGTGTTTCACATACATTACCACATTTATTCCAAGCAGTAAACCAACGAAGTAGGCACTTTCTTATCCACTGCTCCTACAGGAGAAGCTGAGAAACAGTTGCCCTAGCTCACACAGTCAGCGAGTAGCAAAATGTGAAGTTGAACATCTGTCCCTCTGATGTCAATCAGTCTCCACCTTCCCACCCTGCCCCATCTTCTGCATCCCAGCAAATGTCATCTCCACGGGCACAGCGACTAAAGTCCCAAACTCAGAGCCACTCTTGATTCCTCCTTTTCCTCTCTGGCCTCAACCACCCAACCAGCCAGCTTTGCCAGTCCTAGCTTCACTCTGTCTCCACCACCACATCCCAGACCCAGCCAATGTCACTTCCCTCCTGGCCCTTGCCTTCACCCTTTAATTTCTTCTGTCCATGCATTCTCTTCACATAATCCCTCTCTCTGCCTTGGCTTTCTCCTTTTGCTCTGCTCATAGTTGAAATTATTTATTTGTATCTCAGTAAACATGAGCATTTCGCTGTAAAAGAGATGTTTCTGGCCAGTGCCATGAGGAAGACGCTCTACCCGGGAAATGAACACTTTTTAGTGTTTTCTGGCTTCTAGGGAGAACTGGTCTATTTCTTCATAGCCACATACCAAGGAATATCTATGCAAAGCTTCTTTGCCCACTCTGGAGAGTAGCAGGAACTAGAGAAAGAAGCAGCAATAATTGTCCTAATGCTTTCAGCTCATTCATTTGTGTTACCTGCAATTAAAAATAGCACTTTGATTTCTCAAGGCATGCATTTGCAAGCTAATAAATTAACCTAGGTTTTTTTACTCAGTTAAGTATCAAAAAGATTTTGAAAATTGGAAAAAAAGAAGATGTACCTGGGCGTGTTCTTAGTTTATAAGCTTTGCTTTTCCACTAGTCCATCAAGAGAAGGGACTTCCCCAAATATAGGAACTTGAGTCACAGGGTCTCTTGAGAAACTTGTGGTCTTATTGAATCACCATTATTAATATTAAGCTTGCACCGTATGTACAAATCCTTCCAAAGCAAAACAAACCTGCCCTGGAAACAATGCTTATAAATTATAATCATGGGTGCTGTTTGTTCCTCACAATGAATGCTAACAATGTCAATTTAAATGCAAATGAATCTTATCATTCCAAATTAGTCTCATCCCATTGTGCTGAAATTAGTATAGAAAGTAATACTGAACACTAAATTAAGAGTAATTAATATTGACACAATGAAAAACATACACTCTCATTTCCATGTTTTGGGGAGGGAATCTTGTCTCTGTGTGGACTAAAAGCAGCAACTGGGCCACAATATCTCCAGGGCCTGGCAGGGTTAACACAACAGAAATACAGGGAGAAGGCAAAATGCAGTGATACACCTTAGGACAGAGTAAGCTATTCTTTCAGTCTAAGGAATGCACAGTTAAATATGTATCGAAATGAGTGCATGTTATTAACAGTGAATTATTCTACAAATATTGAAGAGTTTTAATGGGGGCCTGAAAAAATGAAAATATTCCTCTTAAACTTAAAGACAAAGAGTATCTTTGTCTTCTCTATAGTCAGACCTCAGGGTTGATATACTATGATCCACAGGCCGGCCCCTGTTTTTGTAAATAAAGTTTTATCAAAACACAGCCACACCCATTCATTTACATATTGTGTCTGGTTGCTTTCACTTTAAAACAGCAAAGCTGAGTTGTGACAGAGACCATACAGCCTGCAAAGCCTAAAATTTTTAGTTTTTGGCCCTTTAAGAAAAAGTTTGCTGATCCCCTGCTCTAATCAGTTGCGTATCAAGACACAGGAAAATGACTATTAGAAATATGAGTCCAGAGAGCTGCAGTGAGGGCTCAGTTGCAGCACTACCACTTTCTAGCTGCATGGCATCTGGCAAGCTGCTAAGCCCTTCAGGGACATAGCATGCTCATTTGTAAACTGAGAAAATCAGACTCAACTGCTGTAACTCTAAAACCTTGTAAGACTCTCCTCCCTTCCATAAAATCACTGATTAAGAAACAAAAGCTGAATTGGTTTTGTAAGGAAATGAAACTGTCAAGTAGTTTGAATCTACTTAATTTGCTTTTGAAAATGACAGACAGAAAGTCAAAGTTATGCTGCTTCTCCATGCATGACGCGCCGCAAGTTAACCATTGTGGCTAAGTGGTTTCGACGAATTTTGCATTCATTTACTGCCTTAGTTTGTGTTCCCCCAGAAGCCGCCACTGAGACATGGATACGAAGACCAGTAGTGTATCTGGGAGGTGATCCCAGGAAGCACCAGCAGGGGAGTGAGGGGTGAAAGAGGAAGGAAGTTGATATGGGGTGCTGTAACGTGTGAGGTAGCCCTGCGGACAACCGGAGCTCAGCTCTGCTAGGGAACCCCAGGCTAGGGGTTGGAACACATCGAGAAGGAGTTGGGGTAGTAATACCCCAGCTTCCATCAGTCATCACTTGAAAGCTAATACCAGGACATGGGGATGGCATAATTTCCTGTGTTTCTGGGCTGCCACATCACAAACTTCACAAACTGCTTGAGCATCCTCACAGGACAGCAGCTGGCTTCCCCCAATGTGAAAGATCTCAGAAATGGAGGAAAGTGGGAGCCACGATGTGTTTATGACCTAGCCTTGGAAGTCACACGCTGTCATTTCCCCCAATGTCCTATTGGCAGTATGGGGCAGTCCTGTGCATTGCTGAGATCTCTATGCAAGGTCATGAGCACCAGGAGGCAAGAATCATTGGGGGTCAGCTTAAAGGCAGAGATACACTGATGAGCAAAGCAGACACGGTGCCTGCCCTCAAGGAACTTAACATCCAGATGCTGAACAAATAATTACAGAAATAACTGTTTATTTACAATGGTGGTGCTTTGCAGTGATAGAAGAGTACTGGGTGCTATGCATGTGTTTCGTGCAGGCAATTTGATCTGGCGGGTGAGGGAAGACTTCCCTGGAGGAGACACTCCTGCCTGATGCCTTAAGGATGAAGAGGAGAAAGAGCAGTTCGGGAGTGATAATAGCAAGTGTTTGGCCCATTCGAGGATCTGAAGAAGGTCGGTGCGTGTTTTTCGGTGAAGGGAGGTGCACATCAAGCCAAGGAGAAAAGCACATGCGATGTCACTGGAGAAGTAGAAAGAGATCCGATCGTGTGGCCCTTTGAGGCATGAGGATTTGCAGCATCATCCCAGGAGCAGAGGGAAGACTTTAGGGGGCTGTTGGGACAACGTGCCTGGAATTGACATTTTTCAAAGATCTGTCTGCTCTGGAGATGGATTGGAGGTGAGCGAGAATGAAACCAGGGAGACATCATATAGGGGAGCTTTTCTAAAAGAAAGATTATTTGAACAAGAGCTGTTGTGGTTTAAAGAAATGAAAAAATGTATTTAATGGATCCTAAGCTTGGGAGATAGTCACTAAATATTATTCTCTCTTCCTCTTTAAAAAAAAAAAACTGAAAACTTTTTAAAATAAAATGAAGTAAGGACTGTTCTGCAAAGCAGAAATATTTTAAAAGAGCAGACAGAATGATTGTCAAATAACTCAGGCCTCACCAGGGCAGCTTGTAAGCCCGGGCACCGGTGTGCAGAGGGGCCTTATCTGTGGGAAACTCAGCAGCATGGTCAGATCAAGACAAACACCTCACTCCCCAACAACAGGAGCCCTGACCAGCCCCCAGAGAGTTCCGAATAGCATTTACGAAGCTTAATCAGAAAGCATGCAGCGTTGATCTGGAAATTAATTGCGTGCTGGGATTTTTCTGAGCATCATGAAGAGTTTGCTATTACAAAGATTTTGACGGGGATATATTTACTTTAGTTCCCGACCGGGGACCCGTATCTACTTTGGGACTCATTATATTCTGAGGGACACTGGGTGCTTAGTAAATCTCTTTTGATTATGATGAGAAACCAAGTTGCTCAGAGAGTCTTCATTAGCAAATGAGGAATTATATCAGAGTTGGGGTTTTCTAAATACGAAACCAAACCTGGAGTCTCATGATCCACTGTGCTATTATATAGTTAATCATTTTTGTTTAACTAACTCCCTATTTTAACTTAATAGATGGGTTTTCAAAGGTAACTGCTCATTGATACCATAAATGGAAAACCTCACTTGCAGCACTAATAGGACAATCATAAAAATAAATGATACAGTCCACCCTAAAATGGTGGGCACACCGCTCTCTGGTCATCGGTTCACACAACTATGTATGTTTGCATGCAGTGATTGATACAGAAAAAGAGGAGAGAAGAAAGAGGGGGAGATTTTTTCAAGTGACCAACAATGAATATACACCACATGACTCTAAAGAAAAATATGCTCTGCAGGACACAGAATGGATGTGAAAGTATGCTCAGGCCTGGAGACTTCTAAGGCTTCACAGCTCCAGGTCCACCAGCTAAAAGGCAGAAAGCAATGTGCTGGGCTCACCCTCTGGGAAAGAGACCTGGACTCATTTCTTTGCCTCTATAATCTGAGGAGAGTCCAGGGACTGGAAAGGGCACAAGCTCCTGGCAGCATTTGCTGGTGCTAAAAGTTTCCTGTAGCCTTTTTTCTTATGGGCATTTGCAAAGGGCAAAACCTATCTTCAACCTCCTATATTGCTAGTGGGAATGTAAAATGGTGCAGTCCCTTTGGAAAAATGCTTGGCCGTTTCTTATAAAGTCCAACACATTTACCATATGATCTGCAGTCCCTCTCCTAAGTGTTACCCCAAGAGAAATGACAACATATATTCACAGAAAAAGACCTATACAAGAATTTTTTGGCGGCTTTATTCATATTAGCCAAAAACTGGAAATAATTTGAATGTCCATCAGCAAGTCAATGGATAAGTGAAATTCTGTTTTGTTTATACAATGGAATACGATTCCACAACCAAAAGAACTAACTACTGAGGCATGCAACCAAGTGAGTGAATTTCGAGAACATTATGTTAGCTAAGAAGGCAGACACAAAAGAGAACAGGCTCTGATTTCATTTACATAAAGTTCTAAACCAGGCAGAATTAAGCGATAGTGAGAGAAATCAGAGCAGTGGTTGTCAGAGGTGGGTGGAGAATAATTTGAGAAGGGCATAGGAGAACTCACCAAGGTGATGAAAGTGTTCTATATCTTAATTGGCGTGAGGGTGTGTGCACTGCCAAATTTCATGGACCTGAACACTTATGATCACATATTTTACCATATATACGTTATACCACAATTAAAAATGCTACTTAAAAAAATAGCCTATTAGCAAAAGAACCAATTTAGAAGTCAGTCACTACTGAAATTGCTCTGTGAACGTGGGAAGAACGAGAGTGGGAAACTGGTTGATTTAAGCTTCAGCTTCCTCACTGCCAACTTGGGAGATAATCTTTGCCCACCCTCCTCGTCTCAAGCATAAAAGAAGAATCGATGTCAAGACATTTGGAAAACCTCCAGTTGCTGCACAGGCTGAAGGGGATATTGTTTAATCGTTATCATTAAATTCTTAGAAGTGCCCCATTCTTGCATTTTTCCCTATTTGCATTTTCAATATAGACGCAAGGCCTGCTCACCACGAAAAAGATTCAAACATTAGCAAAGTACAGATAAAATAAAATCTGCAATCTCCCTTCTCTTTCCTCTCCCACCTCTCCTCTCTGAATCCCACTCACTTTCCAATTTGGGTGATGTGGCAATTTTGTGAGAATCCTTCCAGATTTTTCCCAGGCTGGAATCAGACAGTAGACCATCTCATGCAACCTACTCTTTTATTCAGCACTATATTCTCTCCCATAGTATGGACATGTCATAATTTACTTAACCAAGATCGCTAATGAGTGTCATTTTCATTTTCCCCTAATGTTTTGCTATTCTAGGCTATGTAATGTCTCTATTTCCTTGAATATAGATCTTTGAATCCTTGTTGAATACACCTTTTGAATAAATTTCTAGAAATGAAATTTCTGGGTCAAGGAGTACATGCAATTTGCATTTTGATAACCTTATCAAATTCTTCTCCAAAAAGACCAAATCAACCTGCAGAACTCCCAGAAGCATCACTTCTCATTCTCATCTCCAAGAGAGAGAAAATAAACTCAAGAGCACATTGCAATGTTCAAAGATTCTCTGGTGCCCTTGAGAAGCCAAAATGGCGTGGTGGCTGACATTTCTCTATTTTTACTGCTGACTTGAGCTTTCTATAATGAGGAAATAAAACACATGATTAAAAAAAAAAAAAGCAATGGAGTTAATGAGAATTGAGAGCCTATGACTTGAACATTTGCTGGTTGATAGATTTAGGGATAGAAACAGTGTCGTGTCAATTACAGCAATTAAGCAAAAATGAAGATGAATTGAAGGGAGGCTCCTTTGCCAGCCAAGCCTCAACTTCAATGCTGAGTAATGAGCTGGTGATGGGGGCTGGAAGGCAAGAACTAGGCATAGACTGAGGAAATAGGATACTGCTCTCACCGTCCAAAACATGTGCTGCGTTCTCAGAAGCAGAGAACCCCCATTCTGCTGCTGCGTTCCAAAGAACTTCTGTCCCATATAGTTCGCCCTTCAGGAAATGGGACACTTTCCAAGGAACGCTTTTTGTCTGTATCACCCAAAGTTTGGGGGTTGTTTTTTTTCCCGTCTTAAATGGATTTAAACTCTTTCTGAACCGGAGAGAATATGCCTCTGGAGGAAACTAAGCCTTTCCCTAGAATGAAACGCACAAACAAGAAAAACACTGAAGGCAGCTCTTCCAGCATCTTGTTGACCAAATCGGGAATAATTCATGACCCATCCGGGAGTCAATTCTGTTGGAAATAGTTCTTTAGAATAAACCCAAATTAATGATTTGAGAGAAAAAGCAATACAGTCCAAAGCTATGTATAGAAATCATCTGCAAGAGACCATCAGAGTAACAGGACTTTGCTTATTGTTACATAAAATCACTCTAGTGGCGTAGCCAATTGCTGTTTTTTCAACGCGCTTTTAATTTACAAAAAGTAAAATTTACTCTTTTTTGGTGCACTTCCTTGTAAGTTTTGACAAATGCAAAAAAAAATCACGTGACCACCACCACAATCGCGTTACCGAGCATCCCATCACCCCCCAAAATTCTCCACGGCTGCCCCTTTGTAGTACCCTTCTCCCCAGTTCTCTCAACCACAGGTCTATTTTCTATCCCTTTAGATTTCCCTTTTCTAGAATGTCATATAAATGGAATCGTACAGCCTTTTGAGTCAGGCTCCTTTCATGCATTTTTGATTCATCTGTGTGGTTGCTTATATCAATGTGTTCTTTTATTGCTATGTAGTATTCCATTGTATGGATGTACCACACAGTTTGTCTATCCATTCTCTAAATGTGGGCCATTTGGGTTATTTCCAATAAGAGCAATTATGAATGAAGTTGCCATAAACATTCACATACGGGTTTTTGTGTGAAAGTAAGTTTTTGTTTCTCTTGGGATTGCTGGCTCACATCGGAACCCAATTGCTATTTAATCCTTAAAAATGTAACGATCCTCAGAACGCGTGGAGCCTAGAGGAGTTGAGAATGCTCTTCTCTATGAACATTGTTCTCGCTTATATAACCTTGTTCTAGGAGTGAACAGGCTGAAATCTGGCCTTGTCTGGCCAGTGAGCCCAGCTCTGTCTGCAGCAAGGAATAAGGGAATTCAGGAATTAGATTCTTTAAGTCCAGTGAGTCCAGAAAATCACTTACCCACGTCAAGCTAAGCCAAAATGCTCTATTTCCTTTCTTTTTCTGATCGATCTTTGTGTCTTAAAAGTTTTATATAGATTTATAGACAGAGGAATCTTGGGACTTGTAAATTTAAATAGAGTTCTGATTATTTTTCCATTTAAATTTTTACACCTCTTTTTTAAAAATATAGTCAGTTCTCAAATTTGAACAATAGATGTGCATGTATAATGTAGGACTATATTCCCAGAAAGCTAAAAATAAATTATAAAAATTATCATGATTATACAATCCCTATTATACCTCAACTTTTGATATATTTTTTGATACTTTGTCTTGAAAAAGATAAGTAATTTTTTAATTTTTCTTCTTTTTTACTACAACTGAACTCATGGCTCAATAAAAAGCCAATGATTATTGGATTGGTATTAAGATTTGCTATTTGCAGTGCACCTGATGATTTCCATCTTGTCTCAACTATATTATGCTTATGAGACCTCTAGTTTTATCTCTAATGTCAGCTTTTTCATTATTTTCATTTCCCCTTGTTTTTTCTAAAATAAAAAGGGCAAAATGCAATTGAAATATGCAAATAACCCTGCTTACAGCAGTGCCGTAGCTAGAAGTGGTATGAATAAAAGTACTTAGACTATGGCACATAAAGAAAGAGGTTTGGGGATATCACTTAATGTAAACAAAAATACAAATAATGAAATTTTTAATGTTTAAAAGTTTGGAAACCCTTAGAAACTTATTTGTGTTGGTCTGCCAATTCCAAAACAATCTCATTTTAATAATTTTGTTAATGTACAGAAAATTAGTGAGCTCTACCTGATAACTCATCTAACATCAAATGATACTGGAGTCAATGGAATAAATTAGTCAATCCCTTGTAATTAGTTTATTCATTCATTACACATTTACTTAGAGTCTGCTACACGCATAGTGGTTTCAAGTAGAAGACACAATACTCCAAGCCCTTGAACCCCTCAGAGTGAGCTGGAAGGGGTGGAAAAGTGAGGCAGGTAATTACAGAGGGATGTTTATCCACAGTGGAGTGTCATGTGGGAAGGGTCCTTCCTAAATGAAGCAATTTAAGTGATTTAGGTGATTTGAGCTGACCTCAAATTAGTCAGAGTAAGAAAGAAGAGAATTCCAGACAGAAAAAGCAAAATGGAAGAATATGGATGGATGAAGGTGCATGTGGGGAACAGAAAGATAAACCTAGAACAGGGCATTAGTTTCCTGTGGCTGCTGTAACAAAGAACCACAAACTGGGTGGCTTAAAACAACAGAGATTTATTCTCTCATATTTCTGGAGGCCAGAAGTCCAAAATCGAGATTTTGGCAAAGCTGGTTCCTTCTGGAGGCTCTGAGGGAGAATCTGTTCCATGCCTCTCTCCTGACTTCTGGTGATTGCCAGCAATCCTTGGCATTCCTTGGCTTATGGATGCACCACTCCAATCTCTGACTCATTCTTCACATGGCATTTTCCTCTCACTGTTCCCCCCCCCATCTCTTTGTCTTCACATGCTCTTCTCATAGGGACACCAGTCATGGATTTAGGGCCCACCCTAATCCAGTATGACCTCATCTTAACTTGATTGCATCTGCTTAGACCCTGTTCCGGTTTGCTAATGCTGCCGTTATGCAAAATACCGGAAATGGATTGGCTTTTATAAAGGGGTTTATTTGGTTACCAAGCTACAGTCCTGAGGCCACAAAATGTGCAAGGTAACACATCAACAACTGGGTACCTTCACTGCAGAAAGGCCATTGGCATTTGGAAAACCTCTATTAGCTGGGAAGTCATGTGGTTGGCGTCTGCTTGCTCCCAGGTTGCATTTCAAAATGATATTCTCCAAAATGTCTCTTTTAGCTTCAGCTATCTCCAAAATGTAACTATCAGTGGCTCTGAGTTCCCTCTGTTTGTGAGCTCTTTTTGTAGGACTCCAGTGAACTAATCGAAGACCCACTCTGAATGGGCGGGGCCACATTTCCATGGAAACATTCAATCAGAGGTCACACCCTAATCAACACTAATACCTCTGCCCCTACAAGATTGCATTAAAGAATATAGCTTTTTCTGGGCTACAGAATATATACAAACCAGCACAGACCCTATTTCCAAATAAGGTCACAGTCAAAGGAACTGAGGGTGAGAACTTGAACATGTCTTTTTTAGAGACCCAATTCAACCCACAACAGAGTTCTTCAAACTGAAGTCCACCCACTGCCTTTTTTTATAAATAAATTTTTGTGGGAACGCAGCCATGCCCATTTGTTGACATGTGGTTTATGGCTGCCTTCCCAGTACAAAGGCAGAGTTGAATGGTTGTGAAAGGAAACATATGGCCCACAAAGCTTAAAATATTTACCAACTGACCTTTTACAAAGAAAGTTTGGTGACCTTCGAGCTAGGTGAGAAATTGGCAGTAAGCAGTTCATAAATGGCATTGTGTGGGAAGCTAGGGAGTGAGAGCTTGCCCCTGAAAGCTCTGGGACCATGTAGTCCAATATTGATAGAAAGCACACACATTCAAAATGAAATAGAGTGGGCAAGAGATTTGCAGGCTCCTGTGAGACTGAGGTGATTAGAGAGCAAGAAAAGTGGGGAACAAGCCGTGGGGCTTGGAGAAAGAAATGCGGATCTTTGGGATTTCAACAAGGCCAGGAAAGATGCCGAGATGGAATTGAAGGGAAGGTTGTTAGAGTTGAGGGGGCCATGGAATAGTAAGGCAGGGACATTAGAAGAACTCTCGTAATGGTTATTGAACATGCTGAGAATGATCGTGATCACAGAGGCAGCAAGGAACTCCATGTGTGGGGGGCAATTCATCCCCAAAAGGTCTAGAGCAGAGTACTTCCTTCTCTGTACATCATTCCTTTCTGTACATAATTCAACTGCTGGCACCCCCATGCAACAAAGTGATTGTGTGATTAATGTGGGTGCTGGTGGTCCATCCTTGTAGCAACTTAATAAGGTATGTGCACAGCCTCCAAATGAAGACCAAAGTCACTTTTCCATAGTTTATGAATTTTGAAGTTGGATTTCCATCACAAATGCTGTCAACGTTTTTTGGCTTCAAAACCAATTAAAATGATGAATAGCTGTGAAAGGAACCAGAAGTGCATTTACTCTTTCTCCAGAACAGTTGGGGATCAGTCCTTTTTTGTCACATCTCACATAAGCTGGGAACATATAAAATTGTTCTTGTTCAAAGGTAAGACTCAAACAACTTCTTCATGAAAAGGAACTGATCCACTTAGCTTTTTTTCAGATATAAACACTGAGAAATTTACAATTCACCTTGTGCTTCCTTTTTGCTTGTCTTCCAAGGTTATAACATTCTATTTCCATCTTCTCCTCTTGGCAAAGTTAACCTAAAAAGAATCACCAAAGTGGAGATTAATTATTTGAAGCAGAGACAAGCAAGAAGATTGCTGACAAGTTTTTGAGCCTGGTTCACTATAGATGTGAAAGTGGGTGGCAACCCACAGCCCTGAGCACCCCACACTCCAGTTACTAGTCCTGATCTTGCTGCCATTTAATATATCTTAGGTCTTGATACTCCCACTTAGTGCTGAGGGTGCTAAAATAAGGAAGGTACTCACAGTCTCATGTTTGTCTTCACTTTTTATCTGAGGAATGAGCTTCAGATGTGCAATACAGACAGAAGAGAGTGAATTCAAAGTCATAAACTCTAATATCTACTATGGGCTCAACCACTCCTAAAACTGAAAAACCCTGAGCAAATCATGTAAGCTTACTGAACCTCAGTTTTCTCATCTGTAATATGGGGATTACAGTACTCAATTCTCAAAAGTGGTGTGAGGATCAAATGAAAATAATTCATGTTGAATTATACACATATGCAATTTATATATAAAGCGTATGTCTATGTGTCTACACTATAGCTATGTATTTATAAAAGCAATCAATATCCCTGCATGGATATATTTATAATGTTTAGCTTTGCTTTTCACCAGAGGAAAAACGTATTTAACACAAACCTCCAATAAGTAATATTTGGACAGAACAACCCCTTAGATGAGGTGACTCAGGTATCAGTAAACTCATCCTTGCTATTTTTAGGGCTGACATAGGAGAGGCAGGTGATGCTGAAGTTGTGTCATCAGTGGCCATGGGGAGGGCTGTAAATGAGTGTCTCCCTGTCTCCCGGGATATCTGGATTCAGGCTCTGGCCTTGACCTCACCTCCCATCCAAAGGCAGGTAGAGCATCCACAGAGGAAGCAAGGATGGAGAAACTGTGCATTTCCACAACATCCTTTAACACCCAGCCAAAAGAGGGGGAAACACAAATTGACTTGTATGTCATCACCTTGACAATACAAACTTAGAACCTGGCTGCTATGTTATCTTCTGATTCTGGAGACCTGTGTCTTGTTCTCTTTGCACCCTATTGCGGTTCTTGACTGTGTGCTCCATCTTTGTGGAGCTGCAAGAAGCAAGCTTGAATAGCCTATGGAGCCAACTACTCATGGTGTCCCCCATTGCCAATCCTGGACAGCAGCAAATGTGAGCCCATCTGTTGGCTGCCCTCCTCTTGTCCTAAGCCCTTGAGCATTTGCCTGTGGTCTACCCTGTGAGATCACTCTCCTCACCCTCTTATTAAGTTATCAACGCCAAATTCAACTGCCTCTCTTAAACCCACATCTTTTATTTTCCTTCAGCCTCAAATTAGCCATTGCTTCTGTATTGCTCTCCCTGTAAGTGATGGGTAATGAAGTGATAATGGCTCACAGCACTGCTGCAAGTTGCTTTTATCCAACTTGCTCAAGGTCAACTTTGTCATCACTGGAATCAGGGAGACCTCAGCGGTGGAGGCCACTGGAAAAGAGGAGAAATCCAGCAGTGCTAGAATAGAGCTGGGAGAATTGATCAGTGACGGCAGTCGCCTAAGTGGAATGGGTCACAAACTTGGACTTGATTCAGGTTGTAACTACACCCAGAGAGCTCAGAGTCCATAGTGGGGCCAAGGAATGACTGCACAGAATCACAGCTCACTTATTATGGTCACTCTGTGTAAATCCAAATGATATCTTACTATATTGTTAACTTTATTTGATCTATATCGTTTCTTATAATCCAGAAAACATGTATTGTTTCTTTTTAGGAAACAAGCAGAGTGTACAAATAAGCATACATTAAAATACAAATACATTTAAAAAGAAATGTTTTAACTTCTATTGCTGTTAAAGTAGCTTGGCATTTCATTTATCTATAATTGGGCATATTTTTAAAGTTTTGACAGAAACCTTATTTTAAGCAGCAGGGGGCAAAAATAATTCAAACCTTACTTTTCCTCAAAATTTATTTAACAGCAGGGAGCCCTTCACTGTGACTTTTTACTCTTCTTTCTGGGAGAATCAGTCCCCCCTAACAGCCCTCCCATGCCAGAAGCACAGATAATGCAATAATAATTTGCATAATAATCACACACTTTACCTTGTTTCCTTTTGTTTTCCTTGCTTCATTAGGCCTCTCCTTAGAAACCAAAGAAATCTATTTGGACAACCCTATCCTCACAACTAACCTTTTACATCAAAAGGACTTCAGTCTGAGAGATGCTGAGAAGTTTCTGGTGCCCCCAAAACACCACTTTTCAATCTCTACTATTAGAGATGGACTTCCTCGACTTTTTCCAATGTCTATTTTCTTCGGTTAAAGCAAATAATATTGGGGAGAGCAGTGTACTGAATTTACTCAAGCTAAGATGTGAATGGCTAATCAAATTCAACTCCTTCCTGTCAAAGAGTTTAGATGGAAGGGGAAGGAGGAGAAAGTAGGAGAAGATTTGAAAAGCAAGATTATGGGTGCAGGAAGGGGAAGTGAGGGGCCAAAGACAAACCTGGCCACGCATACCCTCTTTACAAATAAAATAATCCATGTGCCCTGGAATCCCCTGGGGATCTTGTTAAAATGCAGATTCAGATTCAGTCGCAGGGTCTGTTCTACCAAGTTCTCAGGTGTCATCAATGCCACTGGTCCCCAGACCAGACTGTACACAGTGAGGGGCTAGAATAAAGTTATTAACAAAGGTGTCAGTTCAATGATTCTCAGCCTTGTCTGCACATCAGAATCATTACTGATGTCCAAGCACCACCCCAGATCAATTAACCCAGAATCTAGGGGTCATCAAAGTATTGGCTGTTCTAAAAGCTCCCCAGGTGATTCTATTGTGCCACCTGAGTTAAGAATTACTATTAGCCTATAGCAAAAGACTTTGCTGAAAACTCACATGTTGGCCATGACTCTTGTGTTAGCTCATGTGGGTTAAAGGCAAGACGTTCCAGCTAAGGGCTTCATTCTTTCCAACAGTGACTGGCTATAGACAATGCCTGGCAAATAGTTGGTACTCATCAAATATTTGTTCAGTGAAAACATAAATGATTGGCTGAATGCATGCATAAATGAAGACCTTTGAAAGTCAACAGTTTACAGAATGTAAAGGATTGAAGCCATAATGTTGGAATGACAAGTGACAGGATTGAGGTTTGAGGACAGAAAGCCTTTTCCGTTACTCCTTCAAATCCCCCATGTAAATGTTTAATTCTTGGGCCACTTTTAAGGCTGACTGTGCTGATAACTGGAGAGGCTAAAACCGTAAATTTTACCATGACTTTATTCCTGTATTTCCCAACCATCTGTCAGTCACAACACACCTTCACAATTTTTGCTATTGGTGCTTTATTTATCATGTATGTTTCCTTAAACTGACTCACTTTTTTAACTTAAATGTATTTTGAAGGGAAACAATAAATCACTGCCTTAAATAGAAAACAACCAATATCCTTTGACATAAATAGAAGGAACTGTCAAAATAAATGCAGTAAAAGCAAATCAAGCTAGATGTTGCTGCCCACCAATGCTTGCCTAACTCAGATAAGAAGAAGGATTAGCAAGTAATAGTTGTTAAAAACTTGCTAGCAGTTAACTGAGCCTTTATTCTCAGCATAGTAAAAAGGATTGGAGGAGTGTATTGGGAGGTATCACAACCTTACATGCAATGC